>NC_137476.1:7402323-8687264 GCF_918807975.1 Aplidium turbinatum
CCGCGGGCTAATTTTACAGGAATACACTTTTTGAATAGACGTTTCGAAAGAGTGTTTCTTTTTCGGTCATTACATGCAGACGAACGGATCCGGGAATTTTATGTTACAATTTTCCCACGAAGAGATTATGGTTTACCGCTGTGACCAAAGAGTATATCAGCGCAACGAAGAACGAATTGTAAATTAATTATTAACCAAAGCAAATATGCTTTACTTTCGTATTTCAATAATAATCGTGCTTTGTGGACTTAGCTAAGACAAGATTTTAAAACGTACCCACGAGTGACAGCGAAAGATACAGTGGAGAATTTTTCAGACCGTTTTCCATCTGTTCACAAATGGCTTTGAAAACTTTTGACATTTTTTCATTTGGGAACGAATACAAAAACAGTTCAATGAACGGCATCGAAGTCGTTGTAATCAACGATACTACTGGTAGAACGACAATAAATGAACAATATAATTGCTAATGTATTCAAACAATTGTTGATTTTTGGAGAAGCCTAATTGAAACAAAAACACTTCAATGCGAAAAAAAATTTGTCCCAGCGTTAAATTTGTTGTGGTTATTGTACTAAGGATTAAGTTTCACAGTAAAAGTTTTGGTTTAAATTTTAAAAATTTTCTTTACCCGGTGCCTTAGAAACTCACTAATATCAGAACAAAACCGCCATAAAATTCAATAAGTTAAACGTTCAAAGCAAAAGTGATGATAAAACACATAGTAAAAGATCAACAACGTATGTTTATTGTATGGTCTAGCTAGCCTATGTAGTTTTAACCTCTAAGTGTTTTTTTCTGTATGCTTCATCTCATAGGTTCTAAGCATTTTCACCTATTTTTTAGCCGACTGGTGTTCATGTTTTTATTTTTAGTATCTGATGTCAAGTTGTCGTGTTTCGTTTCAAAGGTGGTAAATTATTTTTTGCACCCTTTGTTTGGCAAACGTTTCTGTCATTATTATTGTTTGTTTTGATGAGTGCTCCAAAAAAAGCCGAAATGGTTTATTTTTTCTTTTTGGTTTAAGTAGTGTAACATTTTGTTGGTACCGTGGTTGATGTTATACGTTCATGACAAAAATATATTGACTGTGCGAAACAATTCACCCTTCTCACGTTATCTTTGCCTGCAGACCACGTTATCTTTGCCTGCAGACCACGTTTTCTTTTTTGCATTGCAAAAGCGTCGCATTAAATTACGAAATCATGTGGAAATACTTAGCCTACATTTTTCTACGGAAATCGAAAATTTGAAAAGTCATTAATTCCGGATATTCCAAGATCCATGCTAAACCCTATCCGTCGCAACTTCAAGAAACGCTGCTAAAGTGCAACTGCGCGATGACTTTTACCGCACTTTATCTGAAAGAGCATGTTTCAATCTATAAATACCAACCTCGCCGTTACATTAAGGCTATGTTTATCTCAATAAAAATTATCAAAACAATGGTTCTCAACGCGCTTGTATTTTTGGCCACGTTGCTACAATGGCGGATTGTATTGCGCAACACACCGCATTATGACGTCAGTTCGAGACAGACCTTGAAGCAACAACAACAATCACTTTTACAAGACCTTTCGTTATTTTATGCCAAGCCTATCTCGGCTAATTTGGCCTCCACTCAGTTCGCCTTGAACTGACGTCATATTATAACGCTTCTGAGTTGATATGTTAACGTTGCTGGGTTGGATGACTTGAAAGCAACACTAGATTTGAGAAGTCCGGAAGTACATCTTTTATTGCGGCAATTGTTGCAGCGATCAGAGCGGATTCAGAAGCGTCACTGACTTCCCGTCGTGAGTGCGTAGGTCGAAAAGGATTATGCGCTGATCTCTTTATTTAATATACGAAATATTCCTTCGCCGGTGTTGCCAGGCGCAAAGCTAATGAATTAAAACTTGAAACAGTTGAATTATGAGAACTGCACTTCATATGTGGCGGGTGCAGCGTCCGCTAGAAAGTAACACATAAGCAGTATAAGGACACATTACAAAAAAATAGCGATACATGCGGGCATACAAGTTGTTAAATTTACAAGGAATGAGGTGGTCATGGCGGCAAATACCGGCTGATGATGGGTAGGAAACTAGACATGAAACTATGAGAGTCGTAGTATAAGTACTGAGTAGGCTCAGCACTCATTACAAAAAAAAGCGACAAACACGAGCATAAAAAGTTGTTGCAACGTCACGTGACTGTAGTTAAACGAGTGACTATAGAATGGATGCAGTTGTCACGTCTTGACCAGGACGGTAAGCTACTGAATGGATGCAGTTTTGACGTCTTGCCCAGGACAGTAAGTTACAGAATATGGGATGGACGACAAGTGGCTCCTCGTGCCCCATCCTGTGAGTAACATCTGCACCCAAGCAGATGCCAAACGAAACTTGTCAACCAAGAGTTTCCACCCGGACGGCACAGCTGCAAGGGGCAATGGTCAAGTTCAAACGCCCCACCATTCTGCAGCTCAACATAGAAGGCTACACAACAAGCAAGATCAAAGTTGTGGAGCAGCTTGCCCCTATCAACCGGGCACTCGTCATCCTCCTCCAAGAGACCCACTGCACCTCAGCAGATAGGCTAGCTATTCCCAATTACACGCTAGCCTGGTCTACTTTAAGCAGGAAGCACGGCATTGCCACGTTTGTGCATGAGAGCCTGAAGTGGACCTTTGTCGACCAATCTCCAACTGATGCCGAGATTGAGTGGGTGTGCATTTGCATCTCAGACTACAACATCGTCAACATCTACAAGCCCCCACCCTCGCAAATGTTGCCACCATCCCTTCCAACGTTCCCCTGCCCCAGTCTCTACGCTGGCGATTTCAACTGCCAGCACATCGACTGGGGCTACAACAACACAAGCAGCGACGGAGAATTGCTGGCTGACTGGGCCTCTACAAACCACCTTGCCCTCCTATTCAATCCAAAGGAACCAGCCAGTTTCCACTCCGGCCACTGGGGAACAGGGACAAACCCTGACTTGGCCTTCGCGAGTGTCGACAGCTCTCTTCCAGACAGACGTGTGCTTGAGAAGTTCCCGCGTTCCCAACACCGGCCATCCCTCATCATCGCCCCAAAACTTGTGGCTCCTGTCCCGATTTCACCGGTGAAGCGATGGAACTTCAAAAAAGCCGATTGAAATCAATACAGCTTCCTGACCAATGAGTCTGCTGCAAAGTTACCACCGACTGAAACAAGCAACGCAGACGAGGCATACCAGGACTTCTGCAATGCCATAATAACTGCGGCAAAGGCCACAATACCACGTGGCCATCGAACCAGCTATAAACCATGCTGGGACTCTGAGTGTGAAGCTCTCTACCGCTCATACCTAGCCGCCACAAGTGGTGCTGCTTCTAACACCGCCGCCACCAGACTACTTGAGCGGCTGGACACACAAAGAAGCTTGAGCGATGGAACAAAGCTGTTCAAACCATCGACTTCTCACACTCAAGCCGCAAAGCATGGAGCATCATCAACAACCTCACTGGGCGCTCAGCAAACTCCCCTCGTCATTGCCCTGTTTCTGCTAATGCCATCGCTTCCCAGCTAGTGCAGAACGGGGTGTACAAGACAAAGGACCGCAAGGCATCTCGCCTTGTTGCCAAAGAAGTATCTGCCCTGTGGCGAGTGGAAACACCACCAGAAGAAACAATCTTTTGAGACTTCACTCCAGAGGAATTCGCCACCACCCTCCGCCTAGTGAAACCACACAAGTCTCCAGGGCCCGATAAGATCTGCCCTGAGCTTGTGCTCCATGCTGGCCATGCCCTAAAGTCCTGGTTACGTAGATTCCTCTCTTCCTGCCTGCTCCACCTCACAATCCCAAAAATCTGGAGAAGAGCTTTCGTAGTTGCGATCCCTAAGCCTCACAAGCCACCAGAGGACCCAAGGAGTTATCGTCCGATATCCCTCCTCTGTGTTCCTTTCAAGATCCTCGAAAGACTGATCTATGCCCGCGTCAACCCAATCATCGACCGCTCCTTCCAAAAGAGCAAGCTGGGTTTCGGCGCGGAAAATCTACCGTAGATCAGGTCACACTCTTAACCCAAGACATCGAGGATTGCTTTGAGGCAAAAAAGAAGGCCGGCGCTGTCTTTGTAGATCTCACAGCTGCCTATGACACCGCATGGCATCGCGGCCTTACTTGCAAGCTGCTTCGCCTGCTTCCTGACCGACATATGGTTCATATGATTATGGAACTTGTCAGGAACCGAAGCTTTACCCTCACCACCGGTAGCTCACGGCAAAGCAGACTGAGACGCCTGAAAAACGGCGTCCCACAGGGATCGGTCCTGGCTCCACTTCTTTTCAACATCTACACCCACGACCTGCCGGTTACGGTCTCCGCAAAATATGCTTATGCGGACGACCTGGCAATTCTCCACTCTACAAAGTCGTGGGAAAATCTAGAAGACACCTTGAGCCAGGACATGAAAACTCTCTCAGCCTATCTCCAGAACTGGCGACTGAAACTCAGCGAAACCAAAACTGTGGCAGCAGCTTTCCACTTCCACAATCGGGAAGCTGATCGTGAGCTGCACGTCCAGAACAACGGAAAATCTCTGTCCTTCTGCCCTGAACCAAGATATCTTGGGGTAACACTGGACTGATCGCTCACATACCGCCACCATTTGGTGTCACTGAGCAAGAAACTCACATCCCGCGCTGCGCTACTCAAGCGCCTGGCAGGTTCTAGCTGGGGGGCGAGGGCTGACACTTTGCGTATAGCAGCCTTAGCCCTTGTCTACTCTTCAGCAGAGTACTGTGCACCTGTTTGGTGCCGCAGTGCTCACTGCCACATCGACACTGCCATAAATAGAGCCCTGCGCACAGTGACCGGATGCCTGCGTCCCACACCATTGGACAATTTCCCCATTCTCGCTGGCATCCAACCCGCTGAGCTTCGTCGCGAAGAAGCCACTCTGTCCCTCGGTCGACGGGCACTGGAGCCTAACCACCTTCACCACAAGATCTCTGCTCTCCCAAACGAGCACCCCAGTCGACTGAAATCAAGACACCTATTCGTGCCAGCCGCTCAACTTCTTATCAACGAAGCTGATGTACAAGACATCTCTGCGGCTACTTGGGCGGACCATAAATGGAGTTCTGAATGGAAGTCAACCGCCACCAGACTCCATTCGTTCATCCCCGACGCCGACACACGCCCCATCGGCCTGACACTACCAAGACAGGCATGGTTGCGCCTCAACCGTCTCCGTACGGGCGTCGGGCTTTTCCGCTCAACCATGCACCAATGGGGAATGGCCTCTTCCTCCTCCTGTGAATGTGGTGCCGAGGAACAGACCGCAGACCACATCATCAATGACTGTTCCATCTTCAAGCCACCTAACGGAGTGGAAGGTCTGCGTGTCATGGATGATGAAACCAAAGACTGGCTGCTCTCTAGTAGCCTTCCAGTGTAGTCCGGAAACATCGTGAATCTGGGGTGGTAAAAGGATAGACCATCGGCCCCAGATGCAGTTTTGACGTCTTGCCCAGGACGGTGAATTGCTGTGATAAAAATAGCGGCAAGCGCAGGCTGAAGTGGTGTACGAGGCTGTGATGTAAGCTACATACCGAGATAAAATCGGTAGGCTGACAAGTGAGTTTGCAGCATATGAAACAATACAGTAGGTGTAGGTAACGTATGACATACAAGCTGATGGCGTTTGCTTATGTAAACACAGAAATATTTGCGCTGGCAGTTGACCAGAGCGCAATGAGACATATTTTATTGCGGTAATTGTTGCAGCGATCAGAGCGGATTCAGAAGCGTCACTGACTTCCCGTCGTGAGTGCGTAGGTCAAAAAGGAATATTATGCGCTGATCTCTTTATTTAATATACGAAATATTCCTCCGCCGGTGTTGCCAGGCACAAAGCTAATGAATTAAAACTTGAAACAGTTGAATTATGAGAACTGCACTTCATATGTGGCGTGTGCACAAGATGTGAGACAGCAGTCGGTACAATATCACCAGATGACGTGCGTTGACGAGTTTGCCATTTCCAGGTAGCGTGATAGAGAAACGTTACAGAGCGTGGGATAAAGGTCGGCTTCTTGGCTGTGGGCCTAATTTATAAGGAAGTCAGTTTTTCAACCGGCACCGGATGTCTTGGCAATGGATTCTAGCCAATGTGCATTTGCACTTTAATTACAATTCGATCGTGCAGTTGAACTTTAATATTGTGTTTGGTTTGGTTTTGAATCTTTAGCCTCGGACCTGACAAATTTAGGCTGCGAAAGCCGAACAATTCCGATTAGCAGAATCCCTTAAATAAATTTTATTTTATTTGCACGATGAAGCTTCCCCGCGACGATCAGGAATGTGAAGATACGTATTACAGGTTGCTGGAAATCGACTGGGTGATGATGTGGCTCTCGAAGCGCTGTGTCTTATTGCACGAGTTAAATAACCTAAGCAACAAATATACCAAGATGTTTGTAAATGTGGCTCTGTGCCTTAACGCAGAGCTCCCGAAACACCGAGTCGCGAGAAAACACGTTTACAATGGCAAGAGTGCAAGTTGGTTGAAATTACGTCATTAGTCATAAAATAGATTAATTACTGTAGGCTACTAGGAAAGCATTTGTAACCATACGTATGAATCTTAACTTGTTGTATATATATATCAAAGTAATAGCGGATTCTGCGAAGAAGCACTTGGTCACGTGCCCCCCAAAAACAAAGAACACTTAGATTTTCTACATTTTTGCAAAATTTGTTTCGCTCTGGGGGCTCATGACTTCATCAGCGGCTTCAAGGAATAGTATCCCACCGGTAATGTTTTAAAGTCCCGCAAAACCAAGAAAATAGTGTGAAATTCAGAACTAAACATCTTTGGCCTAACTACCTGAAAATATTTCAGTGTTAGAAGTATGAGGTAAAATGTGCCTTGTAGGTATGCGGAAAGGTTGGTACACCTCAGGTAATTTTCAAAATTGTACAAAAAGCCTAGGCTACATAATGTTATGCTAGGACGATAAATGGTATTAGGCTAATAGCCTACCACAAAAGAGATGCTTACTGCTAAGCAGAGCTGATTGAATCAAACAGGCTGTAAAGCAGGGGCTCCGGACACTTCCCGAGAGTGAGGAGGGAGGGTAATTTAAGCAGGGGCAGGAACGATTTTTGACATCGACAGGGGGCTTATTGGATTATCGCATCAAATATATTTCTGGGAGGTCGCCACTCAGACCCCCTTCGCATTACTGAAAGCTTCAGTTTCTTATACAGCGTCTTAGCGACATGTTTCGCGCTGAAGGCGCAAAAGTTTTGCTTTTTAGCACAATTTAAAATTAAAAAATTATTTCAACAAATCTGAAATCGCGAGCAAAAGCTCTTTAACATTTGCCACATGTTTTGAAGTTTTGAGACAATTTTGACTGGAAGAGGGGACGTACGCAAAAATCCATCACTGTATTCTTCCTTGGCTCAAGTCTTCTAAATTTTACACTTCAGACGCTAAAAGGTTAGATTTAAAAGGTCAAAAGCGTTAAGGTCAAAGCTAGGCCCACATTCAACTCAGAAATAAATAAAAGAAAAGCTAAAATGCATTATCTTTTACAACAACTGAAAATAGAGAGACATCTTGATCGATACTACAGGAAGGCCTACCATATGCGCCTTGTAAGAAATAATAAACAAAAATGGAATTTTCCAAATAATAATATTTTTAAAAAATAAATAGGAATTTTACTTGACTCAGCAAATAGCTGTCCCTTGGCTCAGCTATCCCTTGCAATCAATTTTAAAAGCCACTCATCGTCTCGCCATCAGCAAAATCACATGGGCATGGCAAAACCATCAAACCTCGCATAGTTCAAACAAAGGCGAAGAGAAGCTATATAGTCCGGGAGCGGGGATGGTTGACCTTGCATTGTTGTATTAAGTTTTTTTACTGTTGATTTTGGTAGCCAAGGGTCTCTATTTTCAGAAACTGCTTGATGACATGTCGTCACCTTTGGGCAATTTGAGAAATTCAAGATGGCGTCCAAGATGGCCGCCATTACCTATAAATGACCATAACTCCCTATCCATTCACCTTAAAAAGGTGATTTTTGTCTCTATACCTAGGTTGTAGGAGTCAAGCTATCCATTAGAGCTAAGTATTATGTTAATATTGTATTACACACATAATAGTAATTTCCAAGATGGCCGCCATTACCTATAAATGACCATAACTTCCTACCCATTCACCTTAAGAAGGTGATTTTTGTCTCCATACCTAGGTTGTAGGGGTCAAGCTACCCATTAGAACTAAGTATTATCTTAATATCGTATTACGTATATAATGGTAATTTCCAAGATGGCCGCCATTATATAAATGACCATAACTCCTTACCCATTCACCTTAGGAAGATGTGTTTTGTCTCCATACCTAGGTTGTAGGGGTCAAGCTATCCATTAGAACTAAGTATTATCTTAATATCGTATTACGTATATAATGGTAATTTCCAAGATGGCGTCCAAGATGGTCGCCATTACCTATAAATGACCATAACTCCCTATCCATTCACCTTAGGAAGGTGATTTTTGTCTCTATACCTAGGTTGTAGGGGTCAAGCTATCCATTAGAACTAAGTATTATCTTAATATCGTATTACGTATAATATAATGATAATTTCCAAGATGGGCGCCATTACCTATATAAATGACCATAACTCCCTACCCATTCACCTTAGGAAGCTGATTTTTGTCTCTATACCTAGGTTGTAGGGGTCAAGCTATCCATTAGAACTAAGTATTATGTTAATATCGCATTACATAATGGTAAATTCTAAGATGGCCGTCGTGACACTAAATTATCTTACATAGCCTATCATTCAATCTTGGAGGAAAATATGAAAAGGAAAACGACAACAGGTGTTATATTATAACAAATGTTTTTTAATTGTAATTCTAAATTCTCACACAGACTACCAAAAGCATATTATACAATTCATAACTAAGGATGGCTGCCACTTTACCAAGTAATCTACGCTGTTCACTAAGCAGACTGAGACGTCTGAAAAACGGCGTCCCACAGGGATCGGTCCTGGCTCCACTTCTTTTCAACATCTACACCCACGACCTGCCGGTTACGGTCTCCGCAAAATATGCTTATGCGGACGACCTGGCAATTCTCCACTCCACAAAGTCGTGAGAAAGTCTAGAAGACACCTTGAGCCAGGAAATGAAAACTCTCTCAGCCTATCTCCAGATCTGGCGACTGAAACTCAGCGAAACCAAAACTGTGGCAGCAGCTTTCCACTTCCACAATCGGTAAGCTGATCGTGAGCTGCACGTCCAGAACAACGGAAAATCTCTGTCATTCTGCCCCGAACCAAGATATCTTGGGGTGACACTTGGGGGCGAGGGCTGACACTTTGCGTATAGCAGCTTTAGCCCTTGTCTACTCTTCAGCAGAATACTGTGCACCTGTTTGGTGCCGCAGTGCTCACTGCCATAACATTGACACTGCCATAAACAGTGCCCTGCGCACAGTGACCGGATGCCTGCGTCCCACACCATTGGACAATCTCCCCATTCTCGCTGTCATCCAACCCGCTGAGCTTCGTCGCGAAAAAGCCACTCTGCACCTCAGCCGACGGGCACTGGAGCCTAACCACCTTCTCCACCGCGGAATCTCTGCTCTCCCAAACGAGAACCCCTTCGACTGAAATCAAGACACCCATTTGTGCCAGCCGCTCAAATGATCAACAAAACTGATGAACGGGACATCCTTTCGGCTGCTTGGGCGGACCATGGATGAAATTTTAAGTGGAGGTCGGGCACCACCAGACTCTATTCGTTCATCCCCGACGCCGACACGCGCCTCATTGGCCTGACACTACCAAGGCGGCATGGCTGCGCCTCAACCGTCTCCGTGTGGCGTCGGGCTTTTCTGCTACAACGATTCAACGCCGAAAGACATTAAAACAATGCAACTGTAGTGGATTTCGTTTGTGAGTGGTAAAAGCAAAATTAAACTGTTTGAAGCAGTGAGAAATTATGATGGCACACATAGCGCATTGTGATGCGTATATTTTTGACAGGATACATAGCTTGGCGTTGTCTTGCGAGTCGGAGTTTCCAAGCAAAAAACTCAAAAGTTGTACAACAAAATAAAAAAAATGAAAATAAAACACAAAAGTAAAAAAATATTAAAAATGAAATTTTTATCTCTACATCAGAGAGGGAGGGGGGAGGTAATTTTACATTAGTTACCCCCCACTCCAACTGGTGGGGGGTAATCACCCCCCGACCAGTGGCTCCGAGAGAGGGGGGAAGTCGGGCCAGTTTCCCCCCTAGAAAAACACTGTAAAGGAAAAACGAGTAGTTTTTTGTTTTTGCACTTTTGAAGGGGGCCCATTTTTAGTACTAAAGTAAAAATGTACCAACTAAATAATCAACAAATTCTTAAATGAAGTGCGTAGTTCCAAGTATTTCTCAATCATTGTAAATGTCACACTCGATGCTTCTCATCAAGAACAAATCATTTTCGTGTTAAGGTAGACGATGTTGAACAGCTTCAAGACGTAAAATCTGAAGCTGGAATGATTTCTGTATCACTGAACAGTTTCGATTGTATTGATAGTTTCAACTTGAAAACTGGTGCTGTTTTAGCTAAGCGGGAACTATTTTTGCTTGACAACTGAACCTTAACTTCAAAATCTGCGTTGGCCAGGCATAGGATGTTGTATCCAACATAAGTTATCTGGGAAAGTTAAAGGTATCAGTCTAAGCACGATTAAAAAAAGTAAATCCTGTATATTTTTTGTTAATGGATCATCATCATTATCAGTCATCATCTCCGCCTGCAACAGATTGCGCATCAACATGGGTTATTTGCTTCCAAGAGTGGCGATTTTGAGCCAACTCGCCCAGTGTCGCCAAGTTGAGTCCGGTCCATGGTTGGATGTTGTCTTGCCATCGTTTTGGTTGTCTGCCACGTTTTCTTTTTCCTTCTACTTTGCCTTCTGTGCAAACTTTGCTGATTCCGAATTGTGATCTTTTAGTGTGGCCGAACAGTTTTAAAACTTTTGATTTTATTATTGCTGCAATTGGATGTAATTTTGTCATAGTTAAAAGATCTTCTGTTTTCTTGTGGTCAAGTAGCATGGTCAACCACATGATAATTTTTATAATGCGACCCTGATTGTAAGTAGTTTCTTATAAATTTCATGGAAACCAAAGATGCAAATTTTGAAACTTAATGTCAAATAACATTGTAACATTATTGCATATGAGTCTTTGCTACATTATTTTTGTCATTGAGTTTTTTTTGTCACATATCCATGATTGTTGCTTGCATATGCTTTGTACTAACTACTTAGAAAGTATTTTAAGCAGTACTCAGTCAGTTTGTACCTATTATGCCTTAACACATAACTATGGGTGCAAATAGTTCAAATATAGCATTTTCAATTCTTCACGTTACATATCTTTCAAACTAAAACGTCATTTTTTATTATTATCAGCTTATGTAGTTAAAATAGAGACAAAAGTTGCATTAGAGCATATATAAACATGGACCTTCTGGAACTTTTAAGCCAAAAACCAACATTCTAGCTTAACCGGTTTCCAAGTTATGGGATTTTCATGAAATTTGACCCTCGGATGACCTTTAAAAATTATGGGCCACCTGGGTGTAGGTGGCACAAACCCAAAACCTTCTCAGAAGTTGGTTTTAGGTCCATACGCCACTTTTGGTTAATCTGATTTTTTGATTTGAAAAAAAAAATTTTTTTCACTCCACCCTAGTAATCAAGGCGTGGTGCAGTCAAACCCAATGCTTTACATTACCCTTTTGAAATTGAAAGTCTAAAGACGTTTCTTAAATGCATCAAGTTGGAACTAGCAAGAGCTTGATCGGAAGCTGAGTCAATGCTGAAGTAGCCTACAACTAGCAGTTTTAAATTTGTGACTGCTTTGCATTATGTGGATTACGGTCCTAAACAAGATTCACTAATGAATTTAATGAAATTAAAGGAAGATGTAATCTAAGTAAGAGAAAGCTGAGAAGAGTAGGCTACTACTCGCAAGCTAAAGTTGCAGTGGCAATTATAAATTTAAAAGAAAATGATTTTCTTTTCCTGAGGACAGAACGCTTTTATAACTCCACTTAACTAGCTGAATCATTCGAAGGAAATGTATTCTACCGTACATTGTAAAGGATTCGATAGTTGTTGGAATTGACAAATGTATCAACAAACTCAAACATATCGTCGATGAGTTTGAAGTTCCATGAAAATTTCATCGTATGTCTGCTGTGCAGTTGCGGGCATGTGGACAAATTTAAACCATTTGTAGGCTACAACAATGACATTTTTCAAGACATTTTGGATGAGTTGGTACTTTTGACAGAAAGCCACACAGGAAACTTCAGCTGCAAACCAGAACGAACCACCCCATAATCTCTACACAAGGAATCATTGATTGCAACTTTCGAAAGGTTTTTCCAAATAGTTTTGTTATGATTTTTTTTGTGTTCCGGTAGCTACCTCCAACGGTTGCGCTTTGAGAACGTGGTTTTAGCAATTACTGAAATTTGTAAAGAATTGTTTGCGCTCTAGTAGGCCTATGACTCAAAACCGATTGAAAAGCGTAACTAATACTATACATGTTGTGCATCAATTCAGACGTCGCAAAATTTTATCATTTGATGCTGTGATCCGTAATTTTGCGTTGCAAAAAGTCCAGAAAGGGTTGAATTAAATCAGGGATGTCCAAAGTCCGGCCTGCGGGCCAACTCCGGCCCACGAGACGTTTTTGTATGGCCCGCGCCTGTTGTTGTACAATGTGTTATTTTTGGCCTGCAGACACACAAAAATCATATAAGTTCAACTTGCAGTTTTCCGAAAAATTATTGTGGCTATTGGCTCGCGAACACTTATCAAATCTGGCTTGCGTGGGAAAAAGTTTGGACACTCCTGAATTAAATGCTTGGTTGAACTATTTTCGTTGCCTGTAAGCCTATTGTGTATTTACAAAGCTAACTAGACAAAATAGTTTGCCTCAATGGCATTTTTGCTGCAAGTGTAATCCAGTGATTATTGATGATTTTTACATTGAACGAAGTTCTTTTCATGCTGAGGAAAGTAGGCTAATTTCAGCTTAACACGAACATGCAACGCAAGGTACAAATTAGTTGTATATTTGCTAAAAAATATTATGGGGCCCATTTTTCGTATTGTTTCCCAACCAGTGCTGACTTCTCTCGGAGGCCCTGCCCCCGACCCCCCTCTAACGGAGCCCATGCTGTAAAGGTTACTTTGATAATAGAGAATTTATTTGAATGCTATGCTATACACACCAACTAATAAATTACCATACTAAAATTCTTCTGTGATCTTGAAAGAAAGCCATTTAACACGTAACTTCGATTTTAAATCAAAACTTGTCACTCAAACTTCTTAAGAATTCAATTATAGTTTGATGATATTGCTCAAATACAAGAAGTGCGTCTTGATAAAGAAAGAAAAAAAAATACATAATTGGGTCTAATGGTGTGCGAAAGTTGTCAAAACCAAGTTAAATTAGCCAAATTTTCTATTCCCGGTCTGCGAGAGTAGCCTATTAACTTTCAAACCGGTCCGTGATAGAAAAAAGATTGGGAACCACTGCTTTAACAGATCAAACCAGAAACAATTTTAAAGGTTATATGTTAATAAGTTTCATTTTTACTTGGCATTGAAGGGGAGAATTTGAAGTATTAACAAGTGATTATTAGATGGTAAATCAAGTTATCTACTCCGCTGCGTTACTCCTCTGCGCCACCATGCGCTGGCTGTTTCTACAAAGTTCTGAGTGACGCATCCCTGCATTGCCACTAGCGATCTAAAGTAATTGAGTGGCAAAAGCAGCGGTTGAGAACTGTGTGGCTGGAACTAGTGGTGCGGTACTGATGAGCCCAGCCTCATGGGCGAAACACGTGTCTATCGCTGAGTTCTTGCTCCACTCTTTTCTTAACATTCCGTGTAAATTTCCATGTAACATTCCCGAGATAGATATGAAAAAGAGAACAGACAATAAAACGGTTCGCATTCGTCCTCAGTTCAATTTTATTTTTTGCTGCTGGCGCAAACATGTAGCCTACAGACTACAGAACGGCAAAGTAAACATACGAATTTGACACCAACAAAAGGGAAAGATGGCCAAACCCAAAGGTTTAAAATATGCATCGATAAAAGTAAAACAATGCTACCACTATCTTAAAATTGCACAGCCACCAAACCTAGAAGCGAGATAAAAAAATAGTCCTACAATTACAATTAACACTCGCTAGTGCGATTAAATTTTAAATCCAAAAGGTAACAAGTTTTCTGAACTTTTGTTTTGAGAGTCTTCAAAAGCATTTAAAAAAAGTGATGCCATAAAAGACTAAGCAAGGCAAAAGTTACAAGAACCGGCTCAGTGTAACCGCACGAATTTAGGAAAAAGTGATCAAAAATAAAGATACAAAATAAAATAATAAAGATTACCAAATATAAAAAAGTACATAAATAGCCTACAACTCTTTTTTGTCTCAGTTTTCCTCTGTTTTGCAAAGAAACAAAAGCGTGCTTACAATTTTATTATGTTATTAACACTTGTAACAAGGGCGATGTAAAATTTACCAAATTCAAAAGGGGAAAAGTTTCTCAAACTTTTAAATTAGAAAGTCTTAAGACAATTAACAAAACGCAATTGTGATGTCATAAAAGAATGACTCGGCGAGGCAAAAAGTTACATAAAACCGGCTCAGTGTGACCATCTGAATTCAGAAAAACAAAATAATAAAAAGTGAGATATAATTAGGCGTAATAAAAAAAAACAACATAGGTGCTATTTACTTTTTAGATGAAGTTTGATTAATCAATTTCAATTCAAAATTTCAAAAGTTTAATGAAAATCACAAATACAGGCAAACAAGTTGTAGCAATTTAAATGGATTTGCAATGTCACCAAAAGGTAACTGCGATAAAAAGTTAAAAACAAGCAAGAAAAAAGCTACTTAAGAAGATTGTTATTATTGCAACAGTTTTAACAGTAGGTCTAACAATCTTTTAGAGAAAAAAAGAGGCAAGGAGTGAGTATGAAAAATAGAACGTAAACCTTGTAGGTAACAATATGGATAACTGTTAAAATGTAACGAAATGATTCGTAACCTAACATTGTTTCGTTATTCCGTAATGTTTAATTTCATTTTTATTATACCTACAAAGTTATGCGAACACACCACATAAAACATAGCCTACAGTCTTATTATATAAAAAAAAGAACAGGCAATGAACTACCAATTTTAGCTTCGTGGTTGCAGCCGTTCCTTCTCCGATTGCAGAACAATCTATTCGCCAACAAGTAGACCATAGCAGTGTTTTGTTAAACTAGATATCGTCTTTTGACTGAAAATCAAAATCTGCTTAAAGTAACTTTAAATTAAAAAGAACTTAAAATCATGTAGACTACTATGGTAAGGTGGAAATTCCTACGCACGTAAATTCACATTGGAGATAATTATCGTTATAGCCTACTGTCGACTAACTGGTTTAGACTTTTTGGAGGCATCTTCTTTTTGTAAAAATTTTATGATCAAGCAATTTGCTCAATTAATTGTTGGCAATTTATAGTGGGCTGCTGTAACATGAAGCAAATGCTCAACGAATTTGATACTTTGCGCCACAGCTACAACATTCAAATCATCAGACTTTTGCAGCACACACTTTGGGAAGCTCTGATGTAGAGTAGGCTACATAATACAATAACATAGGCTACATTCCACAAAAGATGCTTGGATAATGAGAAAAGCTTCGAAGATAGTTGAAAGTTTGGTAGGTCGTTTCTATGAAGTTTTTAAACTCTTTTTGGATCGTTTTGTATTTACTGTAGATCAGGGGTCGGCAACCGCCAAGCAAGATCATCCGGCCCGCGTTTTCTCAATGATTTGTTAGATTTTTAGGCCCACTGTGACCCACAGTATGTCATCAACTTATTTTTCAACAATAGCACTTGACATACACATACTCCACAATATTCAAAACCACGTGTATTGCTTCAGACACTTCTTTAACTGAATTTTCGACATTGTAATCAATGAAAAAAGGATTGTCTGCTGGATAGATCCAATTTCCTTTAAAAAGATTAAGATTTTTTTAAGCTACTGATGTTGGTTTTGTGAAATAGTGTATTGCCGTTGTTGAAACTATGTCAAGAGAAAAAAAATCGGACCTTCTTTTCAGTAACAGCCGTAAGAAGACGAATAGAAGCGACGACTGGAATGTGAAATCTAACCTCGTAATTTGTTAATATTTAGCCTACTATTTTTTCATGATCATCATCAAAATTCGGACGTACTCGGACACCATTAAAGTAGGTTCTCCAAACATTTATGTACCTGATCAAGTTCGACAGTTCATGTTTCTGCACTCCAGCAAGTCCAATGCTTTGCTGTAATTATAAAGCTTTGGTAGAGAGTTTGCTTTGTTGAACCATAGAGAAGTTACTTTGTTTTATTTCTCTTTGCTGTAATTGATAGAGAAAAGTTTTGCTAGTCTGCCAATTTTTAAATAACGATTAATATAATCACAAATAAAACGGATGGCTTCAGTACAGCTTTGCTTACAGCAGCATACATAAGCGTGGAGCATAGTTTCCGAGACCAGTACTAACATCTCCACATGTAACAAACCACCTAAGGCGAGTTGCTTTCTCATTAGATGCATCACAAAGCTGGCCTTCGTGTTGTCACAATGCGTTCGTTGACGAATTGTCGTAGGCTGTGGGACAGTGGGTTTTGTAATTGTATAAGTTCAATTATATTCTTAGGCTTGACTCTACTGAACGTTGAAATAATATCCTAGGTTGAGCTTGAAAAGCAGGCATGGAATATCCTATATACAGTATTATATTAGATGAGGCCTACCTATTGTATTGAAATTGTGACGCCCACATGTCGCCTGGAGCGCACATGTGAATCTTGTATAGTTCGATTAGCGTAATTTACTTAAGTTGGCTTAATCGGGGTTTGAATTTTATATTCAAATTGTTCGCGAGTTCTGATTATTGCCCTGGCTTAACTTTTCTGGACAAGGCTACAACACATATTATATTATACATTGGTTATAATTATTTTATTACATTGAAATAGTCTGACACAAAGTAGTTAGGACCAGCCATATAAGTATGTGTCGATGCCTGCCGCGCATCTGAGCTGGTCTAGATGAAAACTCAACTAAACCTAACAAACTTCTGGCAAGCAAACACCTGCTTATATGTCTGGTTCAGCCAATGAAAATACTAGAATAAGTCCACATAGACACTTTTTCGGCCAATCAAATAATTCAGCTGCTACAGTTTATATATTTTATCATTCTGAAATTAAGTAATTTTATCCGACGCTGTCATAATATCCTGTGGTGAATCGTGTATGGTCCAATGTGTTTACGGAAGCTTCGACATATATAAAACGACCCAACATCTCAAACACGATATCGCCGATCGTAAAATTCCGATAAAAAATTGGGGGAAAATAACAACACTGCGTGCTTATAGTCTTTGGGCTACGCTTCGCATGCATTTCCGGAGCATCAACAATATTTTCAGGAAACCATTTGTTTATGAAATACTAAGCTGTTTAGATACTGTTGAGTCTTGTAGCCTATGGTCTTTACCAAATCCAGCTACATCAAATTGTGAAATAGGCTGATACTGAGCAGGGCCCGATTAACCATGAGGCACATGAGGCACAGGCCTCAGGCCCCCTGGTTTTGGGGGCCCCCAATTTTTTTACATTAGTACCGTAGACAGGGCCCACAAAAGTAGAGGACCACCGGTGCATTGCATCGGGCCGGTGATTTCAAGGGGGCCCGACAAAATGTCTAATTTCACACGATAAAAAGATTGATTTCAAGAATTTTGCATAAAATATTGTTTTTATATTTGATCCGTATGTCGAATGGGCCCCCTTATGGGTTGCCTAGGCTATGCCCTTTTTTTAAATTACAGAATTTTCAATTTATTGAGTTTAGGGGGGCCCGACAAAATGTTTAAATTTGCGTGCTCAGGTCAATTTTGCATAAAATATTGTTTTTTATATTAGTTTTGTATTTTGATTGGGCCCCTCATGGGTATGTCCTTTTTTAGAACAACAAAATTTTCCATTTTTTGCGTTCAGGGGGCCCGATAAAATGTTTAAATTTGCGTGTTAAGGTCAATTTAGCATAAAAATGTTTTATATTTTGAAGTTGGTATTTCTTATATGAAGTTGGTATTTCTTAATGTCGTGAATAATAGCAATACATTCATCCTAAGTTTGCTACCCTAGTCTCTGCAGATTTCAAGGTCAGAAATGGTATTGTATGTTAATGTAAAGCTGTATGCACACATATGCAATGCTATGTCAGCCATGCCGGATAGTGATTTAGTGATAGTGATTACAACTGAGATGATTTCACTGTTATGAAATTTCTTCTTCATCACATGGCATGCAGCTTGAATGCTTTTGAACCAATTGGCCTAAGAAGTCCTTATACCTGTTGTTTGTGATTTATCGCTTATCGGCATTATGCCAATAAGCGATAAATCACTAATGAATATGCCGCATATTCAGTACAGTAGCGTTCTTTCTGGATCTTGGATTTCAGCACCATAAGGTAGGCCATGTTTTGTATGATTCACACATCTCAGTATATAGCGATACAATTCGCTTTCCCATGCAGGAGGAATGAGGATAAAAAATGAAAATCGAATCAAAAGTTATTTCTGTGCCAGTAGCTATGTCAATTTTCTACTGATGATATTCAGTTAAAAGCAAAACATGTAAAACGTTGCACAGAGGTGTGTTTATTTTAACATTCCATTACTGGTACCACAATGAAATGAAACTAGTTTTAGTTACATAGGTTATTAATAATTTCTGGAACAGCCTGCCATAATATTTTTATGAATACTTTGTATTTTTTCTTGTACTATCCTGGAATCCTGCTGTCAACCAGCTCACATTTCAAAAACAGTGAATAGTAATGAAGTCAACAAGAGTTATTATGACTGAACAGTTTACGTAATGGGGCCTGGTACAATTATTGTGTGATGTGAAAAACATTGTTTTTTATTTCTTTGATGACTACTGCTTTTAGTTTTTAATTGGTTAGCTTGTTTGTGTTACAGTACTACAACGTGTTACTGCTTACTACTGGTGTTAGTGATTTAAGTGATGTTTAGTGCCAAACCAGACAACCATAATTAATATATATATATACTTGCTATAGAATTTTAATATGCCAACCTTCCATCATAATTATATAAAAAAGCTAATACTTTGATAAGTTTCAAGAAACCATTAATAAGCTCTGCTAGTTCAAATTCAAGTGTATATTTTGCTAATGTTTCCAGTATGAAATGCGCTCAATTTCCAATCTGTTAGAGAGATTTTTCATCCAATAATTTTTGTAACAAGTATAAGAGTGTTCATACTGTTAGAAAGTTGTAGGTAAATTGGCTCAATTAATATTTATGAAGTTATAGTTTTGCTTGAACTATTTTGTTAACCCATATTTCATCATTCGCAGAGAGTACATGGCATTGCATCGAAAACGATTGCCAATAGGGGCCCCTAAACTTAGCTGTGCCTCGGGCCCCCGTGAGCCTTAATCAGGCCCTGATACTGAGTATCTGAAGATATGGGGTTGTTACAAAATATGTTTTTAAAGCCAGCTTAGTAAACAAAACTGTTTTGATTATACTTGTAAATACTTTTTTGCCTGGCTGCTGGACAAGTCAGAAATTTTGAATAGATTTTTAAATATATCATTTTGTTTCAACAGGAAACGCTTGTCGAGAACAGCCCGAAACTTTGGTTATCAGAATATGCCATATTTTATGTCTTCTTTAACCTCGAGTTGAACAAAAATAATAAACATTTGTGCTAATAAAAAAAAATAGATGATACAATAACCAGTGATGTACGCGCATACAAAAAATATTGACGCCGTCAGCGTAAACGCAAACGTTCGAAAAACCATACGTCGTATGCGTCAACGTAACTTGTAAAAAAAGCTGGCGGCGTCAGCGCCAGCGCATACACTAGCGTAAACTCATTTTGTTTGCTAGGTGCCAAACATTCACAGGATATAAACAGGGGCGCCGGAACGGTTTTTGACTGGGGGGGCAGGATTATGAAAAAAGGGCACTTTTATTGCTGAAAGGCCCATTTTTTTATAGTTTTAAGATAAGATATAGCAATAATGCTCATCCATCAGCTCATCATCGAGTAATGATACAAGTGTCCGGTATACAAAAAACAATGGCACGAGAGGGCATCATGCTATGTTATGATGATGTAGGCTAATTACTTACTGTGATGCAGAATTTTGTGTCGTGAATATTATTTTGAGGCAGAAATGAAAGATTATAGCAGGCCTCGAAATTCACGGCGGACATGTAACATGTGATGTCCGCGGGAAATACCATCTAGATCGGTCATATTTGTCCGCCGAGTAACACAGGAACTAGCGATACAAATAGTCATTGCATAGCACAAACGATTCTTGCGAGAATATAATTTCCCTCGCATTTAGAAAATGTGAATACTGTACCCCTTAGCTTCCATTCAAGAAGGAAAACATTCGATTTTTACGTTGCTTCAACGATTGATGACATTGAATCAGCGTAACAAAGGTGAATTCTTCGCTAAGAATCGATGGGAATACTGGTACTTCTACACTAATCACGCTCAACTTAGTTCAAGTTTTACGTCACAATGTCTGGCTTTGATCTCCAAGTAATATTGATAAGGCAAGGTTGGTTCGTCACCTCCGAGATAACCGTCACCTCCGACTCCGAGTTATCTTGGAGGTGACGGTTGGTTACAGGAGTAGGCTATATTACAGCAAGATGCAGCAAAAATTGTTAAGTTTTGGTATTAGGCTACAGTATGAAAGAAAACGCCCAGGGAAAATTCACTTTCCCTCACATGACACTCAAAAATAAACCTGAAGAAAAAAGCCTAATGAAACTTTGGACAGTCGAAAATAGTTGCGTTAGTGTAGAAGTTTTCCGACTCGTGCCCAGAGCATAGTGAAGTAAGAAGCCACACGACGTCGTTAGGTGGAAGTTAATTAGTTATGCGGCGTATTAAGCAGCTACACGGCGCTTTGACTCTTCAAGCGCACGTCGTTGGTCTGATGAAAGCCTTTCAGAGCGACTTCGATAAAATTTAAAAAAGCCTTCTAAGCCGTAGCTATAGTTCTCGAATGGCGAAAAATTATCAAGATAAAGTGATTAAGCATGATGATCGATGTTAAAACTGGTGTGTCCGCCGTGAGACTTAATCTGTCCGCCGAGATAGCTGCTCAGACAGGACACGTTTGTCCCCCATCAACAAAAACGAATTTCGAGGCCTGTTATAGTTAAGCTAAAAGCTAATAGCTGAAATTGTTATATCGTATTGCAAAATGTGCAGTAGCTTAAATGACCTTAAAAGGGCATCATTGCCCCCCCTGCCCTCCATCCACAGAAAAATTGAGGGCAAGGGGGGCATCCGCCCCCCCTGCCCCCCCGCTTCCGGCGCCCCTGGGTATAAACCACTCGAAACAAACAAGTTTTATTTTGAATTTCCACGAAGAAACACAAGCATCTGAAAGTGTTCATCTGACATTTTGCTGTGTTTTGGTTCCAATATGTCTTTGCCCATTGAAAACATTCTTTCAACTGCAGCGCTGGAATGTATTGGCGTGTTGTGGCGAAAAAACAGACATTAAAAAGCATGCGTTGACGCTATGCGCTAAAAATCGCGAAATCTTTACGGCGTAGCCTCAAGCGACAACTATCCAAAAAAATGTGGCCGTAAGCGTTAGAGCAAACAAAACGTCTACGCTGCAAGTCTACGGCGTAAATTTGCGGCGTATACGTACATCTCTGACAATAACTCATGTAAGAAAGCGATTGTGGCAATAAAAGTATAAAAAAGTTCAGATATAAAGCACAATTGATGTGGTTGAGACCTAAGCCCCTGAGAAAAAAGATTTCAGTAATGCATAAACTCATAGTAATAACTTTATGCTTAAAATTAGTAAAGTTTGCACGTCGCAAAACAGCAAACTTCTACTCCCCTGATTTTGAAACTAATTTCCGCAGACAACTAAAAGTCAAAAGACGAACCAATGTGATGTGACCTAAGGCTATAATGGACGAACGTCGTAGCACATGACTAGGAAACTGTGTTCCGAAAGCTGGTGCAATTCGCTATTATCACAGCGAGCTCGCAGCCTCAGGCTAAAACAGGTGGTTAAAATCTACATGATGAAGAAATGCTATAATGATGTCATAAACGCAATTGTAAATATTTGGTTAGCGACAATGCATTGTCATGATTTTAAAAACATCAACTTGATTAGTGGCCTTTCTTGCAATTTCACTGCTACTTTCTGTAAGTTGCTTTCGAGTTTTCAAAACAGAAAATCTTCAAATGCATGAATTGCGCAATTTAAGTTACTCGGACCCCTTACACCTGATAATTCATAATTCAGAAAAATTTTAAACCAAAGTTATAAAGTTTTATTTTTCAAATAAAAATTTAAAAAAATGTTGCAACATTAAAATGATTGGGGGCACGTGTACCCCGTGCCCCTTAACGCAATGCTACTGTGCCAAACATAGCAGAGGTCTAGAAAAAGGTACAAGCGACACGCAGACTTTGTAATGTGCATGATTCCATAGCAGAACAATCAGATTAAAATATGGCACGGTCGCAACACATTGTGGTCTATTATTATAATTTATTTGCGTTAGACAAAGCCAAAACATATCCATATCCAAAACAAAACAACGAAAATTATTTCAAATGTCCAAATGCTGTATTTTACTTCATAGTGTAACTTGACCGCTTTACCTGGCAAAAACGATGATACTCAGTTTTGTACTCAGTTGACATGTCGCTTGCGTTAGTGAAAAGCAAAGCTGGTTCATCAGCTTTCATTTCAAACTTTCCATGTATCTGTACGATACAGTGTACAGCTAGGAAGTGACGTATGCAGTATGATGCAGAAAGCTTTCTGTAGGCAAGCACAAGTTCAAAAAGTTGTGAAATATCTCACTAAAGTATCAACTTATTAGCTAGGAGAAATCAATAGTTTGTTTGAACATATATAAAGTACGGCAGAATGTACAAAACCAGAAGGATAGCCAAACCGTAACCCGGTTGACGTGTTGTTACTTGAGGCAATGATTTCAATTGTTGATTGCTGATTGTTTTGGTCAGCCACAGCATGATCACTTCTAAACTAGAATAGAACAGCTAGATCTGAGATGGAGCCCAGGTCGGACCAAACTGAAGAGAGAAGACTTTAAAAGCGGTGCCGATTGTGTTCTTTCTTACATAACCCAGTGAGGATAAAGTTGGTTGGTTTCGAATCTTTATCCTCGGACTGACAAAGCCTTGATAGGTTATTCCTGGTAGTTTCGCATACTTGTATAGAGGCTCTTGACGCAAGTCGGGTAATAATGTGGTGACATCGTAAATCTGATATAAAATTAAAAATGAGTCATGTCGCTCAAAGATCTTAGCAGTTTTAAAGGGACCATAAATAAAACCATAACATTATGATTATTGTTAGAATAGAACAGCAGTAGAACAAAATTTCGGCCAGCACCACAGCAAGCATCTAGAGCAGTTTATTATATGAACAACACAGCCTTAACTTTTTGTTGTCAGATGCCTACGAGTAAGACAATGTATGTGCTTTTTACTGCAGTTTTTCACAGCCAGTAAATCAGTCCTTTTTTACATTGACTCAATGTTGACAAAAATTGATTCAATATAAAACAGGTGTCATTTTCTGGTTGAGGAGTGGTTAGCTATAATTATACTAATTTAGATTCATGGCCAATTCCATAAGTGTTTTGAGTATTTGTTCGAATGTAGGGTTTTGCAGGATATTTTAGGCCAGGGATGTCCAACCGCACTGCGGCCCACCTGAAATTTTTGTGCGGCCCGCTAGTTATTTTCACTCCAAGTTGTATTTTGAACTTCATGGAGAAAAAGAAACAAACTGTGAATTTTATAGTAAATGAAGAATGTTTGTCCGATTTGTCTTTCTTATTTGACCTCACAGAAGTGCTAGCTGAGCTCAATTTGCATTTACAAGAGAAAGATCAGTTGTGTAGTTCAATGTTCGAGCGAATAAGTAGCTTTACCAGGAAATTTTTTTCATAGCACAATTGAAAGCTGGCGAAATTGTACATTTTTGTAGTCTATCTGAAAGAACTCAAGACAGGTCTGTAGGCTAAACTATGAAAAGTATGCTAAGTTATGTGAGGACTTGCTTGGAGAATTTACAGTCAGATTTTCTGACTTCAAAAAGATTGAAATTGAATTAAAATTATTCAGTGACCCAATTTCATTTCAGTGTGATAAAGCGCCACCCGAATTCCAATTGAACTGATTGAACTGCGAAGTCGAGGAAGTTTGAAAACTTTCCACAGAGAACACTCTTCCTTTATTTTATAAAGAATTACATTCATGTAATGAATTTATTAAATTAGTTAGTTTGTCCAGAAAATTATTGTTTATGTCGGTCAGCACATATTGTTGCGAGCAGTTATTTTTATCTATGAAAAACATCAAAACTGCAGAAACAGACTGACCGACAAACACTTAGCAAACATCCTAAGAATCAAGACAACGTCCTTTAATGCAAATGTTGATAACCTCTTAGCTGGAAAACAATGTTAAAAATCTCATTGATTTTGTATTGTGGGAATAAATTTTTGTTTCTATCTATGTGTGTGTTACTTTTTCCTATTTTTAAAGATAAAATTAATGCTTTTTAATTGTTTCTTTATGTGCCTATTTTTCTTGAAATGTAATAGGTCCTGCGGCCCATTGATTCATTTCAAGTGACAATGCGACCCACTATAATAAAAGGTTGGACATCCCTGTCTTAGGCAATAAATTAGTCCTTCTTTACATTGACTGAACAGCGACAGAAGTTGACTCAATATAAAAAATGTAACTGATTTGCTGATTAAAAGGTGATTAGTCTGACTATGTCGCTTCATAAAGATACAGGCATTCAAAAGAGACAATTTGAATTTTGCTGGAAATAAAAGTAGAAGAGTTTATGGAAGTTGGCTGCTTTCAGAATGTTGGACAGTAGCTGTACGCTATTATACTGACTGATTTACTGGCAGATTACACACACAAGTGGTTTGGATGTCTGCATAGATGCGAACTTATCTAAACTGCGCAGTTATAGATTTCGCATCTAATCGTCAGATTTGCTATCGAAATGCTATGCTCGGCTAAAGACGTTTTTCGGTTCGCTCTTAAAAGTTTAAAGTTGTGATACGCTACTTTGTTTTGGGGCAGAAATTACAAGATCTACTGTAGGCTATACATAACTTTAGGCTACTAATCAGCATTGTTATGAGATTGTCGAGTAAATCTAGCCGAATTTACGTTTTTGGGTTGAACACTCATAGTTTCATTAATGCTTTGCTCAATGTAACGCAAGTTATGAAAGCTAAAAAACATTACAATATACTGCATCTTGTATGAAAGACCACGAAACTTTCATCAATCTTGACAAAGCATTTCATACACAAGGCTAACAAACTACACCAAGTTGTCCAAATTGCAAAAAAGCAGGTAGACCATAGCCTACTGCTGATCATTTGATTTGAGGCTGTCTATGGACTGCACTACCCGGTGGTTACAACGCGGAAACCAACGTAGTTCACCTACGCGGAAATACTTTTGAATAGGGGAAGGTCTAGTTAGTTGAGCCAGAAATCGATGTTTCTGCAATAAAAATTTATCGACAAACTTTACCAAAAATCCGAATCCATCATGATAAATTTCAGTCTTATGCGGTTCTTGTGAGCATGTTTGTGTTTGCGACTGACCCCGATTCATATCATTTATCGGCATTTTGAAATTGGCACTCAGCTGGCTCAAATGATACCCTAAATTTCACGGTTGGACCACCCATTGTTCACGGTTGATCCACTATTATTTCACTTCCAAAAGATGTCCCAAAAGAGAGCTCAATCTCCATCAAACACAATAAACTCTTCTCTTGAACATTTTGCAAATAAACAATCAAAAAATGTTTAAACTGTGTATTGTGTCTAGTGTCTTAAAATGAAATAACAGTGAAAACTGAACGAACAGTAATTTTTACTACTGAAAACGCTGAGAATCATTGAATAGGAAACTTTGCACGAAGGCGCTTTTACCTTTCTGAAAGGATTTCGCGAGGTTTGTGACGAAAATGAACATTAGCAACCAGTGGCGTTGCTATCGAAAAATATAAGGGGAAGGGAGTGCTAAAAAAATTACCCTCAAACTGGCGCATTAGAGAAAGAATTACTTTTATTGAAGTTTAAGGGGGGCAGTGGACCGCCCCCCGGCTACGCCACCAGTTCTACGCATCCATTACAGTACGGTACAACAAAACTAGGGCAGTGCGTAAGGACCATCGGCTCATAACCTACATTCCTTATGACAAAGACATGGCTCAATCGTGAACATTGCAAATGGCTCAACCAGGCGCGGATTTATGGAGGGGGCCCAGGGGGCCCGGGCCCCCCCCGAAATTTTGTGAAAAATTGTATGTTTCCTCATCAAATGGTTTGATATGCTTCTAAACAGCTGATATTAGTCCCTCGGCATCACAATTGATGAAAATGGTTGTTTTAATGTTTATTTTCTAGCATATCGTATATGTCGTAGTATCATTGTTCATATCTGTTTAGCTTTTTCTTTCTTTTTAATTAATTTTCAAATTTTCTGGCCCCCCCCCGAAAAAAACTCTTAGATTCGCGCCTGGGCTCAACTGTTAACATCGCCGCCATTTTCAAAATTCCTGAAAAATTATCAATAACCAACTGGCTAATCAAGCAACGAGAACTACTAAAACAAAGAGTAAGTCACCCTTCCCAATCCCAGAATTTCGATTAAGACAACGATGAAACATCGTAGGAAAAAATAAAACATTTCTTATTTCTCTCAAAACTACATTTACCTACCATTTTACATTTAACTGCTTCACAATTTTTCTGCTTGTAGAAAATCCCTAAAACTACATGTGCTGATGGACTTCAAGTTTTTCCATATTTTATGAAACGGTTGACTAATCATGCACGACGTTGCGATAAAACCGGATTGATCAACCGTTACCCGGCTCAACTGATCAAATTTACCTTCCCCTACTGGCTTCACGACAACGAGCGTCACGTGTGAAAAAGCCATAGGCTATGAACCTACAACACAAGGCTTAGCATTTTGCATTTGATGGTTTCTAAGCTCTAAGATTCTCATGCATTTCATATTGTTTCGATTAATGTAATGAAAATGAAACGTGTACTGAAACGAAATAATTTTTACTAGAGTGAATAATGTTTATATTTTTAGTGACTTTGTGTGGTTTTAAATAAAAGCTTTGGACACAAGGAGTAGGTTTCACAATCTTAATTTGATAGGTCAACATAAAGTCAATTTTTTATCGTTTGGTCAATTTTTCAATTTTATGTCAATGAAATCTATTTTATGCAAATAACACATCCAGACCAAATGTTTTCAAAAAACGTTGAGAAAAGCTGATACTTTAACAACTTCTTGTTTCCACGTCTGCTTGTAGAAAAAACTTTTCGATGCTTTGCAAACTTCTGACCATGGCCAGACAATTTAATGCCAAAAATGGGAAACATTGCAATTGGTTACGTTTAAACTCTTGTTTTGGGGAATGTTATGTTCATTGCGGAGCTGCTGGTTGCCTGCTTGTACACCTACATAGCGTTCAGACGAGCCTAATATGTTCTGTTCAGGATTTTAATGCTTTTCGCTGATGCTGCCTTCTTTTAAATATAGGCCTACTGTAAAATACAAGAAACAATGGTTCACTCAGTCCAATTTTTGTTAGTTCAATAAAGTGAATTTTTTCTTTTTCATTTTAAAGTAAATTTGTTTGGATTTTTGGTCACAGGAAAAGACTAGGCACAGGTAGTGCAAGAGTAGGCTGTATAACTTGGGCGACGATGCTTTGCTACTAAGGAAAACTTTTCAACATACAACCGTAGTTCCCAAACTGTACGCAAAAGTATTATTTTATGCGGTTAGCAAACAACATACGCAGTAGCCTACCGCCGTCCCGCCTTAGGATCGGGCGATCTTGGGCTTGTTAAGCGGGTGGGCCTATCAAGCGGGGGATGATTCCCTGTCACTCCTATACACTCAGTAATTCTGGACCGGACAAAATTTTGGCTTAATAAGCAGATGGGCCTATTAACCGTGGGCTAAATAACCTACTGCCTACCTCTGCAAATAATAAAATGGAATTAATTGGAATTAAGTAGGCCTATAGGCTACGTTTGGATTTTTTTGTGTCTTTGAAAGACAAAGCAATTTTAACAAAAAAGAAAACCAATGATGAGGACTTATGATGACGAGTACCTATATTACCTACTTCATGATGATGACCTATATGGTAGCTCAAGTTTGATGTCTAATTTTAAATTGTTGATATTCGCTAAGGGTAGGTCATGCAGGAAAACCATACTAAACCCTCAAGTAGAAGTTTCGAAAGCACTGACATCGGTACAGCAAGTGGTGTAGGCTACTGAGAATTTTGTAACGGGAAGGGGCATTCGATTTAACATTTTTCAACAAAAAGTGACACTTTAGTGTCTTATAGCCTGCGCAATGTTTTGGAAGGGAAGACGTGGCTCAATGCCCCCTCGCTGGATTCGGCGAATATCGGATCCGCGGAGCAAGTAGCCCTATACATAGGGGAAACAATTTCAACCAAACACAGTGATGTATAGGTCCACATTAATCCGATGTTGCAAATACACCCTGAATAAAGCTACTTTTTTGTGTTTTTTGGGGAGAGACAATCGCCCCTCCCCTCCTTGGATCCGCCAGGGAGTGCCATAAACAGCAACCGACCTTCAATAAAGTAAAAGGTTTGTTCAAGTTTATAATATGTCAACTAACTCTATTTCAAGTTGAAACGACGAGGGGTTTTAAAGTTATTAACGCACAATTCATGGTCAGGTCAAAACATTTGTTTCAATTCCATTTTGTATTTGTCAATATTTCTGTAAAATTTCAAGTGCAGTGTCATTTAGGAAGGTTAGGAGATATGACCTCTCTTAATTTTGATGTTAATAGCTGCCTATAAGTTGAGAATATCATCAAGTAAAACTATAAAGGAACAACAAAAAGTGCATTGGGAAATACGACCAGACAATCCTTTACCAAATTTTGCATACTCCCACAACATCCAAGCAACTTTTATACTACAGTAGTTTAAAGGAAATTTGTCATTATAGAAAAGAATAAAATGAAACAGAAATCAATCAAAAAATTTACAAATGAAAACTGGGGAAACCAAACATGACCAAAAACAAATGTCTGCTTTGTTCAAAGTTTATAAATTGTCCACAAATTTAATTTCAGGCTGATACGAATGAGGTTTCAAAGTTATTAGGAAAGAAATCAAAATTCATTGCTTCGCCAAAGCTTATAATTCATAAAATCAAAATAAAAGAATTGTATAAATTATAAAGTTGAACTTTTTAATATTTGCAAAAACAACTAATTGCTCAGGTTATTATAAAAGAGTGAGAAAAGGCAGGAAGAGAGATTAGAATCTGCAGAAGAGTGAAAAGCTTAAGATATGTTAAATGACATAAAAGAAAAACAATGAATGTGTGACTGCTACTGCCGATTTAAAGTCTTTAAAACTTTGAATCTTTGACACTAAAGTTGTTTTTGAATCGACTGATCAATATGGTGGTAGGTTCGTCAAACTGCGCTTGGTAATAAACTTGCTGTTGTATTTCGTCATTGAGTAAAAGTTTGACATGGTAACACCAGAGCGATAATAGTAGCCTATACTTTCTTCACCGAAAACTTATTTTTACCAACTTAATACTATCATTACTGGTTGACTTTATTGTTGGTATATCCAACTGGTCATTACAACATTTCATCCTATTGTAGTCCAAAAAACTTCTATTCGTTCTGACAAATTAAACTTTTATAGAGCTTATGAAAGCTTATCTTAGAGTAAACTCTAGGCAGGCTCGTTATACCTTACATTGTGAAACTTGGCTGTTTTCCACACTGTTGGTTTTCAATCGCTGAGTATTTCTTGTTGTTTAGTCAGCTAGTTGCAGTACGTTTAAAAAGTTGAAGTTCAATGCATTTCGTACAATGATTTTTAGATTTCTGATGAGGACTCAAGTTATACCGAAAACGTTTGACTGTTCAAAATATTTGTAAATATGTAAAAATTTATTCTTATAATGCTCAAATCTATTTTGTTGTAGTGCTTTGTCTATCTGTGGTACAAAAAAGCAAACTTTCTCCCAAAACTATATTGTATACAATAAATACATAGATTACAGAGAAAACACAGGAATAACAGAGGCTAATTTTAAAAAGGTTTTCAGTCACAAAACAGAGATTTACGAAATAGAATTTTGCAGAAGTGCTAGTCCAGCCTAGGGCATCTCAAAATTACTTGAACCTTGTATGCAACGGCTAGGCTAGTCAAGACTAAGCTCAATACTAGTAAAGTTTGTTTCCAAAGCAATACTGTTAGGTTGTTTTTAAATACAGCTTAGGCATGGCCACCTAAAGATATGGCCTGATTTGTCACATTTTGCAGAAATTTCCAGGTTTTTCTAACTTTGAGCGAACGGTTTTTTCTAACTTTGAGCGAACGGTTTTTTCTAACTTTGAGCGAACGTTTCAATATTTTTTTTTAAAAATCATATTCTTACGCTTTCTTTATTCTTTTCCCTAGATGACACAATAGGTTTCAACATTCTCACATGTTGAAAAACAAAAAAAATTGATTTTGAAGATTTTAGTCAGACTGTTAATTTTCAATAACAGTCAGATTCAGCTTTTTTTAACTTCCTTTTTCTCATTTGCTACTGCTTCCCCAAGGCAACACAAAAGTTTTATGTCATTAGGAAACCGCAAAAAAGAAAAATATCTCAAAAAATGTCAGTCAAGCACTAGCAGAAGCTGTAATCAAAATCTGCAAAATGTGACAAATCAGGCCGCATCTCCAGGTGGCCATGAGCTTAGGAATATCAACTTTTCAACAAAGTTTGAATGCATTTTTTCAAAATTTGGAGTAAAAACATGCTCAGAACGCAGCAAATTTAATGCGATTTTTCAAATTTTTCTGGGAGGAGACACCCCAGACCCCCCCGCGAAGTCGTTCTGCTTCGGCGAACTCAGCGGCGAGCTTCGCCCCCCCTCACTATTCATTGCAGCCCCACTGCTCACAAACAGCACCAACCGCCACTGTGTAAAACCATACCAGTAATGATACTAAACATATTACCCTTAAGGACCGATGGTACACATATGTACCACAGCGTAACTTCTATTTGAAATAAATAAAATTTAATTTTTTGTCAAATACCTCTTTAAAGTGATAAACTTGTAGTAAAAATCATCAATATTTCAATAAAACATGTCCCAAAAGCCTCAAAGAGTTAAAATAAAATCTGATTCTGTTTGAATAATTGACTTCAATTTTAATGTTGTCAGTATTATTTTGTTTGTTGATTTTGATAGGTACAAGTGGCTATGTTTAATTTTTTGACACAATTTGTATTTTCTGAATGATTTGATTTTAAATAATAATAATAATCGTGTTTTTATTTGCGCTTACATACAGTACACTGCGATCACAGATGCGATACAACAGACGACAGGAAGCAGCGAAGTGACATATCCTCGAGTCAGCTGCTCGCCATCTATTGGCTTGCCATTAAGTGTCTTTGTCGAGACACAGCCGCGTGCTCTGGAGCGGTGTCGAACCCACATTCTTTCGAACGTCGCGCAGACGTTCTCACCACTCGGCTACGCAGTCGACAAAAAATGGTTCCCGATTAATATTCCTAAATGAGTTGGTTAGGCTTTGTCATTCAGCAATATCATAGAATAAGGTTGAGACATGTCGCTCTTTTGAAATACTTTTCCTTTGATAATAATACTAATGGTTAAGACTCCACTTATGAAGCAGTTGGGTAGTTTTTTAAGTTGTACAATACTGCATTGGAGATTGAGTTAAGATAACTGATGCGTAGCTGTGTCAAGTGCTTTCGTTAATCAGCTGCTTAGCTAATAAAGAGAACAAGAGTAGACTTCCGGAGTAAAGTGCAACAAATGACTGCTTAGAATAAAACTGCACTTTACTACAAAAATAATAATTCTTTTTTTTATTTCTGAAATAACAATGAAAACTGACAAATACAGTTTTTTTTTAGGTTGAATAGCCTAAACTTTCACTAAGTTTTTATTAATGATACTAATTGTAGGCTAGGCTATTGCTACTTTACCTATTGCAAAGTTACCAACCTGGATATGGGAGGCAGTGCACCATTCCAGTTAAAAGGATCCAAAGCTATTTCCAGTCTCATTATATTTGTGAGTATTGTATTTATGTTACTTTACGTTTAAGGTATTCGACAATAACTGCATGTTTTTAAAGGCATACTAAATGAAATGTTCAAACGGGAATTAAGCATTAAAAAGCGTAAACTGAACATTCAAGAATACATTTCAAAAAAAATTACAGCAAAAAATTTGTTTTCAATGGCACTGGCAAGGCCCAAAGTCCAATGTTTCATTTATTTTTAATTTTGTCAAAATGACCAAAAAGTGGAGACACTGCTCGAGAGTACGTCACTATCGACAGCAATAACAAAAGGCACGTTACCACATCAGATGTTTTCACATCAGATCTGATGTTTTGAGCAAACTATCTGATGTTTTGATGTTGAAATTTGATGTTTTGATGTACATACATACATAGCCTACAGTTAAATCGCCGGCAGTAACAACTATTGCTCGATCAGCTGATTGCTAGTCTATAGTGACGTTGACTGTACAGTCGCACGCTTCACTGGTCACGCCCATTCCTGTTTTGAAAGCTCTGACAAAAGCACGCGCGGAATGCTGATCAGACCGCAATGGGGCAAAATTTTATTGAAAATCGTTTTTTGGTAGCATGTTAAACACAAAGAACGTGACAATCGCCAAGTCAGGTTTTCCTTTAGTATCCCTTTAAGCTCGTGTTGCTTAAAAGTAGTGGATTTAGATAGAGCTGCAAGCAAAGTTGCTTTCGTGGAACGCCTTATACTTAATCAGTTATCACGATAATCCATTTTTTAAACGTTCAGACTAGAGATGCAGCAAACCCAAAATTTTTATTCGCACACCGCACTGCAACTGAAGCACCTATTCGCACACCGCAATTTATCTTGATATTTGACACCGCACCGCACACCGACAAAATTTTCAAAAATTTTTTTTAACACGTTATTTTTTAGAAAGTCAATTGTGGCAAAAAAACACCAATGGCATATAATTGGTAACCTACCGGTACAGTTGTGCACTAATTGACTAGGCTAACCAGATCATATTGTCTTATCAGCAATGCATCTATCTAAGACATTATGCTTTTTCAAATAGAATGTTTCTGGATCCAGTATCAGGACTTTTGGACACTTTTTGTAATCAATAATGCAATTTTACTGTCAGTGGTTGTATGAAATACACACTACACAGACAGACAAAACGTCAAGAGTAAAACTTATAGCCTGAACTCCTTGGGCTAACTGTTATAGTAGCTAATGCGGTAGTTCCGCTAGGCCTATAGCCTGGTAACTGGGAGCTGAGCTTATCAGCTAGGCTATTAACCAAAAACACTCGTACAGCTTTCCTCACAAGCCAGCCCCAAAAACCCTATCAACTGCAAGCCATTTGCATAGCTTTTCAGCTTAGGGCTTTCGTTAAAGGAAAAAAGTGATCCGTGTTTCCAATTTAAATTTGAAATTTCATAACTGGTCACAGCGGAAAACCATAATATCTTCGTGGGAAAGTTGTAACATAAAATTCCCGAATCCTATCGTCTGTATGCAATGACATCGAAAAAATACTCTTCTGAAAACGTCTTTTCACGAATTGTATTTCAAGAAAAAATAGCCACAGGCTGTCGAAAAGGAAATGCAACGCGGTACGCCACTAAAACTTGTCACCACAATACAGATTACTGAGGATAAAAGACGGAAATTTCGTCTAGTTGGTAAGCAAAAGCAAAACAGTTAAATATTCGACCAACCTTTCTAATGACAATTCTAAAACTGACTTGAGATATTTCAAACCACATAACTTGCATACTGTGACGTAATAGTAGATAAGCATTGTTAAGCAATTTCACAGGTGTTCCAAGGAATTGTGCAATGTTTTACAGGTGTTACGAAATATGATGCAATCTCTGCTCATTTTTTAGCAATATTCCATGACGTAAAATGCCAGGTTAAGTAGACCTTAACGGTTTTATGTGACGTTTGATTTGGGGAACGATTGTCCGTAACAATAACTGATATACTGTATTTTTTGAAAGTTTACCCGGCAAGCGGCGCGGCTTTGTCATTTCAACCTTCCACGCGGCGTGGCGCGGCACACCGCGAAAAACTCAAAAGCGGCTGCGTACGCGGCGCGGTGTGCATCACCAGTTCAGACTACCGGTATCTCATTATTAGCAAAAAAAGTTGACAATTTACTATTTTTGCTTATTTAGAGAAAAGCAGCGTTTTCAAAGAGTTAGCACAACCACTTTTGTCTTGCATTTGTGATACTTTTATAAAACGTAGCCTGTATATTTTTTTGTTGAAAAAAATAAGTGTACTGTAAGCGTTGAGTTGGCGCAGCGGGTAACGCGCTTGCTTTCCAATCACGCAATCCTGGTTCGACTCCCGGCTTATGCTGGTTGTTGACAAACACCGCTCACATCTACCCAGGGTGTGATAAATTGGGTGGGCGTAGTTGCTGATGTAAAGGCGGCTGAGAGACCTGAGTAAAGGAGCATGAGAGCCACCCTACTTTCGTTAATGCCAATGGCTTAGTATAATGAGAACCTTATCTTTTAATCCCCCGATGCTTGGATTCAAGTATGGGACTCACCTTTACCTTTAAAGGCATACTAAATGAAATTTTCAAACGGGAATTAAGCATTAAAATGCGTAAACTGAACATTCAAGAATACATTTCAAAAAAAATTACAGAAAAAAAATTGTTTTTAATGGCGCTGGCAAGGCCCAAAGTCCAATGTTTCATTAATTTCATTTTTTTTCAAAATGACCAAAAAGTGTAAACACAGCTCGAGAATACGTCATAACAGACAGCAATAACAAAAGCCACGTTACAACATCTGATGTTTTAACATCAGATCTGATGTTTTGAGCAAACTGTCTGATGTTTTGACGTTGAAATCTGATGTTTTGATGTACATACATACATAGCCTACAGTTAAATCGCCGGCAGTAACAACTGTTGCGTGATTAGCTGATTGCTCGTCTTTTATTACGTAGACTGTACAGTCGCACGCTTCGCTGCTCAGGCCCACTCTGGTTTTGAAAGCTCTGACAAAAGTACGCGCGGAATGCTGATCAGACTGCAATGGGGCAAAATTTTATTGAAAATCGTTTTATGGTAGCAAGTTAAACACAAAGAACGTGGAAAATCGCCAAGTCAGGTTTTTCCTTTTATAGTATCCCTTTAAGCGTATAACAAATCCTGTAAAAACTATCTATATTATTCTTCTTCTTCAATTGCCTTGCCTGAACCAGGCATCGACGCCCTCAGATGAATAATTAATTAGACCAAATGTTCCTATTATATGTTGCATGAATGATTGTTTTTGTTTTGTCGTTAAATTGTTCCAGATGTGTTTGTCTTTGTCTGCCAGGTGCCCGCTTTCCAAAAATTTTACCAGTTAAAGAGAGATGCTCTAGTTTTTGCTTTCTTATTACATGGCCAAGAAATTTATATTGTCTGGTTTTCATACTTTTTAACAGAGTTCTGGTTTGGTTCACTTGGTGTAGAATTTCTTTATTTGTTTTCTTTGCCAGCCATGAAATGAGTTGCATTCTACGGAAGCACCACATTTCAAAAGCATTAATCTTCTCTGCCATTTTTGTTGAAATATTCCAGGTTTCAGAGTTGTAATGAAAAACAGGATAAATATAGCATTTTAAAACTCTAGATCTTGTTTTGAAAGAGATATTTTTATTGCAAAGATTTGGTTTCATTTGTTGGAAGCTTGCTTTTGCTTGGGCTGTTCTTATGTTGAGCTCTGTTTTGTCTCTTGCATCCCAATTCACCATAGTACCGAGGTATTTGAATTTTTGGACCTGTTTAAGAATTGTTCCATTAACTGATAAATTACAAATAGAAGTTTCGGTTGCTTTTTTCTTTATTATGACCATTATATTATTACATATCAAAAATAATAAAATACATGTAATAAATAATACAATTTTGGTAGAGAGGTGACTTTTTTTAAGTTGCTCTGTCTATGTAATAAATAGTAGCATAATTATATGATATATGCTACATTGCTACTAATGATATATTAATAATACATAAGCTAATAAATAATAATACATTTAATCACGCAATAAATTCTATTAACACTACAAAAAAGTACTCAACTCCAGGCAAAAAAGAAAAACTGAAAGCAGAGCAAATTATCTACATAAAAGGTACTATTCACCCAACAACTTAACAGGCTTCATAGGCGAATAGAATGTTATAATTCAATAAGAATCTTCTGATAAGTAGGTTATGATTATGCAATGTGAATACGTTATAATTAATAAAGTAACCTGTTTGCTTGTTGTCGAGATCTGCTTTTTGCAGGCAGTCTTAACTTGCTCTCCTGTGAAAGCTATCCCAGCTAAACGTATTCATTATTCTGTAGGAAATGCTCAAGTAATGTTCAAAACTGCATAGTGGCGCGATTTAACCCTTTGCTTTTCAACGTTTTTTTGGAAGTTAACTGCTCAAGGGGGGGCCATTTTTGGATCAAATTCAATCAGCTGTTACGTGTTATCCGCTGGTGCTATTTCAACAGAAGTTGGACTGGCGTGAAAGCAAATCATTTGTCTATAAGTTTGAAAAGTCATTATTTTAAAATTTTATATGTTAAACTTGATATTTTAATTTTTGCAAAGGTACCCAAAAACGACAATTTTGATTTAACTTGCCGCTATTTAATTACCATGCTAATCCGATTTCATGCAAACTTCTGAATAACAAAGAGCTCGATCGAACGCTTGAAGTGTGTGTGCGGTGTGCCGAATCATTGCATTGATTAGAATTTACGACTTGCGAGCAAATCTTATTGTAAGCTACTCACTGATTCTAAAATAGTTACAATCAGAGTAACATTGTTACACGAATTTGAAAAAAAACAAAACTGCGTTTGTTGTCTTACATTTTTATCCTAAACTAATGCATTCCGTATCTCATGGCTAGCTTCTAGTTTTATGGAACCAAATTTCTCATAAGTAGCCTAACACCTTAGCCTGCTTGAATAGCTGTTTACATCTTTGTTTGTGTATTTTATGTCTACAATTGAGTTTGTAGTATGAATATTTTTAGTAGAGAGAAGACAATTGAACAAGTTGTTGAAATTATCTGAAAATTCTAAGTTCAAATTGGGTGCTTTTGAAATTGGGGATTTGTGTCAAGTCGCAACACAAATATCACGCAGGCGACATCATAAGTCATTTCGCTTACGGGTGTTTATAAACATGACTCATAAATTACATCCACAAAAAATACAGCATTTACATCAACAAAGCTAAGTTCGAAGCTCACTTTTTATTGAAGATTGTGTCAATCAATTTGAAATAACATTTTTAGTCCGCCAGCGTCGAAACAATGCAACAGCGAATTGAGGAACATGCGTAAACAAAGGAAATGTGAAATAACCCACTGTCAGCAAATCTACATAAATTTAACGTTTACAAATGTTGAATCAATGTAAAAGGACTGGATTGCTGACTGGGTCCTTATTGTTTGAAGCACAAAAAATACGCGTAAAGGCGACAACATCAGGAAGGCAGCGATTATGTTTCTGGCCAAAAAAAAAATTAACTTTTGACTTCAAAGATAAAAATGATTATAACGAAGCTTCAAAGTTTGTCGTAAAAAATATTGCAGAGATACAATAAACATAATCATTTTGTGCCAGATTGTGAGAAGACTTCCTAGATTCTTTCCAAACATTTTCATGATTGCAAATTATTTTTTATAACTTTATATTGCCAAAAAATGGCTTCTTTGTTGAAACAACGTGGCTACAATTCTATAAAAAATTCTTAGGCCTACTACATTGAAGTAATGAAATTTTTTTTGTGATTTTGCTGATGACGTTTTACAATATCCGAGAAGTAAAAAATAATAATGATGAATTATTTTACAAAACCGTGGTTTGCAAGCGCTTTACAAAAAATTGTTAGGGAAAAATTTACTATTAGACGTAAAATGTTTGTAAAAGAAAATTGTCGGTTTACGTATTTATAATGTTTATTGCGCTGTTATCGAATTATAAACTGCCTGTATTGTCTACCTTTGTGGTTGCCGGCCAGCTTAGACCAGCATGCAAACTACGCGTTTTTGGTATTTGCATCGTGTTATGATTCTCGAAAATTTCCCACAAGGTCTTTATTTTCATCGTGATATTTTTGTGCCTTTTCTGTCCTAAACTTGAAGTCATTGTGAAGCACAATCCACATCGGTTTTTAGACTCAGTCTTCATTGAAAATCTTTTGTGTGGTGCATCATTTCAAGTAGTGTCTTCCCCTAAGCTGTTACACAAACCGCCCAGAACCAGGTTGATTATTATGTATCTTACAGCCGTTGAGAGCCCGTTATTGTATGTGTGGAATTATTACTGTAGATGTCGGACTAAATTCATGCCAAAGTCGAGCAAATTCTGCTTTCGGGATCCTTGCCGTTATTTACTGTATTTTTTTTTGATAAGTTTAGGCAGCATTTTTCCAAGATAAATGAAGACATCGGTATTGTTCGTCACTTAGATTTAGTTTCCTCAGCATTGTTTATTCATTCTTTGATCCACTAGTTTGTCTCACTTTTGGTATAATCGGATCGTTTATAAATGGCGGGTCTTCACAATAGCCGGCCTCTTATACTGTACATTGGCGCAACGTATTCAGATGTTGAATCAATGATCAAGAAAGCTGATTTGTTTTTTGTCTAATGTGACGCCTAACTGTATGCCTTGTCTACATTACAAAATATTTTGTAATGTACATGAGGCATTATCATCTTTATTTTGCGCTCTTTGGAACAACACACAGTGCACGGTGAAACAAAAATGCAGGACATAAGAACAAGTAGGCGACATAAAGCAGGGAAGGGACGCCATCGAGTTAGCTGCTACGTGTAAATGGAGCCTATCTCATAATTTTGAGTGTATCTCACAATTACTGTTTGCAAAAACGCTATTTCTCCGGCTTCTCCCAAAAGCATTTGCAGTCATACATTTCCGCAATTGCAATGCTTGTCAATGAAAGTATTTCCATAGAACGTTTATTTCGAAACCAGGTTTTCGTGCCTTTACCCAAGATTTCTTATTGTAACGTTTTTTATTCGTCAATGAATATTATCTGCTTGAAACAACTGTTTTGAATAGTTTGTGGCCTACATAGCCTACTATTTTGATCGTGGATTGCTATTCTTCTTTGTAGAGCTGATAACGCAAAAAACGTTTGCTATTATTTTTTCTAATTAACAGCTTTGTGATCATTGGATTTTCTTTTGTAGCGTAAGAAATAACGCGCTTTGTATTATTGAGGTCAAACCAAACAAAGGAAAACAAGAGGATGTTTCTCTCTGCTCGCGCATATCGATGCACGAAGCAATTATGAGCTTATGGCTTGTTATCGCAATGTAATCCATTTCACGCTTTGCTGGAAGTTAGCTAGAAATAGCAAAAATTCACCAAAATCTTGAATTTACAAGAAAACTGCACAACTGTTAGCATCAAATTTAATATCATCAGATCCGCCTGACAATTTTAGGAAAAGTCAAGAAAAACCAAGTGCATGGCGTTACTGTGCTTCAAATAATCAAAGGAAATATGAGGGGGGGGCCAAATCTGGCCTCCCTTTGAGGAGCAAAGTGTTAAGTAAATCCGTCATTATTTTATACATTTTCATGTTTCGAAATTTATGGTTTAGCCACATGTTATTGGAGTCGAAATGTTGTTCATTTTGGTTTGAATCACTTAATTGCTATTTACACGGGTTTTAGTTGTAACAAATAGTCTGTAATAGCTTCAAAGATTTGAATTCATTTATAACTTAATTAATACAAACAAACAAGAAATTTATGGACACAATAACAACGAGATCTTGACAATAAACAAACAGGCTACTTCATTAATTATAACATATTTACATTGCATAAGCAGCGACTTCTACAAAACAATGTATATAGATATAAAAAACATAGGATAGAAAAGAGTTCAGCAAACGTTGTTCTGCCACAGAGGGTCTTAACAGCTAATACAACTGGTAGGGAATTAAGTTTGCCAATCATTGCTCCACCTACACAGAATAAAATTGCTAAACCTGATTGCCGAAATAATTTACTTTCTTGCTAGCGCGTAGGGAAAGTCCCTTTGCCTACGAGCGCGTTGCTTTCAGACTGCCTAGACCTAGGGATTGCCTCTGAGGTGATTTCCTCTTTTGTAGGTGGATAGGAGTGGTAACATTGCCTGTTTTACCCCATATGCTATGCACACCCTACTACTCATGTTAAAGGTTTTACAAGAATAAAACTACAATATTCACAACATTGACAAAATATACTATATTTACAATGTTTAAAAAAATTGTAATGTTTAGAACAATTTCAATATTGATTATATATAAATATAAGTTATTACTGCTCAATGCAGCAAGCAGAGCTGAAACAATTACAGCAAAGGCTAACACAGACAAGGTATGCGCTATCTAAGGATTTATGGTAGATAACAATCAATCTGAAAATGCGCAATTATTTGTTGTGTGAAACCTCAGCGTTGTAATTAATTTTTTTCAATTATGATATATTTTCAACTTGGGCATCATCAAAGAAACATTTTCAAAAAAATAATTTATATTATCAATCCATGTTTCACGAATTCAGCTCAACAAATTGTCTAATGCCAAACTGTAATTTTATTCGATGTACTGTAACCCTATATTTATTTGATGTGTTTACAGATATGCGGTGGCTTGTTTGTATACCTGGTTCTTCCAGACAGAAATTCTTTGGTAACGCCCAATTTCCTTCGAATTGATTGGAACAAAATGGAGAACATCACCAATGTGAAAACAACTCACCGCACACAAGCCGAAGCGAATCTCAAAAAAGAAGACAAAACCAATAATTCAAAAAGTGCTAAAAATATTCTTTGTTACTCTCTGTATGGTTCAAATCCACGATATACAGATGGAGCAATTACAAACGCGAAATTATACAAAGAAATATACCCTGGATGGACGATGCGAGTGTATTATGACAACACTGTTCCTAAAAATATTCTTGATCAACTGATAGCTGCAGACGTAGAACTTGTTGATATGACAGGTTCCAAAATGAATAAAATGTCATGGCGCTTTCAAGGCGTTGTAGATGCTGACCGTTCATGTGCGAGAGACATTGATTCTCATTTATCCTTACGCGAAAAAGCTGCTGTCGATCAATGGATACAATCTGGCAAAAAGTTTCACACAATGCGCGACCATCCTAACCATTCAAAGTTTGCAATGTCAGGTGGTATGTGGTGCTCAAAGACTATTCCTCATATGCTTAAGTTACTGACAATCGTAAGAAGTGACTCGTATATGGTAGACATGAATTTTTTGAACCAAGTACTATGGCCCATGGCACGGAGAAGTGTGATGCAGCATGACGGTTTTTCATGTGAAAAGTGGGGAGGAGGGTTGCCATTTCCAACAGAACGAATAGGAAATGAGTTTGTTGGAAGTGTGTACATAAATGGAAAAATGCTTGGCACTGTTGACAGTTCAAAGAGAAAGGAAATAGACAAAAAATGTTTAAAAGACAATTGGTTATCAAACAACGAATCATAAAATTTTATATCGTATAATTAAGACAATTTTCCACCAACTGAAGAATCACCGTAAATGCAGTGAATAAGTAGTTGTGCTCACCCTTTTCAAACCTAATAAATAATAATGATGTGGTTGTATTGTCAACATGTAAAAGCTGTAGAATTTTGAAATCACTGCTAACAATTAACTATTCTGTGAAGAAATAGTTAATTGTTAGTTCTTCACATAACCCAACCCACACCGTTCTTCACATAACCCACCCCAGGCACCTGCTGGTTTTGTTGGCTCTTTCTTTCCACAAAGATAAGAGTTAAACTGACTGGTAAAGCGGCGGTCGATTACTCAAGTGGCAAGAATACGGTGCGATACTGATGAGCCCAGCCTCATGGGCGAAACACGTGTCTATCGCTGTCTATTCGATGCTACAATCGGCTGCCAAAATAACTTAAATTAACTATTCTGTTGGCATTCTCGATTTGTCTAAAATCACTTTTGGAATGCAAATTGTCTCGCTGCTTTGGCCATCATTAGCGCATCCAAAGGGCATGAGGGCAATTGAATCGACCTCCAAAACACAGAAAATGGTCACCCTGGATTTGCAAGGTAGAATTAAAGTAGGCCTAGGCTACACAGTTTTGTGTTTTATTGAAATCGTTTCCTTCCTTCCTGTGCTGTGTCCGTGAATGCATTTGGTGAATGTTACTCATGTAAATATTGTTGTAGTGTTCTAACTTTCAAACACTGCAATGACACTCCAGTGTAAAACTGTTTTATGTGTTAACTGTGCTGTATTGTATGAAACACGTCTTAGAATGTGTCTATTGCAGTAAAACCTTTTACGTACTCAGGCTCATAATTATTTTCCTAATAGCACAGCGGCTCTCATAGTCCGGCAGCCCGTGACGTTTTTGTAACATCATAAGGTACAAAAGGTTTGAGTGTTTTATCAACCTTGCCCCACTGTGGGATGTTCAGAAACCCACATCCGAGGTTTTACTGCTGGGGCGTTTGGGGGCTACGGCCCGGTGAAAAACCCATTTTGGGGATCAAAAAAACATCATAAGGTACAAGAACAAAACCTACGCCAGAGTTTATGCCTTCACTTGTAGACTTTGGAACAAGTCGATCTGGGTGCCCCAGGTGGGGCATTCCCGAATAAGGGGCCCCCAAAGTTGGAGCAAAATACGTAAAAATAACATCATAAGGTACAAAGATGGAACTTGTATCATCAGTTGGGGCATGTTCCACTGAGTTCGAAACAACTTTTCTTATGGCCCCAAGGTGGGGCTTAATCTTATTTTGGGGTATGACCCCTAAAATTCACAAAATTAACATCATAAGGTACATGGATGAAACCAAGTGTAGGTGATAGTACCTCACTTACGGATTTCAGAACTTTCAAATTTGGTCGCCCCAGGTGGGGCATTCCCGAATAAGGAGTCCCAAAGTTGGGACAAAATACGTGAAAATAACATGATAAGGTGCAAAGATGGAACTTTTATCATCAGTTGGGACGCGTTCCACTGAGTTCGAAAAAACTTTTCTTGTGGCTCCAAGGTGGAGCTTAACCTCATTTTAGGATATACAGCCCCAAATTCAAGGTTGTAGCCTATTTGGATGGAACCAAGTGTTTGCAAAACGTCAAAAATTTGTTTGCTTCACCTGAGGATTTTTCCTAGCACAAAGACTGATACCGGGTGCGAAAGTCATAATTCCTTGATAAGCAACTATAATTTAATATTTCACCGGTTGAAGACTGTAGTGTACAGTAGCATACGTACATGTGGTAGCAAGAGTACCTGTGTGTTACATACGATCTGGCCATTGCAAAACATGTCCTCACCATTCAAGAGCAAGAAAGTCTGAAATGTGACCGCTTGTTCATATTACTGGGTGGTTTCCACATTTGCATGGCGTTCTTTAAAGCTATGAGTAAGTACTTGGATGGTTCAGGTGGTCCATACATCCTAACAGAAGCTGGTATTCTTGCCGAAGGATCCCTTAACGGATTTCTGTGTGGTACTCATTACAATAGGTGCAAACGAATACACGTTCTTTTCGGAACAGCATTAGAAATCTTGCATTTTAATCAATTCTTGTTACAATGCCCTGCTCCTGAAAATCTGGACGAAGAACTACGTCGTTTATGTATTCGTCCATCCCAGTCAACGATTAGCTTTTTGGATGACGATGTTAAAGACTTTTTGAGTACCGGTACCTACCAAGAATTTTCAAGGAAAACCGAAACAGGAGAAAATGGCAAGACTACCCAGTACTGGTATGGATACTTAAAACTTGTCAAGACGTACCTCCTCTTTGCTCGGAGTATTCATTCTGCAAATCATCAGTTGTTTGTGCACTGCATAGGAGAGATATCAAGCGTGTTCTTCATTTTCAACCAACCAAATTATGCAAGATCGATTTTGCGACTGCAGGATAACATGCTAAAAATGGAAGCAACTCACCCTAGAATAAGTGATCTGTTTGAACAAGGCATCTTGTCCGTAAAATAAACTCAAATAAACTTCTGCAGATGTGCTGTTGATCAAACTTTGGAGCAAACAATCCATGCAGAATCCGCCAATCGACTCACTGGGATTTCGTCTTTCACCAATTCAATTGTTGCCAGACAGAGATGGGCACTTACCTACTTTATGCGCCGATCGATCCTTCACAACTTCTATGAAGATCTGGGGATGACATCAGCAGAGGAAGCATCATTTGACCTTCGTCCTTCAAGCATCGATAGAGACCGCAGACATTTGAATAAACTAATGCAAAAAAATAAGCAGTACAGTTAATCCATTTAGTGCAAGCTTCGATGTATCCTTTCTATTCAATATTAGCACAGGAAAAGCAGTCGCTCCTGCCACTTCAAATTTTCTTTTGAATGTTTTTCAAAAAGGAATTGAGAATAGAAACAAATTTATAAGTCAATGCCACCTGGACGCTAGCACCTTCAACAAGCCAACACGTAGAAACAAAATCTGCAACTTTGCTTCTGAAGCTGCCGTTGTGAAAAGCATAACCCGCGAAGGCAATTTTTCTCAGTTGAGAATGAAAAGCAATTTGATGGGAAGGCTTCTAACTTATGTTTAGCAGTAGATCACAAGGTAGACGTGGAATTGATGCTGTCTTACCCCCTCACACCAGTACCACTGTATTTGTGCCATATGGATGCAACGATAAAATAAATCCAAAAGTCAATGCTTTTGAAGGCTCTTGAAATCGATGGTATGTTTCTTCTTCACACTCTTGGAGATTTGTCGATGACGTTCGGAGGTGTTGCAAAGACGACTTTGAAGAAATTGTGCAGACACAGTGGGAAAACAATACACGTTGTTTTCGATAGAACTGTATCGCCGTCCATGAAAGATGCCGAGCGAGATCGGCGAGCAATATGGCTTCCGCGATCAGCAATACGTCATTGAAGGAGAGGCCATAAAATGACCTGCTAATTTTGCAGCCGCAATGAGGAATGATAACTTCAAGCAAGCATTGGTGCATTTTCTTGTTAATTCTTGAAAATCAGATGAGTATTCCAGCTTCCTCGACTTAAGGTTCTTTTATGCTACACTTGATGAAAAATGTTATGTTTATCGAAAAGATGGCGACAAAATGTTGTGTGGTGAAGAGGAGTCCTTGTTATGCTACCACGAAGAAGCAGATACGCGCCTAATGTACCACATCGTCACCGCATGCCAAGATGTGAAAAATGTGGTAGTCCGCTCTAATGACACGAATGTTCTGATTATATTGTTGGGAAATTTGTCGTTTGTACAAAAAGACGTAACATACGGATGGAAGTTGGTGTAAAGGCAAACAACACTCTGAGATATATTGATGTATCAAAGCTTGGCAGTAATTTATCTCCAGACATGCTTCGGTCGCTTCCCGGTTTTCATTGCTTTACAGCAGGGGTTCTTAACCTTTTTTGTCTCGTTTACCCCTTGCCGAACGAAAAAAGTAAAATTTACCCCACCGTTTTGGTGGCCCTTTGTGATGTCATCGTGTCCAGTCAACCATGCAATGAAATGCATTGTCTGGATATACCGGAAAAGACTAGAACATCACACGCCCAGGGCGAAAAAGAAAATTAAATTGAGTCCTGTCTTTGACATGAGTTACCAAGGGGAGTGGGGGGGGGGACTTATATACCAGTCCCAGGTATAACCTGTCCCCCCCCACCCCCCATGGTAACTCATGACAAAGACAGGACTCAATTCAATTTTCTCTTTCGCCCTGGGCGTGTGATGTTCTAGGCGTTACCGGATATACCTTGGCAAGGTGTCCGACAAATTGTTCGTAAGCAATTGTTCGTAAAGCAATTGTTCGTAAGCAATTGTTCGTAAAACAATTGTTCGTAAAATTAATTCTTCGTAAAACAATTCTTCCTAAAGCATTTTTTCGTGCATGCAGTTAAAATTTGATGTAGCCTATACGAAGAAATGCTTTACGAAGAATTGTTTTACGGATTTCATTTTACGAAAAACAGTTTACGAACAATTGTTTTACGAACAATTGCTTACGAACAATTTGCCTATAACCCCTTGGAAAATATTAAAAACAAGCTGTTTATTTGCCGAAGACATGATTGTTCTTGACGGGGTCCTGTGAAAAATAATGTCTACTCAAATGTCCTAAATAAGTATGATAAAAGCACACAAGAATGTTTAAGTTTTTTTGTTTTTGCTGCTGAAATGAAACTGGTAGTCTATATTTGCGTGGAGATAAAAGAAAAAGACGAAAACTTACATTAAGCATAAACTTGAATCAAAACCGAGTGCAACACTACCAGTTTTTAATAACTGAAAAAAAGTGAAGTTTGCTTTAATTGATGATTCAGTAAATTTACCCCCTCGGCAAGTGAAATTTACCCCCAGGGGGTAAATTTACCCCGGTTAAGAACCCCTGCTTTACAGGCTGCGATCATACAGCTGCTTTTTCGGGTAAAGGGAAGGCTCGACCCCTTAATATATTGGAGAAAAATGTGCATGCTCAACATGCCTTTGCTGCTTTGGGATATTTGAAAAATTTTGATGAAAACAATGAAAAAGGCATTGAAAAATTTGTGTGCCAGATGTATGGATGTAAAAGTGGTCATTGCGTTAATAAATTACGATTTAAAAAATTCATTGAGACATACAAACCGAAAGGTTCCAATCCATTGCGACGACTGAAAGGTTCAGATGGAAGCAACTTTTCCCCGTGCAAAACTGTGCTCCATCAGAAAATACTCAGAGCAAATTACATTTGTGGCTTTTGGAATCATGCTGCTGAAAAAGGAAGCTTTTTCCAGAAACCAGTTGAAAGCGGCTGGCGTTTGGAAGATGGTAAATTCACTGGTTTGGTTTCACGGAGATCCAGTTCCGTCCACGCTGGACAACATTCTGCAAAGTGAGAAGGGTTTGGACCAAGACGGAACAGAATCAGATGATGAAACAACAGAAACGGATGAATGCGACTTTTCTGACGACGAACCTGCAGACCCTTAATGAATAGATGTTTTTGCCTTTCTCCACCTCAAGCATAAATAAACTGTAGGCTATAGCCTACATAAGCAACTTTTTACTTTTATTCTTGTAAACATGGGGATAGAGTATGATTTGAACTTGTATTAATTTTACGGTTACCACCAGAACTCACGAAACCACATAGAACAAAGTGTTAGGATTGATCTTTTCACATGGCTGCAAACCGGGGCCAATGATGCATAGCCTACCCGAGAGAGATTATGCAGGAGGCATGCTTTTTCAAGAAGCCCTTTGACTTGATGAACAGGGCATACGTTTTTAAATAGTTCAATGTGCATCTTTTCGTTTTACTAGTGTATAACTTAACGTTTCTTTCGCACGCCGTTCCAGGTTTCGTTATTTTGTAGCGAGCAATTTTTCCATTCCTTTCAGCACAAATCACATGTTATTCGAGAAGTCCTCTCAGTTGTTTAAATGAGACCACATAGTGTGATTTGTTTCTGTTCAGTGTTTAGTTTGAGAGAAACTTAAATGTAGGTAGGCCTACGTACAATCAGGGGCGGATTAGCAAATTGAATTAGCCCGGAAATTTAAAAATAATAACGGTCCACTTCTATCAAAATAGATTTAGCATAAAAATGCTCGTTTCACGAACAATTTATTTCATTTCAGAAAAAGTCTTTCACCGGTAATATGATGTAGGCTATAAAGTTAGACATTGTACGTATTTGTATAGCAAGCTTCGATTTGTAACTTCAATCATTGTCAGTGTTATTCAAACAAAGAATAAGGATATAGCGCTACGACTATTATATTTCAAATAAAATTTTCTTTTGTACATAAAACAGGACAGTGACCCTCTGACCGGCCAACCGGGAACGTTCTCGAATTCCCAGTAGGCTAATGATTAGCCGCCAATCCACCCCTGCGTACAATATGTATTTTCATAGTGATAAATTTTAACCTAATAAGCAAATGTTATGCTGTGTAGATATTATATCTTACATGCTTCGTTGATTTTCCAAAATATTTGCAGGCGTTTTGAAATATACACGAGAGACATTTGGTTTTATACCTTATGATGTTAATTTTGTGAATTTTAGGGGTCATACCCCAAAATGAGGTTAAGCCCACCTTGGAGCCATAAGAAAAGTTGTTTCAAACTCAGTGGAACATGCCCCAACTGATAAAAGAAGTTCCATCTTTGCACCTTATCATGTTATTTTTACCGGTAGGCTACGTATTTTGATCCAACTTTGGGAGCTCCTTATTCGGGAATGCCCCACCTGGGGCGACCAAATTTGAATGTTCTGAAATCCGTAAGTGAGGTACTATCACCTACACTTGGTTTCATCTATGTACCTTATGATGTTAATTTTGTGAATTCTAGGGGTTATACCCCAAAAATGAGGTTAAGCCCCACCTTGGGGCCATAAGAAAAGTTGTTTCGAACTCAGTGGAACATGCCCCAACTGATGATGCAAGTTCCATCTTTGTACCTTATGATGTTATTTTTACGTATTTTGCTCCAACTTTGGGGGCCCCTTATTCGGGAATGCCCCACCTGGGGCGACCAAATTTTAATGTTCTGAAATCCGTAAGTGAGGTACTATCACCTACACTTGGTTTCATCCATGTACCTTATGATGTTAATTTTGTGAAATTTAGGGGTTATACCCCCAAAATAAGGTTAAGCCCCACCTTGGGGCCATAAGAAAAGTTGTTTCGTACTCAGTGGAACATGCCCCAACTGATGAAATAAGTTCAATCTTTGTACCTTATGATGTTATTTTTACGTATTTTGCTCCAACTTTGGGGGCCCCTTATTCGGGAATGCCCCACCTGGGGCACCCAGATCGACTTGTTCCAAAGTCTACAAGTGAAGGCATAAACTCTGGCGTAGGTTTTGTTCTTGTACCTTATGATGTTTTTTGACCCCCAAAATGGGTTTTTCACCGGGCCGTAGCCCCCAAACGCCCCAGCAGTGAAACCTCGGATGTGGGTTTCTGAACATCCCACAGTGGGGCAAGGTTGATAAAACACTCAAACCTTTTGTACCTTATGATGTTACAAAAACGTCACGGGCTGCCGGACTATCAACCAGAAAACCATAGCTCACTGTGGTTATGAAAACATTTCAGGGTGAGCCACAAACCTATTTAAAAAAAAATTGGCTTCTACTTTTGTGTGTTTGTTTAGTAACAATGATTGAAGTAACAATGAATGATGCAGCTTTTTTGCTACAGAATGGTAATTTTCATTCGAACTATTGAAATAATGTTTTTGACAGTGTAATGCAATCAATGTTTTCTATTGCATCCAGGGCCGTGTTAACCGCCCCTCGTACCCCCGGCCAAAGGGGTCCACAACTGTTCAGGGGCTCACTCATTTTAGTCTGTACAATGTTTTTTGACTATTTAAAATAGCAAAAATCTGCTACAGAAGCTCGATATATTGAGTAGCTTAATTCATGCAAGGCCGTATTTACTGCTTCTCAAACCCCGTTTGGGGGCTCACTATACCATCTATGGGATCATGCATATTTAGTTTGTGCAGCGTTTTTAAGATTGTAATTTTACATGTACGGCAAAATTTAATATGGAATATTTTTCCACTTTTAACAATTTCTCGCTCGCTTTGCTCGCTCAGCCATATTTTATTCACCTAATCAGCAATGTTGGGCAATGAGCAATTGAGCATGCATAGTTTCAGAAGTGGTTTAAGGGAGTAAAACGTTTTCTGTGTCTCATAAAAAAGCATTAAAATAATGTAACATTTCGAAGTAAACGCTGCTCATTCAAATAGCCTAGTTAAGCAACGGCTAAATTGCTAAATTTCAGTGAAATCGCGATCTGCAACAGATGAATATCAATTGGACTTTGTCATGAACATTGAATTTCCACCCAACATTTTCTATTTCTGTTTGAACTACATGTACTAAGGTCGTCAATATTACTGCATTCAATTTTTTTCTCTAAATTAGATGCTTTTGTATCTGCTTTACGCGGATTCTCTATTGGCTTTACGTTAATCAGGGTTTAAAGTGTCGAAATTCTCTCTTTTTTTCATTTAATGGATTTAGGCTATATAAAGTGGAATGAGCGCCAAAATACTATAGGTAAAGCGAAGGTCATAATACCTCAGATAGATTTTGCAAAGTTTTAGACTGCTGATAGGCTACACCATAGCCTACTAAGCTATATAAACTTTCAAGAAATAAATTATTGAAATCCTTCTATGATAGTGAATAATTTTTTTTTGAAATGGTAAGTTAACTTAAATTTTAAACCAAATAATCTACTCAAATCCAATTGTAATTTTATGACTTCAGATGCACACAAAACGACTTATGTCCAGACAGCAAAGCAGTCGTTTTTTTGCATTTATTCAACCTCTGCAGACGTTGAATCAACGTTAAAAAAAACGACTGATTTGCTCTCTGAGTGGTTACGTACTAAGTGCGTGCATCTTCATCAAAAAACAACATTATTGCGCCAAAAATGGTTAAAAAGTGACCAAAATAATATCATATTTGACAAAATTTAAAGAAACTTAAGGTTTAAAAAATTAAAAGTGGATAGGGGGGTGTAGGGAGATAGCCCCGGAAAAAAATTGTAAATTTTCTTTGTTAAAACTCTGGTCTTCCCCCAATTTTTTTTCAGATTTTGCTATTGAGTATTTACTTCTTTTTTTCTATAAAATCTTAGAGTTGTTTACTCTTTGCTGAAATAATGAATTCAATTTTTTTTTCTACATTGAAAGAGTTAGCGGCCATAACCTAATGCTTCAGTCAAGCAGAACATTTTATATACAAAATGTATATAATATAGAACTTGGCTAACAGAGTCATTGGTTGCACATTTCTTAATCAACCAAAGAATTATCGTCGGTTCTCTGAAACTTGCCAGTTTTCCTTATATTGTAGCTCCGTAATGCAAGAGGGAGGTTTGATAGGAATCAAAAAGGTAGGATAGGCATAAAAGTCGCCGGTTAGAGATGCTTGAACTCGCTGTGATTGATCTGGCCTAGGCAGGGCCAGTGAAAGGATAATTTAGGCCCGGTACCAATGAAATCTTTAGGTCCCGAATCAAGACATTTCTAAGAAAAGTATGTCTAAAGAATAAGTGGTAGTTTCCTTAAGCTTCTGCAATCTTTGGGAAGGTTACGACCCCTAAATATTCTCGGGTCCGGTTTCAAAAGTATCCTCTGGGCTCTGGACCCTCTGGCAACGCTATTGAGTAGACTAGTAGAAAATATAACTTCCTATTGACCTATTATAAAGGTTTCTTTATAAAGACATCGCATACCCATCTCCTATTATAACAAACTGTAAAGAGATTGTATATTTTGAAAATAAGACACCGTTTGGGTTTTACTGCATCCAGGTAAGCAGATGAGGGTCGTCCATGTTGAAAGACTAGAGTGAGTAATACAGATGCTTTGCAAAAGTTTCTTTGAAACCTTTCTGCGATTCTCATCTACTATTTTTATCTTATAGCATGCCAATGAAAGCAGTTACTGTTGATATTAATCTTAACAACACTTCAAATATTTTCTTCCGACACATCAGCCTTTCTTAGTTCCAATTCCAAGTATTGGTTGCGGTGGCCAGAAACAAAAACTTTTTTTTCGGCGCCAGATTCTTTCATTTAATTTCGTTTCAAATCTAATTTAATTTTAGAAAGTACTACCTTCCCGTCATTGCAACACAGTTAAAAAACAAATGAATGCATGACCAAATTAATTTGTTATCTCATTGACTGTTTACTTATTTTTGACAACTGCCATCAAAGGTTTGATAGTTATTCCCAGAGGCGTAGCAACCGCCCTCCGAACCCTCCGATCGGAGGGGGCCCCGCAAGGAATGAAGGCCCCTCCGCCGACGTTTTTGGAAGACTATCGAAATACAGGATATAGGCTAACCACGTGGTCACAAACGCATGCGAAATAGCGGAGCTTATTGGTATTGAGCAGATGTTTTCAAAAAACACTGTACGACGTAGGAAGAGAATGTTTGGTTACGAATGTGCTGATGATTCGAGTCGTCTTTCTGCTGAAGAACAATTCAAATCGCAATTTTTTTCTTATTCTCACTGATAAGGCCATGTCTTCTGTTTCTTTGCGCTTTGACCAGCTTTGAGTGGTACAATTTGTTTGAATTTCTGTACAACGCTAGCAGCCTGACGAAGTGTCTCAGAGAAAATGGTTGGGTTGGTTGGTTTTGAAGCTTTATCGTCGGACTGACAAAGCCTTGATTGGTTATTCCTGGTAGTTTCGCATTCTTGTAGAGGCTTTGACGCAGGGCCGGTTACCAAGATTGGCAGAGTGAAGTTTCCCGATTATTGAAGTGTTGTTGCCAGGAAATTATTCCATTCACTAGGTGCCGCTGAATGGAGAGCAGTCCTGAAATGCGTTGCTCAAGCTCACACCTCGAGAGTCGAACTTGCGCCGCGTGGTCTTAAGCGGGCGCGCAACCACTGAGCTAATGGGGCGGACAATGGAACTGGAAAATCACTGCAAAAAAATTAAAAGAAAAATGGAAGACATTGATGCCAACGAACTAATAATGGAATTGTATCGTTTTATTTATGTCATCGAAAAAGAGAGAGGACTTGTCACGGCAAGCATTTCGTTAACGTACAAGAACAGCTTTCAAGAGATATATCCGAATCTTTGCATTTGCACCAGAATTCTTCTGATCGACCACACCAGTTACTGTCGCCAGTGCTGAAAGGACCATCAGCAGAATGAAAGTGATCAAAAAATACCCTACGCTTAACTGTGGCAGATGGCAGGCTTTCTTATGCATACACACTACTACACAGTGGTGGGCGCAGCTAATGTAAAAGTTAGCTTTCAACAAAGAAATCAGCGGATTTCCAATAAATTTACTTTCGCTAACGAGTCCACTAAAATTTCTAAATATTAGCGAAAATGCTAATCCGCTAACCAAAGCGTTGGCTTCGCTAATTAGAGGAACTGTGCCCTCTTCTGTGTAGGCTATAGCCTACATAATATGAACCCTGCATGTTGTGTAAAATAAATACCACATTCCAGTTTCTGCATTAGAAGGTGCCCCGGACTTATGTTCGGAGGGGGCCACGTTCTTTGTTGCTACGGCCAGGGCCGGATTTACCAGTGATTGCAGCTGGAAATCTTTAACTGTACCTCTCCGTTGTCCCACTCGCTCTGGGATGACAGGATTGCAGCGTCCCATCCCAAGAAGACTCTGGGGTCAGCTAAAGCAACCCTTCCTTTGGTCGCCCCTCTCTGGCATCTCCTCCAAATGAGATGCTAGACTGCAGTGGCCCGTTTTCGACAAGCCGGTGCCCTTGTTTAAGCGGGCATCAAGAAGATACACACACAAACAAACTCAAATTAAATTAAAATCAGATGTACCAAAACGTGCTAGTTCTCGAGCTTGACCCGCCATCTCCTAGACTGTTCCAACATCAGCAAGAGGAAAGTCGAGACAAGTAGATCAGCTTGAGGCAGCCAATAACCATCATTTTTACATCCACAGAATACCATCTACCGCAGTGAGTCCCTTCGGTCAGAGTAAGTCAAGCGCACGAGTCAACATCAAGCTTCGCTGGTTCGGCTCTGGGAGTGTGCGGTTGAGCAATGCATTTCAGGGTTGCTCTCCATTTCAGAGGTACCTAGTGGATAGAATAATTCCTTAACAACAGCACTTTAACAATTATCGGAAACTGTACTCTGAAAATTTTGGTAACCGGCCATGCATCAGTGGTTCAAAGCCTTTACAAGGAAGCCAAACTATCAGAAATAACCTATCAAAGGCATTATCAGTCTGAGGATAAAATTCAAAACCAATCAACCATTAACGTTCCTCATACTCGCAACATAAAATGCGCAAGTTCAATATTTCTTTAAAGAAGATGACAATAATAGCAAAGTAAAAAGATGACATTGACAAGAAAGTATAATTATTTTGTTTGACTACGATTTCCTATTTTACATTAATATTTCACAAAATGTTTACAATTAAATAATAAACTTAATCTTCAACTGGTTAATTTTTACACTTGCGTGCATATCTCTCCATCACCAATAAATTCACTATGATATCAGTGATTGTTTGAAATATTCGTCTCTATGGCTGTTAGGGTGGAAGTTGGGGGCTTCAAGGAGAAATAACCTAGAGCCTCTTTTTATCTAAATCCGATCTTGCCTGTCTGACAAGTTTTTAGAAATCTACTTTTATCCTAGAGAGATGAGATAAAATACTTAATAAAATTGATTCTGCTGAAACGAAATCTATTTCTACAAATCATGTGAAGCTTTTATAAACTGCTGCTTTTCATGCACCTTAAAACCTTTGCTAGAAATTCCTCACGACTCGCCGTCCTGTTATACAGATACAAACGATTTCAGTGGCACGGAAACTATTTTTCTTTAGGGTGGGGGGGGGCTGAAGCTGCCGTAGTGTTGTCAGCGTCTGGGGGGCGAAGCCTTTCAGACCCCGTTTATGTAGGAGGACATTTTAAACTGGTAGTAAGCATTCGGTCCCCTCCTGTGTAAAAAATGACTCCAAAACACACACATTTTAAATTGTAACAAATGAAGAGCGGCAACAACAAAGTAGCTGTGCAATAAATCAAAACAAACAATTTAGAAAGTGATATGAAAACGACAGTTTGTGGAAATGAGTTCTCACACTCTTCCGAAGATTGATTTTCGCTTTGGTGTTTTCTCCATGAACTGTGTCATGAGTTCTTTGGCAACGACAGTGTCCAAAATGGTTTGTTGGACATGCATCAACGCAAGATGAGTAGGCTAAGTCTTTTTTGTGTCATGGAGCTTCTCAACCACGTTTTCAGGCGTCTTAGAGCAGAAAAAGAACGTTCTGATGATGCAGCTGAAACCAAGAGGCAAACGCAGAGCTTCACGAATTTTTGCGTTTCTTTGAAAAGATCTAGTGTTTGAGAATTTTTGATTCCAGGCAGTTGCTGTCGTGTGATGTGTTGCACTTCAATACATAGTGGATACATATAAACTACACAGTGGATACTAAGGCGATGTGAAATTTGAATGGACAAAATCGAATTATCACACAGGGTGACTACAGTTGTGTAGAGTATTTTTGTGAAGTTTTATGCAATAAAATCCAGTATCCGTAAACATGTAAGCGTTTTAAGGTTAGTATTTTCTAATTCTTGCAAGGTGATTCCACAAAAAATACTATCACAACGCATCAATCCACGTGATCCAGATAGCGCGCTCTGAATGGCTAGTTAGGGAAAATGCGTTGTGTGCCGCACACACGCGCGCGCGAGCGTTTGCTGTCTGCTGCTGAGAGATTTATACCTTGAATTGCTGATTATTATTGAAGATAAGGCTGCAAAATTCAGATAAGAAGTTGTGTTCAGCCGAAATGTTTGCTATAATTTTATGCTTGGTTGTTAAATAATCATTCAGGCTTCGGTTCAAAGTTAGTTTAGGCTAGGTTTTCCAAATTGTGTAAAGTAGGCCTAAGAGGCAGTGTCTGTAATTATCAGGTCTTCTGGAATAAGAACTGCTTATTCAGGTGAAGTTGCTGTTTGTGGTTCTGTATTTTTTATATGTAGCTTTGAGAATGACACTAATAAAGTTCATAGTATTACGGAAGGCTCAGACAACTAAGCTTTCAGCACTTAAATTCTTAGTTCTGTGTACCGTACTGTAAGTGGGCTATGTTTTTTTTCTTCAAAAAATACATTAATCTCTTCACATATTATCTTTAGTTCATAAAGCTGACCTTGTTGTGGGTAGCATTGTTAACTGTTAAATCATGCCTAAAAGTTCTAAAAAGAGAGTAAGAAGCATGGAAAGCTCTTCTGTCATTGGACCCTCCAAGGAGCTTCCCACTGCTGATTTACCAACACTACGATATGTTCTTGCATTCTGTACTTTGTTAAAGGTGATACTCAAGTACTTTATTACTGCAAGTTTTTCTCTGACTGGTTTTAATTAAGCTTGGTAGTGACATAAAACATAGACCAACTCGTATATCTTCGTATGGATGAAGGGTAGTTGTTAAAAATACTAACATATAGCTTGCATGAATGAACAGCACACGTAGGCTACAATAACCAACTAGAAGACACTTTTCAAAACCTTAATGTGTTGAAATAATTAATTGCACGTTTACAGAGACAGAACACTCATAAGGAATTAATTTTTCAGGAAGCTGGAAAAAAGCTAACTATTCTCTTTTCAAATGAAGATCGCATTCCTAAAACAATTGAGGTTTCTCCTCTCCCAACGTTATCGTAGAGTAGAAGCATCGTTATACCAAATTGAGCCTCTTGACAAAAGGACAACGAAAACGCTTCAAAAGAGAGTTAACAAAAAGGTAAGTTCTTACATACGGTATCTTTTCAAACTTTTTTGTCTAGTAATTTTCTATGAAATGTAAGGCTTTTATAAGTATATTCTTTGATAACAGGGTCATGCATAGACATGTCCCATGTTGTGTACTGGGGTTAGTCTGTTGTTGCCATTGACATGGCTGTTCTAACAATATTTGTTGAATGGAGCCATATGAGAAGGAGAATGGGTTGCTGCCAATTCTACAACCCCACTTCACCATTGCAGATGTAGTTCAACCAACTCTAGATAGTAGGTGGTTTAAGGATTTTGCGATTTCCTAAAGCATTTCCTCGTGGGAAAGTGATTCAGATGTTCTGATTTCTATGTCTGTAAAGGCAGGCTTGTGCTTTCACTAAAGCTAGTCGTGCTATGGCGAGAAGATTTTTCTTGACTATCACTGATTTTTACTGCCATTTGTCCGAAAGAGTATTAATTTGAAGAAAGGCGTTCTTCCCGGCTATCAGCACAAGGCTGATTACTCACTAGCACAGCGAGCAGCAGTAACGCTTCGCTAACCAGAACGGTGTAGCTTCCACGCTAGCCATAAAGACCTCCAATTAAACGTTTAAGTTATTTTGGCAGCCGATTGTAGCATCGAATAGACAGCGATAGACACGTGTTTCGCCCATGAGGCTGGGCTCATCAGTATCGCACCGTATTCTTGCCACTTGAGTAATCGACCGCCGCTTTACCAGTCAGTTTAACTCTTATCTTTGTCGAAAGAAAGAGCCAACAAAACCAGCAGGTGCCTGGGGTGGGTTATGTGAAGAAAGGCGTTCTTCCCGGCTATCAGCACAAGGCTGATTACTCACTAGCACAGCGAGCAGCAGTAACGCTTCGCTAACCAGAACGGTGTAGCTTCCACGCTAGCCATAAAGACCTCCAATTAAACGTTTAAGTTATTTTGGCAGCCGATTGTAGCATCGAATAGACAGCGATAGACACGTGTTTCGCCCATGAGGCTGGGCTCATCAGTATCGCACCGTATGTGTTAAACTGTTTTATTTGCATCAACAGCGCACGGGTACAAATAATTGACACGGCGAGAGAGCACAAACAAACATAGCCAGGTCGAAGACTTTCAGAAACCGGCCTGCCACACCCCGCGGCGGCGGGGAGCGGCGTGATTTATGGGGTGACGATGCACCCGGAGGGTTAAGTCCACCAGCTTAGGTCGCGAGGGCCAGGCTGGGGAGTCGAGGTACCTGTGGAGGGAGAGTGTGGATCGAAAAACTATATGGCCCGTCCGCAAATTTGGAATGGCGGAGCGGGCCAGGGAGACAGGCTCTTTCTGCATAGCCCAGAAAGAAGCCCTGCGACGAACCGGGCGACCCGTCGTGTGTGGACGCTGGAACCGGCAGTAATTGACCGCCGGGCAGCGCCCACGTCTCCTTCACGCGTCCTCGCGCAGGTACTTTGACTCTTATACCCGGTCTGCCAGTAGGCAGAGCGGATAAAATTGGGGTCTCCCACGAGGAAGAGAGTCGAACCATTTAAGGATAATTTGGCTCTCGTGGCAGACGAATATTCAATAAAAATGTGGAGCAGAGGCTCGATGAATCAATATACTGTAATAAAAAAAAATATATATATATATATATAGGTGGGAGTGTAAATAATACTCACTGGAGAAGAGTAAGCTTTCATTCGGCGAGCACGGATGTGCACTGGCCAGACGTTGAGGCAGGTTCGCCCAGCTGGGTCGGGGAGGCTAGCGATCAAAACCAGAGGCACTGATAGGCTGCATTACCGGTAAAAATAGAAAATTGGGGTAGAAGTTTTGAGGCTGCATCGAGTTGATCAGGGGATCGTGTTGATCAATGCATTGAAAGCGGAGCGATGTTGATCCGAGCGGGCAAGAACAGCGTTACAAGGCGAAAGCAGCGTATGACAGTTCGAAACAATTGATTGATTAGTACATAGAGAATCTAGTGAGGATTGAAATTGCTTAATTGCTATTAAACCAGTCTCAAGTCACAATGTACATGAGGTATTTTATTTCCTTCCTTTTTACTTTAGAATGGTTGTTTTTGAAGAGACTGGAGTATCATATAAAAGAAATGGCGCAGGTTTATAGAAATAAGGTGATGACATAAGGTGATCAATTTTAAGCCAATATTGTTATAAGGTTATAACGTCTAAACGGTTTGCTGTCTTGCGCGCCCGGATACTTACTGCAACGTTATTGGGGAATAAGTTTCTGATCGCTGATGTCGTCTTTTCTATGACGTAGCCCCTCCACAAGTGAGCCCGGCGTTCCAAGCTTTCCAGACGCGGAAGGATCCTTTGATTGAGAGGGAAGCCACTTTTCTAGCCACCTCTGCTACCCCACGAGTAGGAACGCCCAAGGCCGTCAGAGCTCGAGAGCTCATCGGGGCATAGCTCCCGAGGGAGCCTACGACGAACGGAAGTGACAGGACGTCCCTGCAAGGGCGCTTCCTGTCTTCCTTTATGTTGACACATAACTCGCCGTACTTGTCGTGTTTCCTGTCGGCGGCTTTTCGAAGAGAATCCGCGCCGTTGTCGAACGGACATGTGACGTCACATACGACCGTGACACCGTCAGGGCGTTGCAGGACGATGTCAGGACGCAGATCGGCACCGCCCGCTTCCACGTGCTGTGGAACCGTACTATCTATGGAAAGCCCGGGTTGCCATTCGGCAGGCACGTGCCCCACGATCTCCCTTAATACTGAATTGTGTCGTTCCGTGATGACAGTCATCACGGTAGGGCAGTGATTCAATATGTGGGGGAGAGTCTCTTCCGCTTTCCCACACGCACGACACATGGAAGGTAGGTAACGGCGGCCATGGCTTGGTTTTGATTCAAGTGGCATTAGATTCAATCTAGCTTTGTACGCAAATACTCGGTCCGCGTGATCCAGGAGCTCCGGGCGCCGGGTCCAGGAATTTGAAAATCCGGACAGGCAGTGGGCACTGACCGTCTTGCCTTGGTCAGGTTTGGATTCCCACTGTCTCCTCCACCACAAGTCATTGTGTTGATGGAGGGTCGGCACCACTTTTGTCCTTATAGGAGGGGTGATTGTGGAGCTCCCCGCGGCCAACTCAAGGCCGCCATCCGGGCGGGCGGACCAACGTACGTTCAGGCGACGGGTGGCCGCCGGGACACGGCCCCACAGGCTCTCGCCTGTAGGGCACGGTCTAGGACGGGCGCCGTCAGGAGGGGGGTCACTATTCAGATAACTGGCCAGGTGGTCAGTCGTGGGATCTAGAGTGCCGAACCTCAGACAGGCATGACGCCTAAGCTGCCCGAGAGCGACGGCAGAGACAATGCTGTCAGGTGACGTCAGCATCTTGAAAGCATGAGCTAGCGAAAGCGTGTCACTTTCGCGACACAAGTTCGTGATGCCCAAACCTCCCAATGCAGGCTTACAGTAAAAGAACGCGCTGCAGGCCCACTTGGGAAGACGCCACGCCACCTTCAAACACCGCAAAACCAGTCGGTCAAGCTTCAGAAGCTCATACTGTCTAAAGCGCCGCACTCGCAGATGGTATGACGCGGACGGGAGAATGATGGAAGTGAGTGCCAGAAGTTTCTGGCTTGGGGTAAGAAAGGATTTCATCAATAAGGAAATGTGCTTCTCCAGAGTGGAGATGAAGGGTTGGGTTAGGGATGCGTCCGAGGCGTAACCGGTTCGAGCGCCGAGGTATTTATACGTCTCGCCTTTGGGGATGACTCGAATTTTCTCCCCGGCAAGGGAGAAAGGTTTCGGGTCGACCCGCAGACGGGACGCCGACACTTTCCCATAGGAAAGGGTGCCACACTTGCGTGGGTTGAACCGTAGCCCGGACCAGGAAGAGAAGGGTTCAGTAGCAGATAGAAGAGAGATCATCTGCTCGCGATCGGAAGAAACGAGACAGATGTCGTCCGCATAAGCCATACAACGCACTTTGATGTCGTCTTCTTTGGCAGGAAGGTTGTAGCCGCAATCCGTTTTGTCACGGACGCCCCTGAGGAGCACCTCGATGACCAAATTGAATAGCAGCCCAGACAACGGGCAGCCCTGACGGACTCCCCGCCCCACAGGGATACGGTCGGTTTCACCATTGCCGCAGCGGACGGTGCAGGTGTTGTCGACGTATATGTCGGAGATGCACTCAATAAGGTCTGTGGGGGCGTCGAAATGACGCAGGACCTCGGCTATGCATTCGTGCCGGACACTGCCAAAGGCGTTTCGAATGTCCAGAAACGCAACTGACACAGGCCTTTTGCGTGACTGTGCATCCGAGAGGATGGTGTCGAGCATGAACACATGCTCATAGACGCCCTCTGTGGGCATGAATCCCTTTTGCTCTCGGCTGATAACATTCCCCTCCACCGCCCATCGCTGCAGGCGCCGGGCCAATACGGCGGCGTAGATTTTATAAATGTTTCGGCAGATGGAGATGGGCCGCCAGTTGCTGACGTCGTGCAGGTCACCCTCAGGGTCTTTACATATGAGTGTGATCCTGCTGGTTCTCCACTGGTCCGGTACACGACGGTTGATCCGGCAGGTCTCGAAAAGGCTGGCCAAGAGTCCCCCTCTTGGATCCAGGGTCTTCCAGAAACCGTAGGACAATCCGTCAGAACCAGGGGCAGAACCGACATCAAGCGACTGGAGGACCGCCTCCACCTCCCGGGCCGTAATGGGACCTTCACCGTCATCGACGGGGAAGAGGTTCACACTATCATGCTCGTAACGGTGGGAGTTCATCCACTCGGGCATCTGCGAGCAACTCCCAGCTTCAGGAGCGGTCATGTCGCGTCGAAATCTCTCCTCAATTTCTTGAGGTGGGATTTCGCAACGACGGTCACTGTTTTTTCCTTCAACGATCCGGCGGACTGTTCCCTTCGCGTCCCGTGAGAAGGCGGCTCGCAACCCCACGCCCCTACAATATCGGGCTCCGTTCCCGCGCGAACCCCCGCCGTCCGACCGAGGAGAACCCCTGTTCGAACGACGGCGAGCCGCGCGAGCCCGGGCGCCACGATTGAAGCGTGGTTTGCGAGGACGTGTCCTCTTGGGCGGCGAAGTGCCAGCGGTCCACTCTTCCAATTCAATGCAGAACCGGTCGAAATTTATGCCACCCGCTAAAGTAAGGTTCACTAAACTGCAAAGAGCCCGCCTGGAGCTTTTCGTCTTACTTTCCCTGACTGGTTCAACAGGGTCTTGGATGGATCGTTGAATGTTGGGTGAGATGGACATCCCTGGGGTAGTCTGTGGGAGTCCGGAGTCAATCGTGGCTTGGTTGCATGTCATGGTGTCACTTCGGGGTTGAGTCAAGGTTTGGGAAGAGATAGTTGGCAGGAATTTAGAGTGGGTGGTTTGGGTAGGTGGGATAAAAGGTTGGGCTTCAGCAGACAGCGTCGAGGTACAAGGTTGTATAGGACAGATGGGAGCAGGATTAAAGGGTAAGGAGGAGTGAGATGAATAGCGCTGAAGAGAATTAGGAGAAAAGGTTTGCATGGGCGGCTTGGAGGAGCTGATGGGGTCCCCAGCTTCAGCTCCGGTGGTAGCCGTCAGAGGCAGAGAAGAAGAAGGGCGCGAAGCCGGCTTGGATAAACCGAGCGAGTCCACTGCCACGGCTCCGGTGGAGGTCGGCTTGCGCAGAGGTACATGTAGAAAATGGTTCGCGCTAACAGTAGGGCCGTAACAGTCCGTGGTCGGGCTATCGGGCAAAGAATTGGAGGAAGAGGAAAAAGATTCACTGTTCGACGAGTCAGACGAGTCGGAAGAGTCCCCACTTTCCGACCCAGGTCCGGCCGAAGACAGATGAGGAAGAAACAACACATCTAGGTCAGGCAAGCTGTCAGTGTCAGCAGGGCTGAGCGAAGTCTTGCCTGGATGAGATAGAACAGTACGGAAAAGTTCAGGCATAAAGTCAGGTGGGGGGGGCAAAGTGGGAGTGCTGTCTAGGCCTTGGCGCCAGAAGACTTGAGAACGGATGACAGAAGAAGGGGGAAGAGGGGATGACCCCTCGACCGATGCGCCTGCAGTCGAGGGCCGGCGCCTTCCACGCCTGACAACAGAGGCGTAGGAAAGCCCAGGCTTGGTCATCATAGGGGGTCTGGTTTGGCTCTCCGAGGGTGTCGGGTCATTGCTCAGCCAGGGAAGGCAGGTTGGCAATTGAAGGCCCTCGGGGCAGGATCGCCAATGCTCTTGGGCCTCATCCAGCTTGTAAGCTCGAGGGAGAACACGGCAGCACCTGCTGCAGGTGATCAGGAACTCGGCGCGCGAACCATGAAATGCTCGCATATGGTCCTGATACGCCTGCACATCTCGGTAAGGTTGAGATGCCCTCCTGCAAGTGGAGAAAGGACAGAGAAGGGGGAATAGATTGGGGAGGGTGAGGCAAATAGGGCAGACGGACTGCAGTCTATTCGACCTCGGGAAGGGTGACTCGAAATGGGTGGGGTAGCCACGATGTGGTGCGGAATTGCGGATCGGACACTCGTCACCGTGACGAAGTGACGAGTTCGCAAAAAGCAGTGAGTCTACCGGGGAGGCTTCACCATCTGGGTTGAATGAGTGACCACTCACAGGAACCTGCTTCCTCGTCGGCCAGCCTAAGCTAGTGGACTGAGAAGATGGAAGGGAGAAACCAACACCGGCCAGGTTATCTCTAGAAGTCTTCAAACCTGCACTACTTGAAAAGCGAGACATAATTCAAATGAAATAATTATAAAAAGCTGGTTATTACAAAGATTTAAAGTTTACGGCGACGTTTCTAAATTTAGAGATTTAAAAGTGACGATATAAGAACTGGTAGCAGATTGTGATGAAATGAATTTAAAAACCAACGATTTACTAAAGATTTGGCTGATAAAAAGCAATTTACGTTGATTTAACGTTACAGGATAATATTATAATGTAAAAATGTTAGTGACAGATAAATAAACTAAAAAAAAAAAAATTTTAATTACGAATTGGTGGGAGGAATAAGAGGAAAATGATAAAGCTTTAAGAGCAATTGAATGAATGTACAATTGTGACGTCAGTTCGTAAACTTTACTCCAGCTAGCAGAGTGACCCTGCGACGATTAATAAAATACAACAATTAAATATAATATAATACGCCAATAGTCGTTACAATTGATTGGAAATAAATCAGTTAAATGGTTTCGGATCAACGATTAAGGATTCAGTATAAAACAATTAAAAGCGACACGTAATTCAAGCTTAAAAAGAGAGAATATGGAATTGAATTTGGGGAGCACTGGCAACACTAGGTTTTTTTTTAAATTGATGCTAAAAAGCTATGAAGAAAATAATCAAAATGGGTGGAATTTGGGTAATTAAATGGGCAAAATAACTTATTTTTACAAAAATTTGAAGACACAACAGGCTGGTTATACAAATTAACTAAAATTATTGAAATTGGTAAAAATTGAGAGACAATATTGGTACAGAGAAGGTCAAAAATTAGGCTAGGATTTTTTTTTTTTTTAAATATTGCAATTGTTTTTAAATTTACGAATAAAGGTTATTAAAATGGAAATAAAACACAAATAATTACAGTTTTAAAGTCTTTCTGTCCTTCTTTCTTCTTAAGCTAAAAAATACTGTCTTTGGGGTAAAGATGGAGGGTAACAAGACCGGGCTGGAATTGCGAATCCCGGTGCTTGCTAAGGGTGGGAAAGGTTAACAAGGGTAGAGGTTGGGTACTGAAGTCTTTTCCGTTGATTGGGTAGGGGTTGATTATTAAGCTAGTCTTCTTTGTCCATTGTAGATGAATTTTTCTTGAGCTTTTTTGTCTTTAATTTTTCCGAATGGCTGAAAACTGTGTAGGCTACTTTTGTACTTGTACTGGCAAGTTTCTTTATCCAAACTGTCTACTTTCCTGGCGAAGTTTTGCTTTATTTGTAACTGATGAATTTCCGGTGGTCGAATAAATTTGTGGCAGAATACATGCGATACTGATGAGCCCAGCCTCATGGGCGAAACACGTGTCTATCGCTGTCAATTCTTGCTTGGTTTTCTTTCATCTATTCGTGTCTCTGAGTAATCGACCGCCGCTTTACCAGTCAGTTTAACTCTTATCTTTGTGGAAAGAAAGAGCCAACAAAACCAGCAGGTGCCTGGGGTGGGTTATGTGAAGAAAGGCGTTCTTCCCGGCTATCAGCACAAGGCTGATAGCCGGGCATGAGCCCAGCCTCATGGGCGAAACACGTGTCTATCGCTGTCTATTCGATGCTACAATCGGCTGCCAAAATAACTTAAACGTTTAATTGGAGGTCTTTATGGCTAGCGTGGAAGCTACACCGTTCTGGTTAGCGAAGCGTTACTGCTGCTCGCTGTGCTAGTGAGTAATCAGCCTTGTGCTGATAGCCGGGAAGAACGCCTTTCTTCACATAACCCACCCCAGGCACCTGCTGGTTTTGTTGGCTCTTTCTTTCCACAAAGATAAGAGTTAAACTGACTGGTAAAGCGGCGGTCGATTACTCAAGTGGCAAGAATACGGTGCGATACTGATGAGCCCAGCCTCATGGGCGAAACACGTGTCTATCGCTGTCTATTCGATGCTACAATCGGCTGCCAAAATAACTTGAACGTTTAATTGGAGGTCTTTATGGCTAGCGTGGAAGCTACACCGTTCTGGTTAGCGAAGCGTTACTGCTGCTCGCTGTGCTAGTGAGTAATCAGCCTTGTGCTGATAGCCGGGAAGAACGCCTTTCTTCACATAACCCACCCCAGGCACCTGCTGGTTTTGTTGGCTCTTTCTTTCCACAAAGATAAGAGTTAAACTGACTGGTAAAGCGGCGGTCGATTACTCAAGTGGCAAGAATACGGTGCGATACTGATGAGCCCAGCCTCATGGGCGAAACACGTGTCTATTCGATGCTACAATCGGCTGCCAAAATAACTTAAAGAGTATTAATTGTTATGTTTGGCATATATTGTTTTTCGTTGTGACAGTCAGAAATAAAAACAAACTGAACTGATTTACATGGATTATTTTGTGTTCTTTACATTTATCAATCACACAAAAAACTTGTTTTTCAAGAGCCTCAAACAACAGCGAGGAGATGATTTCGCTGCAGCAAAAAAGTCACAAGTGATAGAGGAAGAGAACTGGAAAAAACAGCAGTTTTCTGCAGCAATTGATGAAGAAATTGACTCTCCTTTCGAACCAGCTGCACCTGGTACATCTGAATGTGACAATGCCCCGGTATTCAGTGATGATCCTGCTCTGCGATCTTTTTCTGTGAACATGTTAGAAAACATTCGCAAAGGTAGTAACTCTTGTGATGTTTCTGTCCGCACTTTTACCCAACCAAAATTAAATTTGGATGCCAACTCACTGTTCTCTTTGATTGGGACCATGCCACGCTTACTGAGTCTATCCTTACTTCACACTTGACCATGGATGAACTAAAGGGTTTGATAAACACAAAGTTTGAATGCCCTCATTTTCCTGCCCATACTCAGGCTGTGCAGCGTCTTATTTGGGAAGTCACTAACGACTGTGGAAGTATTGCTGGCCATCAACGACGGGATGGTTTCATTCGGGCGAGAATTGCTTCGCGTAGGGTCTTGCCGAAAGCAGACACGAAATCTGACTTTCTTTCATTGGCTACAGTATAATGTTTTGATATTCACCACTGTTTCTTGTTCATTGTCTTTATTCTTCATTCGTTTGTGCACGTTTTACAAGCACTTATAAAGTTGGTTGGTTGATGTGTAAGCTACCATTGGAGAGTTGCAGTTACTATATCTGTCAAAAAACAAATGTAAATCGGCGAAAACAATCGAATATTAATGCAGTGCTTTGTGTGATTATGTAATACATATTACTACAACAAAACCAAAGTGTCATCTTATGCACAGTGCATTCCTACTCTTGCCATAGAAGTGAAAAAGGCTTTAATATCATCAGTTTTTGCTGACCAAGCAAAGATAGGTTTGCCAGGTGATTGTTTAATATCTTACCGTACACCGCCAGACTTTACCAAAAAGGGCAACTAGCAGTCGCATCATATGTAATTGTTGTTGTGGTTGTTAAAGTTGGAAATTTTTACAATTTAAAAAAGATAAACAAAGTTTTTTCTTCAAAAAAATTGTACCTGGCAACTCTGTGCTGGCAACAAATGCCAAAGACAAAATCGACTACATGTTTAAGGTTACTGAATATTTTTGCGTGAAATTTTACAGAAATACTCTACATAGCAATAGTCACCCTGTGTGATAATTCGATTTTTGATTTTTTTAAATTTTTTGATTTTTACATCGCCTTAGGGAACGTTCAAATATTACGTAACGCTTTTTTTCCGAATTTTTGACCCCCCCTCCCCCATGTAACGCCAACGTAACGCTTTTTTCAATCCCCCCCTCCCCCATGTAACGCTTTTTCACTACGAATTCAGCATAAAAAACTACCATTCCGTACTCGAAAGCGTTACGTAACGTTTTGCTTGAACCCCCTCCCCCCGATGTGACGCTAACGTAACGCTTTGCATAAACCCCCCCTCCCCCTCGAAGGCGTTACGTAATATTTGAACGTTCCCTTAGTGGATACATATAAACTATTGCAAAGTTATATAGGTTAGCTCAACAGGCTACACGGTGTAATGTGTGTAACGTTAATAAAATTCATGTCTGAACAATTTAACCCTATTTCCTGTGACGTATTTTGGCCAGTTGACTTGCGGAGGGGGGGTCGGTTCGACACTATCACTTTCAGCTCGTGTAACTCAAAAACCACGCAAAATAGATCAATCAAATTTTCACATGATGCAGATAATTTATCTGACAACATAGCATCGAAAATCTTTTGCAATTTGTTCAACAGAGTAACTTGAAAAATCAAATAATTTGATGGTTGGTCATATTTTTTTATTTGACTTGAGAAATCGTTTCTTAATTACTTTATAATTGAGTGTGACGGGATAATTCCATTGTGTTGGATTTTAATCTCTTACGCGTGGACGTCGTCCACGCTTCAATGAAATCGTAATTGGCGTCTGACTTGCGTTTGCTTGTTGTTTTGCCCGAGGCATTGCAAAAATCTTTCGCTTTGTCTCGACATTTGCAGAGAATGAGACAAAATCACGGCAAAATAAACTGTTTCAAGTCATTTTTGAGCCATATGTTATAGTCTACACATTTTCAAATGTACTGTCATCGCTTGATATTAAAACTAAATCAAGCAATGAGCTTTAGTAAACATTTTATTTGTAACAATTGTGTTCAGTTCAGTTTTCTTTTCACACTCATACTGTCCAATTTGGTTATACATGATCAAGAAACACTTTGCAGTTTACAGCACATCCCAGGGAGCTACTTATTTGTTTTTAACATTGTTTCAACGTCTAGAGACGTTGAATCGATGTAAAAAGTATCTGATTTGCTTTCTAGCTAGCGGTTGATACAGAAAAGTAAGTTGGCCTATTGGTGTCACATGGTGTTTGAACCACAACCTATCCAAAGTCAAGTCAAGTCAAGTCAATTTATTTTGTTTTAACAGCGCCATATATTAACAAACAATCAGAGTAAAATGTAGTTGTCAAAACAATGCATTGTACAACTGTTGGTTAGATTATGGCGCAATCAGAAGGTAGTTACTTGCTTCGATAGGAGCTCGTTCCAACTTGGACCTTCATGCACTTCAAAAACAATAAGTGTCTAGAACTCCTGATTGATAAACTATGTCACGATGCATTACAAAACTGATTTGTTTCCATACCTACCAACAATGATCACTTTGAATGAAATAATTTTGCAACAATTTTGATAAAGTGAAGTGACAATAATCGTTTAGTCAAATCGTATTGGTAGGCTATGGAAGAGGTCGTTTGTACATTGCCAAATGGAACTCCCGTTCTGCGTGACAAACTCAAAGTCGTGGCATAACGATAGGAAAAATAAATACATTTAGCAAGATATCAAATCTTGCAAAAAAAATCTTTTTTAGGCTGATTGTTATTATTATACAAAAAAATCACTAAAATTTTGACTTTTTTCTTCGGCAAAATTGAAGGTTTTTGATATTTTGAAAATGCACGTTTGTGTCTAAGCGATTGAAACGGCTTTTTTATGTTGTCAACTAGATTTGCAAGATAAGGTTTTCTACATGTTTTTCTAATTTGTTGGACATGCATTTTGTGTCAAGCTATTTCTTATGCATTAGAAAATTTCTTTCTCTTCAAATTTTGAAATAACATTTTAGATGCAGTTTGCTGTTGACGGCATTACTGCAAAAGCCATCTTTTGTAATTGATACATAACCAAAAACAAAAGGCGCATAAACTACTGCTGGCTGATAGACCACGTAACAATACATCATAATGATGTTTTTCCGAACCAAAGACCCAGAAAACCAATTTTGTTGTATATTAGTTCAGACGTTGAACCAATGACAAAAAGTGATTTGCTGATTTGAAACAAAGTGATTGCTGTTCCCAATGTGCAAACCTTTTGATAAAAGTAATAAAGTTTTGGCCACAGCTTTCTGGTCCACTGAGGCTACTCTGGTCAATCGACTCACGTTGCAAATAACTTATCGACATTATTGGGTAGGCTCACACTGAAGTTGTTTTGTGTAAAGTCTTGCTTGTGAAAAAGTCGAAGTAAAAACACAAAAATAAAGTAAGTTATATTTACAAAGTATTATATTCTTGAATCAACCACAGTTTTAAAAAAAATAGTTTGAACAGGTTTCATGTAATAGAAACTACAATTGATATCATCGCGAAGGATCAAATAGCTGTGAAAATCACTTCGAACAATTGTTTGTTATGATTTTCATTTTTCATCATGCAAACCAAGGTGAACCTCAATATCATATTTTTATGCCAAACGATAAAAATCGTTTTTATTTTTTTTTAGTTACTTTTAGGAGACAAGGAAAACAATCCGTATAAAAAATAATTCAATTCAACATATTTCCCTTATTTTGTCAGATATGTATTTCGTGCAACAATTTTTTAGAAAAATTGCTGAGTATGGTATCGCGTTTTAGATGCAGTCAAAGAATGCAACTTCGCGGTTGATGGCGTTATTACAAAAGCCAATCTTTTGTCACGGAAATGTATTCGAAAACAAAAAGGCTCAAAAGCGGCTGACTGATAGGTTACGTTGCAATACGTTACAAAAACAAGGCATTGATTTCAGATTCTTTCAACCAAGCAAACAACTTTGCTCCAAATGACATAAACATCCAAGTTTATTGAGAAAATGATATATGTCTACACCTTTTTGAGGTAAGCCTTTGTGAAAATAAGCTTTTGAAGATCAACATTTGAAAACAAAGTTTGAAATTATTGAGTTGGTCCTAATAGTGTTTCTGCTGAGATATATCAAACTTTTCAATCCTCGTAGAGAAAAAATAATTTTGTAATCTCTCAAGCAACTGTAAAATTACCATTTAGGAAAAGATACATTGCTGACAATACAGTATGTGCAATGTTTGTCAAAGCACAACAATTTCGCTGCGCGTGTTTTTCCACAAAAGCAGAGCAGTTTAGATAGACGATGTCAAGTTCTTTTCAGTATCCTTCAATCTCTCGTTTTTATAAAAACGTTTTAACAACATCCATAAATATTTATGTAAATATAAGTGTACCGGTACATGCAGAAGTTTATTGGCGGGTCAAAAACTCACTCCTTGTTGCTTTCCGACAAGAAATCAACAAAAAACTTCCCACATCAGTTTGTTTGTTTTGTGAGATAAACTGAGTTTTGTCAAGAAATTTTCGTACGGCTTCTTGTTATAAGTTAGAAACAAAATGTATTGGCCATAGAAAACTATGTAAAATTACATCTTTTTCAGAATGGCTTATCGTATACTTACTCTCTGATATAATTTCAAAGAAACCCAGATGTAATTAGAAGATTAATCAAAGCAACTCAAAACTCGAGTTTGCAAACAAAAGGCGGAATCATTACGGTCGAATGCTTTACAACAAAGCCAACTCACGAGATATCTGCGTCGCAGTTCCACGCACGACGGCGCTCAGTAATCCTATTAATCCGTATAATTAGAAAACAAAAGGACTAGCTAGTAGCAGGCTAAAATATCCGAGTATGTTATGAAAATCATATCATATCTCTAAAACTTTAGACAATAGCAATGCCATTTAAAGCGGAATAAATACTTGAATAATTTTTAGGAAAAGTCAAAAAATTTCAAAGGTGTGGATTGCGTAGTTCTTTAGTGATATTGCTTTGAAAAGCGCCAAGTCCCACCCGACCCCCCCCCCCCCACAGGACAAAGGGTTAATCCAAACCTTTTTGTGATACGAGAAAGATACAAATTTTGGAGTGATCTGCAACGAACAAAGGGAAAATTCATATCTCAACTTGCTGCAAGAATTCGTCAAGATGCACGTCTGCGAATTTTCTTGTATCGAAAACCCTCAGGATGATGATCAATCAATCAATCAATCAATCAATCGTTTATTTATCAAAAAACAAAACACAAAAGTGACATAAAACAATAATACATACAATGTTTAGGTTTTGTTATTGATACGGAGACAACGAAACGACCATACGGTCAACTAGTCAGTTGCCACCCTGGAAAGAATAATTTGAGTTATGAAACTAATCAACAATTTAACCAAATCGGTTACAATCAAAAAAGAAAATACAAACAAGACTAATACTTCGATTAGTAGCTTACAATTACAGTAATTGTCAGCTTCATAAAATTGTATGCGAGATTTTCCAACAAATAGTAATCATGAAAATCAGTGGACACTGGACACTATGACAATAGACATTGTTGAATGTAAGAGCTTAGGCCAAATGAAGACCCACTTATCAAGTATCATAACTTTGCAAAGCTGATGCTTTGCTATGTTTTTTGAAATCATAAAAAGATAACTTTTTGAGATTGCTTGGAACCTCTGACCACACCATTGGTCCAAATACTTGTATGGGTTTTTTGCCAAATTCTGTATTAGTGCGAATAACAAAATAATTATTGTTTGATTGATATCTAGTGTTATGGTTGTGGATGAGTGAAGAACTTGTGAACGATGCACAGTAAGCAGAAGGGTACAAGTTCATGCAGACTCTGAACATGTGTTTTTTTACTTCTAGTGTACATATGTCTTCCAGCTTTAAGATATTCATTTTTAAAAACAATGGACTGGTATGGGCTCTATAATCGCTTTTTGTGATTATTCTTATTATTCTTTTTTGCATTTTTCTGAGAGGGTCTAGAACTTTGTTGCAAGCTTTACCCCAGCTAGTAATGCAATATTGAAGGTGGGAGTAAATTAAAGTATAATAAACGGTTGTCAATGTTTCTGAATTCACATAATCTCTCAGTTTTAATAGTGCCCAAGAACCCTTTGCAACTTTCCCACAGACTTGTTCTATGTGGTGTTTCCACGTTAACTTATTATCAATATAGACACCAAGGTACTTGATTTGTTCTTTTTGCTGAATTGGTTTACTCCCAATCTTAATGTTAACATCTGTTCCAGACAATTGTTCACCAAATCAAACGTCATATAAAACCGTTCAGGTCTACTGAATCTTAGCGTATTACGTAATGGAATATTTCTAAAAAATGAGCAGATTGCATTATCGCTTGCAAGACCTGTAAAACATTGCAGCTGCAGCATAACATTACATATCATTGCATATCCGCCCCGATAGCTCAATTGGTTAGCGCGTCACTTCTGGAACGAAGAAACTTCAAGATCAATAGCGGCGCTGGTTCGACTCTCGGGGTGTGCGCTTGAGCAACGCACGTTAAGGACTGCTCTCCATTCAGCGGCGTCTAATGGATGGAATAATTCCCCGGCAACAAGACTTCAACAATCGGAAACTTCACTCTGTCAATCTCGGTGACCGGGCTTGCGTCAGTGATTCAAAGCCTCTACAAGTATGCGAAACTGCCAGGATTAAGCTCTACAAGAAGCTTTCCCAGTCCGAGGATAAAGATTCAATCAATCAATCAATCATCGTTAAATCTTTAATTACTTGAACAAGTGTAAGCCAAACTTGAACAGGTGTAAGCCAAACTTGAACAGGTGTAAGCCAAACTTGAACAGGTGTAAGCCAAACTGTTGTGTATCGCTACGGGTCATTGCTTTTAGTTTCGACACATGGTCTGCGGAAAGTTACATGGATGCTTAAGTATTCAATGAGGCGTAAACTCTCGTGCTAAGACGTGGTTGTATCTTTATGCAGTAGAAGAGAAGAGTTTGTGAAGTACAGTGCGTTGTTATTGTGTTGTCTGACTTGATTGATTGATTGATTGGATCTTTATCCTCGGACTGGGAAAGCTTCTTGCAGAGCTTAATCCTGGCAGTTTCGCATACTTGTAAAGGCTTTGAATCACTGACGCAGGCCCGGTCACCGAGATTGACAGAGTGAAGTTTCCGATTGTTGAAGTCTTGTTGCTGAGGAACTATTCCATCCATTAGATGCCGCTGAATGGAGAGCAGTCCTTAACGTGCGTTGCTCAAGCGCACACCCCGAGAGTCGAACCAGCGCCGCTTGATCTTGAAGCTTCTTTGTTCCAGAAGTGACGCGCTAACCAATTGAGCTATCGGGGCGGCTATCGGGACTTATCATCGGGACTATCGGGACTATCGGGCTATCGGCTATCGGGACTTATAAGCGTTTCGTTCAATATACAAAAACCTATATCTTACCGAGGTATCTCCTGACTTAATAACGAGGCAGAAGTAAGAATACAACAGAAGTTTTGGCGACGAGGATGGGATATTCGTTTTAAGCAGTGAGTTGGTAAGAAGTTAACGCAAGTTGAAATCGGTTTTTAAAGTGAATAAAAATGTCGAACAAAGAGCTCATTCAACTGATGAAAGAACAGCTACAGCAGCAACAACTGCAAATTGATCTACAAAACGAAGCTCAGCAACATGCACTACAGCAGCAGTAGGAACAACAGCAGCAGCAGATGCAACAAATGCAAATGCTCACGAAAGCTTTAGAAAAGCTTGGAGACCAAGGGACAACTACTACTAAAACAGAGAGTAGTTCTGTTATTCCTAACTTCAGCGCATTCGATCCGTCGAGTGAGTTGTGGTCTGACTATCACGCCAGATTCAAAACATTTTTGGGAGCACACTCTGTTCCCAAAGGAAAGGCTGCGCAAGTTTTCTTGACAAATCAAAGTGCAGTCACATACAAGATGTTGCAGAATCTTGCAGCACAACAGAGTCCTCCTGTGGAGATAAACAATTTTGTTTTAGAACAGATAACAAAGTTCATGAACGACCAATACGACCCGAAACGTTTTACGATACGAGAAAGATTTAAGTTATGGTGCGACATGCACCGCAAGCCAGGCGAGTCTATCAACACGCTGGCAGCTCGAATACGACAGGACGCTTCAACATGCGATTTTTCTTCTATAAAGGATGCTCAAGATGAGGCCATGTGCACACGCTTTATTTGCTCCGTCAGCAATGAAGCGGTGTTGAAAGCTTTGTTCAAAGTAGACGCGGAAGAATTAAGTTTTGCCAAGGCCATAGAAATTGCCTTGGAGACAGAAGATGCTGCTAAGGTAGCAAAAGAGACAGTTTACGGATCAAAGCCGTTTACACCTGGCCAAGTTAACGTGGTCGAGAAAAAGAGACAATGGCACAGAGGGCAAGCTGATTCCTTTAACCATAGAGAGCGAGCAGATCCGAAAAGAAACTTACAGTGTGGACGCTGCGGGAAGAAGGGCCACACTGGAAAAGATTGCCGTTTCAAAGATTCCATTTGCAACTACTGCAACAAAAAGGGACATATCGAACCGGCATGTTTCAAGAAGAAGCGAACTGCGCATGTTAAGGTGATTTGTAAAACTAAATTGCAAAAAGTAAAAACCAATAATAATGTGCCTCAGCTCCAACAATGTGTTTGTATTGATAGCATGATGTTTAGTTTTGAAGTTGACACTGGAGCTGGGGAAAATTTCATGTGTAAACGTCGTTGGCTGCAGCTTGGCAAGCCACCATTGCAACATTGCAGTTCGAAATTCGAGTCCGCTTCCGGACACAAATTGCCAATTATGGGCATTTTTCACCCGAATTCCGTTACGACAGAAGGCTCTAAAGTGAACTGTAACAATTTATCGTTTATTGTGACAAATGTAAATGATTTGAACTTACTTGGTAGAGATGCAATTTCTAAATTACAAATTTCTGTAGATGCTTTGATATCTCCTGCTGATACTAAAGTGTGTAATTTGATTGGTGTAAATCATGTTTTTGATAACCTTTCCGCAGACACATCTCTCCAAAATGCTTGTAAGCAATTATGCAATGAGTTCCCTGACCTTTTTAAACCAGAATTGGGGTGTTTGAAAGATTTTGAGCTTGATGTCAAATTTAAACCGAATGTCAAGCCCGTGTTTTGCAAGCCCAGACCGGTACCATTTGCCATACAGTCTGATTTAGCCCAAGCGTATGACGCTGGCATTGCCAAAGGGGTTTGGAAGCCAACCCAGTTTAATGATTACGGTACTCCTGTGGTGCCTGTACGCAAGACAAAACTTCCAGGGCAAAGCACAGCATCCCTCCGAGTTTGTGGAGATTATTCCGTCACCGCCAACTCTCAGCTGGAAACACATAGACAACCTCTTCCTCTGCCGGAAGAGCTCATGCACAAGCTGGGAGGTGATTATGGTTTCACAAAGATCGACTTGGCAGATGCCTATATTCAAATACCACTGAGTCCAGAAAGCCAAAAGAAGCTTGCTCTGAGCACCCATCAAGGAGTCTTACTCCAGATGAGATTACCTTTTGGCATTAGCTCAGCTCCTGGCTATTTCCAAAAAATTATGGGTCAACTCACCTCTGATTTGAAAGGAGTAGCCGTTTACCTAGACGACATTTTGGTGAGTGGACACAACGCCGAGGAGCATCTGCAAAATTTGAGAGCTCTTATGCATCGCTTGCAAGAAAAGGGTTTAAGATGTCGTCTGGAAAAATGCGCCTTTGCTCAACCAAGCGTTGAGTACCTGGGTCACCAGCTATCCAAGACAGGCATTGCAAAAGGACATAAAGTGGACGCAGTTTTACAGATGCCACCACCAAACGACGTGTCCAGCCTGAGGTCTTTTCTTGGTTCCGTGCAAATTTTACAGTAAGTTTTTGCCAAACCTATCTTCCACGACAGAACCACTTCATAAGCTCACACGAAAAGGAGTAAAGTGGCAATGGGAAGCAGATCAGGAAGAAGCTTTTCAAACTCTAAAGAAGGTGCTCTGCGCAGATTCTGTACTGGCTCATTTCGATCCTTCTCTGCCTGTCGGCATATCATGCGATACGTCAAGTGTTGGAATTGGAGCGGTACCCTTCCATCGTTTCCAAGATGGCCAAGAACGACCAATCGCCAATGTGTCAAAAACATTGACAGATACGCAAAGGCGTTATAGCCAGATACAAAAAGAAGCGCTAGCAATAATTTTTGGATTACAAAGTTCCACCAATATCTTTACGGAAGAAAGTTTATTCTAATCACAGACCACAAACCACTACTGGCATTATTCGGACCAAACAAAGCCACACCAGCTTTAGCAGCCAACCGTTTGGCAAGATGGTCACTCATGTTGAGTCAATACGACTACTCAATTGAGTATAGGAAAACGCAAGAGCACGGCAACGCTGACGCACTCAGCAGGTTGCCTGCGGGAGAAGACGCCATCTTCGACGGAAAGGAAGAGGAAGAGAACACTTTTGTAGTGAGTACTATCAAAATGATCAACGCTCAGCTGAATCCAACAGAGCCTGGAATGATCCCAAAAGAGTCTCTCAAGGATCCAGTCATATCAACGGTAATGAGATACACCAGGGAAGGGTGGCCTGAATCAAAGACGTCTGAAGCACCAAATTGTGACGCTTACTCGACAGAGGACTTCAGAAGAATCGCTCCATCATTGTCTGTAGAGAATGGTTGCTTACTCTATGGAGCCCGACTAGTCATCCCACGAAGTATTCACAAACAAGTCCTGGAACTTCTTCATCTTGGGCACTTCGGGATACAAAGAATGAAACAGCTGGCACGGTCAGCAGTTTATTGGCCCAGAATCGACCAAGACATTGCAGAAAACTGTCGTCAGTGCACTGCATGCTCCGAACATCAAAACAAACCGGCAAAAGCAATCAACCACCCGTGGATGTTACCAGAGAAGCCGTGGAGTAGAATTCATATTGACCATGCAATTAATTTTATGGGACGCAATTGGCTAGTTATTGTAGATGCGTACTCTAAGTACCCTTGCATTCACCCAACTACATCAGTGGGAACGCAAGCTACAACTGAGCTGCTGGAAGAAGATTTCTCGCATTTTCGCTATCCACATACAATTGTATCTGACAACGCCACAAGTTTTAAATCCGAGGAATTCCAGCAGTGGTGCAAAGAAAGGGGTATAGTGCACTTGACAGGGGCACCTTATCACCCAGCAACGAACGGGGCTGCAGAACGGCTTGTCCAGTCGTTCAAGCAAGCACTAAAGAAGTCGAGCTTGCCACCCAAGCAAGCACTTCTAGAGTTTTTAATGCTATACAGAAGAACACCGCTATCAAGTGGCTTATCACCAGGTGAACTGCTTTCGGGGCGCCGCATTCGCGCCAAGATCGACGTCATGCTACCGTCACCAGCCCACTTCGCACAAAGTAAGCAAGTCAACAGGCAAGGAAATGCGGAAGCACTTCAGAGCGTGGAAAGACCTAAGTTCGAAGCGGGAACCCCCTGTTATGTGCTGTATTGCGGACCTCGACAGACACAAGACCCTAAGTGGGTCCCAGCTGTGGTAACGAAAGTGTTCGGTAGCCGCAGTGTAAACGTGCGGGTATTACCCCACGGTCCGATGTGGAAAAGGCACATCGAACAGCTACAACCGCGTTTTGACCATCCAGCAGATGAAGCAGATGTGGAAACATCCAATCCGGTCCAACAACCACCAAGAACGTCTTCAAGAAGACGTAAGCCAAAAAGAATGTTTGAATGTTAACTCTTTCACGGGTTTTCAGAGTAGAAGGAGGTGTTGTGTATCGCTACGGGTCATTGCTTTTAGTTTCGACACATGGTCTGCGGAAAGTTGCATGGATGCTTAAGTATTCAATGAGGCGTAAACTCTCGAGCTAAGACGTGGTTGTATCTTTATGCAGTAGAAGAGAAGAGTTTGTGAAGTACAGTGCGTTGTTATTGTGTTGTCTGACTTATAAACGTTTCGTTCAATATACAAAAACCTATATCTTACCGAAGTATCTCCTGACTTAATAACGAGGCAGAAGTAAGAATACAACACAAACTTAAACAGGTGCTTGAATAACTTATCATTGGTTATCATTATTACGTCACAGTAGCTGCCTACGTGCGTTTGAGATATTGCAATGTATTCTCGTCATTCTTAAAATTGTTACTTAAGAGTTGGTTGCATATTTAACTGTTTTGCTTAGTGCTTGCCAGCTGGACGAAAGTTCCGTCTTTATCCAAGTAATTTGCATTGTAGTGACAAGTTTAGTGGTGTATCGCGTTGCACCTCAGTTTCGACGGCCAGTGGGCTATTTTTTACAGAAATACAATTCTTGAATAGACGTTTCAGAAGAGTGTTTCTTTTCGGTCATTACATACAGACAAACGGATCCGGGAATCTTATGTTACAATTTTCCCACGAAGAGATTATGGTTTACCGCTGTGACCAACATCTCTTATTAGTTTTTTGTTTGTAATAAGCATGTATTCTGTTTTTGTAAAATTTATTGATAATCTGTTAAGTTTCATCCAAGTGAGAACCTTTTCAAGTTCTGTGTTCACATTTTGTTGTAAGTCATTCTCACATTTGTCTGCCATCATTAGATTTGTGTCGTCAGCAAATAATTTAACAGTCATTTTGTTGAGTTTGGCAGATCATTTACATACAACAAAAAGAGGAGAGGTCCTAATGTTGAACCCTGGGGAACTCCACAGGTAACTTTTGTAGAAGTGGACGGAACACCATTTACAACTGTGCATTTTTGACGGTTTCTGATGTAACTTTTTAACAACTGTTGGGAATGGCCTCGAAATCCATATTTTTCTATTTTTTTTATGAGAATAGTATGGTCGACTGTATCAAAAGCCTTAGCAAGATCAAAAAATACCGAACAGGTGGTTTTTTTGTTATCAAGATTTGCTAAAATGTCATCACAAATGTTTGAAACAGCAAGTGAAGTGGAATACTCTGGCCTAAAACCAAATTGGTGAGGTGTAATAAGGTCTTTTTTTGCTAGATATTTGTGCATTTGGTCAAACAGGCATTTTTCAAAAACTTTTGTAAAAGGTGACAGGATTGATATTGGCCGGTAGTTGCTGCAGCTTTTTTTAGATCCATTTTTATGTATAGGAGTCACTTGAGCAGTTTTTAGGATGTCAGGATATTCACCTTGATTAATACATTCATTGAATGGAAACTGGAACACTGGAGCGACAATCGAAAGGCCGCCAGTTCGACACCGCTCAAGAGCATGCGGCTGTGTCTGTGGCAGGACACTTAAAGGCATGCCTGAAGGTGGACACGAAGATTGGCTTCCTTGCCTTCCCGTCCACTTAATATAAATCTTCAACCACCGGGTGTAAGCCTGGATACGACAAACAAAACATTGAATAGATTAGTGAGGATGGGTGCTATTACTAATGAGGATAACTTTATAAACTTCATAGGTATTCCATTGAATCCAGTACTTTTAGAGCATGACAAATTGCTCAGATGTTTAAGCACTTCTTCTTCAGTGATGGGTGACAGAAAAAAGGAATATGGAACATTTCGAAAATTTAGTGGAGACCCAGTGGTTGACAAAGGAATCTTCGATGCCATTGAAGGACCAATTTCAGTAAAATAATCATTGAAACAATTGCTCACTTGTGGTGGTTCAGATAAGATTTCATTATTAAGATCGAATATTTCTTTTGGCATTTTTGCATTTTTCTTTTTGTGTTTAATAATATCATTTATGGTTTTCCATGTCTTTCCAGTGTTGTGTTTGCTCTCTGAAATTAAAAAGTTGTAAAGCATCTTTTTTGCTCGTTCCATAATTTGAGTGAGCAAATTTCTATATTTTTTATAGGCATCATGAGCAGATTTATCAGTTGGTGTTTTTATTTTTAGGAAATATAATTTGTTTTTGGTTTTGATAGAGTTTAAGATTGCTTTTGCTATCCATGATTTAGCCTTGAGCTTTTTTTCTTCTTTTGTCAAGATTCGAGGTGGTGCATGTTTATTAAGTATGTCGTTATATGTATCTATAAAGTCATTAAATTGATTATGAATTGATTGATCTAATGCAGGGGCGGGCAACATACGGCCCGCGGGCCGGATCCGGCCCGCGACGGGATTTTGAGCGGCCCTCCGACAGTTTCCGGTGTTTACATGATAATGTGGCCCGCTGCCACACTCTGCCGCAATCCCCCAGCATTTGCTTACTAGATCATATAATTGTGACTGTTAGTTATTCTTTAGTTCTTTGTTTTCGGTTTTTAGTCAAGTGACAAGCATATTATGTTCCGTCATAAACGAGCCCTTCCATCCTTTTTCTTTGTCTCTTGTAAGAATTTTCTTCAGTCTCAAGCCTTGCCTCAAGCCGGAAAAGTAGATCAAAGTGAAATTTGGCTGATTAGTGTAATAATTAAACGGAGAACGTATGCGAATAGTAGTGATTGTATGGTTATTCTTTAGCTCTTTGTGTTTTTAGATTCTTTGTTTTCAGTTAAAATTAGATTTTGAATTTACAATAAATATTTTCCCATGGATTTTTCCAAAAAACGTAGTTGAAAAGGAATGTCGCAAATTTAACAAAGATTGGACGCTCAAGTACTTTTTCACAAGTCGGCAAGAAAGCAGTAGCCTATGTTTGCGGTAGGCACTTTAACGTAGGACAGGTTTCCTCGTGAATCAGCTGTTTGCAGTCATGTGACTCACGCCATTATGATTGTAACCTTATAAACTCAATTGATTACAGTCTTTAAGATCCTTCTTGCACTCAGTTCAGTTGCAGAAGAAAAAAGAACATTAACAGAGGGTGGGAATCGAACCCACGCAATCGAAATGACTATTCCCTTGCCCTAACCCTAACCCATTAGGCCACGCTGCTGTGGCGATACATTCACTTAATTTTCTTTGTATCAAAAATGTTTGGAGAAGATCGGATCGAGAAGATCGGAATATCACGTGCTGAGTCACATGACTGAAATCAGCTGATTCGCACGGAAAACTGTCCTATGTTAAAGAGCCTACCTATGTTTGCTTTGCAATGAAAGTGTTGCCGTATTTAAAAAGTACAACACTAGCGGCCAGTGTGCGACAAAACATGCAGGCTATGGCAGTAATTTATCAGCAATGGAACGGCTAACGAGAGCAACAGAACTTAACGTTTACTTAAAGTGTATATTACATTAAATACGATTTATTCCTTGTCTAGGTAGGTAAATACGCAATTAATGTAGCAATTCATGAATCCGGCTCGCCAAGTACTTTACTACATTATATCAGGCCCGCTGACTGGAGAAGTTGCCCGCCCTTGATCTAATGTATAGTGATTTGTAAACGAATTTTCAAGATCACATAAGAACCTTTCTGCAGAAAAATTTCTTGTATCTCTAATTGTATAAGTATGTTTCCCCTCTTTGGGTTTCATTGACTATTGCAATTGTAATTGGAAAATGATCAGAAATGTCATGTAGCAAAGTAGGGCACATAATTTTATTTTTTAAGTCATTTGTGATGATGTCATGTGCACCCGTTTCATTTGCTCTATGCAAAATAAGTCCTTCTTAAAGGCAGTTTTTAAAGAAAAGGGAGGAGACTTGACATTTGCAAAAGCAATCCACATGACAAAAGAAATTGAAGAAGCGACAAAAGTGTCCAAAGAGACTACGAGCATCAATATTGATGCGACATTTATGGTCAAGAGCCAATCTCGCAAACCGACAATGAAACAAACTTTTTCCAAGAGTGTTAAACATGAAAAACTGTGCACAGTAGGCTAAGTCATGTAGCGGATGTGGAAAGCATGGACATTGGACATACAGGTACATCCTGTCGTTTCAAATCTTTTGTGTGTAATTATTGTAAGAAAGTTGGCCATATAGAGCATGCATGTTTTAAAAAAATAAAAGACACAGCAACTTTGCCGAAGAAAAAACGATTGCTCGTGAAATAAAACAAAAGTTTAGTTCAAAAACTTTTCATTCCAAACTACTGTATAAGTAATTGATCAGAATCAGATATAGTTACAACCAGTGGCGTACGCAGGATTTTCTTAAAGGGGGGGGGCATTGACAGTAGCGTAGCCAGGAATTTTGAAAGGGGGGTTGACGACCGGCGGGCGAAGCCCGACGGCGTCTTCGCCAAAGGCGACATCCAGCGGCGGGGGATCTGGGGGGCTTCCCCCAAAAAAATTGCGAAAAATTACTTTGAATTTGGTGCATTCTGAGAACAATTTTAACAAAAATGTGGGTATGAATATTCCTGTAAAATGGTGCTGTCAGGTGGCATAGCAAAAGAATAAGATCATGTTTTCTTCGGCATTTTTCGGAAATAAAGCTAAGTCTCTTTGTTTTCTTGTTGCTAAATCCTGCTGAAATGTTTGAATGTTTGGTATTGGCAAAACTCGCTCTTTTAATGCAGTTTTGTTTAAAATTAGGCAAGTTTTTTTTAGACTGAAAGCATCATTTCCAAGCATAAAGAGACTGAAAGCATGGTTCTCAATATCGTGACGTCACACGCGTGCCAAAGGGGGGGTTGTAACCCCCAAACCCCCCTGGCTACGCCACTGGCCATTGATATCCCAGACGTCTTCATGATATCCCAGTATGGTTTTAGTTTAGACTTTATAGATTTCTTTCTCACTATAGGCTAATAGGCTTACAGAACACTATGCTACATTGGCATACCTGGGGTGGGGTAGGTGGATTGGGCCATGTATTTCGTATTGGCTTAGTCTATAGAACAACATCGTTAATTGTTTTGACAGTGCAATCCAAAACATATTAAATGCCTTAATATACGTCGTTAACTACTAAAACATTTTTAAGGGGGAGGGGGGCCATGGCCCAATGCCCCCCCCCCCTGCGTACGCTAGTGGTTACGACTAAGCCAAATTGATCAGATTCAACTACGAGTGAAAAACAGTCCCGTCTTTGAGCCTGTCGCGACAACATAGGCAGTCCCGTCCTTGAGCCTGTCGCGACAACATACAGTACATAGTCTACTCTACAGACTTAACAAAACCTTGTTCAGACAGACCCAACACAACATAAAACCCAGTACAGACCCTTTTATACCCAAGCAGCAAAAAAAGAGCAGCTTAAAGATGTGTAACAAACATTGCTTGTTGTCATAAACACTTTTTTTATGTTTGAATTTTAAGCATTGAATTTGCCTATAGGCAGAGATTGGCGTGATCTTGATCTTGAAGCGGCTTTGGGTGTGACGATGCGATTCTCCACAAACTACAACAACGATTGATAGGCCTAATAGCAACAGTCACTAATTTATTACAATTCTTAGGCCAGCGATCGAGTAGTTAAAACTAAAAGTTAGCAATACCAACTATATACCTTTACCCAGGTTGCTTATAGTAATTATTTTTTGCAACATCATTGATCAAAAACTTCATTTTTTTTCAAGTACACAAAAAGTGATCTTGATCTTCAAGATCACATAGTTTAGTGATCTTGATCTTCAACATCACCTATTCTTGGTGATCAAGATCACGATCTTGATCTTCAAGATCACATAGTTTGGTGATCTTCAACATCACCTATTCTTGGTGATCTTGATGTTCAAGATCACCAATACTAGTGATCTTGCCCATCTCTGCCTAAAGGCCTACAGACATTTTGTTATTGCGCAGACAACGACTTGGAAATGGAAAGTAGCTTGAAAAGAATGAAACATTTCTTTTTCCTTCTTGCAATTCTAAGTAGCCTGTGTTGAAAAGGTGGTCTCAAGATAAGATAAGGTATCCCTTGCGCCATCTCACCGCCGCCGTGTTACTTTCTAAAAATTCAACGAACCCGTTCACTTGACATGTCCTTTCTGTTAATTAACATTTGTGACATTTTACATTGCATTGTTTTTAACTTGTGTTGCTTAACGGGAACCCAAATCACGAAAGAATACCACCAAAACCGCTACCAATCAATTAACAAAACCAGGGCAGCTACATAACGCCATGGTAGAAAAGTATGTGAGGTTATTCTGAACAAACTTCTGTGTCAAATTTCGTAAAGTTGTTAATCTGTTCTATTCCTATTTTACAATTAGCAAAATTGCCAGAATAGCCTTTGGCTTTACCAGCCTTTGGTAAAACTGGCTTTCTTTGAAAATATATTTTATCAATCACATATCAATATTTTTACTATCAACATTTACTGCGCAGAGGAGGGTCAACTACAATCACCATGATCAGCAGATATGCAATATCTAACAACATGAAAACTGCATCCATAAGGATTTTTTTGATTGGAATAGCGTACTGACGTTTTGCATACCATGCCAACACGCATCCTCAGTGAATAATAATTTACCGAGTCAATTTTTTGTAAATGTTTGGAGCAACAAAAGTTCAACGATTGAAAATTTCTGAAATGTTCCAGCATTCACAAAAGAAACAAACATTTTAAATTCAACTTCTTACGTCGTTCTATCCAACCATACACAATCGTATGTGGTAAAAAACGTTTGGATCACAATAAAAACTTCTACATTATCAGCCTGACAAAGCTTTTTATAGGTTATTCCTGGCAGTTTTGCATAGTCTTAGGGAACGTTCAAATATTATGTATCGCTTTTTTTCCGAATTTTTGACCCCCCCCTCCCCTATGTAACGCCAACGTAACGTTTTTTCAACCCCCTTCCCCATGTAACGCTTTTTCACTACGAATTCAGCACAAAAAACTACCATTCCGTACTTGAAAGCGTTACGTAACGTTATGCTTGAACCCCTCCCCCCCGATGTGACGCTAACGTAACGCTTTGCATAAACCCCCCCTTCCCCCTCGAAGGAGTTACGTAATATTTTAACGTTCCCTTAGAGGTTTGAACCACTTCTGCTGCTTTTATCAAGTCTTCTAAATTTGGTTGATGGCCTACACCAGGTGTTTCCAAGCTGGTGTTCGCGACCTCCCAAGGGGGGTTGCGTAACGATCTTCAGGAGTGGCAGAAAGTAATACCAATTTATAAAAAAAAGTACTGCATGTAATACTGATACATTTCAAACGTTTAATGCAAATTGCAGTTGTTAGAACTGGTGCTACTGTTCAAAACATTGCTAATTGAGCTGTAGATTGTACTAAATAGGCCTAGCCCCAGCAGTGAACTTCGTTACTTGACGGCGAATAAACGTCTTCTTATTTGTTTCACTGCTGAATACGTAACTTTTTGCTCCGTCACTTTGGTTTGTGACGGCACATAATTCTGCTTTTGCGGACAGAGACCAGTTACTGGAAATAAAATTTAAGCTTGGGGACTGAATGCTAATAGCTAAACATTGTCAAAGTAAAACTAATGGAATCAATGGATAGCACTACTGAGTATCTGAAGATATGGGGTTGTTACAAAATATGTTTTTAAAGCCAGCTTAGTAAACAAAACTGTTTTGATTATACTTGTAAATACTTTTTTGCCTGGCTGCTGGACAAGTCAGAAATTTTGAATAGATTTTTAAATACATCATTTTGTTTCAACAGGAAACGCTTGTCGAGAACAGCCCGAAACTTTGGTTATCAGAATATGCCATATTTTATGTCTTCTTTAACCTCGAGTTGAACAAAAATAATAAACATTTGTGCTAATAAAAAAAAATAGATGATACAATAACCAGTGATGTACGCGCATACAAAAAATATTGACGCCGTCAGCGTAAACGCAAACGTTCGAAAAACCATACGTCGTATGCGTCAACGTAACTTGTAAAAAAAGCTGGCGGCGTCAGCGCCAGCGCATACACTAGCGTAAACTCATTTTGTTTGCTAGGTGCCAAACATTCACACGATATAAACAGGGGCGCCGGAACGGTTTTTGACTGGGGGGGCAGGATTATGAAAAAAGGGCACTTTTATTGCTGAAAGGCCTTTTTTTTAAGTTTTAAGATAAGATATAGCAATAATGCTCATCCATCAGCTCATCATCGAGTAATGATACAAGTGTCCGGTATACAAAGAACAATGGCACGAGAGGGCATCATGCTATGTTATGATGATGTAGGCTAATTACTTACTGTGATGCAGAATTTTGTGTCGTGAATATTATTTTGAGGCAGAAATGAAAGATTATAGCAGGCCTCGAAATTCACGGCGGACATGTAACATGTGATGTCCGCGGGAAATACCATCTAGATCGGTCATATTTGTCCGCCGAGTAACACAGGAACTAGCGATACAAATAGTCATTGCATAGCACAAACGATTCTTGCGAGAATATAATTTCCCTCGCATTTAGAAAATGTGAATACTGTACCCCTTAGCTTCCATTCAAGAAGGAAAACATTCGATTTTTACGTTGCTTCAACGATTGATGACATTGAATCAGCGTAACAAAGGTGAATTCTTCGCTAAGAATCGATGGGAATACTGGTACTTCTACACTAATCACGCTCAACTTAGTTCAAGTTTTACGTCACAATGTCTGGCTTTGATCTCCAAGTAATATTGATAAGGCAAGGTTGGTTCGTCACCTCCGAGATAACCGTCACCTCCGACTCCGAGTTATCTTGGAGGTGACGGTTGGTTACAGGAGTAGGCTATGTTACAGCAAGATGCAGCAAAAATTGTTAAGTTTTGGTATTAGGCTACAGTATGAAAGAAAACGCCCAGGGAAAATTCACTTTCCCTCACATGACACTCAAAAATAAACCTGAAGAAAAAAGCCTAATGAAACTTTGGACAGTCGAAAATAGTTGCGTTAGTGTAGAAGTTTTCCGACTCGTGCCCAGAGCATAGTGAAGTAAGAAGCCACACGACGTCGTTAGGTGGAAGTTAATTAGTTATGCGGCGTATTAAGCAGCTACACGGCGCTTTGACTCTTCAAGCGCACGTCGTTGGTCTGATGAAAGCCTTTCAGAGTGACTTCGATAAAATTTAAAAAAGCCTTCTAAGCCGTAGCTATAGTTCTCGAATGGCGAAAAATTATCAAGATAAAGTGATTAAGCATGATGATCGATGTTAAAACTGGTGTGTCCGCCGTGAGACTTAATCTGTCCGCCGAGATAGCTGCTCAGACAGGACACGTTTGTCCCCCATCAACAAAAACGAATTTCGAGGCCTGTTATAGTTAAGCTAAAAGCTAATAGCTGAAATTGTTATATCGTATTGCAAAATGTGCAGTAGCTTACATGACCTTAAAAGGGCATCATTGCCCCCCCTGCCCCCCATCCACAGAAAAATTGAGGGCAAGGGGGGCATCCGCCCCCCTGCCCCCCCGCTTCCGGCGCCCCTGGGTATAAACCACTCGAAACAAACAAGTTTTATTTTGAATTTCCACGAAGAAACACAAGCATCTGAAAGTGTTCATCTGACATTTTGCTGTGTTTTGGTTCCAATATGTCTTTGCCCATTGAAAACATTCTTTCAACTGCAGCGCTGGAATGTATTGGCGTGTTGTGGCGAAAAAACAGACATTAAAAAGCATGCGTTGACGCTATGCGCTAAAAATCGCGAAATCTTTACGGCGTAGCCTCAAGCGACAACTATCCAAAAAAATGTGGCCGTAAGCGTTAGAGCAAACAAAACGTCTACGCTGCAAGTCTACGGCGTAAATTTGCGGCGTATACGTACATCTCTGACAATAACTCATGTAAGAAAGCGATTGTGGCAATAAAAGTATAAAAAAGTTCAGATATAAAGCACAATTGATGTGGTTGAGACCCAAGCCCCTGAGAAAAAAGATTTCAGTATTGCATAAACTCATAGTAATAACTTTATGCTTAAAATTAGTAAAGTTTGCACGTCGCAAAACAGCAAACTTCTACTCCCCTGATTTTGAAACTAATTTCCGCAGACAACTAAAAGTCAAAAGACGAACCAATGTGATGTGACCTAAGGCTATAATGGACGAACGTCGTAGCACATGACTAGGAAACTGTGTTCCGAAAGCTGGTGCAATTCGCTATTATCACAGCGAGCTCGCAGCCTCAGGCTAAAACAGGTGGTTAAAATCTACATGATGAAGAAATGCTATAATGATGTCATAAACGCAATTGTAAATATTTGGTTAGCGACAATGCATTGTCATGATTTTAAAAACATCAACTTGATTAGTGACGTTTCTTGCAATTTCACTGCTACTTTCTGTAAGTTGCTTTCAAGTTTTCAAAACAGAAAATCTTCAAATGCATGAATTGCGCAATTTAAGTTACTCGGACCCCTTACACCTGATAATTCATAATTCAGAAAAATTTTAAACCAAAGTTATAAAGTTTTATTTTTCAAATAAAAATTTAAAAAAATGTTGCAACATTAAAATGATTGGGGGCACGTGTACCCCGTGCCCCTTAACGCAATGCTACTGTGCCAAACATAGCAGAGGTCTAGAAAAAGGTACAAGCGACACGCAGACTTTGTAACGTGCATGATTCCAAAGCAGAACAATCAGATTAAAATATGGCACGGTCGCAACACATTGTGGTCTATTATTATAATTTACTTGCGTCAGACAAAGCCAAAACATATCCATATCCAAAACAAAACAACGAAAATTATTTCAAATGTCCAAATGCTGTATTTTACTTCGCAGTGTAACTTGACCGCTTTACCTGGCAAAAACGATGATACTCAGTTTTGTACTCAGTTGACATGTCGCTTGCGTTAGTGAAAAGCAAAGCTGGTTCATCAGCTTTCATTTCAACCTTTCCATGTATCTGTACGATACAGTGTAGTACAGCTAGGAAGTGACGTATGCAGTATGAATTGATGCAGAAAGCTTTCTGTAGGCAAGCACAAGTTCAAAAAGTTGTGAAATATCTCACTAAAGTATCAACTTATTAGCTAGGATAAATCAATAGTTTGTTTGAACATATATAAAGTACGGCAGAATGTACAAAACCAGAAGGATAGCCAAACCGTAACCCGGTTGACGTGTTGTTACTTGAGGCAATGATTTCAATTGTTGATTGTTTTGGTCAGCCACAGCATGATCACTTCTAAACTAGAATAGAACAGCTAGATTTGAGATGGAGCACAGGTCGGACCAAACTGAAGAGAGAAGACTTTAAAAACGGTGCCGATTGTGTTCTTTCTTGCATAACCCAGTGAGGATAAAGTTGGTTGGTTTCGAATCTTTATCCTCGGACTGACAAAGCCTTGATAGGTTATTCCTGGTAGTTTCGCATACTTGTATAGAGGCTCTTGACGCAAGTCGGGTAATAATGTGGTGAGGGAGTCATGTCGCTCAAAGATCTTAGCAGTTTTAAAGGGACCATAAATAAAACCATAACATTATTATTATTGTTAGAATAGAACAGCAGTAGAACAAAATTTCGGCCAGCACCACAGCAAGTATCTAGAGCAGTTTATTATATGAACAACACAGCCTTAACTTTGTGTTGTCAGATGCCTACGAGCAAGACAATGTATGTGCTTTTCACTGCAGTTTTTCACAGCCAGCAAATCAGTCCTTTTTTACATTGACTCAATGTTGACAAAAATTGATTCAATATAAAACAGGTGTCATTTTCTGGTTGAGGAGTGGTTAGCTATAATTATACTCAGTGCCGGTCTTAGGGTTTTTCGGGCCCTGTGCGGAATATGCTTTTGCGGGCCCCAATGACAATAATCCAATTCAGTGGCGTAGCTAGGTACTTTGAAAGGGGAGGGGCGGCGTGATCGCCAAAGACGACAACCAGGGGTCTGGGGGGCCTCCCCCAGAAAATTTTGAAAAATTACTTTGAATTTGGGACATTCTGAGAGCATGTTCAACAAAAATTTAGGTATGAATATTACTGTGAAATGGTGCTGTCCGGTGGCATAGCAAAAGGATAAGATCATGCTTTCTTTGGCATTTTTCGGAAATAAAGCTATGTCTCTACAGTATGTTGAGTCTGGATGCAACCTATTTCGTCCCCTGAAAAGATCGAGAAATTTTGAAATGTTTGCGGCAACTCCGATCAGCGATTTCGGCTATGTCGTTTTTTTTTCTCGATCTTTTCAGGGTACGAAATATTCAGGCGACGAAATAGGTTGAATTCGTTGAGTCTCTATGTTTTCTTGTTGCGAATTCCTTTGCTGAATTCACTTGTTGAATTTTTCCTTTGAAAATGACAAAATTACTGCATTTTCTGAGTAAATTGCGGGCCCCCTAACTTGCGGGCCCTGTGCGATCGCACGGTTTGCACATCCCAAAGACCGGCACTGATTATACTAATTTAGATTCATGGCCAATTCCATAAGTGTTTTGAGTATTTGATCGAATGTAGGATTTTGCAGGATATCTTAGGCCAGGGATGTCCAACCTGCGGTCCGCGGGCCGCACTGCGGCCCACCTGAAATTTTTGTGCGGCCCGCTAGTTATGTTCACTCCAAGTTGTATTTTGAACTTCATGGAGAAAAAGAAACAAACTGTAAACTTTATAGAAAATGAAGAATGGTTGTCCGATTTGTCTTTCTTATTTGACCTCACAGAAGTGCTAGCTGAGCTCAATTTGCATTTACAAGGGAAAGATCAGTTGTGTAGTTCAATGTTACGAGCGAATAAGTAGCTTTACCAGGAAATTTTTTTCATAGCACAATTGAAAGCTGGCGAAATTGTACATTTTTGTAGTTTATCTGAAAGAACTCAAGACAGGTCTGTAGGCTAAACTATGAAAAGTATGCTAAGTTATGTGAGGATTTGCTTGGAGAATTTACAGTCAGATTTTCTGACTTCAAAAAGATTGAAATTGAATTAAAATTATTCAGTGACCCAATTTCATTTTAGTGTGATAAAGCGCCACCCGAATTCCAATTTAACTGATTGAACTGCGAAGTCGAGAAAGTTTGAAAACTTTCCACAGAGAACACTCTTCCTTTATTTTATAAAGAATTACATTCATGTAATGAATTTATTAAATTAGTTAGTTTGTCCAGAAAATTATTGTTTATGTCGGTCAGCACATATTGTTGCGAGCAGTTATTTTTATTTATGAAAAACATCAAAACTGCAGAAACAGACTGACCGACAAACACTTAGCAAACATCCTAAGAATCAAGACAACGTCCTTGCAAATGTTGATATCCTCTTATCTGGAAAACAATGTCAAAAATCTCATTGATTTTGTATTGTAGAAATAAATTTTTGTTTCTATCTATGTGTGTGTTACTTTTTCCTATTTTTAAAGATGAAATTAATGCTTTTTAATTGTTTCTTTATGTGCCTATTTTTCTTGAAATTTAATAGGTCCTGCGGCCCATTGATTCATTTCAAGTGACAATGCGGCCCACTATAATAAAAGGTTGGACATCCCTGTCTTAGGCAATAAATTAGTCCTTCTTTACATTGACTGAACAGCAACAGAAGTTGACTCAATATAAAAAATGTAACTGATTTGCTGATTAAAAGGTGATTAGTCTGACTATGTCGCTTCATAAAGATACAGGCATTCAAAAGAGACAGTTTGAATTTTGCTGGAAATAAAAGTAAGCTTAGAAGAGTTTATGGAAGTTGGCTGCTTTCAGAATGTTGGACAGTAGCTGTACGGTATTATACTGACTGATTTACTGGCAGATTACACACACAAGTGGTTTGGATGTTTGCATAGATGCGAACATATCTAAACTGCGCAGTTATAGATTTCGCATCTAATCGTCAGATTTGCTATCGAAATGCTATGCTCGGCAAAAGACGTTTTTCGGTTCGCTTTTAAAAGTTTAAAGTTGTGATACGCTACTTTGTTTTGGGGCAGAAATTACAAGATCTACTGTAGGCTATACATAACTTTAGGCTACTAATCAGCATAGTTATGAGATTGTCGAGTAAATCTAGCCGAATTTACGTTTTTGGGTTGAACAATCATAGTTTCATTAATGCTTTGCTCAATGTAACGCAAGTTATGAAAGCTAAAAAACATTTCAATATACTGCATCTTGTATGAAAGACCACGAAACTTTCATCAATCTTGACAAAGCATTTCATACACAAGGCTAACAAACTACACCAAGTTGTCCAAATTGCAAAAAAGCAGGTAGACCATAGCCTACTGCTGACCATTTGATTTGAGGCTGTCTATGGACTGCACTACCCGGTGGTTACAACGCGGAAACCAACGTAGTTCACCTACGCGGAAATACTTTTGAATAGGGGAAGGTCTAGTTCAGGGCTTCTCAAACTATGGGTCGCGACCCCAAATGGGGTCGCGTAATGAAATTTTGGGGTCGTAATGAAATTCTAGTGCCGGTGGGTTGTAGTCTTGCCATGATGTCAATTGAGCGCAACCGTCGGTGCGAACTGTCAAACGATAAAATATAATCAATCGTAACAATTGATGCATTGTTACGCTATCGTTGCTGTAACGTGCTGACCAAAAGTAACCTTAACGCTCGCATTATGATTTCAGAGTAGCTTATCAACTAGTTTCTGAAGGAACCAGTTACAAGATTAATTGTCTATGGATCAGTGGTTAGGTTTCGTAGATTCATGCGGTAACAATTGCAAGCACAAAGAAAACAATTGATAAGTCAGAAAGAAAATATAATGATCAAAATGATCCGTTTTAATGTCATTAACGTGGATGTCCCCATAACAGGGCCTGATTAAGGCTCACGGGGGCCCGAGGCACAGCTAAGTTTAGGGGCCCCTATTGGCAATCGTTTTCGATGCAATGCCATGTACTCTCTGCGAATGATGAAATATGGGTTAACAAAATAGTTCAAGCAAAACTATAACTTCATAAATATTAATTGAGCCAATTTACCTACAACTTTCTAACAGTATGAACACTCTTATACTTGTTACAAAAATTATTGGATGAAAAATCTCTCTAACAGATTGGAAATTGAGCGCATTTCATACTGGAAACATTAGCAAAATATACACTTGAATTTGAACTAGCAGAGCTTATTAATGGTTTCTTGAAACTTATCAAAGTATTAGCTTTTTTATATAATTATGATGGAAGGTTGGCATATTAAAATTCTATAGCAAGTATATATATATATTAATTATGGTTGTCTGGTTTGGCACTAAACATCACTTAAATCACTAACACCAGTAGTAAGCAGTAACACGTTGTAGTACTGTAACACAAACAAGCTAACCAATTAAAAACTAAAAGCAGTAGTCATCAAAGAAATAAAAAACAATGTTTTTCACATCACACAATAATTGTGCCAGGCCCCATTACGTAAACTGTTCAGTCATCATAACTCTTGTTGACTTCATTACTATTTACTGTTTTTAAAATGTGAGCTGGTTGACAGCAGGATTCCAGGATAGTACAAGAAAAAATACAAAGTATTTATAAAAATATTATGGCAGGCTGTTCCAGAAATTATTAATAACCTATGTAACTAAAACTAGTTTCATTTCATTGTGGTACCAGTAATGGAATGTTAAAACAAACACACCTCTGTGCAACGTTTTACATGTTTTGCTTTTAACTGAATATCATCAGTAGAAAATTGACATAGCTACTGGCACAGAAATAACTTTTGATTCGATTTTCATTTTTTATCCTCATTCCTCCTGCATGGGAAAGCGAATTGTATCGCTATATACTGAGATGTGTAAATCATACAAAACATGGCCTACCTTATGGTGCTGAAATCCAAGATCCAGAAAGAACGCTACTGTACTGAATATGCGGCATATTCATTAGTGATTTATCGCTTATTGGAATAATGCCCATAAGCGATAAATCACAAACAACAGGTATAAGGATTTCTTAGGTCAATTGGTTCAGAAGCATTCAGGCTGCATGCCATGTGATGAAGAAAAAATTCCATAACAGTGAAATCATCTCAGTTGTAATCACTATCACTAAATCACTATCCGGCATGGCTGACATAGCATTGCATATGTGTGCATACAGCTTTACATTAACATACAATACCATTTCTGGCCTTGAAATCTTCTTCAATTCAAAATAACTTCTTTTCTGTTGCAGTTAGCGTTTCATATTGTATTGACAACAAATAGGAAGTCGTCCCTTCCGGTCATTTTGGCACAAGTTCCAAGTCTCTAGCTCTTGCCATATTCGTAATAAGGCCAAAATAGCAAAAATCCGCTAGCTGGCACATCAAGATGACGTCATAATGAAAAAATAATGTCATTTTTGAAATCAGTGACGAAAATCCATTCAGAATTTGACCCGAACCTAATTTTCCTGAAAAGTCGCCTAAAAGTGGGACACCCTAATGTAGCTGTTGTCCCTGCTTTCTTGCCACTTACTTAATAATATTACACCTCAATTACGTTTTGGCACTGTATTTACAATTTTTAGGCTAAAAAACATTACTTGGCCAATGAAAATTGCTGATTATATGTTGTAACACTTATCTCAGTTGGTAAATTGAATTTTCGTATAGGCCCCCACATTATTTGGCTGTTGTCACGGTGCACGGTCGATTGGTCGACAGACATTTGGTCGACAGGACAATTGGTCGACAAGACAGTTGGTCGACAGGACGTTAGGTCGACGACGATTCATTTTAGGGTTAGGGTTAGGGTTAGAGTTAGAGTTAGGTTAGGGTTAAGGTTAGTTAACTAACCCTAACCCTAAAATGAATCGTTCTGTCGACGTAACGTCCTGTCGACCAACTGTCTTGTCGACCAATTGTCTGTCGACCAATTGTCCTGTCGACCAACTGACCGGGTACCGTCTATCTGTGGTACAAAAAAGCAAACTTTCTCCCGAAACTATATTGTATACAATAAATACATAGATTACAAAGAAAACACAGGAATAACCGAGGCTAATTTTAAAAAGGTTTTCAGTCACAAAACAAAAGATTTACGAAATAGAATTTTGCAGAAGTGCTAGTCCAGCCTAGGGCATCTCAAAATTACTTGAACCTTGTATGCAACGTCTAGGCTAGTCAAGACTAAGCTCAATACTAGTAAAGTTTGTTTCCAAAGCAATACTGTTAGGTTTTTTTTAAATACAGCTTAGGAATATCAACTTTTCAACAAAGTTTGAATGCATTTTTTTCAAAATTTGGAGTAAAAACATGCTCAGAACGCACCAAATTTAATGCGATTTTTCAAATTTTTCTGGGAGGAGACACCCCAGATCCCCCGCGAAGTCGTTCTGCTTCGGCGAACTCAGCGGCGAGCTTCGCCCCCCCCACCATTCATTGCAGCCCCACTGCTCACAAACAGCACCAACGGCCACTGTGTAAAACCATACCAGTAATGATACTAAACATATTACCCTTAAGGACTGATGGTACACATATGTACCACAGCGTAACTTCTATTTGAAATAAATAAAATTTAATTTTTTGTCAAATACCTCTTTAAAGTGATAAACTTGTAGTAAAAATCATCAATATTTCAATAAAACATGTCTCAAAAGCCTCAAAGAGTTAAAATAAAATCTGATTCTGTTTGAATAATTGGCTTCAATTTTAATGATGTCAGTATTATTTTGTTTGTTGATTTGGATAGGTACAAGTGGCTATGTTTAATTTTTTGACACAATTTGTATTTTCTGAATGATTTGATTTTAAATAATAATAATAATCGTGTTTTTATTTGCGCTTATTGCGATTACATACAGTACACTGCGATCACAGATGCGATACAACCAGAGGTGGGCAGTAACTAGTTACAAAAGTAGTTACTTTTTGAGTAACTGTAACGGTAACTTCGTTACTATTTTCCAAAAGTAACGAAACGCGTTAACTAGTTCCTATTTTAGCACTTTTTTAACAGTTACAGTTACAAGTTACTTTTGTATTGAAATTTTAGTTTTTAATTGCCGTTTATTTCTCTGCACGTGTTTGTGTCTTGTTTAGTGCGTGTTTGCTGCGTTTTGCGCAATAATGCATTTTTCTCGCACAGGTAGCGGCGCAGCACTGCGCAATGCGCATGCGCGGTTCTACTTTTGTTTTGTGGTTTGGTGGAGAAGGGTTGCCATATTGGCGAATTTATCGCCAAAGTCCAGAAATCTGGCGATTTTTTAAGACGTTTAGCTTCATATTTATGATTTGGCTCTTTTTTGGCAATTTTTGATAACTGATTTGGCTAAATTAATTGTTTTTGGCGATTAATCAATATGTACCAAAGACAGGCAAGACACAACAATACAACAGGGTTGAGCATTATAATAATATATTTTACTGTACATATTTACAAATGAGTTTAACAGTCAAACATTTTCGGTTTAACTTAAGCCCTCATCAGGAACCTGAAAATATTTATAAAAATGCAGTAAATTTCAACTTCTTGAAGGTAACTGACTAATGACTATAAGCATCAAGAAACATGCAGCGATTAAAAGCAATTTGTTGATGCTTATAGTCAGTTAGTTAGTTAGTTACCTTCAAGAAGTTGAAATTTATTGCATTTAGTGTAACGCTTGCAATGCCTCTAAAAAGATTGTCTGACATTAAAACCAGAGCAACAGCATTGCTGTTTGCTTGCCGTTGATGGACGTTCTTGTGGAAGCAATACAAACCAGATTTGGTCATTGGTTCGAGGACAGCGACTGCATTCCACCCACAATTTAGACTTATCCGTGTTTAATGCCTGATCATTAAGCGACAATGCTGAATGGAAGACCAAAATAAAACAGAACATGCTTCAAGCACTTGAAGAAGCAAACTGCTCTGCTGAAGAGGGGAGTAGCAGCGACACTGAAGTGGATGGTGGTAGGTAGAGCCACGGAGGACTTTTTGCACCACTTTACGCCAAAACTTAGAAAAGAAAGCAATGCGCGTTGAATTTGTTACAGGAGTATTTGGAAGCGGACCCTGAGAACAAGTTAAGCGGATCCAGATTCACAATTGGACCGATGAAAAAACTGTTTTAAAAACATAACACTCCCATTCCGTCAAGTGCTGCAGTAGAAATATTGTTTTCATTGCAGCACTTGTTCATCACCAGACTTTATTCGTTCATCCCCGACGCCGACACACTCTCTATTGACCTGACACTACCAAGGCAGGCATGGGTGCGCCTCAACCGTCTCCGTACGGGCGTCGGGCTTTTCCGCTCAACCATGCACCAATGGGAAATGGCCTCTTCCTCCTCCTGTGAATGTGGTGCCGAGGAACAGACCGCAGACCACATCATTGATTAATTAAATCTTTATCCTCGGACTGGGAAAGCTTCTTGCAGAACTTAATCCTGGCAGTTTCGCATACTTGTAGACTAAAGGCTTTCAATCACTGACGCAGGCCCGGTCACCGAGATTGACAGAGTGAAGTTTCCGATTGTTGAAGTCTTGTTGCTGGGAAATTATTCCATCTATTAGATGCCACTAAATAGAGAGCAGTCCTCAACGTGCGTTGCTCAAGCGCATGCCCTGAGAGTCGAACCAGTGTCGCTTGATCTTGAAGCTTCTTCGTTCCAGAAGTGACGCGCTAACCAATTGAACTATCGGGGCGGACATCATCAATGACTGTAACATCTTCAAGCCACCTAACGGAGTGGAAGGTTTGCGTGTCATGAATGATGAAACCAAAGACTGACTGCTCTCTAGTAGCCTTCCAGTGTAGTCCGGGAACATTGTGAATCTGGGGCAGTAAAAGGATAGACTCTCGGCCCCAGAGGCTCACACGATGACGACGATTGGGCAAGGACATTTTAAAGCCCAAAAGGGCAGGCCTGAGTGACGAGCACTTTGAAATGCTCGTATTTCTCAAAGGAAATAAACATATAAGCCACTGAGTATTTTTTTTTAAATAAAACCTTGTTGGTTTTGTATTTGTGCTGTTATGTTAGCATGGATGGTTCTAACACTATATATCAAACATTGCGGTTAAACTGGACTTGCATGCAGAGCTGGCCAGGTGCAGAATTTTATGTTCAGATTTGTGAGTAACTGAAAGTAACTAGTAACTGTAACTAGTAACGGTAACTAGTTACTTTTTAAAATCGGTAACTGTAACGGTAACTCAGTTACTATTCTGGCCAAGTAACTGTAACTCAGTTACTTTTGAAAGTAACTTTGCCCACCTATGGATACAACAGACGACAGGAAGCAGCGAAGTGACATATCCTCGAGTCAGCTGCTCGTCATCTATTGGCTTGCCATTAAGTGTCTTTGTCGAGACACAGCCGCGTGCTCTGGAGCGGTGTCGAACCCACGTCCTTTCGAACGTCGCGCAGACGTTCTCACCACTCGGCTACGCCGTCGACAAAAAGTGGTTCCCGATTAATATTCCTAAATGAGTTGGTTAGGCTTTGTCATTCAGCAATATCATAAAATAAGGTTGAGACATGTCGCTCTTTTGAAATACTTTTCCTTTGATAATAATACTAATGGTTAAGACTCCACTTATGAAGCAGTTGGGTAGTTTTTTAAGTTGTACAATACTGCATTGGAGATTGAGTTAAGATAACTGATGCGTAGCTGTGTCAAGTGCTTTCGTTAATCAGCTGCTTGGCTAATAAAGAGAACAAGAGTAGACTTCCGGAGCAAAATGCAACAAACGACTGCTTAGAATAAAACTGCACTTTAGGCCTACTACAAAAATAACAATTTTTTTTTGTATTTCTGAAATAACAATGAAAACTGATAAATACAGTTTTTTTTTAGGTTGAATAGCCTAAACTTTCACAAAGTTTTTATTAATGATAATAATTGTAGGCTAGGCTATTGCTACTTTACCTATTGCAAAGTTACCAACCTGGATATGGGAGGCAGTGCACCATTCCAGTTAAAAGGATCCAAAGCTATTTCCAGTCTCATTATTTTTGTGAGTATTGTATTTTTGTTAATTTACGTTTAAGGTATTCGACAATAACTGCATGTTTTTAAAGGCATACTAAATGAAATTTTCAAACGGGAATTAAGCATTAAAATGCGTAAACTGTACATTCAAGAATACATTAAAAAAAAAAATTAACGAAAAAAAAAATGTTTTCAATGGCATTGGCAAGACCCAAAGTCCAATGTTTTAGTTATTTTTATTTTTTTCAAAATGACCAAAAAGTGGAAACACTGCTCGAGATACGTCACTATTGACAGCAATAACAAAAGGCACGTTACCACATCTGATCAATTAACATCAGATCTGATGTTTTGAGCAAACTGTCTGATGTTTCGATGTTGAAATCTGATGTTTTGCTGTACATACATACATAGCCTGCAGTTAAATCGCCACAGTAACAATTATTGCTTGATCAGCTGATTGCTAGTCTATAGTGACGTAGACTGTACAGTCGCACGCTTCACTGGTCACGCCCATTCTCGTTTTGAAAGCTCTGACAACAGCACGCGCGGAATGCTGATCAGACCGCAATGGGGCAAAATTTTATTGAAAATTGTTTTATGGTACCGGTAGCATGTTAAACACAAAGAACGTGTACAATTGCCAAATCAGGTTTTTCCTTTAATATCCCTTTAAGTTTGTGTTGCTTAAAAGTAGTGGATTTAGATAAAGCTGCAAGCAAAGTTGCTTTCGTGGAACGCCTTATAATCAGTTAACACGATAATCTATTTTTTAAACGTTCAGACTAGAGATGCAGCGAACCCAAAATTTTTATCCGCACGCCGCACCGCAACTGAATCACCTATCCGCACACCGCAGTTTATATGGAACTTTGACACTGCATCGCACACCGCAAATTACAAAATTTTCAAAAAATATTTTAACGCGTTATTTTTTAGAAAGTCAATTGTGCCAAAAAAACACCCATGGCATATAACTGGTAACCTACCGGTACCGGTACAGTCTTCGTGGTCCACTGTGGGCCATGGCCCACTAGTGGACCACGAAGACGGTTTCAGTGAGCCACAGAGTTATTTGTAATTGAACTTATACTGTTCCTGTATTGTTAACAATTTCTAGATTTTTTACCGAAAAATTTTAACTGCCATTCTTAAAACTGTCTGCCATGGGGAGGAATTGTTACGTAACAATGAGTTTTTAAGCTTGCATGTGCCAGAAATCGTACTTAAAAACAAGCGTTCTTTATGTCGTGGACTGATAGTTGTGAGGTGCAGAGCGAAGAAGAGATTGAATAAAAATTTGCAAATCGAGACATGCTAAACTAAATTACTAAATACTAAATTATTCAATGGCAAACAAAAGAAAGTATGATGATAGTTACGTTAAATTTGGATTTACTTCGTTAAATGATCATGGAGTCGAAAAGGGACAGTGCGTAGTATGCTACCGCGTCTTAAGCAATGAGTCATTGAGACCGAGTAAATTGAGAAATCACCTGGAAAAAAATCATCCTGAGTTGAAGAATAAAAGCATTGAGTATTTTAAACGACTAGAATCTAGCTGTAAACGTCAACGACTTGACAAAACTGAAAACTTTCAACAAACTGATCAGAAACTTACAGAAGCATCTTTCGTTGTTAGCCAAATTATAGCTAAGCAGAAAAAAGCTCATAATATCGCTGAAACTGTTGTTAAACCGTCTGCACTGGCCATGACGAGAATTGTCCTGGGTGATAAACATGAGAAAAGTCTCAAAGCTATTCCTTTATCCAATAACACAGTAAAGAGACGAATTGCAGCAATGTCAGAAGACATTAAGGAACAAGTAATAACTGAAATAAATAAATCTGCTTTTGGTCTATTCGCCATCTAGCTGGATGAGTCTGTCGATGTATCTTCAGTTTCTCAACTTATGGTTTTCGTTCGCTATGCAGTTGACACCTCTGTAAAGGAAGAATTACTCTTCTGCTGTGCTTTGAACACCAGCACAAAAGCATCACATGTAATGGAAAAAGTCAACCATTTTTTTAATGAAAACGGAATATCCTGGGACAATCTGTGTGGCGTGTGCACTGACGGTGCACCTGCGATGCTTGGTTCCAAAAGTGGATTTAAGGCACTTGTGCAAAGAAAGGCTACTGGCGTTATGTTTACTCATTGCTTCATTCACCGGGAAGCTCTGGCTTCTGAAACTTTACCAAGTGGTCTCCAAGATGTGCTAAACGTTACTATTAAAATAGTAAATTTTGTGAAGAGCAGCGCTTTGCACACTCGTCTATTCAGAAAACTTTGTGAAGACATGGAATCTGATCATAAAAACCTTTTGTTTTACACAAAAGTTCGCTGGCTCTCTAAAGGGAACGTTTTATGCAGAGTGTTTGAGCTCCGCGATGAGTTGGAAATCTATTTAACTGATGTAAAACCTGAGTTAGCATTTCACTTTACCAATGCAAAATTTATTGCTTGTTTGGCATACTTGGTAGATATTTTTCATTCTTTAAACACCCTTAACCTGAAAATGCAAGGAAAAGAAAAAAACATTATTCAGAACATGGACTTGATCAATGCGTTTGTTGAAAAATTGGCAAACTGGAGACGAAAAGCTCAAAACGGCAATTTTGCCATGTTTAACAACCTGTCTGATATTTACGAGTTAAACGATGAACTAAAGACCAATATTGTTTGTTTGTTTGTTTGTTTATCTTTATCCTGCATTGCGGGAAAGCGGACTTGAGCGCTATGCATCGGTGTACGCCTTCCGACGTACACCTGACCCACGCTGCAGCCGACGGTAATGTCTGTTTCCGGTTGTCTACTCTATTTATGACTTAAATTTGGTACTACCCATTACTCGAAATCGATCACTGGGTAGAGGCAATTATCGTAAAGTTTCTTGCCCAGAGAAACAACAGCAAGTGCGGGTGGCTGGAGTCGAACACGCAGGCTCTCGACTGCGAGCCCAACGCGCTAACCACTCTGCCATTGCGGCCATTGTTCAACATCTGAAAGAGCTGGAAAGCGAATTCAAGTCATATTTTCCTGAAGTTAGTGCTGATGACCTATCACTTGCAAGAAATCCGTTTCGACTTTCCTCTGAAAATGTGGAAGATGAATTGCAAGACAAATTGATTGAATTGAAAAACGACTCCAGTTGCCGAGATCTATTCGAAACTTTGCCACTCACGGAATTCTGGCTAAGCATGGCATCATCATATCCAGAAATAAGCAAAACTGTACTTAAACAGTTATTGCCTTTCACTTCTACATGGTTATGTGAATCTGCCTTTTCAGCGCTAGTATGTATGAAGTCCAAGCAACGCAACCGCCTTGAAGTTGAACATGACATTCGCTGTGCTCTTTCGACAACTGAGCCAAGAATTTCTAAGCTTGTTGCTAAAGCACAAGAGCACCCTTCCCATTAAAAAATAAGTTGCAAAAAGCCATTTTGTTTGTTTTTGTGTTACATGTCATATAGTACAGTAATTAGGTAGTAGAACTTGGCCGATTAGCGTAGTGGTAAGAAACATCGCTATCTGTGCTGGAGGTCTGGGCTTCGATCCTCGGGCCAGTCAAATCAGGCACAGCGTCGCCACTTAGAAAATTGCTAGAGCCTATAGTGCTCGCCCATATACAAGTGTATAAAATATTTTGGGTGGGCCACGAACTTTTTTTGAATCAAAATTTAGGCCACGGAGTAAAAAAGTTTGGGAACCACTGGACTAGGCTAACTAGATCATACTGTCTTATCAGCAATGCATCTAAGAAATCATGCTTTTTCAAATAGAATGTTCCTGGATCCAGTATCAGGACTTTTAGACACTTTTGTAATCAATAATGCAATTGTAATGTCAGTGGTATCAACTACACACTACACAGATAAACAAAACGTCAAGAATAAAACTTATAGCCTGAACTCCTTGGGCTAACTGTTATAGTAACTAATGAGGTAATTCTGCTAGGCCTATAGCCTGGTAACTAGGAGCTGAGCTTATCAGCTAGGCTACCAAAAACTCTCGTACAGCTTTCCTCACAAGCCAGCCCCAAAAACCGTGTCAACTGCAAGCCATTTGCATAGCTTTTCAGCTTAGGTTTTCCGTTAAAGAAAAAAAAAGTGATCCGTGTTTCCAATTTAAATTTGAAGTTTCATAACTGGTCACAGCGGAAGGCCATAATATCTTCGAGGGAAAGTTGTAACATAAAATTCCCGAATCCTTTTGTCTGTATGCGATGACACCGAAAAAATACTCTTCTGAAAACGTCTTTTCACGAATTGTATTTCAAGAAAAAATAGCCACAAACTGTCGAAAAAGGAGGCGTAACGCGGTTCGCTACTAAAACTTGTCACCACAATACAGATTACTGAGGATAAAAGACGGAAATTTCATTTAGTTGGTGAGCACAAGCAAAACATTTTTAATATTCGACCAACATAACGACAATTCTAAAACTGACTTGAGATATTTCAAATCATATAACTAGCATTCTGTGACGTAATAGTAGATAAATATTGTTAAGCAATTTCACAGGAGTTTAAAGGAATTGTGCAATGTTTTACAGGTGTAACGAAAGTTTGTGCAATCTCTACTCATTTTTTAGCGATATTCCATGACGTAAGACGTCAGGTTAAGTAGACCTTAACGATTTTATATAACGTTTGATTTGGGGAACGATTGTTCGTAAATTGACGACAATCGTGAGCCAATAAATAAAAACAAACGATACACAAATTGTTTGAATCACTCACGGTTAGGTTAATACACAAATACAAAGGGCATGCAAAGTATGAACAACAATAAGAATAATACACGATGATACATGAAATTGGTACCATAGGTACACGCTATATACAATGGTTGTGATAATAACCGACTGTTCTGGGCTCAGGCAAAGTCGACCACCGCAGACAGAACTAGGCTCAAACCCTAACTCTTGAGTGTTCTTTACGGGGGCGAGGCACGAAATATCCCTCAACACGTAGTCCACTTTCACTTCCCCCGTAATATCATCATAGTTGCAGACGGCAACTTTAGCTCTCCGAACCACAGGCTTCCCTTTCCTAATTTGTGGGACCACCTCATGCACCCTTCGTCCCTTCCAAGTTGATACTTCCCACGTTTACCAACGTCTTGGAGAGAACTCACCACTACAAGCTGACCACTGACCAGGCTCCAAATTCTCGGCCAATTTTAACCATTTTTTCCGGCCCTGAAGCCCTGGCAAGTAAAAATCTATCCATTTACTCCAAAACTGCTGAGAAAGTGACAAATTGAACCGATAATCCCTTCTGAGTTGGTCACGATCATGTGGTTGCCCAACAGCACAATATGGGTCCAAATAGGGGTCAAAATAGAGGCAGGGGTGATGAGTGATCACAGTAAAATCCTAAGGGTCGTCACTCAAGGGTACCAAAGGGCGTTCGTAAACAATCCGAACGGCATTGCCTGTGTACGTAGGTAGTTCAATAAAATTGGACTTGCGTATTGAAGTGTCCAAAATGTGAAAAAAGTATCTAGTCATATCAGCCACGAGACCAAATCTACCAAGCTGAAATCTAGCCAGAACATCTACCAGAGGGTTTAGCAAGTCAGGACTCGAAAACATTACATCATTAACACAAGTTCCTCGGAATTCAGACTTGCCATCGTAAACAATGCGCTTTTTTAATTGTGACGTCAAAAAGTATGGTAAGTACCACTCAAAACCCTTTACATTTCCTGCTTCACCAGCACGCTCAATATAACCATTAGATTTAAGATCTTCCATGGTGTCAGTAAGAAAATCACGAAGTTCAGGTTGTTTTAAAGCCTTCTTTCTTAAAGAAGCAGTTCTATCCAACGCCAACACAAAATTGTTAGATAGATCAATATCTTCCTTCAACGGTACAGGTATCTCAAATCGACCATCTTTCAACTCAATATTCGGTTCAACAAGTTCTCTAGCCAAAATGTCATTGCGAGACAATTCACAGGTTTCATTTTGCAATGTCAAATCCTGAATAACTTTATTCAGGTCTGCTATTTCCATATCACGAGACTTAATTTTACGTTGAAAGCCAGAGATGACATCCGACTCTGAAAGCGTCTGCACTATGCACACGTTAGCAACGCTTTCATCTAAGGGTGACTTAATTACCACCACAAGCCAGCCAACTGAGAAGAGTGAGCAAAACATGTGGCTCACTACGATTCTCACCAACACGCTCTTCTTTAGCCTACATCAAATAAGCGTTGTCGTTGCCAATCAGTACATCTACAGTACTACATTCACTCAAATGAAACATATTCACGTCATGAAATGACGGAAACCACTTAAATCCTGCTTATGCGGTAAAATTTTAACATCGTCAGCCCAAGCTGGCCACCGAAGTTATATCACAAAACAGTTCATCCGTCTCTAACGACTGGATGTTGAGTTTAACAAGGTCAGCACAAGTAGCTTTCTGACCAGCCAGGATATCCATTTTAAATGACGCTTTATCATACGGTTTAACGCCAAGTTCGCACACCAAATCACTCGAAACAAAAGTCAACTGCGAACCGGGATCATGCTGACAATACACCAACTTCGATTTGCCAGTCATTGGATTCAAAACACGAGCAGCAGTAATGCGGTTAAAGGCTGCTTTAACATTTCCAATCTTAACATTACGCACAGGAACTCTGGCACAAGCATCATCTTTGCTGACAGAATCCAGAGAATCACGTGACGTCACATAAAAATTATGCAAGAGAAAAAAGTGTTTCCTATCGTTGTTAGGCCCACACTTACGACAGTTTTTTGCATGATCGCAGTCTCTAACCATACGCTGGCGCAAACAATTCAAGCATTTGCCAGCTTTCACTATAACATCTCTCCGATCTTTAGGTGTCAAGCGCAAAAATTCCTTACAATTGGACAAAAAATGATATTCTACTTGACCCGTGACGAACAATAAATACATGCCGGTAGGTCTCTACTTTTGGCCTCACCACCGCGCAGTGCGCCAACAGCAGTCAAGTACTGCGAACTCCCTGAGATCACATTATCATGGGGTTTTACCGACGTCTGCCTAACCGGACATGAAGGCAATTTTCCTTTGCCAAACTTTTTAAAATGCTGCGACTCACCAGAATCGCCCATTAGCATAATGCTAAAATCAGTCGACTTGCGCGTTTCCTCCCGTACTACAAAATCGAACAAACTCTGAAAAGTAGGCTCATTAGTGCTACCATACTGATCATCTAAAAAGTCAAGATAACGTTGTTTACGTCAAACGGGAGTCGTTTAGCCAAATCCAAAACAAAACGTCCTTCCAATTTATCACGCTGACCATAAGCTTGCGCGTAAAGCAGACACTGCGACAATCCATCTTTAAACTTTTTCAAATCATTAGAAGAGATCGAAGTCAATTTGCTACCATAGCGATACTTCATAATTTCCGGTTCTGCTAAACGACCTCCACGAACTCCAAAACGTTGGGACAAGCGAGCTAACGACATTTCTATCCTGTCTTCCTCTGACAAGCAAGGAGTGTCGGAAGCCAAATTAGAAATCGTTTGAGCAGCTGTTTTAACACAAGCTGCTTGTAACAAAGTCAAACGATCCCTTTAAAAGGCGAAGCTGCCATCAAAGCCGTAAAATGATTTTTGAAGAAGACAAATGGCATATTATTACCATCGTAACCAATCAAGGCCGCCTTATCAAAAAACGTCCTACTATTTTGGTATTCAAAAAAGCAATCCTGTTGTTGAAAACTCGATTTAGCGGGAGAAGACAAGCTATATCCCTAAAGAGGCTGAGGGGGCTCAGTCACATGCACAGCCCGATCACGATCCTCACTCACGTTAAAATCAGTTGACGCGACACGCCTCTCACAACCACTCAAATTACGTGTAGCTTGGCGATCAAAAGCTAGCGGCGCAGAAAACTGCGAAGGGGGCAAAACATTACTTCTGATAGCGGCCCCGTGACCTGTACGCTTTGGGGGAGGAGTTCGGCTAAAATTCGCAGGCCTTGGCTCTAGATCATTCGGAAGATCCTTAGCCGTTACCCCGAGACCTCCTGAAACAGCTGGGAAACATGTGAATAGTATTGGCCCACTTATGGATTGAACAGGCGTCTGGAAAAAGTTATGTAAATTTAACCGCGATTGAAGTTCACTTTTGGAATGCCTAGAAGATCCCTTCTTAGAGCTACGCCGGAAGCCCACCTCTGATCGATATTCAGCTAAAGCTACCTCCTTACGTTGTTCAGCCCTCAACTGGGCGTCTTTGAGTGCGAACTCAGCAGCTCTCGCTTCGGCCTCAGCTTGTATGGACTCAGCTCTCGCGGCGGCCTCAGCAGCTCTCACTTCGGTCTCAGTTTTCGTGGCGGCCTCAGCAGTTTTGCGTTGGCCTCAGCTCGTATGGCCTCAGCTCTCGCGGGGGCCTCAGCAGCTCTCGCTTCGGCCTTAGCTTGTATCTGGAGTTCCTCTCGTCTTAGCTGCAGATAAATTTGTGCAACTATCCGTGACGAGCTTCTAGACATCCTAGTGCTTACATTTGAGGCGCTATCCTCAGGATGTATGTCAGCTTCCAACATATCGGAGTACTCATTTTCTCTTTGTTTAAAGTTATTTTTATGTTCAAAGTATGTTATGATTATGCAATGTGAATACGTTATAAATAATAAAGTAGCCTGTTTGCTTGTTGTCGAGATCTGTTTTTTTGCAGGCAGTCTTAACTTGCTCTCCAGTGAAAGCTATCCCAGCTAAACGTATTCATTATCCTGTAGGAAATGCTCAAGTAATGTTCAATACTGCATAGTGGCGCGATTTAAGTAAATCCTTCATTATTTTATACATTTTCATGTTTCGAAATGTATGGTTTAGCCAAATGTTATTGGAGTCGAATTGTTGTTCATTTTGGTTTGAATCACTTAATTGCTATTTACACGTGGTTTTAGTTGTAACAAATAGTCTGTCATAGCTTCAAAGATTTGACTTCATTTATAGCTTAATTAATACAAACAAACAAACAAGCAATTTATGGACGCAATAACAACGAGATCTTGACAATAAACAAACAGGCTACTTCATTAATTTTGACATACTCACATTGCATAAGCAGCGACTTCTACAAAACAATGTATATAGATATAAAAAACATAGGATAGAAAAGAGTTCAGCAAATGTTGTTCTGCAACAGAGGGTCTTAACAGCTAATACAACTGGTAGGGAATTAAGTTTTGCCAATCATTGCTCCACCTAGACAGAATAAAATTGCTAAACCTGATTGCCCAAATAAATTACTTTTTTGCTAGCGCGTAGGGAAAGTCCCTTTGCCTACAAGCGCGTTGCTTGTCTTTCAGACTGCCTAGGCGGTAGGCCTAGGGATTGCCTCTGAGGTGATTTCCTCTTTTGTAGGTGGATAGAAGTGGTAATATTGCCTGTTTTACCCCATGTGCTATGCACACCCTACTACCCATGTTAAAGGTTTTACAAGAATAAAACTACAATATTTACAATATATACTATATTTATAATGTTTAGAAAAATTGTAATGTTTAGAACAATTTCAATATTGATTATATATAAATATAAGTTATTACTGCTCAATGCAGCAAGCAGAGCTGAAACAATTACAGCAAAGGCTAACACAGACAAGGTGTGCTCTATCTAAGGATTTATGGTAGATAACAATCAATCTGAAAATGCACAATTATTTGTTGTGTGAAACCTCAGTGTTGTAATTAATTTTTTTCAATTATGATTTATTTTAAGCTTGGGCATCATCAAAGAAACATTTATCAAAAACATAATTTATATTATCAATCCATGTTTCACGAATTTAGCTCAACAAATTGTCTAATGCCAAACTGTAATTTTATTCGATGTACTGTAACCCTATATTTATTTGATGTGTTTACAGATATGCGGTGGCTTGTTTGTATATCTGGTTCTTCCAGACAGAAATTCTTTGGTAACGCCCAATTACCTTCGAATTGATTGGAACAAAATGAAGAACATCACCAATGTGAAAACAACTCACCGCACAGAAACCGAAGCGAATTTCAAAAAAGAAGACAAAACCAATAATTCAAAAAGTGCTAAAAATATTCTTTGTTACTCTCTGTATGGTTCAAACCCACGATATACAGACGGAGCAACAGCAAACGCAAAATTATACAAAGAAATATACCCTGGATGGACGATGCGAGTGTATTATGACAACACTGTTCCGAAAAACATTCTTGATCAACTGATAGCTGCAGACGTAGAACTTGTTGATATGACAGGTTCCAAAATGAATAAAATGTCATGGCGCTTTCAAGGCGTTGTAGATGCTGACCGGTCATGCGCGAGAGACATTGATTCTCGCTTATCCTTACGCGAAAAGGCTGCTGTCGATCAATGGATACAATCTGGCAAAAAGTTTCACACAATGCGCGACCATCCCAACCATTCAAAGTTTGCAATGTCAGGTGGTATGTGGTGCTCAACGACTATTCCATATATGCTTAAGTTACTGACAATCGTAAGAGGTGACTCGTATATGGTAGACATGAATTTTTTGAACCAAGTACTATGGCCCATGGCACGGAGAAGTGTGATGCAGCATGACGGTTTTTCATGTGAAAAGTGGGGAGGGTTGCCATTTCCAACGGAACGAGTAGGAGATGATTTTGTTGGAAGTGTGTACATAAATGGAAAGACAGATGGAGTTGACAGCTCAAATAGAAAGGAAATCGACAAAAAATGTTTGAAAGACAATTGGTCATCGAACAACGAATCATAAAATTTTATATCGTTAATAAGACAATTTTCCACCAACTGAAAAATCACAGTCAACGCGGTGAATAAGTAGTTGTGCCCACCCTTCTCCAACTTAATAAATAATAATGATAGGCCTATAGTTGTATTGTCGACATGTAAAAGCTTGTAGAATTTTGAAATCACTGCTAACAATTAACTATTTTATTGTCATTCTCGATTTGTCTAAAATCACTTTTGGAATGTAAATTGTCTTGCTGCGTTGGGCACCATTAGCAGACTCAAAGGGGATGGGGGCAATTGAAGCGACCTCCAAAATACAGAAAATTTTCACTCTGGATTATTTTGTAAGGTAGAATTAAAGTAGGCTTAGGCTACTTAGTTTTGTGTTTTGTTGAAATCGTTCCCTTCCCTCGTGTGCTGTGTCCGTGAATGCATTTGGTGAATGTTACTCATGTAAATATTGTTGTAGTGTTCTAACTTTCAAACACTGCAATGACACTCCAGGTGTAAAACTTTTTTATGTGTTAACTGTGCTGTATTGTATGAAACACGTCTTAGAATGTGTCTATTGCAGTACAGTAGAATTCGCCTATAGTAACACCTGAAGGACCGCGGAAAAAGTGTCACCATAACCGAAGTGTCACTATAGCCGAATTCTACTCAACTGTTGCGTATGCAAACGGGACTTTGCAACAGGTGTCACTATAGGCGAAGTGTCACTATGTCACTAGTGTCACATTAGTGTCACATTAGTGTCACATTAGTGTCACATTAGTGTCACATTAGTGTCACATTAGTGTCACATTAGTGTCACATTAGTGTCACATTAGTGTCACACTAGTGTCATACTAGTGTTACTATATAGTGTCACCATACAAAAAACTCTATAGCCAAAGTTACTATAGGCGAATTCTACTGTGAAACATTTCACGTACTCAGGCTCATAATTATTTTCCTAATAGCACAGCGGCTCTCAACCAGAGAACCATAGCTCACTGTACGTTATGGAAACATTTCAGGGTGAGCCACAAATACATCTTAAAAAAATTTGGCTTCTATTTTTGTGTGTTTGTTTAGTAACAATGATTGAAGTAACAATGAATGATGCAGCTTTTTTGCTACAGAATGGTAATTTTCATTCGAACTATTGAAATAATGTTTCTGACAGTGTAATGCAATCAATGTCTTCTATTGCATCCAGGGCCATGTTAACCGCCCCTCGTACCCCCCGGCCAAAGGGGCCCACAACTGTTCATGGGCTCACTTATTTTAGTCTGTATAATGTATTTTGACTATTTAAAATAAAAAAATCTGCTACAAAAGCTCGATATATTGAATAAATAGCTTAATTCATGCAAGGCCGTATTTATTGCTTCCCAGACCCCGTTTACGGGCCCACTATCATCTATGGGATCATGCATATTTAGTTTGTGCAGCGTTTTTCAGATTGTAATTTCACGTGTACGGCAAAATTTAATATGGAATATTTTTCCACTTTTAAAAATTTCTCGCTCGCTTTGCTCGCTCAGCCATATTTCATTCACCTAATTAGCAATGTTGGGCAATGAGCATGCATAGTTTCAGAAGTGGTTTAAGGGAGTAAAACGTTTTCTGTGTCTCACAAAAAACATTAAAATAATGTAACATTTCGAAGTAAACGCTGCTCATTCAAATAGCCCAGTTAATTAAGTAACAATTAAATTGATAAATTTCAGTGTTACTGTTAATGGATTTAGGCTATAAAGTGGAATGAGCGGCGAAAATACTGCAGGTAAAGCGAAGGCCAAGACACCTCAGACAGATTTTTCGAAGTTTTAGCCTGCTGATAGGCTACACACCATAGCCTACTAAGCTATATAAACTTTCAAGAAATAAATTATTGAAATCCTTCTATGATAGTGAATAATTTTTTTTTGAAATGGTAAGTTAACTTAAAATTTAAACCAAATATTCTACCCAAATCCAATTGTAAGAAACTAGAGGCAGGAGGCAGGGCCAGACTAGAGGCAGGGCTAATGAGAGGATTATTTGGGCCCTGTACCAATGAAATCTTTGAATCCCGAATCCGGATACTTCTCAGAAAAGTATATCTAAAGAATGAGTGGTGGCTTCCTTAAGCTTCTGCAATCTTTGAGAAGGTTACGACCCCTAAATATTCTCGAGTCCGGTTTCAAAGGTATCCTCTGGGCTCTGGACCCTCTGGCAACGCTATTGACTCAATAAATTCTATTATTGCTCTATTCTCCTCCGACATATGTGGGGTAATGCAGGATACTCAAGTGGGGTAGCGGGAGAGAAAAGATTAAGAACCACTGTAGTTGATTAAATCGTCGTCAGTAGATGATGTAATCAGGGCCGTGGAGCACCATCTTAGCCCCCTCCTCCTAAATTCACTAGTGGACCACTATGTTTTGTAATGGCTCTTGAAAATGCGATAAGAAAGCGTAGGGTTATGGCCGCTAACTCTTTCAATGTAGACCGTAGGGGAAAAATTCCAATTAGCTTCTATCACTCCCTATGGTGTGGAAAGACTACATCAACCCTCATGAACAGAACAGATATCTGAACATTCTGGGAGAGGCCAAAATTGACGAAGAACAAAGTTGAACAAGCGGGCAGCTGATAACTCTAAAGAAGTAAAAACCGCCATCGACTTTCTGAACAGAGATTCTGCACCCGGATCCGATGGTCTCGGCGCATTATTTTGCCAAAAGTGCTGGCACTTCCTGAAATACAACATTTTGGAAATGCTTACAAATTGCTATTTGAAGAAATCAATGACTCCCTCAATGAGAGAAGCAAAAGTGAAGCTAATCTTTACAAAAGGCGAAAAAGGAAAGCTCAAAAACTAGAGACCGAAAAACTGTCATCTGACATTTTTCTTCCTTCCGAACCTCCTCATACGGTTAGAAGAACCAGTCGAGACTCTCTCTTCAACCTCCCCTCTCATCCGTCCTCGATGGTAGGAACGACTGATTGCAGCAATGAGTCTCACTAGCCCACTACGCTCGTAGGACACCTTTGATAAATTGTAGACAGCAAAGGGGTAACAACCCATCTTTAACCCGTCCCTCTCACTCATCTGAAACGGCCCGACGCAGGAAGAGTGATTGCAGCTGGAAATCTTTAACCGTACTTCTCCGTTGTCCCACTCGCTCTGGGATGACAGGATTGCAGCGGCCCATCCCAAGAAGACTCTGGGGTCAGCGAAAGCTACCCTTCCTCTGGTCGCCCCTCTCTGGCATCTCCTCCAAATGAGATGCTAGACTGCAGTGGCCGGTTTTCCACAAGCCGGTGCCCTTCTTCAAGCGGGTATCAAAAAGAAACACACACACAAACAAGCTCAAATTAAATTAAAATCAGTTATGTACCAAAACGTGCTGGGTCTCGAGCTTGACCCGCCATCTCCTAGTCCAGTGCCGGTCTTTGGGATGTGCAAACCGTGCGATCGCACAGGGCCCGCAAATTAGGGGGCCCGCAATTTACTCAGAAAATGCAGTAATTTTGTCATTTTCAATGGAAAAATTCAACAAGTGAATTCAGCAAAGGAATTCGCAACAAGAAAACATAGAGACTCAACGAATTCAACCTATTTCGTCGCCTGAGTATTTCGTACCCTGAAAAGATCGAGAAAAAAAAACGACATAGCCGAAATCGCTGATCGGAGTTGCCGCAAACATTTCAAAATTTCTCGATCTTTTTAGGGGACGAAGTAAGTCGAAATTTAATTTTGTTACACGATTTCAGGGGACGAAATAGGTTGCATCCAGACTCAACATACTGTAGAGACATAGCTTTATTTCCGAAAAATGCCAAAGAAAGCATGATCTTATCCTTTTGTTATGCCACCGGACAGCACCATTTCACAGTAATATTCATACTTAAATTTTTGTTGAACATGCTCTCAGAATGTCCCAAATTCAAAGTAATTTTTCAAAATTTTCTTAGGGAGGCCCCCCAGACCCCCCACCGCTGGTTGTCGTCTTTGGCGATCACGCCGCCACCGCCGCCCCTCCCCTTTCAAAGTACCTAGCTACGCCACTGAATTGGATTATTGTCATTGGGGCCCGCAAAAGCATATTCCGCACAGGGCCCGAAAAAACCTAAGACCGGCACTGCCTAGTCTAATCCAACATCAGCAAGAGAAAGTTGAAACAGGAAGATCAGCTTGAGGCAGCCAATAACCATCATTTTTACACCTACAGAATACCTGCAGTGGGTCCCTTCGGTCAGAGTAAGTCAAGCGTACGACTCAAGATCAAGCTTCGCTGGTTCGGCTCTAGGAGTGTGCGGTTGAGCAATGCATTTCAGGGTTGCTCTCCATTTCAGAGGCACCTAGTGGATAGAATAATTCCCTAACAACAGCACTTCAACAACTATAGTAGATAGCCTATTTAACAGTAGATAACAGTTAACAGTTAACAGTAACTTGTAACAGTAGATAGCCTATTTATTGAGATTTTGTGCATTTGCAGTTTGTGTATTATTTTGTTATTTTTTGATGTTATTTCGTTGTTGTTGTTCGTTATTTGTGCATTTGCAGTTTGTGTATTATTTTGTTGTTTTGTTTTGGATATGGACAGCTTTGTCTGATGCAAATAAATTATTATTATTATAGGAAACTGTACTCTGCAAATTTTGGTAACTGGCCATGCATCAGTGGTTCAAAGCCTTTACAAGAAAGCCAAACTATCAGGAATAACCTATCAAAGGCTTTGTCAGTCTGAGGATAAAAATTCAAAACCAATCAACCATTAACGTTTCTCATACTCGCAACATAAAATGCGCAAGTTCAATATTTCTTTAAAGAAGATGACAATAATAGCAAAGTAAAAAGATGACATTGACAAGAAAGTATAATTATTTTGTTTGACTACGATTTCCTATTTTACATTAATATTTCACAAAATGTTTACAATATAATAAACTTAATTTTCAACTGGTTAATTTTTACACTTGCGTGCATATCTCTCCATCACCAATAAATAATTCACTATGATATCAGTGATTGTTTGAAATATTCGTCTCTATGGCTGTTAGGGTAGAGGTTGGGGGCTTCAAGGAGAAATAACCTAGAGCCTCTTTTTATCTAAATCCGATCTTGCCTGTCTGACAAATTTTTAGAAATCTACTTTTATCCTAGAGAGATGAGATAAAATACCTAATAAAATTGATTCTGCTGAAACGAAATCTATTTCTACAAATCCTGTGAAGCTTTTATAAACTGCTGCTTTTCATGTACCTTAACCCTCTGTCTACCGTGGGGTCCAATGGACCCTAAACAAATTTCGTTCTGCGATTTCTCAGGACATATAGCAGATGCGATATTGATATACCTTGAATTTTCACGGCTTTGCTTGATCTTTAGGACAACATAATAATTATTGATCTCAAACAAAAGTTTGTAGCATAGAAAAAAATAATAGCATCTTGTACCGTGAGATCCAATGGACCCCAAGCCTGCTGCATTGGAAGTAATCTTGTATTACAACAGCACTAAATGGGGAGTCGACACTTTTGGCACAATGGTTAGGAAATACACTTCCAAAAAATGACGAGAAGATGGCTGATAGCTCTATTTTACAATATGATCGATGTCACTGCTGTCAATACTTTTGTGATATGGCATCAATTGCAAGGCGAAAATAGCAGCACAACATTCAGCATGAAAGAAAAGAAAATTTTAGATCCAACTAGGAAAAAAGCTTGCAGGATTACCAGCTTCGACTTCAATATCAACAAAACATCTAAATCCGAAACAAAATAAAAGAAACAGGTGTTGAAGATCAGGCGCCAAAATCAAAGAAGGCTAGATGCTATCGTTGCGAAAGACACAAACACCAAAAATGTAGACATTTCTGTACTATTTGCAAACTCAACATTTGCCAAGAACATTCGCAAATCATTAGTATCATAACGAATGCGATAATATATAAACTCACAATATTTCTTGTGAACTATCATGTAGGCCTATATGCGTTTTTTTAGCTAAATCTCTCAATAGTTTAACCATTGCTCTAGACCAATTCCGTATCAGTTTGGTTTGTGCATGGGTTACTGTATGACTTGTTTGTTAAATTTCGAGTATTTTTGGTTTTTCTACAGTGTTTATCAGTTGTGATGTTTGTAGTCTGTTACGTCCATTCCTATTCAGCTTTAATTTCATCATCAGAGCTGACTTTTTTTGTCCAAAACAAGTCCTTTGAAGCTTGGGGTCCAATGGACCCCAATGGTAAAACTTGCATATTTTTTTTCGGTAGACAGAGGGTTAAAACCTTTGCTAGAAATTCCTCACGACTCGCCGTCCTGTTATACAGATAGCTACAAACGATTTCAGTGGCACGGGAACTATTTTTCTTTAGAGGGGGGGCTGAAGCTGCCGTAGTGTTGTCAGCTTCTGGGGGGCGAAGCCTTCCAGACCCCTTTATGTAGGAGGACATTTTAAACTGGTAGTAAGCATTCGGTCCCCTCCTGTGTAAAAAATGACTCCAAAACACACACATTGTAAATTGTAACAAATGAAGAACGACAACAACAAAGTAGCTGTGCAATAGACCTCCCCAATCCCCAGACTTTCTTTTGTTTTCTTCTATATGGTGACTTTTCTGCATGGGTTTTCAATGCTGATTTCAAAAATATGCATAAAAATTTTTTTCGATCAACGTCTTGGAAGTTATTCGCCGCTTCTTAGCAACAACTTTTCATAAAAATTACAAAAATCCCCTTTAAAACCTCTTTCCTTTTAACCTAGTATGCTGATAGCTAGATTATCTGAAAACACTTCTTCAGCTGAAGAATTTAAAAAAAATTTATTAAAATTGGACAATCGGTACCAGAGTTATGACCGTTTAAGTACCCAGATTACGCAGTCACGCATGACTGATTTTTGTTAATTTATTGCCAAATGATACTAGAAAAATGGTGAAAGTTGCTGTAAAGGGGTTTTTGGGGGTAAGGAGTTCAAAAATTATATTAAAAAGTGTCTCAGAGCAACAGAAAAAAAGTTATTAAAAAATTGATATGAACAGTCATGCATGAATGATTTTGTCGCAGTCGCTTCATTCCTGCAACGAGATGTATTCTTTAGGCACCACAAACGTTAAATGCCTGGAGTCATATACAGTATAACGTGAAACCGATCATCTCAATGTAGCTAACATCTAGGTACCCATTGCACTTGAAGTTAGAATACATGCTTCATTGCTCAGAAAGAGCTCTGATCGAGTGCAAGATGGTCACGGTCCGCCACAATTTCAATAGCATCTCTCACACAGCATAATGTAGTCTATGTATCTAAATCATGTGGCAAAAAATGGATTAAGTCAGCTGAACTTAACGATAACCTTCTGTAATGCATTTCAGGTTTCACTATTGATCAGTTAGCATTTTCTACTTGTATCTTGTATGATTATAAACGTATTGTATACACTTCTGTCTAATATTCCGTGTGTATTCATTTATCCATCATGGAGCTGAGGAAGAGTAAAATGAACAATGGTGGTTTGCTTGGTAATTTGCAGCCTTTAAACATTTTAAGGAAGGACAATTTGGACCAACTACTGGAGATGTTCTTCAGAAATACGTATATCATCTTCAATTAAATCCCCGTAACCACCAGAGTGGGAAGCTCGCAGCTTGGGAATTGGGATACATACAGCAGTATGTCTAGCAAAAGTATGGCAGCCTGCTTGCATTCCACTGATGACAAAACAAAAATATCCAAAACAAAATTATTCATTTGGTTGATGACTACAAGAAATACAAACATGCCAAAAAGGAATCTGCTGCCTTAATTAAATTTCGAGAAACACTGACAACACGATTTATGATATTTGCTAAGTATGCCGAAAATCTTATTAACAAAAACAAAACATAGCTACCAGAAGAAAAGGCAGAAGATATTCAGTTTCTTAAATTACTTGAAACAAACCAACCAGCATCTCTTGGACTCCTTGATAGAAAGAGGTTGAAATGCTTCACGAATTATGCATTAAAGAATCGAATAAATAACTTTTTTTCTGTTCCTCTGAGACACTTTTTAATATAATTTTTGAACTCCTTACCCCCAAAAACCCCTTTACAGCAACTTTCACCATTTTTCTAGTATCATTTGGCAATAAATTAACAAAAATCAGTCATGCGTGACTGCTTAATCTGGGTACTTAAACGGTCATAACTCTGGTACCGATTGTCCAATTTTAATAATTTTTTTTTTTAATTCTTCAGCTAAAGAAGTGCTTTCAGATAATCTAGCTATCAGCATACTAGGTTGAATGGAAAAAGGTTTTAAAGGGGATTTTTGTAATTTTTATGAAAAGTTGTTGCTAAGAAACGGCGAATAACTTCCAAAACGTTGATCGAAAAATTTTCTTATGCATATTTTTGAAATCAGCATTGAAAACCCATGCAGAAAAGTCACAATATGGAAAAAACAAAAGAAATTCCGGGGATTGGGGAGGTCTACTGTGCAAGAAATCAAAACGAACAATTTAAAAAGTGATATGAAAACGACAGTTTGTGGAAATGAGTTCTCACACTCTTCCGAAGATTGATTTTCGCTTAGGTGTTTTCTCCATGAACTGTGTCATGAGTTCTTTGACAACGACAGTGTCCAAAATGTTTTGTTGGACATGCATCAACGCAAGATGAGTAAGTCTTTTTGTGTCATTGAGCTTCTCAACCACGTTTTCAGGCATCTTAGAGCAGAAAAAGAACATTCTGATGATGCAGCTGAAACCAAGAGGCAAACGCAGAGCTCCACGAATTTTTGCGTTTCCTTGAAAAGATCTAGTGTTTGAGAATTTTTGATTTCAGGCAGTTGCTGTTGTGTGATGTGTTGCACTTCAATACATAGTGGATACATATAAACTACACAGTAGATACATATAAACTATTGCAAAGTTATATAAGCTAGCTCAACAGGCTACACGGTGTAATGTGTGTAACGTTAATAAAATTCATGTCTGAACAATTTAATCCAAACCTTTTTGTGATACGAGAAAGATACAAATTTTGGAGTGATCTGCAACGAACAAAGGGAGAATCCATATCTCAACTTGCTGCAAGAATCCGTCAAGATGCACGTCTGCGAATTTTCTTGTATCGAAAACCCTCAGGATGATGATCAATCAATCAATCAATCGTTTATTTATCAAAAAACAAAACACAAAAGTGACATAAAACAATAATACATATAATGTTTAGGTTTTGTTATGGATAGGGAGACAACGAAACGACCATACGGTCAACTAGTCAGTTGCCACCCTGGAAAGAATAATTTGAGTTATGAAACTAATCAACAATTTAACCAAATCAGTTACAATCAAAAAAGAAAACACACACAAGACTAATACTTCGATTAGTAGCTTACAATTACAGTAATTGTCAGCTTCATAAAATTGTATGCGAGATTTTCCAACAAATAGTAATCATGAAATTCAGTGGACACTGGACACTATGACAATAGATTTTTTTCTTTTTTCTTTCGCGCAACGCTCAGAGTTCAAGATGGATACCACTACATCTTGCAGGTTTACAATTTTCCATATAAAATGGATTTGTTTCCTGTCTCATCATTAGTGCGTCCGCTCCGGGAGCCGTCCACACACCCAAACACTCAGCAGGCACACCATACTTACATGGAAGATACTTACCAGGGAGGCGAGGGACTCACTACGACTGAAGGGACCCACCGCGGTAGATGGTAATCTGTGGATGTAAATGTTTGGTTAGTGGCTGCCTCAAGCTGATCTGCCTGTTTCGACTTTCCTCTTGCTGATCTTGGAGCAGACTAGGAGATGGCGGGTCAAGCATGAGAATTAGCGCGTTTTGGTAGATAATTCATGTTTTAATTTTATTTGAGTTTGTTTGTGTGTGTGTATCTTCTTGTTGCCCGCTTGAAGAAGGGCACCTGTTTGGAGAAAACGGGCCACTGCAGTCTGACATCTCATTTGGCGGAGATGCCAGAGAGGAGCGGCCAGAGGGAGGGTAGCTTTCGCTGTCCCCAGAGTCATCTTGGAATGGGCCGCTGCAATCCTGTCATCCCAGGGCGAGTGCGACGACGGAGAGGGACGGTTGAAGATCCCCCGCTGCAATCACTCTGCCGGCATCAGGCCGTTGCAGATGAGTGAGAGGGACGAGTTAAAGGTGGGTAGTTACGCCCTTGGCTGTCTAAACTTCTTCAAAGATGATCTACGACCGTACTGTGCTAGTGAGACCCACCGCTGCAATCAGTCATCCCTACCACCGAGGACGACTGAGAGGGCGGTTGAAGAGAGGGTCTCGACTGGTTCTTCTTTCTTCTGACCGTAGGAGGAGGTTTAGAAGGAGTAGAAATGTCAGATGACAAAGGAATGTTATGCTTTTTTGTTATGTCTTTCGTTTTTGTCATGATGACCCACAGGGCTTGAATGGTGGACCGTTTTGTGTCCTGTATGTATGTGTCGCCTATGTCCAGAGATATCTTCTTTTGGATGATGGTGTGTTTGGCGATATTCATCATGGTCAAAAGAATCGGGTTGTTCTTCTGTCCGTCAGGGATTTGGTTGTAGAGGATCATGTCCTTTGTTATTTCCATGTCTTCGTTGGTTAGGTCAAGATATTGTTGTTTCAGGCGCTCCCATATTCCTAGCGCAAAGGAGCACTTGGTGAGGACGTGGGCCACATTGTCTTCTGGTTTTCTGCAGAACTTGCAATTTGTTGTTTTGTCGGAGTGTATTGATCTATTAAAATCTCCCCATTTGTATCCTCCATGTGCAATCCGAAAGGACATGGAAGATAGGTGAGGTGGAAGGAGAAATTTGATTTCTTTATTTCTTAAAAGAATTTTGTTCCAAGGAATCTTCTTTCCGTTTTGATCAATCTTGTTAGTCTTCTTTTCATTTTGCGTTTTCAGATTGAGGTAGATGTTTTTGTAGGAAGCATTTTCCCAGTCGTGTTTCAAGCCTTTGAGTTTGCAAAAGGACTTGAAGATGTCCGCATACATTTCGTTTGGAATTGGGGCATGCGGAATGCTGTTGGAGAACAGATGAGGATTAATGTGTCTCATTCTGTAGCTCAAATTGAACATGGCCCATTCGTGCCAGATTTCGGTGGCGTCTTCTAGTGGGAAGAGGTGCCGAATTCTGTCTATTCGACTAGTTTGGAATTTTGATTGGATGTCCACCATGTTGATGCCTCCGTCTTTGACAGGAGGAAATGTCTTGCTTCTCTGGAGCTGTTCAAATGGCGAAGGATACCAGAGGAAGTCGAAGAGGATTTTGTTTAGTTCTTTGATGTGTTGTTTCGTTGGCATCAGCACTCTACTGAGATGCAAAGTGACGGGTACCAAGAGAGTGTTGATGATGGAAATCTTTCCATAGAGGGAGAGTCTTTGTGGTTTGTGGATGTTGGCGATCGTTTGAGTTTTCCTGATGGCGGTCTGCCAGTTCATCTTGTCGAGTTCTGTTTTGTTTGTTCCTAGCCAGATGCCCAGGATCTTGACGTTGTTCAAGATCGCAGCTTCTGGAAAGAGCTGCTGAGCTCTTTGGGCCAGGTCAGGTTTGGACGCCAGGATCTGGGTCTTTTCCTGGTTCACTTTCTGGCCGGACATCGTCTGGTAAATGGCTAGTTTTTTGTTGATTTCTTTGAGAGATGGAATGTCTCTTGTGATGAATGTAGTGTCGTCCGCATATTGCTGGATTTTGATTGTCAGCTTGGAAAAGCGAAAACCGTTGATAAGATGGTTTTTTTCTATGCGACGGGTCAACACGTCGGCACAGATTATGAAATAGAGCATGCTGAGGGGACAACCTTGTCGAATGCCCCTTTTGACGTTGATTCGTTTTGTTAAAGCTCCATTGATGTCTATTTTGCTTTTTGTTTTGTTGTAAACCAAAGACAGGTAATTCATCACTATTGGTTTTACTTCGAGTTTCTTCAGGATTCCATAGAGGAAGGAGTGACTAACTCTATCAAATGCCTTTTCAAAGTCGGTTATCATGATGTACAAGTCCCTGTGTTGTGTTTGAGATGCTTCCAGGGCAGCTTGTATGTTCATAGTGACATGCTCTATTCTGCGGTTTGGCAGTCCAAATTTCTGATTCGGACAAATCAGGTTTGTGATCATGGGTGTGAGTCTGTTGGAGAGGATTTTACTCAAGATCTTGTAGTCTGTGTTGAGCAGAGAGATCTGTCTCCAGTTTTTGAGCTTTTCTTTTCACCTTTTTTAAAGATTAACTTCACTTTTGCTTCTCTCATTGAGGGAGTCATTGTTTTTCTCAAGTAGCAATTTGTAAGCATCTCTAGAATGTCGTGTTTCAGGAAATGCTAGCATTTTTGGTAGAATGATGAGCCGAGACCATCTGATCCAGGTGCAGAATCCTTGTTAAGAGAATCGATGACGGTTTTTACTTCTTTTAGACTGATCAGCTGTTCCGCTTGTTCAGCTGCGTCTTCCTTAATTTTGGCCTCTCCAAGAATGTTCAGGTAGTTGTCTTGAGGGTTGATGTCGTCTTCCACACCCCATAGGGAGTGATAGAAGCTGTGTACTTCTTTAAGAATGTCTTCTTTTTTGGTTAGAGTTGTGTTGTTTGTGCCATGTATCTCAGTGATAGAGCTACTTTTACAGTTTTTTTCTTCTGCTTTGAAGAAGCTTTTGGAGGGCTCTTCATCGCTTGTTGGAGTTGTTCTGGATCTGATTTGAGATCCGATTGCTTTGTAATCGTAGAAGTTTTGGATTTTCTCCAAGAATTCCGGTCGACGTTCTTCCAAGACGTGGTTTGGATGAGCGTCCAGAGTGAGGAGCATATTTTTGGCCTGATTGTAGTCTTCTCTACGCTTGAGTGCGACATCTTGCGAGAGTTCGATCAGACGATGATGAACTGTTTTATTTTGATCAACGACGCACGAGTACAAAATAATTGACACGGCGAGAAGAACACAATAAACATAGCCAGGTCAGAGACTTTAAAGAACCGGCCTGCCACGCCCCGTGGAGGCGGGAAGCGGCGTGATTATGGGGTGGCGATGCACCCGGAAGGGAAGTCCACCAGCTTAGGTCGCGGGGGCCAGGCTGGGGAGTCTAGGTACCTGTGGAAGGAAAGTGTGGATCGAGAATTTTGTGCGACTCGTCCGCAAAAGTTAGAATGGCGGAACGGGCCAGGGAGACGGGCTTTGCTTTCTGCAAACGCAAAAGGGTCAGCTCACGACGGGCCGGGCGACAGAAGTTTTATAAAGCCAGGCAGCGCCCACGTCTCCATCACGTGACCGTAACACAGGTACGTTTAACTCCTATACCCGGTCTGCCCGTAGGCAGAGCGGATAAACTTTGGGGTCTCCCACGAGGAAGAGAAGCTTAGCTACAAGGACGATTTGAATACTCGTGGGAGACGAAAATTATATAAAATCTGGAGCAAAGGCTCAATTAATTGGTGTAACAAAAAAGATGGTACGTGGGAATATATTGTATGCTTTACCTACCGAAAAAGTGTTGACGTTGAACCAACGAGCACGGATGTGCACTGGCCAGACGTTGAGGCAGGTTCGCCCAGATGGGTCGGGGGGACTAGCGATCGAAGCGTAGATATGACTAGGCTACGTTACCAGGAAAAATATAGAATAGTGGGATGAAACTTTGGAGGTTGCATCGAGTTGATCAGGAATCATGTTTATCGATGAGTTAAAAGCAACGCGAGGTTGATCCGAGCGGGAAAGAGCAGCATATCGGGAGAAGGTAGTGTGTGATAATCTAAAATATTGAAATATGAAAATACAGATCCAGTGTTGTTAATGATATTACGTCATTGATAGATGATATGAGTCCATTCACGATATGCAATATATACTTAATTCATATATTGCTATTTTATTTTATTGATGATGATTGTATTCTTCATTGAGCTGCAGCATGCTGATGAAACAACAATTGTTTACAGGTAAATTGATAATGAAACAATGGATTTAACATACTATGACGTCACACAATTACTGGCGGGTTTTGAGGTTTGCTGTCTTGCGCGCTCGGATGCTTACTGCAGAGCTTCTGTTGTTGGGGAATTGAGCTTCTGATCGCTGGAATCGTCTTTTCTATGACGTAGCCTCTCCACTAGTGAGCCCGGCGTTCCAAGCTTTCCAGACACGGAGGGAACCTTCGATTGAGAGGGAGGCCACTTTTCTAGCCACCTATGCTACCCAACGAGCAGGAACACCCAAGGCCGCCAAAGCCCGTGAGCTCAACGGAGCATAGCTCCCGAGGGAGCCTACGACGAACGGAAGTGACAGGACGTCCCTGCAAGGGTGCTTCCTGTCTTCCAATATGTTTACACATAACTCGCCGTACTTGTCGTGTTTCCTGTCGGCGGCTTTTCGAAGGGAATCCGCGCCGTAATCGAACGGGCAAGGGACGTCACATACAACCGTGACACCGTCAGGGCGTTGCAAGACAATGTCAGGGCGCAGATCAGCACCGCCCGCTTCCACGTGTTGTGGAACCGTACTATCTATGGTAAGCAAGGGTTGCCATTCGGCAGGTACATGCTTCACGATCTCCCACAATACTGAATTGTGTCGTTGCGTGACAACAGGCATCACGGTAGGGCAGTGGTTCAATATATGAGGGAGAGTCTCTTCCGCTTTCCCACACGCGCGACATATGGCAGGTTTATATGGGTGGCCATGGCTTGGTTTTGATTTCAAGGGAAGTAGGTTTAGGCGGGCTTTATAAGCAAATGCACGGTTTGCGTGATCCAGGAGCTCCGGTCGCCGATTCCAAGAGTTCTAAAATCCGGATAGACAGTGGGCACTGACCGTCTTGCCTTGGTCAGGTTTGGATTCCCACTGTCTCTTCCACCACAAGTCATTGTGTTGGTGGAGGGTCGGAACCACTTTTTTTCTTAAGGAAAGGGTGATTTTGGAGCTCCCCGAGGTCAACTCGAGACCGCCATCCGGGCGTGCAAACCAACGTACATTTAGACGACGGGTAGCCGCCGGGACGCGGCCCCACAAGCTTTCGCCTGTTGGGCATTTGTTTGCCTTGATCCCATCATATTAGCATGTTTGGTGGTTCCGTTTGTGGTACGTTTATAGTTCAGTTTTCCCAAACCGTTTCGAGCTCTGTTATGACGTGTGCATATTGCAATATGCTATTATTGATTTTGTATGAATATTCACCCCATTTGATGTGTTGTTGATATTTGAGATGAATTATCGGTAATGTGCAGTGGTCTGATGATGTGAAGTATTCATGTTTGATGTTATGATAATTTTCAAGTGCATGTTGATTTATGTATATTCTATCTATCCTGGTCTTTCTGTTGCGGTTTTTGTATGTGAACAGTCTTTTGTATGGATGTTCTTGTCTGAATATATCTGTCAATTGGTTATGACGTATGAGTGTTTTAAGTGATGTTTTATCCTGTGTAGTTTTGAAGTTTTGCGGCTTAGCAGTGTCCAACGGATCAAGGATCACGTTAAAATCACCAAGTAAGACCACATGTTCATGTTCACACTCCAGCATAGCCTCGGAGAGTAGCTCAAAAGAGGACTTTCTCTCTCCGATGCTCTGCGGAAGGTATGCGTTGAATATGTTTATGTTACTTTTACCACATTTGATGTTGAGAAGATGTATTCGATTTTGTAGTATGGTGTGGTATGTGATTTCGGACTTGTCGTGTATGTCTTTCTTCATGATGAACATTGTCCCTGCATAGAAAGGGGTTCTGTCAGGTTCTATGTTGGTGTATGTTTTGTAATTGTTATGTTGAGCCCACGTCTCGAGTTGATCGGTGGGGATTCTGTGTGTTTCCTGAATTGCCAGTACAGAGAGTCTGTGAGATGTAAAGAACTGTTTGACATCTCGCAATTTCTTGGATATTCCGTTGATGTTCATTGAGCCAACCTTGAGGTTGCCCAGTCCGGCGTCCGAATCGTCACTCTTCGTATCTGCGAACATGATTATAGGTATACTATTCTTTGAAAGGTAAGTCGCCCTCTGGTGAACCCCGATTCAAAGTGAGAACGATTACTTGCGACCTGATGGCATTGGAGACAGTGCTGCCAAAAAGCGATTAACAGCAAGCCTTGCTTTCCTCGCTAGAGCGAGCGAGTGAAAGCGACACCGGCCTAAACTTTTACCAGCCTTTTTAGATTTTTTTTAAAAGTCAGCTAGATAAATAAATAACTAGAAAGTTTAGAAAATAGCCTAAGTCAGCTAGATCAGTGGCCCCCTGCTGGGAACCACTAATCTAGGCGAGTAGTTAGCCTTTTTTTTCCCTCCCTAGATTTTTTTTTGGAATCAGCCTTTTCCCCTTAAGGGAATTAGCTGATTGCCACGTAGTCAGGTCAGGTGAGAATAGACAGTTAGCTACAGCGAATCTAGACAGTACGTGACCAGCTTTTGGGGTGTGGTCAAGACAGAATTAGCTAAATTTTCCTTCAGAAGGAAAATTTACAACGTTTAAAGCTTGAATCTCGGTAAGTCTGTTTAATATTCTTTTACTTACCTAGTTATATTACTCTAAATCACTACTGTAAATCATGGGCGACTCTCAGACCGATTTTCAGTACCAAAGAACTGTGGTTGTGCAAGCATCAAGCCAGTCCTGGCTTGATGTAAGCACATTCATAAGTTTCTTTATGGAAGGTGGATTCCTTTTAAAGTATGGGAAAGAGCTACAAGCTGTGCGTGCCAAAAGCCTGCGGCAGCACGTTTTCAACGTTACATTCTCTGCCTCTGAGAATGAAACAAAATCCTTGCTTTTGGAGCAGCTGGCGCTAGATCATAAGACGCCAGTTGAGTACAAACACAAAGACATAACCTATATGATTAAAGCATCGCGACTCATGCCGCCATGTGACGTCATTACGCTATATCCAGTGCCAGGCGAGTGGTCACTGGATTTAGTACACGAATTTGCTTGTCAAGCAAAATGGGGTAAAGTCTACTCGATGACCAAGGATAGACATAAGCAGCACCCCACCATCTGCAACGAGTTTCTGCACATGTACTTGCAGAACACTCAACTCGATAACATCCCAGAGAAGGTGCAGATGTTTGGAGAATGGATCTCCATCACCAAGCCTGGGCAGGGACATTTGCCACTGTGTCAGATCTGCAAAGTCCGGGGCCATTTAACATCAAAGTGCCCCACAAAACCGAAGAACACCCAGGCCAATCGACCTCGAGACCCGGCATCCAAGGCCGATCCACCTCGAGACCTGGCGTCTAAGTCGACCAGAAATCGGACGCCAAAAAGAAGATCAAAACGCTCTCGGGACAGGAGCGAAAAAGTCTTATGTCAGGAAACCGGGCTCCTTGTAAGACGAGAGAAGAACACATCAAGACAAACGTATGTGTCAGATTCGTCGCCGACCAAGCAGGTCGCCTGTCCTGTGTGCCGATCAACAGGCTGGCAGCATAAACCTGGTTGCAATGCAAGAAAAAAGTTCCGGGAAAACAGCAGGAAACGAAAGAACCCCCCCACGAGCGATGATGGGATTGATGGCTTTACCACCGTGGGCCGCGGAGGGAAACACAACCGCAAAACCCCCGTGCGCAGCATCTTTTCATCAGATTCTGAGATAGTGGATAAGCCCATGTCCAACACAGAGTCCAAGACATCTACTCCAAAAGAATCATTGCACAAGGGGAGATCGGTTTCCCAACCAGCATCTCCCAGGACGACGAATCGCAGAGACCACGACGCATCCCACGCCAGCTCCAAGGATGCGCCGGTCTCAGTTGACAATGACAACTCGTCAACTAACTCGGAGTCCGTTCCTTCGAGAGAGTCTCCGCGGGCTGGACTGCCCGGGACCTCTCCTCCCCATCGAAATGTCTTCAGTTCGGTGGGTGAGTTCACGGACTCAGACGGCGAACCAGCCATCTACACGGTCTAGTCCAACCCCTTAAACTTTAACCTGCTTTTTCTCTATCTATGACAATAGACATTGTTGAATGTAAGAGCTAAGGCCAAATGAAGACCCACTTATCAAGTATCATAACTTTGCAAAGCTGCTGCTTTGCTATGTTTTTCGAAATCATAAAAAGCTAACTTTTTGAGATTGCTTGGAACCTCTGACCACACCAGCATTGGTCCAAATACTTGTATGGATTTTTTGCCAAATTCTGTATTAGTGTGATTAACAAAATAATTATTGTTTGATTGATATCTAGTATCATGGTTGTGGATGAGTGAAGAACTTGTGGACGATGCACAGTAGGCAGAAGGGTACAAGTTCATGCAGACTCTGAACATGTGTTTTTTTACTTCTAGTGTACATATGTCTTCCAGCTTTAAGATATTCATTTTTAAAAATAATGGACTGGTATGGGCTCTATAATCGCTTTTTGTGATTATTCTTATTATTCTTTTTTGCATTTTTCTGAAAGGGTGTAGAACTTTGTTGCAAGCTTTACCCCAGCTAGTAATGCAATATTGAAGGTGGAAGTAAATTAAAGTATAATAAACGGTTGTCATGGTGTCTGAATTCACATAATCTCTCAGTTTTAATAGTGCCCAAGAACCCTTTGCAACTTTCCCACAGACTTGTTCTATGTGGTATTTCCACGTTGACTTATTATCAATATAGACACCAAGGTACTTGATTTGATCTTTTTGCTGAATTGGTTTACTCCCAATCTTAATGTTAACATCTCTTATTTGTTTTTTGTTTGTAATAAGCATGTATTCTGTTTTTGTAAAATTTATTGATAACCTGTTAAGTTTTATCCAAGTGAGAACCTTTTCAAGTTCTGTGTTCACATTTTGTTGTAAGTCATTCTCACATTTGTCTGCCACCATTAGATCTGTGTCGTCAGCAAATAATTTAACAGTCATTTTTGTTGAGTTTGGCAGATCATTTACATACAACAAAAAGAGGAGAGGTCCTAATGTTGAACCCTGGGGAACTCCACAGGTAACTTTTCTAGAAGTGGACCGAACACCATTTACAACTGTGTATTGTTGACGGTTTCTGATGTAACTTTTTAACAACTGTTGGGAATGGCCTCGAAATCAATATTTTTCTATTTTTTTTATGAGAATAGTATGGTCGACTGTATCAAAAGCCTTAGCAAGATCAAGAAATACCGAACAGGTGGTTTTTTTGTTATCAAGATTTGCTGAAATGTCATCACAAATGTTTGAAACAGCAAGTGAAGTGGAATACTCTGGCCTAAAACTAAATTGGTGAGGTGTAATAAGGTCTTTTTTGCTAGATATTTGTGCATTTGGTCAAACAGGCATTTTTCAAAAACTTTTGTAAAAGATGACAGGACTGATGTTGGTCGGTAGTTGCTGCAGCTTTTTTTAGATCCATTTTTATGTATAGGAGTCACTTGAGCAATTTTTAGGATGTCAGGATATTCACCTTGATTAATACATTCATTGAATAGATTAGTGAGGATGGGTGCTATTACTAATGAGGATAACTTTATAAACTTCATAGGTATTCCATTGAATCCAGTACTTTTAGAGCATGACAAATTGCTCAGATGTTTAAGCACTTCTTCTTCAGTGATGGGTGACAGAAAAAAGGAATATGGAACACTTCGAAAATTTAGTGGAGACCCAGTGGTTGACAAAGGAATCTTCGATGCCATTAAAGGACCAATTTCAGTAAAATAATCATTTAAACAATTGCTCACTTGTATTGGTTCAGATAAGATTTCATTATTAATATTGAATATTTCTTTTGGTATTTTTGCATTTTTCTTTTTGTGTTTAATAATATCATTTATGGTTTCCTATGTCTTTCCAGTGTTGTGTTTGCTCTCTGAAATTAAAAAGTTGTAATGCATCTTTTTTGCTCGTTCCCTAATATGAGTGAGCAAATTTCTATATTTTTTATAGGCATCATAAGCAGATTTATCAGTTGGTGTTTTTATTTTTAGGAAATATAATTTGTTTTTGGTTTTGATAGAGTTTAAGATTGCTTTTGTTATCCAAGGTTTAGCCTTGAGCTTTTTTTATTTTCTTGTCAAGATTCGAGGTGGTGCATGTTTATTAAGTATGTTGTTATATGTAAATATAAAGTCATTAAATTGATTATGAATTGATTGATCTAATGTACAGTGATTTGTAAACGAATTCTCAAGATCACATAAGAACTTTTCTGCAGAAAAATTTCTTGTATCTCTAATTGTATGAGTATGTTTCCCCTCTTTGGGTTTCATTGACTGTATTGCAATTGTAATTGGAAAATGATCAGAAATGTCATGTAGCAAAGTAGGGCACACAATTTTATTTTTTAAGTCATTTGTGATGATGTCATGTGCACCCGTTTCATTTGCCCTATGCAAAATAAGTCCTTCTTGAAGGCAGTTTTTAAAGAAAAGGGAAACTTGACATTTGCAAAAGCAATCCACATGACAAAAGAAATTGAAGAAGCGACAAAAGTGTCCAAAGAGACTACGAGCATCAATATTGATGCGACATTTGTGGTCAAGAGCCATCTCGCAAACCGACAATGAAACAAACTTTTTCCAAGAGTGTTAAACATGAAAAACTGTGCACAGTAGGCTAAGTGATGATGATGGCGTATGAGCGATCTTTCCAGGCTAGATTGGAGGGCAGGAAATCTTCAGCCACTCAGCAGTCTCGTCGTTCAGGACCCTCAGACCATGCGCACCGTGTGGAGGCCGGTGGGTTAGGCAGTGGTGGATGAAATGGTCTGCGGTCTGTTTCATGGCACCACACTCGCATTCTGATGAAGGAGCCAGGCCCCACTTGTGCATGTCCGAACGAAAGCGGCCGACGCCAGTTCGCAGGCAGTTAAGCCTGACCCACGCAAGCCTTGCGAGGGACATCCCTGGTGGACCGGGATCGGCGTCGGGTATGAAGTCACGGAGCGTGGAGGTGTGATTCCGTCAGTACCATATCCCTGCCGTCCCTCCCTTCCGTCAGTACCATATCTTTAAGAAAAAGATATGCGAAGCGAAGCTTGTCACACTCGAGCAAACCAGGCCCAGGTTCAGCGCAGGGTGGATAGGGAAACGACCTTCTCAGGGCGCGGCAGCTCCTCTGTCGAAAACTACCGACGACCCACCGTACTGCAGCTGAACACCGAGGGCATTAAAAGTAGGCTAAGTCATGTAGCTGATGTGGAAAGCATGGACATTGGAGATACAGGTACATCCTGTCGTTTCAAATCTTTTGTGTGTAATTATTGTAAGAAAGTTGGCCATATAAAGAATGCATGTTTTAAAAAAATAAAAGACACAGCAACTTTGCCGAAGAAAAAACAATTGCTCGTGAAATAAAACAAAAGTTTAGTTCAAAAACTTTTCATTCCAAACTATAAGTAATTTATCAGAATCAGATATAGTTACAACCAGTGGCGTAGGCTACGCAGGATTTTCTCAAGGGGGGTGCCATTGACAGTAGCGTAGCCAGGAATTTTGAAAGGAGGGGGGTTGACGACCGGCGGGCGAAGCCCGCCGGCGTCTTCGCCAAAGGCGACATCCAGCGGCGGGGGATCTGGGGGGCCTCCCCCAAAAAATTTTGAAAAATTACTTTGAATTTGGTGCATTCTGAGAACATTTTCAAAAAAAATGTGGGTATGAATATTCCTGTAAAATGGTGCTGTCAGGTGGCATAGCAAAAGGATAAGATCATGTTTTCTTCGGCATTTTTCGGAAATAAAGCTAAGTCTCTTTGTTTTCTTGTTGCTAAATCCTGCTGAGATGTTTGAATGTTTGGTATTGGCAAAACTCGCTCTTTTAATGCAGTTTTGTTTAAAATTAGGCAAGTTTTTTTTAGACTGAAAGCATCATTCCCAAGCATAAAGAGACTGAAAGAATGATTCTCAATATCGTGACGTCACACGCGTGCCAAAGTGGGGTTGTGACCCCCAAACCCCCTAGGCTACGCCACTGGCCATTGATATCCCAGACGTCTTCATGATATCCCAGTATGGTTTTAGTTTAGACTTTATCCATTTCTTTCTCACTATAGGCTAATAGGCTTACAGAACACTATGCTACATTGGCATACCTGGGGTGGGGTAGGTGGATTGGGCCATGTATTTCGTATTGGCTTAGTCTATAGAACAACATTGTTAATTGTTTTAACAGTGCAATCCAAAAAATATTAAATGCCTTAATCTACGTCGTTAACTACTAAAACATTTTTAAGGGGGGGGGGGGGGAGCCATGGCCTAATGGCTCCCCTGCGTACGCTAGTGGTTACGACTAAGCCAAATTGATCAGATTCAACTACGAGTGAAAAACAGTCCCGTCTTTGAGTCTGTCGCGAGAACATAGGCTACAGTACGTAGTCTACTCTACAGACTTAACAAAACCTTGTTCAGACAGACCCAACACAACATAAAACCCAGTACAGACGCTTTTATGGCCAAGCAGCAAAAAAAGAGCAGCTTAAAGATGTGCAACAAACATTGCTTGTTGTCATAAACACTTTTTTATGTTTGAATTTTAAGCATTGAATTAGCCTATAGGCAGAGATGGGCGTGATCTTGATCTTGAAGATCACAAGTGATCTTGACGATCACTTTTTTGTGTGATTTTGATCTTGAAGAACAATAAGATCAAGATCACTTTAAAATTGAAGTTTAGCCTACTTACTAGATAGAGGCATTTTTTTAGAACTCGTACTGTACAAAGTAGTTAGTGGCAACTACTAACATTAAGCCACTGTTAATCTGATATCTGTCCAACAAATGACGATTTAGTTTAGTCTCCATCTAATCTGGTCAGTGTTGCCATTTCAAAATTGAAAAAGTTTTCTGTGTTGGTCATAATAAAGAAGTCAACTTCCGTGTACTTTATGTTGACACATAATAAAAAATGTTTTAACTTTATTCACAATTTCCATGTGTGAGTTTTAAAGAAATGTTTGCTTTCTTTGACCCAATTTTAGATGTTTCAAAAGTCTAGAATGGCGGTGTTAAAAAATCTGGACTCTAGCCGACTTTGGTCATGTAAAGTGGTTCATGGCAGCAAATCAACCAGACCAAAGCTTGTGTAGGGTCTGAGTATGGAGCAGTTTGTCTGACCGCAAACCTCTGAACTTTTTTGATAGCAGACTACAGTATCAAGATTGCCAGATGGGTAAATGGTGCAATAAACATTGACATAATGCAGTGAAAGTTAAAACTACTTAGTAACACGAATAAAAACTCCCACACGAACCAGACAAAAATTTGGTAAAAAATGATGCAGCTCAAAGTTTATTTTTATTTATTTAATATAAATAAAAAGTATAAAACTAATTGAAAATTTTGTGACGTTTTTGTACTGTAATTAGTTACCCTCGGCTTTGGGTGTGACGTTGCGATTCTCCACAAACTACGACAACGATTGATAGGCCTAATAGCAACAGTCACTAACTTGTTACAATTCTTAGGCCAGCGATCAAGTAGTTAAAACTAAAAGTTAGCAATACCAACTATATACCTTTACCCAGGTTGCTTATAGTAGTTATTTTTTGCAACATCATTGATCAAAAACTTCATTTTTTTTTCAAGTACACATAAAGTGATCTAGATCTTCAAGATCACGATCTTGATCTTCAAGATCACATAGTTTGGTGATCTTGATCTTCAACATCACCTATTCTTGGTGATCTTGATCTTCAAGATCACCAATACTAGTGATCTCGCCCATCTCTGCCTATAGGTCTACAGACATTTTGTTATTGCGCAGACAACGACTTGGAAATGGAAAGTAGCTTGAAAAGAATGAAACATTTCTTTATCCTTCTTGCAATTGTAACTAGCCTGTGTTGAAAAGGTGGTCTCATACTTGATTCAAGTGTGGGTAAGATTATAGATAAGATAAGGTATCCCTTGCGCCATCCTACCACCGCCGTGTTACTTTCTAAAAATTCAATGAACCCGTTCACTTGACATGTCCTTTCTGCTAATTAGCATTTGTGACATTTTACATTAACATTTTACATTGCATTGTTTTTAACTTGTGTTGCTTAACGGGAACCCAATTCACGAAAGAATACCACCAAAACCGCTACCAATCAATTAACAAAACCAGGGCAGCTACATAACGCCATGGTAGAAAAGTATGTGAGGTTATTCTGAACAAACTTCTGTGTCAAATGTCGAAAAGTTGTTAATCTGTTCTATTCCTATTTTACAATTAGCAAAATTGCCAGACCAGCCTTTGGCATTAAAACTGGCTTTCTTTGAAAATACATTTTATCAATCACATATCAATATTTTTACTATCAACATTTACTGCGCAGAGGAGGGTCAGCGTCAACTGCAATAACCATGATCAGCAGATATGCAATATCTAACAACATGAAAACTGCATCCATAAGGATATTTTGATTGGAATAGCGTACTGACGTTTTGCATACCATGCCAACACGCATCCTCAGTGAATAATAATTTACCAAGTCAATTTTTTGTAAATGTTTGGAGAAACAAAAGTTCAACAATTGAAAACTTCTGAAATGTTCCAGCATGCACAAAAGAAACAAACATTTTAAATTTAACTTTTTGCGTCGTTCTATTCAACCATACACAATCGTATGCGGTAAAAAACGTTTGGATCACAATAAAAACTTCTACATTATCAACCTGACAAAGCCTTTTATAGGTTATTCCTGGCAGTTTTGCATAGTCTTAGAGGTTTGAACCACTTCTGCTGCTTTTATCAAGTCTTCTAAATTTGGTTGATAGCTTACACCAGGTGTTTCCAAGCTGGTGGTCGCGACCTCCCAAGGTGGGTTGCGTAACGAACTTCAGAAGTGGCAGAAAGTAATACCAATTTTTTTTTTAAAAGTACTGCATGTAATACTGATACTGTACTTTTCAGACGTTTAATTCAAATTGCAGTTGTTAGAACTGGTGCTACTGTTCAAAACATTGCAAACTGAGCTGTAGATTGTACTAAATAGGCCTAGCCCCAGCAGTGAACTTCGTTACTTGACGGCGAATAAACGTCTTCTTATTTGTTTCACTGCTGAATACGTAACTTTTTGCTCCGTCTCTTTGGTTTGTGACGGCACATAATTCTGCTTTTGCGGACAGAGACCAGTTACTGGAAATAAAATTTAAGTTTGGGGCTGAATGCTAATAGCTAAACATTGTCAAAGTAAAACTAATGGAATCAATGGATAGCAGGTTAAAAATATCGAACGATAACGACAATTTCAACGATTTTTTTTACGTAAGTGGGGCTGTTTTAGAAGAACTGTGTTGGTGTGTGCAACCAATCGTTAAGGTGTGGAATTAAACGTTATATGTCTCTAGTTATCAACTTTTATCGTCAAGTCTGTTGAAAGTTTCAGAATTATTTTCGTCCAGAATTACACAATATCAAATTGAATTGGATCTAAAACCTATATTTAAAAACAAAGTAGCCTACCGAGCACCTCTCCCCTAACTCTCAGGAAGAACTTGTTGACCTATCTTTTAACTCTTAAGTTGAGGTTGAATTTTCTGGAAAACTTATTTTGGAAATCACACATTTTGGCTTTAGCCTACTTCAGAGCGGAATATCCATCATTATCTTATTTAGCAATAACCGCACATTTCAACGTTGATGGCAACCAAAATAAAACACCGTTTCAGCCTAAACAACATTGAAAACGCCTTCACAAGCAAAAACAATTAGTTGAGCCACGGCTGGACTTGTTTTTTAGCAGAAAGCAGTCGTACCCAACACACTGAATTGCTTTGTTTTGTGACCAGTAGGCTACGTGTAAAATAGCAGGGTTCTAGTACCAGTAACTTGTTTCAGTTTTCGTTCGCATAAATTAAGCCTTTTATCAATATCACAAATTTATATCTCGCACTGTTTATTATTTAAATTGTGCAGGGTGGCGAGCAAAAAAGTTAAGGAAACCCTGGCCTAAGCCTACACCACAAATTGACACAGTCTTTTTAAACGTAGTTCTACAGTGCATTGAAAGGTCTTACTTACTGCACTGGGTAGTAACTGAGGGCACACAATAAGATGGTCCGCTTTTTGAGGGTTGGAGCCACAGACAAAATAACAACGTTTTAGTTAAAATACTTAACAGTTTAATATTCGATGTTAGTTAAACTATCGGCCAATTAAGCGCGGTTGCTTGTCTAAGCAAATCTGGTATTACTTACTTTGCAGGTATTCGGAGGCTTGCCGGTATATTTGGTTCTTGCTGGTACAGCGTCTTTTACATTCGCCAGTAATTTGAATAAAATGGAAAACATTACGAACACTAAAACACCTTCGAAGAATACCGTCAATGCAAAGACACTTCACCATGTACAAAATGAAACAAGTCTCAGGAAAGAAGACAAACAGGCTGTTGCAAACAGCCTTAAAAATATGCTTTGTTATTCTCTCTATGGTTCAGATCCACGATATACAGATGGAGCAATTGCAAACGCGAAGTTATACAAGAAAATATATCCTGGATGGATAATGCGAGTGTATTATGACAACACTGCTCCGAAAAACATTTTTCATCAACTGATAGCTGCAGACGTAGAACTTGTTGATATGACAGGTTCAAAAATGAATAAAATGTCATGGCGCTTTCAAGGCGTTGTAGATGCTGACCGTTCATGTGCGAGAGACATTGATTCTCATTTATCCTTGCGCGAAAAAATTGCTGTTGATCAATGGATACAATCTGGCAAAAAGTTTCACACAATGCGCGACCATCCTAACCATTCAAAGTTTACAATGTCAGGTGGAATGTGGTGCTCAAAGACTATTCCAAATATGATTGAGTTACTGACAAATGTAAAAAGTCAATCGTATTTAGTAGACATGAACTTTCTGAACCAAGTACTTTGGCCTATGGCGCAGAAAAGCGTAATACAGCATGACTCATTCTCATGTGAAAAATGGGGAGGAGGATTGCCATTTCCAACGGAACGAGTAGGAAAGGAGTTTGTTGGAAGTGTATACAAAAATGGAAAAGTTGTTAGCGGTATTGACAGGTCAAAGAGAAAGGAAATTGATCAAAAGTGTATACAAGACAATTGGTCATCAAACAACGAATCAACCAACAAATGATAAAAGCCAAGGCGCAAATGAGCAGTTATTTAACTCAATTCACACTCATTTTAAACAATGAACTTAATAATAAAAGTAATTTGCGTTCTTCTGGTGACTATTTACTAGGTTACCTCCTGATGTTAAAGATGATAACTAGCTTTTGTATTTCCGACGTTTCGTCAGTCAGCACGACTGACTTTATCAAGGTGGCTAAAACAGGTTAACACAACCTGTTCAGCAACGATGGCACAACACAAAAACATACTGATAAAATGAATAAAGTAAGCAGCAAGAATCAGAATTAAAACACGCAACAAGATACCTAGAGGTTAAACTGAATGCAGTGAATGCCTAAAACCAGTAGGCTACTTTCCAACAGCGTAAATTTATCTATCTATTGGGCCACCGTCAAGAAACATAGAAAAGACATCAGATAAGACAGAAACCAAGGGAATTGGCAATAACAATGATAGAGAAGACGCACTGAGAATGGAAAAGGTGAAGCTAAAGTTAAAGTAATTTTTTGTACACAGAGGGGAAATTCTGACCATCTTTCTGGTTAAGAGCATGTTGTGCTTTCTGGTTTATGTACCACTTTTCTGTAAACAATCTTTTTGTATAATCCTTTTCAGTTTTAAGAATGGTAGCGTTGGTCCAAGTAATTTTATGGTCTGAATTTATAGAATGTTTGCAAAGAGCGGAATGCTCCGGACGTTGAAATTTAATAGCTCTTTGGTGCTCGTTGATTCTAGATTTAAGATCACGTTTTGTCTGTCCAATGTAGATTAAATCACAGTCATGACACGGAACTTGGTAGATCAATCCAGAAACTTCACCTTCTTTCATGGGGTCTTTAGCCGAGGGAAGGTATTTACCTATTGTCAGATAGGGTTTCATCGCAACTTTGATTTCTATGCCATAGAGGATACGCTGAATTTTGTCGGTTACCCCCCTTATGTAAGGAAGACAAGTAAAAGATTTATAAGGAGGAAGCGAAGGTTTCGGTTTGGGTCGCTGTATGCAAGCAAGTTTTCGTGGAAATCCGTTGAGCATTAAAGTATTGTGAATGTTTTTCTTGTGGTGTGAACGTTCAGAATCATCCGTTATGTGAGTGTCCAGTCTGTTGTACAATGTTTTGGCCACTGTGAGTTTTTGATGCTTGGGGTGATGTGAGTTGAACTGCAGGTATCTGTCTGTATGTGTTGGTTTTTTGTGTATGGTAGTGGTTAGTTTTTTGTTGTTGCTATGGCGAACCACTTTAACATCCAAAAATGAAATTTTGCCGGTGACTTCATGTTCTATGGTAAATTGAATGGATGATGAAATGCTGTTAAGGTGCTTGTGAAAATCATTAACTGCAGTTTTTTTGATGATGCAAAACGTGTCGTCAACATATCTAACCCATAATTGTGGAGGAGTGTGAAAGGTGCTGATGGCTTTGCGTTCAACGAATTCCATGAAGATGTTAGCAACAACTGGAGAGATGCAGGAGCCCATCGGCGTACCATAAATTTGGCGATACAACACATCTTTATAACAAAAAACAGTAGATTGAAAACACACTTTTAAAGCTTGAATCACGTCATCTGCACATAATTTTGTACGATTTTCAAGTGAATCGTCTGCCAATAACAGGTTAGATATTAGGTCCAAGGCTTCTGTCAGAGGAACAGAAGTGAAGAGGCTTACAACATCAAACGAAACGAGACAGTCTTCCTGGCTAACGTCAATATCTTTAATTATTTTGACAAACTCCGTGGAATTTTTTATGCAATATTGATGATCGAAGAGTGGAGATAAAATATCAATTAAAAATTTTGATAATTCATAGGTAGGTGAGCCAATAAAGGAGACAATAGGGCGAAGAGGAATGTTAGGTTTGTGAATCTTAGGTAAACCATAAATTCTGGGAGTAACGCCTTTATCACATTTAAGACTGCGATAGGTAAGCATGGTGATTTTTCGTTCAGTGGCTAATCGCCAAACTAATTTCGTAACTGACTTGGCTATGTTCACAACAGGATTAGGTTTCACAGGTAAAATTTTGTAAATGTTACAGTCATTTAATAGGGTCATTAATTTAAAGTCATAATTCTTACTGTCCATGACGACTGTTGTATTTCCCTTGTCTGCTTTCACAATCTTGATTGATTCATCGGATCGCAGGGCTTTCAACGCTTGCTGGTGTTGTGGAGTCAAGTTGGGTGGGGGAGGTTTAGCTGTTCTTAAAATTTGAGTGATCTTGGATCTGACCATATCAGTAGCTGATGGGTCACTGATGCCTTTTAAACCTTTTTCCGTTGCTGCCACAATGTCCAGTTTTGGGATGGATTTTGGAGACATAGCAAAATTTAGACCGTTTTGTAAAACTTGAGTTTCACTTAGAGAGAGTGATTTTTGGCTAAGATTTTTAACCCACCTTTCTTTTAAATGTTCCGATTTTTTAGATGAGATTTTTCCTTTTCTAATTTTTTCCAGTTTTTGTTCGTGGGAACGCATAGTGGTTTCCTTCGATGAGAAATTTACTTTAGTGGTGTAATGTAGAAGATCTTGGTAGTGGTCGAGTTCCAAATTCTCTTTCAGTTCAAGGTTCAATTGTTCCAGACTAGACGATATCTTCTTGATATTAAAGTGGCATTCAGTAATCCGTAGTTTTAAAAACTCAAAACCATGCTTTTCTGCAAGACAGAATCCTCGTGGACTGCGGATAGGTGGTGGAAACTGCAATGTTTTTGGCAGAATTCTTTCTCTCAAACAAGTATGGTTAAATTTCAAATGACGATACAATTTAGTAATTTTCAAATTCTTCCTGACATACTTTCTACACTTCCGCAATAGCTTCTTGCCATATTTTCTTCTAATGGTAGTAAAAACAGAGAGAGACTGTTCACCAGGCATTTGATAATAAAAGTAATTTGCGTTCTTCTGGTGACTATTTACTAGGTTACCTCCTGATGTTAAAGATGATAACTAGCTTTTGTATTTCCGACGTTTCGTCAGTCAGCACGACTGACTTTATCAAGGTGGCTAAAACAGGTTAACACAACCTGTTCAGCAACGATGGCACAACACAAAAACATACTGATAAAATGAATAAAGTAAGCAGCAAGAATCAGAATTAAAACACGCAACAAGATACCTAGAGGTTAAACTGAATGCAGTGAAGGCCTAAAACCAGTAGGCTACTTTCCAACAGCGTAAATTTATCTATCTATTGGGCCACCGTCAATAAACATAGAAAAGACATCAGATAAGACAGAAACCAAGGGAATTGGCAATAACAATGATAGAGAAGACGCACTGAGAATGGAAAAGGTGAAGCTAAAGTTAAAGTAATTTTTTGTACACAGAGGGGAAATTCTGACCATCTTTCTGGTTAAGAGCATGTTGTGCTTTCTGGTTTATGTACCACTTTTCTGTAAACAATCTTTTTGTATAATCCTTTTCAGTTTTAAGAATGGTAGCGTTGGTCCAAGTAATTTTATGGTCTGAATTTATAGAATGTTTGCAAAGAGCGGAATGCTCCGGACGTTGAAATTTAATAGCTCTTTGGTGCTCGTTGATTCTAGATTTAAGATCACGTTTTGTCTGTCCAATGTAGATTAAATCACAGACATGACACGGAACTTGGTAGATCAATCCAGAAACTTCACCTTCTTTCATGGGGTCTTTAGCCGAGGGAAGGTATTTACCTATTGTCAGATAGGGTTTCATCGCAACTTTGATTCCTATGCCATAGAGGATACGCTGAATTTTGTCGGTTACCCCCCTTATGTAAGGAAGACAAGTAAAAGATTTATAAGGAGGAAGCGAAGGTTTCGGTTTGGGTCGCTGTATGCAAGCAAGTTTTCGTGGAAATCCGTTGAGCATTAAAGTATTGTGAATGTTTTTCTTGTGGTGTGAACGTTCAGAATCATCCGTTATGTGAGTGTCCAGTCTGTTGTACAATGTTTTGGCCACTGTGAGTTTTTGATGCTTGGGGTGATGTGAGTTGAACTGCAGGTATCTGTCTGTATGTGTTGGTTTTTTGTGTATGGTAGTGGTTAGTTTTTTGTTGTTGCTATGGCGAACCACTTTAACATCCAAAAATGAAATTTTGCCGGTGACTTCATGTTCTATGGTAAATTGAATGGATGATGAAATGCTGTTAAGGTGCTTGTGAAAATCATTAACTGCAGTTTTTTTGATGATGCAAAACGTGTCGTCAACATATCTAACCCATAATTGTGGAGGAGTGTGAAAGGTGCTGATGGCTTTGCGTTCAACGAATTCCATGAAGATGTTAGCAACAACTGGAGAGATGCAGGAGCCCATCGGCGTACCATAAATTTGGCGATACAACACATCTTTATAACAAAAAACAGTAGATTGAAAACACACTTTTAAAGCTTGAATCACGTCATCTGCACATAATTTTGTACGATTATTACTTTTATTGCATCATCAAAAAAACTGCAGTTAATGATTTTCACAAGCACCTTAACAGCATTTCATCATCCATTCAATTTACCATAGAACATGAAGTCACCGGCAAAATTTCATTTTTGGATGTTAAAGTGGTTCGCCATAGCAACAACAAAAAACTAACCACTACCATACACAAAAAACCAACACATACAGACAGATACCTGCAGTTCAACTCACATCACCCCAAGCATCAAAAACTCACAGTGGCCAAAACATTGTACAACAGACTGGACACTCACATAACGGATGATTCTGAACGTTCACACCACAAGAAAAACATTCACAATACTTTAATGCTCAACGGATTTCCACGAAAACTTGCTTGCATACAGCGACCCAAACCGAAACCTTCGCTTCCTCCTTATAAATCTTTTACTTGTCTTCCTTACATAAGGGGGGTAACCGACAAAATTCAGCGTATCCTCTATGGCATAGGAATCAAAGTTGCGATGAAACCCTATCTGACAATAGGTAAATACCTTCCCTCGGCTAAAGACCCCATGAAAGAAGGTGAAGTTTCTGGATTGATCTACCAAGTTCCGTGTCATGACTGTGATTTAATCTACATTGGACAGACAAAACGTGATCTTAAATCTAGAATCAACGAGCACCAAAGAGCTATTAAATTTCAACGTCCGGAGCATTCCGCTCTTTGCAAACATTCTATAAATTCAGACCATAAAATTACTTGGACCAACGCTACCATTCTTAAAACTGAAAAGGATTATACAAAAAGATTGTTTACAGAAAAGTGGTACATAAACCAGAAAGCACAACATGCTCTTAACCAGAAAGATGGTCAGAATTTCCCCTCTGTGTACAAAAAATTACTTTAACTTTAGCTTCACCTTTTCCATTCTCAGTGCGTCTTCTCTATCATTGTTATTGCCAATTCCCTTGGTTTCTGTCTTATCTGATGTCTTTTCTATGTTTCTTGACGGTGGCCCAATAGATAGATAAATTTACGCTGTTGGAAAGTAGCCTACTGGTTTTAGGCTTCACTGCATTCAGTTTAACCTCTAGGTATCTTGTTGCGTGTTTTAATTCTGATTCTTGCTGCTTACTTTATTCATTTTATCAGTATGTTTTTGTGTTGTGCCATCGTTGCTGAACAGGTTGTGTTAACCTGTTTTAGCCACCTTGATAAAGTCAGTCGTGCTGACTGACGAAACGTCGGAAATACAAAAGCTAGTTATCATCTTTAACATCAGGAGGTAACCTAGTAAATAGTCACCAGAAGAACGCAAATTACTATTATTATCAAATGCCTGGTGAACAGTCTCTCTCTGTTTTTAATGAACTTAATGTTAGGCTTTTCATACTTAGGTTGTATGACTGATGAATATCTTTGGACTTGAACTGGAAATTGGTATAATCTTTTATCATGCTAACAAGTTCTTCATTTTGTATGTTCTTGTTAATTGAAATCGTGCACTTGTGATGTGACAACTTAGATTACTTTGCTTTCTTTTTCAATAAATGCCATCTGGATCATGCAATAAATACCATCTGGATCATGCAATAAATACCGTCTTGATTTGGATTAGTTAGAGTAGGCAACTGCACTTAAAGCCAGTGGGGAATAAATTAGTATACAAGCAATTAAGCATGTAAAGTTGGTAAAGATAATATTGGGTATTTTCTGTTACGACCAGTGCTATGTCAAGTGAGGAAGGAGAGACCTCGACCCCACAAAAAATATACTTTTGCGTTTCAGTGACAACCTGTTTGCCGTATTTCTTTAGACTTTCATTTCGAGCAAATGTGTAGCTATGAGTTAATAAATCAGTGTTTGCTAATATCACATTTGTGTACTTTTTTATATTGGTTAGGAAGCATAGGTGTAGGGGAGAGGATTGCGATTGCAACCCTAAACTTTTTAATTTTTGAGGATTTGGAAAAGTTTGATAAAAAAAATTGTGAAAAAATTTCAGCATGTTTGCATTTTCAAAATTAGATGCTCAGCAATCAAATTAATTGCTTGTAAAGTTAGCGTATTCGTCAAAAATGTGCATGTTTTAGTTTGTAATATTTAAAAAATAACTTTTAGCTTATTCTATTTCATAGATGCAAAGGTGAAACTGTGCTTGTCTTACAACTGTACTATGTAAGATTTCAGAAATAATCTTTAATCTGTTGAATATCTAGACAAATGTTCTAAAAACATGAGCAAAAAAATACTAAACTTATGTTTTTTTTAGGTGCCGTAATCGAAGTTATGTAGGTTAATAACGCAAAACTTTGTGCTTTAAATAGGAAAATGTTTATACAGTAGCCTACATAGTAAGATGAAACTGTATCGGTATGTTTTAGTTTGTAAGATTTCCAAAATAATGTACAATCTGTTCTGATTTTGTATAACTTATGTTCTCTAAAAATTGGGCATAAAAGTTTGAACTTTTGCCCAGGTTTTTTTTTTTTTCTTAAATTTTCAGCATTGTAGGCTAATATCATAGCTACATAGATATGCGGCCTGATTTATCACATTTCAAAGATTTTGGTTATTGGCTGAAAGAAAGTTTCTAAGATTTTTTTTTTTTTTTGCTGACTCGTAATAATATAAAAGCTTTTTGTTGCCTTAGGGAAGCAGTAAGAAAGAGAAAAATAACTTGAAAAACGTCCAATCAGACTGTTAGTGAGTAATTAACGGTCTGGCTGAAATTTTATGAACCAAACTTTCTTAGTTTTTTTACATCTGGTGATGTTAAACCGAATTTTCCGCCCGGAGCAGACAGTAATGAACACGTTGAAAGAAAAATTTTAGAAAGTTTTATTCAGACAGTTTCCAAAGTTGGCAAAATCTTACAGAATGCCACGAATCAGGTCGTATCTCAATGTAGCCGCATTTTATGTATATATGTATGCACATTATATGTATGCACATTTTAGTTTGTAATATTTATTCGTATCAGTTTATATCATCTGTGGATCCTTCTCTCGCATCATGGGCCAATTCTATAGATATTTGCTGGTAACTTACACCCCTTCATTTTCATTGAATTTTAATACTTGTATGTGCCGCTAGTAGGCTATCTAATTTCTTGTATTTTAGATCCATCTCAGATGATTGTTATGTCCTAGCTTAGTGACAAATAAAAAATTCCTGCCTGTTTCTCAAGCTTTCATTTTTACCAAATTCCATTCATTGCTTAGCACAACATTTCTCAAAAAATATCGCACTTTCTAGTTGGCGGTAAAATTACGTTTCGTTAGTCCAACTCCAAAATTAAAAATTAAATCAATTCTCATTGACTTTTAAAATCACTCTTAGAAACCATCATCTCAAAACTTCAAGACAACTTTCCACTTTCATTTTACTACGCTGAAGAGATCGGAAGATCGAAACACTTGCCACTGTTCGTAGTTACTTTTAATAATATCTTTTTAGACATTCTTTTTATGCAATAATGTCTCTTTCGGACTTTATTTTTAAAGAAATAAAAGAGTCAAAAGTGATGCAAATAATATTTAAAGCTTGAACATAAAATTTCAGACCTTCTTTCAATTTCTAAATATTATCAAAATTGAGGAGTAATAAAAATAGTGCATTAAATATTTTTAACCAATGTGGCAAAGTTAAGGAATTAACAGAGTAAGCTACATTTGTGTATTAGACTAGTAGTAGCAAAAATTGTTTGAGTGCACAGTTGATGTAATTTGCTCATTTTGGCTATTTTGCTTGGCATTGAGCAGTTGAGCACTTTTTGTAGTATTAATAGTATTTATTGTTTAATTATATTTATATAAATATATCTGGGCAAAAATTCTTCTGACCCTTCCTCACCGCTCTCGAAAATTAACCTTTTCCTACACCGATAACAAGAAATTTGTGGAAGTAAACTTTTCCATATTGGCGCAGTGAAAATATACGCTATATTACTAGAGTCTGAGAGTCTGCTTGTCGATAAGGGCTTAACGCAGCACTGATTACGACTCACGACAACGTAGGCCTACATCAGTGGTAGCGCGCTAGTCCTAATCTTATTAATGAAAAAAGGACTTCAAGCTTTAAATTAAACTTTCAAACTTCAAGTGAGGGAAATTTTGACACATTTTAAAAAGTGCAATAAGATCGTTTTTTCTCTACTTTGCGTTGTAATTGTGGCATAGTCAGTAACGCATCGATTGATATTTCGTAACGTAGCCTACCACTAAAAAAGTAACTGAAATTAGGCCTAAGTGCAATTCTTATGTTGAAACATAAACTTCGCTCGCTTCTGTGTGGTTGCAAAAAATGGTTTGCGATAAAGCAAACTTTAAACGTGGTTCTCCAACTCATCAATCCAGGTAGTCGATATCTTCCTTCGTCACTTCACAAGTAGGCCTATTCCCTTACAAACTGGTCTATGCAAATTACTTACAGGCTGCTCCAGTAATGAATGAGAGCTGCAATGGTCTTGATTTCGTGAAGTTTTGTTTTGACTTACCATCAAGCAGAAGTTGACACATACAAAAAATAATCAAATTGATTTTTCTAACTAGCCTACTCCTAAAAAGCAAGCTTTCCGTAATTAGGCTAATCATTAACTGTCACAGATTCGGGTAGGCCAACACTTTTTTAACATCTATTCTCCCGTCCTACCTTTACTCCTGGTTTTCGACCAAATTTTGGTCCTTCAACATATTTGTTTCCAATCTACTTGTGGCAGTGCTGTTTTATTAAATTTATGACACACTTTTTTATGAATATGACGATGTTGGGCTTGTTGAGTGGGCTTGGCGAATGCATAAAAAAAAGAACCGTTTCCCCTTTTGCAAATATAAATGATTATAACCAATTGTATGGCATCGCGGCCTTACTTACAAGCTGCTTCGCCTGCTTCCTGACCGACATATGGTCCATATGATTATGGAACTTGTCAGGAATCGAAGCTTCACCCTCACCACCGGCAATCCACGGCGAAGCAGACTGAGACGCCTGAAAAACGACGTCCCACAGGGATCGGTCCTGGCTCCACTTCTTTTCAACATCTACACCCACGACCTGCCAACCACGGTCTCCGCAAAATACGCTTATGCGGACGATCTGGCAATTCTCCACTCCACAAAGTCGTGGGAAAATCTAGAAGACACCTTGAGCCAGGACATGCAAATCATCTCCGCAGCTTATCTCCAGAACTGGCGACTGAAACTCAGGGAAACCAAAACTGTGGCGGCAGCTTTCCACCTGCACAATCGGGAAGCTGATCGTGAGCTACATGTCCACAACAACGGAAAACCTCTGTCCTTCTGCCCCGAGCCAAGGTATCTTGGGGTGACACTAGACAGATCGCTCACATACCGCCACCATTTGGTGTCAGTGCGCAAGAAACTGACATCTCGCGTTGCACTACTGAAGCGCCTGGCAGGCTCTAGCTGGGGGGTGAGGGCTGACACTTTGCAAATAGCAGCCTTAGCCCTTGTCTACTCTTCTGCAGAGTACTGTGCACTTGTCTGGTGCCGCAGTGCTCTCTGCCACAACATCGACACTGCCATAAACAGCGCCCTGCGCACAGTGACCGGATGCCTGCGTCCCACACCATTGGACAATCTCCCCATTATCGCTGGCATCCAACCTGCTGAGCTTCGTCGCGAAGAAGCCACTCTGTCCCTCGGTCGACGGACACTGGAGCCTAACCATCTTCTCCACCACAAGATCTCTGCCTTCCCAAACGGGCACCCGCCGACTGAAATCAAGACACCCATTCGTGCCAGCCGCTCGGCTTCTGATCAACGAAGCTGATGAACAAGACATCTCTGCGGCTACTTGGGCAGACCATAAATGGAATTCTGAATGGAGGTCAAGCACCACCAGACTCCATTCATTCATCCCCGACGCCGACACACGCCCCATCGGCCTAACACTACAGAGACAGGCGTGGGTGCGCCTCGACCGTCTCCGTATGGGCGACGGGCTTTTCCGCTCAACCATGCACCAATGGGGAATGGTTTCTTCCTCCTCTTCTGAATGTGGTGCCGAGGAACAGACCGCAGACCACATCATCAATGACTGTACCATCTTCAAGCCACCTAACGGAGTGGAAGGTCTGCGCGTCATGGATGATGAAACTAAAGACTGGCTGCTCTCTAGCAGCCTTTCAGTGTAGTCCGGGAACATCGTGAATCTGGGGTGGTAAAAGGATAGACCCTCGGCCCCAGAAGCTCAGACGACGACGACGACGACCAATGGACCAACTTTTATTTTAACCAAACTTTTGTATCAATCATGCACACAACTATTACAAACAACGAGCAACATTGTTTTTTTGCAACGCTAAAACCACATTCATTTTTGTGAAAATACTTCAAGAATGAGTTTCTCGAGCTTTGCATGCAATCCATTATCCAGGCAACAATTCTTGGTTTTTAGGAAGAGTTGCGTCATTAGACTGCTAGAATTTTTGGTTTAGAGTTCGCTTAGTTTTGGTTAGAGTTTAACACTGCTCCAGAGCACGCGGCTGCGTCTCGGTAAAGACACTTAATGGCAAGCCAGAACAAGGGGAGCAGCTGACTCGAAAACTAGCCTATATGTCACTTCGTTGTTTTCTGTCGTCAGTTGCATCGCATCTGTGGTCGCAGTGTAGTGAGTGTACTGTATGTTATCGCAATGGGGGCAAATAAAGGCATGATTGTTATTATTATTAGATCTATTTTGCTGCATTTTCTTGAGATATACATTTAATTGAGAGTCTCGAATGCCCAGGCACAAAATTGTCTGGCAAGGGCCTTGAACACGCAGTCTACACAGTTTATAAATAGCATAATCGTTTCTAGCGCTAGTTGCAACGTTCATCTGATGAAATTGAAAGTAAAAGCAACAATAAACAGGTTGGTTTATTGCTTCACTGACGTTTAGCGCACCATAACAATGCGCATCCTCAGAGCAAATAACATACAAAATAAATTTGTTCCCGAGACCTTGTTGTCGAGACGGGGAGTATGGGAAGCTTAAATATCGGCCTGACCAGACAATTTAGACGAAAAACAATTGTTATTATCCAAACAACTTTTGGTTTAGGCTACATCGTTTTCTTGTACTCGATGCCAAACTCAACGGCTCATTCTCCAGCCACTAGAGTTCTTTTATTACAAACGCAAGTACTAATTCTCAGCCATGACAGCTATCATGTCGTAAAGACGAAATTAATTCGTCGCAGCGGGCATGATGGTCGATGTGCTGCAATCATTTTTACCACGCATCAACCAGTTGGTGAAGGTTCTGCAAGTGTAATTGATAATGATCCTATATTCATTTACTGAAGCCTGGGAAATGTAAGCATAAAAATTCTCATGATTATAAGCCTTTGGAATTAAGGAAAGCATGGTAGCATGTTCTCTTCTAGGCAGCTTTTTCTTCTGGGTTTAAGCCCAGCCAATTTATTACATCCTGAGTAGAGGAACTAAAGTAGTGCTTTTTCAACAAACAGCTTAAGCCAGGTGTCTAACCTGGTTCGCATTGATGAGGAGCGATCCTCCTGTTAAGGAGCGATCCTTCTGGGGTCCAGTACTATCAGACTACTCAGCGAGCATTGTGTTTCGCATCCCATACCGGTGTAGCCTCCACACTAGCCATCAAAACTTTTCCAAAAACATGTGTTTCTCGGCAGTGGAGTGTAGCAAGAATTGACAGCGATAGACACGTGTTTCGCCCATGAGGCTTTTTTTTTGCGCAACGCTCAGAGTTCAAGATGAATACCACTACACTTCGCAGGTTTACAATTTTCCATATAAAATGGATTTGTTACCTGACTCATCATAAATGCGTCCGCTCGGGGAGCCGTCCATACACCCAAACACTCAGCAGACACACCATACAGCCTACTTACATGGAAAATACCTACTAGAGAAGCGAGGGACTTACTCTGACCGAAAGGACCCACCGCGGTAGATGGTAATCTGTGGGTATATAAAATGATGGTTATTGGATGCCTCAAGCTGATCTACCTGTCTCAACTTTCCTCTTGCTGATGTTGGAGCAGACTAGGAGATGGCGGGTCAAGCTCAAGATCTAGCGCGTTTTGGTAGCGTATTGATTTTAATTTATTTTGGGTTTGTTTGTATGTGTGCTTCTTCTAGATCAGGGCTCACCAAACTACGGCCCGCGGGCCGGAACCGGCCCGCAAACTGATTTCATCTGGCCCGCCACGTGCTGCGGAAATAACGTTAAGCTAGCTTTGCCTTTTTGTGTAATAGAGACTTCTCTGTTAAAATTGTTCGTTCTTATAGTTCGTTGTTGTATGTTGAATTTGTACATTTTCCACCAGGCAGCCTACATGTTGGTGTTCTGTTTTTATCATTAGGCCACCAGCCCACCACAAATGGGGACAGCCTAGGCCAAATTTGGAAAGATGTAATGATTTTCAAGAGCACGATGCCCTGTAGTGTATCACAGCGGGGATAACTTTTCCAGCAACCTTTCGATTTTCATCACAACTTGGCTATTCCACCGCTGACTTTGTTATTTATTGTGCTCAATTCAAGTCAATGGAGATTCTAAATAGTTGTATATCTTTTCGCAATTTGCATCCGGCCCGCAGCTGTTAATCTTGCAGCAATCCGGCGCTCAGAGAAAAAAGTTTGGTGACTCCTGTTCTAGATGCTCGCTTGATGAAGGGCAATGGCTTGTGGAAAAGCGCCACTGCAGTCTGACATTTGGCAGAAAAGGCAGATATGGGTGGTCAGAAGAAGGGTAGCTTTCGCTGACCCCAGAGTATTCTTTGGATGGGCCGCTGCAATCCTGTCATCCTAGGGCGAGTGGGACGACGGAGAGGGACGGTTAAAGATTTCCAGCTGCAACCACTCTTCCGGCATCGGGCCGTTTCAGCTGAGTGAGAGGGACGGGTTAAAGATGGGTTGTTACACCCTTGGCTGTTTAAACTTCTTCAAAGATGTTCTACGGCTGTACTGAGCTAGCGAGATCCACCGCTGCAATCTTTCGTCCCTACCATCAAGGACGGCTGACAGGGGCGATTGAAGATTTTCCACTGCAATCACTCTTCGGGCATCGGGCCGTCTAAAATGAGTGAGAGGGACGGGCTGAAGATGGGGGTATTACACCCTTGGTAGTTTAAACTTCTTCAAAGATGTTCTACGGCCGTACTGAGCTAGCGAGACCCACCGCTTCAATCAGTCCTCCCTACCATCAAGGACGGCTGAGACGGACGGTTGAGGAGAGCCTCGACTGGTTCTTTTTTCTTCTGACCGTAGGAGGAGGTTTAGATTGAAGGAAGGGAGATGTCAGATGACAAAGGAATGTTGTGTTTTTGTGTTATGTCTTTTGTTTTTGTCATGATCACCCACAGGGCTTGGATGGTGGGCCGTTTTGTGCTCCATTTGTACGTGTTGCCAATATCCAGACATATCTTCTTTTAGAATTTAGAATCTAAATTCTAAATGATGGTATGCTTGGCGACATTCATCATGATCAAAAGTATTGGGTTCTTCTTTTGTCCGCCGGGGAATTGATTGTAGAGGATCATGTCTTTTGTTATTTCGATGTCTTCGTTGGTTAAGTCAGACAATTGTTGTTTCAGGCACTCTCATATTCCTAGTGCAAAAGAGCACTCGGTGAGGATGTGGGCCACATTGTCATCAAGTTTTTGGCTGAATTTTCAGTTTGTTAATATATCGGATTGTAATGATCTTTCAAATTCTCTCCATTTGCATCCTCCACGAGCTATCCGATAGGACGTGGAGGACAGGTAAGGTGGAAGGAGGAATTTAGTTTTGATTAGGCTCTTCAGTGTCGTAACACTAATTCATGTCTCGTAGTTCTCAACCGCTGGTTTTGTCTGTAAATTGAATCAGTTTTGTCAATGTCAGTCACCTTTTTGGAAAGAAAACAACTAAACTAACTGTCGCCAATTGAAGTCAAGCATTTAACTGGGTACGAAATCCCTTTCAGGTGTCAGTTCTACCGGTTCGATTAGAAGTAGACTGCGCTACTCATTGAACAGACAGCAAAAACCATCTTTGCTCTTCTATTTGATTACAATCAAGTATCGCAACCAACTTCATATGTAAAACGACACCAGATGCGCATTGTGAGTCATAATTCTTGATTGTTATAAAAGCTGGTAGTACAACTTTAAAAATAGCAGCGTGTGTGGAAAATAAACAGCCACTTCAGTTAAATTGACGGAAATGTTGACAAAACTATGCTCTTTGTAACTCATGTGTACTTTAGTTGAGTCCACGACTATATATGCTGGTTTAAATAAAGTCCACGGCCTGAAAAGGTCGAAAACCATTTTGTTCAGCGGTGCCACAATGCGCACCGCTGGCAACATGCGGCACGGGGGGGACACTATCTGTAGCTCTAGAATAGATAATCGTAAAAAATAGGCTAATAATTTTATTGCGGCCCGCCAAGACTCGCAAATAGAGAAATGCGACATGAAGCTAAAACTTTAGGCACCCTTGGTTTAATGGAAAAAGCGCGCACGAAGCTCCCAATACCACGGTCTCAAGCAGCATTAAAGGTAATGGAGAGATCACCTAGTTGTCCAAATATAAATACGCCGACTAAACAACACCAGTTATACTGCATATTGTTCTTCCACACAATCTGCCTTGAAAAGATGTGATTGAGCTTCACGTCAATCTTACGGGCAAGCTAATTCGACTTTGCTTGAAACTTAAAAAAACTATTCTTCAAAAAACGGTTTTGCAAACCAGTTGGTTATTTTACCAACAAACACATTATCAAAATATTTGAAAAATAACAACAACATCGGAAGATTTCACATTTCAACTGTGCATTTGAAGAGAGTATTTTAAGAAGTGTTTAAGTTATACCACAAAGTAGTTAGAAGAACTTCGAAACAAACAAATTTCTTAACAAACTAAATGTAATTGCAATTTCTAAATGTCGAAAAAATGTAAAGCCTGGCAGGAGTTTCACAAACATTGCATAGCCTTGGATGGCCTTGGATAGCCTACGTTTCAAAAGCAAACGTGATTTCAAAAGCACACCTCAGGTGATCCAACATGATTGATTCTAAAATAAAGTAAACAAGCGCTTATTTACGATATAAAATTTTACGATTCGTTGTTTGATAACCAATTGTCTTTCAAGCATTTTTCGTCTATTTCTTTTCTCTTTGGCTTGCCATTGGCTTGCCTTTGGCTTGCTATTGTTCTCTTTGACTTGCCACCTGACTTTTCATTCATGTACACACTTCCAACAAACTCATCTCCTACTCGTTCCGTTGGAAATGGCAACCCTCCTCCCCATTTTTCACATGAGTATGCGTCATGTTGCATCACACTTTTTTGTGCCATAGGCCATAGTACTTGGTTTAAAAAGTTCATGTCTACCAGATACGCTTGACTTTTCACGTTTGTCAGTAACTCAATCATATTTGGAATAGTCTTTGAGCACCACATACCACCTGACATTGCAAACTTTGAATGGTTGGGATGGTCTCGCATTGTGTGAAACTTTTTGCCAGATTGTATCCATTGATCGACAGCAGCTTTTTCGCGTAAGGATAAGCGATCATCAATGTCTCTCGCGCATGAACGGTCAGCATCTGCAACGCCTTGAAAGCGCCATGACATTTTATTCATTTTAGAACCTGTCATATCAACAAGTTCTACGTCTGCAGCTATCAGTTGATCAAGAATGTTTTTAGGAACAGTGTTGTCATAATACACTCGCATTATCCATCCAGGATATATTTCCTTGTATAATTTAGCGTTTGCTGTTGCTCCGCCTGTATATCGTGGGTTTGAACCATACAGAGAGTAACAAAGAATATTTTTGGCACTTTTTGAATTATTGGTTTTGTGTTCTTTTTTGAGATTCGCTTCGGTTTGTGTGCGGTGAGTTGTTTTCACATTGGTGACATTCTCCATTCTGTTCCTATCAATTCGAAGGAAATTGGGCGTTACCAAAATGTTCCTGTCTGCAAGAACCAGATATACAAACAAGCCACCGCATATCTGTAAACACATCAAATAAATATATGATTACATCGAACCAACAGTTTGGCATTAGACAATTTGTTGAGCTGAATTCTTGAAAAATGGATTGATAATATAAAGTATTTTTTTGATAAATGTTTCTTTGATGATACCAAAGCTTAGAATGAATTGAAAAAAAATAATTACAACACTGAGGTTTCACACTACATTTAACTGCGCATTTTCAGATTGATTGTTATCTACTATGAAGCCTTAGATAGAGCATTCCTTGTCTTTGTTAGCCTTTGCTGTAACTGTTTCAGCTCTGCTTGCTGCATTAAGCAGTAATATATTTATGTATAATGAATATTGTAGGCTAATTATTAAATATTGCAAATCTCTTAAATATTGTTGTTTTTTTCTTGTAAAACGTTTAGCGTGCTATTGCACCCTTATTGGGATTATCAGAAGGTTGTTAATGAATCACAATATTCTATTTGTCTATTAAGCCTGTTAACATTGTTAGGTGAATAGCAACTACATGTATATAATTTGCTCTGCTTGGCGATATGAACATCAGCAATAAAAACACTGTATAAGATGGATAAACAAAAAATTGTTTTCTTTTGTAATGCTGGTACACTGCTTTGGTGCTAAGGTTGAAGTGCGGCAGAGATAAAGATCGTAGATACATAGTTCAAGAAATGATCAGCACTGTTTGATGCGAGAGGAGAAGCGTGTAATTTGACCAAACAATATTATAATGTGTAATTTGGACCAATCTTTTACCCGCCGCATCAGGCATCTGCGCCTACTGCAGTCACAAAACGTCGTTTGAGGATTGTACAATGCTGGCGATATTGATAGTTTGTCACAATTATCTCCACCGGTAGTTACGAAAGCAAATCATTCATTTCCAGAACCTGCCATTGAAAAAGCATTCTTCTCATATTTATTATCTGAATGTTTGATCATGGTTTGATATTGTGGTTATTTTATGCAGTAGTTCCAGCATTGTAAGTACATGAAGAAGAATCTGTTTTGTTATGAAAATTTTTAGCATCCATAAAGGTTATGAGATTGATCTTGACTTTTGTGTGGTCCAAATTACATTCAAGTGTGTGTAGTTTAAAAGGATTCTTCAATTTATAGTAGAGATTGTAGCTTTCTTCTTGTGGTTTAAATAACATGCTTACCCCTACAAACTGATTGCAATTTCGTAAATAGATGGGTTTTACTTTGTGTTAAACGTTTAGACCTACTTATTGCAAAACCTTTTTATGCGTCTTATCGACTTGGAAAAAGACTGATTGATGGCCTAGTTTCATGGTTTGTTATCATAGTTTCATAGTTTGTATGTTGTTTCAGGTGCTCCCATGTTCCTAGCGCAAAAGAGCACTCGGTGAGGACGTGGGCCACATTGTCATCACGCTTTCGGCAGAATTTGCAATTATATCGGATTTTATTGTCTTTCCAATTCTCCCCATTTGAATCCTCCATGACCTGTCTGATTGGACGTTGAGGACAGGTAAAGTGGAAGGAGGAATTTGATTTTGATTAGGCTCTTCAGTATCGCACCACTAATTCATGGGCGCCGATCGCTCTCTAAGATTGGTGGGGACATTTACTAGAAAAAGTAGGAAAGAAAGGGGAGGCGAGCGAAGTGAGCTGAAAGATCGGGGTCTGTTCAACAAACAAACAAATACAGTAGGTAGGCTACAAGTCTAATGCGATGCATTTTAATTGTCAGTGTCAGCATTGGACAGCAGAAGTCCAAACTCGGCAACGAGTCTCCGGCTAATTAAAAAGAAGTCCTTAGTGAGGTAATGAAGGTTGATTGAATTCAAAACTTTGTTGTGTAGCCTACATGGCAGACCATTGCATGATTTTTTGGCCGTTTTTGTGTCATGGTAGATCGTAACAAAGTTTTGATACGTCGCAAAGTTGAAAATGACCGTTCAGCTAAACACGAGCTGGCTGGTGATATGAGCAAAAGTTCCACTTGCGGAAACATTTGCCGAACAGCGGATGGCATCTTCTTGAATATCATTCGAAAATCTTGTGCAAGGGACTCTGTGTCAAAGAACTCAGGATAATCGTCTACCAAATGTGATTGTAGCTTTCCACTAAAGAGTGATTCTTGTAGAATTTTGTAGTGCTCAAGATCGGTCGATTTGAAATAATCAATAAGATTTTGCTGCGAGCTGTCAATGACTGCAAAATACTCTGACAGATCGATCGTCTATGGTGTTTGAAGTTTAGGAGGTTGACCATGATCATGTCCATACTGAAGACGATTTGGAACGTGACAAGTCTTTTAAAAATTGGGTAGGGTAAAAGTTTTTTCAATTGAAAAAAAGCTGCCTGCCAGCTTTCCAACTGCTGGTTTGGTCTATAGCCTATACAATTTTTTGCCAAACCGGCAAAGATGTTTTAGCAGTTCTTAACCTCAATGTAATAACAACTGAAAAAATAGCTTTTTTCTTATACAAAAGTAACACAAGCTAAACTTATTGCACTACATGCTTGTACAACTCTTTCTAAGTAATTCTAAAACTCTGCACTGTGTGGGCGTAACCAAAACAAACACAATTTGCAATTTACATCAGGGTTTCTCCGCCTAATAAAACATTTCTACTACGGTTGGGGCTTCCTCGCATAAAACAAAAATGTTGTCCCCTCCTTTCAATATATTTTAAACGTCTGACTGATACAATTGTGACATTCGGGTAATATTTTCCCTTTTACGATACAAAAATAATGTAAAAAGATGGTGGGGACATGTAAAAAGATGGTGGGAACATGTCCCCACTGTCCTATAGGGATCGGCGCCCATGCACTAATTCATGCCACATAGTTCTCAAGCGCTGGTTTCGTCAGTCAATTGAATCAGTTTTGTTAATTTCAGTCACCTTCGTGGAAAGAAAACAACTAAATTAACTGTCGCCAATTGAAGTCAAGCATTTAACTGGGTACGAAATCCCTTTCAAGTGTCATCTCTACAAGTAGACTGCGTTACATAAAATTAAGAGTTGAAAAATCAGCAAATGTGGAAACACAAGTTTTAATTGTATTTGTTCAAATCATGTTCAATCATTGGGCCCTTTTTGATCTCACTGAACAGACAGCAAAAGCCATCTTTGCTCTTCTATTTTAATTAATATCAAGTGTCGCAACCAACTTCATATGTAAAACGACACCAGCAGATGCGCATTGTGAGACATAATTCTTGATTGTTATAAAAGCTGGTGATACAACTTCAAAATAGCAGCGTGTGTGGAAAGTAAACCAGTTAAATTGACGCAAATGTTGACAAAACTATGCTCTTTGAAACTAATGTGTACTTTAGTTGAGTTTACGACTATTTATGGTGGTTTGAAAAAAGTCCACGGCCTGTAAAGGTTAAGAACCATTTTGTTCAGCGGTGCCCACAAGGCGCACCACGGGCAACGTGCGGCACGAGGGGACACTATCTGTGGCCTCCGTCTGAGCTATAAAATAGATAACCGTAAAACTTAGGCTAAAAAAATAAGTAACAATTTCATTGCGGCCCGCCAAGACTCGCAAATAGCAAAATTCGACATGCAGCTAAAACTTTAGGCACCCTTGGTTTAATGCAACAAGCGTGCACGAAGCTCCCAATAAAGAAGTCTCAAGCAGCATTAAAGGTAATGGAGGGATCACGTAGTTGTCCAAATATAAACACGCGGATTAAATAACACCAGGTATACTGCAGATTGTTCTTCCACACAATCTGCCTTGAAAACATTTGCTTGAGCTTCACGTCAATATCACACACAAGTTGATTCGCCTTTGCTTGAAATTTAAAGAAACTATTCTTCAAAAAACAGTTTTGAAAGCCAGTTGGTTATTTTACCAACAAACACATTATTATCAGTCACAATATTTGAAAAATAACAACAACATCGGAAGATTTCGCATTCAACTGTGCATTTGAAGAGAGTATTAAGAAGCGTTTAAGTTACGCCACAACTCGAAGTTAAAAGAACTTCGAAACAAACAAATTTCTTAACAAACTAAATGTAATTGCAATTTCTAAAGGTCGAAAAAATGCTAAGGCTGGCACGAGTTTCACAAACATTGCATTGCATAGCCTTGGATAGCCTTAGATGGCCTTGGATAGCCTACGTTTCACAAGCAAACGTGATTTCAAAAGCACACCTCACGTGATCTAACATGATTGACTCTAAAATAGAGTAAACAAGCGCTTATTTACGTTTTAAATTTTACGATTCGTTGTTAGATAACCAATTGTCTTTCAAACATTTTTTGTCTATTTTCTTTCTGTACGAGCTGTCAATGCCACCTGTCTTTCCATTCACGTACACACTTCCAACAAACACCTTTCCTGCTCGTTCCGTTGGAAATGGCAACCCTCCTCCCCACTTTTCACATGAGAATGAGTCATGCTGCATTACACTTTTCTGTGCCATGGGCCAAAGTACTTGGTTCAGAAAGTTCATGTCTACTAAATACGATTGACTTTTTACGTTTGTCAGTAACTCAATCATATTTGGAATAGTCTTTGAGCACCACATACCACCAGACATTGCAAAGTTTGAATGGTTGGGATGGTCTCGCATTGTGTTTCTGTCAGTAACGTAAATTTCTGTCTAAACCTCTTGTCAAGAGAAGAACAATAATAAATCGCGTAATCACGAAATGGCTCGAACTAAGCAGACCGCTCGCAAGTCAACTGGTGGCAAAGCGCCCCGAAAGCAGCTGGCAACGAAGGCCGCTCGCAAGAGCGCCCCAGCCACCGGGGGCGTCAAGAAGCCTCATCGCTATCGACCGGGAACCGTCGCCTTGCGTGAAATCAGACGTTACCAGAAGTCAACTGAACTGCTCATTCGCAAACTTCCCTTCCAGCGACTGGTTCGCGAGATCGCCCAAGACTTCAAGACCGACCTTCGTTTCCAGAGCAGCGCCGTCATGGCTCTGCAAGAAGCCAGCGAGGCGTACCTTGTCGGCCTGTTCGAAGACACCAACCTGTGCGCGATCCACGCCAAGCGGGTCACCATCATGCCCAAGGACATCCAGCTAGCCCGTCGCATCCGCGGAGAACGCGCTTAAGCGTCGTCCCCGCATCAAACTACGTAGGATAATGAAAATCAATTTTTGTATGAAATGGAATTGGAAAAATTAACTAAAAAATGCATCAATTCAGGATTCCACAAAGGTATGACGACCAAAATAATTCAATTGGCCAAAACATGGACAGAGCGATTTGGACTAAGTCAACCACAGAATAACATGGACAAAAAATTCAACAACAAAATTGTATGGGCTACGTCTTTCCCTGATAAACTGAAACTTACTGATAAAGAACGTAAACTTAAATTTCTGAACGTAAATTTCTGTCAGTGAGAACCCAATATGACAATAAGCCTCCACATATCTGCAAAGCAAACAGAAAATAAATGGTTGCGTTAACCCTTTGAAGGTTGGGGGGGGGGTGGCTGTCAATTCAATTTTTTTGTATCAACAGTTGTATCTCTAAAACCACTGAGGCTGCGACTACGAAATTTCTTGACTTTTCCTAACTTTCATTCACCTCTATTGAGCTGAAATTTTGAGCGAATAAAGGTTATAACTTGAGAGATATAAGGCATTTCTCAGCACATCCTCTGAAATATTTCAAATTCTATTGTTCAAAATTTTCCCATCAGCTGGATGAAAATAATTAATTTGGCCCATGTCTCCTTAATCCTAACTGTTTCACAGCGGGAAGGGAATTGGCTGTATGCGTAGACTTTTTGTTCTCACCACGGCTTATAACCGACGTCGATACAGGAAAAGCTTCAACTTTGATACGATGAGTTATCCGTCGCTTGCGGTTGAAATTGCGTAAAATTAAACACAAGACTTGGTGCCAATGCATCTAGCGCGACAATTGTTTTTCGCAGACAATGATGTCCTTTCAATCAAACAAAGAAAAAACAACGTTATTGCAATGACTCAGCGTCATTTGGAGTAGATTTGATGTAAAATGCGAGATAAGTGATCGACTTGTTTCTTTTGATTGCATTTTCCTTTCTCCTGACATATTCAACGTTGTGGACTGTTTCTACTAGATTGCTCTGTTTGGGCCACAACGCTTCTATGAATAATTTGAAATTTAGCTACTGTAGAAGCTGCGCTGTAACATATTATGATTTTGGTTTCAAATCTTTCCTTCTGTCCGACACACCATCAAAAGCAGAAAAGGCATCGATGTTCCCAAAGCTTCTCAAATATACTTGTAAACATTTATTCCCAAGTCGACATGTAAAGATTTGAAATGCAATACGCTTCTCATTTGTGTAGGATAAACCAGAACACCACGCTTTTGTGAAAAGGACGATCGTTCCACCACGTTTATACGTGATGCGGCTTAGTTGAATCAATATATTCGAGGCTTCTTGTACCAGATTCACTGTCACTGATAAACTGAAATGCAATGCAGTACCTCGCAAAGCAATTGTAGCGTAACATTGCCATGTGCTATAACTCGTCATAAATTGTGAAAACTTGCGTATTTACTTGTCAAGTTGTCTCATGTGAAATACATGTTTACATAGCAATGCCACAATGAAATCTTATCTCCGTTTACCAAACTGAAGATATGAACTTATGCGACGTCTTGCAACGTTGAATCGACAGAAAGGCGGGTAAATGAGAATGGCTATGCTGCCAGTACTTGGTCTAATGCGAGGCCGGTGCACAATGGGAGAATAGGCCGAGCTAACATTATATCTGGCCCGACTAGTGTTACAGGAGAAGCCAAAGAAGCCAAGACTCCTCGGCAAGCATGGGAACAATTTTTTTCTTTAAACATTTTGAACATTATTGTTCAAGAAACAAATAGAAAAATTGCCACACTCATTTCTCAATTGCCAGAGAGAATTTTAGATGACAGCAGGTACTGCTATTTTGGCCCAACCAACAACGAGGAGATGCTGGCCTTTGTTAGATTGGGGTATCTTCGGGGGTTTTTAGGACAGGCTGGTCATTCCACGGATGTATTGTTCAATCAACTGCAAGGGCATCCCGTGTTTAGTGCAACAATGAGCAAGAACCGCTTTAAATTTTTATTTTCGAATATTTCGTTCGACGACCAAAATACTAGGCCGCAACGTTGGAAGAATGACCGGTTTGCCGCATTTCGAGTCGTTTTCGAAATGTTTAACGAAAACTGCATCAAACATGTCTTTCCAAGTGACTACTTGTCGTTGGACGAAACGCTATACCCCATGAGGACACAAATTGCCTTCAAGCAATATAATCCAAACAAGCCTGGGAAATATGGCCTTCTGTTCAAGTCGGTAAACGCCAGCAGATTCCCATACACATTTACGGCATCGGTGTATTCAGGTAAACTGAAGAAAGAGCCATTTCATTTTTACGTTCGTGGAACAGAAGAACTGGTAAAAGGAATGGTGATGAGCCTGGAACAACACGGTGACCTTCAAGGTCGGAATATTTCGTATGACCGCTTGTACACCTCCATACCACTCGCGCAGTGGTTGCTTGACAGGGGTATAACGTCAGTGGGAACCCTCAACGCTATACGTAGAGAAATACCCCTGGAAGTGAAGCAAGTGAGTGGTAGGGAGGAATTTTCCTACGAAATTTATTGGCAGACGAGTGAGGCTGATCTCAGCCTACATTCTTATGTAGTAAAAACGAAGAGTTCTGGCATGCGGAATTTGTTGATGTTGACGACCATGCAACCTCTATTGGGGATTACCAAGGATGATGACAAAAAGAAGCCAGGCTTGTATAAGCTTTACGGCTTCACAAAGGGTGGCACCGATATCATCGACCAAAGGATGGGTTCATTCACGTGCAAAGCGAAGTCCCCACGGTGGACAACTACTGCGTTTGCTTATTTTTTAGATACTTGCCGCATCAACGCATCTACAGTTTTAGCACTAAATGAAGGGACTGATCGACGCAAGCGAAAATCCTTCGACTTCGGTTGGGAACTGGCCATGGAACTCGTGAAGCCATTCGTAAAGTCGCGATCTCTCCAGGGCCTGAACTATCACACCATACATAAGATTGAAGCAGTAGTAGGGAAACAACCTTCAACAACCCCTATATCAACTCTAAGCGGCAGAAGGGCCACCCTGCCCCAACTATCGTCGACACGACGTAGATGCGACGTATGCAAACACGCTATTATGGGAGAAGGTGCCAAAACCAGAAAAAATAAACTACCAAAAAACCGTGGCCAATGTCAGTGCTGTGAAAAGCCTTTATGCCCTGCACATTCCATACGAGTATGTCAAGCTTGCTTTTGCGCAGAATAAACTATTTGAATGATTGCGGTTTTATAAACATTGGCTTCAACCACAGCCTAAATAAAACGCGGAGCTCAATGAAAGATTTTCTTTTTTTCCTTTCATTAGACAGATAGCTATTTTTACGTTGATTCAACATATCAAGACGTTGAATACTTGTAAACATGCGCGGTTTTGCAATTAGATTGCTTATCAAAATCATCTATCCTTTTTTGTATAAAAGTGGGTCATAAAACTAATCGTAATACTCGATGTAAAATTCAGCATTTTTATATGCTGAAACAGTATTGTATTCATATTTCATAAATCCATTTTCTATTTAGAAAATATCAATATAATGCGGTTTGAACATAACTGAATTTTAGCACGGATACAACGACTGATTTTATGACTTTTATACAAACAAGGACAGAAGAGAAGTAATCTAATTGCAAACCCGCACATGTTATTGTTAACACCGTCTTGCGATGTTGAATCCACGTCGAAATGATTGTATAAACGCCACCCTGCTTCTTCAGCTGGTCTACATTTGTTAATAAAGCGTAGGAGTTGCTGTTCTGAGAACCGAGGTCACAAGATCGTAATCCAAATTGGTGTGACGCGCGTTCAGAAGTCTCATTACTGCATGTAATTGATGAAGTATTGTTCTTTTAGACAAGCAGCGAGCTTATGTTTGAGCGTGGGAAAAGTTATTATTTTGCATGAAAAATATGGATTCAAATTGAGATTATGTAAAAAAAAATTAGCGCAACATTGCAATACATGTTCTTCATTACTCTACCAAAAAATAATGTGTAAACTCACGCTACAATTGTTTTAATCGCAAAATAATCCAAAAGTAATAAGTCACCTCAACATTTCAACGTATATGAGCAGTTCTAAAATTCATATAGTTTTAATTTTCGGATATGCTCAGCGTGAATAATTTTACAAAATGAATCCCAAATTTTAAAACCATGCCTTAAAAAATAACAGAGATATCACTCCTAAAGTATAAGAAGAATCGACAGCCCCCCCCCCCCCCCCCAAACTGAACAAGACTCCAGGAGCCCAACATTCTAAGTGTTAAACCAACGTCAGCAGTGTTTAAACATCAACTGGCCTTCAATAGACCAAAGGTTCTCAACTTGGGGTTCGTAAACCCCCGGGGGTTTTCGGGAATATTCCAGGAATACTTGATGTTGAGAATGACCTGTTTAATACAGCTCCTCGATGAAGAAACTTATTTGCAACAGGCACAAAGTTCAAGATATACAGCTGAAATAAATAGGCCTCTGTTATAGAGTGCTGGTTATATTCGTGATCCTACATATTCATTGAAATTTTAAATCATAATATTACTGTAATGCCCTTTGCAGTTTGCATCATCCTTTTTTTCGGATTACTCAATTGGCCTATATAATCACTCTATTTGCTTGCAGCTTACTGCTTACTGGTGATTCAGGCTGATTTTTTCATAACTTAGGGCTACAAATCGGGTACTGTTCAAATAGATGCTTTTGAATTGATTAGTCAAATGTCTTAAAATATTAGGCATAAGTAACAAAACAATCATACAGTACTTACAAAAACAAGAAAAATGAAATATGATTTTAACCCCTTGAATGGCATGTTAGCATTGAGTCCCATTTCCACGTCGACAACTTGCAAAAGATAAAGTATGAGTACTATTAATCAATGTATATTTGCTAGTTGTGTCACCGCAAAAAGTTAAATCTGCAGTTCGTCTGGGTCAAAAGAACATTTAAAGTTACATTTGAAACCTTTTCCAAGACGATATTTTAGAGCAAAGAATGTTATATTTTCTCACCAAAATGTGTTACTTTGCTACATGATAAATAATATTTTGTCATTTCATTTGGGTCATGGTGACGTCATAACGCAGCCTTTTGGCAAATCGTTGTTTCTGTACAACAACAGGAAGAAACGAAAGTTGTGAAAAGTTTTATTCAGATATTTCCAGCTGTTCACACGAGATATTCTTTTGTGTAGTATGATACTGCAAAGCAATTTACTTTACAACATTGCACTTGGAGAAGGTGACGTTAGTATATCCTTGAGCAAAGACAACAACTATTTTGCTTAAGTCAGAAAATAGAATAAAATTTTCGATAATATCTACCAATGGTTATCATCAGTGGCGGCTCGTGCCATGGGGCTGCAGGGCTGCCTCCTCACCTGAAAGAAAGAGAAGAGGGAAAATATATTTTCCTTTGTGTTTGTCCGACCGGGTTACTTTTTTCACTTATGAATTGCGGATCGAAAATTAAAATAAGTTATTAAAAGTTTCGTTTGGCAACACCAATTTTGGGCAAACTTCTTTGCAGCCCGAGATTCTGGATTTCAAGCGCTCTAGTTGGCTAAAGATTAACCTTGAAGCTCCACCTCCTTTAGCATTTCACAGCAATTTTTTAATCTGTTGGGGCTGCATGGAAAACAGCCCCACCTAACCGAATAACTTTACAGACTTTTTAAAGTTAGTTTTTATTTCGCAGAGTAGCTATGAGCCATGAATATAGAAGTGTTAGCTGTAGCCTAGAGTTTGGGTATTCAACAGGCAGTGATGTACGTGCATACAAAAAATATTGACGCCTTCAGCGTAAACGCAAACGCTCGAAAAACCATACGCCGTATGCGTCAACGTAACTTGTAAAAAAAGTTGGCGGCGTCAGCGTCAGCGCATACACTAGCGTAAACTCATTTCGTTTGCTAGGTGCCAAACATTCACACGGTATAAACCACTCGAAACAAACAAGTTTTATTTTGAATTTCCACGAAGAAATACAAGCATCTGAAAGTGTTCATCTGACCTTTTGCTGTGTTTTGGTTCCAATATGTTATTGCCCATTGAAAACATTCTTTCAATTGCAGCGCTGAAAGGTATTGGCGTGTTGTAGCGAAAAAAATACATTAAAAAGTATGCGTTGACCCTATACGCTAAAAAACCGCGAAAACTTTACGGCGTAGCCTCAAGCGCAAACTATCCAAAAAAATGTGGCCGTAAGCGTTAGCGTAAACAAAAAGTCTACGCCGCAAGTTTGCGGCGTAGAATTTGCGGCGTATACGTACATCTCTGTCAACAGGTTATAGGAAGTGCTAGGGCATCTCAAAATCGCTTGAACCTTGTATGCAACGGCTAGGCTAGTCAAGGCTAAGCTCAATACTAGTAAAGTTTGTCTCCAAAGCAATGATGTTATTTTTTTTTTTAAATACAGCTTAGGAATACATCAACTTTTCAACAAAGTTTGAATGCATTTTTTCAAAATTTGGGGCAAAAACATGCTCATAATGCACCTAATTCAATGCGATTTTTCTGGGGGGGAACCCAGGACCCACCGCGAAATCGTTTGTAGCCCCACTGCTCACAAACAGCACCAGCCGCCATTGGTTATCATTAGTCCCTGCTAGTGGCTACACGGTCCTGGTTAGCCTATGTTCATAAAAGTTTTACTTTTTATGAAGGCTTCTGTGCGCCCCTCGACAATCTTATTATTTTTTAATGCAAAATTTATTCGTTTTGATTTCTTTTTTTTGTTTACTTTATCAAGTACAGTAGAACTCAGTTAATCCGGATTCGGTTAATCCGGATCTTCGCCTAATCCGGATAAAACTGGAAGTACAAATGATTTGTAATCTTTTTCTTAAGAAACAGCTTTGGATTATCCGGATTGTTTAATCCGGATCTTCGCCTATTCCGGACAAAAGTTGCGCTTTCTCTATCGCTAAATCCGGATTTGCCCGACAGCTTTGCCATTTTATGCTAAAACGTAACGTGGCTTATTGCGAGAAATTTCTTATCTATTGTTCCGTTAATGTGAATGATGAAACCAACGACTGGCTGTTCTCTAGCAGCCTTCCAGTGTAGTACGGGAACATCGTGAATCTGGGGTGGTAAAAGGATAGACCCTCGGCCCCAGAGGCTCACACGACGACGACGAATGTGACGCAATAAATTCTTAATTTGGATTGTTACTGCACAGCCGCACATTCGTCTGGAATGCTGCAATCGGTGGAATTTTCGGTCGTAATGTCGGTGACGTTTTTCCAATCGAAGACTTTGTTTGATCGTGATTTTTTGTAAGTTTTCCATAGAAACTTGTCTTCGGTAACTGTTTTCAAAAGTTTTGAGTGACTACAGATTATTCCGACACACATGTCTGAAGATGTAACTTTTGCCAGTGTGTTCTTGCGTTAGGCGCAGAGTCTACAAATACATTTATTTTACATGCATACTGCATTTCAAAAGAACTCTATCACTGGGTCGCTAATGTGGTGATCGCGCGTCTCGGAATTGGCAGATGACCACACTAATGCGTTCAATTTCGGTGATTTTTACCGATACCCTTCTATCTAGGTAACGTCAGGCTTGATAGAACCGTCATCGGTTAATCCGGATCTTCGTCTAATCCCGATGGAATCGCCGGTCAAATCGAATCCGGATTAACCGAGTTCTACTGTAGTAGTTCGCTTCGTTTAAAGAACATTTAGATACATTGAAACTTCAGCATCTGCAAATTATAAGTGCATAAACAAAGCACAGCAATTTGTTATCTCCATGAATGGGGCTACTTACTTTGACAACTGCTTTCAAAGGTGTAATAGTTGATGCTATGCTATTGCTTGTCTGCCAACTGAGTGCTTCTTTCTTCTAACAGGCGCAAATTATGGTTCTTTAGATTTTAGGGCTGATTTGGAATAAATACGAGTCCCTTGTTTCTAGCTGCAATCTAGTAGTTTCTTTCATCAGGTAAACTTCTTCAGTTTTTCAAAATTTCTACACTCTTGATAAGGCCTTAACTTATGACTTAAATCTGCTCTTGAGTTTTTTTGTGACATAACAACTTACAAGTGTGTTGAACTAAATGATACTGTCAGCGTGGGCTATATAAGTACCAATTGCTTGTTTGTGACATCATAAATGCATTTATGAACAAAAAAGGCTCAGTCCACTCGTTTTTTCAAAATCGCAAAATCATCCATGCCAAATATAATAGGCTTACTGGTCGAAAAAAAGGTAGCAGCTGCAAGAGGGTAACTTTAAAACAATGGTTCACAAACTTTTTAGTCACGGACCCCTTTTGATCGACTGTCAAGCCTGCGGACCCTTACTAAAAACTCTCCAGAATGCGTTCACAAAATGTTTCATCTATAACCTTCCTTTCGCTTACTTATAGATAGTTATCGATATACCTATGGGAAAAGCCTATATACAGTTGTCTGGAGAAATATTTGGGGAAGCATCAGATTTTCAACGACGTAAAAATTCTACTACAATAGGCTATATTTATATATAAGCTACTGCTGAAAACAAGCGATTTCTGGGCCGCTGGTGATAGGTCAATAAAATGTGATTGAGCGAGCAAAGTGAGCAAATTTTTTTCTCCAAATACAGTAAAAAATGCATGCTTTTTTTCTGTTTTTTTTTTAAGGAGGAAAGAGGGCAGGTGACCAAGTAAGAGCTCCCCGCTACTGAATATATTGTACATTCTAGCTGTTGGAAATCTTCATTGAAATCAAGTGTTTTAAACGAAACATCCGTCCTGTGCACAGGGCCTCCGAGAGAAGTCAGCACTGGTCGGGAAACAATACGAAAAATGGGCCCCATAATATTTTTTAGCAAATATAGCTTACAGCTAATTTGTATCTTGCGTTGCATGTTCGTGTTAAGCTGAAATTAGCTTACTTTCCTCAGCATGAAAAGAACTTCCTTCAATGTAAAAATCATCAATAGTTAATCACTGGATTACACTTGCAGCAAAAATGCCATTGAGGCAAACTATTTTGTCTAGAAAGCTTTGTAAACACACAATATGCTTACAGGCAACAAAAATAGTTCAACCAAGCATTTAATTCAGGAGTGTCCAAACTTTTTCTCACGCGAGCCAGATTTTATAAGAAGTGTTCGTGGGCCAACAGCCACAATAATTTTTCTGAAAACTGCAAGTTGAATTTATATGATTTTTGTGTGTCTGCAAGCCAAAAATAACACATTGTACAACAACAGGCGCGGTCCATACAAAAACGTCTCGTGGGCCGGAGTTGGCCCGCGGGCCGGACTTTGGACATCCCTGATTTAATTAAACCCTTTCTGGACTTTTTGCAATGCAAAGTTGCGGATCACAGCATCAAATGATGAAAGTTTGCGACGTCTGAATTGATGCACAACATGTATAGTTAGGCTTTTCAATCGGTTTTGAGTCATAGGCCTACTGGAGCGCAAATAATTCTTTACAAATTTCAGTAATTGCTAAAACCACGTTCTCAAAGCGCAACCGTTGGAGGTAGCTACCGGAACACAAAAAAAAATCATAACAAAACTATTTGGAAAAACCTTTCGAAAGTTGCAATCAACGATTCCTTGTATTGATTATGGGGTGGTTCGTTCTGGTTTGCAGCTGAAGTTTGCTGTGCGGCTTTCTGTCAAAAGTACCAACTCATCCAAAATGTCTTGAAAAATGTCACTGTTGTAGCCTGCAAATGGTTTAAGTTTGTCCCACATGCCCGCAACTGCACAACAGACATAAGATGAAATTTTTATGGAACTTCAAACTCATCGACGATATGTTTGAGTTTGTTCATACATTTGTCAATTCCAACAACTATCGAATCCCCTTTGCAATGTAGGCTACGGTAGAATACATTTCCTTCGAATGATTCAGCTAGTTAAGTGGAGTTATAAAAGCGTTCTGTCCTCAGGAAAAGAAAATCATTTTCTTTTAAATTTATAATCGCCACTGCAACTTTAGCTTGCGAGCAGTAGCCTACTCTTCTCAGCTCTTACTTAGATTACACCTTCCTTTAATTTGATTAAATTCATCAGTGAATCTTGTTTAGGACCGTAATCCACATAGGCTAATGCAAAGCAGTCACAAATTTAAAACTGCTAGTTGTGGTAGGCTACTTTAGCATTGACTCAGCTTCCGATCAAGCTCTTGTTGGTTTCAACTTGATGCATTTAAGAAATGTCTTTAGAGCTTCAATTGCAAAAGGGTAATATAAAGCATTGGGTTTGACTGCACCCCGCCTTGATTACCCTCTCGAAGTCAATTTTTTTTGCAAGATGATAGGACAGCTTTCTTTAGATTTTTCAGAATTTTTCCTCTGACTGGGCTGTAACTTTAAAGATGCCACAAGCTTACAGATAATCAATTACTCCAAAAATGATAATACATTTGAACAACGCTGTCTGTAGGCAACATTATGAATTCCAACTATATTTAGGCAACAACATCCATAAACAAAAAACTCAAATAAAGAAAAAACTCACTACCTTCCAAAATAACATCATGAGAAGCATAACCAACAAAAGGCTACTTGACCATACGAAAACAGAACATCTTTTAACTATTACAAAATTACATCCAATTGCAGCAATAATAAAATCAAAAATTTTAAAACTGTTCGACCACACTAAAAGATCACAATTCTGAATCAGCAAAGTTTGCACAGAAGGAAAAGTAGAAGGAAAAAAAAAAACGTGGCAGACAACCAAAACGATGGCAAGACAACATCCAATCATGGACCGGACTCAACTTGGCGACACTGGGTGAGCTGGCTCAAAATCGCCACCCTTGGAAGCAATTAACTCATGTTGATGCGCAATCTGCTGCAGGCGGAGATGATGACTGATGATGATCCATAAACAAAAAATATACAGGATTTACTTTCTTTAATCGTGCTTGGACTGATACCTTTAACTTTCTCAGATAACTTATGTTGGATACAACTTCCTATGCCTGGCCAACGCAGATTTTGAAGTTAAGGTTCAGATGTCAAGCAAAAATAGTTCCCGCTTAGCTAAAACAGCCCAGTTTTCAAGTTGAAACTATCAATCCAATCGAAACCGTTCAGTGATACAGAAATCATTTCAGCTTCAGATTTTACGTCTTGGAGCTGTTCAACATCGCCTACCTTAACACGAAAATGATTTGTTCTTGATGAGAAGCATCGAGAGTGACATTTACAATGCTTGAGAAATACTTAGAAATACGCACTTCATTTAAGAATTTGTTGATTAATTAGTTGGTACATTTTTACTTTAGTACTAAAAATGGGCCCCCTTCAAAAGCACAAAAACAAAAAACTACTCGTTTTTCCTTTACAATGTTTTGCTAGGGGGGAAACTGGCCCGACTTCCCCCCCCTCTCGGAGCCACTGCCTGTGCATGACAGAAAACTGCATCCGACGACAGGTTTTTATAGATTGAGGATAGTGGAGCTACCTCTTAACTGTCGTATGCTCTCAGGCCACCCTTGGACGAGGTGTAGCACCTGATAGCCTCCCTATCTGGGTAACGGTCTGGCACGGTAGCAGGGTGTCACTATTTTAGAGTAGCGGATGAATATGATTCAGTAAGAAACTCAATGTCAACGGTGCCTGGAAATGATGGCAAGCGGATGAATCCATTAGGATCAACAGTTGGCGCAATTAACCACACATGGTACTGCTAACTGCGTTAGTTCTGGGGGCCTGACATACCTTATTGGCCCCTTTGTATTGTCATGAGTAAACAGTGTTGTACGTTGACGGCGTCAACTTTTTGTTGACTCTGAGGCTAGCGCCGTCAATTTATTTTTTAGTTGACGGAAGTGATAGCGCCGTCAACTTTTTGCCGATTTTAAGCGTCAAGCGCTATGCGTCATTTTTTGTTTTCATGGAAAATCTCGTTTCACAATGAGAGTTTCACAACGTATTCTGGCCAGCGCGACTCATCCGAATTGACCGCTTTCGCGTTGGTTGGAATGGCTATTGGCTACCTGGAATAGGCTACAAGCGGAAGAAGTTTGCCGAATGGTGATTATTCATATCGTGAACAGTATCGAGAACGAGGGATCAGAGAGAGAAAGCGAAAAATCTATGTAGGCCTATGTCATCGCGGAGGTTGAAGATACTTTATTTCAAGAACTCATGCCCCTGAAAAGAGCGATGTTGGTGCAGTGGACCTGGTTAAAATATTTATATACGCTAAACCATTACAGCACGCTTGGAACTGTGGTACATTTCTGAGTAAACGTTTTCAAGACTTGTTTTTGAAATACAACACACCAGTACCATTCAGCGCTGCTGTGGAACGCATGTTTTCACTTGGAAAGGGCATTATGCGTCCCAAACGCAGCAGATTATCAGACAAACGTTTTGAAATGCTTGTGTTTCTACAAGGAAATAACTATTAAGCTAAGGCAGTTAATTACAATACAGTCTCAAAACATAAAACCTGTTCTTAATTTATAGCTATTTTTAGCCTAAACTTGGTTGAAATACTTCCGTTTTGTGAGACCCTGGCTAAAATAGCGCTAGAAATTAGCGCTGACGCTGACACCGTCAATTTCTTTAAGAGCTGACGCAGTAGTTTACGCCGTAAAGTTTTTAGGCAATTCGCGCTGACGCCGTCAATTTAGTTCATTGACGCGTACAACACTGTGAGTAAACACAAGTTGAATAATCCAGATCTTGGCAAAAGAAATGCAGTGATACACACGAATCACTGTAATTTAGCCAGGTGATGGAGCACCTGTGGACAAACAGGCAGGACTTCATCATCAATCAGTGACTGTTTGAAATTAGAGACTTGGAATGGAAGAGGGCTAAATGAGCCTGGGAAGCTAGAGTGTGTGATACAAGAAAGCGAAGAGTTGGACGTGGATATATTAGGAATTTCCGAAACTTTCTGGTCACGAGCAGGGAGTTCACAACTAACATACCAACAAAATTAGAAAACTCCAAAGTGATATACTCCGGAGGGATCAAGCGCAGGAAAGGTGTAGGTTTCATAATGAGACAAAATATAGCAAAATCTATGATATTTTATGATCTAACTTGCGAAAGAATTATTTGCATGAAAATAAACACACACCCTTTCAACACATTGCTAATACAAGTATATGCACCAAATGAGGATGCAAGCGAGGAGAACAAAGATACTTTTTACGAAAATTTGAGTGAAACAATAAGAAAGTATAAAAAACCAACTGATCAACTGGTAGTACTGGGAGATTTTAACGCTAAATTTGGTGATGTCATATATGAAAAAATTGTGGGCCCATTTGGACTTGGAACACTAAACGACAATGGAGAAAAACTGATAAACTGCTGTGAAAAAAATAACCTGTTTATAGCAGACACATGGTTTAAACAAAAAGCAAACTCAAGGCATACGTGGAGATCGCTAGATGGAATCACAAAAAATCAAATAGACTACATTTTGATGAGTAAACGACACAGGTATGGGATGATCAATGCAAAGGTACGAACAAGTGCAGACTGCAATTCTGATCATAACGTGGGTGGTGTGCAAAATAAAAAACAAATTGAAAGCATTGAAGAAGACAAAGTTACGTTCATTGTGGGACCTCAACAAGTTAGAGGACCCCAGATAACGGAAAAATTTCAGAGAAGAACTGGACAATAAACTTGCAAAAAAATGTTTAGAAACGGACTGGAATCAGATGAAAAATTGTATAAAAGAAGTTGCGGAAAACATATGCGGAAGGCAATTGTTAGAGAAAAAGCAACAGTGGATGACGGAAGAAATACTGAATAAAATGAAAGAAAGACGAAACCTGAAAGGAACATTGCTTGTAAAAAACACACTTCTGTACAAAAAACTAAACAAGAAGATCCAACAAATGTGTAGAAAAGCAAAAGAAGATTACTAAAAAAAAAAGTGTAAAGAGTTGGAGCCTTTAGACGACATGAGATTGCCAAAACTGTTCACCAAACTAAAAGAAATGAACAGTCAATCTCCAGCTGCAAAGATGGGGCTGATCGATAAAAATGGACAAGTAATACAAACTCAAGAAGGAATAACCAACAGATGACAAGAATATGTGTCAGAGTTATATGATGATAAACGAGACAATATAGAAATTTCACCAGCAAAATCTGAAGTTACAAAAATAATGGAAAATGAAATTAGAGATTTCATAGCAAGACTCCCAGATAGAAAATCAAGTGGGATAGATGAAATTCCTGCGAAACTTCTGAATGAACTTCTGAATGACAATAGTGGTGAAACTCCGGATGACTTCACTAAGAGTATCTTGAATGATCCCAATACCAAAAATAACAAAAACAATGAGATGCGAAGAACACAGGACTATAAGTTTGATTTCACACGCCAGCAAAATTCTGCTACACATTATCAAAAAAAGGATAACCCCAATAATACAACAACAAATTGATGAAAATCAAGTGGGATATAAAAAAGGATCCGGAACAAGAAATGCAATCTTCCTTCTAAGAACAATTGGCGAACGGAAAATAGAAAAAGGAAAACACACTTACATTGCATACACAGATTACAGCAAAGCATTTGACATGATAAAACATATCAAGTTACTACAACTGCTCGAAAAATTTAATGTCCCGTTCTTCGAAAGAAGACTTATAAAAACATATGTTTTAAACAAACAGCAGCAGTTCGAAGTGGTAGCAGTCTTACAGAATTTTTCCCGATATTCAAAGGAGTTCGGCAGGGATGCATACTCTCACCAATATTATTGAATTTGCACAGCGAAGCAATAATCAAGGAAACATTAACAACACTAAACGAAAACGGAGTAAAATTCAATGGTCAAATAGTAAGCACCATACGATACGCAGATAACACCGTCATTCTCGCCGACGCAGAAGAAAAGCTGCAAGAAAGCATGGACAAAATCAATGAAATCAGTAAAAAATACGGAATGAAACTCAATTTGAAGAAAACAAAGACAATGCTGATCGAAAAAAGCAATGGAAATAATAAAATAAAAATTAAGCTGGAAGAAGAACAATTGGATCAAGTCACCACGTACACATACCTAGGGTCCCTCATTAAACAAGATGGAAGATGCACTAATGATGTAAAAATAAGAATCGGTCAAGCAAAAGCGTCATTTTGGAAATGCAAGGCATTTTTAAGAGGAGAAAGCGAAACCTTTTATTTTGTCTGCTGCAAAAAATAGTATACAGTACAAATATAAACCGGTAAAAATATATTCAACAACAGACAGGAAGCAGCGAAAGACTAGCCTATATTAGTCATCGAGTCAGCTGCTTCCCGTGTTTTTAATGTGCCATAAATTAAAACTAAGACTTCTATCTTGTTACATCAAACCAGTCTTGTCATATGGAAGTGAAAGTTGGACCTACAGCAAAGAAATTCCCAAAAAAATTAATGCTTTTCAACTCTGGTGCTACAGAAGAATATTAATAATATCATATAAAAAACACATTACAAACGAGGTAATTAGGAAAAGAATTAGAGTGCAAGATAGATGGGCAAACGACTTAGCAAAACAAAAGATGAAATTCGCGGGACGTATTTTGAGAAGATCAGCAGAACAGCTACATCAATTGGTTATTGAAGGTATGGTGGAAGGAAAAAAGTGCAGGAGAAGAAGACGAACATGGGGAGATGACGTAATAGGCTGCAGTGGGCTGATTTGTCAAGCATTGGAGAAACAAAAAGAGTAGCGGAAGAACGTGACTTGTGGAAGAAAATGACAGCCAACCTTCGGATTGGAGACGGCACGTGATGATGATGAAACGAAACATGCCAACCTTGAAGGTCCAAGAAACAGGTCTGTACCATATGAAGACAAACGAAATACGAAAAAATAAGAAACAACAAAATCTGAAGATTTTTTCAAATTCAATTTTTTGTCCAAAACGACCTGAGCTGTAATTGAACAAGTGCTCTGATGCCTAAAGCTAGTGCCTGAAGCCGACGTGTTGATTCACCGTTCACTGTTGGTGAGATTGTATTTCTGTTCGCAGTTTTAGTTTGTGCAAGTTGGAGTGAAGGGTGTTGATTTAGCTGGTCTGCTGTTAACTTGAGTTGTGTTATAGAATGATTATTTATTTTGCAGATTCGAGTTTTAAGTTTAATAAAGCCAAATAACGGTTACAACAATTTATTAAACTTATAATTTAAACATGGACAAGGTCTTGAAACCTGAACGTTTGGAAACTGAGCCAAGTGCTCCGTCAGCAGTCGACGAATTCAAACATTGGCTTGAGACGTTCAATCACTATTTAGAAGCTTTGGCTGCAGCAAATTTGAACCCAGACAATTTGAAAGTTTTAATCAACATGGTGTCCCCGAAGGTTTATAAAAGTATAGCAAGTGCTAGAGACTATGAATCGGCCATGACTATCCTGAAGGGTCTCTATGTAAAGCCTAAGAATATCGTAGCTGCACGTCATCGCTTGCGCACATGTCGACAGCAACCTAGTGAAACAATAGACAATTTCGTTTTGCGCCTGGAACATTTTAGTAAAGAATGTGAATGTAACGCTGTGACCGCCGAGGAGCATCGTCGCGGACTATTGAGAGATGCGTTCATTGCCGGTCTGTCTTCGAGCGGGATACGCCGACGATTGTTAGAAAACAGAAGTCTGGATTTTCAAGATGCATATGAGCTAGCTCGTGCTCAGGAGCTCGCAATTGCAAACGCTGAGGCCTATCAAACATCAACCAGTTCCATGGCGTCCAGCGGTGCATGTGCGTGGGAGTGGCCAAACGGACAGGAACGACTTTCCAGTCAGCAAGAACCGCAGTGCACCGAACCAGAGCTTCTTCAGGCAGCTTATGCTAAGCAACTGTGTTATTTCTGCGGAGAAGCTCGCCACCCCAGAAGGGAATGCCCAGCAAGAGATTCAGTTTGTCACTACTGTTCCAAAATCGGACATTTTTCGAGAGTCTGTCAACAACGTTCTGTTCGTTCTAAATCTAAACAATCACAGCGCACCAAATTGAACACTATCCGAAGCTCAGTACTAGCTACAGCTAATCTTTCAGCAACACAAAACAATAACAACGTTTTTTGTGATGTTTTAATTGACGTTTCACTGCAAAATCATTGATGGACACGGGGTCATCAGATTGCTACGTTACCAAAAGATTTGTCGATCAACATTCCTTAAAGATTCATCAAACATTGGGCGAAGTAATTTTAGCCGAAACATCTGTTCGTTTGCCAATCTTAGGGCATTGCTTTGCTACCTTGATCGTAAACAAAAATGAATATTCGAATGTTTCCTTCAACATTTTAGACAATTTGGCCACGGATGCAATAATCGGAGAGAAAATCTTTAAAGAACACGAAAGCGTTGTATTTAAATTCAATGGACATCGTCCTGTGCTGACTCTTAACGCCTTACCAAAAATGAATTCGCTTCACTCTAAGCCCTTCGACCATTTAACACAAGATTGCCATTCTATTGCTGATAAGACCAGACGATACTCCAAACAAGACAGAGATTATATTCATGAAGAAACACAACGCTTGCTACAAGACGGCATGATTGAACCAAGCAATTCTCCGTGGAGGGCTCAGGTTTTGGTTGTCAAAAACGAGCAATCAGGGAAAAAGCGCATGGTCATGGATTACAGCAGAACTATTAACCGTTTCACTCAGCTTGATGCATATCCATTACCACTAATCGAAGACATTGTCACCGAACTTTCTAAAAATAAAGTATTTACCACTGTCGACCTAAAGTCCGCTTACCACCAGATCGAACTTGATCCGAAGGATAAAGAATACACCGCTTTCCAGGCGGGCTCTGGCTTGTATCAATGGCGACGGTTGCCGTTCGGTTTAACCAATGCCGTTCCCGAATTTCAACGAGTCATTGACTGGTTTATCAAAAGCAACAATTTAAAGGGCTGCTTTCCTTACCTCGATGACATTACGATTGCTGGGAAGAATCAAGCTGATCACGATCGGAACTTGGAAGAATTTTTTAAAGCCGCGTCGAAAGCCAACTTAACTATAAACGAGAAGAAGACACAGCACTCTCAATCAAAGGTTTCTTTATTAGGATATCAAATCGAACATCAGTCAATCAAACCAGATCCAGACAGAGTGCAACCACTTCTCGATTTACCAGTACCCAAAACGCACAAAGAGCTCCAGCGCCTGGTTGGACTATTTGCTTATTATGCACGCTGGATTCCTAACTATTCGGACAGAATACATCCGCTTATTAAAGCTTCATTGCCTCTGCCAGAAAGCGCCAATCAAGCCATTCAAGAAATCAAGTCAGTGCTGGCTACAGCTTCGTTGCATCCTATCGACAACTCCTTACCCTTGACCGTGGAAACTGATGCTTCCAATTTTGCTATTGCTGCGACTCTTAATCAAGATGGACGCCCAGTTGCCTTTCACTCACGAACCTTGTCGACGGGTGAACAGCGTCATTCTGCTGTGGAGAAGGAGGCATATGCTATCGTGGAGGCTTTGCGCAAATGGAGACACCTATTAATCGGACGTCACTTCACATTAATCACAGACCAAAAGAGCGTATCGTATATGTTCGACGTCAAACACTCAAGTAAAATAAAAAACGAAAAGATAACTAGATGGCGAATTGAACTCTCTCAATTTAGTTACACGGTCTTACACAGACCAGGGAAGGAAAATGTAGGTCCTGATGCACTTACACGTGCATTCTGTGGTGCAATTAGTAAAGACAATTTGCGTGAGCTTCATGTTGCTCTGTGTCATCCTGGCATTACTAGAATGACTCATTTCGTGCGAAACAAGAATCTTCCTTACTCCGTAGCAGAAATACGAGACATGGTGTCCAAGTGCTCCGTATGTGCTGAAGTCAAACCACGCTTTGTCAGATCGGACCAATCTCAATTAATAAAGGCTACCCAAGTATTCGAAAGACTCAACTTGGATTTTAAAGGACCTCTTCCCAACGCAACGAAAAATAAATATATTTTGACCATTGTCGATGAATATTCCCGATTTCCATTTGCTTTCCCATGTGCCGACATGACGCCAACAACAGTAATCAAGTGTTTAACGGAACAGTTTGCTACTTTTGGAATGTGTTCATATATTCACTCGGATCGCTGGTCTTCCTTTCAATCTCAAGAATTAAAATCTTGGCTCCACTCTCATGGGGTAGCTGCCAGTCGAACGACCAGCTACAATCCTAGAGGAAATGGACAGTGTGAAAGATACAATGGAATTATATGGTCCAATGTGCGTTAAAATCTCGTCAGTTGCCACCTTCCCATTGGGAAGACGTTTTGACCGATGCCCTGCATTCAATCCGTTCATTATTATGCACGTCGATCAACTGCACACCTCATCAACGATTCTTCCAGCATGCTCGACGCTCGGTCAACGGAACTACTATTCCGTCGTGGCTTAAACCAGGTCCAATTTACGTCAAAAGACACGTGCGTAATAAGAATGATCCTTTAGTGGACGAAGCGGAACTGCTTGAAGCAAACCCAGGTTATGCTCACGTTCGTTTAAGCAATGGAAATGAAACCACCGTGTCTATTAGAGATCTCTCACCATGCAACAGGTCTGCCGACGACGCTGCTGTAAATCCGGCGTGTAATTCTGAAAACGAATCTTTCGCCGAACCTGATGCTACTACTCCAGAATTCTTGTCCATCGTACCTCGAGAAAGTAACACTTCCGAGCCGTCGTCTTCAGAAACGATGCAGCCTGATGATGGACCAAGCGAAACTAATGAGAATAGCGTTGTCACTCCAAAGCTGCGCCGCTCTGAACGCAGACGCAAGCCTGTCGATTACTACGGTGCTGTGCCTTACGTTTGATACAATTTGTGTTCAACTTTATGCTATGGCACATGTAAACATTAGATGTTATAATAACGGTGTATCTTCAATTGCAATTTTAAGTTCCAATTGTTCTCTTTGTTTTTTTTTTCAATTCTTGGTGTTGTTCAATTTTTATATGGGGGAGAATGAGCTGTAATAGAACAAGTGCTCTGATGCCTAAAGCTAGTGCCTGAAGCCGACGTGTTGATTCACCGTTCACTGTTGGTGAGATTGTATTTCTGTTCGCAGTTTTAGTTTGTGCAAGTTGGAGTGAAGGGTGTTGATTTAGCTGGTCTGCTGTTAACTTGAGTTGTGTTATAGAATGATTATTTATTTTGCAGATTCGAGTTTTAAGTTTAATAAAACCAAATAACGGTTACAACACGACCTTCAAACTGTGAACAAAATGCCACATCTAGCAATGCCAAGCCTATGCTGGCTGTCTGAATGACTAACCAGAACTTTATAGACTAATAAACCTTTTCTGCTTTTGTGAACTGAGTAACAGGACTGATTCAGAACTTCACAGGCTAGTTGACTGGTTGACTAGTTGACTAGTTGACTGGTTGAATAAACTGTTGTTTTCTCTAAGTCAATAAACTGAAACTTTAGTAAGATATTTCACGACTTTTCAAACTTGTGCTTGCCTGCAGGAAGTTTTCTGCATCATACTGCATACATCACTTCCTATAGCTGTACCATACAGAAACACGCAGGGGCGCCGGAAGCGGGGGGGCAGGGGGGGCGGATGCCATGGCCGCAGGCTGCTTTAAGGCTTGACAGTAGGTTACATCATGATAACATAGCATGATGCCCTTTTTTGTACACCGGACATTTGTAGGCTATCATTACTCAATACATAGTGAGCTTATAGATTAGCATTATCGCTATATCTTATCTTAAAACTTGACAAAAAATTTGCCTTTTAGTAAAAAAAGTGCCCTTTTTTCGTAATCTTGCCCCTCCAGTCAAAAATCGTACCGGCGCCCCTGGATACACGGTAATTGTGACAGGAAGGCTGATGAACCAGCTTTGCTTCTCACCACCCCAAGCGCCACGTCAACTTAGTCAAAACTGAGTATCAAAGTTTTTGCTAGGTAAAGCGATCAAAGCTAAAATAATTGGACATTTGAAACAATTAAGTCAACGATCTATCCTTGCGATTTATTAGTTAGTCTGACTAATAGATCATAAGGATAAAACTTTCCTCATCCAGTAAATATTGTTCTTCAAGGTTTGTTCAACGTCTGGATAAGTTGAATCAATGTAATACCAGGCAATTTGTCGGGAAATCAACTACCAAAGAAAAGCGTCCATTTTAACAATGATTTAATGTCCAGAGGCGTTGAAGCAACAATAAATGACAGCGTTCGCTTGCTATAGGTCCAGGAAATTAAAACCATAACGACCTTCACATAATCATACTGTCGGGACCAAAGCCCACACAGTATTGCAAATAAGAGCTGTAACGGTGGTTCATTTTGAGTAAGATTACGTCAAAGTTTTGTACGAATACGCTAAACTAACCGGACATCATCCCACGTATCAAACCTGTCCGTTTTCACATTAATTCCACGTCTTGAAAACGCAAATCAATGTAAAAAAACTACTGGTTTGCTGGCTTGGAATTTTTTAACTATTGAAAAAGATCAAGTGAAGTAGAATGCATGAAACAAAAATTAAACTAAGACCATGGTTCAAATTGTGTTAAATTATATATGACGTCTCACGATTACGGTAACTACAATAATATTACCAAGTGCTTCAACTCAGCAAGTCCATTTCAGCTACTGTCCAAGTCAGCAAATAAGAGTTTCATCTAGCATCATCATACTTTCTTGGTCATCGCTAGCTAAAGTGAAACTGCTGACTTGTTCCATGCCAATTTTCGGCTTGCTTAGTTGTTACTTGCTCAGTTTCTTCATTTGCCAACTTCAGTCACTTGCTGAAATGTTGCTAGCTCAGTTGTCACTTGCCCAACTACTGTTTGTTCACTTCACAATTGCTGACGTGTAAGAGACTCCAATAATAGGACTTTGTAAAAGTTTCCATTGTAACACTAATTTAGGGCGTGTTGATTTGGGAAATTTTTTTTTTTTGCAAATTTCTCCAATGACGGGGTCTAAAAATATGTGTTTGGATCTGAAAAACACGAATCTGCTAATATTTTCGCATTTGCAAAACGTTTAGCTTGGTAAATCTGCGTTTCAAAAACTAGCAACATTGCTATGGGAAAAAGCATTGGCTTTTCACGATAATAGACATTAAAACAACACTTTCATTTCTTAACATGAAACAATCTTACTCAGGCAATTTCCAGAGTTTTATCAACATTGTTCTTGCTTAGGACCTACAAGATTTTGTCCATTGTTGTTTTTATTGTATAATGTGAGGCCACCATAGGTTGTAGGCATTCCGAATTTTATATGTAATTTGTGCAGCATTACAGAGATTATACGGTAGTTATTCTGTTAAGCTGGTCAAGGATTAACATTTGTCTAACTTCAATTTAATTTGTTCTAGAATTTGCAATGGCAGATAAATATGTTGGCACTTCGGAAACATTATTTATTGTATAGTGCATATACCTGTGGATAACACATCGGAAATTACTACAAGCATAAAAGATGCTAAGAAACTGAAGAGAACATTAAATTTGTTTGTAGCAGTTAAAACATTTACACAACAAGTTTCATCAAGTCTTGCTTTGACTTGTTCTTTGACATCAGCCGCCGACTTGCCTCTTGCCCTCTGATATAGCCTTCACGTTTCTCGTGAGTATACACTTTGGCTGCTGCCTCTGTGACTTGCTTCACACACCTTTCTATTGACTGGGTATGGCAGGGCCAATTTGGAACTTGCATGGGCTCATCAATAAACTGCCTTACTTCAGCTGTTGTTAATTTGCAGGTCAAAGGTGGTTCATACACCCCCACAGACAGGCGCGGATCTATGGGGGGGGGCCAAGGGGCCCGGGCCCCCCCGAAATTTTGTGAAAAATTGTTGAATGGTTTGATATGCTTCAAAACAGCTGATATTAGTCCCACAGCGGACTTAACTTATCCCCGGGGGGGGGGGAGAGGAAATTATTTTTTGTTATTATTAAGGTTGAAATTATCCATGGATTATACATTTTAATAGCAACATTTGTTGGAGCTGGCTCGGCTGAAACCAACGCTGAGCCAAATGACGTCAGTTGAAACAATCTGAAACCCGAATTGTTTTATAGTTTTTAGTCTTCATCATAATTTTAATCAATTACCATAGACTATATGTCTGCAAACATACAAATATCCAATTGGTCATGGACACTGCATATAGGCTACAGGGTTTTAAACCAGATTTCAAGTTTACTTTGCATGCTGTTAGCAATTTTTATTTCAGCAAAATTTATTAATGAACATGTCGTATATATCGTAGTATCATTGTTCACAGTGGCGTAGCAAGGGGGGGGGGGGGGGGGGGGGTGGGGTTACAACCCGCCCTTTGGCACGCGTGTGACGTCACGATATTGAGAATGATGCTTTCAGTCTCTATCCCCATAAACATTGGCTCGTAAAAATACGAGAAATATACGTGTATTACACGAGTTTCCTCAGAATTTCACGTGTTTTTTACGACCAATGTTTATGGGAATGTCTCTAAAACAAAGGTTGCCTAATTTTAAGCGAAACTGCATTAAAAGAGCGAGTTTTGCCAATACCAAACATTCAAACATCTCAGCCAGGAATTAGCAACAAGAAAACATAGAGACTTAGCTTTATTACCGAAAAAATGCCGAAGAAAACATGATCTTATCCTTTTGCTATGCCACCGGACAGCACCATTTTACAGGAATATTTATACCCATATTTTTGTTGAAAATGCACTCAGAATGCACCAAATTCAAAGTAATTTTTCAAAATTTTTTGGGGGAGGCCCCCCAGACCCCCCGCCGCTGGATGTTGCCTTTGGCGAACACACCGTTGGGCTTCGCCCGCACGCCGTCAAAACCCCCAAATTCATAGCTACACCACTGATTGTTCATATTTGTTTTATCTTTTTCTTACTTTTTAATTCATTTTTAAATTTTTGGCCCCCCCCCCAAAAAAACTCTTAGATCCGCGCCTGCCCACAGACCAGTCTATCAACTCCAACAGAGAAGAAGCATCGGGGATGATTGAAGGGGTCTTTCTGGGACGAACGGAAAGATCACCCAATGTACACAGTACAGCCATCTCTACCCTTAATGTCAGCAATCTTTTGTACTCCAACTTTCCTCTCTTCAATATCTTTTGAGCACAAGAGTGTTTGAATTACCATTTCACTAAACGCGTACCATGCTGAACGCTTGATTGATGGCATGACAGCGTTCACCACAACTTCCTTCTGCAGCCTTAGCAGTTGCAGCTGAAACATGATATGACGAGGACCTTCTGTCCAAGTGTGCTTTATCTTGATGTTGAACCAGCACGGAAAGTAAACTCCAACAACGTATTCCACTATTAGTCTTAAGTTGTTGAGGGTTTCACCTTTTAAACCATGTTTTGAAACCCATATGCGACACGGTCTGTTTGCTGTTGTCAGCCACCTGGAATGGTTCACGGGACCTATTTCAAGAAGTGCAAGATTTGTGGGAAGTTGCCCTGTCCTTATGGCCTTTGCGATCCTATATCCATACATTTGATCAGTAGAGAGATCCCTTATGACATCGTCATGCAGTGAAATAAGAGGCTCTCCAATGGAGATTTCAGTAAATGAAGGATCCACTTCAAGTTCAGTAGCAGTGTCTAGCATTTTTCCAATCTTGCCTGCCCACTTGTTATGAGACAATGTCTTCCCATCCAGTTTTGTGATCAAGTAACGTAAGGGTAGCTCATTAGTGTGTAGAGAACAAACCAACCAGACCAGCTTACGACCAAGTTTCACCTCTACCCAGTGCATGCAACCACCCCCCCAACCAGTATTAGCGTTCGTTGAATCACCTCCAATGACTTGCAGATTGTTATCAATACCCTTCTTCTTAATGAAATCAACAAGATTGTCTGCAATAACTTCTGCTGGATTTTTTCTGTAAGCTTTTCTCAGGAGTGAAATGGTACAAATATCTTCCACCTGGCTCACTACATACACAATAATGCTCTTCTTTAATGACGCTGGGGAACTGACGATCGGAATTATCTGCTTTCAGCATAACTTTAGTCATATCTTGACGACCATCAAAGAAAATACAGTCAATTTCACCCCTGCTACAACGATCATCAAACTCTTGATCTAGAAACTTCATAACTTTTTCTTGAGCCCTCTTGACTTTACTATGATCAATTACAAGACTCTTGTCTTCTTCACTGATCAAACCAACATCTATTAAGGCAGCGGTGGAGATGGCAGCTGCGGCACGTAGGCCAACACCATATCTGATACTTTGCATGGCAACATTACGTATCTCTAACGTGTTGTAGAACTGCTTGTTGCTATAAGCGGAAGATGCCGATGTACCTGGTGCACAAATGCCTGCAGTTAGCATGCTTCCTTGATTACTTTTGCACTCCTTTTGTCACGTGTACTCCGCGAGGCAGTACTCTGTTCTATTCGTATCATTTCATTCTGGCAGGCTAGCGAACAACAGCTTCTTTTGTTCTAGTTCTAGTGTTGAGTTTAATATCTTACGTTGTGTATTTTGTTGCAGAAATTGCGATTCGATCATTTTTCTTTTGTTAATACATTTAAGAAAAATAACCGTCTTTGTTCATGATCGAATCGCAATAGGATAAGGTTAATCTAAAGAAATTTGTGGAATGGTGGTGATAACATGCGCCTTTCCCAACTGTAATTTTGAAACAGCCGACGTGCCCGAAGCGGTTGCTTGTGTGGTGCTGCAAAGTCACACGTACAGTCATGCTGATACGACGCGCAACGTTCCAGCGCCCGTAAACCTTGGTCCGAAGCTTATTCGACCTACTGTAGACATTGGAGTTTCTCCGGAAGAATGGAACGTGTTCACCAGAAGATGGAAGGCTTTCAAAGAAGGTTGCAGAATTTCTGATGAAGCAGCTTCAGCCCAGTTATTCCAATGTACCGGCCAAGCCCTAGGGGACAGCCTTCTCCAAGCTGACGCTGAAACAGTGAGTAAACCTGTAGATGAACTTTTGCTTGCAATGCGACAACTGGCCGTTATACCTGTCACCACAGGGGTGTTACGAACAGAGTTTATGGCTATGCACCAAATGCACGATGAAAAATTTCGCGCTTTTGCAGCTCGTGCTCGAGGAAAAGCGGATATATGTGCATTCACTACTAAATGTTCTTGCGGCCTGAAAGTCAGTTATACAGATCACATGATCCGAGACACACTACTCAGTGGAATTTCTGACAATGAGATTCGTCGCGACATGATGGGAATGGACAAAGTATTGTCGATTCCCATTAACGATATCATCGCTCTTGTCGAGAATAAAGAAACGGCTCGCAATGCGGTACCATCTCATGACGTTTCGGCAGTGTCGACTTTCAAGCGCAAGAAAAGCCAAAGCCCTATTCCAAGAGACCGTGGACACACCCAGGCAGCACCCTCCTCTCCCAATTGGTCAAAACAAACTCACTGCCCTAAATGCAATAGATTATTCAATCGTTACAGAGAAGGACCCAGAGGTTGGAACACTACGCCTTTTTCCTTTTGTCTCGAATGCTTTCGGTCATCTCGTCATAAAAACAAATGGGGCGCTCCTCCTAAAGATGCATCAGTCGGAGCACTCTGTGCAGCACCTACTGTACCTCAAATAGGCACATCTGCCTCAACACAAACTGACATCGTAGCCCGAGACCCAATGTGCTCAACAATTCGTGGTCCTCACCACACATTCCAAAAAGGGCATTGGACACCATCCCGCATGCGAGAACATCCCACAGTTCGGGTAGACATATCTATGGATAACTCATGTCATCATGGCAGTTACACTGGCGTGATAGCACAAGTAACAGCAATCGCAGATACTGGTGCCCAAATAAATGTATGGTCACTGAAGAACTTTGTGCAATCCGGCTTTGGACAAGAGACCCTTGTACCCGCACCAAACCTAATAGCTGCAAATCGCTCTACTATTTCCATTACAGGAGCATTTCGTGCCATCATTCGGGGTACAGCGCACGGCTGCAATGTTGAATGTCGGAGCATGATTTACATCAGTCAAGACGTTGACAAGTTATACTTATCTCATGACACACTATTGCATTTAGGTGCCCTATCCCCGAAGTTTCCAACTCTTGGGGAACATCAGATCAAGCAAGAAATGGCGCACAATCTTATCGAACCAGAAATCAACGTCTTCAGACTTGTTAACGGTGGCTGCACATTACCCAGCAAGCAACTGGAGTCGTGCACTTGCCCTCAACGTGGTGCAGTTCCAGCTCCCCCAACCAAGCTCCCGTTCCCGTGCGCACCTGAAAACAATGACAAGATGGCAAACTGGCTACTCCAAAGGTACGCCGCATCCACTTTCAACACTTGCCCGCACCGCGCGCTACATTGTATGGCTGGTCCTCCCATAGAAATTCATGTTGACCCCAACGCGAAGCCAGTGGCCGTTCATACACCAGCGTCTATCCCCTTGCATTGGCAAGAAAAAGTACACGCTGATCTCCTCCGCGACGAGGCTCTGGGAATCCTTGAAAAAGTCCCCCACGGCGAACCCACCACATGGTGTCATCGTATGGTTATCACACGCAAAAATGATGGCTCACCACGCCGTACTGTCGACCTTTCCCCCTTAAACAAATTCTGCCAGAGAGAAACCTTCGCCTCTGAAGCTCCATTCCAGCTATCCCGTCGTGTCCCCAGAAACACTTGGAAATCGGTGACTGACGCATGGAACGGCTATCACAGTGTTCCACTGCGTCCTTCTGATCGGCACCTCACAACTTTCATCACTCCCTTTGGAAGATGGCGCTACACTAGAGCACCGCAAGGATTCCTATCCTCTGGGGATGGCTACAATCGCCGTTTCAATACCATATTAACTGATTTTGTGCGCAAAGAACGCTGTGTCGACGACACAGTGTTCTATGATAGCGAACTGGAAGAACATTGGTGGCGAACCATAGAATTCCTCACTTTAGTGGGACGGGCGGGCATTGTCCTTAACCCTGACAAGTTTCAATTTGCCCAACGCACCGTAGATTTTGCTGGGTTCCGTATCTCAGAAGCAATGGTCGAGCCCCTCCCTAAATACTTGCTCGCCATCCAAGAATTTCCAGTCCAGAATAATATCACAGACATACGCAGCTGGTTCGGATTAATCAACCAAGTAGGAAACTATGCTCAACTGCGTGACCTAATGGCACCGTTCAAGCCGTTCCTTAGCCCAAAGCATAAGTTCGAATGGTCTCAGGAGCTGGATTCCGCATTTGCCGCCTCCAGATCGGCAATTGTTGACGCTATTCGCCATGGGGTAGAAATCTTTGATCCCTGCCGTCGAACATGTTTGCGCCCTGACTGGTCTAATAAAGGCATCGGATATTTCCTTCTCCAAAAACACTGCGTATGTGCTTCCACTATACCGGACTGCTGCTCATCAGGTTGGAAAGTGACTCTTGCAGGATCCCGATTCCTCTCATCGGCTGAACGACGTTATGCCCCCATAGAAGGCGAAGCCCTAGCAGTTGCGTGGGGCCTAGAACAGACAAAGTATTTTGCGCAAGGCTGTGATAATTTGGTTATTGTAACGGATCATAAGCCATTGGTAAAAATAATTCGGAGACCGTACGTTGGACGAAATCACTAACACTCGCCTGTTTCGTTTAAAACAGCGTACACTAATGTGGTGCTTTGATATCGCACACTTACCCGGCACAACCAACTGCGCAGCCGATGCTGCCTCACGTCATCCAGTATCATGCGATCTCATTGCTGTAGCGTCGTGTGCAGAAAATAATGTAGCAGAAATGGCGCTGGTTACTATCATACAGGCAGATGCCGCCCATACCTTTTGCTTGCAATGGTCTGAAATCGTTCGGGAAACAGCCGCCGATCCAAACCTTAGCAAGTTAATGGTAGCTATTGAAACGGGATTCACCTTTCCCAACACCGGCGACATTCGCCCATATCTCCCCTATCGTGACGGGTTCTTTGTTGAAGACGACGTTATTCTATATCATGATCGTATTGTTGTACCACCATCGCTTAGGCCTAGAGTACTCTCAACGTTGCATGCTGGTCATCAAGGTGTGTCTGCCATGGAACGCCGGGCACGTGCTATAGTATTTTGGCCCGGTATGACTAATGATATCCATGCTATTCGTGATTCGTGTACATCATGTAATCGTAATGCTCCATCTCAAGTAGCTCCTCTCCCGACGCCATGTGATCCCCCAGCTACACCATTTGTGCAAATTTTTGCAGATTATTTTGACTATGGGGGCCGTCACTTTTTGGTCATTGGGGACAGATTCTCGGGGTGGTCAGATGTATTTGCCACGCCATCAGGATCGAATGCCGCAGGAGCAGCTGCTTTGACTCAACTTTTGCGCTCGTACTTTGCCACGTTTGGTGTTCCTGAGGAAATATCTACAGATGGGGGTCCCGAATTTACTGCTGCCGTTACTGAACTCTTTCTTAAAAATTGGGGTGTGCAGCACCGCATATCGTCATCTTACTTCCCTCAATCTAATGGTCGAGCTGAGGTGGCTGTCAAAACTGTCAAACGCTTGCTCATGACTAATGTAAGCCCAAACGGAGACCTGAACAACGATTCCTTCTTACGTGCATTGTTACAGTTGCGTAACACACCTGATCCTGACTGTGATATCTCTCCAGCAGAGATCGTGTTCGGTCACCCTCTGCGCGACGCATTCGGTTTTGTAAACCGCCTAGTCAAGTTCTCCAATCGTCACATTCGTCGTACATGGCGGGATACATGGAAGGCAAAGGAAGACGCCCTTCGCCTGCGAGCTGGTCGAACCGATAAGGCGCTGTCTCAGCATATTCGTCCTTTTCGTGCTTTACAATGTGGAAACCGCGTATTTATCCAAAACCAAAACGGTAACTATCCTCGAAAATGGGACAAAGTGGGAATGGTTGTCGAAACGTTGCCGCATGACAAATATGTAGTGAAAGTTGACGGGTCGGGCAGAATCACAAAACGGAATCGACGTTTCTTGCGAGTAATTCCACATACTAAAGCATGTGCCGATCCCATCCCTCCTCAACCAAACATCAATGCTCACCCACAGAGCCTCCCATCATCTTCTTTTGCCCAGCCTCCTGAAACGGACTACTGCCCTCCCCACCCTCCGCATCTCGAGATAGGCCCTAGCCCAGAAATTGGAGAATCACCGATGTTGCCTCTCGATGCAGATCACAGTCCGCCTGCACTCTCCTGCCCCACACCAGCCTCAAGCCCGAAGCTTTGTGAGCCACAGCACTCACCTGAACCTCCAAAGCAGCCGCTACCTTTCGATTCAGTGGAACCAACCGAACCCACAAGTGGAGTCCCTCATATTGAAAAATCGCCTGTTTTGCGCCGTTCTACGCGGTCCGGACGGCCGGCGTTGGATTTAGACGCATCCTCTGGTCAATGAGTAATCAAGGGTTCGAGCTCGTAAGTCTACAGTTTCGCCTTACGAGCTGGGGGGGATGCACAAATGCCTGCAGTTAGCATGCTTCCTTGATTACTTTTGCACTCCTATTGTCACGTGTACTCCGCGAGGCAGTACTCTGTTCTATTCGTATCATTTCATTCTGGCAGGCTGGCGAACAACAGCTTCTTTTGTTCTAGTTCTAGTGTTGAGTTTAACAATCTTACGTTGTGTATTTTGTTGCAGAAATTGCGATTCGATCATTTTTCTTTTGTTAATACATTTAAGAAAAATAACCGTCTTTGTTCACTTGGCATTTGAACTGTTACTTCCTCATCTTGAGTTTGAGCACTGTCACTTTCATCATCTGAGAAAGTAAACGAAACATCTGACTGACAGTTTTGCCTGTATTTATCTATCCTTCTTTTCTCATCTTTTTCCCTTTTCTGCCTTTTAACTTGCTTCTTATGCTCTGGCAGATCTGGTAATGCAATCTGATGTGGTTCAATTGAACCAGTTTTTTTCCCTCTGACCTTTGATGAATGTTAGTTCTATCAGAGGGATCTTCATTTGCTTAGGGCAAATACAAATAACATGAGTTTCTTGTTTACATCCACCATCTTTTGGGCAACCAAATTCAAAACAGCTAACAATTTTACATTTGCAGTTAAGAATGTCGAAGAAATTGTCAAGTTTTGCAGTAAACTCTTCTTTGATCATCAGTTTTCCTCTCCCAAGAGAAATGTTTTTTGCCTGCTCCCAGCTCCCTCGAATCTTTCTGAAGACAGTAGCTTGCAAATTTAGCACAGGACTTTCAAATAACCTGTTTGCCCGTTGCCATTTTTCGATAACTTGTGGGTAAATATCTTTATCAAGAGCAGCTGTCGAATAATTTCTGACATCTTCGCAACTTTGTTCTCTTACCAGTAAACCAAATCGCAAAACATCTCGAAGAGTTGGAAGCTCTGACGGCAACAACTCCCTGCTTGTACCAATGAAGTTACTCATATGTGTGAATGCACTAAGCCTCGTTCTCTTGGAAGCCATTCAAACAGTAACAGAAATCTTTGAACTCGAAAACTTTAAGAAGCACAGCAGCAAAATGCCTTCGTTCTCTTCGGTAAACTCAGCTGTATATAACACTCAATCCAACATAAATCTACTCCTGAAAGTAGTTTTAACTTAACTCGAAGTAATTCACGTCCTACAAAAAATTCATAAAAGGACATGACACTTTTTTGGATTATGCATTGTTTAATTAAAGCTAAGAGAATGGTGTTTCACCCTCACCACTTCAAAGTTTATTGTAACAGTAACACTACCGCAAGCCTGTAAGTCTTAATTGCAAAAATAAACTTACCTTACCAACAATAGTAAAACTTCTCACACGCTTATAATAGTAAAACTCTCACAAAACGTCATAACGCTTGCTAACTACTTTTATTTTTGCTACAACCAGCCCCCACCAGTGCCAACAGATGCAAATAATGCATCATTATTACGCAGTAAGGTTAGCGTTGATGTAGATACAGTTGTTGCAGCAAAATTCTGTGTTACGTCACAATTGGAAAAGAAAACTTACTAATTCCTATCAGCAGGAGGAAAACTTGAAGAAGCAAGATTTCGATAAGCGATTTTCCAAGCTAAACTGCTTTATTTTTCGTTTAAAAGGGTATTTTTAGAAGTTTTACACCAAGCCACAACTTTTTAGCACCAGTCATTGTTGGGATTTGGCAATTGAAAAAATCAACACGCCCCATGTAACAGCCCAGCCAGCAAGCCCATATGGGCCCCATATACTATTTTAATGGGCTTGTGGGCATGTGGGTTTTATGTGGGTTTTTTGTTTTTGCCATATGCGCCCAATATGGGCTTTCTTGCAGAATGTGTTGCTAAATGACAAGGTGGAATATAAAACTTCCAATCTTCAAATGCGTGATCATTATAAATGCATTTTAAGAAATTTAGCCACATAAAATTATTGATCATGGGCTAAGCATGAAATATTGATGGGCTTCCCACTTTGTTTATGGGCAGACCATGGGCTGCCCACTTTGTTTATGGGCAGACCATGGGCTGCCCACATTTTTTATGGGCAGAACATGGGCAGCCCACATTTTTTATGGGCAGATCATGGGCTACCCACATTTTTCATGGGCAGGCCATGGGCTGCCCACATTTTTTATGGGCAGACCATGGGCTGCCCACAGTTTTTATGGGCAGACCATGGGCTACCCACATTTTTCATGGGCAGGCCATGGGCTGCCCACATTTTTTATGCGCAGACCATGGACTGCCCACATTTTTTATGGGCAGACCATGGGCTACCCACACAGTGATTCAAAGGTTTGTGGGCAACCCATACTAATATGATATACACCTCGATCAGCATTTGTCTAGACTTTGAGATTTTTTAGTTGTCTCAAACGACTTTTGTTGATCTTTTAAACAAACACAAAATGAAATTGAACAAGCAAAATTACTGGAGGCACCTTGCTATGCATTGCGCAAAGCATCACTGCTTGCAGTTGGAGCGCTTTGGCAAGGTTAGCAGTAGTACTATTTTTTGTGCTTACGTACCACAAATAGGAAAATGTCACATGGAGCTATATACCTACTCGTGCGTTGTTGATCAAAATAAAACAGTTCATCATCGTGTGCACTGTCTGCAGTTGACGCTCTTGGCTTACGCCGATTGAGCACTTTACTGGGGGCACCTTGCTATGCATTGCGCAAAGTTCACTGCTTGCAGTTTGGCACTTTGGCATCTGTCTGCAGTTATATACCTGATATACATATGGGCACTGGGCAGCCTGTATTAGATTTATGGGTTACATATGGGCAGCCCATATTAGATTTGTGGTTTGAGTGTGAGCAACCCACATGAAACCCATAAATGAATATGGGCAGCCTATATGGGGGCAATGTGATGCCCGCGGACACAATGTGTATGGGCCCCATATGGGCATCTCACATGGGGCCCGTACATCAGCCCATATGGGTCCCCATGTGGGGCCCATATAGGCTTGCTGGCTGGGAGTTAGGCCTACAATCGAAGGTTAAATTTTTGATGACCTATTAGCGAAAACAAGTTTAAGTTTTAATAGCCTACTTTGTTTGGAAACGTTCAGGCTGTTCTTAGCAAACTTTTCCTGTCGAAATAAAACAAAGCACTTCAAAATATATTCGAAATGCATTAGAAAATCTTCAATGAATTGTATGAATCCAACTTTATCGGTTAAACCGACTCTTCCTGTGAAAAGGACAGTTAGTGACAACAAGTGTTTTTAATAGCTGACTCGATGAAGACATTATTGAAGAGCTTAAGGTTGAATGGTTCGTTGCAGCAACATTATCTGTGACCAATGCGGTTGGCATGGGAGGCCCATTGGGCTATGCCATACCCTTTTCAATATTTCTTGGACGACTAAATTTTAAGAAAAAATTTAAGTGGTTTTTGGGTAGCAGCAGTATTAAAATTTTAAAATCAAACCAAAAGAGAATTAAAAACAAAAAAATTGTCCCTATATCCTTCTTATTTATATGGAACTTGCGACACTTTATTGATTCCTACCAGAGTTTCACGATATTGAGCCATTTGCCGATGAGTTGGCCATAAAGAAATCGATTTTAAAGTTTAGCCAAGCATGACCAATTTTAAAATTGATCCCAGTGTGGCTATTTATTAAGCTGGACCATAAGCGCATCCACTTTTATTTATTGTTGCTAAAATATATATCTATACCTCTTTTGTTTTTGACAACACTGTAATTTTCGGTTTATTTTATTATTTCAATGCTGCCATTTTTATTGTAGGTAGCTGCACTAATGTCCTTTGACCACGGTGAATAGTTATATGGGTTATTTATTTTGTTTAAAACAAAAAGTTTGATATGTTGAGTACTTTAAAAAGTTACCTTGAAGGCTACAAAATGTAGTCATTTTATCAGCAACAACAATATCATTGTTATTTTCATTTATTAACATTTCGCTGTTACTATATTTATTTTGGAAGAAAGTTAAATATTGTTAGTTTTCATGAGCTTTCATCGTGAGAAAATTTACTATAATTTAACCAACAATAACTTGAGTTAAAAAACCGAAAAAAACTCATAACTTGCTCGTGCTCGCTGATTCTTGATTTAAGATCAAGTTTGGTCTGTCCAATATAAATTAAATTAAGAATCAACGAGCACCAAAGAGCTGTTTCGTAAATTTCAACAACCGGAGCATTCCGCTCTTTGCAAACACTATAAATTCAAACCATAAAATTACTTGGACCAACGCTACCATTCTTAAAACTGAAAAGGATTATACAAAAAGACTGTTTACAGAAAAGTGGTAGGCCTACATAAACCAGAAAGCACAAAAAATTACTTTGACTTTGCGTTCACCTTTTCCTTTGCTCATAGTGCAGGCTAGGCTGGCGCAAAATCTCCAAAAATAATTTTTTTCTTTTAAATTTTTCGTCAGTTTGGAATATTGTTCCTTTTGGTAAATGTATCTCCTACACCAAATTTCACAAAAAAATATTAACGTTTGACCCTGGTTCACCTGGTTTGAATTTTTTTAAAATATCGAATTTTCGCTTAGGGGAAGGTATGGACTGATGAGCCACTTTTTCACATTGAAAGCTATAGTTGGTTAACCAATCACTCTATGATGACGAAACTTCCTCACAACATAGTGTGATCACTTCAGTATATTGTGTAAAAAATTCAACCACATATAATTATAAGATCAACAATAATATTTGACAACATTGACGGTGATCAGAGTGGTTCAAGGGTGCAAACGCGTTTGGACCCTTGAACCACCGGGTATGGACCCTTGAACCACTCTGGTAAGTTTGACCTTAAAGATGTTTAGAGCAAACTTTTATGATACAATAAATACACTGTCAAATGCGCACACTGCTAACAGTTTGCAAAAATAGATTAAACAATATTAAACTGCGAAAAGTCGGTTCAAAACTTTTTAATGTCGACTGTTTGTTTTGTCGTTCCTGCAAGTGGTGGGGGGAAAACAAAAACAATTGATAAGGCATAACCAGCTTCGCTAGTCATTTTAAAATACTTTACACTCTACTTACAATACACAATAATTTCTAAAATGAAAAATAAATGAAACATGTTTATTGTCCCTCACATAGGCATTGTGCTAACCCATGAACTATGTGGTTTAAGGGACAACACTTTTGGTGGATCATCGGTCAGAACTGTTGGTGACAAAGTTCCATCTTAGATTAACTTAATGAAAATGAAGTAAAGTCTAAATGAACTGTATTAAATCCTGCACTACATAGCCCATTACAATTTCTGAATTTTATATCTCGATGCTAGCTGTATTTAAGTTTCTGTAAAGCTCCAAACGCAAACGAGAAATTTTACTAAAACACCTCAAAATCACACCCCACCCTCTAACTTGCAAAATTTAAAAAAATTCCATCCAGAACTTTCCAAGAAATACAATTGAACTAAATGCAACTTATTTAGTTGATAAAAAATCTACTATAAGGTTTTATTTGAATTTGGAAGGGGATGGTTCATGGGTGAGGTATGGTCATGGGTTCATACCTTCCCCTATCCCTGAAACTGCTCACTCGCTATCTTCTAATGCACTCTAGCATCTTAATGGACACAATAAGAGGCAGTAACACAAACTTGTAGCAAGCAAAGTAGTTTAATTAGCAATTCCATGAACACTGACACATGTATTACTCTCAAAATGTCGAATTCTACCACATTTCAGACATGATTTTCTTTGTGCACTCTTCACGTAGTAAATATCTACTGATTTCAGTTTCTTGAATCATTTGACGATGTTTATCGATTTTCACAGGCCAACAAAACTTTTTTTTATATAAAGACATGTGAGAGTCATTTTAAGGTATTTCGAGGCCCCTGATTCTAAAAATCGAGGCCCCTGATTCTAAAAATGCACTAAGTTTTCTCGAATTGGCTTTAGTTTTTGAGTTACAGCAAAAACATTTTTTTCGCAATTTTGAGCCCCTATAGATTTAACGTCGTGTCGTTTACTACATAGACAAAACTGGAAGTAATCCCAGGCACATTTCTGAGTTGTATAAACGGTATTTGGAACCAATCACGTTGATTACAACCCAAACAAACAGCTATTTAACGTTTACTGGCCTAGTAACAATCAAAATATGATGCGAAGTAAGCCTGAGGATACAAGATGTAGAATATATAACTTGCGTTTTGCATTAATATATTTGTTGATTTCAACAGTCTCAGACTTACTAAGTAAGCTACTAAGTACAAACAAAATGCATACATTGTTTTGCTTAACAAACTAGACAAATGAACAAAACAAAGCTATCGACGAACAAACGCAACTCTTTATTATGATTGGCCTACTGAGCAACACCCATCAAGGTACGAAGGCCATTTATATAATTACAGAATACAAAGTTATGTTCTTCAGTAAAGTAGCTGCATTTATCCTTGCTGCGGAAGAACGTAATCTTGGCCTTGGAGTCAAGAATGCCATGTTGATCGAGATGAGGAGCCAAGATTGCAGCTACCACTTTTGATAACTAAATCTTTAACTACTACAGTAGGTGGTAGAAATGGTTTTGAGAAAAAAACTTGACCTTGCTCCAAAACATTACTGAAGGTATTGAGGTTACTCTCAGTCATGCCCGTTTTCCTATTGTTTCAAGCAAATCACCACTTGAAACTATAGAGAGGGCAAACAAAAAACAGAAATAGCAACGTCCATGCAATGACTGCCTTGCACACTCCATGTAAACATGATGTTCCAACTTCCTTCGAACATCCTCACCAGGGGCGTTGACAGGGGGGTCTAGGTGGTACTTTTGGACCCAGGTCCGGAATATTTAGAGCAGGGATCTCTGAAGTACGGGATGGCTCACTTGTTTTTGCCCCGGACACTAGTAGGGTAGATTTTTGAAACCCAGCAAACTTGTTAATGTTCTCTTAAATTGATGTTCTAAGAGGTCAATACATAACGCTGATCCACCGCATTTATTTTTTGATGTTTTGAGGGCAACTTAACTCACTTCGTCAGACCACATTTTAGAGATTATCACAAGTAGCCTATATTACCAATAAGCGGTAGCAAAGCATACAAATATCACAAGCATCCAAAGCATCAAATATCACAAGCATACAAAGTACAAACAACAGAATTCAACGGAGCACGTAGGTCAAGCAATCTACCCACTATTGTGGCTCTGCTTAAACTGATGATTGCAAAGTTTGCCAGACAGAACATACTGGAAACTGTGTTTATCTTGCAAATGCCGAGTTAATTCAGGTAGTGCCCCCATAGTTTGTATGCACGCTGTGAAGGTTTCGGTTGTAAGTCATGCTTGCCATTCTTTTAAGAGTTGTGTTGCTTCTTGCAAGTATGCCATTGCTGCATCATTTTCACCATCTACTACCTTCATCTCCATATGCATTTGGTCTCTTTTTCTTAAATCTACCAAAACATAGCCAGAATTATTTTGTGTATAATATACTTTAGTAGACACTATTAGGGATATACCAGACCTGGATTTTGAGTTCTGGCCAGATTAAAAAAATGCTTAAAAACCATAACTATTGTGTGACTGTTCTTAGCGACAGTACCTATTTAATTCAGAAACAAGACTTACCTTTATATGGTGCTTTTACTGACATGATTTTCCATAATTATGTTGTGCACAAATTTCACGTACCGAGCAGTCTGCATGAATGGAGGGTAGGTGCTGGGATAGTATTCCAAACCTCTGGCAGTGGATTCACTGAATACATCTGGAAAGTACATTGTGGTATAATATACTTTCATTCATGAAGCTCTTTTGAATTGTTCACAACAAACTTAATGGATAAGGAATTTAATGATTAACTAATTAATAATTATATAGTCATTCAATAATTAATCATGCAGTAAAAAGAGCACAAACCTGTTCATATAACCAGAGGTTGTCATTTACCAAGAAGGCTTGACATCAAGCTGCTATCTTACAAAAATTTGCTGTTTTTATGGAAATACAGAACTGGTACTGTATAACACAGTAACCGCTATTTTAACTAACAATACATTAAATTATGTCTATGTACAATATAAAGTTTGTTATATCCATAATTATTAGTGAAATAAACAGGTAACCAAGGTATAACAAACATATCTACTTACCCAGAGCATGTTGAGAAGTTCGTGCTATACTGCTTGGATTTAATGATACTTTCTTCAAGCTGTGGGCTATTTTGTGAGTCTTATTTTCTTCCAGAGCATAGGCCTACAGCTTCTTGGTGTTTGAGAATTCAGCACAACAGGCTTCACCCAATATTTGTTCATGGCCAACAGTGGGAAGATACAATATTTTCCTGTTAAGAAAGTTGTTGTACATGTTTTTGAAGTTGTGTGTAAAGTCGAATCAAATAAACAAACGTTCTCCATTCCGTGTTGGGTGATCAATGCTGTGTGACAACTTCCCATCACAAAGGTCCACAAAAAGCTTCCTAAAAATACTGTATATATATAATATACATACACCAGTACCAGTAGTTAGTACAGTTTATAAATTACCATAACACAACAAACTAACCCACACAGAGAAAAAGAGCATTAAAATTATGCTTATAACTGTTATCATCGGATGATGCTATGTATGCACCAAATATTAAAAACAGTGCAACACACTGCTTTGACAAAACCAAAATGCCAAACCACACTGGAATCATACCATATGAACACCACACTCTAGAGGATAGAAATTCTAGATGCAATTAAACTTTTTAACTCCACATTTGCTATTTAAAACTCCAAATCTTTTCACATACTGTATATACATTATGTATATACAAATGCAGTGTCACTAACAAGCTCACTTTTGCACAAAGCCGGAAACAAATGTAAGTTGCTCATAGGTTTTTGTAAAGAAAAAATGTCACTAAGTTAAATCATTTTTATCAAAAAATTTCAAACTCTACATTGAGATTAAAGACAAAGAGTGTGGTGAGATTGGTTATGACGTATTCTTTTTCTCTTTTAAAGCAAAGGACGAGAGGAGAAGAAAAAAGTGCACTGTTTTTATCTTGTAGTGTGTAGCCTAACTGTAATGCTTAAATTCACTTGATATTGCTATTGTTGCACAGCGACATTGATAGTTCAACCAAAAAAACAGCTAAAACCTTGCAATTAAATATAAGTTGACTACAGTACAAAAAAAAAATCACTTTACCATTATGAGAACCTGCAAAAAAAGTATAGTCTACTGGAGTAAAACTTCTAAGGTATGTAGCCTGATAGGTGAAAGGCAACATTGCTGATCAAAAGTTTACAAAACTATTAGGAAGTTTACCAGAACTGGAGAAACAGTACGGTACCCACCCCAACACATGTTTATTGCTGATATAAAAGGGATGACCATGACTACAATCTATGCTTAATATAACCTGTTTGTACCAGCTAGTGAAGTAATAATAGTACTTGCCACTGAAACAGCTAGAAACAGATTTAAGTTAGCTTGAAAATCATAAGCTTAAAAGTCATCTCTCAGTCAGTATAATAGGGTAGCAATTAGTCTTCAGCTAAGTCTCTTAAACCAAGAACCACCACGTTATTGCTTGTACTCATATGTTAGGAATACCATCTGTTATAATAAAATTACACATCATGAGGATTCATCACTTGCTTGCAAAAAACAGACCACTATCGACCTCAAAGAATCACATTCATAATTCTCAAAAACGTGTGTGTTTTTTTTACCCTACTAGTGGCCACTAAAGCACCGAAAATTCTCCAGTGAGCGGTCCCGGTATTCTGAGGTCCCTGATTTAGAGGCCCGGATTTAAAAATTTTCCCACGACTTCAAACATTATCAAGATCTTAATATAATCAGATCAAAAGGAATTGCCATCAGCGGTTAAAACAGCCATTTCAGCCGTCAGATGGTAAAGTACCGGGCCCCCTTCTGGGTACCGGGCCCACTTCAGCTTTCTGGTGGTAAAGTAGCCACTACAACCACCAAGCAGTAAAATAAGAATTTATAGTCTAGTAGGCTATAGTAGGCTAAAATAAGAATTTAGTCTAGTACAGTGATTTCCCTAACCACAAATATTAGCCTACCCGAAACACGAATTTCAAAATAAGCAGCAGGCTAATATTTGTTTGAACTAAAAAACTGGAATGGTACAGGTAAGAAGATGGCTATCCCTATTTCTGCACTAAAAGTTAGACCCAAAACCGCTTTTCAGATTGCAGCAATCAGCAAATATTTGACCTAGGCCCAAAAACCTCCCCCAAATCAAATTGAAAACTTTCTGACTGTCTGCAGTGCTGTTACTTCTCTTCTGGTGAGCCTAGAATGATCAGTGAAACATCAATGGAATCGGGAAGTAATACTCTAGCGCCATGTGACAAATAAAAGTTCAAAAAAGCAACCGCTAGATAGAGATAGTAGCCTAAGTTTTGTGGTTCAAGAAATTTTAAAATTGCGGAAGATTGGTTAAATGACCATTGACCATGCTTAAACGACATCAATAAAAGTTTGTACACAGCCATGACATTGTCGATGTAGGGGCCCGAAAATAAATTGGTATCGGGCCCGAGAAATCCTGTCAACGGCCCTGATCCTCACCGTGCAGAAGTATCAATTTTCATGGTGATTCCACGGCTCTCTTTATGTCATGGCACTCTGAACTTCTTAGCCTTGAGCCCAGAAACGGGTTTGAGTGCAATGTTTGCATACTTTAAGAGGAACCCAGGACTTATCTTGATCACCCAGCTTCATGTCAAAGTAATAATAATAATGCTTGTTTTTATATAGCGCTGTATCTATCGCAAAATGTGTTTGTCCTCTGCGTTGCTTCATGCAGCAAAATATATCTGGGTTGTTTGTACAGCATCCTACTTGTCAAAGGCATATTTTATTAGCCTATATGCCATTTATTTAGCCTATAGACCAGAAAAAAACTTCTTGCAGTAAAGACTTGGCCTTAGCAAAGGCTTGGAAAAGAACTTCATTTGTACAAGTATCCATTTCAGTAGGCCTACCTTTTCAATATAAAGCTGCATTCATAAACATATGACTTTCGGGATATTTTTCTTGTGATGTAGGCCTACTGATTCACAACTGTTTTCATTGAGTATTTATGTCTCCCTTACGTTAAACACAGTTCATTTCAACCTTTACTGATAAAATAAACAATAATAATAATAATAATATTGATAAATAAACCGATTCTTCTGATTTGGTGTGATATTGTTTACTTCATTTCAACCTTTGCTTGCGTTTTGAACTTTCGTGCAATATGAACCAATATGAACCAGACAAGTGCAATTATGACATCATAATGGTAAACAGGGCTGAAAATAAGTAATTTGCTAATTGAATGCTTTTGAGAAACGATTTCAAAAATATTTTCATTGTCGAATATCTCGAAAACTAGAGCCAATTCGAAAAAACTAAGTGCATTTTCGGAATCAGGGGCCCTGAAATACTCTAAAATGACTCTCACCTTTTATGCCAAAAATTTTTGTTGGTCTACGACGTCATAGATTCACTGACTGCAAAAAGGCTGTAAAATCAACTAAAATGACACTAAAAGCATGCACTATTAGTGACTCTCAGACTTGGAGTAGGGTGAAGATGTTCGACGTGGAAGTTAACAGAGGAAGTGACGTCAAAATCACGTGGTCAAATTTTGAGAAATCCTCTCTTGAGATACTTCTAAACCACTTCGAAATTTACTAATTTTTCAGAAAAATTCAGAATTTCTCCTTGGGTGAACCAGGGTCAAAGGTCAAAACCCAACAAAAATTTTTGGTTTACAAATATCAGTGAGCAAAATGGAACATTATTCCAAACTGACAAAAATTTTAAAGAACATCAAGGAAAATGAGCCACCCTAGTGCAGGCCCTTATGGGCAAAAATGAGCATATTTAGACCAAACGTGTTACACGTTGGTTTTTTGCATTTTTTTGTAGTTGATGAATCTAACTTCAATTTTAGTGGGTGCCGCAACTTTTTGAGCCACGTGATCACCCCCCAAATCGGGGATTCCTCCAAATCAATTTTGAGCTCTTTTCACGGCATTTCTATGCAATTAGATACGTTATTTTATTATATTTGGACTGACTGCCACTACAAAATACACGAGATCAAAATCACCCAAAATTATGTTATTAATGACGTCATTGTGACGTCATAATATTTTTTTTTCTTATTATAGTCGCTTGTTTGTTGTTGGTGTTACTTTTTTGGTTACAATAAGTTACCAATGCTAAAATAATTTCCTCTTTAAATATGACGTCAGCATTGCATCATGAATGACGTCATAATTTTGTTTTGTGATTTTTTCAGATGTTTTTCGTACAGGTTAGTGTGGTAAATAGGCAATAACCAGTATTTTATACAGGTTGATTAGTGATAGGCCTATCATGAATGTAACTACCAAAAAAAAACTACTCATCATCGGCGTATGACGAGCAGATATTTCCAGGCTAGATTGGAGGGCAGGAAATCATCAGCCACTCAACAGTCTCGTCGTCCAGGACCCTCAGACCAGGCGCACCGTGTGGAGGCCGGTGGGTTAGGCAGTGGTGGATGACATGCTCGGCGGTCTGTTCCGTGGCACCACACTCGCATTCTGGTGAAGGAGTCAGGCCCCATTTGTGCATGTCCGAACAAAAACGGCCGACGCCAGTTCGCAGGCGGTTATGCTTGACCCACGCGAGCCTTGCGAGGGACATCCCCGGTGGACGGGGATCGGCGTCGGGTATAAAGTCACGGAGCGTGGAGGTGTGGTTTTGCCACTCAGTATTCCACATGAAATGCCTCTACGAAATTGGAGTGTCTAGGGAGCTGATTTTGTTCAGCCCCCATCTTATGGAGATGCCTCAACGTGGTGTAGCCTAGAGGTGAACCCCCAGGCTGAAAACTAGGCTCATTCCTAGCAACTCCTGGGGCTAATAGACACACGTAAAAGTTCCCAACGGCAATCTCTCTTTGGCGGAAGAGAGCAGTGTCTGACGGGCAGGCATCCTATAAGGCGGGCCTCAATTAACAAAGCACCCGGCAGCCCGTTGCAACCGGTTCCTCTGAATCTGCACGTTCCGATCTTATTGGACCGCAGTGGACATGGAGCTGGCCAAGAGTGTGTGCGTAGCCTTCGCGTAGTCATGATCACCTTAAACAACCACACAAGCAAATGGCCTTTGTCTCAATATGGACCAGGACCGAACAAAGCCCAATGGCGACGACGTTCCACATGTGGTTCGTCAAGTGTTCCGCACTTAAACAAAGTTCTGTGTTCTTAAGTAGTTGTTGTGTGGCAGGCACAAAGGGGCGTCTTGAAGGTGGTGGTTGCTTGAATGTTGCATGGAGGGAATGGTCGGGGTCCAGAGCGCGGCGAGCGAGAGAAATCGTGGCTCCTTTACGACGTAGCTCAGCGGATTGGATGCCTGCTAGGATGGGTTGGTAGTTCGTCGGAGTTGGCATCCAGTCACAGCAGGCCTATGCAGTGCATCGTTGATGGCGGTATCAACGTGGTTGGTGTGAGAACTATGGCACCAGAGTGGTGCGCAGTACTCAGAGGTGGAATGAACAAGGGCTAGGGTAGCTATACGAAGAGTTTTGGCATCAGCTCCCCAGCCGGAACCCGCCAATCGCCTCAAAAGTGCGACGCGTGTAGATAGTTTTTTTTGCGCAGTGACTCCAAGTGTCGGCGGTACGTGAGTGACCTGTCCAGAGTTATCCCGAAATAAGTAGGTTCAGCACAGTAGGGCAGGCGCTCTCCATCAATGTTGATGTTTATCTCACGCTGTGCCTCCCGGTTGTTAAGGTGGAAGGCCGCCTACACTGTCTTTGCCTTGCTGAGCTGTAGCTTCCATTTCTGGAGGTATGTTGATAGTGTTTGCATGTCTTGGCTGAGGTTCCTCTCCACTGACTTCCAATTTCCCGCTGAGTGCAGGAGTGCCAAGTCGTCTGCGTAAGCATATTTTCTGGAGATGGTGGGGGCAAGTCATAGGTGTAGGCTATATGTTGAACAGGAGAGGAGCCAAGACTGAGCCTTGTGGGACGTCGTTTTTAAGTCGGCGTAGTCTGCTTCGACTACCGTACCGTTACTGGTTATGAGGGTAAAACTGCGGTTTTGCACAAGTTCCATCATCATATGGACCATGTGTCTGTCAGGAAGCAGACGGAGTAACTTGCAGGTAAGGCCGCTATGCCATAGAGTATCATAGGCAGCCGTGAGATCAACAAACACGGCGCCAGCCTTCTTCTTAGCCGAAAAAATGTCCTCAATGTCTTGGGTCATAGGTGTGACCTGATCTACGGTTGATCGTCCGTGTCGGAAGCCAGCTTGCTCACGGGGGAACTGCGGATTTATTATTGGTTCGACACAGGCGTAGATGAGTCTCTCGAGGATCTTGAAAGGGATGCAGAGCAGTGAGTTTGGGGGTAGCTCTTCGGATCCCCTGGGGTCTTCGGCTTAGGAACTGCAACCACAAGGGATCTTCTCCAGATTCTGGGAATTCTCGGGTGGTGCAAACAGAAGGAAAGGAAGTCTTTTAACCAGGACTTTAAGGAGGCAGCAGCATGGAGTATCAACTCAGGGCATAGGTGGTCAGGGCCCGGTGCTTTACCTGGTTTTATGTGCTAGAGGGCGGCGGAAAAATCCTCAGGAGTAAACTCACCTGAGATGTTGTTCCCGTCTGGGGTTTACCCTCCAGAGGTCCTTCATTTCTTGTAGGACGGATCTGTCTGATTCACGGTCTTTCGATTTGTATTTCCCTTCTCCACGAGTTGTGAGGCAATGGAATTTGCTGAAACCGGACATTGTTGCCGAGAGGCACGTGATCTAACGGTTAGGTTGTTCAATGTACTCCATGCTATGCGGATGGAGTGCGTGAATTCGATTGATTCAACAGCTTCTGCCCAGCAATCCTTCCTCTTTGAGTCCAGCCTTGCCAACAGGGCTGTGGCTGAGCGGTTGGTATCGTTGCCCTGGGAGGCGTGGAGGAAGTCGGAGTAGAGGCTTTCGCACTTCTTATCCCAGCACGGCATGTCGTTCTTTTGTCGGCCGCGGGGATGGAGTGTTTTTCCGCTGATGTTGTTGCATCACAAAAGTCTGGTAGGCTTCTTCCACGTTGTTGTTGTTGCGTGGGGATGGGATATACTGTGTGACTTCGTTGCTGACGAGGCTGTAGTACTCCCAGTTAGCCATTCTGAAGTTCCATTGCTTAACAGGCTTGCTCGGGACGGGCATTGTGAGCGTTGGAGCCGTGATGAGCGAGGATCAGTGTTGTACGCGTCAATGAAATAAATTGACGCGTCAGCGTCAGCGCGAATTGCCTAAAAACTTTACGGCGTAAAGTACTACGTAAGCTCGTAAAGAAATTGACGGCGTCAGCGCTAATTTCTAGCGCTATTTTAGCCAGGGTCTCACAAAACAGAAGTATTTCAACCAAGTTTAGGCTAACAATAGCTATAATTAAAGGCAAGGTTTTATGTTTTGAGACTGTATTGTAACTAGTTGCTTTAGCTTATTAGTTATTTCCTTGTAGAAACACAAGCATTTCAAAACGTTTGTCTGACAATCTATTGCGTTTGGGACGCATAATGTCCTTTCCAAGTGAAAACATGCGTTCCACAGCAGTGCTGAATGGTATTGGTGTGTTGTATTTCAAAAATAAGTCTTGATAGTGCAGGCCCTTAGGGGAATCTTTAGGCTAAACGTGTTACACGTTGTTTTTTTGCATATTTTTGCAGTTGATCAACCCAACTTTGATTTTAGTGGGTGCCGCAACTTTTTGGGTTACGTGATCACCCCCAAATCGGGGATTTTCCTAGAAATCACGTTTCAGCTCTTTTTACGTCATTTTTGTGCAATTACATATTTAATTTTTGTATATTTTAACTTAAAAAGCACATACAAATAAGTGAGACAAAATAAACGCAAAATAATTTGATTGATGACGTCATTGTGACGTCATCACATATATTTTTTTGCTTTTTTAACCTATTTTGGTCGTTTGCTGTTGGTTTTAGTTGGAGTACCGGTTACTAAAACCATTTCACAATTCCTAAAAGTAGTTTCGTCATGATTGCATCTTTTATGACGTCATCATTACATTATTAAAACTAGACAACTTCAAATTCAGGAACCAAAGGTAAGTTTATTCCGAAAAAAGCGATTAAATACTCTCATTATAAGTTTTGCAAATGCTTAAAATTTTACAATTGCAAGCAATAACAATAATTCCAGTACAGTATGACGCAATAATGACGTCATCAAGGGAATAACCAGAAGAGCAGCTACCAGGGGTGAATTTCCCTTTTGGTCATGCCACTTTAAAATTTAAAATAATATGTAGGCCTAATTATGATCTACAAATCAAATTAATACACGACCCCAGATGATGCAATGTCAGAGTCTTAAACTGTTAATTCAAGATGAAAAAACTAGCGGTTTTCGATGTTAAATTCCTACCATACGTAATTTGATGTTAAAAAAATTCGTGTACGACAAGTTTTTTCAAGTTACAAGATAGAGTTTAGAAAGTCAAAAGCATTTCTTGAATGATCAGTGTGGATTGGAGATGAAACATCAGAGAGGATTGGATATTTTGTGGTCGAATTGCATGTTTCGTACTCGCATGAACAAAGACTTGTGCATTTTATGGATTTTTTCTTACAGGAACATCGAGAGCCACAAGTAGACTGACAAAACGGAACAAACTGATTTGCATCATTATGTTTCCAACCCCAAGCTAAAGGAGAAGGTAGTTGCTGAACATTTACGAGGCTTGATTTCCGTATTTCAGCTTGATGTGTCGCTCTGCGTGTATGTTGCATCAGAGCAGCTGACGTTGGTGGCAGCTTTTCAATAGTGCAACCATTGGTAAACATCATATAACGGCATTCGTCTACATCCGTGATAGTAAGACCATTGCCATAAAGAGCTATGACATACTTTTTTATGTCATTTATAGAACTAGGTGAGCTTGAGAAATTCAGAGAGTTAAATAAGCCACACATTGCGGTAAGATTAAGCATCCAACAATCCCAAGCCTTTTTTCCAAAGACGAAACAGTATCACAGATTGTGATAGCATAAAACAAAGGTAAAGAAGCGCAAATCATCGGAGATTGAGGTGGAGATGAAACAATATCATGGATTGGAATGAAGCGAGTTTTTTCTCCAACTCCAAATTCAACCCATAGTTTACAGATTTCTAACTTGTCAAAACACGAAATTGCAATAATTACCACATCAGTATCTACTGTTTTGACTATGGCATCGGATTTTCCTTGTTTCACATGGAGAAACATACGGGTGTCTGCCTCTTCGTGATCACATGGGGAAACCTCAGACATGTCCAATGTTTGATTGTTAAGAGCTGTATCTAACGATGTTACAACAATCGTAAACAAGTTTGGATCGACTGAAGTTATCACAGCAGCTTGTTGAACCAGTTGATATAACGCAGTATTGTTGCTGTCATTTCCAAAAAACTCAGACCAGTTGAGAGGAAGACGAGTATTACTTGTGACAACCACGTAACATTCAGACCCTGTTTCTTGCAGAAGATAAGCCTCAAATAGCTACTGCCATCACAGAACATGCCAGCAGTGTGATGTCAGCCGATTATGAAGTAGTGAAAGAATCTGCCTCGAAAACCGATCACTACGTCCTTGATGGAGGGTTCTTATTGCATCGAGTGCCATTGAAACTGGAGACAGTTATGGGTCTATTGCACAGTCGTATGCAGATTTTACCATTCGTCATTATCGCTTAGCAACGGTGGTCTTTGTTGAATATGGTGGTCCGTTTATCAAAGACAATACCCATCAAAGACGCGGCATGAACGTCCACCCGGTTGTTCACTTTACTGTAGACACCAAGTTTATTGGAAAGAAGGAGCAGTTCTTGCCTCGAGCTTCCAACAAGGAAGGATTAATTTCTGCTCAACTGAGGAATAGAAGCTGCAATGTGATGAACCATGGACTTCTAAATAGTAGCATCTGGACTGGAAACGCAGTGACCAACAAAAGGCCAAACAGTTGGTACAACAGTTGGCCAACAGTGGGCCAACAGGGTTAGTTACTTGGCTGTTGGCCCACTGTTGGCCAACTGTTGTACCAACTGTTTGGCCTTTTGTTGGTCACTGCGTTTCCAGTCCAGATGCTACTATTTAGAAGTCCATGGATGAACGCTCCAGGTGATGCAGATGTTGACATCGTCAAGACGGCAGATGGACAGCCCTCATCGACATAGTACGACTTTAATTGGTGAAGACACGGACCTTTTAATATTGATACTACGCTATGCTGACACTGACCCAGACATTAAAGACCTCTACTTCCGCTCCGAAAAGGCTTACGCAACCAAGATACACGACATCAACAAACTCAAAGCAATCATCGGACCAGACATAATTATGCTTACAGCTCCTCTTCATTCATGCATTCACCGGTTGTGATTCAATGTCAAGGATATTTGGTATCGGGAAGAAGACGCTTTCAAGAAACTAGTGAAAACCCAACCAATAATCAAAGAATGTGCAAATTTCTTTATTCTCCAAAATCAGACAGACCACATCATTAAGGATCTTGGAAACAAAGCTATGACCGTTATGTTTGGCAACGATGGCAGTAGTAACCCAGAAACACAGCGATACAATACATTGGTCAAGAAAATTAAAACAGCCAAATCCTTTGTTCACCCTGAACGTTTGCCACCTACAATTACATCATCCTTTACCAAATTCCACTGCCTCAGAGTTTACTACCAGATTATGGTCAGGATGGGTAGGCTACTGACGATAGTATGGATGCTCTAGACTGGGGATGGAAAGTAGACAATAATCAGATGGTTCCAATCATGACGGACATGAAAGCTGCCCCGGACAACCTACTGAAAATAATCACTGCAATTGCGAATCGTGTTCACCTCACTGTAGTTGCCGGAGATATGTGCTACCATACCATGCTGGATGTGGACCATGCCAAACTGGTTCATGTGTCCATACAGCAATCACATAATTACAGACGATGACATCGAGAGTGACAGCGATGAGCATTAGTAATACTTGATCCATTTGCTTTCTTTACGCTGATTATGTCAAGAGTCTACATGACCACATCGTATGAGCTCTTTATGCCTGCTCAGTTAACCCAAATATATATAGAAATCCCTGTGATAGAAATGTACCGGGTTTTTTAATAAACAATACATTGTTATTGTACATTTTTAATTGTTTTGGCAGCCATCTTGGATTGCCATATTGAATTTATACTCTATCAGATAATTTAACAATTCTGAGAATGGTCTCATTGACTTCACAAGGTATAAAAACCTAGATATAGACACCAAAACTACACGTTTTGGTCATATGATAACCTAGTTATGGTCAATTTACTGTTATTTTAATGGTTTGGCGGCCATCTTGGTTTGCCATATTGAATTTATAGGCTATCAGATAATTCAACAATTCTGAGAATAGTCTCATTGACTTCACAGGGTATAAAAACCTAGATATAGACACCAAAACTACATGTTTTGGTCATATGATGACCTAGTTATGGTCAATTTACTGTGTTATTTTAATGGTTTGGCGGCCATCTTGAATTGCCATATTGAATTTATAGGCTATCAGATAATTCAACAATTCTGAGAATAGTCTCATTGACTTCACAGGGTATAAAAACCTAGATATAGACACCAAAACTACATGTTTTGGTCATATGATGACCTAGTTATGGTCAATTTACTGTTTTGTTCAATGGTTTGGCGGCCATCTTGGAAGCTATCTTGAAAATAACCACTTTCCGGAAGTTGGATTCCTTAAGATTTTGAATATGTTAGTACTGACACTCAATACTAATCAAATCAGTTGAAAAACCATTGGTAACTTATTGTAACCAAAAAAGTAACACCAACAACAAATAAGCGACTACAACAAGAAAAAAACAAGCAAAAATTATTACATGACGTCATTAATAACATAATTTTGTGTCATTTTTATCTCGTGCATTTTTTAGTGGCAGTCAGTCCAAATGTAAAATAATAACGTATCTAATTGCATAAAAATGCCGTGAAAAGAGCTCAAAATTGACTTGGGGGAATCCCCGATTTGGGGGTGATCACGTGACCCAAAAAGTTGCGGCATCCACTAAAATTGAAGTTAGATTCATCAACTACAAAAAAATGCAAAATAACAATGTGTAACACGTTTAGCCTAAAGATGCTCATTTTTGCCCCTAAGGGCCTGCACTATTGAAAACGTTTACTCGGAAAGGTATCACTGTTCCAAGCGTGCTGTGATGGCTTAGCATATATAAATCTTTTAACGAGGTCCACTGCACCAACATTGCTCTTTTCAAGGGTATAGAGCTCTTGAAATAAAGTACCTTCAACCACCGCAATGACATTCATTGATTTTTCGCTTCCTCTCTCTGATCCCTGGTTCTCGATACTGATCACGATACGAGTGATCACCATTTGGCGAACTTCTTCCGCTTGTATTATTCAGGTAGCTATTCCAACCAACGCAATATCGGGTAGGCTAATTCCGATGAGTCGCGCTGGCCAGAATATTGTGAAACGAGATTTTCCATGAAAACAAAAAATGACGCATAGCGCTTGACGCTTAAAATCGGCAAAATAGTTGACGGCGGCGCTATCACTTCCGTCAACTAAAAAATAAATTGACGGCGCTAGCCTCAGCGTCAACAAAAACTGACGGCGTCAACGTACAACACTGGCGAGGGTCAATGTTGGGACTGGGGGAACCTGTCTAGCACACGTCTGTCCGGTTAGCAATTATTGGGATCATCACTTGCAAAATTGAAAAAAAATACAAAAATTAGAAAATGTACTGCAAGTATCTGAAAAGCATTTGCCCTAGGTTTTTTGCATTAAATCATCACCTTTATGCTCGTTGGACATCAGTTCACATTCGTGATATCGAAGCATTTGAGCCATGGACTTCTAAATAGTAGCATCTGGACTGGAAACGCAGTGACCAACAAAAGGCCAAACAGTTGGTACAACAGTTGGCCAACAGTGGGCCAACAGCCAAGTAACTAACCCTGTTGGCCCACTGTTGGCCAACTGTTGTACCAACTGTTTGGCCTTTTGTTGGTCACTGCGTTTCCAGTCCAGATGCTACTATTTAGAAGTCCATGATTTGAGCAAACTGATTCCACTTTGAAGACACATTTTGCTGAAGGGAAGTTTGTGGTTACAAAATCCGGTAAGAGGTTTTCTGCAATGGCACTTGAGCAGAATCATGAGCAGTGCAATGCCGTTGTTAAAGGTAAAGGAGGTACTATAGATTTGTTTCAAAACGAAGAAGCTTTAAAACGATGAATGATTTCTCAACCAATGATTGTAGAAACAGTGACAAAATTTCATGATGAAATTGGCTTTAGTGACAAAAAACTCCAATGGCTACATCACGAAGAAAGTAAAGGTTATCACGAGAGGTTTCGTGAAGAATTGATTTGTTTGGTACAAACGTTTGAAGAGCTTGGCAACCCTTTCACCGACTAGTCTAGAAAACTTTTGACAATGTGCTCAAGGCAAGCCTCCAATGATGAAGTTGTGCAACAGCTTCTAAACTTTCATAACTTTGGGAAAACAACATTTGAATCGTTTGGATCTTCCAGTTTTCTTGAAGATGAAAATTTTGGAGAACCAATAACCAAAGTATCGTTAGACTTGTTCGGCAAAACGCGAACACCAAAGAAGAACACACAACTCATAGTCAAATATAAATCATCCCTTCTTCATAGAGTGTTTGTTTCAAGCTATGTTCGTGGCAAAGATACTTGCTGTCCTGTTCTTCAAAGCTGTTCTTCAAGCACGAAGTATCATTGTACCCTATAGCATTATCTGCGAACGGTTCTTTGAGATCTACAACAAAATCGACTCTCCTCACAGTTTTAGAACGTTTTGGATGCCTACAATGTACTGTACCAAGTTGCAACGTCTATGTTATAGACGGCTCAGCAGTCATGCAAATAATAAAACAGCTCTTAGCAATCAAACATTGGACATGTCTGAGATTTCCTCGTGTGGTCACGAAAGAGGAAGAAAACCGCTAATTTTTTCATCTTGAATTGACAGTGTTAAGATTCAGACATTGCATAATCTGGTATCGTGTAGGCCTATTCATTTGATTTGTAGATCATAGTTACATAATATTTTAAATTTTGAAGTGACATGGCTAAAAGGGAAATTCACCCCTGGTAGTTGCTTTTCTGGTTATACCCTTGATGACGTCATTATTGCGTCATACTGTACTAGTATTATTGTTATTGCTTGCAATTTCAAAATTTTAAGCATTTGCAAAACTTATAATGATAGTAGTTGATCGCTTTTTTCGGAATAAACTTACATTTGGTCCCTGAATTTGAAGTTGTCTAGTCTTAATAATGTAATGATGACGTCATAAAAGATGCAATCATGACGAAACTACTTTTAGGAATTGTGAAATGGTTTTAGTAACCGGTACTTCAACTAAAACCAACAGCATACGACCAAAATCGGTTGAAAAAAATCAAAAAAAATTGATGACGTCATAATGACGTCATCAGGCAAATTATATTGTGTTTGTTTTGTCTCACTTATTTGTGTGTGCTTTTTAAGTAAAAATATGCAAAAATCAAATATGTAATTGCACAAAAATGCCGTAAAAAGAGCTGAAACGTGATTTCTAGGGAAATCCCCGATTTGGGGGTGATCACGTGACTCAAAAAGTTGCGGCACCCACTAAAATCAAAGTTGGGTTGACCAATTGCAAAAATATGCAAAAAAAACAACGTGTAACACGTTTAGCCTAAAGATTCCCCTAAGGGCCTGAACTATCAAAGCTTTTTCTCTATCATTGTTGTAATTGCTAATGCTTTTTTTGTCTTGTCTGATGTCTTTTCAGCGTTTCTTGACTTTGGCCTTAAAGATAGATAAATTTACGCTGCTGGAAAGTAGCCTACTGGTTTTAGGCATTCACTGCATTCAGTTGAACAAGCGGTTATCTTGTTGCGTTTTTTTTTAACTCTGATTCTTGCTACTTTATTCATTTCGTCAGTATGTTTTTGTGTTGCGCCATCGTTGCTGAACAGGTTGTGTTTACCTGTTTTAGCCCCGTTGATAAGGTCAGTCGTGCTGACTGACGAAACGTCGGTAATAAAAGCAAGGTATCATCTTTGATTTCAGGAGGTAACCTAGTATAGGCATCAGAAGAACGCAAGTTACTTCAATGACATCATAATTACACCGTTTACAGTCACGTTTTCCGGCGAAAAGCCTCACGCAAAAAATATATTATAGACGGCCATCTGTAGCTTCATAGTTCCAATAACCAGTCTTGGTAATATCGTATTTTATTCGTAAGTAGGCATGGCGCACTATTTGTGCCTGATGTGCCCACTTCGATCGGAATAAATTGGAGCAACAATAGGCTTAAATTAGACGCCGCATGCTTACAGATTAGATCCATTGACTCACCGACCATCATGTGACTGTCATGAAACAATACTACATCCCGGGCCGCTTGTTACGTAGGCTACTTGACAATTTGACAACAACAACACTTCATGCTCAACGGGTTGATAGTATGTGCAATGTGCATGAATAGCATAACCAATTACGAAAAGCGATATAGGCATATAGCACAAAAAAACGCCCAGACGGCTGAAGGAACAAGTTTCGCTGACTGAGAACACAAGACATTGCGAAAACTACTTCTGTAACCTACAAAATAACCAGTCCGCTACATTAAAGAATAACGAAACGCATTAATTAATCTGACAACAAAATCAAAATTACAACGCTAAAACAGCTGTTTTTGTAAATCAAAGAAGCCGCAAGCAAGTTTTGCCCATGTGCAATTACTACAAATACATTACCGGAACATAAAAGATGGTGACGATTTCTTGTTGTTTGGTCTATCTACCACAGCAGACACTTTGTACATTTTCGAGCGAACGTCATTAGTACTAAAATGCAATGGTTTTCCTTTGAAATGTAGATTGAAAGCTTGTTTCACGACGCTGTTACACTTGCTTATGTATGACCCATTATAGTGAGTGAGCAGCTCGTCGCTAATGTCTTTATTTTTATTTTTTGTGCGTGTTTTTGTACCTCCACAAACATTTTGAGTTTTTTTAATGACACTTCCCATGCTTTTACGACGCTTTCGGACTACTGCAATATATTTGTGCAATATTTCTAAAAACATGTTCAGCTCTGAGGTACAAGTTGGAGGTCGTAAATACACAGTATTGTGTTTTTACCTCATTCAACCAGAGTCATACAAAGGTTTTCTACTTGTATTTTAATTCGCAAGAAAAAAACTGTATTATCAAAAAGGCGTGTTACCAGAATATAGCCTACTGTACAGCAAAACGAGAAGCGCTGATTGACAAAACCGCAAAAGAGAAGACCTAAGGCAGGGCTACTCAACTGGCGGACCGCGGTCCGAATCCGGATCTTCTGAGTGTTGATAGTGGACCTCGGGCTTTCGAAAGAATAACCTCATTGCCACGTTTCTGGGCCTCTTTAAACAGATTTCTACTGGGAGAAAGCATTTATTTCTGTGATTATCCTAGTCCTAGTAACTGGTGGAGGGGCACCCAACACTTTGTCAAAAATCCTAGAGGAGTTACATTTTACTTTAAAAAAGTGGTTCGTTATTATCATTGATACTTTAACTTTCGTGGTTGCGTATGAAATAATTTATTCACCGGACCGCTAAAAGCATTCAATTTGTCACACCGGACCTTTATTAGCATTAGTTGACTAACCCTGACCTAAGGAAACGAAAACAAACCAAAATACACGACTCCTCTCCAATGCGGAAATTAAAATTGTTACATTTTTTCAATCTACTACAGAGAAAAGAAAATTACAGAGAAAGAATATCATTGCGGAGTATAAAAGGAATAACCAAGGACCGATTAACCATGAGGCACACGAGGCACAGGCCCCTTGGTTTTTGGGGCCCCCAATTTTTGTACATTAGTACCGTAGACGTAGTTAGTGAAAGTTGTTGTGCCAGTAAAACATGTAAAACGTTGCACAGAGGTGGGTTTGTTTTAACATTCTATTACTGATACCACAATGAAATGGAACTAGTTTTAGTTACATAGGCTATTAATAATTTCTGGAATAGCCTGCCATAATATTTTTATGAATAGGCTACTTTGTATTTTTTTCTTGTACTATCATGGAATCCTGCTGTCAACCAGCTCACATTTCAAAAACAGTAAATTGTAATAAAGTCAACAAGAGTTATGATGACTGAACAGTTTACGTAATAGGACCTAGCACAATTATTCTGTGAAAACAATTGTTTTTTATTTCTCTAATGACTACCGCTTTTACTTTTTAATTTGTTAGCTTGTTTATATTACTATTAGATATTACTGGTGTTCGTAATTTAAGTGTTGTTTAATACCAAACCCGATAACCATAATTAATATAGAAGCTACTTGCTACAGCATTTTATGCCAATCTTCCATCGTATGTAAAAAAGTCAATACTTTCATAGGTTTCAAGAAACCATTAATAAACTCTGCTAGTTCAAATTCAAGTGTATATTTTGCTGGTGTTTTTAGTATGAATTGCGATCATTTTCCAATCTGTTAGATTTTTCATCCAATAATTTTGTAACAAGTAGCTATCATCATCATCCTTAAGTTCCTTTCTTTCGTCGAGGGTTGGAGGCAATGAGGCGCTAAGTTTTTCTGCTGTGAGGTTTTTCTACTGCAGTTTTGTAGTCAAGTTCTGTTCAGTCTTCGATATCATTAGTCCAAACTCTTGGTCTTGGTGGTCTGCCCCTGTTTCGCTTGCCGTTCATTTTTGCTTCTAATAGTTGTCTTTGAATAGAATTATTGCGAATCATGTGACTAAAATATTTTAGTTTTCTTGATTTAATTGTTTGTAGAATTTCCATGTTGGTTTGTATTCTAGATCGTACATCTTTGTTTGTGATTTTATCCTTCCATGAAATTTTAAGCATTCTTCTATAAATTCACATTTCAAATGCCTCAAGTCGTTTAACCATTTGTGATGATAGTGTCCATGTTTCTGCATTGTAAAGTAACGTAGTCCAGATAAAGGATTTCATAATTCGTTTTCGACTGTTGATATTAATTTTGCGTGTTGTTAATGTCTTTTTCATTTTTACGAAGCTGTTTCTTGCTATTTCTATTCGTCTCAATATTTCCGTATCGCATCTGCCATTTTCAGTTATTGTGTGTCCTAGATAGGTACGGTAAAGCTTTTAACTTGTTCGACCAGCATTCCGTAAATAGTAATATTTAAACTTGGTACAGTTTTTTTCTTGTAATAATTATCGTTTTCGTCTTGTTTGTGTTGATTTTCATGTTATATTCCTTTCCAGTATTGTTCATTTTTTCTATTATTGTTTGGAGAGCTTCTGCTGATTTAGCCAACAAAACAGTATCATCTGCATACCGTAGGTTAGATATATTCAGAGATGGGCAAGATCACCAGTATTGGTGATCTTGAAGATCAAGATCAAGATCACCAAGAATAGGTGATCTTGAAGATCAAGATCACCAAACTATGTGATCTTGAAAATCAAAATCAAGATCGTGATCTTGAAGATCAAGATCACTTTTTGTGTACTTAAAAAAAATAAAGTTTTTGATCAATGATGTTGCAAAAAATAATTCCTATAAGCAAGTTTTTTTTAAGGTTTGCTTTGGGTGACCGCTAAGTAGTTTTAAGAGACCGCAAGTGTTTCATTTAAATACCAAAAAGTAGCCATAACTACATACAATCAACGCAACATAAAATGAATTATTCGACAAGGCACAGCTTAAATCAGTGATTCCCAACCGCGGCTCTTAGAGCCGCATGCGGCTCCAAGCTAGCCTTCTTGCGGCTGTCATTGACCCCTGAAAATCCCACAAAACATATAAAAAATCTATTTATAATAATTAAGGCGATTATTTTTTGACTTGTCAAAATAGTTTACGAAGTCAAAATTGTTTACAAACTGTGCATTGTCGTTGTGTCGTAGAGGTTGGACTGTCAGTGAACTTTTCATTTTACATCTTACACCAGGGGTTCTTAACCAGGGGTACGTGTACCGTTTGGGGGTACGAAGTACCAAAGCAGGGGATACGACATGTGACATTATAAATCAAATCCTATTGCAGTTAATGTGGCCACTGCTCCTGATGATTTACAATTGGAGTTGCTACTTGAATTTTGGAGTCGAGTTCCAGAGGGAAAGTATCCCAACTTGAAAACCAATGCCCAGAAAAATGCCTCTGTATTTGGATCAACTTACGCATATGAAGCACTTTTCAGCAAAATGATCAGAATCAAAAATAAATATCGCAATCGGTTGACCGATGAGCACCTCAAGCAGCTACTGCATCCTTTGCAATTGCGCCTCGCTTTGACAAACTTGGCTCAAAGCCAATGCCAAGTTGGACATTAAATTGATTTGTGATATTTTTCTTGTTAGTGTCGCTATTCGTTGGTACATGCTTTCATGCTTTAAAATTTTTGTTATAATTACTTGAGTGTTTTCATGCGGCTCCATACGCACTCTGAAGTTTGAAATTCTGCCCCGACACCAAAAAAGGTTGGGAACCACTGGCTTAAATGATTGTGACAGCGACCAAACAGCCTGCCCAACACGGCGCCAAACAAGTTTGCTGCAAAACCAAACAAAGTGTGCTTGTTGGCTTCTGCTTGTTATGTTTCCACAAGTAAAAACTGATCATTATGCGCCATAAATCAGAAATAAACATTGACGAGTATCGAAGGTGCACTTCTTTTGTGAATAACTCTTTGATTCAGCTGTTAGCTGTACCTCCACTTATTCTTTTTTCCGGACGTGAACTATTGATCATCGTAGGCTAAATTCGTATTATCGACAAGACATGGCGAGAAACAATCATTACTTTTCTGCTGTAGTTGCAAGTCCAAATTTTGGGAGACCGCTGGAGAAATTTGAGGGACCGTTTCGGTCCCCCAAAACACCTTAAAAAAACACTGCCTATAAGCAACCTGGGTAAAAATTTATAGTTGGTATTGCTAACTTTAACTTTTAACTACTCGATCGCTGGCCTAAGAATTGTAATAAGTTAGTGACTGTTGCTATTAGGCCTATCAATTGTTGACGTAGTTTGCGTAGAATCGAAACGTCGCACTCAAGGCCGAGGTTAATTACAATATAGCAGGCTACTGAAAAAGTCGCAAAATTTGCAATTAGTTTTGTACTTTTTATTTATAATAAATAAATAAAAATAAACTTTAAACTGTATCATTTTTTACCAAGTTTTTGTCAGGTTTATGTGGAAGTTTTTAACTTTCACTGTATTATGTCCATGTTTATTACACCATTTACCCATCTGGCAACCTTGATACTGTTGTCTGCTGTCAAAAAAGTTCAGAGGTTTGCGGTCAGACAAACCGCTCCATACTCAGACCCTAAACAAGCCTTGGTCTGGTTGAGTTGCTGCAATAAACCACTTTAGATGACCAAAGTCGGCTAGAGTCCAGATTTCTTAACACCGCCATTCTAGACTTTTGAAACATCTAAAATTGGGTCAAAGAAAGCAAACATTTCTTTAAAATTCACACATGGAAACTGTGAACAAAATTAAATTTTTATTATACGTCAACATAAAGTACACGAAGTTGACTTCTTTATTATGACCAACACAGAAAACTTTTTCAATTTTAAAATGGCAACAGTGACCAGATTTGATGAAGACTTCAAATCGTCTTTTGTTGGAAACATATCATATTAACAGTGGCTTAATGTTAGTAGTCGCCACAAATTACATTGCACAGTACGAGTTCTAAAAAAATGCCTCTATCTAGTAAGTAAACTTCAATTTTAAAGTGATCTTAATCTTATTGTTCTTCAAGATCAAGATCACACAAAAAAAGTGATCTTAGATCAAGATCAAGATCACCAAAAAAAAAAATTGATCTTCAAGATCAAGATCACGCCCATCTCTGGATATATTCATATAAGTAACAAGTATAAGAGTGTTCACACTGTTAGAAAGTTGTAGGTAAATTGGTTAAATTAATATTTATGAAGTTATAGTTTTGCTTGAACTATTTGTTAGCCCATATTTCATCATTCGCAGAGACTACATGGCATTGCATTGAAGGCGATTGCCAATAGGGGCCCCTAAACTTAGATGTGCCTCGGGCCCCCATGAGCCTTAATCAGGCCCTGGGAATAACTACTCTAGAACCATATAATAAACAACCATGACATGTTGTAAAAGAATCAGCAACTCTTCTAAACTGTTCGATTGGATCGTTAGCATTTGACTTCGCAGGCCATCCTTCTTGTGTGAAGCGAATGATTTTAGACAAGAGCGGATCCTTGGAAGTTTCCTTGCGCAAAGTAGAAGAATCGAAATGACTCACCTGCGAGTCCAACGTATCAATTGCGCAGACAATATCAATATCATCTGCATTTTCCTCTCCATCAAAAATTGGGTCATCGTTGGATGGAAAACGGCTCAAGGCATCAGCATTTTGGTGGTGCGTTGTTATGTGATGCTCTATCTATAGCAGGCGCGGATCTAGAAGTTTTTTTTGGGGGGGGCCAGAAAATTTGAAAATGAATTAAAAAGTAATAAAGATAAAACAGATATGAACAATCAGTGGCGTAGCCAGGAATTTGGGGGGTTTTGACGGCCGGCGGGCGAAGCCCGACGGCGTGTTCGCCAAAGGCGACACCCAGCGGCGGGGGGTCTGGGGGGCCTCCCCCAGAAAATTTTGAAAAATTACTTTGAATTTGGTGCATTCTGAGAGCATTTTCAACAAAAATATGGGTATAAATATTCCTGTAAAATGGTGCTGTCCGGTGGCATAGCAAAAGGATAAGATCATGTTTTCTTCGGCATTTTTTCGGTAATAAAGCTAAGTCTCTATGTTTTCTTGTTGCTAATTCCTGGCTGAGATGTTTGGTATTGGCAAAACTTGCTCTTTCAATGCAGTTTCGCTTAAACTTAGGCAAACTTTGTTTTAGAGACATAGAGACTGAAAGCATCATTTTCAATATCGTGACGTCACACGGGGTTGTAAGTCTGCTGCGGGACTAATATCAGCTGTTTAGAAGCATATCAAACCATTCAACAATTTCTCACAAAATTTCGGGGGGGGCCCGGGCCCCTTGGGCCCCCCCCATAAATCCGCGCCTGATCTATAGTATAACTAAATTGACTCAAAAACAGCGCCCAGCGTGGTAACCGGTTAGCCGCCAGCGAAGGGTATAGGCTTATCTGGACCAAAGAGTGAAAGCAAAGGCTTATGATCAGTTACCAAAATAAAATTCCTACCGTAGAGGTATTGGTAGAATTTCTTCAAAGCGAAGATGATGGACAAAGCCGCCTTTTAGATTTGGCTGTAGTTTCTTTGAGATTTTGTCAAGATTTTCGACACATTGGCTATTGGCCTCTCGCTTCCGCCCAGGGAGCGGTGAAACAGTGTGGCGCCAATGCCCACGCTTGATGCTTCGCATGCAATTCCTAAAGGAAGCAATGTGTTAAAGTGTACGAGAACATCTTCTGCGGAAAGAAACGTTTTTAATTTTGCAATAGCGCATTTTTCTTTGTGTTTCCAGCTCCAAGGAACACCACTCTTGTTTAAATGATATAACGGTTGCGCTACCGTCGAAAAATCTGGCGGCATAAACTTAGAATAAAATTGAACCAACCCCAGAAAAGGACGTAAGGTGCCAGCATTGGAAGAAGCAGGCATGTTCAGTACAGCATCGACTTTAAGACCCTTTGAAATCCTCTGTTTACAAAGAACATGGCCTAAGTACTCGACATTTGCCTGGGCAAATCTACATTTTTCTTTCCTACATCTAAACCCTTTTAAAGATAAACGATCGAGTAGTCGTTTAAGGTTCTGGAAATGCTCTTCCGCTGTAGCCCCACTTATCAAAATGTCATCCAGGTAGACACCTGGAAGGTCACTAGTTAAATCATCCATTATGTTTTGGAAATGGCCTGGGGCAGAAGAGATGCCAACCGGCACAACATTTTGTAGTACGCTTACGCACTGCTTGAGCACCAACTACTTCGCCTTTGCTTGAAATTTAAAGAAACTATTCTTCAGAAAAGGTTTTGAAAATCAGTTGGTTATTTTACCAACAAACACATTATCAAAATATTTAAAAAATAACAACAACAATTTCGCATTTCATCTGTGCATTTGAAGAGAGTATTCTAAGAAGTGTTTAAGTTACGCCACAACTCGAAGTTAAAAGAACTTCGAAACAAACAAATTTCTTAACAAACTAAATGTAATTGCAATTTCTAAAGGTCGAAAAAAATGCTAAGGCTGGCACGAGTTTCACGAACATTGCATAGCCTTGGATAGCCTGCGTTTCACAAGCAAACGTGATTTCAAAAGCACACCTCACGTTATCTAACATGATTGACTCTAAAATAAAGTAAACAAGCGCTTATTTACGATTTAAATTTTACGATTCGTTGTTTGATAACCAATTGTCTTTCAAACATTTTTTGTCTATTTCTTTTCTCTTTGAGCTGTCAATACCGCCAACAACTTTTCCATTTTTGTACACACTTCCAACAAACTCCTTGCCAACTCTCTCCATTGGAAATGGCAATCCTCCTCCCCACTTTTCACATGAAAAACCGTCGTGCTGCATCACACTTTTCTGTGCCATGGGCCATAGTACTTGGTTCAGAAAGTTCATGTCTACTAAATACGATTGACTTTTTACATTTGTCAGTAACTCAATCATATTTGGAATAGTCTTTGAGCACCACATTCCACCTGACATTGCAAACTTTGAATGGTTAGGATGGTCGCGCATTGTGTGAAACTTTTTGCCAGATTGTACCCATTGATCGACAGCAGCTTTTTCGCGTAAGGATAAGCGAGAATCAATGTCTCTCGCGCATGAACGGTCAGCATCTACAACGCCTTGAAAGCGCCATGACATTTTATTCATTTTGGAACCTGTCATATCAACAAGTTCTACGTCTGCAACTATCAGTTGATCAAGAATATTTTTAGGAACAGTGTTGTCATAATACACTCGCATCGTCCATCCAGGATATATTTTCTTGTATAATTTTGCGTTTGCTGTTGCTCCGTCTGTATATCGTGGATTTGAACCATACAGAGAGTAACAAAGAATATTTTTAGGGCTTTTTGAAACATTCAATTTGTCTTCGTTTACAAGACTTGTTTTATTTTGTACGTGGTAAGGTGTTATTGCAATTGTGGTATTCTCCGAAGGTGCTTTCACATTCGTAATATTTTCCGTTTTCTTTCAATTAATACTAAGAAAACTTTGAATGGTAATATAATTTCTGTCAGTGAGAACCGAATATGTCAATAAGCCTCCACATATCTGCAAAGCAAACTGAAAATAAATGATTGTCTTATACCAACGTCAGCAGTGTTTAAAAGTCAACTGGCCTTCAATAGACCAAAGGTTCTCAACTTGGGTTCGGAAACCCCGGGGGGTTACGGGAATATTTCCAGGAGTACTGTACTTGATGTTGAGCATAACCTGTTTAATTCCACTCCTCATTGGAGAAACTTATTTGCAACAGGCACAAAATTCAAGAAATACAGCTGAAATAAATAGGCTACTGTTATAGAGCGCTGGTTATATCCGTGATCGTACATATTCATTGAAATTTTAAATCATAATGTTACTATAGTACCATTCGCATCATCCTTTTTTTCGAATTAATCAATTGGCCTATATAATCACTCTATTTACTTGCAGCTTACAGGTGATTCAGGCTGATTTTTTTTATAACTTAGGGCTACAAAACGGGTACTGTTAAAATAAATGCTTTTTCATTAATTAGTCAAATGTCTTAAAATAATAGGCATAAGTAACAAAATAATCCTACGGTATACTTACAAAAACAAGAAAAATGAAATATGATTTTAACCTTTTGAATGGCATGTTAGCATTGCTTCCCATTTCCACGTCGACAACTTGCAAAAGATAAAGAATGAATTTTAGTGATCAATATATATTTGCTACTTGTGTCACCGCAAAAAGTTAAATCTGCAGTTCGTCTGAGTCAAGAGAACATTTAAAATTACATTTGAAACCTCTTCCATGACAATATTTTGAAGCAAAGAATGTAATAATTTCTCACCAAAATGTGTTACTTTGCTACATGATAAATAATATTTCGTCATTGCATTTGGGTCATGGTGACGTCATAACGCAGCTTATTGGCAAATCGTTGTTTCTGTACAACAACAGGAAGGACCGGAAAAAATTCAGAAAGTTGTGAAAAGTTTTGTTCAGATATTTCCAGCTGTTCACACGAGATATTCTTTTGTGTAGTATGATACTACAAAGCAATTTACTTTACAACATTGCACTTGGAGAAGGTCACGTTAGTATATCCTTGAGCAAAGACAACAACTTTTTTGCTTTTCAGAAAATAGAATAAAATTTTCGATAATATCTACCAGTAGTTATCATCACTCCTGGCTAGTGGCTACTTAGGTAAACATTACATTAGATCCTGACCATAGAATCGACAAGAAATTTTAATTTCCCGTTTTCAAAACCCACACTTTTTTTTCTTATAGCTTATGCTTCTCTTTCTTCCTTGTTAATTGTGTAATGGTTTACGTTTTCAAAAGCCACTCGAAAACATTTCGATACACAAATTGAAACTTTTTTCTTGTCGATTCTATGGTCATGATCGGCTTCTAGTGTTTACCGGCTACACTTACAATATTTCAAAAAATTTTTATATGCTACAATAGGGCTTTTAAAACTTTTTTGCTCGCGACCCCTTTTAATCTCCTAAATTTTTCCGCGACTTTTCACGGTTAAAATGATCTGCGAAATACAGCCTACATTTGTGATATTTATGGAAAGGTATAATTCGAAGGAAAACTTAAAACAAGCTAACTGTACTCAGAGACTGCTACTTTACGGTTTACCGCAAACAAAACAAAAAAACCAAACACATTTATTCAGATGGATATAAATGTGATGAATGCGACCGCTTTCTGCTACAAAACAAGTCCAGTCGTGGCTTCATGCTGGTCCCAAGGTGGTTTCAATGACGCTTGGTTTTGATGGTGTTTGTTTTATTTTGATTGCCATCAACGTTGAAGACGCTGACTCGCACAAATTGTCGTCGTCCGCTCCAGCTCGTGTCCGAGCAGGGAGACGATCCTCTCAACGAGTGCCCAGTATTTGCCTCAGTTTCCTTTGCTGGAAATTTTCAAGACAAATACGTCAAAACAAACGGCATTGGGCCGACTGGCTGACACAAAGTGCGTTAGGCCGACTGCTGAATCTAATAAAGGTAGATATTCCGCTCTAACGTCTAGCCAAAAAGTGTGGAGCTTTTTTGCGCAAAATTTATAAATTTTCATAAAATTTAAATTGCAAGTCAGAAGATATCCCATCAAGTTCTACTTGAGAGAAGTGCTCGATACTTTGTTTTTGCATTGCAAATAGGTTTTGGATACAGTATAGTTTGGTATTGTCTAATTCTGAAAGAAAATACTTCTGAAACTGTTTCCACAAATTTGACAAATGGTTAATAACCAGAGGCTTAATAGGTTTGATTTCACATCATTGTTAACTAAAACCTCTTCAGAAAATGAAACATTTCAAATGAATCATTGTCACGGTTCTCTCTATCTCTTACCAGGAAAGAGACTTGGGATTAATGGAAAGGTTAATGACGTAGTTTATTGGGATATCAAACGTAAAACAGTCAAATAAATGGTCGAATAGTTCTACTTGTGAGATGATAAATTAATTTCTTGAAGAACTTTAACGAATGTTTCAGCACTTTCACAAAATAATCAAAATAACTGTGAACAGCAATAGATTCCAACACCTGCAACTCTAATATAATCGACTTCAACGTACTTCACTCACAACTTCTCATACAACTCTAATTTCGATCACAACTTCTAATAACACCAACTAACATCTACTCGTATTCAATAATTTCAATTCTATTCTCATTCTCAACAATCAATTACGCAAATTACGCCAGTTTGTTTGATCAGTAACTTCGAGAAAGTAGGACAATTTTACGTCAAGCATTCCTAGTCTGGTTATGTTTTACCTACCCTCAAATATGTTTGTGACCAGGGGCGTTGACAGGGGGGTCTAGGTGGTACTTTTGGACCCGGGCCCGGAATATTTAAGGGGCCCGGATTTTAAAAATTCCCCGCGACTTCAAACATAATCAAGATCTTAATATAATCAGATCTGAAGGAATTGCCATCAGAGGTTAAAACTGCTATTTCAGCCGTCAGATGGTAAAGTACCGGGCCCCCTTCTGGGTACTGGGCCCACCATCTCAGGGGGCCTACTAGTAATAGACTTTTGCGTGTCAGTGACGACATGTTTTTTAGCTGCTAAAGTTTACTGTGTGTACTTCCATTGAGAAGATAATTTAGGTCCGGTACCAATGAGATGCTGGGCCTGGGCCCTTATATCAAAATATATCTAAAAACACCACATTATCTTGGTCGTTATTTTGTGATAGAATTTCAGGGGGCCCACAGGTAATAGACTTTTGCGTATCAGTAACTCTGTAACAATCTGTTTTTTAGTTGTTAAAGTTTACTGCGTGTAGCCTACTTGTTCATTGACAAGATAATTTAGGCCCGGTACCAATGAGATGCTGGGCCCTTATACCAAAACATCTCTAAATACCACATTATCTTGAAAAGTTAAAATGTGACAACATTAGTAAAATTACCTGTATTTGAAATAAAACAGGTTGGTTGCAATTGAATACTTGAAATCAAGACAGGCCCAATTCCTACAAAGGTGTGTTTAAGATAAATGTGTTTTAATTATTTTGGTTGTTTATTTTTTCGTATTTTGTGGTAAACCTTTGGAATTGACAACTGTTGAACTGAAACCGCTTTATACACTGGTAGTGGTAGGGTCACCATACTTTGTATGCTACTGTTATAGGTTAAACCACGAAGTAGACAGCTCATTTTAAAATGATTGTCATAAATGGGCAAATTATATAAGACATTTGCATAACTTAATTGCAATGCCTTGTCTAAATTTTGCAAAAGCATAGATTGAAACCTTTCTTTAGCATAAGGTGAAAGCGTTCATGTTTTATACGTAGGTTAGCTTCTCGTTAGCATAAACTTTAAGAGTCAGGTACGATTGATTTTGAAGTCTGCCAATAAGTAAACAAGACACATGAAATACTTTTTGTAATATTGGACTAGCTTAAAGTTTGGTTGGTCCATTGATATCCCATTTAACAATAAAATATTTTTTCTACATCTACCGGTATAACTGGCAAGGTAAAAGTATTTTTTGAAGTGTCAGAAGCTACATTAAGGCTGTTGCACTTTTAGCTTAACGTTTTGGTTTTACAGGGTGTTTTGTTTTCTTAAGCTTTACTTCAAAGTGAATGTTACTGGTTTACAACTGGTAATCTAGTTCTAGAATGGTGTAACCTTGCTATGTACCAAGATTTCATTCAGCATTTCATAAAGAAGATGTCTTGTTTGAACTACCGACATTCTTGCTTTGAACATTTCAGATAAACAAAACTCTCAAAGAGGAATTCTTTGAAATGGCTGACCATGGAGGTTTGTCAGAACCAAGCAAACTTTGCTTTGCCATTATTGCCATTGAAGTACATTCGTTTACTATTATTACCAATGGTGCAGACGTGCTGCAAAAGTTTTGCAGATGTTCCAAACAAGGGAATGTTTTTCTCCAAGCTCTTTGCATAGTTTTTTTTTTTCAAAAGTTATGTTGAGCCAAATGTTAAACCTTGAATGTACCAGAAACCATGCTGCTTTATGTTTCATTTCTTTCATTCCAAGCAAAGATGAAGCTATAACTTGATAGACCTGTCCTGTGTTTACTATTAGTTATATTTCTGCTGTGTTCTGTACACTGCTGGGTTTATGAAGTTATAAAAGTTTAACTAGGTAGTAGTTAGCCGGTATTGTGCAATGTGCAGTAAGCATTATAACATTTCATTAAGCACCAGTAACCTATGAAGGCTTTCTGAGTACTGCAAAGTTGTCAGTGAGTGATGAAGCTGTTAGACCTTACCTAGAAACCTATTAACTAGTGTTACACTGTAAATATTGCTCCGTTTTGTTAAAGATCATAGTACTTTTCTTATGTATGCTGTGATTCCTGTGAAGTAGTTGCAACATGTGATGAAGTTATTAAACTTCATCTACATAAGTCAGCACTTATGCACCATTTCAATAACAACTGTTTTTAGCATGACCAATGGTGTTTGCATATGAAAAAATAATTACATGTAGAAAAGTTAATTCAACAGTTAGATTACAGCAACTGCTGCTCATAATAATTGTGCTTCTTAAATTCAGCAACCACAATGTTCCAAAAATAAAGCAATTAATAAAAAAAATGTTTTCGTGAAATATAGCATGATTAACAACAGGTTTCTAATAATAGTGTATCTTGTGTGAGTAGTTATTATACCATGTACGCCATTCTGTGCTGTTATAAATTAACACTGTTCTGTTGTGAATTGAAAGTATATCACTAGATTGGTAACTATTGTTTTTATTGTACTTAAGTTCCTGATTATGCACATTTGAGTACACTTGAGTTTTCATGTTAGCATTTTGATTGGGTACTTGTTAGCTTTTTGAAAGTATTGTATAGGTGAGTGGTTTAATCAATCAATCACTGGTTTATTTTTTTCACAAAATATCACATCAAATGCACTGGTACATTACATCAAAGTGAGATAGGAAAGAAGCGAAAGACCTTATGAGGTCACCAAGTCAGCCTCCACCTCGGCGATCCTATAAGGCAAAACATAATTACCACTTAGTGAAAGTGTTAAAATGTTGTTTGTTAAAGCATTTGTGAATTCACTTTTTTTTGCACTTCTAAACTGTTTTGCTATGTTATGGCTATACATTTAAAAATAATAGGTTAGTGAAATTTCAAATGCCAATTGTAATTTTTGGAAAAAATTGCTTCCAAATGTAGGTAACCAATTTAAAATTCTCATAATTTTGTCACTTCTTGTTCGATGTAAAAAATTGTATGAACTCAATGTGATAAGCATGTCAAATTTTTATCCAGCTTTAACTGTGTGATATAAGATCTGGGTTGAATGACCCATACGCTTCATGACCGTTTCCAGTATGTTTAGAAATCGTTAACACTTTTGGCTTTCATTGCAAGCAAAGGTGTAGCTATGACTTGATAGACCTGTGTTTGCTCTTATTTACATTTGTATTGTTTTCTCAACTGGTGAGAAAGTCTAGTGAAGTGAACCACCTTTCCATATCAGTGCAGTTAACATACACACTATTATATTATCATAAGTCTGCTTGCCAATAAGGGGCTCAAAATTATTTTGGCCCCGGGGGCCCACAAAGGGCTTAACACAGCACTGCACTTCAGCTTTCTGGTGGTCAAATAGCCACTTCAGCCACCAAACAGTAAAATAAGAATTTAGTTTAGTCTAGTATAGTGATTTCCCTAACCATGAATATTACCCGAAACACGAATTTCAAAATAAACAGGTTAATATTTGTTTAAACTCAAACTGAAATGGCACAGGTAAGAAGATTGCTATCCCTGTTTCTGCACTGAAAATTGCATTGCACTGCACTAAAAACTGCACAAAACCGCTTTTCAGATTGCAGCAATCAGCAAATGTTTGATCGAGGCCCAAACACCTTTTCCAAATCAAATTGAAAACTTTTTGACTGTCTGCACTACCTTTGCTGTAAATTCTCTTCTGGTGAGCCTAGAATACTCTAGCGCCATGTGGCAAATAAAAGTTCAAAAAAGCAACCGCTAGATAGAGATAGTAAGTTTTGCGGTTCAAGAAATTTTAAGATTGCGCAAGATTGTTTAATGACCATGCTTAAACGACATCAATAAAAGTTTGTACACAACCTTTATTTTCATAACATAGTTGATGAAGGCCGAAGGGGGCCCGAAAATAAATTGGTACCGGGCCCGAGAAATCCTGTCAACGGCCCTGTTTGTGACGTCATAAAAACATACCTTCTGGTCTTGCACGTAAGCAAATTCTTCTAGAAGTAACTTACGTCATACAACAAGGATTTCACAATCAAATGTCACTATAGGCCAGTAACCAATAATAACATTTCGTAAAAATTATACAATTAAAACAGCACGCTTGGTCACCACACACACGGTAGGTTACATTATGTAATTGCTAGGGCAAGTTTTTGCAACTTTTTTTACAGCTTCCGGCAGCTTTCTAAATACTCAGAATTTATGTAGTATGATGTTTTAAGCTGTTTGTAGGAATTTTATATTGCAACTTTTTTCTATTTTTCATGCAACTTTTATCAAGTATTGCGCAAAATGTAAAGGAGGGATTTAAAAAACATGCTATAAAACTATTTCTATTATGGTTCTATTCTCTTTGATTTGCATTCATTCATAGCTTGTCACGCCAGTGTCGGAGCCAGGTAAGAGCATTGTTTGTGATGTTTTTGAGGTCGTTGTCATCACATGAAGGGCTAAGAGGGCAGTTGATGAGGATGTGCTTCATCGTCTGATTGTCTAGGCCGCAAGCTAGAAGTTCAACAACCCCAGTCTAGCACGACAGTGCCCGAACTATTACAAGTGGAAGTATGACTTGGCTTTTGGCCAAGCTCGCACAAACGGAAACAGGTTGTGTCTAGTCTTTCGAGGTAAATAAATGGTAAAAAGGTAAATAAAATAAATGCAACTTTTGTTAGAATTAAGTGCAGCTTTCTCACAAGTTTAGTGCAACAAAAACTTGCCCCAGTAATTACATTATTCAATTTAAGATTACAATGTAAAACAATTGATGTTTTCTCCTTGAGGGTACAGAACAGATTAAATTCGTTCGGTTTGTTTACGCAAATCTGACAAATAGCATGACTTTAAAAACCAGTTGTCATTGCAAAAGTGGTGGACCAAGTCTGAAATTTTTTCCGTTAGAAAAATCACGACTTCAATTTTCAACACAAATAGCTTTTTTAAAGCTTTAACTTTTGAAAGCCATGTTACTTCACATTGCAACCAGAGGGTTTTAAATTCCGATTCCATTATACCACGTTCATTTGCAAAAATATGGGTATTGAGTGCGCGAGTTTCAATAAAATTAATAGTTTTTTGTGTAAAATTGGTACACTCTCTGCAACCCTTGGTGTTCGTTACTCGACTCCTTGCGTGATCTCGTCCCTCAGTTTGGGAAGCCCTGAGCTACAACAGACAGAAAATATATGCACCATTGAATTTTATGGAAATACTGTTGTGAATGCTAGCCTAGCCAAATGAGTTTAGGGTTCAAATTTAGAAGAAAAAATATTGGTTTGTTTTCTTAGTAATTGCATGCTTCAGATTTAGGTAGATCGCCCATTTGAGGAAGCATCTTAATACCAGACTGCCTTTTTCCAGTTAGCTTTTCCTACTTTTGATCTTGTACAATTAATGCTGTTTTTTTCGTACCCTATAAAAAACATTTTTGTTTCGCCCTGCAAAGTTGTTGAAAGCAATGGGACGAGACCTATAAGCAGAATACTGGAGTTTTTCCACTTTATGAAAACGTCTGACATTTTATTAATCCAAGGTTTACAGGTGTGAAACGCTGAAATTAATGTTGTATAAACCACAAGAAAAGCTGTCTTCTCACGACCCTAGCTGAGATGTCTGCAGGTACAACAGGGCTGCGGATTCGGAGTCGTGGAATTGGAGGGATTTTAGCATATACAAAGTCGGAGTCGTATAATCTTTCGCCCGACTGCACAGCCCTGGGCACAACCCAGCTACCAAATCAGCTATTTTTACATTGATTCAATGTCTTTCTAGCTAACCGATTTGTTAGCTAGAAAGTCTGGATGCAGACGCTGATAGACTACCTCGAGCACAGCAACCCTGACTTCAAGCCATATGCAATTTTCATGTATCGCTTACAGTTAGCAGAAAAACGAAACATTTCAGTTAAAAAAGCGCCATAAACATTATTCTTGTTACACCAGTAAAAAATAGATTTTCCGCTATAAACATAGCATTGAAAAGTTTTTAAAAAATGCACTCGGAAACCTACAGTAACTTATTATTTAAAACCTTTGTTAGACTATGACTCTATTTGAAATTAAACTAAGACTCATTATGACCGGAGATAAATTTTCACCTTCAATGCTAAAACCAACTGCGAAAGAAATCTTGCCTTGTTTTAATATGAAGAGCTTGTCAAATAAAGTATTATTGCGACCATTAAAACCTACACAAGCATAGCCGTACGAGACCAAACCATTTTGGGGGGGCAAAACGTAAACTTGCCCAAATCTACACGCTTTTATAGAAATTGCCCAAATGTAATGTATGCGGTGCATGATAACAGTAAAAAACTAACATAACAAGATCCCCAGCAGTGGTGTAGCCAGGAATTTTGAAATGGGGAAGAGTTTTTTGACGCTTATGGCGACACCCAGCGGCGGGGGGTCAGGGGGGCCTCCCCAGAAAATTTTGAAAACTTACTTTAAATTTGGTGCATTCTGAGAGTATTTTCAACAAAAATGTGGGTATGAATATTCCTGTAAAATGGTGCTGTCCGGTGGCATAGCAAAAGAATAAGATCATGTTTTCTTTGGCATTTTTCGGAAATAAAGCTACAAGTCTCTATGTTTTCTTGTTGCTAATTCCTAGCTGAGATATTTGAATGTTTGGTAATAGCAAAACTCGCTCTTTTCATGTTTTACTTAAAATTAGGCAAACTTTGTTTTAGAGGCATAGACTGAAAGCATCATTCTCAATTTTGTGACGTCACACGTGTGCCAAAGGGGGGGTTGCAACCCCCAAAAGCACCCCTTTGGCTACGCCACTGATCACCAGCTAGCTAGAATTTCTTACCAAGTAATCAAGATAGAACAACTGAATTTATCTTTGAAGATACCTTGCTTGTGCATTGCGATGCTTCTGCACTTTGGCATGGTAGGTAGGTAGGAGTAACAAACATTGTTTTACACACCACAAATAAAAAACAACCCCACTTAAATATTCAGTTGTGATGTCATAAAAGACTCAGAAAAATAAACATTGCAGGAAACCGGCTCAGGGTGACCATGCGGATTCAGAAAAAGTACATAACAATAGAGAAATTATAATTAAATGTAATAAAACACAGACATACTACTTCTGTTCAAATAAACTTTGTTCAATCAATTAAAGTAGTTTTGATGATACAAATTTTAGTGCAAAAAATAAAAAGGTCTGGCAGCACTACTTCTAAAAATATAGTTAGGCTAGGTAATTTGATGACAAAAATAACTAATATATTCTAAGTTTGCATACAGACAGACGGTGACAGTGATGGAGAAACCATTTTAAAAGTAGGTGGGCCCAAAGGCGTAGCAGTCAAAGTTTATCAAACTTCTGGGGGGCTTCGCTCCCCAGACCCCCCATAACATTGCTGCATACCTAATACTTCCAATCGTTTATACATTGTGTTTTTATGATTGCCTTTTGTGCCAATTAGCGAAAAATTTCTGGTTTTGGGCCCGATTTGGCCAAACAAATTACAAAATTGTTAAATTGCTCTACAGCGCTGTACAAAATATGGCGATTTACACACAAATAAAAAAGCAAAAATACACACACCAGTTAAAATACCAACCTGGGAGAAATAATCTGCAGCATTATACAGTAGGCCTACATGCAATCGTGCATGCACTGCATAATATGTAATGATATCATTGTTTTAACATTAGAGAGCAGTTAGATTGATTTATAGATTACTCCACCAATCACACGCAACCACGCCCACACGTGCTGCCCATCAATAGTGGGCTCAACAGAAAAGTTTGAAGATTAGATTTCATCATTGAGCTATCAAAGATAACACAGGTAAACAAAACTTTTTTTTAAAAAAAGGCACGGCATGTGAGAGTCATTTTAGGGTATTTCGAGGCCCCTGATTCCGAAAATGCACTTGTTTTTTCGAATTGGCTCTAGTTTTTGAGATAGCCTAGCCTACCGCAAAAATATTTTTTTGCATTTTTGAGCCCCTATAGATTTAACGTCGTGTCGTTTATTACATAGACAAAACTGAAAGTAATCCCAGGCACATTTCTGAGTTGTAAAAACGCTATTTGGAACCAATCACGTTGATTACAACCCAAACAAACGGCTATTTAACGTTTACTGGCCTAGTAACAATCAAAATACGACGTGAAGCAAGCCTGAGGAGACAAGATGTAGAATAAACAACTTGTGCTTTGCCTTAATATATTTGTTGACTTCAACAATATCAGACTTACTAACTAAGCTACTAAGTACAAACAAAATACCGGTACATACATTGTTTTGCTTAACAAACTAGACGAATAAGCAAAACAAAGCCATCGATGAACAAACGCAATTCTTTATTATGGTAGGCTTACTATACTGAGCAACACCCATCACGGCACGAAGGCCCTTTATGTAATTACAGAATACAAAGTTATGTTCTTCAGTAAAGTAGCTGCTTGAAATTTTATCCTTGTTACGGAAGAACGTAATCTTGGTTCCAAATTCAGTTCCTGGTAGTTTCGAAAATTCAAAAAAACTAAGTGCATTCTTGGAATCAGGGGCTCTGAAATACTTTAAAATGACTCTCACCTTTTGTCCCAAAATTGTTTGTTGGCCTGCGTAATCAAACTAAGGTGTATTGAATGATTGAAGAGCTTTTTTTGGGAACTCTTTCTCTAATTTGCCGTTTTCGCTACCTTTTCAAAGAAATTTGGCTTTCAAAAGTGGGTGGGCCAGGCCCACCCAGAAAATAAAGTAGGTGGGCCCAGGCCCACGAGGCCCACGAGGCCCACGTGGTTCCTCCATCCCTGGACGGTGACATAGGATTCAAAGAACCCAATTATCCTAACAGTTTGTATTTACATTGATTCAATGTCTGAATATTGAATAATGTTCAATCGTCGGATTTGCAGAAGGCGTCCTTAGATTTTCAAAAAATCGCCGAATAGGGAACTCGCCGAAAAAGGCTCTCGCCGAATAATAGCAGAACCTTTTATAAAAGTAACCAAACAAAGCTAAGCAACACCTTAACATTACTTTTAACAGGTATAACATTTTTTGTTAAATGTTGTGGTGTTGCTTAGCTATGTCTGTTTATGGTTGAAAAAGTACTGTAACCTCTCCACCCGAATTGTTTTATAAAAGTAGGCTATTCACCAGATTTATATAAATTCATATTTTGTAGTTGCCTAAATCGAGGTGATGCATTTATGGACATCATGAAAAAAATTAAAGACTTTGTAAATTTTGATGCCGAGGCAACTGCATCATGCCAATTTGGGCAGTTTTATAAATAGACTATGATCAGATAATTTCATATTTTTTGTTGCCCAAATCTAAACGATACAGTTGTGTAAATGGGAAAAATTAATGAATTTGTCCATTTTGGGGAAACTGCCTCACGCTAATTTGGGCAGTTGCATAAACAGACTAGCGTAATCAGTTTCATCAGATAATTTCATGTTTTCAGCAGCCCAAATCAACACGATGCATTTGTGAAAATTAATAAAATTAGCTATATAGCAAATTTTGTGTTTTGATTTGAGCAGTTTCACAAAAGTATTAGAGGCATATTTTGGTGGTGTTCCCGACAATTTTCACCAAATCAAACGTCATATAAAAACCGTTATGGTCTCCTTAACCTAGCTGGCATCTTACGTCATGGAAATTGCTAGAAAATGTCCAAATATTGCACCATCGGTCGTAAGACCTGATGAAATATTGCATCAGCCGCTTTGAACACGGGTTTGAATTGCGTGACAATGTCTTTCATTATTGCGTCACAGTTACTGTGTACGTGCATTTGAGATATCGCAAATTATTCTAGTCATTCGTAAAATTGTTTGTTGGAAGTCAGTCGCAAGTTTAACTGTTTGCTTGGTGCTTGCTAGCTGGACAAATTTTCCGTCTTTTATCCAAGTAATCTGTTCTGTAGTGACAGTTTTAGAGGCGTACGGTGTTGCGTCCCATTTTCGATAGCCGCGGGCTAATTTTACAGGAATACACTTTTTGAATAGACGTTTCGAGAAGTGTTTCTTTTTCGGTCATTACATGCAGACGAACGGATCCGGGAACTTTATGTTACAATTTTCCCACGAAGAGATTATGGTTTACCGCTGTGACCATAAATAATAAAAGACGTGGCTTGTTAGTTGGTAGGCCAAGAAGCACTTAGAAGCACATAAATAATAAAGACGAAGTTGTTGGTTGGTAGGCTACAGAAGCAAAGAAATAATAAAAGAAGATCTTGTTGGTTGGTAGTCTACAGAAGCAAAAGAAAATTAAAAACATTTCTTCTCAGTTTGGTACTGAAGAATAATAACTTTGACATTCATTGGCAAGAAAGAAGATTAAAGACAATCCATCTGTGCTTGAAGATTCAAGTCGAAGAATCCAAGCAAGTTTTGTGGACTTTTGGACTTCATATACTCGTACAGCTACGGTATCGTGCATTTAAATTCTTTTTTGTATTTTTACGGTCTTTGAAGTTAAGTTTTTTATGACTTAATTTTGTGTGTTTGTGCAACTTAATTTTTTTAATTGTTAAATTGAGCCCCAACATTTAATATGTCTACACTCGGTGGCGACAGGGACTCGACCGCCGTCGACTCGACTGAGTTTAAGCCTGATGATGTTCTTTGCGGTCGGGCAGGCCATTCTGGGGAGGGACCCAGTAACGATGAGGCTAAGTCAGTTCGAGAGGCCCGGCATCTTAAAAGGGATATTTTGACTCAAATTGGGGAACTTTCTGTAGCCCTAGGTTCTTTGAGTGATAAGCAGGAACTGTTAATTTTTAGATCTAAGTTCTCTACTTTGGAAGAGGATTTACGGCATTTCCATGCTCTTTTGACTAAAATTTTTAACTCTGCAATCTTGGCACAACTTCGTGATAGGGTAGACCCCGAATTTAACTCGTTAAAAAATAACTTTGAACAAAAAGTAAGTGAGTTCTCAGATATGTTGGATGCTGACATACATCCTGAGGATAGCGCCTCAAATGTAAGCACTAGGATGTCTACGAGTTCGTCTCGGATAGTGGCACAAATTAACCTGCAGCTAAGACGAGAGGAGCTCCAGATACGAGCTGAGGCTGAAGCGAGAGCTGCTGAGGCCACCGCGAGAGCTGAGGCCATACGAGCTGAGGCCGTACGAGCAGAGGCCGTCGCGAGAGCTGAGGCTGAAGCGAGAGCTGCTGAGGCCACCGCGAGAGCTGCTGAGTTTGCACTCAAAGACGCACAGTTGAGGGCTGAACAACGTAAAGAGGTAGCTTTGGCTGAATATCGATCAGATGTGGGCTCCCGGCGTAGCTCCAAGAAGGGCTCTTCTAGGCATTCCAGAAGTGAACATCAATCACAGTTTAATTTACCTAGCCTTTTCCAGACGCCTGTTCAATCTGTAAGTGGACCAGTACAATCCACACGTTTTCAAACTGTTTCAGGAGGTCTCGGGGCCGCAGCTAAGGATCTTCCGAAGGATCTAAAGCCAAAGCCTGCGAATTTTAGTCGAACTCTTCCCCCAGAGCGTACAGGTCACGGGGCCGCTGATAGCAGTAATGCTTTGCCCCCTTCACAGTTTTCTGCGCCGCTAGTTTTTGATCGCCCAGCTACACGTAATTTGGGTGATTGTGAGAGGCGTAACGCGTCTCCTGATTTTAACGTGTCTGAGGATCGTGATCGGGCTGTGCATGTGACTGAGCCCCCTCAGCCCCTTAAGGGATATAGTTTGTCTTCTCCCGCTAAATCGAGTTCTCAACAACAGGATTGCTTTTTTGAATACCAAAATAGTAGGACGTTTTTTGATAAGGCGGCCTTGATTGGTTACGATGGTAATAATATGCCATTTATCTTCTTTAAAAATCGTGTTACGGCCTTAATGGCAGCTTCGCCCTTTAAAGGAACTCGTTTGACTTTGTTACAAGCAGCTTGTGTTAGGACAGCTGCTCAAACGATTGCTAATTTGGTTTCTGACACCCCTGGCTTGTCAGAGGAAGACAGAACAGAAATGTCGTTAGCTCGCTTGTCCCAGCGTTTTGGGGTTCGTGGAGGTCTTTTCGCAGAACCAGAAATTAGAAAGTTTCGCTATGGTAGCAAATTGACTTCGACCTCTTCCAGTGATTTGAAAGAGTTTAAAGATGAATTGTCGCAGTGTTTGCTTTACGCGCAAGCTTATGGTCAGCGTGACAAATTGGAAGGACGTTTTGTTTTGGATTTGGCTAAGCGACTCCCGTTTGACGCTAAGCAGCGTTATCTTGACTTTTTAGGTGATCAGTATGGCAGCACTAGCACTGATGAGCCTACTTTTCAGAGTTTGTTTGAATTTGTAGTACGGGAGGAAACGCGCAAGTCGACTGATTTTAGCATTATGCTAATGGGCGATTCTGGTGAGTCGCAGCATTTTATAAAGTTTGGCAAAGGAAAGTTGCCTTCTTATCCGGTTAGGCAGACGTCGGTAAAACCCCATCATAATGTGATTTCAGGGAGTTCGCAGTACTCGACTGCTGTTGGCGCACCGCGCGGTGGTGTGGCCAGACGTAGTGACATACCGGCATGTTTTTTTTGTTCGTCACGTGGTCAAGTTGAATATCATTTTTTGTCTGATTGTAAAGAATTTTTGCGCTTGACACCTAAAGGTCGGAGAGATGTCATTGTGAAAGCTGGCAAATGCTTGAATTGTTTGCGCCAGCATATGGTTAGGGATTGCGTTCATGCAAACAACTGTCGTAAGTGTGTCCCTAACAACGATAGGAAACACTATTTTCTTCTGCATGATTTTTATGTGACGTCACGTGATTCTCTGGATTCGATTGGCAAAGATGATGCTGGTGCCAGAGTTCCTGTGCGTAATGTTAAGATTGGAAATGTTAAAGCAGCTTTTAACCGCGTTACTGCTGCTCGTGTTTTGAATCCAATAACTGGCAAATCGAAGTTGGTGTATTGTCAGCATGATCCTGGTTCGCAGTTGACGTTTGTTTCGAGTGATTTGGTGTGCGAACTTGGCGTTAAACCGTATGATAAAGCGTCGTTTAAAATGGACACTCTGGCTGGTCAGAAACCTACTTGTGCTAACCTTGTTAAACTCAACATCCAGTCGTTAGAGACGGATGAACTGTTTTGTGATATAACTTCGGTGGTTAACCCAGCTTGGGCTGACGATGTTAAAACTTTACCGCACAAGCAGGATTTAAGTGGTTTCCGTCATTTTCATGACGTGAATATGTTTCATTTGAATGATTGTAGTAGGCTACTGTAGATGTACTGATTGGCAACGTCAACGCTTATTTGATGTGGGCCAAAGAGGAGCGTGTTGGTGAAAATCGTAGTGAACCACATGCTTTGCTCACTCCTCTTGTTTGGTTGGCTTGTGGTGGTAAGTCACCCTTAGATGAAAGCGTTGCTAACGTGTGCAGAGTGCAAACGTCTTCAGAGTCGGATGTCATCTCTAGCTTTCAGCGTAAAATTGAGTCTCGTGATATGGAAATAGCAGACCTGAATAAAGTCATTCAGGATTTGACCTTGCAAAATGAAACCTGTGAATTGTCTCGCAATGATATTTTGGCTAGAGAACTCGTTGAACCGAATATTGAGTTGAAAGATGGTCGATTTGAGATACCTGTACCGTTGAAGGAAGATATTGATTTACCTAACAATTTTGTGTTGGCGTCAGATAGAGCTGCTGCTTTAAGGAAGAAGGCTTTAAAACAACCTGAACTTTGTGATTTCCTTACTGACACCATGAAGGATCTTAAATCTAATGGCTATATTGAGCGTGCTGGTGAAGCAGAAAATGTAAAGGGATTTGAATGGTATTTACCATACTTTGTGACGTCACAGTTAAAAAAGCGCATTGTTTACGATGGAAAGTCTGGATTTCGAGGAACTTGTGTAAATGATGTAATGTTTTCATGTCCTTATTTGTTAAACCCTCTGGCAGATGTTTTGGCTAGATTTCGGCTTGATAAATTTGGTTTCGTGGCCGATATGACTAAATACTTTTTTCACATTTTGGACTCTTCAATTCGTAAGTCCAATTTTATTGAACTGCTTACGTACACAGGCAGTGCCGTTCGGATCGTGAACGAACGCCCTTTGGTACCTTTGAGTGACGACCCTAGGGATTTTACTGTCATCACCCCTGCCTCACTTTTGACCCCATTCTTAGACCCATACTGTGCTGTTGGGCAACCACATGATCGTGACCAACTAAGGAGGGACTATCGGTTCAATTTGTCACTTTCTCAGCAGTTTTGGAGTAAATGGAGCGATTTTTACTTGCCAGGGCTTCAGGGCCGGAAAAAATGGCTAAAAATGGCCGAGAATTTGGAGCCTGGTCAACTTGTAGTGGTGGGTTCTCTCCAAGACATTGGTAAACGTGGGAAGTATCAACTTGGGAGGGTGCATGAGGTAGTTCCACAAATTAGGAAAGGGAAGCCTGTGGTTCGTAGAGCTAAAGTTGCCGTCTGCAACTATGATGAGAGTACGGGGGAAGTGAAAGCAGACTACGTGTTGAGGGATATTTCGTGCCTCGCCCCCGTAAAGAACACCTAAGTGTTAGGGTTTGAGCCTGGTTTGTCTGCGGTGGCCGACACTTGTCTGAGCCCAGAACAGTCGGTTATTATCGCAACCATTGTATATAGCGTCATTTTAGCGTGTACCTATGGTACCAATTTCATGTATCGTCGTGTATTGTTCGTATTGCTGTTCATTCTTTGCATGCCCTTTGTATTTACGTGTTAACATAAACGTGAGTGATTCAAACAATTTGTGTATCGTGTGTTTTTATTCATTGGCTCACAATTGTCGTCAATTCTTTTTTAGTTATGCCATGTCAGACTGTCATAACTAGGGGCCGCTATGTTCCCGACAATTTTCACCAAATCAAACGTCATATAAAAACCGTTATGGTCTACTTATCCTAGCTGGCATCTTACGTCATGGAAATTGCTAGAAAATGTCCAAATATTGCACCATCGGTCGTAAGACCTGATGAAATATTGCATCAGCCGCTTTGAACACGGGTTTGAATTGCGTGACAATGTCTTTCATTATTGCGTCACAGTTACTGTGTACGTGCATTTGAGATATCGCAAATTATTCTAGTCATTCGTAAAATTGTTTGTTGGAAGTCAGTCGCAAGTTTAACTGTTTGCTTGGTGCTTGCTAGCTGGACAAATTTTCCGTCTTTTATCCAAGTAATCTGTTCTGTAGTGACAGTTTTAGAGGCGTACGGTGTTGCGTCCCATTTTCGATAGCCGCGGGCTAATTTTACAGGAATACACTTTTTGAATAGACGTTTCGAGAAGTGTTTCTTTTTCGGTCATTACATGCAGACGAACGGATCCGGGAACTTTATGTTACAATTTTCCCACGAAGAGATTATGGTTTACCGCTGTGACCAGGTGGCTGCCCAAATTGGCAGGATGCAGTTGGTTAAATGCATTTCGTACTACAGTTTGATCACCATGCAATACAATACATCAATACGGGTGTGCCAAATGAAAATTTTGCGGCACATTTCTTGTGCAAATAAGAGGCTGTACTTAGTTTGATAGGTAAAAGATATTAATTTATAGTTTTTCTTAATTCATGCAATTTTGTCGCTTTTCATATAGCAATTTTTGCCCTAATAATTGCAAGATTTTGCCCGAATTCGCGACGTTTTGAAACAACAGGGGGGCGGCTGCCCCCCTGCCCCCCTGTCTCGTACGGCTATGTGCACAAGCGTCGCGAGGAGTCAAATTCAAAAAAAAATGTCAACACCTTTTAATAATAAAGCTTTGGTAGAGAGTTTGCTTTGTTGAACCATAGAGAAATAAAACATAGTAACTTTAGCGGGTTTAGCATACTTTATTTCACACAAAATATAACATAATTAAATAAAATAAACTCAAACGTTTTCGACACGTACGTGTGTCCTCATCAGGAATTAAATCTGCAATACATAAAATGAAAAATCGTAAGATAAATACGGTATAGCTTCCACGCTAGCCATTCAGACCATCCAATCAACAATATGTTTCTCGGTAGCCGATTTGTAGCAAGCTATACCGTAGCAAGCTATACCTATACCGTACAAGCTATACCGTTATGGTTAGCGAATCGCAACTGCTCGCTGTACTAGTGAGTGCTCAGCCTTGTGCTGATAGCCGGGAAGAACGCCCCTTTCTTCACAAATTACCTGGTGTTACATTGATTCAACTTATCCAGACGTTGAACAAATCTTGAAGAACGGAATTTGCTGGATGAGGATAGTTCTATCCTTGTGATCTATAAGTCAGATCGTTGACTTAATTGTTTCAGATGTCCAATTATTTTAGCCTTGATCGTTTTATCTGTCAAAAACGTTGATACTCAGCTTTGACTAAGTTGACGTGCTGGCGCTTGCGTTAGTGAAAAGCAAAGCTGGTTCATCAGCCTTCCTTTCAACTTTACCGTGTATCTGTATTGCACAGCTATAGGAAGTGACGTATGCAGTATGATGAAGAAAACTTCCTGCAGGCAAGCACAAGTTTGAAAGCTGGTAAAACATCATACTAATGTTTCAGTTTATTGACTAAGAGAGATCAATAGTTTATTCAACCAGTCAAATATAACGTACTGGTTAGGCGTTCAAACAGCCAGTACAGCCCTGGTGTTGCTAGATGTGGCATTTTGTTCACAATTTGAAGGTTGTTTTTGACAAAAAAATTGAAATTGAGAAAATCTTCAGATTTTGTTGTTTCTTATTTTTTCGTATTTAGTTTCTTTTGGAACCAACCAAAATGATTAATCGCTATATTTTCTGTTGTGATTACTCAAGTGTTACATGTTTTTATTTTACGTATGGTACTAATACTTTTTGGTTGAAAAGTTTATGAAATGGAAATTGGACGGAATCCTCATATACCGTTTAAAGGATCAAAATGTCTTGTTGTTTTTCTTGCTTTTCTAAGTACCGGTATGCTGTAGCGCACTCAGAAAAAAATTTAGGGGGGGGCTAATTCAGAAATGTCGGCTGAGTGATTTGCGACAATAGTGACAGTGACAATAGGCCAATGCTCATCCCTTTGATTAATATTTAAAGGCACTTACAACCCACCGGTTGCCGATACACCAGGATTTGTTCTCTCAATCAAATTACAAGTTGGCTTAGTTAACCCCATGCTACCAGCACCATCAGCATCCTCATCCAGTGGCGTAGCCAGGAATTTTGGACGGCGTGTTTACCTAAGACGAAATCCAGCGGCGGGGGGTCTGGGGGCCACCCCCAGAAAAATTTGAAAAATTACTTTGAATTTGGTGCATTCTGAGAGCATTTTCAACAAAAATGTGGGTATGAATATTCCTATAAAATGGTGCTTTCCGGTGGCATAGCAAAAGGATAAGATCATGTCTTCTTCGGCATTTTTCGGAAATAAAGCTGAGTCTCTATCTTTTCTTGCTGCTGATTTCTGGCTGAGATATTTGAATGTTCGGTATTGGCAAAACTCGCTTTTTTAATGCAGTTTCGTTTAAAATTAGGCAAACTTTGTTTTAAAGACATAAAGAGTCTGAAAGCATCATTCTCAATATGGTGACGTCACACGCGTGCCAAAGAGGGTGTTCAAACCCCTAAAAAAAACCTTGGCGACTCCACTGCCTCATCCCTACGTCCACTCTTGCAATCTTCTATAAATTTCGACTTTTTCGTCATGTATGACAAAATAGAATTAGCTTTCCGTTTGCCAACACAAATAAGTGCGAAAACAACAACTAGCACGAAAACAGTTTCAAACAAAACATTAATTTTGTAGCCTAAACAATAAATTTGATGTGGACGTTTTTCCTACTTTCAAAACATTCAAATTCAGTTCGTATTTTCAACTAAAGCCCCAGACGCCTTCGTCTCTCTGCTCAAATGTCTTATACAGTTTTACATGTCCGTGTGATTCGGCCAGGGCCCGATTAACAATGAGGCACACGAGGCACAGGCCTCGGGCCCCTTGGTTTTGGGGGCCCCCAATTTTTTTTACATTAATACCGTAGGCGTGAAACTTGTTGTGCCAGTGTGTGCACAGTTGTTATTTTTGAGTAGGCCTAACGATTTCAAATTGTGTAATGGATTCACACATCTCAGTATAGCGATACAGTTCACTTTCCCCATACAGGAGCATAAAAAATGAAAGTCGAATCAAAGGTGATTTCTGTGCCAGTAGCTATGTCAATTTTCTACTGATGATATTCAGTTAAAATAAAAGCAAAACATGTAAAACGTTGCACATAGCCGCAGTGCTGTGTCAAAGAGGGGGGGCCCGGGCCCACCGTCTCAGGGGGCCCACAAGTAATAGACTTTTGCGTGTCAGTGTCAACATGTTTTTTAGCTGCTAAAGTTTATTGCGTGTACTTCCATTGAGAAAATAATTTAGGTCCGGTACCAATGAGATGCTGGGCCTGGACCCTTATACCAAAATATCTCTAAAATCACCACATTATCTTGAAGAAAAGTTAAAATAGGCTGCGACAACATTAGTAAAATCATTTGTATTTGAAACAAAACAGGTTGGTTGCAATTGAATACTTGAAATCAAGAAAGGCCCAATTACCACAAAGGTGTGTGTAAGATAAATGTGAAATGTGATGTAGTTATTTTGTGATAGAATTTCAGGGGGCCCACAGGTAATAGACATTTGCGTTTCAGTAACAATGTGTTTTTAGCTGCTGTGTGTAGTTTACTGCGTGTAGCCTACTTGTCCATTGAGAAGATAATTTAGGTCAGGGACCAATGAGATGCTGGGCCCTTATGCCAAAACATCTCTAAAAACACCATATTATCTTGGAGAAAAGTTAAAATACGACAACATTAGTTAAATCATCTGAATTTGAAATAAATGCAATAAAACAGGTTGGTTGTAATTGAATACTTGAAATCAAGAAGGGCCCAATTCCCACAAAGGTGTGTTTAAGATAAATGTGTTTTAATTATTGTGGTTGTTTATTTTTTTGTATTTTGTGGTGGAACTTTGTAATTGGCAACTGTTGAACTGAAACCGCTTTATACACTGGTAGGGTCACCATACTTTGTGTGCTACTGTTAAAAGTTAAACCACGAAGTAAACAGCTCATTTTAAAATGATTGTCATAAACGGGCAAATTATAAGACATTTGCATAACTTAATTGCAATGCTTTGTCTAAATTTTGCAAAAGCATAGATTGAAACCTTTTTTTAGCATGAGGTGAAAGCGTTCATGTTTTGTAGGTTAGCTTCTCTTTAGCATAAACTTTAAGAGTCAGGTACGATTATTTTGGAGTCTGCCAATAACTAAACAAGACACATGAAATACTTTTTGTAATATTATACTGGACTAGCTGAAAGTTTGGTTGATGTATTGGCATCCCTTTTAACAATAAAATGTTGTAAGTATAAGAGTGTTAATACTGTTAGAAAGTTGTAGGTAAATTGGCGAAATTAATATTTATGAAGTTATAGTTTTGCTTGAACTATTTGTTAGCCCATATTTCATCATTCGCAGAGACTACATGGCATTGCGTCGAAAGCGATTGCCAATAGGGGCCCCTAAACTTAGCTGTGCCTCGGGCCCCCATGAGCTTTAATCAGGCCCTGGATTCGGCATTGACGTACATCGGTATGTCCACAGACATTTGACCACGAGAGTAGGCTACAGGAGCATCTGAACTTTAGGGAGTTAAAGAAAGTGCCATCAAAGACCATATCATGGAATATTCTTTTTGCTTTGATCGAAAATTCTCTGCCGACTCATTTAAAATTTTGCGCAAAGGCAAATCTCAATTTGACACCAAAATCTAGAAAGCACTTTTAATCAAACGCTACAACCCAAATTTAAACAAACAATTATTTGCTGGAGGCGTGTCCATTCTGTTCAACATTTACTTGATGTATCACGTTCCCTGTGGTGCAATTTTTTTTGTAGTTATTTATGTAGTTGCCTTTTCCTAATGTAATTTTACCTTCAAGAAGTTAAAATTTATTGCATTTTTATAAATATTTTCGGATTCCTGAGGAGGGCTTAAGTTAAACCGAAAGCGTTCAACTGTTAAAACTATTTGTAAATATGTAAAATATATTGTTATAATGCTCAGCCCTGTTGTGTCTTATTCATACCTAACCTGTAAGCAAAATATATAAATTGAGAACATGCAAAACTTCATTTTTAGTGGCGAGTTTGGGGGGGGTTTGAGCCCCCTTAGCCCCATGCTGGGTGCGCTACAGCCGGTATGTTAGTTTTTCTTACTTCACGTCAAGATATTGCACAATCAGGTGGATCCAGCGAGTAGCCTTAGGGGACCGATTTTAACAACACACAATGATGTTACGTTTAGGTCTACTCTAACCCGACCTTGCAAATACCATGAATAAAGTTACTTTTGTGTATTTTGGGGGGCTACTATAGCCCGGCCCCTCTTGGATCCGCAACTTTGCATAATTGTAACTAATAGTCTGTCAAACCTTTTTTGTATCTGCTGTCTCTGTTGCCTTGTCTTTGCCAATCAAGCCTGCCAAAAAATAATAGAAGCCAATCACTAGAAGCAATGGGAGCTACATCTACGTCTACGAGATCAGCACCAAATTTAGTTTCAACGCTCTTCATGCCCTTAAAACAAATTTTAAAAAAGCTTTCAGGCTCAGGTTACATTTTCATCCACTAGCCTACTACATGTACTAAAACTAAACACACAACGGATTTATGAACTAATGCGAACAGACTGTTATTATCAGTCTTTGTATTTGGTACATTGCGACTCAGCTCTTCGGAGTTGAGTATCTGCTTTGTCTCTACTTTTTATTTTGAAAATATGATAATGATCATAATATGATACAATCATACAAACAATTTTCCATGCTAGAAAATCGTTGCTTTTTGATGGTAGTGAAACTTGGGCTAAGAAAGATGGTTTGTTTGAAGTTACAATGGGCTCATTTGATGGTGCTGAGATTTGTGAGTTGGTCGGCTTGTTTCTTTTGAACGAACTTTCTGCTATTGTTGACAGAGATATGCTTGGCTTATATCGTGATGATGGTCTGGCTATTTTGCGTAATTTATCCGGCCCTAAGATTTATCGTTTGAGAAAGAATGTCATTCAATTATTTAAACAACATGGCTTAAATATTACTGTGGATACTGGTCTAATTGAAACTGATTTTCTTGACGTCACTTTGAATTTGCTATCTGGTAAATTCTGGCCTTATAGAAAACCCAATAATGATCCAATTTACATCCATGCCCAGTCCAATCACTCACCCAACATTAAGAGACAAATCCCGACTATGATTTCAAAGCGATTGTCCGCCACATCATTTGGCCAAAATGAATTTGATAAGACCGCATCTGTTTATAATGATGCCCTTTTGAAAAGTGGTTTTGCGGAGAGAGTTTGCTACAACCCTGCTAATAACTTACGAACATCTAGGAAAAGGAGCCGGAAAATTTTATGGTTTAACCCTCCTTTCAGCTTGCAGGTTGATAGCAATATTGGTAAGGAATTTTTCAAACTTGTTTCCATACACTTTCCACCCCATCATAGATTGCACAAAATATTCAACCGTAATACTATTAAGCTGAGCTACAGTTGTACTCCGAATGTTGCAAGCGTAATATCCTCCCACAATAAAGCAATATTGCAGGCTGATAATGTAGCATCGCAGCCTGGTTGCAATTGTAGAGTGAGGCCACATTGTCCTTTGAATGGACAATGCTTGCAGAAGGCCGTTGTTTACAAAGCTACCATTGATAACAGCCCGAAGGTTCTTAATTACATTGGTTGTTGCGAAACTACTTTTAAAAAACGTTTTTCCAACCATAAATGTACCTTCATGGATAGGTCTAAACGAAACAGCACCGAACTATCCAAGGCAGTTTGGAACCTTAAGGACAAGGGTGTTGATCCTAAAATAACTTGGTCCATCCACAGCTGTGCTCGACCTTATAGTGGTGGTGGTCGTAACAATTGTGGCCTATGTTTGGCTGAAAAGCTGGCCATTCTGAAGGCTGATTGTGGCCACCTTTTGAACAAGCGCTCGGAACTGGTCGGCAAATGTCGTCATAGAAACAAATTTAAACTCAAGTACTTCAAAATAAAATAAATTCCTTTTGATTTTCACAGGTTTTTAAAATAAATTTCATTTGATTTTTACAGTCTATAAATGTCATTTAATTTTTACAGATTTATAAACAGATTTCATTTCATTTGTTCAGGTCACTACAGGTTACATCATCACAATTCCTTGGGATTTTCACAGGTTATAATTTTGAAAAAAAATTAAATTTCATTTGATTTTTACAGGTTATTAATCTCATTTAATTTTTACAGGTTTAAAAACAATTTTTATTTATTTTGTTCAGATTACTACAGGTTGCGCCGATCATCACACAAGCATTTTGCTTCTTTGTGATGTCATAGATGTTGCCATCATGTTGCTTGGTTTCCATTGGGACAAATTGATTGAAACTTTGTCGTGGCGGATGGAGGTTGTCCTTAGTAATTCTGAAGTTTTTTTTCTGCAGATTGGATTACGGTTATAATATTTAATATCTTTTCAGGAATTCAGGTTTAGAGGGTTTTTTTGCAGATTAAATTACAGTTGTAATATTTAATATCTTCTCAGGAAGTACAGGTTTAAAGTTTTTTTTTGGCAGATTAAATTACAGTTGTAATATTTAATATCTTTTCAGAATTATCGATTCTTTACTGGTTGCATGTTTTTTCAGACCTTCTGATGATCCGTTAGGTGAAACAATTTGTAAAGGCTTCAGATAGTAATAACTATATTTGATTTAATTCGCTCTGCTTTGCCTTTTTGCTTGGCATTGAGCACTTTTTGTAGTATTAATAGTTTTCATTGTTTTTTATATATTATATAATATGTAATTTAGTAATTATTATTTTATGAACCAAACTTTCTTTAATTTTCTACATCTGATGATGTTAAACCGAATTTTCCGCCCGGAGCAGACAGTGATGAACACGGTGAAATAAATTTTTTAGAAAGTTTTATTCAGACAGTTTCCAGAAGTTGGCAAAATCTTACAGAATGTCACGAATCAGGTTGTATCTCAATGTAACCGCATGCTAATGTCAATGAAAGTAGGCTACTGCAAAATATATGTACAAAGTTCATTTTTGTTAGGGTAAACTTTTGCACATTTTAGTTTGTATTTGTTACGAACAATTTTCAAACTTGATGCGACAGTACAACAAGCCTAGTGAAGGGGTGTTTCGAAGGCAATTTTATATTACAGTTTTCCCACGAAGAGATTATGGTTTACCGTTGTGACCAGTATTATTTATTGGTATCAGTTTATATCATCTGTGAATCCTTCTCTTGCATCATGGGCCAATTCTATAGATGTTTGCTGGTACACCCCTTCATTTTCATTGAATCTTAATACTTGTATGTGCCGCTAGTAGGCTATCTAATTTCTTGCATTTTTGATCCATCTCAGATGATTGTTATGTCCTAGCTTAGTGACAAATAAAAAATTCCTGTCTGTTTCTCAAGTTTTTATTTTTATCAAATTCCATTCATTGCTTAGCACAACATTTCTCAAAAAATATCGCACTTTCTATTTGGCGGTAAAATTACGTTTCGTTAGTCCAGCTCCAAAATTAAAAATAAATCAATTCTCATTGGCTTTTAAAATCACTCTTAGAAACCATCATCTCAAAACTTCAAGACAATTTTCCACTTTCATTTTACTACGCTGAAGAGATCGGAAGATCGAAACACTTGCCACTGTGCGTAGTTACTTTTAATAATATCTTTTTAGACATTCTTTTTATGCAATAATGTCTCTTTTGGACTTCATTTTTAAAGAAATAAAAAAGAGTCAAAAGTCATGCAAATAATATTTAAAGCTTGAACACAAAATGTCAGACCTTCTTTCAGTTTTTAAATATTATCAAATTGAGGAATGGTCACAACAGTAAACCATAATCTCTTCGTGGGAAAATTGTAATATAAAGTCCCCGGATCCGTTCATCTGTATGCAATGACCAAAAGAAACACTCTTCTGAAAACGTCTATTCAAGAATTGTATTTCTGTAAAAATAGCTTCAAGGCTGTCGAAATTGGGGGGCAACACCGTACCCGCTAAAACTTGTCACTACAATACAAGTTACTGAGATAAAGACGGAAATGTCGTCTAGTTGGTAAAGCACAAGCAAAACCGTTTTAATATGCGACCAATTTTAAGAATGACGAAAATAGATTGCAATCTTCCAAACGCATGTAACCATCTTACGTGACGTAATAATGATAAGCATTATGAAGCTATTCAAGCACCTGTTAAGTTTGGCTTACACCATATCTCGTAATTCAAGATTTAACGATTATGTAATGTTTCACAGGTGTGACAAAGGTGAATCAATCTTTGCTCATTTCTAGCAACAGCCCATGACGTAAGACGTCAGGGTCACTAGACAACGGTTTTATGTGACGTTTGATTTGTACAGATGTTGTCCGTAACAAGGAGTAATAAAAGTAGTGCATTAAATATTTTTAACCAATGTGGCAAAGTTTAGGAATTAACAAAGTAAGCTACATTTGTGTATTAGACTAGTAGGGGAGATGTTCCACCAACGGACAGGGTACGACCAACGGACCACCCTTCTATTTCTTAAAATAAAAGTTGGAAGCACGAAAAGTGTTATTGTGGTATCGAGATTAACCTTTTTGATTTTGGAAATTTTCCTTGCGGGGACCTGTGATTTTTTTCGTATTGTTATGAAGGCAAGTATGGCTTACAAGATAGAAAGTAAATTTTGAACATTTTTCTTTTGCAATTTTTTTCACCCATTGGTTTATTTTTTCAAGACATTTTTTGTTTGCTGATTGCTTATTCATTGATTAATGAAATTGCAATGAGTTAAATGATTAAATTTTACCCATCATTAAACTAGGCCATAAAATCCAAGAACTATTACGTATCTTTGGTAGAGAGGTACTTTTTAAAAACCATAGACAGACAATCGATAACAACTTAATAACATTGAATTGCATAAGGCAGAAAGTTTTGCCGAAAACGTTTGAAATTATGTATCTGTTTCATTTCTGTATTAATTTTGAATTATGCAATTCAATGTTATTAAGTTGTTATCGATTGTCTGTCTATTACGTATCTAACCAACAGACAGTGGTGCCGAAGTTAGTTGAGGATTGGGGGGGATAAATCAAAATTTTATCAAATTTTAGACGATTTTGAACATTGGGGGGGATGCATAATTTTATACACAATTTTAGTGGTACTGGTATTAAGTTTATGAAATAATCACCACACCTCGGTAAATTAGCTGCTAACAGCACAATAGGCTATAGTCTACAAACAAGAAATCATGGAGATAAAAGCGCTACCAGTGATCTTGTGAATGTCTGCTGCAAGATTAAGAAACAAGCAACGAAAAATTGGTACCTCCAGCGGGATTCGAAACCTATGACCTTCCAATGAATATTTAGTTTTTCCAAAAAAACAAACAAACAGAAGTTATACTTTTCTTCTTGCCCTCTCCTTTAAGCTACTAGAATCACTACACTTAGTGCACTATTGGACAAAGTCTCCAGTCAGGAGACTGAAAACAATCGATGCTACAGAAGTACATTTGCAAATTTATGACAAAAATAATAACTTTCAAACACATCACAAGAACTTGTTACAACCGAACATATTGCGTGTTACGGTAGTGCGCATTGAAAACTCATTGGTACTGTCATTTATGCTGATGTCATTAAGAATATTTTGGTGAATGTTGCAAACAATGCTAGCATTCAACCTTTCTTGTCCCAGAGTATTTCTCAGCCAAGTTTTCAATCTACAAAGATTGGAAAACGACTTCTCACAAGCAGCAGAGCTTACCGGGTAAATTAAGAGGATCTTAATCAGCTGGAGTATTTGAGAATAGAAAGGTTTTTCCAACTCGGACAATGCCTGGTAAGCTCATTTAGCATCGTACAGAGATTTTGCTCCTGTTACCTTATTGCTGAATGAATCAATTAGATAACACATCGATTGCTATTTAGCTCTGGATAACTTTTGACCATTTCAGGAACTAAGCCGGTCTTGAAAATTCGTGCAAGTTCTTTATACTTTGCCGAATCGGAATTCAGGCTTTCAAACCGTTCGGTCAATTCAGAGATAACTCTGTCCATGAACTGATTGTAAAGTATTTATAATGCAGTTGAGTTTTTGCAGTAGGCTAGCTGCCATCGAGCCTCCACCCAACCTTTCAGGGACTCTTCTTTGCCGTGGTGCTTGCAAAGGCTTGATAAAATTAGCAGCAAATTTTTCCAGAAGTGAAACTGCATTTTTGTAATTGTTCTCAAACTCCGAATCACGATATTTCTCTCGAGTGATTTTCAGGGTCTGAAACAGCTCTTCACAAGAGCCAATGTCAAGCTTTTCTACTTGCAACGTGATACTAAATTGCTCTATAAGTGCCAAAGGCTTCAAAATCAGCACAAGTCCCAAACATATTTCTGCAGTTTCTTTATTATTGGAGTGCAGTGGCCTAATCCAACTAGACCTTAATACCTTCAATAAATTAAGGTCCTTCATTGTCTAGCGTCAAATCCAAGACAATTTAGAACTGTGATCAAACATCAACAAAAGAAAAACAACAGCAATTCGAGATGCTTGCAAACAACTAAATCGAAGTACGGTACAACTTCATAGCAAATATTTTTTTCTGAATTATTGGGGAGGATGCTGCCAAAATATTACTTCGGCACCACTGCCTTCGGCACCACCCCCCTACTTCGGCACCACTGCCAACGGACCACCCACTTGTTTGACCATTGGGTCACTAGTTGATTGTTCAACAATGTCTTCCTTTATGTATGCAGACTAAAGATGTCAGCAATTAAAACAACTAGCAATAAAACAGGGTTGTTTAGTTCGGAAAATCTCAACAAAGCTGTCGAGGATGTTTTGAAACAAAATATTTTTGTTCGAAAGTCGGCGAAAAAATATGATATAGGCTACCACGAACAACGTTGGCTCGTTATGTTAAAAAATGAATCAATGGATAGTGAGAAAACTACTGCATCAACACCCGTGGCATCTACAAAACGCCTGTTTGATATCTTATAGTTTTCTACAACTTTAGAAAAAATATGAGGTTTAAAAGGAGTAAAATAAACACCAAAAACAGTTGAATCTCATATTATGAAATTGAATTGAATATGAAATGAAATATCATATTAAAAGCATATTTCTAGTGCTTATTGCTTATGTTGTTGTGTTGTTTGTGTATTAAATAGTCCAAAATAAACTCCAGTGCATCAGCTTTTTGCCATGTAGAAGTGACCCGTCGGTCGAATAGCAGTGGTCCGTTGGTCGTATAGGGGTTTGACCAACCGGGCACTTTTTATTATCATTTAAAAGTTAATTTTTGGCAGTTAGTAGTAGAAAAATTAAGAACAATTTTTGGCTGAATATACCAGGGTATGTGACCTACTGTTATGCCAAAAAAGGAAGACGCATGACCTTTGCATCTGGGCAAAAATTCTTCTGACCCTTCCCCACCGCTCTCGAAAATTAACCTTTTCCTACACCTATAACAGGAAATTTGTGGAAGTAAACTTTTTCATATTGGCGCAGTGAAAATATATGCTATATTACTGTAAGTCTGCTTGTCGATAAGGGCTTAACGCAGCACTGATTACGACAACGTAGGCCTACATCAGTGGTAGCGCGCTAGTCCTAATCTTATTAATGACAAAAGGACTTCAATCTTTAAATTAAAATATTCAAACTTCAAGTGAGTGAAATTTTGACACATTTCAAAAAGTACAGTAAGATCGTTTTTTTTTCTACTTTGCGTTGTAATTGTGGCATAGTCAGTAACGCATCGATTGATATTTCGTAACGTAGCCTACCACTAAAAAAGTAACTGAAATTAGGCCTAAGTGCAATCCTTATGTTGAAACATAAATTTCGCTCGCTTTTGTGTGGTCGCAAAAAATGGTTTGCGATAAAGCAAACTTTAAACGTGGTTCTCCAACTCATCAATCCAGGTAGTCGATATCTTCCTTCGTCACTTCACAAGTAGGCCTATTCCCTTACAAACAGGTCTATGCAAATTACTTGCAGGCTGCTCCAGTAATGAAAGAGAGCTGCAATGGTCTTGATTTCGTGAAGTTTTGTTTTGACTTACCATCAAGCACAAGTTGACACATGCGAAAAAATAATCAAATTGATTTTTCTAACTACTCTTAGAAAGCAAGCTTCCGTAATTAGGCTAATCATTAACTGTCACCGATTCGGGTACACCTTTTTAACATCTATTCTCCCGTCCTACCTTTACTCCTGGTTTTATTAAATTTATGACACACTTTTTTTTATGAATATGACGATGTTGGGCTTGTTGAGTGGGCTTGGCGAATGTATAAAAGAAAGAACCGTTTCCGCTTTTGTAAATATAAATGATTATAACCAATGGACCAACTTTTATTTTAACCTAACTTTTGTATCAATCATGCACACAACTGTTACAAACAACGAGCAGCGTTGTTTTTGTAACGCTAAAACCACATTCAGTTTTGTGAAAATACTTCAAGAATGAGTTTCTCGAGCTTTGCATCCAATCCATTTATCCAGGCAACAATTCTCGGTTTTTAGGAAAAGTCGCGTCATGTAGACTGCTAGAATTTTTGGTTTAGATTTCGCTTAGTTTTGGTTAGAGTTTAACACTGCACCAGAGCACGCGGCTGCGTCTCGGTAAAGACACTTAATGGCAAGCCAGAACAAGAAGAGCAGCTGACTCGAAAACTAGCCTATATGTCACTTCGTTGTTTTCTGTTGTCAGTTATATTGCATCTGTGGTCGTAATGTACTGTATGTTATCGCAATGGGCGCAAATAAAGGCATGATTGTTATTATTATTAGTTCTATTTTACTGCATTTTCTTGAGATATATATTTGAGAGTCTCGGGAATGCTCAGGCACAAATTGTCTGCCAAGGGCCTTGAACACGCAGTCTACACAGTATATAAATAGCATAATCGTTTCTAGCACTAGTTGCAACGTTCATCTGATGAAATTGAAAGTAAAAGCAAGAATAAACAGGTTGGTTTATTGCTGCACTGACGTTTAGCGCATCATGACAATGCGCATTCTCAGAGCAAATAACATATAACATAAATTTGTTCCCGAGACCTAGTTGTCGAGACGGGGAGTATGGGAAGCTTAAATATCCGGCCTGACCAGACAATTTAGACGAAACACAATCGTTATTATCCAAACAACTTTTGGTTTAGGCTACATCGTTTTCTTGTACTCGATGCCAAACTCAACAGTTCATTCTCCAGCCACTAGAGTTCTTTTATTACAAACGCAAGTACTAATTCTCAGCCATGACAGCTATCATGTCGTAAAGACGAAATTAATTCGTCGCAGCGGGCATGATGGTCGATGTGCTGCAATCATTTTTACCAAGCATCAACCAGTTGGTGAAGGTTCTGCAAGTGTAATTGATAATGATCCTATATTCATTTACTGAAGCCTGGGAAATGTAGCCTAAGCATAAAAATTCTCATGATTATAAGCCTTTGGAATTAAGGAAAGCATGGTAGCATGTTCTCTTCTAGGCAGCTTTTTCTTCTGGGTTTAAGCCCAGCCAATTTATTACATCCTGAGTAGAGGAACTAAAGTGGTGCTTTTTCAACAAACAGCTTAAGCCAGGTGTCTAACCTGGTTCGCATTGTTGAGGAGCGATCCTTCTGAGGTCAGTACTTTTGGACTATTCAGCGAGCATTGTGTTTTGCTAACCATACCGGTGTAGCCTCCACACTAGCCATCAAGACTTTTCCAAAAACATGTGTTTCTCGGCAGTGGAGTGTAGCAAGAATTGACAGCAAAAATAGACACGTGTTTCGCCCATGAGGCTGGGCTCTTTTTTTTTGCGCAACGCTCAAAGTTCAAAATGGATACCACTACACCTTGCAGGTTTACAATTTTCCATATAAAATGGATTTGTTACCTGACTCATCATGAATTCGTCCGCTCGGGGAGCCGTCCACACACCCAAACACTCAGCAGACACACTATATAGCCTACTTACATGGAAAGTACCTACTAGAGAAGCGAGGGATTTACTCTGACCGGAGGGACCCACCGCGGTAGATGGTAATCTGTGGGAATATAAAATGATGGTTATTGGCTGCCTTAAGCTGATCTACTTGTCTCAACTTTCCTCTTGCTGATGTTGGAGCAGACTAGGAGATGGCGGTTCACGGTCAAAATCTAGCGCGTTTTGGTAGCGTATTGATTTTAATTTATTTTGGGTTTGTTTGTATGTGTGCTTCTTCTAGATGCTCGCTTGATGAAGGGCACTGGCTTGTGGAAAACAGGCCACTGCAGTCTGACATCTCATTTGGCGGAAAAGGCAGATATGGGTGGCCAGAAGAAAGGTAGCTTTCGCTGACCCCAAAGTCTTCTTTGGATGGGCTACTGCAATCCTGTCATCCTAGGGCGAGTGGGACGACAGAGAGGGACGGTTAAAGATTTCCCGCTGCAACCACTCTTCCGGCATCGGGCCGTTTCAGCTGAGTGAGAGGGACGGGTTAAAGATGGGTTGTTACACCCTTGGCTTTTTAAACTTCTTCAAAGATGTTCTACGGCCGTACTGAGCTAGCGAGATCCACCGCTGCAATCAGTCATCCCTACCATCAAGGTCGGCTGAGAGGGGCGGTTGAAGATTTTCGCTGCAATCACTCTTCCGGCATCGGGCCATCTAAGATGAGTGAGAGGGACGGGCTGAAGATGGGTGTATTACACCCTTGGCAGTTTAAACTTCTTCAAAGATTTTCTACGGCCGTACTGAGCTAGCGAGACCCACCGCTTCAATCAGTCGTCCTGGTCACAGCGGTAAACCATAATCTCTTCGTGGGAAAATTGTAACATAAGATTCCCGGATCCGTTCGTCTGTATGTAATGACCAAAAGAAACACTCTTCTGAAAACGTCTATTCGAGAATTGTATTTCTGTAAAAAATAGCCCAATGGCTGTCGAAATTGGGGTGCAACGCGATACACCACTAAACTTGTCACTACAAAACAAATTGCTTGGATAAAGACGGAAATTTCGTCCAGCTGGCAAGCACTAAGCAAAACAGTTACATATGCGACCAACTTTCAAGCAACAATTTTAAGAATGACGAGAATAGATTGCAATATTTCAAACGGACGTAGGCAGCTACTGTGACGTAATAATGATAAGCAATGATAAGCTATTCAAGCACCTGTTCAAGGTTTGGTTTACACCTGTTCAAGTTTGGCTTATACCTGTTCTCGTAATTAAAGATTTAACGATGATGTAATGTTATGCTGCAGCTGCAATGTTTTAAAGGTCTTGCAAACGATGGTGCAATCTGCCTATTTTTTAGAAATATTCCATTACGTAATACGCTAAGATTCAGTAGACTTAAACGGTTTTATATGACGTTTGATTTGGTGAACAATTGTCTGGAACACGTCCCTACCATCAAGGACGGCTGAAAGGGACGGTTGAGGAGAGCCTCGACTGGCTCTTCATTCTTCTGACCGTAAGAGGAGGTTTAGAAGGAAGGGAGATGTCAGATGACAAAGGAATGTTATCTTTTCGTGTTATGTCTTTTGTTTTTGTCATGATCACCCACAGGGCTTGGATGGTGGACCGTTTTGTGCTCCATTTGTACGTGTTGATAATATCCAGACATATCTTCTTTTAGAATTTAGATCAAGGGTCGGCAACCTACGGCCCGCCATGCAAAATCGTCCTGCCCGAGACATATTAGTTAGTTATGACATGAATACGGCCCACCGTTTCTTATTGAGTTTCAAATTGCAGCGTTAGCACTGTTTGAAAAAATGGTGGTATTGTCACGCCATAAGTACCTCGTACTAGTCTATTGTTACGCCATAAAAGTGGTGCGAAGACGGTAGACTAGTATCTCGTACTAAGTACGAGATTGTCTGTAGAGTAGACTAGACTAGTCGTTATTGATACAAAGTGAATATGATTTTGTCTCACAAGCTGAATCACTGACAGTTTCGCCAGATGTTACTAGAAGCAGAGAATCAATATGGTGAATGTCCTGTATTTCGGCGATGTTCGCTGGCTAAGTCGATGAGCTATGCTTGCACGAGTGTATGAGCTTACGCATGTAAACATCTATTTTCGTCAATGAAGCTCACCAAGACCAAGTGGAGAACAAAATTTACTGACGACCACTTGTAAGATGTCATGCTTCTTTTCTCATCCAACTTAACGCGTGAACTTCAGAAACTTCCAAACCAAAATAACTGCAAATCTTAGATTAATGTAGCCTACTATCAATAAACATAATTATTGTGAAGAAAGGGGCGTTCTTCCCGGCTATCAGCACAAGGCTGAACACCCACTAGTACAGCGAGCAGTTGCGATTCGCTAACCATAACGGTGTAGCTTCCACGCTAGCCATTCAGACCATCCAATCAACAATATGTTTCTCGGCAGTCGATTTGTAGCAAGAATTGACAGCGATAGACACGTGTTTCGCCCATGAGGCTGGGCTCATCAGTATCGCACCGTATTCTAGCCAAAAATTTATTCGACTACCACTTTACCAGTCAGTTTAATTTGTGGCTAGAATACGGTGCTCTAAAATAGATAACCGTAAAACTTAGGCTAAAAAAATAAGTAACAATTTTATTGCGGCCCGTCAAGACTCGCAAATAGCGAAATGCGACATGCAGCTAAAACTTTAGGCATCTTTGGTTTAATGCAACAAGCGCGCACGAAGCTCCCAATAAAGCGGTCTCAAGCAGCATTAAAGGTAATGGAGGGATCACGTAGTTGTCCAAATATAAACACGCGGATTAAATTACACCAGGTATACTGCATATTGTTCTTCCACACAATCTGCCTTGAAAACATTTGCTGAAGCTTCACGTCAACCTCACCCACAAGTTAATTCGCCTTTGCTTGAAATTTAAAGAAACTATTCTTCAAATAACGGTTTTGAAAATCAGTTGGTTATTTTACCAACAAACACATTATTATCACAATATTTGAAAAACAAACAACAACATCGGAAGATTTCGCATTCAACTGTGCATTTGAAGAGAGTATTAAGAAGTGTTTAAGTTACGCCACAACTCGAAGTTAAAAGAACTTCGAAACAAACAAATTTCTTAACAAATTAATGTAATTGCAATTTCTAAAGGTCGAAAAAAATGCTAAGGCTGGCATGAGTTTCACAAACATTGCATAGCCTTGGATAGCCTACGTTTCACAAGCAAACGTGATTTCAAAAGCACACCACACGTGATCTAACATGATTGATTCTAAAATAAAGTAAACAAGCGCTTATTTACGACAAAAATATTTATGATTCGTTGTTTGATAACCAATTGTCTTTCAAACATTTTTTGTCTATTTCTTTTCTCTTTGAGCTGTCAATACCACCTGTCTTTCCATTCACGTACACACTTCCAACAAACTCCTTTCCTGCTCGTTCCGTTGGAAATGGCAACCCTCCTCCCCACTTTTCACATGAGAATGAGTCATGCTGCATTACGCTTTTCTGTGCCATGGGCCAAAGTACTTGGTTCAGAAAGTTCATGTCTACTAAATACGATTGACTTTTTACATTTGCCAGTAACTCAATCATATTTGGAATAGTCTTTGAGCACCACATACCACCTGACATTGCAAAATTTGAATGATTAGGATGGTCGCGCATTGTGTGAAACTTTTTGCCAGATTGTATCCATTGATCAACAGCAGCTTTTTCGCGCAAGGATAAATGAGAATCAATGTCTCTCGCGCATGAACGGTCAGCATCTACAACGCCTTGAAAGCGCCATGACATTTTATTCATTTTGGAACCTGTCATATCAACAAGTTCTACGTCTGCAGCTATCAGTTGATCAAGAATGTTTTTAGAAACAGTGTTGTCATAATACACTCGCATCGTCCATCCAAGATATATTTTCTTGTATAATTTCGCGTTTGCAATTGCTCCATCTGTATATCGTGGATTTGAACCATATAGAGAGTAACAGAGGATGTTCTTAGAGTTGTTTAAAACATTTAATTTGTCCTCTTTTACAAGACTTGTTTTATTTTGTACGTGGTAAGGTGTTATTGCAATCGTGCTATTCTCCGAAGGTGCTTTCACATTCGTAATATTTTCCGTTTTCTTCCAATCAATACTAAGAAAACTTTGAATGGTAATATAATTTCTGTCAGTGAGAACCCAATATGTCAATAAGCCTCCACATATCTGCAAAACAAATTGAAAATAAATGATGTATTGAACCAACCTCAGCAGTGTTTAATTTTAAAAGTCAACTGGCCTTCAATAGACCAAAGGTTCTCAACTTCGTAAATCCCAGGGGTTTACGGGAATATTTCAGGAATACTTGATGTTGAGAATGACCTGTTTAATAACACTCCTCGATGAAGAAACTTATTTTCAACAGGCACAAAGTTCAAGATATACAGCTGAAGTAAATAGGCTACTGTTATAGAGTGCTGGTTATATTCGTGATCCTACATATTCATTGAAATTTTAAATCATAATGTTACTGAAATGCCCTTTGCAGTTTGCATCATCCTTTTTTTCGGATTACTCAATTGGCCTATATAATCACTCTATTTGCTTGCAGCTTACAGGTGATTCAGGCTGATTTTTTTTTATAACTTAGGGCTACAAAACGGTTACTGTTCAAATAGATGCTTTGGCATTAATTTGTTAAATGTCTTAATGTATTAGGCATAAGTAACAAAACAATCATACAGTACTTACAAAAACAAGAAAAATGAAATATGATTTTAACCCCTTGAATGGCATGTTAGCATTGCTTCCCATTTCCACGTCGACAACTTGCAAAAGATAAAGTATGAGTATTATTAATCAATGTATATTTGCTAGTTGTGTCACCTCAAAAAGTTAAATCTGCAGTTCATCTGAGTCAAGAGAAAATTTAAAATTACATTTGAAACCTCTTCCATGACAATATTTTGAAGCAAAAAATGTAATAATTTCTCACCAAAATGTGCTACTTTGCTACATGATAAATAATATTTCGTCATTGCATTTGGGTCATGGTGACGTTATAACGCAGCCTATTGGCAAATCGTTGTTTCTGTACAACAACAGGAAGGACCGGAAAAAATTCAGAAAGTTATGAAAAGTTTTGTTCAGATATTTCCAGCTGTTCACACGAGATACTCTTTCGTGTAGTATGATACTATAAAGGCTCGTGCGGCTCGTGCCATGGGGCTGCAGGGCTGCCGCCTCACCTGAAAGAAAGAGAAGAGGGAAAATATGTTTTCCTCTGTGTTTGTCCGACCCGGTTACTTTTTTCACTTATGAATTGCGCATCGAAAATTAAAATATTAAAAGTTTCGTTTGGCAACACCAATTTTGGGCAAACTCTTTGCAGCCCGAGATTCTGGATTTCAAGCGCTCTGATTGGATAAAGATTATCCTTGAAGCTCCACTTCTTTTAGCATTTTACAGCAATTTTTGAATCTGTTGGGGCTGCATGGAAAACAGCCCCACCTAACCGAATAACTTTACAGACTTTTTAAAGTTAGTTTTTATTTTGCAGAGTAGCTATGAGCTATGAATGTAGAAGTGTTAGCTGTAGCCTAGCGTTTGAGTATTCAGCAGGCAGTGATGTACGCGCATACAAAAAATATTGACGCCGTCAGCGTAAACGCAAACGTTTGAAAAACCATACGCCGTATGCGTCAACGTAACTTGTAAAAAAAGTTGGCGGCGTCAGCGCATACACTAGCGTAAACTCATTTTGTTTGCTAGGTGCCAAACATTCACACGGTATAAACCACTCGAAACAAACAAGTTTTATTTTGAATTTCCACGAAGAAACACAAGCATCTGAAAGTGTTCATCTGACATTTTGCTGTGTTTTGGTTCCAATATGTCTTTGCCCATTGAAACATTCTTTCAACTGCAGAGCTGGAAGCCTTGGTGTGTTGTAGCGAAAAAAATACATTAAAAAGTATGCATTGACGCTATGCGCTAAAAAACCGCGAAAACTTTACGGCGTAGCCTCAAGCGCAAACTATCCAAAAAAATGTGGCCGCAAGCGTTAGCGTAAACAAAAAGTCTACGCCGCAAGTTTGCAGCGTAGAATTTGCGGCGTATACGTACATCTCTGTCAACAGGTTATAGGAAGTGCTAGGGCATCTCAAAATTACTTGAACCTTGTATGCTACGGCTAGGCTAGTCAAGACTAAGCTCAATACTAGTAAAGTTTGTCTGCATAAGCAATGATGTTATTTTTTTTAAATACAGCTTAGGAATACATCAACCTTTCAACAAAGTTTGAATGCATTTTTTCAAAATTTGGGGCAAAAACATGCTCATAACGCACCTAATTCAATGCGATTTTTCTGGGGGGAAACCCCAGGACCCCCCGCGAAATCGTTTGCAGCCCCACTACTCACAAATAGCACCAGCCGCCATTGGTTATCATCACTCCCTGCTAGTGGCTACATTGTCCTGGTTAGCCTATGTTCATAAAAGTTTTACTTTTTATGAAGGCTTCTGTGCGCCCACGACAATATTATTATTTTTTAATGCAAAATTTATTCGTTTTGATTTCATTTTTTTGTTTACTTTATCAGGTAGTAGTTCGCTTTGTTTAAAGAACATTTAGATACATTGAAACCTCAGCATCTGCAAATTATACGTGCATGAACAAAGCACAGCAATTTGTTATCTCCATGAATGGGGCTACTTACTTTGACAACCGCTTGCAAAGGTGTGATAGTTGATGCTATGCTTGTCTGCCAACTGAGTGCTTCTTTCTTCTAACAGGCGCAAATTATGGTTCTTTAGCTTTTAGGGCTGATTTGGAATAAATACGAGTCCCTTGTTTCTAGCTGCAATCTAGTTTCTTTCATCAGGTAAACTTCCTCAGTTTTTCAAAATTTTCTACACTCTTGTTAAGGCCTTAACTTATGACTTAAATCTGCTCTTAAACTTTTTTGTGACATAACAACTTACAAGTGTGTTGAACTAAATGATATGATGCTGTCAGCGTGGGCTATATAAGTACCAATTGCTTGTTTGTGACATCATAAATGCATTTATGAACAAAAAAGGCTCAGTCCACTAGTTTTTTCACAATCGCAAAATCATCCATGCCAAATATAATAGGCCTACTGGTCAAAAAAAGGTAGCAGCTGCAAGAGGGTAACTTTAAAACAATGGTTCACAAACTTTGTAGTCACGGACCCCTTTTGATCGACTGTCAAGCCTGCGCACCCTTACTAAAAACTCTCCAGAATGCGTTCACAAAATGTTTCATCTATAACCTTCCTTTCGCTTACTTATAGATAGTTATCGATATACCTATCGGAAAAGCCTATACACAGGGGCGCCGGAAGCGGGGGGGGCAGGGGGGGCGGATGCCCCCCTGCCTTCAAATTTTCTGCAGATGGAGGGGCAGGGGGGGCAATGGTGCCCTTTTAAAGTCATGTAAGCAACTGCACATTTTGCAATATAACAATTTCTGCTATTCGCTTTTAGCCTAATAATAATATTTACGGCAGAAAATTTTGCAACACAGTAGCCTATCAGACCTTAAACTCGTTTTTTTTCTAGAGCTCCTTCTCGGCGGCCAAATCTGCGTGCTTGGAAGCCAAAATACAAAATAAAAATAACGATAGCACAAGTAAATAAAATTAAACCTGCAACAATGCTACAATGATCACTTAGCGTTGTTGAAATCTGGGCCTGGGCGACGTCCTATACAATAGAATCGTTGCACCACGCAATAACTGCTTTATCGGGATTGTAATCCAGTAGGCCTACTGCGGGACCATCTAACGACACTTGCACGAGTGTCTCCAATGTGGCTGATTTTAAAAAAGTTCGCCACTCCCCTAGAATTCTTTTTAGCAACGAAAAACAACGCTCGACATGATTGTGTTGACGATGACGACAAGGTAATAAAATAAGTATTTCAATGGTGTGAAGGACATTACTAAAAGAAGCATAATTTTTGCAAAATATGATCAAAAAATGTTTTCCCCTTGGATGTCAACTAATCTAGTTCTCCTTTTTAACAACGATTCAATGTTCGACAACATCGAATCGACAATATTGCCAGCCGATGTAAATTAGCACTTCGGATTAAGACTTTGTTAAAATAAACGTCGAGAATTACAAACAAGACTTACAGCGTTGGTGATCGCAGATGGATATATTCCATCAATAACAAATATCCCCGCACAATGCAACAGTGGCGATTATGACGCGCTGACTTAATTTTGCGTCACTCTTTGATACTGCATATTTTCGACAGTTAATCCACAATCATTCTATTGCGAAATAAAATATTTGGCTAGAAGAGACCGGCGGCCAAACTTGGCCGATTGTGGAGGTAGCACCGGTGGTCATTTAAGCACTACTTAGCGGCCATGGCCGCAGGCTGCTTTAAGGCTTGACAGTAGGTTACATCATTATAACATATAGCATGAATGCATGATGCCCTTCTTTGTATACCGGACACTTGTAGGCTATTATTACTCAATACATAGTGAGCTGATAGATTACAGTAGCATTATCGCTAAATCTTATCTTAAAACTTGAAAAAAAATTGCCTTTTAGTAAAAAAAAGTGCCCTTTTTTCGTAATCTTGCCACCCAGTCAAAAATCGTTCCGGCGCCCCTGCCTATACACAGTATAAGTCAGATCGTTGACTTAATTGTTTCAAATGTCCAATTATTTTAGTCTTGATCGTTTTACCTGTCAAAAACGTTGATACTCAGTTTTGACTAAGTTGACGTGCTGGCGCTTGCGTTAGTGAAAAACAAAGCTGGTTCATCAGCCTTTCTTTCAACTTTACCGTGTATCTGTATTGCACAGCTATAGGAAGTGACGTATGCTGTATGATGAAGAAAACTTCCTGCAGGCAAGCACAAGTTTGAAAGCTGGTAAAACATCATACTAATGTTTCAGTTTATTGACTAAGAGAGATCAATAGTTTATTCAACCAGTCAAATATTACGTATTGGTTAGGCGTTCAAACAGCCAGTACAGCCCTGGTGTTGCTAGATGTGGCATTTTGTTCACAATTTGAAGGTTGTTTTTGACAAAAAAATTGAATTTGAAAAAATCTTCAGATTTTGTTGTGTCTTATTTTTTTGTATTTTGTTTGTTTTCATATGCTACAGACCTTTGCATGTTTCGTTTAAGGGCATACTAAATGAAATTTTCAAACGGGAATTAAGCATTAAATTGCGTAAACTGAACATTTATGAATACATTTCAAAAAAAATTACCGGAAAAAATTTGTTTTCAATGGCATTGGCAAGGCCCAAAGTCCAATGTTTCATTTATTTTTAATTTTTTTCAAAATGACCAAGAAGTGCATAGACTGCTCGAGAATACCTCACTATTGACAGCAATAACAAAAGCCACGTTGCAACATCTGATGTTTTAACATCAGATCTGATGTTTTGAGCAAACTGTCTGATGTTTTGATGTTGAAATCTGATGTTTTGATGTACATGCATACAAAGCTTACAGTTAAATCGCCGGCAGTAACAACTATTGCTCGATCAGCTGATTGCTAGTCTATAGTGACGTAGACTGGGACATTAATTCTACGACCTTTGATTTACTAAAAGGTCTTAAATATGCCAAATTTATGTAATTGCAATTTTATTTCCGATAAAATGTTTAAGCGTTTAAAAAATTTGGCAAAATAATTCATCTAGCAACACATTTTTCATGATGCTTTTCTTTGGATTTACCAAATTTCCACAACCTGTTATAACCCTCTGTCTACCGTGGGGTCCAATGGACCCCAAGACAAATTTCGCTCTGCAATTTCTCAGGACATATAGCAGATGCAATATTGATATACCTTGACTTTTCACAGCTTTGCTTGATCATTAGAACAATGTAATAATTATTGATCTCAAACAAAAGTTGGTAGCATAGAAAAAAATAATAGCATCTTGTACCGTGAGGTCCAATAGACCGCAAGCCTGCTGCATTCGAAGTTATCTTGTACTACAACAGCACTAAAAGGGGAGTCGACACTATTGACACAATGGTTAGGAAATACACTTCCCAACGAATAACGAGAAGATGGCCGAGGGTTCTATTTTACCATATGAATGATGTCACTGCTGTCAATGCTTTTGTGATATGCCATCAATTGCAAGGCGAAAATAGCAGCACAGCATGCAGCATGAAAGAGAAGAAAATTTTAGATCCAACTAGGAAAAGAGCTTGCTGGATTACCAGCTTCGACTTCAATATCAACAAGACATCTAAATTCGCAACAAAATAAAAGAAACAGCTGTTGAAGATCAGGCGCCAAAGTCAAAAAAGGCTAGATGCTATCTTTGCGAAAAACACAAACACCAAAAATGCAGACAATTCTGTAGCCTACTATTTGCAAACTCAACGTTTGCCAAGAAAATTCGCAAATCATTTGTACCATAAGGAATGCGATAATATATAAACTCACAATATTTCTTGTGAACTAATATGTAGGCCTAATATGCGTTTTTTTAGCTAAATTTCTCAATAGTTTGACCATTGCTCAAGAATAGACCAATTCCGTATCAGTTTGGTTGTGCATGGGTGTTACGGCCAATCTCTATACAAATCAAACGTCATATAAAGCCGTTCAGGTCTACTGAATCTTACGTCATGGAATTTTTCCTAAAAATGAGCCAAAATTGCACCATCGTTCGTAAGACTTGTGTCAAACCTGTTTAAACATGAAATATTGCATCATCACCTTTGAACACCTGTTTGAATTGCGTGACAATGTCTTTCACTATTACGTCACAGTACTGCGTACGTGAGTTTGAGATATTGATATCTATTCTGGTCATTCATTTTAAAATAGTTGCTTGAAGAGGTTGGTCGCATGTTTAACTGGTTTGCTTAGTGCTTGTCAGCTGGACGAAAATTTCCGTCTTTTATCCAAGTAATCTGTTCTGTAGTGACAAGTTTTAGTGGTGTACGGCGTTGCATCTCAGTTTCGACAGCCAGGTGGCTACTTTTACAGAAATACAATTTTGAATAGAAGTTTCAAAGGAGTGTTTCTTTTTCGGTCATTACATGCAGACGAACGGATTCGGGAATCTTATGTTACAATTTTCCCACGAAGAGATTATGGTTTACCGCTGTGACCATAAAAAATAAAAGACGTGACTTGTTAGCTGGTAGGCCAAGAAGCACTAGAAGCACATAAAAAATAAAAGACGTTACTCTGTCTAGTGTTTGGTACTGAAGCAAAATAATAAAGACGTTGTTGTCAGTTGGAACTTAAAAGCACATAAGTAATAAAAGAAGATCTTGTTGGTTGGTAGTCTACAGAAGCAAAAGAAAATTAAAGACATTTCTTCTCAGTTGGTACTGAAGAACTTCAAGCTAAAAATTAAAGGCGTTTCTTTGTTGGTTCTGAAGGAAAACAACTTTGACATTCATTGGCAATAAAGAAGATTAAAGACAATCCATCTGTGCTTGAAGATTCAAGTGAACGAATCTAAGCAAATTTTGTGGAACTTTAGGACTTCATATACCCGTACAACTACGGTATTGTGCATTTAAATTCTTTTTGTATTTTTACGGTCTTTGCAGTTAAGTTTTTTATAACTTAATATTTTGTGTGTTTGTGTAACTTAATTTTTTAATTGGTAAATTTAGCCTCAACATTTAATATGCCTACACTCGGTGGCGACAGGGACTCGGCCGCCGTCGACTCGACTGAGTTTAAGCCTGATGATGTTCTTTGCGGTCGGGCAGGCCATTCTGGGGAGGGACCCAGTAACGATGAGGCTAAGTCAGTTCGAGAGGCCCGGCATCTTAAAAGGGATATTTTGACTCAAATTGGGGAACTTTCTGTAGCCCTAGGTTCTTTGAGTGATAAGCAGGAACTGTTAATTTTTAGATCTAAGTTCTCTACTCTGGAAGAGGATTTACGGCATTTCCATGCTCTTTTGACTAAAATTTTTAACTCTGCAATCTTGGCACAACTTCGTGATAGGGTAGATCCCGAATTTAACTCGTTAAAAAATAACTTCGAAGAAAAAGTAAGAGAGTTCTCAGATATGTTGGACGCTGACATACATCCTGAGGATAGCGCTTCAAATGTAAGCACTAGGATGTCTGAGAGCTCGTCACGGATAGTTGCACAAATTAACCTACAGCTCAGAAGAGAACAGCTCCAGATACAAGCCGAGGCCGAAGCGAGAGCTGCTGAGGCCGCCGCGAGAGCTGAGGCCATACGAGTTGAGGCTGCCGCGAGAGCTGCTGAGTCCGCCGCGAAAGCCGAAGCGAGAACTGCTGAGTTCGCACTCAAAGACGCTCAGTTGAGGGCTGAACAACGTAAGGAGGTAGCTTTAGCTGAATATCGATCAGAGGCGAGCTCCCGGCGTAGCTCTAAGAAGGGATCTTCTAGGCATTCCAGAAGTGAACATCAATCTCGGTTAAATTTACATAACCTTTTCCAGACGCCTGTTCAATCTGTAAGTGGACCAGTACAATCCACACGTTTTCAAACTGTTTCAGGAGGTCTCGGGGCCGCAGCTAAGGATCTTCCGAAGGATCTAAAGCCAAAGCCTGCGAATTTTAGCCGAACTCTTCCCCCAGAGCGTACAGGTCACGGGGCCGCTGATAGCAGTAATGCTTTGCCCCCTTCACAGTTTTCTGCGCCGCTAGTTTTTGATCGCCCAGCTACACGTAATTTGGGTGGTTGTGAGAGGCGTATCGCGTCTCCTGATTTTAACGTTTGTGAGGATCGTGATCGGGCTGTGCATGTGACTGACCCCCCTCAGCCCTTTAAGGGATATAGCTTGTCTTCTCCCGCTAAATCGAGTTCTCAACAACAGGATTGCTTTTTTGAAAACCAAAATAGTAGGACATTTTTCGATAAGGCGGCCTTGATTGGTTACGATGGTAATAATATGCCATTTATCTTCTTTAAAAATCGTGTTACGGCCTTAATGGCAGCTTCGCCCTTTAAAGGAACTCGTTTGACTTTGTTACAAGCAGCTTGTGTTAGAACAGCTGCGCAAACGATTGCTAATTTGGTTTCCGACACTCCTTGCTTGTCAGAAGAAGACAGGATAGAAATGTCGTTAGCTCGCTTGTCCCAGCGTTTTGGAGTTCGTGGAGGTCTTTTCGCCGAACCGGAAATTAGAAAGTATCGCTATGGTAGCAAATTGACTTCGATCTTTTCCAGTGATTTGAAAGAGTTTAAAGATGAATTGTCGCAGTGTCTGCTTTACGCGCAAGCTTATGGTCAGCGTGACAAATTGGAAGGACGTTTTGTTTTGGATTTGGCTAAGCGACTCCCGTTTGACGCTAAGCAGCGTTATCTTGACTTTTTAGGTGATCAGTATGGTGGCACTGATGAGCCTACTTTTCAGAGTTTGTTTGACTTTGTAGTACGTGAGGAAACGCGCAAGTCGACTGATTTTAGCATTATGCTAATGGGCGATTCTGGTGAGTCGCAGCATTTTATAAAGTTTGGCAAAAGAAAATTGCCTTCTTGTCCGGTTAGGCAGACGTCGGTAAAACCCCATGATGATGTGATGTCAGGGAGTTCGCAGTACTCGACTGCTGTTGGCGCACCGCGCGGTGGTGTGGCCAGACGTAGTGACATACCGGCATGTTTTTATTGTTCGTCACGTGGTCAAGTTGAATATCATTTTTTGTCTAATTGTAAAGAATTTTTGCGCTTGACACCTAAAGATCGGAGAGATGTCATTGTGAAAGCTGGCAAATGCTTGAATTGTTTGCGCCAGCATGTGGTTAGGGATTGCGTTCATGCAAACAACTGTCGTAAGTGTGGCCCTAACAACGATAGGAAACACTATTTTCTTCTGCATGATTTTTATGTGACGTCACGTGATTCTCTGGATTCGATTGGCAAAGATGATGCTGGTGCCAGAGTTCCTGTGCGTAATGTTAAGATTGGAAATGTTAAAGCAGCTTTTAACCGCGTTACTGCTGCTCGTGTTTTGAATCCAATAACTGGCAAATCGAAGTTGGTGTATTGTCAGCATGATCCTGGTTCGCAGTTGACGTTTGTTTCGAGTGATTTGGTGTGCGAACTTGGTCTTAAACCGTACGATAAAGCGTCGTTTAAAATGGATACCCTGGCTGGTCAGAAAGCTACTTGTGCTGACCTTGTCAAACTCAACATCCAGTCGTTAGAGACGGATGAACTGTTTTGTGATATAACTTCGGTGGTTAACCCAGCTTGGGCTGACGATGTTAAAACTTTACCGCATAAACAGGATTTAAGTGGTTTCCGTCATTTTCATGACGTGAATATGTTTCATTTGAATGATTGTAGTACTGTAGATGTACTAATTGGCAACGACAACGCTTATTTGATGTGGGCAAAACAAGAACGTGTTGGTGAAAATCGTAGTGAACCGCATGCTTTACTCACTCCTCTTGTTTGGTTGGCTTGTGGTGGTAAGTCACACTTAGATGAAAGCGTTGCAAATGTGTGCAGAGTGCAGACGTCTTCAGAGTCGGATGTCATCTCTGGCTTTCAGCGTAAACTTGAGTCTCGTGATATGGAAATAGCAGACCTGAATAAAGTCATTCAGGATTTGACCTTGCAAAATGAAACCTGTGAATTGTCTCGCAATGACAATTTGGCTAGAGAACTTGTTGAACCGAATATTGAGTTGAAAGATGGTCGATTCGAGATACCTGTTCCGTTGAAGGAAGATATTGATCTACCTAACAATTTTGTGTTGGCGTCAGATAGAGCTGCTGCTTTAAGGAAGAAGGCTTTAAAACAACCTGAACTTTGTGATTTCCTTACTGACACCATAAAGGATCTTAAATCTAATGGCTATATTGAGCGTGCTGGTGAAGCAGGAAATGTTAAGGGATTTGAATTGGATTTACCATACTTTGTGACGTCACAATTAAAAAAGCGTATTGTTTACGATGGCAAGTCTGAATTTCGAGGAACTTGTGTTAATGATGTAATGTTTTCGGGTCCTGACTTGTTAAACCCTCTGGCAGATCTCTTGGCTAGATTTCTGCTGAGTAGATTTAGTTTCGTGGCCGATATGACTAAATACTTTTTTCACATTTTGGTCTGTTCAATACGTAAGCCTAATTTCATTGAACTGCTTACGTACACAAGCAGTGCCGTTCGGATCGTGAACGAACGCCCTTTGGTACCTTTGAGTGACGACCCTAGGGATTTTACTGTCATCACCCCTGCCTCACGTTTGACCCCATACTTAGACCCATACTGTGTTGTCGGGAAACCACATGATCGTGACCAATTAAGAAGGGATTATCGGTTCAATTTGTCACTTTCTCAGCAGTTTTGGAGTAAATGGAGCGATGTTTACTTGCCAGGGCTTCAGGGCCGGAAAAAATGGTTAAAAATGGCCGACAATTTGGAGCCTGGTCAACTTGTAGTGGTGGGTTCTCTTCAAGACATTGGTAAACGTGGGAAGTATCAACTTGGGAGGGTGCATGAGGTGGTCCCACAAATTAGGAAAGGGAAGCCTGTGGTTCATAGAGCTAAAGCTGCCGTCTGCAACTATGATGAGAGTACGGGGAAAGTGAAAGTAGACTACGTGTTGAGGGATATTTCGTGCCTCGCCCCCGTAAAGAACACTTAAGTGTTAAGGTTTGAGCCTGGTTTTGTCTGCGGTGGCCGACACTTGTCTGAGCCCAGAACAGTCGGTTATTATCGAAACTATTGTATGTATATAGCGTTATTTTAGCGTGTAACTATGGTACCAATTTCATGTATTGTCGTGTTTATTCTTATTGCTGTTCATTCTTTACATGCCCTTTGTATTTGCATATTAACTTAAACGTGAGTGATTCAAACAATTTGTGTATCAATCATCGTGTGTTTTTATTCATTGGCTCACGATTGTCCTTAAATTCCTTTTGAAGTAAAAATCGATCCATTTACTCCAAAACTGCTGAGAAAGTGACAAATTGAACCGATAATCCCTTCTTAATTGGTCACGATCATGTGGTTTCCCGACAGCACAGTAGGCCTATGGGTCTAAGTATGGGGTCAAACGTGAGGCAGGGGTGATGACAGTAAAATCCCTAGGGTCGTCACTCAAAGGTACCAAAGGGCGTTCGTTCACGATCCGAACGGCACTGCTTGTGTACGTAAGCAGTTCAATGAAATTAGGCTTACGTATTGAACAGACCAAAATGTGAAAAAAGTACTTAGTCATATCGGCCACGAAACTAAATCTACTCAGCCGAAATCTAGCCAAGAGATCTGCCAGAGGGTTTAACAAGTCAGGACCCGAAAACATTACATCATTAACACAAGTTCCTCGAAATTCAGACTTGCCATCGTAAACAATACGCTTTTTTAATTGTGACGTCACAAAGTATGGTAAATCCAATTCAAATCCCTTAACATTTCCTGCTTCACCAGCACGCTCAATATAGCCATTAGATTTAAGATCCTTCATGGTGTCAGTAAGGAAATCACAAAGTTCAGGTTGTTTTAAAGCCTTCTTCCTTAAAGCAGCAGCTCTATCTGACGCCAACACAAAATTGTTAGGTAGATCAATATCTTCCTTCAACGGAACAGGTATCTCGAATCGACCATCTTTCAACTCAATATTCGGTTCAACAAGTTCTCTAGCCAAATTGTCATTGCGAGACAATTCACAGGTTTCATTTTGCAAGGTCAAATCCTGAATGACTTTATTCAGGTCTGCTATTTCCATATCACGAGACTCAAGTTTACGCTGAAAGCCAGAGATGACATCCGACTCTGAAGACGTCTGCACTCTGCACACACTTGCAACGCTTTCATCTAAGTGTGACTTACCACCACAAGCCAACCAAACAAGAGGAGTGAGTAAAGCATGCGGTTCACTACGATTTTCACCAACACGTTCTTGTTTTGCCCACATCAAATAAGCGTTGTCGTTGCCAATTAGTACATCTACAGTACTACAATCATTCAAATGAAACATATTCACGTCATGAAAATGACGGAAACCACTTAAATCCTGTTTATGCGGTAAAGTTTTAACATCGTCAGCCCAAGCTGGGTTAACCACCGAAGTTATATCACAAAACAGTTCATCTGTCTCTAACGACTGGATGTTGAGTTTGACAAGGTCAGCACAAGTAGCTTTCTGACCAGCCAGGGTATCCATTTTAAACGACGCTTTATCGTACGGTTTAAGACCAAGTTCGCACACCAAATCACTCGAAACAAACGTCAACTGCGAACCAGGATCATGCTGACAATACACCAACTTCGATTTGCCAGTTATTGGATTCAAAACACGAGCAGCAGTAACGCGGTTAAAAGCTGCTTTAACATTTCCAATCTTAACATTACGCACAGGAACTCTGGCACCAGCATCATCTTTGCCAATCGAATCCAGAGAATCACGTGACGTCACATAAAAATCATGCAGAAGAAAATAGTGTTTCCTATCGTTGTTAGGGCCACACTTACGACAGTTGTTTGCATGAACGCAATCCCTAACCACATGCTGGCGCAAACAATTCAAGCATTTGCCAGCTTTCACAATGACATCTCTCCGATCTTTAGGTGTCAAGCGCAAAAATTCTTTACAATTAGACAAAAAATGATATTCAACTTGACCACGTGACGAACAATAAAAACATGCCGGTATGTCACTACGTCTGGCCACACCACCGCGCGGTGCGCCAACAGCAGTCGAGTACTGCGAACTCCCTGACATCACATCATCATGGGGTTTTACCGACGTCTGCCTAACCGGACAAGAAGGCAATTTTCTTTTGCCAAACTTTATAAAATGCTGCGACTCACCAGAATCGCCCATTAGCATAATGCTAAAATCAGTCGACTTGCGCGTTTCCTCACGTACTACAAAGTCAAACAAACTCTGAAAAGTAGGCTCATCAGTGCCACCATACTGATCACCTAAAAAGTCAAGATAACGCTGCTTAGCGTCAAACGGGAGTCGCTTAGCCAAATCCAAAACAAAACGTCCTTCCAATTTGTCACGCTGACCATAAGCTTGCGCGTAAAGCAGACACTGCGACAATTCATCTTTAAACTCTTTCAAATCACTGGAAAAGATCGAAGTCAATTTGCTACCATAGCGATACTTTCTAATTTCCGGTTCGGCGAAAAGACCTCCACGAACTCCAAAACGCTGGGACAAGCGAGCTAACGACATTTCTATCCTGTCTTCTTCTGACAAGCAAGGAGTGTCGGAAACCAAATTAGCAATCGTTTGCGCAGCTGTTCTAACACAAGCTGCTTGTAACAAAGTCAAACGAGTTCCTTTAAAGGGCGAAGCTGCCATTAAGGCCGTAACACGATTTTTAAAGAAGATAAATGGCATATTATTACCATCGTAACCAATCAAGGCCGCCTTATCGAAAAACGTCCTACTATTTTGGTTTTCAAAAAAGCAATCCTGTTGTTGAGAACTCGATTTAGCGGGAGAAGACAAGCTATATCCCTTAAGGGGCTGAGGGGGCTCAGTCACATGCACAGCCCGATCACGATCCTCACAAACGTTAAAATCAGGAGACGCGATACGCCTCTCACAACCACCCAAATTACGTGTAGCTGGGCGATCAAAAACTAGCGGCGCAGAAAACTGTGAAGGGGGCAAAGCATTACTGCTATCAGCGGCCCCGTGACCTGTACGCTCTGGGGGAAGAGTTCGGCTAAAATTCGCAGGCTTTGGCTTTAGATCCTTCGGAAGATCCTTAGCTGCGGCCCCGAGACCTCCTGAAACAGTTTGAAAACGTGTGGATTGTACTGGTCCACTTACAGATTGAACAGGCGTCTGGAAAAGGTTATGTAAATTTAACCGAGATTGATGTTCACTTCTGGAATGCCTAGAAGATCCCTTCTTAGAGCTACGCCGGGAGCCCGCCTTTGATCGATATTCAGCTAAAGCTACCTCCTTACGTTGTTCAGCCCTCAACTGAGCGTCTTTGAGTGCGAACTCAGCAGTTCTCGCTTCGGCTTTCGCGGCGGACTCAGCAGCTCTCGCGGCAGCCTCAACTCGTATGGCCTCAGCTCTCGCGGCGGCCTCAGCAGCTCTCGCTTCGGCCTCGGCTTGTATCTGGAGCTGTTCTCTTCTGAGCTGTAGGTTAATTTGTGCAACTATCCGTGACGAGCTCTCAGACATCCTAGTGCTCACATTTGAAGCGCTATCCTCAGGATGTATGTCAGCGTCCAACATATCTGAGAACTCTCTTACTTTTTCTTCGAAGTTATTTTTTAACGAGTTAAATTCGGGATCTACCCTATCACGAAGTTGTGCCAAGATTGCAGAGTTAAAAATTTTAGTCAAAAGAGCATGGAAATGCCGTAAATCCTCTTCCAAAGTAGAGAACTTAGATCTAAAAATTAACAGTTCCTGCTTATCACTCAAAGAACCTAGGGCTACAGAAAGTTCCCCAATTTGAGTCAAAATATCCCTTTTAAGATGCCGGGCCTCTCAAACTGACTTAGCCTCATCGTTACTGGGTCCCTCCCCAGAATGGCCTGCCCGACCGCAAAGAACATCATCAGGCTTAAACTCAGTCGAGTCGACGGCGGCCGAGTCCCTGTCGCCACCGAGTGTAGGCATATTAAATGTTGAGGCTAAATTTACCAATTAAAAAATTAAGTTACACAAACACACAAAATATTAAGTTATAAAAAACTTAACTGCAAAGACCGTAAAAATACAAAAAGAATTTAAATGCACAATACCGTAGTTGTACGGGTATATGAAGTCCTAAAGTTCCACAAAATTTGCTTGGATTCGTTCACTTGAATCTTCAAGCACAGATGGATTGTCTTTAATCTTCTTTATTGCCAATGAATGTCAAAGTTGTTTTCCTTCAGAACCAACAAAGAAACGCCTTTAATTTTTAGCTTGAAGTTCTTCAGTACCAACTGAGAAGAAATGTCTTTAATTTTCTTTTGCTTCTGTAGACTACCAACCAACAAGATCTTCTTTTATTACTTATGTGCTTTTAAGTTCCAACTGACAACAACGTCTTTATTATTTTGCTTCAGTACCAAACACTAGACAGAGTAACGTCTTTTATTTTTTATGTGCTTCTAGTGCTTCTTGGCCTATCAGCTAACAAGTCACGTCTTTTATTTTTTATGGTCACAGCGGTAAACCATAATCTCTTCGTGGGAAAATTGTAACATAAGATTCCCGAATCCGTTCGTCTGCATGTAATGACCGAAAAAGAAACACTCCTTTGAAACTTCTATTCAAAATTGTATTTCTGTAAAAGTAGCCACCTGGCTGTCGAAACTGAGATGCAACGCCGTACACCACTAAAACTTGTCACTACAGAACAGATTACTTGGATAAAAGACGGAAATTTTCGTCCAGCTGACAAGCACTAAGCAAACCAGTTAAACATGCGACCAACCTCTTCAAGCAACAATTTTAAAATGAATGACCAGAATAGATATCAATATCTCAAACTCACGTACGCAGTACTGTGACGTAATAGTGAAAGACATTGTCACGCAATTCAAACAGGTGTTCAAAGGTGATGATGCAATATTTCATGTTTAAACAGGTTTGACACAAGTCTTACGAACGATGGTGCAATTTTGGCTCATTTTTAGGAAAAATTCCATGACGTAAGATTCAGTAGACCTGAACGGCTTTATATGACGTTTGATTTGTATAGAGATTGGCCGTAACACCCATGCACAACCAAACTGATACGGAATTGGTCTATTCTTGAGCAATGGTCAAACTATTGAGAAATTTAGCTAAAAAAACGCATATTAGGCCTACATATTAGTTCACAAGAAATATTGTGAGTTTATATATTATCGCATTCCTTATGGTACAAATGATTTGCGAATTTTCTTGGCAAACGTTGAGTTTGCAAATAGTAGGCTACAGAATTGTCTGCATTTTTGGTGTTTGTGTCTTTCGCAAAGATAGCATCTAGCCTTTTTTGATTTTTGCGCCTGATCTTCAACAGCTGTTTCTTTTATTTTGTTGCGAATTTAGATGTCTTGTTGATATTGAAGTCGAAGCTGGTAATCCTGCAAGCTCTTTTCCTAGTTGGATCTAAAATTTTCTTCTCTTTCATGCTGCATGCTGTGCTGCTATTTTCGCCTTGCAATTGATGGCATATCACAAAAGCATTGACAGCAGTGACATCGATCATATGGTAAAATAGAACCCTCGGCCATCTTCTCGTTATTCGTTGGGAAGTGTATTTCCTAACCATTGCGTCAATAGTGTCGACTCCCCTTTTAGTGCTGTTGTAGTACAAGATAACTTCGAATGCAGCAGGCTTGCGGTCTATTGGACCTCACGGTACAAGATGCTATTATTTTTTTCTATGCTACCAACTTTTGTTTGAGATCAATAATTATTACATTGTTCTAATGATCAAGCAAAGCTGTGAAAAGTCAAGGTATATCAATATTGCATCTGCTATATGTCCTGAGAAATCGCAGAGCGAAATTTGTCTTGGGGTCCATTGGACCCCACGGTAGACAGAGGGTTATAACAGGTTGTGGAAATTTGGTAAATCCAAAGAAAAGCATCATGAAAAATGTGTTGCTAGATGAATTATTTTGCCAAATTTTTTAAACGCTTAAACATTTTATCGGAAATAAAATTGCAATTACATAAATTTGGCATATTTAAGACCTTTTAGTAAATCAAAGGTCGTAGAATTAATGTCCCAGTCTACGTCACTATAGACTAGCAATCAGCTGATCGAGCAATAGTTGTTACTGCCGGCGATTTAACTGTAAGCTTTGTATGCATGTACATCAAAACATCAGATTTCAACATCAAAACATCAGACAGTTTGCTCAAAACATCAGATCTGATGTTAAAACATCAGATGTTGCAACGTGGCTTTTGTTATTGCTGTCAATAGTGAGGTATTCTCGAGCAGTCTATGCACTTCTTGGTCATTTTGAAAAAAATTAAAAATAAATGAAACATTGGACTTTGGGCCTTGCCAATGCCATTGAAAACAAATTTTTTCCGGTAATTTTTTTTGAAATGTATTCATAAATGTTCAGTTTACGCAATTTAATGCTTAATTCCCGTTTGAAAATTTCATTTAGTATGCCCTTAAACGAAACATGCAAAGGTCTGTACCATATGAAAACAAACAAAATACGAAAAAATAAGACACAACAAAATCTGAAGATTTTTTCAAATTCAATTTTTTTGTCAAAAACAACCTTCAAATTGTGAACAAAATGCCACATCTAGCAACACCAGGGCTGTACTGGCTGTTTGAACGCCTAACCAATACGTAATATTTGACTGGTTGAATAAACTATTGATCTCTCTTAGTCAATAAACTGAAACATTAGTATGATGTTTTACCAGCTTTCAAACTTGTGCTTGCCTGCAGAAAGTTTTCTTCATCATACAGCATACGTCACTTCCTAAAGCTGTGCATTACAGATACACGGTAAAGTTGAAAGGAAGGCTGATGAACCAGCTTTGCTTTTCACTAACGCAAGCGCCAGCACGTCAACTTAGTCAAAACTGAGTATCAACGTTTTTGACAGGTAAAACGATCAAGGCTAAAATAATTGGACATTTGAAACAATTAAGTCAACGATCTGACTTATAGATCACTGGATGAGGATAGAACTATCCTCATCCAGCAAATTCCGTTCTTCAAGATTTGTTCAACGTCTGGATAAGTTGAATCAATGTAACACCAGGCAATTTGTCGGGAAATCAACTACCGACGAAAAGCGTCCTTTTTAACAATGATTTAACGTCCAGAGGCGTTGAAGTAACAATAAAATGACAGCGTTCGCTTGCTATAGATCCAGGAAGTTAAAACCATAGCGATCCACACACATTTATACTGTATAGGTTGCCACGACCAAAGCCCATGCAGTATTGCAAATAAGAGTTGTGACGGTGGTTCATTTTGAGTAAGATTACGTCAAAGTTTTGTACAAATACGCTAAAACAACCGGACATCATCCTACGCATCAAACTAGTCCGTTTTCCCATTAATTCCACGTCTTAAAAACGCAAATCAATGTAAAACTACTGGTTTACTGGCTTGGGATTTTTTATCCATCGAAAAAGATCAAATAAAGGGTTAGAATCACATGCATGAAACAAAAATCAAACGAAGACCATGGTTCAAATTGTGTTAAATTATATATGACGTCTCACAATTACGGCAACTACAATAATATTAGCATGTGCTTCAACTCAGCAAGTCCATTCCAGCTACTGTCCAAGTCGGCAAATGAGGTTTTCATCTAGCATCATCATACTTGCTTGGTCATCGCTAGCTGAAGTGAATTTGCTAACTTGTTCTATCCCAAGTTTCGGCTTGCTCAGTTGTTACTTGCTCAGTTTCATCATTTGCCAACTTCAGCCACTTGCTGAAATGTTGCTAGCGCAGTTGTCACTTGCCCAACTACCATTTGCTCACTTCACAATTGCTGACGTGTAGGAGACTCCAATAATAGGACTTTGTAAAAGTTTCCATTGCAACAGTTACAATTGAAGGTTGAACTTTTTGACGACCTATTAGCGAAAACAACTTTCAGTTTTAATAGCCTACTTTGTTTGGAAACGTTCAGGCTGTTCTTACCAAACTTTTCCTGTCGAAAACGAAGCACTTCAAAATATGTTGGAAATGCATAAGAAAATCTTCAATAAATTGTATGAATCCAATTATTTATCGGACTGACTCTTCCTGTCAAAAAGGCAGTTAGTGACAACAAGTGTTTTCAATAGCTGACCCGATGAAGATATTCTTGAAAAGCTTAAGGTTGAATGGTTCATTGCAGCAACATTATCTGTGACCAATGGGGTTGGCATGGGAGGCCCATTGGGTTATGCCATACCCTTTTCAATATTTCTTGGACGACTAAACTTTAAACAAAAACTTTAACTGTTTTTTGGGTAGCAGCCAGTGTTCCCTCTAGGAAAATTTTACGCTGAGCAAATATTTGATTTAGTGAGCATGAGCATTTTAATGCTGAGTTAAAATGAATTACCAACTTTGTGAACCGAGTTTGGGAACCACTGGTCTAGAAGAAGTTTAATAAAAAGGTCTGTATTTAACTTGGATAAATATTCGCTCAGTTTAGAAAATGTAATTACTGTAAATAGTAAAACCAGTCTTCAGAGTCGAAACTGGAAAATAGGCTATCTTTTGCAAGCTAAGTAATAAAGTTAGTTGCATCCACGAGTGTGGAGTGTTTGTAAAGCAAAGACAAAGGGTTGTGATGTAACAAAAGGGTACTGTATGCTCATGTGCATCAGCCATGGACACCTTAAATAGAAGGACTAGTATCTGCTATGCTCGGTATTTGGAACTTGGGTCCCAAATCCCAACTTGGGTCCTTCTAAAATGTGGTATAAATTATTCATAAAACTTTGCTTTTGATGTCTGTTACATGGTTTTGGGGGGCGAGGATTCCATTTATCACACTTGCTTTGTTCTAAAATATCAATGAAAGGTCTTTTGAAGCTTATTAGTTGCAAAAATATTACAATTTTGGCAAAAATGGGTGTTTTTTTTACTTAAGTCAATGGAACAAGAATTTGAATTAACATTCAGTAAGTTATACGCTTAAAACGTATAAGATTTAAAACTGCAAACTGGTTCGAGGTACATCAATGACATCAGCCTAGGCCCTAAGCTATATCAGAGCAGATGAGTAGCCTATATTCAATAAAGTTATTCGTCAGCTGTGAGCTAATTTAATGCCATATTTTTTTTAAAAACAGTGTAACTGCATGTTACTGGCCTACTTAAATAGAAATTTTCTCTCTCCTGCACAAGCAAGTCGCTTTTGTCCAGAACAAATCCTTTCAAAAGAATACTGGACATCCGTCATGCAAGCTGCTTTAATTCTAGCCATTGGGCTATTGATATATGCTAAAATTTGGCTTACGTGAATTCGACAGCAGTGAAAGTTCTACTTCTCAAACATGTGATGTAGGTACTGAATAAACAAAATGAACTGTTGAAAGTTTGTGTATCATCAGTCCATCCGGTTCAAATTCTGAAGAAATGGTGTATCAATTGCATCATCGTAGAAATTTTCAATTCCCTACAAATAAGATCGAATTTTGTGTTCTAAATATCCAACCAGAAAAACAATCTTGTGTTTGATAGAGCCATTATAAGCAATGAGCTCTTCAGTGTCAGCAATATTCAGAAAATCATCGTCAATATGAATGTGGGGTAGAATCATTCAAAAGAGAAGAAGGTTCTTGGTTTCAGCAGCTGCCTTAATGTCTACATTATTAATAGCCTACAGAAATTACCGCCACTACGTTGTCTGGCTTAGCCAAAGAACTTTTCAAGCGCTTCATCATCAAACACACCAGGTAGGACATGACTAGAATTATACTCCCTCAGCTATAACTGTGCGGCCTGAATGTTGGTTCTTGTTGACACAACAAATGTATCTGCAGTTGTTTTCGTGTCTTTTCATTCAATTATGACCACCTGTCCAGGCTCAAGGGGACACCATGTCAAAGTTTTTACAAAGCTTTTTAAAACTAGTCTAGTCCTTTATTCACGGCTGATGACACTTAACCTGCATGTTCATAGCAGAATAGCTATCCTTGACATTTATCATGTAGAACCAGTCAGTGATGAGCTTCACAATAATGATAGTGCCATCACTACAAAATCGAGTAGCTTTTTCAAAGTGGAAAGGGAAGCCACAGTCTTTTCGTGAAAAATCTGTCAAACAAAAGGAACACTTTTTTTCCGCAAAGGCTTGGGTAGGCCTACACAGCTAGTGTGTATGTGACCTTTGTTAAACGGATGCTGTTTTACGATCTTCATTGTAGAGTGCTTCAATATCACGCCAGCGTGCAAGATACATTTTCGCCTCTTTCATGAAAGAGAGTTCTTTATTGTGCTCAGTTGCAATTTGTGAAAAGCGTTGCAATTCACATTTCTTTGTCATGCTTTCGACGGTTTCAAACTTCGTTACGCTGCTGACTAACTTCTTAATTCAACTGTTTTATCACAAACCATTTATTTGTGCTGCAATTCATTCGCAAACATTGCTTGCTCGTTAACTGCAATTGTTGTGGATATTTTCAATAGATTTAGCAACAGTTAGCCATAGTAGCCTACAGTAAGTCATAGTCATGTATGCGCAATTTGCGCAAATTACGCATACTAGTTTTAAGATTTTGGGACCCAAGTTTAAAAACCCGAGATTGCGAGTTACGAGTCCTTCTATTTAAGGTGTCCATGGCATCAGCACACGGTATAAATGCGATAAGCGCAGAAGCGTTCTGTCCAAAATTAACGTTGAAGAATGAAAATCATTTTACTTTTAAATTTGGAAATTGCAAGTGCGCAAGAATGAGATTTTACTGCGCAAATAGTCTGGTGGTACTGCGCATTTGCTCAGTCGCACACCTTAGAGGGAACACTGGTAGCAGCAGTATTAAAATCTAACCGAAAGCGAGTTAAAAACAAAACAATTGGCCCTATATCCTTCTCATTTATGTGGAACTTGCGACAAGTTATTGATTCATAACAGAGTTGCTACGATATTGAGGGTTATAGGCAAATTGTTCGTAAGCAATTGTTCGTAAAACAATTGTTCGTAAACTGTGTTTCGTAAAATGAAATCCGTAAAACACTTCTTCGTAAAGCATTTCTTCGTATACATCAAATGTTAACTGCATGCACGAAAAAATGCTTTAGGAAGAATTGTTTTACGAAGAATTAATTTTACGAACAATTGTTTTACGAACAATTGTTTACGACCAATTGCTTTACGAACAATTGCTTACGAACAATTTGTCGGACACCGATATTGAGCCATTTGCAGATGAGTTGGCCATAAAGAAATCAATTTTAAAGTTTGGCCAAGCATGACCAATTTTAAAATTGATCCCAGTGTGGCCCTTTATTAAACTAGGCCATAAACATATCCACTTTTATTTATTGTTGCTAAAATACGTATAACTTACCTCTTTTGTTTTTGATAACACTGTAATTTTCGGTTCATTTTTTCTATGCTGCCACTTTTATTGTTGGTAGCTGCACTAATGTCCTTTGACTACGATGAACGGCTATATAGGTTATTTATTTTGTGTAGACCAGGTGTTCCCAGCCTTTTTACGATCTCGTACAATTTCGACGCTCTGTACTGCCAAGCGTACCACTTCTTGCAGAACAACTAATTTGATCGAATCATATTTTATTGAGAAGAAGAATAATAGGTTATTGGCTTACTAAAATAACACTAAACAACCACAGCTAAATTGAATGAGATTGTTGTTTTTGTTCACTGTCCAACAATTGGTCGATGCGCGGTGTAAGTTTGCTAACAGCGCATCGAAAGTCATTTCCAGGCACATCTAATCGGTTTCGATTTTTTGACTTGATGTTCATCATGACTGAAAATCCCTGCTCGCATTCCCACGTGGAAGGGAAAATCAGATCAGTAGCTGTGGAGCAACATGGGAAGCTAGCGTTGAATATGAAGAGGCCATGCTGAGCCAGAAGTTTATTGGTTAATTGATTTCTTGTAACTGTTATTGAACATTTTATTCCAATCTATTTTTAGCTTGCAACTAGCATTATTCAACGCTATTTGTAGCTTAAGCTATAAAACAATAGATGGTATCTATCATGAGCAATCATTTGACACAATTTACGCCCACTGTCCCACAGCGTTATGCGGCTTTTCAAAGCGACTATGCTCCTTGTTGATAATTGACATGACCTGTATTTTGAATGGTACCCGGTCATTTGGTCGACAGGACGTTTGGTCGACAGACATTTGGTCGACAGGACGTTTGGTCGACAGGACGTTAGGTCGACAGAACGATTTATTTTAGGGTTAGGGTTAGTTAACTAACCCTAACCCTAATCTAACCCTGACTCTAACCCTAACCCTAACCCAAAAATGAATCGTTCTGTCGACCTAACGTCCTGTCGACCAAACGTCCTGTCGACCAAATGTCTGTCGACCAAACGACCGTGCACCTTTTGAATATCGTAATGATACGAAACAACAGGAATAGTTATGTAACAATAAGAATAGGCTTCGGGTATCTTTTTTTGTAAACAAAACCAGATAAACAAAATATAAAGCTGTAAATCCGCGTTTTTGTGAAAAAAACGTAAGCTACCCTCGTACCACCTGAAAAACCTTCGCATACCAGTAGTGGTACGCGTAGGCTACCACAAGTTGGGGACCCCTGGTGTAGACTGTAGGACAAAGTTTTATTTTTGTTTTTTTGAGTAATTTAAAAAAGTTGCCTTAAAGGCGTTTGACTACAAAATGTAGTCATTTTATCAACAACAACATCATCATTTCGCTGTTAGTGTATTTATTTTGGAAGAAAGTTAAATGTTGTGGGATTTCATGAGCTTTCATCTTGAGAAAATTTACTACATTCCATTGCCTCTTGGCCTGTGTATCAATCAATCAACCAAGTCATGCACTTTCCCATGGGCCCAGGGCCGGCACAATGTTATTTTGCACCTAGTATATTGCACAAAACAAAAAGTCAACATCATCAACGATTTTCATCCGCACCACGTGTGTCATCCGTAATACAATATTTTTCATGGGCGCAAGTGCGTACCATCTTTCTGGTTGAAAACCACTGCTATGCAGTGTAGTGATTTGTATAAACAGGCCTTGACAAAGTGAGAACTGGAGGCCTGATTAAAGGCCGATGTAATTTCGATTTTGAACTTCAAGCTAAATTTATTTCATATCCCTTTGAAATTATAGTTTTGATAATATAAATGGCCAAAGTGTGGACACTGAATCTCGGATCACTGCAAAACTCACAATTTTACTTTCAAAAAATGTCAAAATTCTTGCCTATGAATAACAGGCGTTGCCAGACGCTTGTTGAACCTCCAACACGAGAGCCAAAATGTAGTCCATTATAGCAATAACACAAAAGTAACTTAAAAACACACAAAATATGCACAAAGACTAGACTTACCATAATTTCTTGGGCATAATCCGGAACAAACTCAAAACTATGAATGAAATAACTGGACGAAAGGCCGAAAGCCTGAGCTTGGCAAATTTTTATTCCATGTTTATATTTATAAGCTTTTGCATAATAAAGTATTCTACTTAAATTGAATAAAAATTTTTATTACTTTGTTTAATGGAAAATACATGTTAATTTAAGCAACACTAAGTCACAAATCAGACATTTATAAGAAAAAAAAAGAACAAACACTGAGAACAAAGAAATAACACTAACTCACAAATCAAACATTTATAGGGGGATGCATTCAGAAACCATTGGCTTCATCGTTTCATTGAAGTCAATGGAATAATGACGCAATAAACGTCACTCATTATTCCCTAACTAAAGGATTTCTCAAGCTATGCGCGATATTTTACTCAACCTAATAAGCTAAAAAAAATTAAGATATTAAAATAAGCCTCGAGTTGAAGCAAAGTTATGCCTTTTGGGACGGAATTGTTTCATAATTTTGCATCAGGTTGGAGTTAATTTTGAAAATTTCACTAAAGTAAAATTCCGGGACATTTTGCTAACCGGGACGGGACACCGGGACTGACGTTTAAACCGGGACTGTCCCGGCCAAACCGGGACGTATGGTAGGTCTAACAAAGACTATATTTATTAACTAATACTCAAACTATCAACTTATGCTAGCGATTTTGGCTACTAACAGTCTAACACAGCGTTTCTTAACCGGGGGTGCTAGCACCCCTTGGGGGTGCTGGAATTGACTTTAGGGGGTGCTAAATGCATGCAGTATAATATTAAAAAATGCCCTTTTACTTTTCTGCATTTTTTCGTCTTTCTGCCAGTATCAGCAGATTCGCAAATGGAGTGACGAATATGTCAAGTATGGCTTTACTGTATTCCTGGACAATCGTGGAGGACCAGACCGGGCACAGTGTATGACCTGCCATTTCGTCTCTTGCAACTCAGATTTGAAGCCTGCTAGACTCCGGTAACACCATTTGAAGCATCCAACTGCAGAACGTTAACATACTCTCGAGACCCTTTTTACATTGCTTTCCTTTCAATAATGCAGGCCAAAGTTTAATGGCGGCACCGAAATTTTGACATGCTTTTTGCTCGCTGGCGGTATATTTTATAGTGAAGTTTCTTGTTGTCTAACAAACTGTGCTGTCGTTTCAAGAGAGTTGATTCACTTACATATGGTTATAATTGAATTTCTGTTGGAAAATGAAAGTCAAATACCAAATCCTGAATCAAAACAGCAGTACAGTTTGTTAGACAACAATAAGAGACTTCATTACAAAGTATATCGCCATCGATGTGAAAGCATGTCAAGATTTCGGCCTCTACTAAACTTTTGGCCGGCACTGTAGTAGTTGTATGTTAATGATAGTTAGGGGGTGCTAGACTGTTCAAGCTTGTTTACAGGGGTGCTAGAGTCAGAAAAGGTTAAGAAACGCTGGTCTAACAGATCGGCTTTCAGTCAAATTTGAAGCTGCACGTTGTCATGGCCGTAGGCTGTGTATAAAGGTCGTCATGCTATGTAGACTATATTCGTGCATGACAGACCATGCGTATCACCGCTCCCGATTACCACAGCTATTCAATTCTATGTAGTCAAATTATTTTCTTTGTCAACAAGCAGTGAACGGGAACAAAACCAATCAAAGGAAAAGGTGGAAAAACCACAAAAATTGCGATACAGATTTGGAGGTAAAGTTAAAGTAAATTAAGCACAGCCACCTAATCTAATAGTTCAAAATAGATAAATTAGTTGAAAGAACCAGTGGGCTCCGCATACCTAAAGCAACTGGAAGTGTGCCAGTTGATGAAGCCATGAGGGGTCGACTAAACCGTACAAAAAGTGACCAGTTTCGCCAGGACTAATTGCGATCATCTCGTCGTTGATTCTGGTAGTGCGCTATAGTTTTTTGCATCGACTTTCTAGTTTTCGATGCGACAAGACATTGGGTTTTGTGGCCGTGCTACCTAGTCTACTACATGATTTTCCATTCAGGCACGTTTTAAACCTTTCAAGGTTTTGCCACCTTTTTCCGTTCATTAACGTGCTGGTAGGCAGGCCTGGATTAACCATTGTGCTAAGGTGTGCTAAAGCACAGGGGCCCCGCAGACAGAGGGCCCCACTTTTCCTAAAAATGAAATAAATAAAATAACAATTTGAATAACAAATAACAATAATTTACAAAAGAGTAGCTGAGAATTTCTCGTTTTTAATTGATCTTTATGCATCAAAGGAACAGATTTTACAGAGTGTCATGAATTTAGCGAAATAATTTCCTACTGATGTTGATCTCTGTCTTGTTGATGAACTTTTGAATTTCTACCTGTATCTTAAAAAGGCTTATGGAAATAAAGCAAGTTTTAGTCATGAAAACATGTACCAGATAATAAAGAATGACAAAGTTGAAGCTGCTTTCCCTAATGTAGAAACAATTCTTAGATTGTTTCTTTGTATGATGGTCACTAACTGTTCTGGAGAAAGATCATTCTATAAGCTGAAAAGAATCAAAAACCGTACTTCGGTCTACAATGAAACAAGAGCGGTTGGCTAATCTGAGCCTTCTCAGCATAGTGTGATAAACTGCGACTTTTCAATTTTGATGCTATCCTTACAGACTTTGCAGCAAAGAAAGCCAGAAAAAAGTCGTTCGACTGAATTTCATGTTAGTTTTCTAAATCCTATTGGTAGTTAGTAGTGAATGAAAGAGCAGTTCAGAATAGAAATTCAAAATAACCTTTTATTGCAATTTGCAGTGTAGTGTGCAGTACTAACAGTGGTCCCTTGCTACAATGTTTTCCCTTGCACGGTTTCGTTGATTTAATGTGTGTGATTTTGCATCCATTATAACGTAAACATTGTTGACTTAATTTGCACACGCTTATTTAATCATCGATCACGTGCTATTTCAAAGTTATCTAACTTACCTAAGCAAGGCTCGGTTTCCTCTGCAAGCGAAACCAGCTTACTTCCATTACGCTCCACGTAAGCTGGTAAGGGCCCCCATAAAATTCATTAGCACAGGGGGCCCATTTGACCTTAATCCGGGCCTGCTGGTAGGTCGATATCGTTAGTAGGCTATCTTTTTCGTCCGGACGCGTTAATGACGAATAATAAAATGGTTAATGATTACCAATATTGAAAGAAATTGGACAGTAAAAGCGATCGATAGGAATAGCCTACATGTGGATTTAGGTTTTGAAGGGTAGACTTCTGATTGCACAATTCAGTTCGGTTGTTTTTATTTCTCGCTATCACAGCAAAAGGAATAGGCCTACACTTCAATATAGCAGAGGTCTAGAAAAAGGTAGAAGCGACAAAATGCGAACGTTAAAATGTGCTTGAGATCAAAATAAGTTATTAAGTTAACTAAATTCTAGAACCAGCAGTTCTTGAGTGACGTTTTTACGAAAAGGTTTGATACTGCACATAGGCGTAGCCAGGGGGGGGCGAACGGGGCCATGGCCCCCCCCAAATTTTCAAAGTTTGGATTCCGAAGTTGAACCCTTTGTTGAAAATATAATATAATTTGTATAAATTTATATTGTTTTCCAAAACATTTGGCTATTTACACCCCCCAGGACTTGTTTTAGACACACAGAAAGACACCAATAAATTTTGCAAATCGTAAATCGTGCAAAGTTTACGCGATTTACGCTTCTTTTAACTAATCTGTGGAAGCAATTTCAGAATCGCTTACTCTGTAGGGCTTTGTGTAGCTGAGTTTTTTGTGTTCTCTAATTTTAGCCGCAGTTTTTGCCCGTTTGTGTGTAGATAAGAGCTACCTTTAATAAGTTAATAGCTGTTTATCTGCTAATAAGTTTCATACAAATATTACCCTAAAAGTGTTTCCAGAAAGCGTTATAATCCATTATTTAAGTGTAATTTTGCAAAAATTTTCCGGGGGAGCATGCCCCCGGACCCCCCTAGAATACGCGTGCTTTCGGCACGCTCTAAACCCCACCAGCTTTATTGCTTCCCTTGCTTAACCGACCAGGATGCGCCACTGCACATCAGGTGGCGATGTCTGAAATCAAACATTTTGTCGTTTTCGTTAATTCATCAAATATTTGGCCCCCCCAAAAAAAATTTTCTGGCTACGCCACTGATACTGCATTCCTAAGCTGTGTGAGCTATAAAGCCAAAGACTCGCATAGCATTTAAGTATTTCTTTGGGCACAATGTGCCACGTTTAGTCCACATGTCTAAATGTTAGAATAATCTTACCATAATAATTCATGCCATAAGGCATAAGCTATTGAAGTTTACAAATCAGCTATTAATAGTCGTAGCAGCCTATGTTGCCTGTTTTTGCCGCCAATTCAGGTTTGAAAATCATGTCCAGTTTGTCCAACGTAGCCTAAATAAAGTCAGACACAAAACTTGGCACATGTGAACAAATATCACACTTCCTTGTGGAAAAGCCCGTTCAGTTGACAATAAATTTAAAGTGAAAGGATAACTACTTTAACTAACTTACTACTATAAATCATTGTCCAGTGTCCACTAACTCACAATCTCACACCCAATTCTCCCAAAGGATCTTAAATGTACCAAATGTAACCGAACTTTTAAAGCCAGGATTGGACTCATTAGCCATTTAAGAACTCACCGTTAGCTTTTATTTTATTGCGAAGGCCATCATCCTCGAAGACGAGGGATAGCCATCACTTTAAATCAGTATCCACTAATTGCGCTATTATTTCAACATGGCAGCACCACCTAGTTAATGTAAGAGGCGAGCCAATGTTAACTTAAAACGATTAACTTGACTAAAAAGTGGTAATCCCCCTCCTCCCCCTAAACTGATCGGATTACTTTTTTGGAAAAAATCCTTCCCGGTTTGGAGCCTCTAAGACTAAGTTTAACGTTAAGCTTGTTTTGGTATCGATGAGCTAGTATGGTATTGAATCGAAGACTCGAGTGTAAAACATAGCCTACTTAAATCACGAAAAGATTGTTGAAAAAGAGGTCAAAGTTTTACAAAGCACTGGTTGGTGCAACAAAATCCATTTGTTTACTAAATCGACTATACACAGCGTGATGCTATGACTACCTTACTTAACTACACAGTTTTAGAAAGCTAATAACGCAAAACTGCAAAGTTGTGACTTGAGTAGTAGTTTTTAACTCAGAACTTTAATGTATAATTTCATTATATTAATTGAAATGTTTTAATACCCTACTTTCATTATTGTACTGTCCGTCCCGATATGTCAGCTGGTTAGCACGTGACTTCGTGAACAAAAAGTTTCAAGATCAAACGGCGCTGGTTCGACTCTCGGGTGTGCGCTTGAGCAACGCATTTCAAGGACTGCTCTCCATTCAATGGCTCCTTGCAATCACCAATCGGAAACTTCACTCTGTCAATCTCGGTAATAAGCCTTGCGTCAAAAGCCTCTATAAGAATGCAAAACTACCAGGAATAACCTATATCAAGGCTTTGTCAGTCCGAGGATGGAGATTCAAAAACCAAAACTCGCTGATTAAAATCAACATTTTTGAACGAACGTCACAGCAATGCAGCACTGTATTCTATTTAGTTTCTTTTGGAACCAACCAAAATGACTAATCGCTATATTTTCTGTTATGTTTGCTCAAGTGTTACATGTTTTTATTTTACGTACGGTACTAATACTTTTCGGTTGAAAAGTTTATGAAATGGAAATTGGACGGAATCCTCATATACCGTTTAAAGGATCAAAATGTCTTGTTGTTTTTCTTGCTTTTGTAAGTACCGGTATGTTAGTTTTCCTTAGGCTACTTCACGTCAAGATATTGCACAATCAGGTGGATCCAGCGAGTAGCCTTAGGGGGCCGATTTTAACAACACACAATGATGTTTACGTTTAGGTCTACTCTAACCCGACCTTGCAAATACTATGAATAAAGTTACTTTTGTGTGTTTTGAGGGGCTACTATAGCCCGGCCCCTCTTGGATCCGCAACTTTGCATAATTGTAACTATAGTCTGTCAAAGTTTTTTTTGTATCTGCTGTTTCTGTTGCCTAGTGCTTAGTCTTTGCCAATCAAGCCTGCCAAAAAATAATAGCAGCCAATCACTAGAAGCAATGAAAGCTACGTCTACGTCTACGAGATCAGCACCAAATTTAGTTTCAACGCTCTTCATGCCCTTAAAGTGCCCCTGACAGGTTGGACCCAAGTATAGTAAATTTTCTAAGCATTTTCTAGCGCAAAATTATGCTTAGCGAACTTTTTAATCTTAACCTCGAAGCTCGACTGGTTAGGACGAAATTTATACAAAACGACAGTTCCGCAGCGCCACCACAGGCGAAACTCCATATTTCACTGCTCTGGGACGACTTTGGTGGTATTACGTCATCGTGGGTGGGCGTTGTTAGCGACGGATGAACCAAATGCTTTCTAGATGTAATTGGTGGATCACAGTTTGGTCGGAGTTGGTACAAGCATTTGCTTTTTTCAAAGATTTATTGTTTTTTGCAGTTTAATAAAACTGTACTGGATACGTTCCTACAAAACCTAAAATATACTTGAAGTGAAAAATGAAGAAATCGTACGAATCATCATTCATCACTATTCATAAATAAATAAAAGTTCTCTCTCTCTCCCTCATAATGTGCTTTCAGTTGGCCATTGAAATCCGGTGTAACGGTCATCTGGACTTGAAAATTGTTTCGGATTCGCCAAACAATGCATGACGGCAGCACAATCCGATTGTTGCTTCCGAGAGCACCACCTTGTAGTATCCACTCCAATACATGCCTGTAAGCGACTAATTACCGATACTGCCTGCAAGGAAATAAAATCACTTCGTTTAGTGTGCATTCTTTAGCGTTTAGGGTATTTTTAGCCTAATGTAGCATCCTCACTCTTTTGATAGGTCTCCGTTTTCTCCTTTCGGTTTATTGTTTTTTTCTCGAGTTCTTCCGGCTCCTCATAAAAAAAAGTCCTCAGAACTGCGGGATGTAAGTGTGCCTCAAAATCGGTCAAATTGGTAACACAGCTAGATGCGTCTTTCTTCAAAAGTTCTTTCGTCTATGGCACTTCATGGCAACATACACATTCATTGGGCTGAGACATAGACTCGCACATAGACATAGACTGTGTGGCAAACGCGCCACCTACAGTTCCCATCACGCCACTCATTGCTGAGAAGATCCAAATCGGGTTGGTGGTGTTAACAAAATCATCTCCAGTGAAGTGAAGAGAACATATACGACTAGTTTTGTATGGTCCAACCCACTTTCGAACACTTGAAGAAAACTTTGACTATTTTCTTCTCAGCACCTTGTTTTGTTTGAAAGCATGAAAATATAGCACACGTCTTTGTCACTGACTCTGTCACATAAACAGCAATTTCCAGGCATTAGGCCTACCTCAACCATAAATTAAGTGTACTGTCTGTGAGATACTGCTGTTACACTGCAAATGGCTATAGCCAGATTAGGACAAATAAAAAATTATCCAAATTGTAGCCCTACAAGAGTTTAGAAAAACTGCAATTTCAATTGAATTGAGATGCTGTTTGATAAAAATAAACTCAATCTATTTGATCTAAACCTGATACTAATAATAAGTTGACTTTTTCCTTTCGGTAATTCTCATTTTGCACATGCTTTAGACCAATAGAGCCCCACACATTGACGTTTTGGAGCAGTCGTACCATACCTTACCAACTCACCACAGAGAAAGAATGTATCCTTCCCACCCACGGTGACGTCACAGCGAGGTTGCCGTTTTTATTTTCGCAATTGAATGAGTGCCAGATTCGCCGAAAGTGAACGAAAGTTTGCAAGCGTGTAACTTATTAGCCTGTTGATATTTTTTACTATTTGCTGGTCAGGGAAGTTTGTTAGTGTCATCTCTTTGGTATCTTAGGTAAATATAGCAAATTTATTTTCCTGTCAGAGGCACTTTAAAACAAATTTCAAAAAACTTTCAGGCTCAGATTACACAGTTTTCCTAACTTTTATCCACTAGCCTACTAGGCTACATGTACTAAAACTACACACACTACGGATTTATGAACTAATGCGAACAGACTGTTATTATCAGTCTTTGTAGTTGGAACATTGTGACTCAGCTCTTCGGAGTTGAGTATCTGCTTTGTCTCTACTTTTTATTTTTGATTGTAATATGGACCATCTTGAGTCTGATGCAAATAAATAATAATAATAATGAGATGATATCATTTAATTTCAACAAAGATCGTGGATCACCGAACTGATTGCAAGGGATTAGCTATACTGTACACAAACTTTTCAAAACTTTGGGAATTACTGGGGGAACACATTTGTTGTTGAATTGTTGAATACAATTATTTTTGATTTTTGCTTTGCAGATATGTGGAAGCGTATTGGCATATTTGACTCTTGCGGATAAAGCTTCTTTTGTAATACCTAATTTCCTTCGCAATGATTGGAACAGAATGGAGAATATCACCAATGTGAAAACACCTCACCTAACTCAAACTGAAGCGAATCTTGGAAAAGAGGACAAATTAAATGTTGCAAACAACTCTAAGAACATCCTCTGTTACTCTCTGTATGGTTCAAATCCACGATATACAGACGGAGCGATTGCAAACGCGAAATTATACAAGGAAATATATCCTGGATGGACGATGCGAGTGTATTATGACAACACTGTTCCTAAAATCATTCTTGATCAATTGATAGCTGCAGACGTAGAACTTATTGATATGACAGGTTCCAAAATGAATAAAATGTCATGGCGCTTTCAAGGCGTTGTAGATGCTGACCGTTCATGCGCAAGAGACATTGATTCTCATTTATCCTTGCGCGAAAAAGCTGCTGTCGATCAATGGATACAATCTGGTAAAAAGTTTCACACAATGCGCGACCATCCTAACCATTCAAAGTTTGCAATGTCAGGTGGTATGTGGTGCTCAAAGACTATTCCAAATATGATTGAGTTACTGACAAATGTAACAAGTCAATCGTATTTAGTAGACATGAACTTTCTGAACCAAGTACTTTGGCCCATGGCGCAGAAAAGTGTGATGCAGCACGACGGTTTTTCGTGTGAAAAGTGGGGAGGAGGGTTGCCATTTCCAACGGAGAGAGTTGGCAAGGAGTTTGTTGGAAGTGTGTACGTAAATGGAAAGACGGGTGGCATTGACAGCTCGTACAGAAAGAAAATAGACAAAAAATGTTTGAAAGACAATTGGTTATCAAACAACGAATTTTAGAAGCTTAGCTTACATCAGGCCTGTAGAGAGATGGTTTGGGAGTGGTACCAATGATGCCAATATTGTCCGCCCCAATAGCTCAGTTGGTTAGCGCGTGACTTCGTGAACGAAAAAGCTTCAAGATCAAGCGGCATTGGTTCGACTCTCGGGGTGTGAGCTTGAGCAACGCATTTCAGGACTGCTCTCCCTTCAGCGGCATCTAATGAATGGAATAATTCCCAGGCAACAAGACTTTAACAATAGGGAACTTCACTCTGTCAATCTCGGTAACCGGCCCTGCTTCAAAGCCTATATAAGTATACAAAACTACCAGGAATAACCTATCAAGGCTTTGTCAGTCCGAGGACAAAGATTCCAACTAACCAAAGATCCTTCCTCCCCGAACCAAGACGCTTTAAAGAAAAATGCTCTGTATCCAAAGAATGCAAAGTGGTTGGTTTAAGTTTCCAAACTCCTTGGGAAGGCTACGTTGGCCTAAAATCATACCTGGCCCTGGTCCAAAATTACCTCCCGGACCTCCCTGTCAACATCTTAAATAAGAGCTTCAGCAGAGAGTTTGTCTTGTTGAACCATAGGCATACGAAGCCGAGCAACGTTATCAAGTTTAACTGTTTAACATATTAAAGTTTATTATGCTGTATTTACAGAAACACAAAACTACGCAACAAATTAAATATCGAACGATTTCGACATCACAAGATGTCCTCTTCAAGAATAACATATATACACTTTTAATACATCTGAATAAAACACAATGGTTATTTTAACTATAAACAGGAAAAAACAAAAACTGCACAGTATTTCTGACTATGTAAATATAATAAACTTTAATATCTTAAATAAGCATCAATAAGTGTACTTTATTTTTAGTTTTAATTCGAAAATTGAAGTTGCTCTTGAAATCGTGTTTGATCATCAAGAATAGATTATGACAGAGTCAACACCTGTTTTCCAGAAATAATTTTGAAATTTTATTTACAACTCTCAATTTTCGTTGTTTTGCACCACCAATCATTAGCTTGATATGAAGTCTTTGTTTAACGTTCAACAGTTGGTTTGAATCTTTATCCTCGGACCGACAAAGCCTTGATAAGTTATTTCTGGTGGGCCGGTTACCGAGACTTGATGCAGGGCCGGTTACCGAGATTGCAAAATGAAGTATTCCGATTGTTGAAGTATTGTTGCCGTAGACATATTCCAGCCGCTGTGTGCCGCTGAATGGAGAGCAGTCCTGAAATGCGTTGCTCAAGGGCACACCTGGAGAACCGAACCAGCGCCGCGTGATCTTGAGTCGAGCGCGTAACCAGTGAGCTAGCGGGTGGACAACAGTTAACGCCTATTAGCCAAACTTGTTTATTTCGGCAGTTGAAGGTATACGCTCCACATTTGCATTGTTGGAATCCAAACAGTCTTGCTGAATGCAATTACTTTTAAAGTGACATTTCATAACTTTGTGATTATGTAGTTGTTGTTTAAATAAATTGTACAGTAGTTTTGTAAAAGCGTTTTTTGAACAATCACAAGGATGGTGCGCCTAATCTAATATATCCATCCACTTATATGAGTACAGTTATCCCAGAAGCTCTGACCAAAAAGACAGGATGCAAAGGCTTTATTACGTCTGACGATTGAAGGGCTTTTTTTTATCGTAAATAATCTCTGATTAGGCTTATATCGTAAAATGACAATGGGCACCGATAGTAGTTTTATAAACCTTGTTATGATAACCTACATTGCGCTATTAGCACCAGGCCTGGATGTTCACTGCATGCTCATAGTCACTTGTTCAACCACCCGTATACTTGCTTTACACCTAGCCTACTGCAAAGGCTTTATGTTTAAGAAAAACATTTTACTGGTAACTTTTCAACTGTGTTTCCAAACAAGCATTGTATTCTTTAAGTATGCTCAGTGATGGGCATAATCTTGATCTTCAAGATCTCATTTTATTTTGGTGATCTTGATCTAAGATCTTTTTTGTGTGTGATTTTGATCTTGAAGAACAATAAGATCAAGCTCATTTTAAAAATGAAATTTACTTACAACATAGACGCCTTTTTTATATCTCGTAAGGCACCTGCAGCTAATAAGGCCCGCTAATTTTCAAACCTCAATATTTTTCTAAATACTGGATAATTTTGAACGAAACTTGGAATGAGGATACTTTGGGTCTATCTAAACAACATATCTATGAAACAAGTTTCTAAGTAAAAGGGGTTGTAAAATATTAAAAAAAATTAAAAAAAATCTCAAGTGGACCTTATTAGATGCACGTGTTGTGAATAAGGCCCGGTTTGAATTAGCATCAAAAGTGATGGCAAAGGTGTATTTTCACTATAACAACACCACAAAACAAATTCTAATCGACAACACAGACACATAATTAATAATTAAATACACAGAGACAACTATTCCCTCCCCCACCCCATGCTCCATTTTTTAAAACGCGACATGGTGTTTTTAAAGGTACCCGGTCATTTGGTCGACAGGACGTTTGGTCGACAGACATTTGGTCGACAGGACGTTTGGTCGACAGGACGTTAGGTCGACAGAACGATTTATTTTAGGGTTAGGGTTAGTTAACTAACCATAACCCTAATCTAACCCTGACTCTAACCCTAACCCAAAAATGAATCGTTCTGTCGACCTAACGTCCTGTCGACCAAACGTCCTGTCGACCAAACGTCCTGTCGACCAAATGTCTGTCGACCAAACGACCGTGCACCGAATATACATGCGTACCTTAAGTGCTCAATACAAAGGATAACTTACCTATACAGTATATCATCGTATGGTAACGTCCTGTCGACCAAATGTCTGTCGACCAAACGACCGTGCACCGAATATACATGCGTACCTTAAGTGCTCAATACAAAGGATAACTTACCTATACAGTATATCATCGTATGGTACTTCTTAATCTTTGTTCTCTACAGTAGTATTAAATTGTCCTGTTTTTGTATGTTTTACATAATAATTGTTGCAATTCGGTGGTGATATTCACGTTTTTTCCCGTTATTCCAGGAAAACTTTCGCAAGTGCTGTAGCCTATTCTAGCACACAACCACATATTGGTCGTTGGTTAATTCTTGGTCGCTGGTTTGAGTCTTCATCTTCGGCTTACTCAGTCTGAGAATAGAGATTCAAACCAACAGCAGTTGTTTCTCAATCTCAGTGGCGAGCTCTTTTTATTCAATGAAGTAGTGTGCCTGCCTCTGCACATTAGTGTGTATGAATGTGTAGTTAGATTTACTGTGATGGGCTGACTAGATGACTGCTTATAGTCTTTCGCTACCATCCTGATTGCGCCATAATCTAACATAAGTTGTACAATGCATTGTTTTGACAATTACATTTACTCCGCTTGTTTGTTAATATATGGCGCTGTTAAAACAAAATAAATTGACTTGACTTTAATCTGTGCTCTATCTTCTTTCCATAAAGAAATAAACACACTAGAAAATTTAATTGGCATTGGGCTACGACCATGGCTTACGTAATACAGGCCTTGCCATCGTGCGAGCTGGAGTCCAAGCTGGAGGCGAAGCTTGCTTTTGAACTGTTTGCAGTGAAGAGTTCTCTCAGATTCGATAAGATAATAAAGAGAAAGAAAAAAATTGCTCCTCCGCGATCTCGTAGTATTTCTCGTATGTATCGTCACAATGATTGATTCAGAAAATATTTTACGAAAGTAGCCAACTAACTAGAAGGGGGCGTTTTTCTTATTTTGGTTATGAAATAGCAACGTAGTGTTGATTTTATTTTATTTTGAACAATTTTTTTTTATTTATTACTGTATATGTGTAACTTTTAGAAGCATAATTTGTACAAACGTGTATTAAAGTAGCCATTTGTTCGAGTTCTTAACAATCATACCACATGTTGAATCGGTCTTTGTGAAGATAATGATTGGGAAAACAGGAATCGATGCTGCAAGCTAGAAGAAGATGTGAATTTTTGACAGCAGCAAAGTATAGTCTACTAATACAAGTTCTTAATGTTGGTAATGTTATAAGATAATGTTGTAGCTGGTGAATAGTCACTAACTGTTGTACATTAGATTTCTCACAATTAATAAGTTGCTAGATAGGTGTAGTTTTTTCATTATAGCTGTACCTTGAACAGTCAAAATATCAAAGAGGACTTCTCTACTATAGATACAGCCAGGTTCTCAGCAATCAAGATTTGATAAAAATTTTAATAAACAAATTACAGAGTAGAAGTTACTCTGCATGTTTGTTTTTGACAGAGAATTTTACCAAGAGCCTAAAAGTATCTTTGCGCAGGGCTAGGTCAAAGCAAGAGATTAAAACTTTAGTTTTTTTATATGTTACTGATCAGGAATAGGTTAATAGGCTATAAGGATCCTAAAAGGTAAGCCTATGGTTGAATAAAATCATATACTGTAATTAACTACTCGCATGTTATATTTAGGTAACTTAATAACAATTAATTCATAATGGGGCGTAAATGTGTGATGAATTGCAATTATTACTTGCTTCTTGCCAAAGATATGACAAATGTGTAGTCTTGTAAACTTTTGCAGTTGGTTACTTGATATGAATGTCTATTGTTCATTGCAAGAATGTATCAGTTTTTTCATACAATGAACGGAATGACTTGTGAAACTTGACTAAATTTGTTAAATCAATTTAGTAATAGTTATTCAGTTATTAAGAAGGCTATGGTTATATTTACACAATAGTATAATAATAGCCTCAAGAGTGTTGCCAGATAAGAAATTCTGCCCAAATTTGAGAAAAGATTAAAGCTGTTGAAAACAAAAACTTGTAGTTTGGAATTTTTTTTTAGTCCTGGGCAAAGATTAAAACCCTATTCTTATTCCTAACTTTAAACCTTACCTTAAACCTTCCTAACTTTAATCCTAACTCTGGCAACACCTGATTGTAACAATGGCATTAAGTGTGGAAAAATAGCCACTTCCTATTAAGAAATACAGAAAGCTAGCTAAATCATCAACAACAAAATGGCAAGGCTATTTGCTTTAATTCTGGTCGTTAATGAGACTGTGACTACTGCTGTATATGATAGTGATCAATGCTTTCAGAGTGCTCAATGTATTATGTGTTACCATCAGGCGCGGATTTATGGGGGGGGCCCGAGCCCCCCCCCGAAATTTTGTGAAAAATTGTATGTTTTCGCATCAAATGGTTTGAAATGCTGCTAAACAGCTGATATTAGTCCCTCGGCATCACAATTGATGAAAATGGTTGTTTTAATGTCTATTTTCTAGCATATCGTATATGTCGTAGTATCATTGTTCAAATCTGTTTAGCTTTTTCTTTCTTTTTAATTGATTTTCAAATTTTCTGGCCCCCCCCGAAAAAAACTCTTAGATTCGCGCCTGGTTACCATCATGACTTTTAGGAATTTAATAGGCAAATAACTTACTGTAAGTAGAACATACTGTACAATACACAACATTATTGCTACAATTTATGTGTCAAAGTTATGGAGCTGGAGAAGGGCTTTATTGGAAAATCAAAGGAGTCTGATGAATGTCATAAAATGTGGTATACCCAACGACAAGAATTGTTACCCATTGCACAGTTGAAACGAAATGAACTAGAACTTGCATAATGGAGAGCGGGAGTCAAAGTGGAAGATTGCATTTACGACTAAGTGCAAAGATATGCCTTTATCCTTATTTAGTATACATATTGCGCGATGTGAAAAGAGACAAACGAGATGCTGCAACCTCTTACAACTCCATTATGGAGTTATGCTTCCCAAAGCACGCCAATCAATTACAATACCCATGGCAAGAAGTTTGATAAAAACCCACAATGCAATTACACCCAGATTGAAATTATGCATCACTTGCCAAAGACAAGCAAAACAGAGCTTGATATTCTAGCCAAGGGCAACCCTTCTGACACGGATGAGTGTGATGATGCATGCTAATCATCAAGTACATCTGAAACTGACAGATCAGAATTTGCAATTACAAATAACGAAGGTGCACTTGATGCACTTAATAAAAGTCTTTTAAATCAAAATCTGTCACCAATCAAATTGAACATTTACTATAACATCATGATGCATATGCTGTGTGATCATTTATTTTTTATTAAAAAATCAATAATCAGCAGTGCCCTATTTATGGCATATGCATTTCGCTCTACTACTGTAGAGCATCATTAGTGCCTTAATTGTATGACACTTCGAGTCTATTGATTGAAAGCGTTATGAATATAGCAATGAAAAATTCATGTCAATTGCAGAAGCTTGCAACAAAATGTATTTATCATACTTTTCTACGTGAAGCAGGTAGCTTTTCTTGACAGTTTAACATGCATTAGTTGGGGAAAAAAATGTTTTTGCAGATTTGAGATATGGGGCATTGAAATGGAGTACCCCAAAACTTTTGTACAATAAAATAAAGTGTTTTCCGTTGGTTTTTTCACAAATGTAATAACATATTTGAATTCCTTGCCCCAAAAACTATAAGAATACATATTTTTATTATTTCTGCATCATACAAAATAAGAATTCTAAGCTATTTTTGTTTTTGTGATATGAAAATAGCGCCTCTGGTGGCAAAAATATAATCGTTGATATCTTGAAAACTGCTTGATGAATTTTGACAGTGCAAATGCCAATCTTCATCTTTTCCCAATAGCTCTAATATATTAAAAAATGAAGAAATTCTGAGAGGATAGGTAACAAAATTTCAAAATTTTGACTGTATTATAATAGAATGACTCATACATATTGTCTTTCATTGTGCTTTTGTGTTGTGCTTGTATTTGCGTTACTGACGTTAAATCAACGTTAATAATAGCAGATTATGCTTGACAAGAAATATTGTTTTCTTGTGTGCATTTTTACCGTTTCATTTAACACCGTTTATTCTGCTATGTGCTTTATTTAAATGTGTCATTCATTGTAAATCGAACATAGAATGCATATAACTTATCAATTAAATTAAAAAAAAAAAGATTATTATTTACTGATATGGTATCAATCGAGCAGGATTTAACAAAATGGGCAAACAAGCCTTGAAAAGTGTGTTTAGCAAGTCATAGACATGAGTTTTTGTTCGCCTCCAGCCTGCACGATGGCAAGGCCTGTATTACGTAAGCCATGGCTACGACCTGTTTATGAATACGCTACCTACTTTATTAGAACTGGTTGCCAGAAAATTTCACATTATTAGTGTGCAAGATGAAAGTTTCTACACATATTTCTATTTCAATGCTTTTAAAAATACGTGGTAACATCTCAAACTTTCAGGCCCCTAAATCTTGAGGCCCTAGGCTTCAGTCTTTATAATCTAGTGGTAAATCCGGCACTGTACATAAATACAATCATTTCATGCTTTTATTTGCACCCTTTGCGATAACATACATACTGTAATACTGCGATCACAGATGCGATACAACAGACGCCAGGAAACAGCGAAGTGACAACCACTGCTCTGGAGTCGCTTAACAGGATACTTTTACTCAAATATCTTACTGAGAACTGCAGGTAGTCTAGCTTCTTTAACTTTGTGTCATTGTCGTACAAGTATTTTGAAAATAATTTGACATTGGTGGAGAGTTGATGACTTTTAGGAAATTACTCCCAAGGTCGCTTGATCTTCTGAATCGGAGTCCACGCTTCACTGTTCCATACAACTCCCAACATCATCTTTCACATTAGGGTCATCTAGTATTTTTCTCAGGCATATTTGTAGGTTAATACATTTCTTGGCCATCCCAGATAAGCTACATATACCACAATTAAACATGTAGCCTACCAAGTTTGTCGCGTGCGAGAAATGCGTTTCTCTTCATATGAAATATCAAAGTTGTTGAGGACAAAATTTGAAATTGAGACAACTTTCAAGTTTGAAACAAAGTAAACAGTATCACACTAAATCAGAAAAATCAGTTCATTTATAGAGCTTTCGCCACACAAGTGTAGCTTCTTCAGTATATTCTTATTCAAATAGGACTTATTATTATTAAGTTCTATATTATTCAATATAGAACTAATATGGTATTATTCCATTTGAGTAAGACTATGTTGAAGAAGCCACACTCGTGTGGCAAAAGCTCTACGAAAAAACTAATTTTTCTGATTTAGTGTGATACTGTTTACTTTGTTTCAAATATTTTATCACACCATGCATCCTAATCGAATCATCAGTTAAATCATAAGAAGATTTGATGAAAAGTTTAATAAACAAATTTGTCGGTTTCTCTAGCGACATCATCGTTCATCTCAGGCTGCTATAGACGGTTTACGTCATAAGTAAATAACTTCGAAATATCAAGCTTAGTTTGGTCAGCTGAAAATGAGGAAGAAGTCAACTCAATCAGATAGCAAATCTTAAACCGGAGTAAACCTGGCTGAGTTCATTGAAGTTTCGAGTGATCTGGGGTTAAGAAAAAAGTGGAATTATGAAGTGATTGAGTCCAAATCAACTAAGCGAATGAAGGCGAATATCTAAAGCGAACCACATTACAACATTGGCCTACATAGGCAACAGTCGTTCAAACTACGAAAAGCAAAAAACAAAGATGGTATGCTGCATAGTTGGGTTTGATTGTAACATAATCCAACTATCTCGTTTTCTACACAGCAGATGGATCAGCAGCCATTTTACGACAAACATAAAGATCATGCGAATGCTACGCTACCCTGCTATTACATGTTGTTTGATTTGTTGGTTCCTCCGTTTTCTAACGGAGTTCCCTGAAGCCTAGGAAAAATATGTAAAAATAATATGGTACCACGGAAATAAACTCATAAAAATTTTCAGGAGAAGCAAAACTAAAGTCAAAAATCATTTTGCTAAACAACATGTCAGCGATGTGCAATGTTTTCAACACTCATGCCTTCTGGAACCTGATTGGCTGCTTCAATCACGTGGTTCAACGATCTGACCTTGGTTGGGTGATGCCATTTGGAGCCTCTTTTGGTATTTGTTTCCTGTGTTGTCAAAAACATAAATTCATAACGAATCAGTGAGGAAGCAATTTAATACTGCTGTTTCTTTACCGTACCTCTGTTCCGATTTCTCGGTGTTATTGAGAAACCGGAACATAAAGAACATACGGAAGGACCTTTATTAAGAATGCAAACGAACAGTGAAACATGGTAAGTAAATACAATCAGTCCAGTTCGGAAACTTGCGTACTTTATTGCTAAAGCTTTTGTTACTTGAAATGCAGATTTTTCAGTTTCTCATTTGACTAGAAGAAAATATAATCAATTACTTGAGTTTATGTTACAAAGATGTTTTCACCAGGCGGTGGCCCTCAACCACTAGGGCCAAAAAAATATTATTTACAAATAGGGTTTTGAAACTGCACTGTCTGATGTTAATAAATTAAAATGGTAAATTGGGTAACAAGTTCGGCTTCGGGGAAAATTTATTCGAAAATAATTCCGAACGAGATCCCAAATGAAAAACAGCGGAAAATGTTGTCACGTTTTGAAGTTTTGGAGTTACTAGAAATCAAGCCTGTTTCATTTTTTGCAGATGTCTAGTTAGAGTTAGACTACGAAAATTACAACGAAACTGGAAAATTTGCTTGTACACTTGAAAAGATATTGCATCCCAGCACAAACTGTCTAATATTGTAAGATCGCTGATAGTCACTGCTGATGAAACCACCAATTTTTGTGTTTCCAACTCCAAAGTTCTACAACTTTGCTGTTTGGTGGGCCTATGCAAAAGTTCTCTTTGTTTCCAAACACACTTTGAGAACTTCCGATTTGTTGGTAGAGTTCGAAGTGTTGTTTAGAAATTAAATAGAATTCGTAAAAATGGCTTTGATATGGCACATTGGCGTGGTATGGATGGCGCAGCGGATAAGGCGCTCGCTTTTTAATCATAGGTTACAATCCTGGTTCGACTCCCGGTTCAAGCTGGTTGTTGAAACATACCGCTCACCTCTATCTAGGGTGCAATAAATTGGGTGGGCGTAATTGCTAAAGGAAATGTAGCTGAGAGAAAGGAACTGGCCACCTAACTCTCGTTAATACCGATGGCTTAGTACAATGAGAACCTTGTCTTTTCATCCCCAGATGCTCGAATAAAATATGAGGCTCACCTTTATAGCACATTGGATGCAACCACAAGGCAACGAAACTAAACAACTCCTTGGAAATTATCTCAACGCTAAATATTCTTTTCTTGTATGTTGTTTGTGACGCACTTGCTTATTGTTTAGTCACATGACTTATTTACTCGACTTGTGCGTGATGGGAAGTTGCTGCGGAACATATGGCAACAGTGTTTCCGAATAATTTTTTTTTAAAGTTTGCAACTTTTATGTTTCTTTCAAACTGTCTCTCTCAAGCCAATTTTTACTTCTTCAGTGTTCAAGGTATTGCACTAACGATGATTATGATTAGTTACCCTGGAGGTGACTGCAAAAGATAAACGATTTATGAAACAATAGCTAAATGAAAATATCATAACGGCACTTGTGCTGCACAGATAAATTCTAAAAGTAAACAACACACTTTGTGCAAAACTTACCAAAAAGGAACCACATTTTTTAATAAACTTGTAGTTTCTGACGTTTCTTCTTCTCCGTCACCATAACATGTCTCAAATCTGCAGCACAGTTTTTTTCGTCGCTTTTCCATGCAGTAATTAAAAATGGTTAAACAGATGAAGCAAAAAACAATTGTGCTTAATACCGCTGCCAGGAGAAGAAGGGGATCGAGATCTTCTTGGGAGGACACATCTTGATCTGGCTTAATGGCTTCAACAACAGAAGGAGATAAAGAAGTAGATATCCTCATTGTGCTGTCGTTTGAATTGACCATGATAAAATTCAACAGTAAACAGAGTTTTCAAAAAATATTCAACCAAACATTTGCGGTAAAGACAAAAAATTAGTCAAGATTCAACCGTAAAACCAGCTCTTGTTTTCTCAACGAAAGTTGATGTGGTTTACTATCCAATGAAAAAATCTTTTTGTTTTTCCAACAATTAATGCTTATATTTATTATCACAAAGATTGTGGAAACAATCGCAATGAATCACTGGTGGCTCCGGTAAAAAACTTTGTCAGCTTCATCCAACAATCGCATCATTCAAAGGCATAGCCTACTTGCATCAAACACTTTTACCTAAAAATAAGAAAATCGTTTGACAGCACATGCCAAAAGCGGATAAGCTAAGCTACTGTATTACGCAAGTAGTTTGAGGTCACATATATAGGATTTTTACAAGCGTTGCACTGAAAATTATTATTGATCGTTTTATGCACGTTCTACGATTGCATCATTCAAGGATGTATACATTGAAGAGTATAGCCTAAATTAGAAACTAAAACGTCTTTAACCCTTTGACGGTTGGGGGAGGGGCTGTCAATTCAACTTTTTTGTATCAACAGTTGTATCTCTAAAACCACTGAGGCTGCAACTATACGGGATTTCTTGACTTTTCCTAACTTTTATTCACCTCTATTGAGCTGAAATTTTGAGCGAATAAAGGTTATAAATTGAGAGATGTAAGGCATTTCTCAGCACATTCTCTGAAATATTTCATATTCTATTCTTCAAAATTTTCCCACCAGCTGGATGAAAGTAATTAATTTGGCCCATGTCTCGTTAATCCTGTCTGTTTACGTAAAATTAAGTAAAAAAAATTTAATCACAACATTGCAATGCATGTTCTTCATTACTCTACCAAAAAAGTAATGTGTACACTCACATTACAATTACAATCATAAGTCACCTCAACATGTCAACGTAGTTCTACAATTCACATAGTTTTAATTTTCGGATATGCTCAGCGTGAATAATTTTACAAAGTGAAACCCAAATTTTGAAACCGTGCCTTAAAAAATAACATAGATATCACTCCTAAAGCATAAGAAGAATCGACAGCCCCCTCCTCTCCCAAACTGAGCAAGACTCCAGGAGCCCAACCTTCTAAACTAAGGGTTAAACTGAGTAAAGATAACATATAGCCTATATAGGCTACTGTAGGTCTGTAAGCAATAATGCCTATGGTTTTGATATACATAGCTTAAATATGAATTTACACACGCATCTCCAAAAATATCACTGAAAATTACCACTAATTAATGCACCTTTAGGCTACGTAAGAGAAGGATAATGACAATAATTTGGAAAAAAATGATGAAAATCATATGTGGATCAAGCTGATAGTCCATCACTTCGTAATTGCATAATCAGGCACAGGGTAAGACTTGTCAGAGTGCATCAGTTACCAACAATTAACAACAATCTCCTTCTTGAAATGAAATAAAAGACTAAACTTTTTATCTGTAATTAATAGGCTACTTTTGTCTGCTAAATCTGGCCTTTAGAAAACGTTTACGGCATAGTCTACATCACACATGTGCAACATGCGGCCCGCTATGTTGTTCTGCGCGGCCGCGTTCTACTCAGAATAATACTGAAATTATATTCTGTATAGCCTAAAGGCTATCATAAACTATATCTTATTGTTTCCAGCATTGGCATCATATAGGACTAAGGGAGACGAGCAATAAATTGTAAAAACTTTCTGAATTGCACCTAATTTTTACATCAAGAGTAAATTTTCGATCGCCATGTAATATTGCTCTGAAGCTTTGTGATAACTTACGAATTAGTCGAATTACTAATGAACTAATTTATCGAATTAGTGTGATGCTAACTTCTCGAATTAGACAACTAGAATTATCTATTTAACCAAGTCTGATAGTGAGTAGGCTAAGTGAGCTCACCAAATGAGACCTGTTGCCAAAACACCTTAGCTGTTGTAGAGCGGCAATAAACAAAACTATAATATTATTATTATTCCAGTTTCCTTTTGCAGTGCAGAGAGCTTGACGTCACTGTTTTAGAAAAGTTTCTGGTCTTTGAGAACAAAAATTGTAATGACAAAGCAAGGCGTACATAAAACCTTCTTTGAAGGCGAAGACCTGCAGCTTGTTTATTTGTTTAGACGTGGACGTCGCTATAGATTACCTTACAATAGTTAATACATACAAAAATTACCTTGGTGAAATCTGTTTTTCAGAGATCATTTTTGAATTTGCCGAAAACCTCCAATTTCTTTTGACCTGCCTATTTTAGGTTAGTTTTCTCAGATTTACTTGCTAGTTTTTACGCAATAATCTACTTTCATAAGAAAATTACACAATTTTTTTTTTATAATTGATGCGCCGCGTCATTACTCGAAGTTTCGTATTTGGCCGCGAGTAAAAAAGACCGCGCACATGCCTGGTCTATATAGTCAAATGTAAACCCTATTGATAAACCTAGTTCCACATAGTTTTCTACACTCTAAATTTACAATACATTAGATAAGTTAAACCAAAACAATAACCTCGTGTCAGATAATAAAAAATAAAAAACGTCTGCAGGTCATTTAAAGTTACACTAAAGACTGCTTATTATAATAAGATACAGTAGTTTACTAGAAAAAATGTATTGATAGTTAAAAGCTCTTTTTACTTTATGTAGATAAGCCAAGTTGGTTAATCTCAGATTTTAAGCATCAACAAAGTGTTAAAATGGATTTCTTGCCAGCAGCTTGTGTTTTTCCTTCCTTCCTTCCGGTTGTGTTATTATTTTCCACAGTCTCCTCTTGTGTAAACACTTGTCTAAAAGGGCGAGAAGAAGTTTAATAAAACGTCACGATCGTAATACTGCACAAGGGTTTTTATCTTGTAGCATATCTGGGTATACAAACTTTTAGCGTCATACAACACACGCATAAAGTAGTAGGCCTACAGTACACTGTAACCAACTTATTGCTATATTTTATATGGATATAATAATCATTCGCTATCTCCGCTTGCAGCAGATCGTGCATCAACATGGGCTACTTGACAGGGTTCCATGTGATTTTATGAGCCGCAGCCTACTGCTTCCATGCTGGCTCAAGGCAAATTGGAAGAGGGTGATATGTGACCAGATTATTTGGATATAAAGAAGTATTATTAAAACAATGAAAACTATCAATACTACAAAAAAGTGCTCAATGCTAAGCAAAAAAGCAAAGCAGAGCAAATTAAATCAAATATAGTTATTACTATCTGAAGCCTTTACAAATTGTTTCACCTAACGGATCATCAGAAGGTCTTATTCAAATAGAATCTATTTGAATAAGACCTTCTGATGATCCGTTAGGTGAAACAATTTGTAAAGGCTTCAGATAGTAATAACTATATTTGATTTAAGAAGTATTATTATGTATTAGGTATTTTTTTAAATTTACAATATTCGTCTCAGACCTAATTCGTATTCTTTGCGGTTAGCCTACTGACACTCCAACTTAGTCACGAATTTTTAGTTAGGCATAGGCTATTTCTAGGCCATTTTACCAAACAACGCCAACCTTTCTCCACTTCTACAATCGGAAACTTCACTCTGGCCAACTCGTTGACCGGACCTGCATCAGTAGTTCAAAGCTGCTACTCAAGTATGCGAAACTGCCGAGAACAACCTATCAAACGCTTTTTCAGTCCAAGGATAAAGATTCAAAACCAAACTAAACCAAAACTCCTTAAAATCATGACAATACTCCCTAATTGGGAACCATTGGTTTACTGCATGCAATTTTCACTTGGACTGGATGAGCGGAGATCTCACATTACAGCATGGCTATCTGGAGATGTGGTCATATTGTAGGAAACACGTGTTTGCAGATACTTAATCTCGCAATATCTAGCTAGCATAAACAACTGTATGTAAGTAGGCTGGTTTGTGAGACAATGCTTCATGAGCCACATAAGCTGCCTCTTTGAAAATCACTGGTTTTAGTTTCACGTCAAGTAGTGGCAATCCTAGTTAGGGTAGCTCAGCGTGGTGGTCCAATTACTTTTGACTTACGAGCCACTTTACAAAAACGTGAAAACTTGCGAGCCTTTTTCAATAAAATGATAGTGCTGAGTGCGTAATCGAAATTGCTAAACAATAGCAAATAGAAATTTATTGCAAATCTCTATCAGTGAGATGCCTGTGGTCGGGGTTTCTCTGATAAGTTAATATCGTTTCTACATCAATTTCAATGTTAGTGGTAGCAAGTCGTAGACTATCTTCCAGTGTTTTGTCTATCATTCGATTTCTGTTTTTAGACTTGACTTGCTTCATTCTAGAAAATGTACTCTCACACATGCATGTGCTTCCAAACATTGAGTGCATTTTTAATGCAAAATTATCAGTTTGGAAAATCTATTCTTGCTGACTAATTTCCAGAAGCACTCTGAAGTTTCATTTTTCCTTGACAGCAAGAATTGGTTGCATATTGAAGTTCGCAGTGTTCGAGCTGAAGTTCTGGTCAGGGCCTTCGAGAGAAATCAGCACTGGTCGGGAAACAATACGAAAAATGGGCCCATAACATTTTTTAGCAAATGTACAACTAATTTGTATCTTGCGTTGCATGTTCGTGTTAAGCTGAAATTAGCCTACTTTCCTCAGCATGAAAAGAACTTAGTTCAATGTAAAAATCGTCAAACTGGATTACACTTGCAGCAAAAATGCCATTTAGGCAAACTATTTTGTCTAGAAAGCTTTGTAAACACACAATAGGCCTACAGGCAACAAAAATAGTTCAACCAAGCATTTAATTCAGGACTGTCCAAACTTTTCCCACGCGAGCCAGATTTGATAATAAGAGTTCGCTGGCCAACAGCCACAATAATTTTTCTGAAAACTGCAAGTTGAATTTATATGATTTTTGAGTGTCTGCAGGCCAAAAATAACACATTGTACAACAACAGGCGCGAGCCATACAAAAACTTCTCGTGGGCCGGAGTTGGCCCGCGGGCCGGACTTTGGACATCCCTGATTTAATTCAACCCTTTCTGGATTTTTTGCAATGCAAAGTTACGGATCACAGCATCAAATGATAAAATTTTGCGACGTCTGAATTGATGCACAACATGTCTAGTTAGGCTTTTCAATCGGTTTTGAGTCATAGGCCTACTGGAGCGCAAACGATTATTTACAGATTTCAGTAATTGCTAAAACCACGCTCTCAAAGCGCAACCGTTGGAGGTAGCTACCGAAAGACCAAAAAATCATAACAAAACTATTTGGAAAAACCTTTCGAAAGTTGCAATCAATGATTCCTTGTGTAGAGATTATGGGGTGGTTCGTTCTGGTTTGCAGCTGAAGTTTGCTGTGTGGCTTTCTGTCAAAAGCATCAACTCATCCAAAATGTCTTGAAAAATATCATTGTGGTAGCCTACAAATGGTTTAAATTTGTCCCACATGCCCGCAACTGCACAATAGACATACGATGAAATTTTCATGGAACTCAAACTCATCGACGATATGTTTGAGTTTGTTGATACATTTGTCAATTCCAACAACTATTGAATCCTTTGCAATGTAGGACGGTAAAATACATTTCCTTCGGATGATTCAGCTAGTTAAGTGGAGTTATAAAAGCGTTGTCCTCAGGAAAAGAAAATCATTTTATTTTAAATTTATAATTGCCACTGCAACTTTAGCTTGCGAGTAGTAGCCTACTCTTCTCAGCTTTCTCTTACTTAGATTACATCTTCCTTTAATTTCATTAAACTCATCAGTGAATCTTGTTTAGGGTCGTAATCCACATAATGCAAAGCAGTCACAAATTTAAAACTGCTAGTTGTAGGCTACTTTAGCATTGACTCAGCTTCCGATCAAGCTCTTGTTGGTTCCAACTTGATGCATTTAAGAAACGTCTTTAAAGCTTCAATTGCAAGAGGGTAATGTAAAGCATTGGGTATGACTGCACCACGCCTTGATTACCCTCTCGAAGTAAATTTTCTTTGCAAGATGATAGGACAGCTTACTTTAGATTTTTCAGAATTTTTCCTCTGACTGGGCTATAACTTTAAAGATGTCACAAGCTTACAGATAATCAATTACTCCAAAAATGATAAGACATTGGAACAACGCTGTCTGTAGGCAACATTTTGCATTCCAACTAGATTTAGCCTAAGCAACAACATCCATATACAAAAAAACTCAAATAAAGAAAAAACTCACTACCTTCCAAAATCACATCATGAGAAGCATGACTAACAAAAGTTTTAAAACTGTTCGGCCACACTAAAAGATCACAATTCGGAATCAGCAAAGTTTGCACAGAAGGAAAAGTAGAAGGAAAAAGAAAAACGTGGCAGACAACCAAAACGATGGCAAGACAACATCCAATCATAGACCGGACTCAACTTGGCGACACTGGGCGAGCTGGCTCAAAATTGCCACTCTTGGAAGCAAATAACTCATGTTGATACGCAATCTGCTTCAGGCGGAGATGATGACTGATGATGATGATGATCCATAAACAAAAAAATACGGGATTTACTTGTTTAATCGTGCTTGGACTGATACCTTTAACTTTCCCAGATAACTTATGTTGGATACAACATCCTATGCCTGGTCAAAGCAGATTTTGAAGTTAAGGTTCAGTTGTCAAGCAAAAATAGTTCTCGCTTAGCTAAAACAGCACCAGTTTTCAAGTTGAAACTATCAGTACAATCGAAACCGTTCAGTTATGCAGAAATCATTTCAGCTTCAGATTTTACGTCTTGAAGCTGTTCAACATCGCCTACCTTAACACGAAAATGATTTGTTCTTGATGAGAAGCATCGAGAGTGACATTTACAATGATTGAGAAATACTTGGAACTACGCACTTCATTTAAGAATTTGTTGATTATTTAGTTGGTACATTTTTACTTTAGTACTAAAAATGGGCCCCCCTCAAAAGTGCAAAAACAAAAAACTACTCGTTTTTCCTTTACAATGTTTTGCTAGGGGGGAAACTGGCCCGACTTCCCCCCCTCTCGGAGCCACTGGTTCTGGTAGCTGTGTTTCCACAGTAACATCCCTAGAATTGTTATACAAATGAAGATAAGGTTTTAATCTGTCAAAATCTTTAAATCTATTCTCAAATTCACGAGATAAATCCTTATTATCTTTCACAAAACGGGAGCATTCCACTTCATAATCATCTACCACAAGTGCATGCAAAGAATCAAAGTGTGAAAGATCGTTATTTTTCAAGCATCTAGCAAAAAAGGCGCAGTTTCCTCTGGAAAGCTTCAATGTGTCCAACTAAATGTGAAATAGTTTGCTTTCGCCCCTGCAAATTTAGGTTTAACACATTCAATGCATTGTCATGTCTGTAAGGAAAATAAAATTGCACAGGAAGTTTTGTCGCATAACTGAGTTAGGTACATTTGTGTTTCACCCAATTGTTCTGTTTGAAGAAATGATAGTATTTCCTTCGGAAGACCAAAGAAATGAATATTTAAAGGAAACAGAAACGTCCGGAACACTAGGTACATATCGGCTTTCAAGAAGCCTAGTTGTACTGACGAGACCTGATAGGTTGAAACAGAATAGGCCCTGCTGTCTACAACTTTGAATTAAATTTTTGACACTTTTTATCCAAATGCTATACTTGTTCTAATTGAAATTACTTTCTATAACATAAATACAAATTAAATCAATACTGTGAAAGCTCGCGGGCCGCAAAAATTCTATCCGCTGGCCTGTAGTTGGACCACGCTGGGGTAGCTTATTGGCCTGATAGCCTACAATTTGTGCGTTTTATCTTGTTGCATTAAGCAACGTCAAATATTAGTCATCACAAATAGGTCTGGAAAAACTTTAAGTGGTGGAATGTAGGCCTGACTAGTTGTGTTCGTGTAGGCTACCTACCGGAACGAACGATTTCATGGACTAATTGGTAAAGCCGTGGATTCGAAATGATTTTAGCCTGTCCGAACCCGGACTAATTGCTCTAGAAACCAGAATCAGCTATTTTTGCTTTGAATCGACATAAGCAAAATCCAACAAACTGTCGAGCTTTGATTCAAAATCTACAAGTATTTGAGTAAAAACGTGAAAACATTGTACACCAAACTTAGTAAACGAAAATAATTTGAGTAGGCCTACAGCTATCAAACCTAACACTTAGTGAGCATCTCGGAAATCAACCAGTGGGCTTCTGCTGTCTACCTTAAAACAGTCGAAAACATTAAACAGACTAAAATGAGTGGGCCCCTAATCAACCGTAGGACCCTTTCAGCCGGGGAGTAGGGAAGGCGGTTAAAACGCCCTGTGAAGCATATTAATTGGTTTAAACAATCAGCCATGCAGCATTGCGCAAACAACTTAAAGAATTTGAACCCATGCGTAGACCAATGACTCGAACAAACAATAAAAAATTATCTTGTATGAAAACTCACAATTTACGAAAAGTTTGGGCGGTATTGAAGTGTTTGTAGCAACTATAGTAAACTTTAAATCAAAATGGTGATTTATTACTACGGAATAATAATCTGGTTTCAACATTTGTTTGCATGTGTCTTGATGTAGTTTGCTTCACTTCAAGATGGAAGAGCTGACCTATTCAGAATGACGTATATATGTGATCAGTTCACTAATTTTAAAACTTCGCATTTTATCAAATCGAAATTGACATTTTACACGTATCTTATCATCAAAGCAGGCTGTTTAATATTTATTATAGCGACATGTCATTCCATGGAAAATCGATAGCAAATGTCAAACATGCTCTTTTAGCTTGAAATCACACGTAGTCAATAGTTTGCATGATTAAATGGAAATGGGGTCAAAGTGTTAGCCTTTACAAAAGTCGTTTGAAGGATGAAAATCATTTCACATATTGTTGTTGTTTTGAAAATGTATGAAAATTTGTGTTGCTATAATGCTTAGTCTGCAAGGATTGCAGCTCACTTTTAACACGAATAGTAAAGTGACTCAGTTGAGAACAGTAGGCCTACGGTAAGGCTGAGTTAGGATAATCCGGCTTGGAAGACTTGGCTATAGCCTAACTGGCTAGTCAAGATGTCCCAATACATGCATTGTGACAGCACCGTAGCCTACGCATTTAGGGTGATGAATATCTTGATATCTTAAAGAATTGATATAATTAAAAATTTTTATATCGTTCCTCGTTAGTAATTACATGTTTTCGACTTTTCTTTTTTAAGTGGGCAATGTTAGTTTGCCCAAGCCAATGAAGAGAAATTCTGCTCTAATAGAAATGCGAAACGAAATCTTCACTTTCTGTTGGCGTTGTTTTTACATGACCTGTATTGCTATTTTATCGTTGGCTTCTTGCACGCTTTTCGTCAATGAAAAATAGATTGAATTGAATTTCCATCTGAGTTTCTCATCGAAACTTGTAGATTTACGTGATGTAAAATAGGCTGCTTTGCATGTAGCGGACGTCCAATAATCTGGGGCATCCGTCCATACTAAGCTGTAACTGTTACAGCAACATCCCCAGTACCAGCATCAGCATGGTAGTGGGGATGATCTGAGAATGATATCTTGGTTTCTGCAAGTATGAGTTTATTGCAAAGAAAAAACAAACCTCCAGATCGAAAACGTTGCAGCCAAATTGTTGTAGTTGCCATTTAAATTACGTTGATATTATGTAACTTGTGACCAGCGTCACTGCGTAATCACATTCAGCGTTTTCTGGTACAGACGTTGGAATTGATTACCACCGCACTGAGCGTCGTAATCAATTAGCGTTCTGTTCTATATATGTACCACGTTCTCAGTTGCATGCCTTGCATCCTATAGCCTATTGCGTTGTTTCTGTAGGCTATCAAGAGGTAAATGGATTTTCAGTTACTTAGTTGGCTATAATTATTATCACTACGTTTTGTATGTCGACAGTTTATTTGTCACTGCGACCTTAGGCTACTTATTGATTTTTATTATATCTGTCTAAGCAAAGCTTCTATATCTGTCTAAAGTTAACAGCTCTGTTTAAAAATACAACACAAATAATGCGTAACAAACAGAATGATATGAACTGAATCAAAGTTATGCTTCAAAACCTAAAATTAAACTACAACCACAACTGAACTGACTCCGTGACTTTCAAGAAAAGAATCCGTGGTGAACTGATTGAAAATAACGCATCACCCAATGACTGAGAAAAAAAACATGCTAATTTTTGTTTAACGCTAGACGGGTTGATTTAAGAGAAACTCAGTGTGATTAGAATGCTCCAAGCAATGCAGTAATGCGGCATACGGTAGGTGCACTGCACAACCCCAAAAAGACGTACTGTAAAACTACATATATGTGTATCAAACTGCCGATTGGAAGAGAACGCACAATTACTATTAGCGTTTCAAATCTCCAATAAAGAGCACAAATTCTTAAAGAAACGCATAAATTCTAGCTAGCATTTCAAATTCCTAATAAACGATACAAATCTCAAAGAGACGCACAAATTTTTATAGCAAAACCGCAGGAACTAAAAAGGCCTCTAGGTTTCGCAACGGCAATCAGACGCAAGGAAACACAAGAAAAGCAGCAGGCGCTACAGACACCCTTCAAGAAGGCGAACGGGGCGAGCCGTTTGGCTACTGATGAAGATGTCTGGCAAAACATGATGCGAAAGGCATACCAGGAGCATATATGTCACAGCAATGCCTTGAATGAAACAGTAAACACGGTAAACAGAAAGGCGGGATCGGATCCCCTCCGCACGTCGCGAGAGTTAACAGTTCCTCTGTAGTCTGTTCTCAAAGAGCAGCTGGTCGGCTCTGACGATCGGGCGAAGCAGAGGTCTCGTGCAGCGGACATCCGGCCAGCATCCGGCAACTTTCCCTCCTGGCATAACATTGTAAAGAAAAACGAGTAGTTTTTCGTTTTTTCACTTTTGAGAGGGGCCTATTTTTGGTAATAAAATAAAAATGTACAAACTTAAACATAAAGAAATGTTTGAGTGAAATGATAATTTCAAGTATTTTTCGATCATTGTAGAATAGATATAGATGCTACTTCAGATGTTTCTCATCAAGAACAAATCATTCTCGCATTAAGGCTATATTAAACTATTTCAACACATAAAATCTGATGCTGTTAAGCCTGCTGATTTCTGTATCACTGAACGGTTTCTGTTCAGTTCGACATACATTGGTATGACCACGCGACATTTGGTGACAAGAGTGGGAGAGCATTTGAATTTAGCTAATTTTAATAAAAACAGTGCAATCAAAGATCATATTAGAAACTGTCAATCGTGTTCAAACAATAAACCCTCATTATCTCCTTCGAAATTGTTCGTAGGCGGAGCAATTACTTGCTGGCGGAGCCTCCTATCTTCAGTTTTTGATTGAATTGTGCTTCTATTACTTTTACTTTGTTTGTGTCACTATCTCGTGCTGTGCTTCTGTCCATCTTGCGTAATCTGCTTTAGTCTTTTTCTAAAGAATTAATTAATTTTACCTCTCAAATACTTGACTCGTTGTGCTGCGTAACTTTTAGGGTAGGCAACCTTTTGTGTGAGCTAGTTAATTTTGCTGTAACAGTGTATTATTTTTTAGTATTTCTTTTTAAAATGTTTTTCTTATAGGCTTGAAAAGGGCTGCATATCTAGCCAAAAACGTTAACTTCCTACATAATCTCTAAAAAACACCTTTGCCCTCTCAAACTCCAACCCTGGCAGGCATCCATTACAAGCCTAACTTTCGGCACCTTTTTCCAGAATCTCAAAACTTCTCCAATTCCAAACTTTTGTCTCCAACGATCTTGGCTTTTCCCAATTTGGGACAAAATCGCTCATTTGGTGAAATTGTATTGCAAAACTTTTCGAAAGCTACTGGTACGGTACTTCAGTTATAGTACTGCGAATCGGCAAAGCGTAAAATGGTTTTCACATAGGAGCTTTACGATGCTTATGATTCCATATTAAAGTTAGCTCGAAAGAAAATAAGATAGCCTACTTCGGGGACCGGCAAAAAAATTACGGGGACTGGGGGTTGGGAACCTCTGGTTTAGCACAATTTGTGAAAAATAAATACTGCAGTCATAATGGATTAGGATTTATTGACAATTTGTTTCTTCATAAATAGCGTTTAGTGTGATGCCGTTTCCCGCTCCCCCTACTTTGTACCCCCAGTCCCCCATAGGGTACACGTACCCTTGGTTAAAAATCTCTGACATTAGCTCGAGGTTCATTAGGACGGAATCAACTGTAGAGCATTTTTTCAAAGACCTAAAAGAGTGATAATTCTGCCCTGAAATATACGATACGTTCCTTTCAACTCTGAGCAGACCACAACTCTATTCGACCATCTAAGCACAAGTTAACACAAGTATCTAGTCATTTGCGAAAAACCATGTAATTTGCAGCAACTGCGATGAAGTCAACTTGTAAATCATAAATTGAAGGTATTGTCAAACAAATCTGCATTTACAAGTTACATGTACTACATGTTATCTTGTGGCCTTAATATATATGTGATCAAGATATCAAATAACAGCAAATGTTTTTATCAAAACTTAAATCAATAACAACAACGACGATCGGGTTATGGAAAGAAAACATCTTTTCCTCGCAGTAAGTTAATAAAATATTCAATAAAAATCTGGAGCAGGATTCGTTGGATATTTGAAGAACGATGCGAGAATGGACAACGGCTGACTTGTTTCTACTCAAGCCCAAAAGGAATAATTTCCTGGCGCAGCACGGTTCTACATCGAAGCTAGTATATTTCTAAATTAGCTGCACTATGACGTCAGGAGTATATGGAAAAGGGCACCCCAAATATCCAGCCAGCATATCGATCACATTCAGCAAATTAACGTCTGCAGACGCTAAATCAATGTAAAAATTACTGGAATTGCCGGTAGGCTAATAAAAGAGCGCCTAAGTTAGAGAAACAAGAGTCAAATGGCATAAAGATTGCAAACAGAAATACCTTGAAAAATTATTATAGATGCGGCGCGATAACAGAGCACTATAAGGGTGTTCGCAGCAAACGAGTGAATAAAACATTTTCTAACCAGGACGAGAAAACCAATTGTTTTTTAACATTGATTCAACGTTAAAGTCACAAGTATTTAATCTACCGGCTGAATATATTAGCAACCGAGACTAGAAACCTATTTTGCGTTGATTCAACGTCTGAAGAAGCTATGCCGCAGTGAGTCAGTGCACAAACAAAAATGTGTTATCCTCGAGTGATTGGTAGAGCAATTTCGTCATAGTCTCGCAATAAAGAAACAAGTCCATGAAAAATTTCAACCACAGTTCCCATCAGCCCAGCCAGAAAAACTATATTATATATATCTTCTTTACATTTTCAAATGGTAACCACAGTAAGCTACAATACAAAAATGAAACTTTTAAAATGTAAAAATGGCCAATGTTGTTGTCTGCGGCCGAGCATAGCTGAGGTTCATCTCAAAGCCACTGCATCAGGCTATCACTGCGTGAACAGATGGTGCCGAACGGGAAATTTAAATGAAATAAATCGACTAGACATGCAACTTGAAAAAATGCAGTAACACAATAGTATTACGGATATCCGTTCTTGAATTGAAGACAAAAAAAATAATCTACGAACAATGTCGCAGAAATTCGGTTATAATTTTGGAATTCAATCGAATTATTTTCTATTGCAGTCGAGATGACGTCATACACTTCCGTGGCCATGCAACAATTAAATCGATTCCAGTGAAATGGAAGCCAAACAAAGAGCTTGAAATCGTTTTTTCAACGTCGGTAAACGGGTCAAGCAGCCTTGCAAGGATATATCATTTAAAGTCGCATATTTTTAAACTGCCAATAAGCTTCAAAAGTCGTGATTAATATTTATTGTGGACCTACTGCATTGTGATTTCAAAGTTACTTGATGGATCTCGAAACTCGAAAAATACTTCACTTAAAATATTGGTTCTCAACGTGGGAGTTATTTAACCCTTGGGTATATGTGGGAAGTTTTAGGGATCTGTGAATGCATCGATTTAAAAAAAAAGTATTGAAATTTATGAATTAAAATTCATAGTTGATTTAAGATAAAATATGAAAAAGTGCCTATCAAGTTTACCCTTTCAAGTTCAGGGATTCGTATGCTTGATAATTCTATCAAAGCGTTCATGGCTACAAAAAGTTTACAACCCACTGGTTTAAAAAACAGCACAACCAAGCGCTAACCACTACGCAAGACCACCTATGTTTTGTGCTGCAACAAACACACGGGTTTGGTTGCAGCACAAAACATTCCATGATAAAAAGAACGCTTAGAAATGAATTGCAATTTCTATTTCGGTACAGCAGAATACTTGACGATGAATCAGCTTGATGTAAATCAACTCGAACCAAACTGTTCAGAGATATACGAAATTACATACGTTTCGTGCATGAAATCTGATAAGGTCAAGTGACACGCCAAGCGAGTCGGAGAGCAGGAACCGCATTGTGAAAAGAAACGAAACCAGCTGCAGTACAAGCAATCAGCCAAAACCGTGGACGTCGCTTTCATAGCATCTGGATTGGAAGCCAAGCTAGGCCTCATCCTGGCAGCAAACAGGATCGCCGTATTGGCGGTTTTATTGCCAACTTTTAGATATTTGACGTTTTTTTAATAGATTGTCAGGTTAAAATATGGCACGGTCGCAACATCTTCGGGTTAGGCTATGGCAGTAATCATGCTTGTTGACAAAATCAGCAAAAAGTTGCATTTTCAAACCTGAAGTTTTGTAAACAGGCTGCTGCGCATTGATAAAACAGTTTTTTAAACTATTTGCAATGCTGAAAAAATTTTTAAAAACGCCAAAAAATATCAAAATGCCAAAGTCAAAATAACCTGCCAAACGGATTAACAAGACGCTCAAATTTGGCGTTAAAACCTCCAATATGGCAATTCTGTTTACTGTCAAGATGAGTTTTAAGCATTTTAGCTTCCAGTCCAGATGCTAAGCGAAGTCCATGGTCAAAACCAACCACGTGTTAGTGCTGGTCCACAACAAAGGTTCCCAGACAGTAAATCAACTGTTTTTGCATTGATTTAACGTATCAGACCTTGAATCAAAGTGAAAAAACGTTTGATTTGCTGTCAGGGATGGTAACGAGGGTATTTTTTTTATAGCGCAGAAGACAAAATGAGATAATCTTTGAATTTCCAGTGAAGACCTAGACAATAGACATGGAATCAAACTTTCCATTGTTGGCTATTGCATTAATCTCAACATTTAAACTACAGAAAAAACACGTAAAAATGGGCGTTATATTGGCAGATCAAATAATGACTGAAAATTCCAACCGACTTACCACTTGGCTAGGTTTTTGAAAGTGGGCCACTTTGCATTGTGTCAAACGATACTAAATGTTTACGTGACAATAAACAAAAACGAGAGGGTGGGACTGAAATAGAGACTGAACTAAAATTATGACCGAGTCAAAGGGAAGCTTCACAAAAACACATGCTTTTGCATACATGGATGCAGGGTTTGGAATCATGCACTATGCCCATGATGCTGTAATAATACTAATTGCTAGAAATCCCTTTGAAGCTCGACAATCGACACCCGATGGGCTAAAATCGATCGCATCAATTAATTGACATAGTCCTCTTGCAAAAATAAGGAAATACATTGAAATAACGCCCGACAAACATGATCTCGTGCCCAGAACCAATAAAACTCTAAAGCTAATGCATTATGCAATAAGACAACAATAACACCAAAAAGACTGAAAGGAAAGCATGATCTGAATCGATTATGCAAGATTAGAACAAGATGTCTGCACGTCTGTGAAGTATAAGAATAAGACGCAAGACGTCCACAACAACCACTTAAATTTTAAATAAAAATACACAAACTCTGATGATTCAAGCACTTGATCCGAATCAGCAGTGTACATATATACTGCATAATATTGTTATGAACCACGTTTTAATCAACGTTAATTTCTCGATTTAATCGCTTTTTATTGAACTAAGATAGTTTATAATTGCAGTTAAAAATGTGATACATGTTTACATTGCACGTGCATACAGGGGCCATAGAATGTAACATACATGTGTTTGGAAAATAAGAACTTCGCCAAAATCACCCTTGATCCAGCAGCAGAGCCAAAACGGGTAGACTTCATTTCATGCGATAATGTGCCGTGTTCACTTCAAAAAGACGCACCAATGAGCGTGGCGGGTGATATTGTAAATTGTTATTTTTAAAAATGGCAACTCTTTCGGATCGGTAAGTATTCCTGGTGAGTTTTAGCATCGTCACCACATTTTAGCCAAAGTTTCATTAAAGAGACAAGAGTGATTTCATCAATAGATAAATTAAGCAATGATTACTCCAGAAAATCAATGATAGAGTGTTGAAAATCCCAAAAAATGTAAAACCAATACCAATTAACGAGCACATGCAAACAGAAAAATACAAATCACTAAAATAAGAAAAACCACAACTATAACTGACCAACCAAACCGGGAAAAAGTCCTGATAAATACAATAGAAAAATCATCTTCTAACCATATCCTCCAGAAGTGTCGGAAAGTACACAACGTTTGAAGTTCTGTGGGTAGCCTACCTAAAAATCAGTCATAGAATCACTGCATAAAAGCTTAACGTATGCAAACATAAAGACAAAAGACATCGGTGCTCATATGCAAAAAAAAATTAATGACTTTGTTTCTATACAAAATTGAAATAAAACTTTAGAAACAATTGCACTATAATGTCATTGGTCGCTGATAATGAAGACACAAAATCTAAAACGTGCTGTAAGAAGCAGATATATATCATTTGCACCAGAGATGCAGTGAAGAGAGCGAACTAACAATGGAAAATATGGTTGAAAGAAAAACTTTCCCAATAAATGTCCAAAATGTTTAATGAATCTACGTAGTTGCTCACGAAAATGGATTTCCGAAAAATACAAAATGACAGTGGGCGTAAAATGTGATGGAACAGTGGGCATGGGATGAAACTGTAAGGGACACTTGGAAAAGCATCAAAGTAAGATACTAGTGACATTATCAGTAGCCAGGTTTGCTGAGTTTGACTCGGCAATTATTGGTGCAAACGCTTGGTCACAAAATCATATTTTTCAGCAAATTAGCCACAATTTTCAAAGTTATCAACTGAATTGCAGCGAGAAATTACCACGCCGGGTGAGATCCTTTTGCAATCCAACAGTTAGCTGGCAACCATAGGCTTTGTTAAAGGGTTCCTTCCAGAGTCTGCAATGGTCATTGCAAGCTAAAAGGACTACACCAACTTGTAAATGGTCCAATAGGAAAGTATCCATCACGCTACAATAAACATTCTTGAAAAGATTGTCCAAGAATAAAGGAAAGTAAAGAAGTTTAAAGGTTTTCCCATAGAAAGTTATCCCATTATGTAACAAGGATCAACAACACCAACAATACTACCGCTTATGGTGACAGTAACTGTGCGACCAAAGTTACTTTCAACATGAATGAATCATCGTTTAATGGCAGACCAGCTTTAAATTTGAGTTCATTGGTCAGATTAATGCAAATTGTGAAAAAACGAGACACAACGTAACAAAAGTTATTCTTTTCGCATTGTGGCAACAAAAATGAATAAATTTTGTTAACTGGAAAAACAGAAAACAGTTTCCGCAAGCATAGCACAAACAAGAAACAATAACCATGTTATTTCTGACATCAACTCATGACAAAATAACGATCAACAATACAAAATTCACTGTGCAAAACTATTGCCCTCTACATGGGTTGGGGATACAAAATAACAAGGGGTGCATTTTGGAATGTTTCTACAATTTGAAATTGCATTTAATGTGCTACTTAGCAAAAGCGTTAAAATGCAACTTTGCAAAAGCAACTGCTGTTTCAATCCATAGACAAAGTGCACTTTCTCGCTGAGCAATGTTCAAACGCTTTTTGTAAAGGGAAATGTTAGAATAATTAACTTTGTGCTAACCAATCGCAAGCAGCTACTCTCTCTAAATCGAACTTGCATCCATATTCATTACTGCAGCATCGTACACAAATTGCGTTGCATTGTACCATAACACGAAGCTTTTGAAAACGCTTAGATCAACATAAAAACCAACTCAGGTCCTATCGACTCTATGTGTTGTAACCCAGGCAGAAAAATCCATCATTTTACAACGTCTGCAGACTTTGAATCAATGTAAAATGGACGGATTTTGCTGTCTAGGTAAACGTAATACTAAATGTGCTGTAATACGCTGCTAGGACACGTAAAAAAAAAGATATCTTCACCCATTACACCTGCTGGACACACCCGGATAGAAAAGGTTAAAATCAATAGCCTTACGTTAACCTGTGTAACAATCGAATCAAAGGTTCAATCGTTGAAGTAGCGGAAAGTAAAGACTGAGGAATGCTTGTTTATAGTCAAATACCACCCCAGTCAGCAAATGAGTCTTTTTTGGATTGATTTCACGCGAATCAATGCAAAACGTACTGATTTTTTGAGGCTGTATGTATTTTCTAGTGCGCCAAAATTGTCTGCACCGCAAATGACTTGAAAACATCGCCAAAGTGAAACACAATTATAATTATTAGCATATATAAATAAATGCGGCACTACAAAAGTAAAGATATATATACTAATTACAATCCATTTTTACTAATTACGTATTCGAAACAAATGTACTTACCAGTGCGGGGAGACATTTGTTACAACATCATAGTTTCTATAATACGGTAAACTACCGTAAAATCAAAACAACGTTATTGAAATCACGACAGTTTACTAAAACCACGACTTTGTCTATGTGACAAACAATCAAGAACGCTTTCAAACTTCTGTGACCTGTCCCAACCAGCCAAATATCCTTTTTGCAAACGACGTTGAATACGTGCAGACGTTGAAACAATGTAAAAAGACAATTTTTCTAGATGGGATAGCCAGCCTTGAAGCATGACAATTGCCAAGTCGTATCCAGGCTTACACCAGGCAGTTGGAGAGATCTTGAGCGGTGTCGAACCAGGGCTCTCACGACCAGGAGAATTGCCAAGTGATAAACATCAACAACAGTACAAAGCTGATACGTTACAGAAGTCTACGTGGCTTGCATGACGACATTAGACTGGCAGCTCTACGTGTAGCGGCTGTAGCCTACCAGTGTAGTCCGGGAAACATTGCCAATATGAGATGGTATAAGTGGAAGTTCGACTCTAAAGGCTCATAGCAGACAAGAAGGTTTACTTTTGTTTACAAAGAAAAAACAGTAGAGTTTCCTTTAAAAAAACTTGTTCTTTTATGACCACATCTGGTTTAGTGGCAACACTCCGACATGTAAAGACAACTTATCAAATACGACGCTCAGCAACACGTAGTCCTTTCTCTTTCAGATGCAACATAATTTTTCAAATCGAAGCTTTCGCGATGACTTCCCACTAAATCAGCGGGAGTCAAGGACTTTTCATAGATTTCTTTAGCCACTGCATCAAAGGCTAAATCAACATTGGTACCGGTTCTGGCACTGGTTTCCAAGAACACAATGTTGTATTCCTTCGCCAACCGCTCGCCATCTTGAAATTTTACCTGTAACAAAATTGCTTGTAAGTTGTTTTCATGATAAAACTTCTTTTTCGAGTTTCGCGTTAAGATGTTGTGGTAATGCCAATCTGTTCCACCTTCCATCTGTCACCAGAACAATATCCGCGAATATTAACGGTCGTAGCAAAAAGCAGAATCAAGAAATCGTTGCTGACATGAAAAGTGTCACGATTATCTAATATCACATAGCTGATCTAAGTGCACAGCAGGCCCGGGTTCTGCGATAAAGAATTCAGTTAAATGCAATTCGAGTAAAATTCAACCACAAAGTCGGGTCTTGTCACTTTCAGTCGTTTGCATAGATAATATTTACGATGGCGAAAGCTTTATTAACAAATTAACCAAGTTCCCGAACCTGGCTAAGTTTGTTTACTTAATACAATTCTTAGTTTATGAAATCTAAAGCAACTTAACAACACAAGTTGCAAACGCGGACAACACCAAACAATGCACTATCTTTTGCTTTGGCTTGGAGTCAAAATGTTTTGCACCAGACTTGGCCGAGTTTAACGGACTAATAGACCAACGTCATTTCTGTGTTCGTCAGAGATTTAGTTGCAAAGAAGATGTTCTCAAATATTCGATTTTCTAGTTGATTAGGTTGCTCGTTGTGAATAGGTCACTACCGCCTTTCGGTGTATCAGTGAAAGGTCGAAAAACTGCACAATGATGTTTGATGTGCTGTTTGAGGTTTGCCACAGATGCAGGCAGGTCACACAAACATGTTGTGTTTGAAACTGAATTAAAACAGAAACCAACGCAAGAATTTTGAAAACATTTAAACTGAAACGGCATCTCTTCAAAACGGCGGCACCGCAACCGGCGGCTTCCTGTTCAACATTAGAGCAAAAAATTGTGTGATTCGCTGGACTATGGTTGTGTGACACACGATGAAAATTAACATGCACCACATGTAAAATAAACTAACCAAGCAAACTGAAGCAGAACTGCGGTCGCTCAGGGACTGAGTTACATGTGCATTCAAGTCACCGCCGGTCAAAAGTAATTTCCAATCACAGCCAATTGCTAAGAGTAGTTTTACATTTATTGGATTGCAATCTGTTCGAGGAAGCTTTAAAACTTCATGACAAATCTCAACCGAGTCACTGTTGTTTACCGAAGGCGCACGCTTGGCTCTGAATCAATAGATATGGATTTTATATTTTTCTTGACCTTTTTCTGTACATTCGAGTAATGAACCAAAAAGATAATTTGACGTCTTGCGCATCAGCGGGTGTAATAAAAGCTGGATAACGTATAAAGACTTGTAAATGTGTGGCTTACTGCAAACCCTATCCAAACAATTTACATTTTAACGGTGCTATTACATATACAACGATTCGCCTGGTTACGTTTACAAGAAACTGTTCACATAAAATTACATACTTAAACCTTTTTGTGTAAAGAAATTACCACGTTTGTGTCAAATCTTTCAAAACAACACAATCCGTAGCCTAAAATTTCAGGTTTTGATTACGGAAATTATAAGTGAAAATTGGCTGATAAACAAATCCATTACAAAAAACACAAAGTAAACGAGCAATTGGTTCGCCATCGTGGTAAATAAGATTTCCATCTTGCAAAATTGGTTCTTTGTGCATTGATCCAACATCTGCGATGTAAAATTAGACCAATTTTTTTGGGATAAGAATGGAGCTCCATGTCCAATTTCCACAAAAGTTGTGAACTTACGAAAATGGAGTTGTTGGCAGAGTGGCGGAAAACGCGGATTAAATTACTAAAAAACCAACTTCACTACTCTTATATTTTATATCTTAACCCATAAAAAGTACATTATTTTGTAAATCGGAACCCTACTACTGTGGCGGATAAGCCAAAAGCGGGAGTATTTTTGCATCCCGGTGATCTAAAATCCCTGCGCAGCACGCTCTTAAGTAGAGATGTACCGATATATCGGTATCGGCATCGGTATCGGTGATATCGGCCAGTTTTTGAGTATCGGTATCGGCATTGGTATCGGCAAAATTTGGCCGATACTGTGGCCGATACTAAACATGTAAAAAAAGGCGTTTGCTGCGGATTTTCTGCAGAAGCAAAGATATAGATTTTTTAAAGTAGTAACTAACGTCACATTGATGTAGAAAAATAACAACCTGTTCAAATTTTTGATACCTCACACTCCCATGACTTCATGCGCGCACCTTTTGGCATTGTTTGCTTACAGTGATTCTTTCACTCAAACAAAACGTTTTGTTTCAGCAGTTTTGCGTTGTTCGATTCTTAAGTTGTGAAGGAGACTCAATTTCTTCAATATTTATCATTTGTGTTTCTTTTTTACTCTCAGCAGAGGATAAAACCAGGCCAATACTACCCAGGTTGCAGAAATGTATAATTTTGCATCGTTTTTGCGTTGCTGGGCGTTTGAGGGAGCCATGTGGCTTGGTTGTTTTTGGTGGGCTGGTTCTGTCAGTTTGTGATTTGGTTTCCACCTTTCGTTGTGGTGGACTCGCCGGGCTTGGGCAATGTCATGGCGGAGTGGGTGGGCTCGGGGTGGGGGCGGTGGGACTGCGGGTCCTCGCTGGGCTGATCAATAAATGGTCTTGTTGCACCTGGGCTGTCGGCGCGGGGCTGAGCACTCACTGGTGCAGCGAGCTGTTGCGGTTTGCTGGCCACAACAGTGTGGCTTCCACGCTAGCCATTTACACTATCCAATCAACTATATGTTTCTCAGCAGCCGTTTTGTAGCAAGAATTGACATCGACAAGAATTGAAGTGGCTGGTGTGGAAGCTGCACCGTTGTGATTGGCGAGTCGCTGTGCTGGTGAGTGCTCGGCCTTGTGCTGGTGGTCGGGGGGAGCGCTCCTTTCTTTGCGGTGGGGTTGTCGTCTTAGGCGCAGTGGGACCATTTTGATTGGTTTGGTGGGGATTCGTGGTCCCATTGCTTTCATTTTGAGCCTGCTTATTCTGCCATGACATTGTTTGGGCTTGATGGGTTTGTTGCGGCGAGGGGTGGAAGTTAGATCGTGGACTGGTGGTGCCGGCTTACTGGGGTCGGCCGGGTTGCATGGGTTTTTTGGACGTTTGGCAACGTGGGGGCGATGCAGAGTTGTACATTTTTGCTGCCTGGGTGGTCTTGGCCTGGCAAAAGCTTTTCACCCAAACGACAAGCGCCCTTAGGTTGCACATTACTTGTCGAATAATTTTTGTACGACTACACAAATCACTTGGTTTACATTTTACATCTTATCAATTATGATAGCCTATTTGGAGAGTTTGCGCAAACACTTTATTAATTTTCAAGAAACCCCAATTATGATGTAATGTTTCTTCCCTTATACCCCAGTCCTCAATTACGGTGGCCTTTCATTACAAAAACCTACTATTATGACACAACAATGCGGTTGAGATTGGATTCTTGAATCTTTAATAAATTATGCCAATTGAAAGCTTTTTTTAATAGTTTTACGCAAATAAGGTAAAACTTAGCATTTGATATAATTCCTTGCAAATACCAAAATTGCTTCTTTTTGTAACACCAAAGTATCGGCCAAAATATCGGTATCAGTATCGGTATCGGCCTAAAAAAGTGATATCGGTATCGGGATCGGTATCGGCCAAAATATTGGTATCGGTACATCTCTACTCTTAAGAAAGTCCGTTCGACACAGCTCCAGAGCACGCGGCTGTGACTCAGCAAAAATGTTAATGGCATGCTAAAATAAGAAGCAGCTGACTGACTGCATGTCCCTTGGCTGGGCACTTTCAACTGCCTGTTGTGTTAAATTGTGACTTTGCTGTATGTTGCCGCAGCCAATTGCAACAAAATAAAAAAAAAAGTAAAGCAGAGAATGTATGTTAACAAATTTATCACTCACTTTCCTTTGTGAAGATAAATCTGATTTATTTCCAAGCATGACCAAAGTAGCATCTGCCGGTGCAAACCGCTTCACATCTGCAATCCAGTTTGCGACATTGGCAAAGGATTGGGGGTTAGAAATATCATAGACTAGCAGCAGCGCTGCTGCATCACGAAAGAAATTCTGCGTCATGCTCCGAAACCTCTCTTGACCTTTTTCAATACATATAGATAAGGTTGATGACGATTGGATCTTGAGAATAGATGTATAATAATATATGGCTGCTATATACAACAGTTCAAATAATGCTTATGTAATACATATAATAAATACTACAAAAATGAATCAACAAGGCGTTGGGCCAGAGGAAAAGAAACGATCTTGCTAGGTAGGATAAATTTATGTTTGAATTTGTGATTTTTTTTATAAACATCCATTTCTCTTTGCAAAGTTAAGACTCTATAAAAACAACACAGTACCGTACAAGAGAAAGCAAATTCTCAAATGACCATTATGGTAAATACAACACACAAGCATATTTTTACCAAGTATTAAAAAGCCTTAGAGCAGTTTCTCTGCTGGCCTTTGACAGTTTGAGTTTTATCGCTCAGTTGTAAGTTGCCTACCAGCAGTATCCCAAATCTGCAACTTTATTTTCTTATCATCTACATCGACAATTTTGTTCTTAAAGTCAATGCCAACGGTAGAAATAAAATTCCCATTTAAAAAGCTTCCATCTTTGTAACGCACAAGAAGGCAGGTCTTTCCAACACCAGAGTCTCCAATTATCATCACCTAAAAATACACAACTTAAGGATGAAATCATTAGCTCATTTTAACGTCAGTATATATCACAACTGTCTATCTTGCAGCAACAGTATGTAAATATATATTTTCACTGGAAAAGAGTTAAAAGGCAAAATAAAATAAATTTTGATATGCTTATTATACCGTACTAAATATATAGTATATATAAACACTATACGCATCATACATCACATGTCCGAAATTATTTTACCAATCATTAAGACCGGAATGGCCCGTTTCGGTGAGTCCGATTCGGTGAGTCCAATCCCTTAACGGGGGATTTTTTCAATTTTTATTTTAAATTATCGGGTACTGTAGCCTAATTATCATTGCCCTTTTAGGGTTAGGGGTTAGAGGTTAGGAACTCACCGAATCAGACTCACCGAATAGTAGCAGACCCCATTAAGACATATATAAGTAGTTTTATTATTATAATTATATAAAAATAAAATATCTTTACGTCATATCAGCTACATATTCATCTAAAAACCTTTAAAAGTTTTTTTGGTGAATAGTATTAGTGGCATTGAGCCTTTTTTTGTAGTAATGATTATTGTTTGCATTGATATATATATAAAATAAATGTATTCATATCAAAATTAGTTACTGGTTCATGAGAACTAGTAACTAATTTTGATTGTGGTTAGAATTAGCATTGATGGTCGAGTACATGTAAATGAAAACTAATGGTGCACAAAGTGCACATGGAATCAGACAAAACCTGTCGCTCTGACTTCATATACAATCCCTCACTGATGCCCAAACAACCACATTATTTATCACCAGTCATGCCCAAATGCCCATGAATGATGCTATAAATTAATTTAGTAAAACCATCCAAATACAGTTAGCAACAATGCAATATCAAAATTGGTCAGACTGTAAACTCAAAAGCATCAGATTTTTGTACTCTAATATGACATTAATAAAATAATAGCCTATAAATTTGTTTAGAGCATCATTTACAGCTGTAACACGTCAAAGCGGTTGATGTAAATTAATTAACAATCTTTCACATTTAACTCATAAAAAAGTTGATATATATATATATACTGTATAATTCTTTTCTGCGTTATTTACACAAACAAATATTTAACAAAATTTACAGCAGCAATTGTAACAGCCAAAAGACCAACTTGTAAGCAAATGAAGTAAGATGTTATGGGCATGCGCTAAAGAGAGAAGGTTTTCTCCATAAAAGCTTTTGCTTTGAAGGTAGATGAGAAGAGGAAACAAAGACATCAACACAAACATATAAAAAACAGATGAAGAACGAGGCAAAGCCAAACTGAATGAAGAAAATATTACGGAGAAAAGGAGATGGAGAAAAATGGTGAAGACAATCGCTGCAGGGAAAAAATCGCCCACTCCCCAATACAGGAAACAAAACCGAGTTCTGATGATAATATTATGTTTTGTAAAAGAACGTAATTGTAAAGTTCAGTTTTTTTGTCGAAAACAAAAATATATATATAAACACAAATAATTCGCACAAAGATGGCAGTAAAAGACTTGCTTAAATTTAAACATTTTCGGTAAACTCCACAGGCTACCCTTTGCAGGAAAATAATCAAATACATCTACACAAAAACAAAAATAACCTATGTTTCTTGAAGCAAGCATAAACAATTAGTACCTACCTTGAAACTAGCATCAAATTCTGAATTTGATATAGAACTCGACAACCTATTTTTCCGTGCCTGAGTTTTTCCATTCATTCGGACTTTTTATTAATTAATTATGCAAAAAAATTACTTTTGTAAATCATTGTCTGAAAATTGTATATAACAATTTTATCAAAACATTTTTAATCGCTCAATCAGTTTTGTTCTATTATGCAATACAAATAAACAAAGTGATTAAAAAAAATGGTTTTAAGCAAGCTTTTCATTCAACAGGAACCAATTCAAACACACTACACACATCACACAAATGGGGTCCACGACAGGGGTCACCAACCTTTTTTGCATGCGGGCCACCTTGGCATTTAGGAGAGCTGTGACGGGCCGCACTAATAAAATTTTAGGTAGGTTGACTCTTATGTTAGAAAAGAACGCATTTCGTACCTAGTATCCAGCGTTACATGTTGTTAATATTTATCTTAGAATAACTCAGCAACAAAATTAATCGAACAACGCTACTACCAGGCCAAGCTCCTTTAACAACACTTTTGACTTCTTTAACATTGCCTAATAAACGAGGCCACTTGTTTTGCGCACTTATAGCGAGGCGAGCAGTTTCATCACAATATTTATCGCCAAGCAAGAGCGGTGTTGTCACTTCGCTTCACAAAAGATATCTTGCCATTAACAGTTTCAGTAAACAAGGAAATGTTTGACACATTGCAATACAGGCAACAATAGTGACCTGCAAACATATCAGCGAAAAATAAGCTCCTATAACAGGTAAAAAGAAACCAGGCACTATGAAACAAACGCTTGTGGAAATCACTGAAAAAACGTTTCTATCGTAACTCATGAACAGTGTTCTCTCTAAAAAAGCAATGAGTTGGTTTTTCATCCTTTTTGTGAGAGTCTATAAAACCGTCTTTCCTTGTTTATTAGATAACTGTCACTTGCAGTGCTTATCAGCATGGCAAGAAATGTTGATTAACAACATTTTGCACTACTGTGCTAAATATTTTCATAATATATACCAGAAAAATTCTTTAAATTGATATATATGTATATAATATTTTTCCAATTTACTATAAATTGAGTTGGCATACCGACCTATTTTACCAACAACAACTTGCATAAAGGAACACTGCTCGTGAAACACAATAGCGGTGAAATGCACACTAGTGTTTAAAGGACATTTACAAACTTAAAATAAGCAACCCTATGCTCACAGACATTTTCGAAATTTGAAAACAGACGTTTTAATCAACCACTAGGACAGTGTGACATCGCATTGGAATAACTTTAAACGACCCCTACCTAGAATTACCGGAATGGCCGGAACGATGGATTTTTTCAATTTTTATTTTAAATTATCGGGTACTGTAGCCTAATTATCATTGCCGTTTTAGGGTTAGGGGTTAGAGGTTAGGAACTCACCGAATCGGACTCACCAAATAGTAGCAGACCCTAGAATTACAATCTGATTGGTAGGTCCGTGGAATCGTATGCAAAGCGAAAATATGCTTTCCGGAAAGTATTTTTTGCTTTCATGCTGTTTAACTCCTCAAGAAAAATATTTTTGGTTATAGCTTACTTGTGCGCTGATATCTTCCGCGGGCCGCACATAACGGCTTGGTGGGTCACATGCCGCCCACGGGCCACCAGTTGGTGACCCCTGGTCTACGAGGATGATTGTTATTTAAATTATTTTACGATGTGCTTTAATGAGGTTTGTTTATATACTAGTGTGAAGAAGTTGCAAACAACACGTATAAGATGTCAGAATGGCCCGTTTCGGTGAGTTCCCTATTCGGTGAGAGCCCTATTCGGTGATTTTTTTTTAAAATTATTGGGTACCGTAGCCTAAATATCATTGCCGTTATAGGGTTAGTGGGTAAGGGTTAGTGGTTAGGGTTTAAGAGTTTAGGGCAGAGGTCGGCAACCTTTAGCAATAAAAGAGCCAATGTTCTCAAGTTTCTTCAAATTAAGACATATTCGGAGCCATAACATGTAACTGTCGAGTTGGCCACTAAAACCAAAGGTAATTATAGCCTACACTTCATGTAGAATTTCTTTCAAATTTTGCTTTGTACATGCGAATATTCTAGAATTTCAACAAACAAAGCCTGACTATTAAACACAACCCTTTTTAGTAGGCTACCTACGGGCACAGTATTGGGTAAAAACATACATTTTCAAATAATCATTTATTTCACCCAGCTAATGTGATATTTGCTCCTGAATTTTGCTCCTGCTCTACACTACGGAAACTAGGCTTAGGCTACTAGTAAAGATAACGCTGGTATACTGGCAATAATTTGGCAAATTTGCCAAAGTTACTGATTAATAACTAATGGCGATTTACATATTTAACAAAGAGTATTTGACACTTTTAACTGCTTACAAAATACTACAGGCTACTACAAACTGCACTGTGACACTGCCAGGTATAAGATAATGCTAACATTAATTGTGCGGTAAATCACGTAACAATATGCTCTTTAACGTTTCACAGACGGGGTGGGCAAATCAGAATCTGTCCGCATACAATACATGCATTGTAAGCCGTGAGGAGCCGCCATTATTCCTAACAGTCCTAAATGTTTTTTCCTTAGCAAGATAAAAGCATTAAATCTTGGTGAAAAAAAAAACATACTAAACGGATTTGTAAGTCATAATTTTCAACAAAACTAGTTTAAACTATAGCCTAGAGCAGTTATTAAGATACAACAAAATTTTTTTGTATTGCCCAAGCTCGCAGTGTTTAAAGTCACGGGAGCCAGAGCAGAGGGCTGAAAGAGCCGCATGTGGCTCCGGAGCCGCAGGTTGCCGACCTCTGGTTTAGGGGTTAAGGTGTTAGAGGTAAAGGGTTACGAGTTAGGGTTTTATTTCAACGTTTAGCGACGTTAGCCTAATTATCATTGCCGTTATAGGGGTAGGGGGTAAGGATTAGGGTTAAGGGGTAGGATTAGGGTCTTATTTCAACGTTTAGCGACGTTAAAACAATGTAAAAGCGGCAATGATAATTAGGCTACAGTACCCGATAATTTTCAAAAAAAATTTCAAAAAAAATCACCGAATAGGGCTCTCACCGAAAAAGGCTGTCACCGAAAAGGCTCTCACCAAAAAGGCTCTCACCGAATCGGACGCACCGAATCGGACTCACCGAATAGTAGCAGACCCATAAGATGTAGATATGAGATGTATTAAAGCATGGAAATATGCTATTTATTAAAACAACTACCTTATTATAAGTCCAAGCCTGCAAAGAAAAAAGCGATCTAAACCAACTCCGTATGAATTTGTTCTCAATTAGCCCAAATTTTCATAATAATTTTTGTCTGAAATAGTACGGCAAATTCTTATTTAACAAAGGCAGTGGTTATTTGACCGGCTCCGGTCTTTTAATCTGAAACACTATTTGACCGGTCATGACGTCACTACGGTATAGGCACTTTTTTCTTTTTCTCTTTCAAAGCAAAAGACGAGAAGAGAAGAAAAAAGTGCCTTTATAAGTTGTAAATTCGACATTAAATAATATTCAACTGGGTCAATGACGCGTACGTTACTTCTCGGCTGGTGTTCCAGAGGGAATGAGTTCGATACTACCCTGAAACGTTTTTTTTTTTAAACTAAACTTTAACCCGAAGTGACTCAATCGTTAAGCTGCTGCATTTTTGTGGTCAATTTTTAATATGAGTAGCCGACAGCTCAATTTTTTATGTCTTTTCAAATATGAGTAATAAAGTTAGAGTTTTTTAATTTTCCCAAACAAAACTTCGTTCCTAAAAATTTCATTAAATTTTCCTATAATTCAACTGATGATCCACTGGGATGCGCGGTGTGACAAAACATTTTAAATAAAGTAAACAATATCACACCAAATCAGAAGAATCTTAAATACACACTGTGATATTGTTTACTTATATTTTTTTAATTTGCTGGAATTTGAGAATTTCTCTGGGTAATTTTCCGTTGGTCATAAGAGGATGAGACCGTGTTTGCCAAACAACACATTACATTTTTGCTCTCAACAAGTTAGTTTGGTGGCTGTAAAAAGTTACAATACTTCTTTAAAAAAGATGGTTTTACTTTTAGGCAGTGTTTTTTAGCAGGCAATTTAGTGTAAAGGAAAGCGCTTTTACGTAGTATCAAGCTCACATCCTTGGGAAAACCAGCCAGACGAATATCGCACCCGCCACTGATTCAGTTAACAAAACTGTTAAAAGTTATACATACATATACAATACTTTTTAAATAAAAATGTTTTCATCAATGTCAAGTTTACTTTTAGGCCGTGTTTTTTAGCAGGCAATTTAGTTTGAAGTAAAATGCTTCTGAATAGTATCTAACTCATACCCTTGGGGATACCAGGCCGAGAAACATTGTACGCGCCGCTGATTCAGTTGAATAAAACTATTGAATTTCTAACTTATTGAGAGCAAAAATGTAATGCGTCGGTCAGCAAACACAGTCACATCCTCTTATGACAAACGGAAAACTACCGGTACTCGTCTGGTACTCGAGAAAGACGCTTTGAAGGTGTACTGCTTGGATGAGTTAATGCGGACACCATGGCTTTTTTTTGAGTAACAGAAACAGCATTATTAAAAAATGCCAGGCCCACAAGTTCGTCACTTATATACCACAAGTGCCATCGAAAATGTTTTCATGGCATCTTGCGATAAACCTACATTATGTTGCTCATACTCATTTACCCTTTTCAAGAGCTCCAGGTCATGTCGTGGTGCACATTTAGCTAAAGGTGCTGTGAACCATGATTTTACATACACCTTCAAAACAAACAGAACAAATTGCTTTAAACCACATTGCTCCTGACTTGACAAATCAAACTGCATTCGAAATAACCAGATTTTGAGTGCATTATATATATATATATATATATATACACTGGCGTAGAGTACGGGGGTGCAGGGGTGCGGCGCACCCCCTGCTCTCATCGCTATTTTAATTCTTTTTTTTTCATTTTATTACGGTATGCAAAATATAGCTGTTTCAAATTCACACTAATTTGGTTCGTTTCCTACGCAGCATGCTACAACAACGCCTGAGGTTTACGTCCATTAATAACTTTACAGTGTTGTCATTCGAAGAACGCAACAATATCGTTAAACGCAAGTCAAACGCAACAATAGCTGTTACATTAAGAATTGCTGACCTGTTCATTTCCCCGCCGTTTGAAGTTCACGCTTATTGAATGACCTCGATTCGCTATGACGTAACAATGCAGACGTAACAAATGCAGACGCATGTTTAATATAAATGTAACCTGGTGTAGCAGTCTTGTGGTTAACCACGTGCTCGAGCGTTGTTATTGCGTTGTAAGCAGTTGTAAACTACACCCGGTACACGTCCAGGTACAAAGCCGCAGTATCACAATTGGAAAGTGCAAAACTTTGATTGAAAACACAATTGCCATCTTAACAGCCAAATCCAACATTTCAATTGCCCATCAGTTCTAACAGTTCTTCGAATTAGTCAAACAAGAATCAGTATCTCTGAAATTGCAACTACCTACTGTCCCATGCGGCCGTTCAGCGTCCCAAACTGATGATGATGTTTACTTTCCACATATATATGTGGAAACTTTCATGGCTGCCATTCACGATTTAGGCGAAAGGTTCGATAAAGAAAACCTGTCCCATGTCGCACAACTGGAAAATATGATAGTCGGCTCCCCAAGTTTGACGGAAGAACAAATTTCCTGCAAGTTTCCCGATATTGATACGTCACAATATTTGAGAGAGGTTGGGAATCTCAGAGCTTTTTTGAAATTAAAAAATGTATCAGAAGCAACTCCTCAACAAATGTGTAGTTTATTTCATGAAGACGACACCTTACCAATCATGTTTCCGAATGTGGCAATCCTTATACGATTGTACTTGCACGTCTTGCGAGGCCGAACGTTCGTTCAGCACACTCAGACGGATCAAGGCATATTTGAGGTCAGCAATGACCCAAAACAGGCTAAACCACGTGTGTGTGCTTAACGTACACAAAGAAAAAGTCGATCGTCTCGACAGAGAAAACCTGATGGCAGTATTTATTGCTAAAACATCAGTTCGAAAAAATACGTTTTGTGGTTGAATTGTTGTATGATTGTTAGTTTGTTTCGCTGTTTTCATTTTTTTCGTTGGTTGTTATTTGATGTTTATGCGACACGTGAGATATTTTGATGTAACTGCACCCTGGGTTTTTTTTTCGGTCATTGATCGGTCATTGACGGATTTTTTAGCAAAATGTCCGAAAAAAATATAGTCAATTCGGTCAAAATGTCCGAAAAAACAACGTTTCTCAGCGAAGCTGTAGCTAGTCAGGAAGTGCAAATTTTGCTTTGTATCAGCTACTTAAAAGGAAATATTTTCATCAAAAAAATGACCGAAATAAATAAAAAGTGACCGAATTTTTTGAAGTCATTTCGGACAAATGACCGAAAAGTCTCAGCAAAAAAAAACCTGACTGCACCCCCGGTAATTTCTAAAACTCTACGCCTATGTATATATATAATACAGCAGTTGCCATCCATCTGGCGCGATGAAGGCCCGAAGGGCACCAGGATGATAGAATCAAAGTCCATGCGGTGGTGTTCCGTTGAGGATTATGACCAATAATTCTAGAAATTCTTGCTAGACGTCTCTTGGCTGTTTATTGTTACGCAGATGGTGGATACAGAACTGTATGATTTCATCAGAAAAGCTGCTGTCATCTTTTTCCAATGTCACATATCCATCTTTATTCAATGTAGTCCATTTTGTTTTAAATTGCTTAAAAAGGAGAATGTCAGGTCCAGATGATGGCCCAAGGCATGTCAAAAAGGCTTTTTTTAATATTAGTTCCAGAATATGGTGACGACAAGCCAGATGAAACATGTGCTTGTTCAATTCTTTTGAAATTAGGACATAAGCACCAGACTTCTGTCAAGTATTGTTGAATCGAACTAGCTTTAGCTGAATCTAGAATATCTGCTCAACTACAGACAATGCTTTGGTAGCTGGTGTAACATAATTTTCTCTACTGTTAAGACTATCAACATGGCAGCCAAGTAATGGTGGTCAGTGAAATAGAATCAACATCATGCTGATAAATAGAGATTAACCCAGTTTAAAAGAGGACATTGCCTACAACTATATCAACAGTTGGCTAATTACAACTTCAGTATGTCAAGTATGGCTTTACAGACTGTAGCTTCCCATATGTTCGCATAGAGAAAAAATCTGAATTTTCAAGGTAAATCTGGCACCTCTAAACAAAGTTCAATCTCTCTGAAATTTTTACAGGGTCCATTTTTGGTCATTTGGAGATGTTTTGGGTAGTGTCACAATGGATTTTCTAAAATTCGGTTTTCGGGACCACCCTAACAACCATATAGTAACGTCATGACTGGTCAAATAGTGTTTCAGATTAAAAAAAACGGAGCCGATCAAATAGCCACTGCCTCTAACAAAAGTTCAGTTAATTTGCTACTAACATGTAACGAGTCATAATCAAACGTTTTTGGTATCAAAAACTGCGCTTAGGGGTATGACAAGAATAGGTTTGACTTTGATCACACTAGGCTTTTGGATGGGTGGCCAGTTCCTTTCTCTCGATCGCCTTTCTTTCAGCAACTATGCCTACCCAATTTATTAGACTCTGAGTAGAAGTGGGCAGTGTTTTTTGTCGTGCCATCTAATGCCATCTATGTGCACATGACATCCTCCCTGTATTTAAACACCTTACCGAGTCTGTATATCACATTTCACACTGAAACTGCTTTCATCCAAAACATCATTAGGCTACACAAAAATCACTCTTTTCATAGCAACATGTTTATGCTAGCCACTATTCTACAGTACTGTACCATAAAAAGTTTAGTTCATTGAATACCGTACCTGCATAAAATAGTAATAGATTTTCCTTTGAATGAAATGATACATTTTTTGTAATATTCAGGTTTACGCCTGGTAGTTGAAGACTAAAATTAAGTGGACAGGAAGGAAGCCAATCTTCGTGTCCACTTTCAGGCATGAATTTATGTATCCTGCCAAAGACAAACCCACATGCTTTTAAGTGATGCCCTTTCGAGTACCGTGCCAGTGTACTTACCACTCGACTATGCAGTAGGGTGCATCATCTCCCCCTTATTTTTTAAATCAAAGTTGTGCCATTGAGAAATGGTGTCCATTTTAGGTCAAACTCAGCCAAAAAAATTATGGGGGTTGTGGGACCCCCCCTACCACCACCTCCGCAACCCCCCAAATCCGCTTCACTAAAATCGCAATAACTCAAAAACCAAACAAGATAGACAAATAGTGTTTGATATCAACATCATCGCAACTACTTGATTTAATTCAAATCTGCCAAAAAATTTGCAATTTTATGTGAATTTTAATTTTCGATTTTGCGACAGGGTTTGTATGTTCATGTGTAATACGAAAAATATGAAAATCAATCTTCATGTTGACTTTTCCAGTCGCTTGTAGATTTCTGGCTGGTTAAGTTTAAGACTGCTCAAAAGTATTCTAGTCATTTTCAATAAATTCATAACATTTAAACTATTGAACGTATTCTATTACAGGGATAAGTACCTGTACTGGTACTGTAATTAAGCACGGCTATCATTTATCAATCTTGTTAATTTCTAGAGCACACTTCTTGTTTATTTTGTTGCAAGTTGTGCTTTCATGACTTCAAATAGAGCATTATATGATGATATCAACAAGCTTGGTGGCAAGATGTCATTTGAGGATGCAGTTTTGAAAGGAGCTAAACTAATTCAGGTGTTCCCCAGCTCTAGTCGATAAATGTCTTGTTGATCGACATACATCGGTATGTTAACAAGACATTTATCGACTAGAGCTGGGGAACACCTGAATTTGAATTTGTACAGAAAAGTGCAATTAAAGATCACATTTTCTCATGTACAAAATGCCAAAATAACGTTTCTAACTTTCTATCAAGCAATTTGAGATCATGTCCAGAGGCAGGTCTGAGTATCAAACTAAGATCTTGGAAGCCTTGTACATAAAACGTCACAATCCACTTTTGAACAGACAATTGTATGCTTGCGGCTCGTCTTTTTTGCTTTCTGTATTTTTAAAATTAGTTTTTTCGCACCTTGCCTTTCTACCATATCATGTGATCTGTTTAACACCTTTTGATGCAGTTACCTTTGATTCTCGTGGAGCCTATCGTTGAGTTTGAGCTAGTCAGAAGTACTGTGTAGTTCTTTGTCCTTTCCTGTTTATAGATTTAGTTTAACCATTGTATTTTATTCAGATGTAGTTAATTTGTATGTATATTATTCCTGAAGAGGACATCTTGTGATGTCGAAAACGTTCGATACTTAATTTGTTGCGTAGTTTTGTGTTTCTATATGTAATAAACTTGAAGATGTTAAACTTGATCACGTTACTCGGCTTCGTATGCCTATATTTCCTAAATAAACAAAGAAAAGATGCTACAGACCTTGCTACTCAACTGCTGACAAAAAATGATAGCAGTGATATCCCTAGGGCGGACTATGAAAAGCTTTTACAACTACTTCTTTTTAGTATTCAAACACCCCTCCCACACAAGCCATTCAAATTCAAAAAACCAGGTGCAAATCATAAAGCTCGATGGATGGCAAAAGTGATTTATGCAATAAAGCTTTCATTGCTATCTATGGAGGCGGAAAAAGTGATGGATCCAAATAATGCCAGAAAATGCTTGATTTTACAACCCAAGGACACCAAAAAGCTGAAAAGATATGCATTATGCAATGTTTCTTTTGTATGTGTGCATTCCTTGGTGGTTTCGTTGTGGTTCTGCAATATCTGCTCCACAGGCTGACCTAGCAATGATAAAACATTGCATCAATGCAAACAGATTGATGCAATAGCAGCGTCAAGTGCTTTAAAAAAGCTCCATTTACATTTGTGGTACTTGACTAAAGAGATGGTCCCACTTTCCCTGTTTGATGACCACGTTAAGGATGAAGAGAAATGGGAAATTGCTCAAGCTCTGTTAAAAGTAAAGGAATCAGCTCCATCAGTCCCTCAAAAGAGACAAGGTAATGGAAAGCCAACATTTCCAATGCTGGTTGATGAAAAATCTTCCCTGGCAGACTTGATAGGAGAAGATTCATGGTACTTTTTTAAACTGTTAAAGTTGGAAACAGATTTTTTAAAAAGAGATGTTAAAGAGTGGCCACAAGATGAACAATATTTAACTGGAAGAAAAAAATCAGCATTAATTACCGTTGTTAATGACTGCTCAGAGAGAGGAGTTAAGTTGGCCACAGACTTCCAACCATCAGCTAAAATACCAAAACACTTTGAGAATACACTTCAAGTGGTGGAGAAAAGCAGATCCAATAGGCCAAACTTAGCCTAAGGAAAAAGCCGCTCACATAAGATATGGTAGATTTATCAATTGTCTTACCAAGTGAGCAATACATCATTATTCATTACATTATAATGTACTGATATTGTATCTACACCATTCATTTTTGTACACTTTTTCATTCCAAGAGAATCTCCTGATAAGCAAGCACGCACAATCGCACATGTATTCCTCACATTGTAGTAAGACAGTAACATGTTTTTGATGTGTTGATATATTTCACTCTATCAGTGTGTGTTGTGTATCTGTATCTGTTCAATTGGAAACTGGGTATGGCAGCAAATAACAGCATGCTTGCTTTACACGAAGATGGAAATAATGCAAAAACTTGTATGACAACATTAAAATAATACAAATTGGCTATGAACTAACTTTATTAGGCCAGTTATCACAAAATCAGATATATATTTTATAGCAAATAATATTTCAAAATTTGATTGATTTTCAAATATTTTTGTATTATGCATGAATATACGAACCCTGTCACAAAATCAAAAATTAAAATTCACATAAAACTGCAAATTTTTTGGCAGATTTAAATTAAATCAAGTAGTTGCAATGATGTTGATACCAAACACTATTTGTCTATCTTGTTTGGTTTTTGAGTTATTGCGATTTTAGTGAAGCGGATTTGGGGGGTTGCGGAGGTGGTGGTAGGGGGGGTCCCACAACCCCCATAACTTTTTTGGCTAAATCTGACCTAAAATGGACACCATTTCTCAATGGCACAACTTTGATTTAAAAAATAAGGGGGAGATGATGCACCCTACTATGCAGCCGAAAGAAATGATGGTGAATCTCTACTAAAAACTAAACACTTTTCAAACAACATTTTGCAAATTGCAATTTGCAGTTGCACTAACTAAGGGCTAAGGCGCTAACCATCAGGACAGTGTTGCCACTCACATCAATTTTTAAAACATCAAATTTTTTCATAAAAAACATCAAATTCAAAATTAAAACATCAAATTGAAAGCTCGGGTGTGTTTTGTCAATAAAATGATAAAAAAAGACAATAATTACATTAAATCTAGACTTTCTTCGTAAAACTTACTTAAAAGTTCATTTAAAAAACAAGTTTTCAAGAAAAACTACTTGGCTAGCAGAATTTTATATGCAACTAAAGTAACATTGGTCTACAAAATTTTTTATTTTGCTCCAAAACTTTGAAGACTGATTTAGAGTAATTTCGGGGTGCTGAATCCGAATCTGACCTCAGACTTATCCTATCACGTCAGGTTTGTGAGATATGATAACAACAAATTGTTACTTAAAATCAAAAGTGGAAGATTTGACGTTGCATTTACCAACAACATATGCAGTGCTATAACGAAAGGTTAGTGTTAGACAGGCCAAAACAGCCTAAATAAGGTTACTGGACAAGCATTGCCACAGGCCTGCTTTAATCTTTGTGGTTTCATGCAAAACATTGACGGAGGAGGGGCCAGTTATACTTTTAGCCTCCCTTTTAGCTTGTTATTACTGCCTTGTTAATAATATTGCTTAGACAACAAATTGGTATCAAAATTATAGTTGGTGGGTATACTTCAGCTACTTATGCACCACATGACCTGGATGTCAGGAAATAGCACAATGTGTATGTGCAATAAACGCAACATCAAATCTTCCACTTTTGACAAAAGTAACAATTTGCTGTTATTATATCTCACAAACCTGACGTGATAGGATAAATCTGAGGTACCGGTAAGAGTCGGATTCAGCACCTTAAAATTACTCTAAATCAGTTTTCAAAGTTCATGGAGCAAAAATCGTGTAGACCAGTGAGTACGTTTTCAATACGTTATGGTACCGGTACCTTTTTAATTTTGGCGGCTGACATTTGCAAATAAGCTTACCTACAGTACAATTCAGGTCTGTATTTTAAAACCCTACTCGACTTCAAGTTTGACTCACTTCCAATGTAATGCAAAACTGATTTTATAAAATGCATCTTTTATGATGAATCAAGTCCAGCAATTGGCTAGTTATGAAACATCAAGTTAAAGTGGCATTACACTTTAGCCTACTATATGAGGTCGAATTTTTAGTCAAGGCCGACTTGAGCTCAAGTAAGGTTTTAAAATTGGCCCTTAATGTCTTCATTTTAGATACTACTACCAAGTACCAGCCTATCAGTTTTCTTCACAACGGCTCATCATGCTCATGTATCTCTTACGTGGACCACCATTGCTCATATTTTCCACTAGCCTATTTGATGGTTGCCAGCTGGTGCAGCGTCCACTACTTTGGGATACAAGTTGGCGGTCCTTTTAAAGTTATTGAATTCACCAAATTGATTATATTTTATCTAGTCTGAGCTAGCTAACACCAAATCGCTTAACATCAGATTTTTGGGCAAAAACATCAAACATCAAAAGGTTACCCAAAAACATCAAGTTTGATGTAATTACATCAAAAGTGGCATCGCTGCATCAGGATCAGGCTGCGACCTGTGACAGAAATGAAATAATAGCGTTGCCACATGAAAACAAAATAGCTTAGTGTTGCCGGATGATCCCATGTAAATTTCAAAACAACATATGTCGGAGACGTCCACAATTCTCACCACATAGGAAATTAGATTCCCGCTCAAGACACGTGGATATGTACCACTAATAATCCTAAACAAGGGTGAAACTCGAAAAAGGCTGAAACTTGAGCATACTGTTTTCTATTTTTGTTCCATTGTTTCATTTTTTACAGTTTAGGTTTCACCTTCACATTTTTTTCTGTGTAGTAGCCTACCCACGAGGCGTGGTTCACACAATCAACATTCTGCCAGTTGCAGAGTGTTTTCCGCATACACTGCGCGGTTGACAACACTTGCCGCAACTTTTCTAAACGAAACTGTAGAAGTGTTATTGTCAACAGACTATTCCATTCACTAGGTGCCGCTGAAATGCTGAATGAAAGCAATCCGAAACGCGCTGCTCAAATGTGTCTTTGGTATTTGTCACCTCAACTCCAGTTATAATCAACAACGGCAATGGCTTTTTTAGTAACCTGCTCTGATGATGTAGCCAAATTTCCAAGATTTTCTTTCACGCCGTCACACATTTGAAATGAATCCTTGAAGGACCTATTAAACAGAAACGTCCAAGACTTATTATACAATGAGTTAAGGCACTTGAAGAATTAACTTTTGTAGGTTTTAAAAATAAATCTTCCTTTTCTAGCAACATTCAGAGATGTACGTATACGCCGCAAATTCTACGCCGCAAACTTGCGGCGTAGAATTTTTGTTTGCGCTAACGCTTACGGCCACATTTTTTTGGATAGTTTGCGCTTAAGGCTACGCCGTAAAGTTTTCGCGGTTTTTTAGCGCATAGCGTCAACGCATACTTTTTAATGTATTTTTTTCGCTACAACACGCCAATACCTTCCAGTGCTGCAGTTGAAAGAATGTTTTCAATGGGCAGAGACATATTGGAACAAAAACACAGCAAAATGTCAGATGAACACTTTCAGATGCTTGTGTTTCTTCGTGGAAATTCAAAATAAAACTTGTTTGTTTCGAGTGGTTTATACCGTGTGAATGTTTGGCACCTAGCAAACAAAATGAGTTTACGCTAGTGTATGCGCTGACGCTGACGCTACCAACTTTTTTTACAAGTTGCGTTGACGCATACGGCGTATGGTTTTTCGAACGTTTGCGTTTACGCTGACGGCGTCAATATTTTTTGTATGCGCGTACATCACTGGCAACATTATATTACATGTAAGCTCCAAAAGTCATTTCAACAAAAATAATGAATTTTGGCCATGGCGGAAAAAAGTTTAACACCTCCTTATGAAGACGCCTCTTACACAGTTAAGAGCTATTGATGTGACGTTAATTAATCTTACTTTGGCAATTAAAATGTTTATATACACTAAATATTATTATTTCACATTTTTATGTGCTTGTTTTTGCAATGAAAGTGAAAAAACATGTTTTGTTATTCAATGTTTGCTTGTGTACACTAGGTCCTTCAGAGACAAGACCGATTATACACTCTTCAAAAAATTTTGCATAAGCTTTAACCTCACAATAATAAATTGGATTGTCAAGATATTTACACAGTCAATAAACATTGACCTTGGCCGTATTCTCTAAAAATATTGTTTTGCTTTGATATAAGCTGAAGAAATGAGAGCAAAAAAGAAAAAAATGTCTAATGGCATCTCCCTACTACAAAAAAATAGTAAAATTGAGTTTTTTGCTTATAAATATTTTTCAAGTACCGATAGTCCTAGAATAAAAATTGTTTTTAGAGGTTTAGAGCAGATATAAACATGCCACTTCTGCAGCTTTTGATGTAGGCCTAACGTTCATGTTTTTATCTTCAGTAGTTTTCGAAATATGACAATTTTTATGAAAATGGATACTGGTAACCATAGAAACGCCCAGCGCGACCGTGTGATGTCATTATTATTTTTTTTTCACGATTTTGTTTGTAAAAGTCCACTACAACTTCTCAGAAAGTTAAGAAAAAATCCATGGATCTCGCCATTTTTTGGCACAGCCTATAATGACCAATTGGATATTTGTAGGCTACTCTGTTTGCAGGCATCCACGGTAATTGATTGAAATTATAACAAAAACTATAAAAAAACCATTCAAGGTGTTAGAATGTTTCAACTGACATCATTTGGTTATGCCCCTGCCCTCAATATTTCTGTTGATGGGGGCCAAGGGGGGCAATTGCGCCCCTTTAAGGTCATGTAAGCTACTGCACATTTTGCAATACGATATAACAATTTCAGTTATTCGCTTGTAGCCTAATTATAATCTTTCATTTCTGTCTCAAAATAATATCCACGACACAAAATTCTGTATCACAGTAGGCTATAGGTTAGCTTTCATCATCATAACATAGTATAGCATGATGCCCTTCCGTGCCATTGTTCTGTGTATACGGGACACTTGTAGGGGAGACTGGGGTAAAGTGTGCAATGGGGTAAGATGAGCAACCCCTGTTTTTGGAAAAACGAGTCGGCGGAATTTTTTTATTTTCATTCTGGATGTATCACTCATAATGCCACTTCATTCAATGTATTTGTTATGTCCACTGAGAATTGCATTTTACAATGGCACGCAATTATATCAGATTATATTGCTTATGTCGAAAATTCGAAATTTTTATTTTTTGCCAAAAACTGAATAACTTTATGCTTTATTGTTACACTATGTAAATCAAATCTGTTTTTTTGTATTGGTAAGCATAAAGTGTGAGGATATTCAATAAAACGTTCAGGTTGGTTAGTCTTGTAGTTTATTAAATATTTGTAATTTTGTCACAAAAATTAGGATGGGGTAAAGTGTGCAATGCTAGTTGAAGTACTGTATGTTGGAGCAGTTGCTCAACTTACCCCAAAAGAAATAGCCTTAACTTATTTAATGTTTGAACTGTTGAATTTGTGTCTTTTTAGGTTCGTATTGGATAAAAAAAAAACAGTGTTGTGTTGTGAAGCATAATGCCTCGCAATTATACAAACAAACTGACAGGGGAATGCTTCAACTTAATCGAATTGCTCAACTTACCCCAGGTCATTGCTCAATTTACCCCATACAATTTATGCCGGGGTTAGTTGAGCAACACGCGAATAAGAATCAATATAAAAAAATACAAAAATCGCAAGGTGATAAAACTCAATCTAAAATGTAGCTGATTCACTAGTGCTTTAAGTTCACCCTATTAAAATTTTCCAAAACAAACCGTTCTTTTGTAAAAGCGACTTAAGCAAAAAGGTGCTCATCTTACCCCACCCTCCCCTATCATTATTCGATGATGAGCTGATAGATGAGCATTATTGCTATATCTTATCTTTAAACTTAAAAAAAATAATTGGCCTTTCAGCCGAGACTTTGACTTCGTAAAGTCCAGACCTTTCAGCAACAAAAGTGCCCTTTTTCATAATCCTGCCCCCTTCCAGCCAAAAACCGTCCCGGCGCCCCTGTTTGGTTCAGCATTGGTTTCAGCTAAGTCAGCTCCAACAAATGTTGCTATTAAAATGTATTTGAAGCTGTATGAAAGAAAATAATGGAGTCTGGTCGATGGATAACTTAACAACCATAACAATAACAAAAAAAATATCTCTCCATGGGATAAGTTAAATCCGCCGTGGAACTAATCAGCTGTTTAGTGGCACAGCCTATCAAACCATTTGATGCGGAAACATACGTATTCAACAAATCCTCACAAAATTTTGGCGGTATTTTGGACAATCGTTCCCCAAATAAAACGTCACATAAAACCGTTAAGGTCTACCAACGAGATATAACACATGTGTTATATCTCGTTGGATGTGTTATATCTCGTTGGGTCTACTTAACCTGACGTCTTACGTCATGGAATAGCCTATTGCTAAAAAATGAGCAGAGATTGCATCATCTCCTCGTAACACCTGTAAAAACATTGCACAATCCTTTGAACACCTTTGAAATTGCATAACAATGTGCATATGGACTATTACGTCACAGAAGCTGGTTACGTGCATTTGAAATATGCAATCAATTCTCTCATTTTAGAAGTATCGCTGAAAAGGCTGTCGGCAGCCGTGGCCTGTCGGCAGCCGTGGCCGAGTGGTTAGCGCGTTGGGCTCGCAGTCGAGAGCCTGCATGTTCGACTCCAGCCACCCGCACTTGCTGTTGTTTCTCTGGGCAAGAAACTTAACGATAATTGCCTCTACCCAGTGATCGATTTCGAGTAATGGGTAGTACCAAATTTAAGTCATAAGTAGAGTAGACAACCGGAAACTGACATTGCCGTCGGCTGCAGCGTGGGTCAGGTGTATGTCGGAAGGCGTACACCGATGCATAGCGCTCAAGTCCGCTTTCCCGCAATGCAGGATAAAGATAAACAAACAAACAAACAAAGGTTGGTCGAATATTAAACTGTTTTGTTTGTGCTTACCAACTAGACGAAATTTCCGTCTTTTACCTCAGAAATCTGTATTGTGGTGACAAGTTTTAGTACGTACGTGTTGTGTTCCCTTTTCGACAGCCTGTGGCTATTTTTTCTTGAATAACAATTCGTGAAAAGACTTTTTTAGAAGAGTATTTTTTCGGTGTCATCGCATACAGACGAAAGGATTCGGGATTTTTATGTTACAACTTTCCCACGGAGATATTATGGTTTTCCGCTGTGACCAGGGGGAGGGGGCGCCGGCTCCATGGCTCTCCATAAATCCGCGCCTGATTCTTGCCCATATCTGCCTATAACCATGCACAACACACTTTAAATTTTATTATTGTATATACAAGTCTGTAACCTCTAGCATAGGAACAATGGCGTAGCTAGGGAATGTGCCACCCAGGGCGGATTCAGATTTTGCCGCCCTTTCAAGAAAAAGCATGTGAAAATGGAATGCGTTTTTTTATCAGATTATAATCAAAATCAAAAATCGTAGTCTAAAGCAGGGAGTCGAACCGTTTGATTTTTCCGGTTAGGGTCCGGTTCTGGTTCAAAGATTGTTTCAAAATTTGGTTCAGTTCCGACTTCCGGTTCGGGTTCGAAGAAACTTAAAACCGGTTTTATAAGTTCCGGTTCGGGTCCGATAAAATTAGGCCTAGGCCTACTATTGCCCAACTACTAACTAGCCTAATGGGGCGTGAAAACCGCAAGGTTGGCAACACTGATCTCAACACTGCTTTGCTCAATTAACTTGCCTTTGTTGCTTGTTGCACAAGTTACAATCAAACTATATTGTCTATGATGTCACAGAACAGAAGTTGTTTACCTCAAACTTTCCTCTCCAAAGCATCGATGATAGTGGATCGTGTGTTACGGAATAGGCTATAATTCATCCGTACAATGTGGCCTCCAAGATAACAACATGCTACGTACAACTTCACTTACCACAATGCGAACAATGACGTAATGCTGGAGTGAACCGCTTTTTTCAACCGGTTCGGGTTCGGTTAGGGTTTAAGCTAACTCAAATTTTCGGTTCAGTTCCGGTTAAGGTTCAGACAAAATCGCACCAAAACCGGTTTACAAAAATCCGGTTCGGGTTCGGTTCGACTCCCTGGTCTAAAGTGCTGCCCCCAGACGTGCCCCCCGGCGCGGTCCGCCCCACCCCCTGGCTACGCCACTGCATAGGAATCAATACCAAATTAGCCCACCAAACTTGCATCTTCGAAAATATTCATTTGAGCGTCATACACACAAGCTATTACTGTAGGATAGTAAACCTACAATAGCCTATGTCAATGGATACATCGCTACAGTGCGCCTTTCTTATTTTATTTTTCTTTAATTAGGCGCTGCCCAGATTCTCTCCAGTTGCGCGGTTTTCTTCAGAATCGGACTAGTTTTATTTCGAAGTTGCGAGAAAACGATAGCAGTCGCGAGCTTTGTGCTGGTTGATTTTGTTTTATTTCAAACCAAGTTTTAAAAAATAAATACCATGTCTAGCTAAAAACTTTTTTCATGGTTATTTATGCAAACTTTCAAATTTTGGGCTTGTTTCAATTTGTTGATGAGTGGGCTACTTTCAATCGCCATTGAGCTGAAAATATAAAAAATATCTGGCAACTTTGCAGTACACATTCATTCATAAGTTGCAAAGCAATGATGTTGTTTTGTTTTGTTTTGTTTTATCATCTTTATCCTGCATTGCGGGAAAGCGGACTTGAGCGCTATGCATCGGTGTACGCCTTCCGACGTACACCTGACCCACGCTGCAGCCGACTGCAATGTCTGTTTTAGGTTGTCTACTCTACTTATGACTTAAATTTGGTACTACCCATTACTCGAAATCGATGACTGGGTAGAGGCAATTATCGTAAAGTTTCTTGCCCAGAGAAACAACAGCAAGTGCCGGTGGCTGGAGTCGAACATGCAGGCTCTCGACTGCGAGCCCAACGCGCTAACCACTCGGCCACTGCTGCCGACACTGCTGTTGTGAACTTATGATCATATTCCATTCATTTACAGTAGAAACCAGAGTGTAAAATTTATGAAAGAAGACATTCATATGCAAATCATCAAGCATGAGGAAATTAAGTTTGGAAGAGAAACATACCGACACCGTATACTGAAAACAAAATTTCTGCTCTGTCATGTACAAATGCTATAATACACTAATCATTTGGTTTGGTTTTGGTTGGTTTTTGGTTTTGAATCTTTATCCTCGGACTGACAAAGCCTTGATAGGTTATTCCTGGTACTTGTTCGCATACTTGTAGAGGCACTTGACGCAGGGCCGGTTACCGAGATTGGCAGAGTGAAGTTTTCCGATTGTTGAAGTCTTGTTGCCGAGAAATTATTCCATTCACTAGGTGCCGCTGAATGGAGAGCAGTCCTGAAATGCGTTGCTCAAGCGCACACTCCGAGAGTCGAACCAGCGCCGGGTGATCTTGAGCCCGGCGCGTAACCACTGAGCTATCGGGGCGGATTAGGCTAGGCTAGCTTACAGTGAAAGAAGAGAATGCTGCTGATGACAGAGTGATGTGGTGGACTACAATTTTGCTTTTGAAGTGGGAATAAAGCTAGAAGAAAACACAGCGAATCTAGGATATCTCAGTTTTAAAGTTAGAACTTCAGCCCATTGCCATTTTGACAGATGTCATTGGTATGGTAGCTTGAGAGTATTGATTGACTTGCATATTATCTACAAATGGAAATGGAAACATATCTACCAAAATATGAATTGCCGTAGTTAAATGCAAGTTAGGCACTTTAGCAAAATGGACACATTCTATTTAGGTTATATAATATTCATTGAATAGGCTACAGAATACCTGTGTTTAAAAACCTGAACTGTTAGTCTAGTGCAGGGGTCATCCAACTACGGCTCGCGAGCCGGAACCGGCCTGCGAACTGATTTCATCCAGCCCGCCACGTGCTGCGAAAATAACAGCTGCACTACAACTACAAAAAAGTTACTAAGCTTTTTGTAAAGGACTGACGTTGCTGTTGAGCTGCACGCAACCTGCTAATGATTTTTCCGTATTGTTTCTTATGAAACAATTCTGGCAAATAGCAGTATTAGTTGCCTGTGCCTATCACAAATTATTTGAAGTTCTACAAATTATTATAGATTTTAAAGCTAAAATAAGAATTGTTTTTATAATAATACTTTTTTTATAATACCGGTAATGTTATAAATTCTGTACCTGTGCTTCCTTTGGCATTAGCAACTACCGTCTTTGGCTTTGCTTTCTTGTGTAATAGAGACTTTTTTGTTAAAATTGTTCATTCTTATGTTCAGTTTTGTATGTTGAATTTGTAGGGGAGAGAGGGGCTAAAAGTCACACGGGTAAGTTGTCACAAGCCTGAGTTTAGCGCACCCAGTGTAATAAACTTCTTTCTGGCGTCATAAAAAGCGAGTACTACTTCCCTGGTTACACGTTGAGATCGGCCATGTTGGTTTAAGCAACAGAAGTGAACAAAATCTAGACAACAACCTGTAGTGATTTTCTGCTTCTTGCGAAGACGAATTGCCCAAGGTAGGTATTTTGATACAATTTAAACGTTTCTGAATATATGCGGAATCTTTTTGTTTCTGTTAGTAGTGACTAATGTCAGTAATATATGGATGAACTTATCGTTTAAAATGCTGAAGCATGTTGACCAAAATTTGGAATTTAAAAACTAAAGATGCTTTGAGGTAAGTTGTCACATTGTGTGACAACTTACCCCGAGGTTCAATACTAATACTTCATTAACCATCTTGTTTCAATCAGAGTGTATTTCTGTAAATTCTGTCATAAATAAGCTAAACCTACTGTGTTACCAATAATTCTTGTTTCTTTCTCATATAAAATCAGTACCGGTAGCTTATATTTTTGCAGATGCGGAACTACCAAAGGAAAACTGAACGTGGACGGTATTCGAAAGACGCGATGGAGGCTGCTGCAGAAGCGGTTGTGAATGGTGGCCTGAGCATCAGAAAATCTGCCAGCAACAATGATGTTAACTACAAAACATTAAGTCGTTATATTCCAATCTAAACCACAAGTCAAGCCTTGTTTGAAGACACACATGTGCCTTCTTCAGGCTCCGCCTCATCTACTCAAATCTTAATTCCTCCACAAACTCTACGACCATTTGGGCACCTCAAAGCAAGGAAGAAGAGCTCCAGGAAAAGGAAGAAGAGAAAATCTGAGATATACACAGACTCATCTGTTATGAAAAGGATGGCAGAAGAAAAGAACAGCAAAAGAAAAGGGAAGAAAACAGCCGCTAAAAGAGTGATAAAGTTTCAAAAGAAGACCAAGACTCCAGCACCAGAATCATCAAGTGAGGACAAGGAAAGCTTAGATGAAACAACCTTGTGCGATGATACCACCGATGAAGACTCAGATGATGAAAGTTGTGTTCAGACACCACTTAGTCTTGATAACATAGATATGGACGACCACATTGTTGTGAAATTCGAAAGTGATCGAGCCACACAATATTACGTTGGAAAAGGTTTAGAATTCACCAAAGATCAGATTAGATCAAACTTCATGCGGAAAAAATGCCTTGATAAATTTGGAAACATGCAGTTTCATTTTCCTGAAAATCCTGATACTTACCTTCATCCACTAGACTGCAGTGGTTCCCAAAGTATGGGTCGCGACCCAAACATGGGTCGCGAAGGGTCAGTAAATGGGTCGTGCAAAGATGATCTAAATCTGCCAAAATGGGACTGTTTTAAATTAATTTATAAAGAAACTTTTTTTTTCTTCTATTGAGTTGTTTTAATCCCAACATCGACAGTATTATTGCATCTTACACTTTTATTTGGCTTCTTTTCTATCAAAATCAATTATGGCCTAGAGTTTTACCGGCATTCAAGTCACTTTCTTCAACAAATCACGTTAAACGTAGATTATTCTTTAAGTTGACAATTTAAGATTTCTGAACTATTTTTTTAATATGACGTTAATTTTTATCTGCGACCCTGGTTGCAGGGAAGCCGCTACGTAGGCTGTGTTATAAAATGTTGTCAAACGAATACTTAAAGAAGAACAAGAAGAGACATCCGACATGTGCAAAAAAATGAGCGTAAGCTATTTTTAACCACCAAGAAAGGCACTGAAGCCAAGCCGGTTTGACTCTCCAACGAATCCAGCACTTTTACTTAGCCTCTGAGCAAGACGAGCTACAGTACACCACTCTACAACTGGTTGTCTGTGTCTTGTTTATAGCAGGCAAACATTGCAAAAACAGTATAGACTGTTGAAATTGTTTATACAAATTGTCTGCGTCTTGGGTCGCGAGATGTTCACCAAACTCATATTTGGGTCGCGCTCAAAAAAGTTTGGGAACCACTGCACTAGAGGATGTTGTCTTCAAGCTTCCAATTCCACTTTGTGGACAAACAAAACGAGGAGCAAACTTGTTTAGCTTTCACTGCTCTCAATTATCTGAGTACAATGTGCAGTAGTTTTGGACTCCACACAAAAGCCAATTTTAAAAGTAACAACAAATACCATACTTGTAAAGTGAATACTATGTATAATTGGCTTTTTAATGTAGCCTATCTGTACTATCTTATTAATTCCATTGTACTGCATCCTAAATAAACTTTATGCGTTACAAACTGCATGTGACAATTTACCCCAAGGTTTGTGACAACTAACCCGGAGGCGGGGGAAAAAGTCTCACCTCAGTGCTCATTCAAAATGTCGAAAATTTTTGATAAAGAATATAGTTATGTGGAATATTATATGTACTTCAAGTACTCGAAGTGCGACAGTAAACCTTAGTTTGTAAATGTTTATGAAATTCCCACCCAGGGCGTGTAGATGGTTCAATTAGTAAATTTTGTGACTTCTTGCCTCTCCTTCCCCTACATTTTTCCACCAGGCAGCCTACATGTTGGTATTCTGTTTTTATCATTCGGCAAATGGGGACACACTGGACAGTCTAGGCCAAATTTGGAAAGATGTAATGTTTTTTCAAAAGCACGATGCCCTGTAGTGTATCACAGCAAGGGATAACGTATCCAGCAACCTTTCGATTTTCATCACAATTTTGCTATTCCACCACTGACTTTGTTATTTATTGTGCTCAATTCAAGTCAATGGAGATTCTAGATAGTTGTATATCTTTTCCCAGTTGGTATCCGGCCCGCAGCTGTTAATCTCGCAGCAATCCGGCCCTCAGAGAAAAAAGTTTGGTGACACCTGGTCTAGTGGTTAGGCTATAGCTGCAATGCACCACCCAAGTCAATTAGCCTGGCTTTTAAATCTTTAAAGTTGTGCTTGTCAAAATGATATTTTTTAGAAAAAATTTATTCCAATTAAATTAAACTTAAGACTGGCCAAATGAATTATATATTTATAAACTTTTCAGTCGTATCCAACCTTACACAGCCTGGTAGTTGAAGATTTAGATTAAGTAGGTGGGAAGGCAAGGAAGCTAGTGTTCATTTCCACTTTTAGGTATACCTTTAAGTGTCTTTCCAAAGACACAGCTGCATGCTCTTGAGCGGTGTCAAACCGGTGCATTTTCGAGTATCTTGCCATGTCTCTCATCACTCAGCTATATGCAACCACCTTGTCAACTGGTTTTTGATATGTGGTGTGTTAGTAACACTATCGAAAATCAAGAACTTCAGTAAGATCTTCTGTCAGGTTAGCCTGTGTATAATATCTTGTTATTATTTTTTATAAGGAAGTGACAATTTTTCCACACTTAATACCAAGGTTACAATCAGGTGTTGCCAGAGTTAGGATTAAAGTTAGGAAGGGTTAAGGTTAGAGTTAGGAATAAGATTAGGGTTTTGATCTTTCCTGGGACTAAAAAAAATTTCCAAAATACAAGCTTTTATTTTCAACAGCTTTAAACTTTTCTCAAATTAGGGCAGATTTTCTTATCTGGCAACACTTTTGAGGCTATTATTACACTACCGGTATATAGTGTAAATATAGCCACAGCCTTAAACATTTCTCAAATTAGGGCAGATTTCCTTATCTGGCAACACTATTGAGGCTATTATTATAGCCACAGCTTTTTTTATAAATGGCTCTTGCTGTCCTATCAGTTAGCTAAAATGTTTTATTCTAATTTTCCATCGACTATAAGACATGTACCTGATTACAGGTACCTCTAAACACCCATTGTCAATGTTGTAGGATAAAGCTCCTAAAACAAGTATGAATGAAGCTGGTAATCCTGACATTGGTCGACAATGCCTGGCAATGAATATTCAGCCCTCTAAGCTTCTGGCGGCTCTGGTCACTTAGAAGTCATTAAATGGCCTTCGAAACTACCACGTCGGTAAGCTATGTTTGATCGCCGGCTTCCACAAGCCAACATTTCTCCACTTTGCATACGTATGATCTTGATCAATCAAGTTTATTTTTTCTATCCGGTTTTTCTTCTTGCGTTTGAGGTCGCCACAGATCACGTTGTTACATCCAGGCGCAGCAGCCAATGGATTGTGTATTCATCGAGCGTTGTTAGGTCCACATGTCTATCTTGTGGTCGATATACAGGACATTGATAGATAATGTGGTGTGCGGTTTGAAAACCTGAGCCACACGCACAAGATGGTGAATCGGCGAGGCTCCACTGGAACATGTTGCTGCTAAAACGGCCCACTCCAGTCCGCAGGCGATTGAGCTTCACCCATTCCTTCCGGGTAGTTCTGCTCCAGGTGGGGTGTTGGTATTGGGAAGGACTGTGAATTGGGTTGGTCTCGCAACTTCTCTCCGTTCATCCGGTTGATACAGCATAATTACTAGCCATGAAGGAATTAATAACCAACAAATCTTACTGAATAAAAAGGAGACAGTGAAAACAACACACCAAGGCTTATCCAGTCAGCTGCCATCTTCAATAAATAAAAAGAAATAGTTAGCAAACGTACAGTGTAAACTAAAGACAAGAATCAAGATACGTTCTCCATTTTTTTCATTGTTTATGTTTTTGTGATTATATCCAACAGTAGCCTAAAGAGAGTCCACTGCAGCATAACAAAGAGAAGGATAGTTGCTGATTGAGATAGCTCATTGCATTGGCCATCAGCTCAGTTGTCGGAATATCGGTCTATCACTGTTTCTATCAGACTGAGCTTGTTCTCTGGTTATGTTTCTCTTCATTATCGCAGTTAGGACAACCAGACTGCAAAGCAATATGCTTCAGTGTAACTTAAAACAAAACCTCATGATTTATTGAGGATTAAAGATCAATAAGTCATATAATTTCCAAGAATTTTTTTTAAACTAGTGTTTGACTTTTAGTGCATTTTGTAATTTTGTATGAAACATTGTACATTTGAACCAATTTTAAAAGAAGAATCATCAGAAAAGAAACCTCAGCAATGGAAGATCTTGGTGAGTGTTACATTTCATTTTAAATATTATTTCAATGATTGATTTGATCTGAATTTTTCTTCATTGATTTCCAAGAAAACCCAGTACCGTAATTTGGGGTGAATAGGGACTGCGGGGTGAATAGGGACAAAAAACAAATTTTTGTATGTTTTTACAAAAAAAAACTAGTTAAACTTAATATTCCAAACACAATATTTGCTTTGCGGATACAGTTCAGTTTATTTTTTTGTTTTGTTGGCGAAAAAGAAAGACACAAAAAGCAAAAAGACAATAAACACAAATAATTCAATAAACACAATACACAATAAACACAAAATTGCGATTGAAGGTGGCACACTTGACGTGGTAGCTGACTTTTGCTACCTTGGTGATATCATGTCTTCTGGAGGGGGGTGTGAGCATGCGGCTATAACTCGGTGCAAGTCAGCCTGGAAAAAGTTTAGAGAACTTCTCCCTATCCTCACAAGCAAGCAACTTCCTGCTGCAACCAGAGGACAAGTTTACTCCAGTTGTGTGAGGAGTGTCATGCTCTATGGCTCTGAAACGTGGGCTACTTTAGCAAGCACCGTCAAGCGCCTACAACATAATGACAGAGCGATGGTAAGATGGACCTGCCTGGTCGGGCCTGAGGACAACATCCGGTTTGAGACTCTGCTATCAAACCTTAAATTAAAAGACATCAGTGAAGTCCTCCAATTAGGCAGACTGAAATAGCTTGGTCACGTTGAGCGCAGCTCAAGCTGGATCTCACAGGTCAGATGTGTCAACATCGCAGCACGGCGGGGTCAAGGTAGACCAAAACTTTCTTGGGAAGAACTTGTAAAACGTGACCTTGTAGCCCTGAATATGGACTCTGCCAACCCAATAAATCCCGAGGTGTGGAGGGGAAGACTTCGTTCTCGACAGACAGACAGGCCACACCCTCGACATGAGGATTAATTCATGGCCTGTATAATCTAAATTGGTTGATGATGATGATGAATTCGCACAACAAAAATTTTGAAAAATTACTTTCAGTTTGGTGCATTCTGAGAGCATTTTCAACAAAATTGTGGGTATGAATATTTCTGTAAAATGGTGCTGTCCGGTGGCATAGCAAAAGGATAAGATCATGTTTTCTTCGGCATTTTTCGGAAATAAAGCTAAGTCTCTATGTTTTCTCGGTCCACGACATTAAGGCGCGAACAAAACGGCGCGAGACAAAAAGGCGCAGAAAAAAGGGCGCAGAGACAAAATGGCGCAGAGGCAAAACGGCGCAGACAAAACGGCGCCAAAGTCAATGTAACAATTTTTTTTTCTTTTGAAAATACTTAACTCAAGCGCGAAGGTTGATCAATAATAGTTTTGATTCAAACGCGTTGCTCACTTCAAGTTCATTTGGGAAGCACGAAATAACATTATTGTAAAGAGAAACTGCTGTGCAATAATATCTAATTTGTGATAATTAAATAAGTTCAATAACACTCAATGACATTCTTAATTCAAATGCGTTGCTCCTTATATTTGAAGTCAAGTTCAGTCGGGAAGTAAAGACCACATTTGGTCGGGGAGCAATTTGAAACAGCGTACATTTGTTTGCAATAAGTTCAAAGATTGTGTCGCATCATTTTCAAGACAAAATACGGCGAGATTAATATTCCCGCATCACACTTTGCGTTCTGTCTCTCACACTAACAACCGTGACGGCTTATCAACTGCCAAGAAACTATTTATTCTGTAATTATCCAGCTGGCAAAAGTGCGACCACAGTGCTTAGATGTGAAAATTGTTTGTTTTGAAAGGTACGAAGATCGGAAACAAATGTTTGCTTGAGATGTAGGCAGATTTGGCTACAAGCCGCAAAAATATATTCTTACACAGCTAACAATTCCATTGATTTTGCATTGATGTTGATTCAAAGTCTGGCAACGTTGAATCAAAGTTATAGTGGCGGATATTGTTACCTGGATAATTGCTTTGTAGTACAGAATTAGCGCACGTGACAGTTCAGAGAGATGGGTGTCAAAGATAGGATGCAAATCAATACCACAGTTGGACGGAATCTATGGCAAACCAGACGGGTTTTATTTTTACTTTTCGAGCTGGGTACAAATTGCAACGGTTTGCCGATGATTAGCGAAATCAGGAATTGTTTATTTACTACGTTTCTGCAGTAATTGTGAATGGGCGTAATTGTTGAGAAGGTGTCTGTGCTGACTAGGCAGCAACGCACATTACAACTGATACTTCATACAACTGTTTACAATTCTGGTTAAACTTTAAAGAGTTTACTAGTTCTGTGTCACATTAACACTATGATGTATGTTCCAGCCAGCAAAACTGGTCCTTTTTACATTGATTTATCGTCAGCAGACATTGAAACAATGTAAAAAAGACCATCTTTGCTGACTGGGAGAGCATGTACGATCAAAGCATTTTTCTACAAACTGCGCCAATCGGACTTGTTTTCATCTCACCGACCTCTGTGATGTCACAACGGGAACTTTGACTGTTGAAGTTTTTGATTCAAGCGTGCTATTTTTAGCTCCTTACCAGCTGTGTAGTTTTGAGAATGGAATGTGGCCTACGAAAATAGTGGTAAGGTAGAAAAACACGGTTCACACTCATTGCTTGTTTTGAAATCGCCAAGGTTTTTTTTTTCAAGTCTTTTGCGCTGTCTGGTAAAATAATTAATTTGCAATGTTCCTCAACTGAACGAAACTGCACAAATGAAATTACGCACTGCATTTCACAACAGTAGGCTACTTTTTTTCAGCAATTAAAAAAAAATTCTCCAAAGTTTTCTGGTTTAAACTTTTGGACTTGCTTTCCAACACTTCCCTCCCAAGCCGAAATAATTTGTCCGTGTCCATTCCTTGGAGGCCAGTCGCCGACGGATGACATCAAAAGCATTTAAACTTCTTTAAGGAGCAACGCATTTGAATTAAGAATGTCATTGAGTGTTAAACTCATTTAATTATCACAAATTAGATATTATTGCACAGCAGTTTCTCTTTACAATAATGTTATTCGTGCTTCCCAAATGAACTTGAAGTGAGCAACGCGTTTGAATCAAAACTATTATTGATCAACCTTCGCGCTTGAGTTAAGTATTTTCAAAAGAAAAAAAAATTGTTACATTGACTTTGGCGCCGTTTTGTCTGCGCCGTTTTGCCTCTGCGCCCTTTTTTCTGCGCCTTTTTGTCTCGCGCCGTTTTGTTCGCGCCTTAATGTCCTGCTTCGATGTTTTCTTGTTGCTAATTCCAGACTGAGATATTTGAATGTTTGGTATTGGCAAAACTCGCTCTTTTAATGCAGTTTCGTTTAAAATTAGGCAAACTTTGTTTTAGAGACATAGGTTGATTTGATTGCTTTTTTTTGCGACATTATTACAGTTTTATTATTTATCAATTTTCTCCTTGGTTAATTCAAAAAGCGATGTTATTCCGGTAAGTCACTAACTTTTATGCTCTGAAGTCAACCCAAAGTTTAGAAAATGTAACGTCATAGAGGTCATACATCTTGATGAGTGTCAAACAAAAAGCTTTGAGACAATGAAGTTACTTTAAATAGGCTATTTCTGATATATTCAAGTTTTGTATAACGAATAGCTGTTTAGATGTTAATCTAGATCGAACATGCGATCTCAGCAGTTGCAGATGGCTTGCATCCTTGCACAGTTTAATGAGAAATTACATCATAGGCTAAAGCTTTTCTTGTAAACAATGTATTAACATCCGTAAATTCAATTTGAAAGGTTGAAACCCCCGAACCCCCCTCCCTTGGCTACGCCACTGGTGCAAGACATGCAAGACAGTGGTATATTATTTAATTTCTCTTGTTTTCTACCAGGGCTGGAAAAAATGTTTAGGTTCCCGGGAATCTGTTTTTTAGAGAAAAAATTTCCCGCGGCTTACAATCACGATATGAGAACCTTATATTTTACTGATCTTGGGGGCTGACATAAACCTTAAAAGTCATGTCGACATATTCTTGATGCCCCCCTTATCGAAAATTGTTCTTTGTAATACCGCTTTGAAGGAGGATTACGAGTTACGACTATGAACAAAAGAATAAATTTTAAACTTCATTTTGAATTGAAAAGACATGCCGTAATGTCTTCCAACCTTAGTTATATATTTTTTCATTACGTAACGTCTTGTAGGAATAAATTGAAAATCAGTATGATCACTCAAAATGAAAGCAATGGGACTACGAATCCTCACTAAACCAATCAATCAATGGTCTTGTTGCACCAAACATGACAACCTTATATTTTACTGATCTCCGGAGCTGACGTAAACCTTAAGGCACAGATCTGTTGACTCAACGCAAACCCTTTAAAGGTTGGGGGGGGGGGGGGGGAGCTGTCAATTCAACTTTTTTGTATCAACAGTTGTATCTCTAAAACCACTAAGGCTGCGACTACGAGATTTCTTGACTTTTTCTAACTTTTATTCACCTCTATTGAGCTGAAATTTTGAGCGAATAAAGGTTATAAATTGAAAGATATAAGGCATTTCTCAGCACATCCTCTGAAATATTTCATATTCTATTGTGAAACATTTTCCCACCAGCTGGATGAAAGCAATTAATTTGGCCCATGTCTCGTTAATCCTAACTGTTTCACAGCGTGAAGGGCATTGGCTGTATGTAAAATAATGTAAAAAAAAATTAATCACAACATTACAATGCACGTTCTTCATTACTCTACAGTCTACATGCTCTACCAAAAAATAATGTGTAAACTCCCACTACAAATTACACTCATAAGTGACCTCAACATTACAAAGTATATGAGCACTTGAGCAGTGCTAAAATTCACATAGTTTTAATTTTCAGATATGCTCAGCATGAATAATTTTACAAAGTGAATCCCAAATTTTGAAATCGTGTCAAAATAACAGAGATATCACTCCTAAAGCATAAGAAGAATCGACAGCCCCCCCCCCCAAACTGAGCAAGACTCCAGGAGCCCAACCTTCTAAAGGTTAAAAGTCATGTCGATTTATTCTTGATGCCCCTCTTATCGAAAGTTGTTCTTTGTAATACCGCTTTGAAGGTGGATTACGAGTTACGACTATGAACAAAAGAGTAAATTTTAAACTTCAATTTGTATTGAAAAGACATGACGTAATGTCTTCCAACCTTATCACATTTTTTTCATTACGTAATATTTACCACCACCAAACCACTTTTGACGATCGAATTTGATAATTTATTACTCGGTAAAATGTTTAGATGATGCACATCATTATACGCCGATTTGAGATATAATTGCATTTATGACGTCGCATGGATGAAAAATTTTTATAAGTTTATACTCTGCTGAGATTAAAGAAGAAACATAAATGATAAGTATTGGAGAAATTGACTCTCCTTTACAACTTAAGAATTGAACTACTCAAAACTGCTGAAACAAAACGTTTTGTTTAAGTGAAAGAATCACTGCAAGCAACCAATGCCAAAATGCGCGCGGAAGAAGTCATGGGAGTGTGAGGTATCAAAAATTTAACAGGTTGTTATTTTTCTACATCAATGTGACGTTAGTTAAAACTTTAAAAAGTCTATATCTCTGCTTCTGTAGAAAATCTTTTTATCTACTGTACAGTTTAGTCATCAAGGTTTTCCATACTTTTTTTTAAAGAGAGAGCTTTTATCCCCCCCCCCACCCTTGCAACTTGAGTTGACTTACTTGAGGTTGGGATCCAAATATTAAAAAAATAATATGTATTAATAAAAAAAAAAGAAAAAAAGATGATGCCCAAAACATTGGGTGGGGGCGCCTGCCCCCCCCCCCTGCCGGCGCCACTGGTTAAGGCTATATTAGATTAGGTTAGTGAAGTTGGTTTATATTTTTAAGTACGGTAAGTTTAAGTTTTTGTTCAAAGCAAGCTTGTAGCAAGGTGTAAAAAATTGACTCTTCTAATGTGATCGGAATATCAGAGCTGCTGGTACATAATGTAATGTCCCTAGTGTTTGTCAAGTCTAGCCAAAGAAGTAAATTAAATATGCAGCTGACTTTGTGTCCATGGGTAGGCGTAGTCATCCTTAAATGTAGATTTACTCTACAAAAGTCATTTCCCTTTCAATTTTTCTTCCACCTGGAGGGAAATTTATCTACATGCTGAATGCTCAAAATCTGGTCTAAAACAAGTTGGTGAAGTATATAAATGTATCTTTAGAAAGTTGTTAAGAAATGTACTTAAGCGGGAATGCTTGGTAACCTGTCTCAGTTGGTAGCTTTGTAGCAAAAAAGTAGTGAACATACTTTGGGAAGACTGATGAATTACCACACCTTTTTTGTAAAACGAAAAGCATAAATTTATTTGTGCTGTTTTAAGAAAAATCTTAAAAAATCGCATTGCGTGGGAAAGTACGAGAATACGTGCACAAAGACCACAACGCCAAATCTTTCTAGGCAGACAACATAAAAATTTTTTTTTGCAATTGATAAAATTTCCAAAACTCCTACATTGTGCAATAATATATATGCTTAAAGGTCCAAGCTAACCACGGCCATGGCGTATGACGAGTTGGCGTCGGGTTTTGTTTCAAATCAATCTTTGTGGTCTACTGGAAACCACTTTGTTAAAAAGCTGGTTTAATGAAACCATGTGAGTTTAAAGTCGTAGATATCTAGGTTGCTGGTTTGTGTGTCCAAACTATTTTTCAAGCACAGACGTATTACCATCATCGTTCACGGTGCTATTTCAGAGTTTTTGTAAAGATTGTTGATTTAATTTTTGCATTGAGGCCTGTTTAATATACGTCACTTGTTCGCTTGGCATTTCTTGGTGAAGTGGGTAAAATCTGCTACGTTGCGTGTTGGCAGATCATGTTTTGTTATGAAATCGTGTATATCGATGTTGTCACGTATCTTGTAATAAAAATTTACGTGTGTTTCCTGCTGTGTTCAATACAAAACCATGTTATAGCCTAACTATTTTAGCTTTATCGAGCATCTTGATTTGTGTGATCGCCTTTTAACATGAAAGCTGTTTTATTTTCTCTGAAAACGTATGGGCGCCAGTATTTCATATCAATCAATCGTCTTTTATGACCAGAAAGATTTGCAGATCATTGAAGCGAATTTCTGTATCGGTATAGGCAAGATTGGTACGTTGTTTTTGGGACACATTCTTTCTTCGAAACTTAATCTGGTTCAACCACGCTGAATCACCATGGATGTGTACAAATATCAACACAGAAAAGTTGTCATTTTTACGTCGCATCAACGTCAAGCGACATTAAAAGTTTTGAAACATTGTAAAGTCATACAAACATCGAAGTGTTTTATAGATGTGTGATTTATTAAATGTTGTGGGAGATTTTTAAATATTTAGTTTAAATGGAAAGACTGTAAATGAAAACTTATAAACTGTCGTTTGGGCTCAATGTTTAAACAAAACGGAGGAGTTTCTTTTCGCATCTCCATAAAGATTACATGACGCTTTTGAAGAGTCGTGGACTTTGCCTGGAGGATCAAACTTTTGTCTCACTTTTTCCCGGATTCTTTTCAGCAAGAACCGAGGCTTTTTGATAAAGTTGAGAAAATTCGATAAAGGCGATAGCTGGATTTTATGATTTTGCACAAAAAAAATTATGAAATCGATCGCTTTTCCCGCATGGTGCTGCACAAGTGCAAAACCTGCTTTAATTCTGACACCTTTGGTGAGTCAGACCTACATACTTCAGTATTTGCACACCGTAACGCTTGACTGCGTGTCTGCTATTTTAGAATGTGATTTGCTCCGTATGTGGGCGACGAGCACCAAATGGAAATGGATTTTTTTCTACTTTATTTTTGTGACGAGGCTAATAATAATAAAAAAATTGCTCAATTATCTGGTGACAGATCGCTTAAAAATTAACCACCATAGTTCGAATCACCGTGTTAAAGTATTTCCAGTTCTGAGTGTTTCCAAGTTCACCAAAATACCCCAAAAAATTCAGGAAAAAAAACGAAAAATAACGAATGACACAATCACTTGTATCACGCAGACATTGCAGGAAACTTTCGTGGGGATCTTCCATGTCCAACGAAAAGAAGCATTTTAAAGATGATTAAATTCGAATTCATGTTATCAAATCCATGTCAGTGATCATCGTTTTCATGTTCACTGTAGCTCATGACCACCGACGGCGCTTCAAAAGCTCAGACCAACTATGGCTCTCGGCCGGATAAGGAATTTGCACGAAATTCTTTTGACACCTTATCTGTGTTTTTTACATTGATTCAGCATCTATAGACGTTAAATCATTTTAAAAAGAATGAATTTTGCTATCTTGTTCTTGGTGAACCCAACGTTTTTGTTACGCAATCCAACATTGCTTGTATATACTGAAAGATATTATCACGATTTTGCCGCATGCATAACACTAACAGTGCATCAGTGGACGTCTGTAGCTTTGAAGGAATTTTTTCTTCGAATGCTGACAAGTTGATGAAATTGACCTTTTGCACAAAAGTTACGAGAAAGTACATTGACGCTATTTATCGGTCACTCGCCGTCAAAACACTGTTGTTTTTCTCCTACGTTAAAATTATCTTTGAGCAAATTATCCTGCAATTGTTTTGGGTTATCAGCGAGTGTAAGTTTGTTCGGCAAGGAGCTGTCTTTCAGCGTGCTGCCACAAATGCATTGTGCGTTTTGTATCAGAGTCGAAAGTACAAAAAGAACTAGTTTGAGATTCGAGATTATTTAATTGTTTAGCGTGGTGTCAGTGCATACCCAGACAACAAAACTTGTTATTTTTACAGTGATTCAACGTCTGCAGACAGTGGGAATGCGAGGGCCCTGTTTGTAGTCAATGGCATAGTGGAATGTGGCAATTTCAGTCAAAAGGTGCCTTTGTTTACATTGCTTTCACATTGTTTGACGTTCAATCAATGGAAAGGGACAACGTTTTGTTCGTTGTAACAAGTGAAGGGAACGAAGAAGAATTTAGGTATTACTTAAAATTACAGTTTGAACTGCAGTCAGATCGGATTGAGGTTTGATTGTTTCATAGTTTTTTTTGTCACAAAATAAAGATGGGAACAAATGAGTTGCGCGCCATTGTTTCACTCTATCCAAAGTCTGCATTGTCTTATCGATTGCGTTTGCCTCTTCAAACTGTTGATATCGGAATTGCGAACCATATTGGCTATCGTTGTGATAATGTGCTGCCTCACACCTTTCTATTTATGGCTGGATAGTCGAAAGTAACTGTAAAGTCCACGAATTCCACTTCTTCAAAAGTATCTAGCGTTGTCTTGTACTAGTAGGGCATTAAATTTAAGACGGGCTTGAGCAAATGGAAACAATTAAGTGACATAATGACTTCACAGAAGCCCATTACGAGCACGTGTCTTTATTAACCGATTCCAACACAAATTGAAATGGTAATCACTACGCCAGTGATGTTCGTGTCGCTGCAGTGACGTCATGAGTCACGTGATAGTCGGAAAAAAATCTTATTTTGTCTGGTTTTGTTTCATCTGCCTTGAACTGGTTTTGCCGAAAGGAAATTGTTCGTATCTCGACCTAAATTTTGTTTTATGTCAATCTCCCAAGAAAGCGAACTCGACCAAATCCTCTTTCATTAGCAGAAAAATTTTCTACAGTCATTAATTTCATCGCTTTTTGTTGAATTAATGTACACGATCTGTCAGTTTACCGGAATATGTTGGCGGCCCTGTATTTGTTTTTTCTTGTGATGAGACTTACATGGATATTGATAACGTCAAACGAAGCGGATATAAACGAGAATGACGTCATTGTGATCTTAAAATATTGCATAGTGGCCCGTGGGACAAAGGTTAATTATTGTTGTCGCCTGTTATTGCTCTGATAGAGCGTATGACACTCCCATGACCCTCATGTTCCATCCATAACGTTTCACTGTAAAAAAAATCAGCGATTTTCTTACATTCTGACCACATACGTTCGGACTTGAGTTGAAAGCGTTTAATCACAGCCTCCCACTGAAACCGGTGGGCGGGATTTTTGAGACCTAGTTTAGTTAATGATCTAGCATTCTAGCAAATAAAAAATAGCCGTTTTTACTTGTAAAAAATACAGCTTCTGTTGTCATTGAAGCTTTGTTTGCCATTGCCTGATAAGTTTTTTGATATTAATTACATTGATGGTGCATGTTAAACAATAAATACTATTAATACTACAAAAAAGTGCTCAATGCTAAGCAAAAAAGCCAAGCAGAGCAAATCACATCAAATATAGTTATTACTTTTTAAAACCTCTACAGCAGCGGTTCTTAACCTTTTGCCTTGTCGGCACCACCTTGAAATTATCAATCAATTCTCGCACCCCCTCCTAGGATTGGCTGAAAAGTAATAGTGGCCTACAGTTCGAAATTTTTGTTGAAACCTGGTAAAACAACTTTGCTTCTTACTTCATATTATAACAAACTTTGATAATTCAGCATCCCTGCACCACCTAGGCACAGGTCTCGCACCCCTTAGTGGTGCGTGTACCCCTGGTTAAGAACCCCTACTCTACACCTCAATAGAATTTCTATTTGAATAAGGACCTTCCGATGATCCTTCTTTTAGGATGAAACAGGCTGGAGAGGTTTTAGAAAGTAATAACTGTATTTGATATAGGCTAGTGCATACTATGTTTCAAGGCGCTGCACATGTCGATGCGAAAAAAATAAATAATTGGCAAAAAGTTTAGTAGAATGTTTTCGAACAAGTTTTGAATTTCCGTTAACTATCTACTTTCTTTACATAAATAAGGAACCAATTCCAGCAGGTAGCAGCAACGGTTGGAAGCCATACCGTTGGCGTATTGCGTCTTGCATGTAGAATTGCATAGCACAACAGCAAATAATGCCGAGAACGTAAACATTTGACATACATGCATGCATATACTGTATATATATTACATAATATATCTTGATTGCAAAACTGCAATAGAAAAATCTCACAACAGAGAAACTTGGCACTTCATTGCCTCCAACCCTTGATGGGAGGAAAGAATTTAATAATGATGATGTCAATACATGAGTAAAGCATGAAAATGACTGTTTTTGTGCTCAGGTTTATTAATTATGATTGGCAGCTTGTTGCAAATATCAAAATCTTCCTTAGGCACCACATCAAAAAATAATGCTTCATATGATTCACCCAAATTCACTTCCTTGAACGTCTAAGACTAATGATCTACCACTATTGGCAATCGGCATCTTACATGGCACCTCATGGTACTCTGATACAAATCTTGTACTACAACTTCATGGTTGGTTGGTGGGAATGGGTCGCTGGTTTTAATGCGAAAGCGTTTTGGTAGGTTATTCAAAAAGTTATTGCATGGGCTATTGCTTTTTTCACCCAAGCAAATGTTTTTTAGTAAAATTATGTTTTGAAAACGTCGATATTGGCTTGTGATCCAGATTTTGTTTGTGTGGTGGCTAAAGTAGAACAGCTAGTACATGATGTGACTTCCGGGCATGCGCTATTCAAGTTGTTGGCGTGGTTGTCATACAATGTTGAATGATAATAATCGTTGCAACTGAATCTATTGCATCCATCAAAAATAAACTAAAACAGGTCGCAAGGTCGTGTTATTCACTGCGAAAGTTTATTTGCAAATTGCAAAGATGTTTTTTTTACATGAGAAGTTTCGAAATCATACTTTCTGTGTCCAGCAGATTTATTAGCTCTCAAGTATTAACTTATCATTGCAATTTTTTTGCAACGCTCTATAGTACTTTCAGCTACTGCTTTAGAAAAGAACATGTTTACTTCGTGAGCATAAACCATGTGTCTGAAGCCAACAGGTAATTGTTTCCAAGACTATATCATACGTTATTAAAGACAATAATTTGAAGACATATGTTGAACGCTTTTGTGATGTGCAGCATGTAAGCAGCTTATTGCTTACAGATTACCTTCGTCATGTTTGCAAAGTAGGGTGCGCTTCAACTCAATGCATCTATATGCCTTAGTGATAAGAACGAATATTTTGTTGATGCAAAGTTATAAGTTCGATCCCTGCATCCAATGTATTTTTTATATATGCTGCATTTTTTACCTTGCAGAAGCTCTCCTGCAAGACCTGGAGGCCACCATCCCTCCCCCTATAACGTGCGGACCAAAACCAACGACAGGAACAGCTATTACTGGCGATGTCATCTTTGAAATGGAATCCGATATGAACGGAGATCTGGTACGTATTAACAAAGAGCTATTTCTCTAAACAACACAGCGATCAGCTCTTTGTTCCGTTCACAAAGAAGTCGGCACTTACTTTAGAACCAGGTCTTAACATTACATAATCTATAGCAACATAGCGATACGCAATATTTCTTTTGGGGTGGTCTGCTCTGCGGAAGGAGCATTCCTTGTAATGGTGGTTGTTGGTGTGGTGAGTTAAGGGGTGCTTGCCAGTCAGAAAATCGGTCCTTTTTAACATTGATTTAACGTCTACTTTTTATGTTTCCAGCCTGTATGGCCAATGTTGTAACGTTATCCTTGATCAGGAAATTTTAAAGTCAGCGCGCTAATTCCTGTACTAACATGTTGTGCAGATACGACCAAAAGGAAAGTATTATATATCTTTCTCTTGAGTTAAAGCGGTTTTAGAACTTCAATATGTTATTTGTTTGTTATTTGAAAATTTTAGTTTTGGTTTTCAAACCTTAGACCAGTGCCTGAACCATTAGGTTTGCCCCTGCTAGTTTTGAGCGTTGAAAATCTTTATATTATTTAGTACAGTAATTTCAATACAGCAACAGTATTATTCCTTATCGTTCCATTCAAGCCCTTCTGTTGAGTCGAACGTCAGTTACCGCTTTGGATTCTCAAAGTAAACAAAGTCCCGCTCTTCTTTGCGAAGTTCTTGTTTGTTGTTACTGTCATTTAATTCTCTTGTGTGCTTTAGGAATGTCAGTTTTGATGCTGTTGCCAGGTTAAGTTGTTACAAAAGCAGCAAAGTATTTAAAATAACTAGCCTACAGTAGCCTAGCCGTGATAATATTTCTGTTATGTTAAAAATTGTTTGTTTGTGACGTCATTTCTGTGGTATGTTGTAATATGTGGTTCGTTTGCATGTTATGTAGGCTGCATACACACGTACGTGTATATGTGTGTTAGTGTTAAGTTAAATTTCTACCTATGAAAGCAACTTGCAACATCCTGTTTCATCCTTTGTGGTATCTTCACTTGTTTGAGGTACGTATTGACTTTGAGATTATAGTTTGATGGTTTACAAAGTATGAATAGCCACAGGCAAAGTATTCCAGGTTGAATGACATGTAGCATTGTAGCTACAGGACTCACCCTGCGTATTGCAGATTCGCAGCAAAATGGCCCACTTTCACTTGTGGACGTGGTTACGTTGTTCATATTTTAATTTCTTCTGTTTGTGCATATCTGACCAGAAAATGACTTTTTTAGTTGAATCAATTTGGGAACGTTATACAAACGTTGAAACGGTGTAAAAAAGGCTGATATTGCCGAGGTCACAGAGACTTTACTTCCTACCAATTGTAAGATGTCGCGATGCAGTGTTGAAACGAATTAAATATTATGTTGCTGTCCTTGTGATTGAATGCGTTGTACTGTTTATTCGTCTCTCTCAACAAATTTTTCACAAGCATCGAAGGATAATAATTTACCGGTATATATATTTCAGTTTTTACAAGCTCCCTGATTTATCCCACCATTTGAACATGGGTGTTATTTGCTTATAATTGTGATCTAATAATACAGTTCGGCAAGAAATTTTGCTTGTATACAAAATAAATTTTGAAATTTTGTTTTCTGTCAACGAGATAACCGTTGTCAGCACATACGTTGATTGTGCTTTTCTTTTGTTAAGAAGGCTTGTTATCCACGGTAGCAGATTTGTAATCTCGTTTTTTGATCGATTTGCTTACAAAGGTAGATTGTCCATGGTTTGCCATCTCATCGCAACTCGTGAGAAACGCATTGCAACATGCAACTTTCTGTCAGATGCGTGTAATTTCCTTTGCAAGCCTTACGTGTGGTTTATTTTCCACATACTGCGGGGGATGTAACATTACACTGCAGGATGCTTGTGCAAAGGTGACAATTTAAAAAAAAAACAAGGCTTGCATTTTTTAGTTTACTGCTAGAGCAAGTCATGGTCTGACAGTTTTTGTTGTGCAAAAGCATTACTCGCGTCAGTTGCGTTTTCTGGTATATATATGTTAAACATGAAAGTTCGATTACGACATGTTTACAGCAGATTTTAACAAAAGACATCACTTAAACAACAGTGTCAGCAAGTAAAATACATACCACATTTAGAGTAAACTACAAGTAGCTTCAAGTTGAAACCGCACAGTTCGAAATACAGCTTGTTCCGCAATGTTTCGCGAAAAATTTCTGCAATTAGCGTGGTATTTACATGCTTTTGTGCGTTTGATATAATTTCTTGCTGTTTTGTGCACTGTTAGATCAAGATAATCAAGCAGTCAGATTATATTCTCAGATAGTTTACTTCAGCGTATCATTTACAACAATCTGAAAATACAATGCACACGATTCACTATCATTTAGGGGGTTTTTTTTTCGGTCATTTATCGGTCATTGACCGATTTTTTATCAAAATGTCCGTAAAAATATAGTCGATTCGGTCAAAATGTCCGAAAAAGTATATAGTCAATTCGGTCAAAATGTCCGAAAAAAACAACGCTTCTCTACGAAACTTAATGTTGTAGCTAGTCAGGAAGTGCAAATTTTGATTTGTATCAGCTACTTGAAAGGAAATATTTTCATCAGAAAAAATGACCGAATTTTTTCAAGTCATTTCGGACAAATGACCGAAAAGTCTCAGCGAAAAAAAAACCAGGCATTACTGAAGAATCAAAAGAAACTAAATACTTGAGTAGCTTAAACTTTCTTCATCCTGCAAACTGACCACATTTGAGACTTGCAGCAGAGGTCGCACTCATAAATCATCTTTGTGACAGCAACTTCCCAGCTATTAAGTTTGTATACGTTTATCCTATTATCCTCAGCACTGGCTTTTTAACCCTTTTCCTTGCTCAGGGCGATAACACAGCTGCAAGCATGTCAGCTTTACAAGGAAACTTAAGCGAATTGGATTCCTTATTAGAAGATCTATATGACACCGAAGAGCCACTTGATCAAAGTAAGAATCTGGTCGAAATATCTCGATTTTTTAGCTTTTATGATGTAAATTTGATAATGAAGTTTTTTTGAATGAATCGAAACTTGAAAATTCCGAAGACCTGTGTTCATCAATTTTTCCCGCCTGGTAGCCATATGTGCTGCTTAAGTTTCACTGTTTACGTTTTAACTCTGAGCTACATAAAGCGGTTTGTGGCCAGTTGTGTCACACTCTCCCTTAACTTCAATAGCAATAATTTTTCTTGAGGCAATCTCCTAGCTTGCAAAGAAAGGTTGCCAGTTTTTATTGTTTAAAGTGGCAACAAAAGGGATGATGATGAAAGTAGCAACGATTTGAAAGTGGCACTTTTTTCTAGCGGGATATGGTTTATTTCTTATGCTAATACATTGTTTAGCCAACTGCACGGAATCGCCTTCTGTTGTATACGAGAAAACGCCTTCACAAGTTGATGTCGCCCCAGAGACCAATAACAGTAGCATAGACAATTTACTGGAAGCGTTGGAAGAAGACAGTTCAGTAAATCAAAAGTGAGGCCAAATTGCTTTAAGAGTTTTCATATTATATGTTTCAAAATTACTTGTGGTTGGTCTTCAAATAAACGTTTACTACAGCTTTGTTTAGAAGCTATTTCATTTTTTTTGCTGTGTCATCAATATTATTAATTCTGCATGTGCTTTAGTGGCATTTATTTGCTTGTTTTTGTGCAATGTGTTTTAAGGAGCCATTGACACAACAATGACAGCATAAAAGATGCGGAATTTATTCGCTGTGATTCTTTTACAGCGGAGACCACACATCTTCCAGCACAAAATCCATCTCAGATCGGAATTCTCCCATCTCTGCCACCTCCGCTGCTCAACAACTAGATGACCTGATGGCGTCTCTGGTGGGCTTCCAAGTTGACCAACGGGTGAGGACGCATCCGATCGTGGAGTGCAGGGTTTAGTTTGTTTCCTTGCTTCGAATGATAGCAGGCTGTGGAGTCGAAATTTGCGGCCCCTTCGACTAACCCTTGATTCCTCTCATGATTATGAACAGTAGCTTACGCTGCTCTAGAGAGAAATGCTTGCGACCCCTCTTCGGGCTATGGCCTGCTGAACTGAACTGGAGCCGGATTAAATATTCCTTAATTTTTAAGGATCTATTCCTGGAGGTCAAAATCTTTTCAAGCTTGCCACCACAGGCTTGGTGGATAAAGGCATATTGCTTGATTCAGCACCATGCTAGGTTTACATGTTCAGCATTTACGATAGTAATCATGAATCTCTTATGTGGTCTTGGAAACATGGCTGTTTTGTGATGATAAAAGGGCAGATCCTTCGATTCCGAGGCTCAAACAACAACCTAAGTTAACAAGACGTCTTGTTAATCAGAGTAAAAAAACTGTAGAGATAATTAATCTAGTCGTCAAAGTGACGGTTAGTTAGTACCATCACCGCACTATGTGATGGCAGGGTCTAATATGGGTCTAATGTGAGAAGTTATTTAAATACCCTGTTATCCCCTCCTCGTATGTGTTAGATTGGTTCTACTTATAGTTTTACGACAAGCGTTGTATTTGGCGTCGTTATAGGTTATAGAACAGAGGTGGGCAAACTACGGCCCGCGGGCCGCATGCGGCCCGCAACAACTTTCTGTACGGCCCGCGAAAACCTGAAGCAATTATATAAAAAAATAATCCTAAAATTGCTTGAAAATTTTAATTACTACAATGACTTAATTAAACTTTTTCTTTATAAATTTCGTCTTGATAAATAAATTATAGTCTTTTTGTCACATTGTAGTGGTTTGTTTCCCCAGCCACATAGTGATCTTGCATGAATGCATGGCTATTATTAGTGTCAAAGCAGCCATTGCTAAACAGTCGATGAGGCCTACGTCACAATCGAAGTTTCTGACTTCAGCCTGTCGCATCATGAAACTTTCTTTGTCGTTTTAGTCTTGGATCAAGGCCAAGACTCTTGGTGCTGGTAGAGAGAAAAGCGGCGATTGAGATAGTTTTTCTGATTATGTAAATTCGCTCACAGATGTATTCTGTTTAATTCGCTCAAAGTGCGTCTGGCGAAGTGTTATCTTGATGTGGGTTGTATTCAAATAAATAACTGAGACAAACATTTTTTTTAGATCTTTTATGTAATACATGTAGGCTATCTGTATATAAAATCTCCTTTTCTTTCGTCACTTTAAAAATAAATAAAAGCTTGTGTTTTGACTAGTTTAGATTTGATGTTTTGGTTTATAATCTTAATTGTACTATACTGCGGCCCTCGAACAAATTCAGATTCTGAATGCGGCCCTCGAGATAAAAAGTTTGCCCACCCCTGTTATAGAAGGTCCAAATAAAGGCGAAAAAAGCATCATTTGATATTTGTATAGAACCTTTCAACGCTTCTATGCAAATAAGCTTGTTAGCCTTTCTTAGCTTTATTTGAAATATGACGTCACAGTTTTTCTCTTCATGCCACAAGCGAGAAGAAGCTGATATTAAAATGAAAACTGGCGTTGTATGATGTCTTGTCTTATTTGCTTCAGGATTCCACGGCAAGCGACAAGAGCGATCCTCCTTATGCAAAGCCTGAGAAGTCTAAGGGATCTAAAGTAACTCCTCCAAAACTGATCACAACTAACACATCTGTGAAGGAAAAGACTCCTGCTCCTCCATCTAATCGTAAGTGTTCCTATGGAAACTTATTGCTTCATCTTCTTTCAAAATCTCCAAATTTTGCAATTTCATGAACAAAGCTAGTGACATCGCATTACGTTTATTTGCTTGTCCTCCGTTGCCTTCTGCCGATGTTTTTTTCACTTTATGGTGATATTCCCCACTGGCTTGGTGATTTTCCCCAGTTTCGCCTGGTTTTGCTCGAATGATTCCTCCGTCGATCACGGCCTTGTTTCACCACTTTCACCTTACAGGTCTTTCTCCGGACTATTTTTTAAGTTTTCACGTTTGCAAACGTTGAATCAATGTAAAAATGACGGATTTTGCCGTTTGGGATAGAATAAATTTTTATTGTTATTATGCTCAACTTTATTTAAATTCACTGCCTACTCTATACTCATAGTTTGTTGAGTTAGCAGAGTAATATTCTGTATAGTGTTTCTCTTACCATCGAGCTCGCGTGCTGTTTCTGTGGTCTTATAATTCTTCTTATAATGTTTATTATTCCCGAATGTTCGTCTTTGCGAATTGATGACCACTTAGGAGGGATCTTTACCATCAAGGATTTTCTTGGGATTCGTCTCTGGAAGCAAATCGGTCTTATTTATATTGACTGACTGACGTCTGCTGACGTTAAATCAATGTAAAAAAGGGACAGGTTTGTTTGCTGATATTGTGTCATTCTCAGTCATTCATAAACTTTAGGTTGCTTGTAGTTTAAATGGAATTTGCAGACGACACCATTGGTCTGTTGCAGCTACCGATCTCGACGCCATGCTCAAGGACATGAACAAGGACCTAGTCAAGCAAGGCATCAGAGCAGCATCCAAAGGAGCGTGTGGCGCTTGTGGGAAACCAGTAATGGGAGAGGTACGTTTGCCTGTGTAAAGCTACTCCGATAACAGTAAGGTCTTCACTCTTCATTATTGAGAGTACATTGTAGGTAGGGCATGTAATAAAACAAGAAAAGTTATGAAAGCTCAGTTCTGTTGGTTTCATTGGAAAAATTCAAGATGAAATCACTAAATCGGGACATTATAAGCCATAAATTAATACACCATAATTAACGTAGCTATGTAGGTTACATACCAGAGATTACATCTCCTTTATATTGTGTTTTGTGTGCTTGGACCAAAAGCGTGATGTATTATGAAAGTGAATAGTGGGCGATGAAGAGGACAGATGTTAGGCGAATGCAAACGACAGAAATGAGGATGATTCGTATGATGTGTGGGCGTGGAAAGACCCTTCTCGGTAAACTTAGAAATGATGTCTTGAGAGAGTGGACTGATGTTGAGAATATTGAAGAGTACTTGCGTGGATATCGCCTGAGATGGGTTGAACACCTTGAACAGCAATAAGGTAGTGACAGGAAAAATGAGACAAGGAAGACCAAAGAAAACATGGGAAGACTTTGTGAAGGATGACCTGATAAAATAAATTTGAAAATTGGAGATGCCAACGATAAAGAGAAATGAAGGAATCACTGCAGACAACTAGTCGACCCTGATGTTTCGGGATGAAGACCTTCTTAGAAGCAAAATGGACAGAGGACCTCGAAACAATTTGCTGCAGAGTAAATTTACTTTTGAAAAGTAGGTCCTTGATGAAATGATTGGCAACATCTGCACTAAAAAAATATTAACTTGATGTGCGAATGCTCGCATAGCAATTTTTCATGGAAATATAGACATTTATGGTGTAGAAGACACCTTGCTTTATGCTGCACTGTTGTGGAAGCGAAACAGTTTGATGTATTCAAAATAGGTCTTGACTTTGTGGCCAATTCTTCCAATGTTTTGCGCCAGTGCAAATATTCCAGATCCACACGCACTGTAGTCGTGAAGCGGTTTGATCAAAGACATGACTCCCATTGTTGACAGTTTGTGGCGTCACTAGGCCGTTATTGCGTAACATCGCCGCAATTGGATGACTCCCATGTGTTGCAAATGCGACATTTTTGGACAAACCGTTGCATATTTTGAATTTTTAAAGATACTGAACTCACTTGCTCATTTTCCATCAGTCACTAGTTTTTACTGTAAGTGCGGCGCTCGTGAACAAACCGCAGACTGGAAGGTTGTGGGAGAATGAAAAACTAAAGACTGGTTACTCTTCAGAAACTTCTGGGTATAGTCCTGGAGAAGCATCTCCAACCTCGAGGATACATTTTTTTACAGACTGATGCGATAACTACAGCTGGAGACGAAGAATAACCATGAAAATATTAAATCGGCTATTTTGGACATTTTCTAGATCCAGAAGTATTTGCAAACGCCGATCTTTATACTTAGAAAAAGTTCTGCTTTGAAGCTTTAGCAGTTTATCATAACAATATCAATTATGACATATTGTTTTCAGCTGTATTAAAGAAAACTGGTGTACTAATGGCAACTCTCTTTTTTGTAGGTCACTACGGCGCTGGGCAAGGTTTGGCATCCAGAGCATTTCGTCTGTGCCGTGTGTGACCAGGAGATTGGTACAAAAACCTTCTTCGAAAGGGAAGGCCGACCGTATTGTGAGACCGACTACCACAAGTTGTTCTCTCCAACGTGTGCCCACTGCAACCAACCAGTACTAGGGGTGAGAAGCTAACTCTAACCAAAAAATAATAAGCCCATAATGTAGGTACTAAAATCTTGTTCTGCAAACTACTAAAGCTTGTTTGCATGTTATAACCATGCTGTATTTGAGCTTAGATCTACATTTGGGTTTTTTATTTTTTCATGAGGTTGAGCAGGCGATTCAACCATTTTACTCCTCAGCAGCTGGCTCATCAACTTTTTCACACTAACCTACAATAGTTTTCTTGCCTACACACCGGTCTGCCGTCGGTAGATGTCGATTTAACTTTCTGAGTTTTGTAGACGCTCTTACCGCTCGGTGAAGCAGCCGATTTTGAAAGTTGGTTTGTTTAGTAAAGAATCTGATTACAAACTGTAATGTGTCTAATTCTATTCATTGTATGTTTTCCAGCAATGCGTGACAGCGCTTGGCAACACTTGGCATCCAGAGCACTTCTTCTGCGCCATGTGCAGCAATTTTTTCGGGGACGAGGGCTTTCACGAACATGAGGGGAAGCCGTATTGCCGAGCCGACTTTTACAACATGTTTGCTCCAAAGTGCGCCGGTTGTCTGAAGCCAATCTTATCCAACTACATCTCTGCATTAAGCGCCCAATGGCATCCTGAATGCTTTGTGTGCAGGGTGAGTGTTTGTTTAATCGATCTTTCTTATTGTTTTGTCTCGCAATCGATCCATATTGCCTTTATCGAAATTCGTTTTTGTACCCACTAATGGGAATGGCCGATTATTTCCCTGCAACAATTTATTGTCTTCACTACTTTTCTCCATTGCGTCTTCTTCCTTCAGTGTGGTCTTGTGTGCCTCATTCTTCACCTGTTATTTTTGTACGTTTCTGTTTCTCTTCCCTCCTTAGCACATGCCCGTACCGTCTTACTCCATTTACCCTTGCGAGTTTTCAACCCTGGGGTCACAAGACGCCTGAAAATCCTGTGAATTTTTTTTTAACACTGGCGGAAAAAAATCGGTAAGCTTGAAAGAAATTTCTCCCATGAAAAGTGACTTGCTGGAAGTAAGATGCTCACATACAGTTGCCATTAACTATAAGCCTAAACAGGTTGTTTCACCTTTATTGAGATCATCAGAAGGTTTACAAAGAATGTAGCTTAGCCCACATGCTAATCCAGTGTTTCTCAACCCCAAGTCCACGGACTCAAATGAGTCCGCGGAAGGGCCTGGATGAGTCCACGAGCACAGTTGCTTTTGCTAGTAGTCAGTTCATATTGTATTACAAATAAAACGTAAAATGCTCCTATTTCACCAACTTTATCTTTGTGATGTCATAATAAATTGGCTAAAATTCCAAAACTGACTGTGTTACCGGTGAGAACACAGTCAGTTTTAGATTAGATGCCTGGTGAACAGTCTCAGACAGAATTACTTAAAATGGCTAAAAGAAAACATTTTTGCATATAATGATGAATACTTGAAGCTTGGATTTACTTCGATTGAGGTGAATGGCGAAGTGAGGCCGCAGTGTATGTTGTGCTTAACAGTCTTAGCTCACAGCTCTTTAAAGGACACGAAACTTCGTCGGCACCTGGAATCAAACCATGGAAATTTTGTTAACAAATCTCTTGAAGTATTTAAAGAAAAAGAGCATCAGGTGAAGCGAAGTCGCATTGATCGCCCAACTGCTTGGGGAGGAATAGTATATTCTCACAGTCATGCAGTGCGTGCTTCTTTTGCGGTTGCATGGAAAATCGCTTGTGCAAAAGCACCTCACACAGCTGGAGAAAATTTGATTAAACCAGCATCTGTTGAAATGGCCAGGATAATGTGTGGTGATGCGGTTGCTAACAAACTGGAAATGGTTCCTTTGTCAAACGACACCATGAAGCAGCGTATCGAAGAACTCTCAAGAAATGTTCTGCATCAAACAATCGCTGCCATAAGATGCTGTGAAAGATTTAGTTTGCAACTGGATGAGACAACCGACATTGGAAGTGATGCACAGCTCATGGTGTTTGTGCGATATTTTGACACAAATGATTTCGTTAAGCAGTTTCTGTTTTGCCGTCCACTTGCTAAAAATACCACAGGAGAAGAAATATTCAAGAAAGTGGATTACTTCTTTGAAGAACATCAGCTTGAGTGGTCTAATTGCGTGTCAGTTTGTGCTGATGGTGCTCCAGCCATGATGGGAAGTAAGAAAGGCTTCATGAGTTTTGTGAAAAAGAAAAACAATAACATTTCGGTTGTTCATTGTCTTCTCCACAGAGAAAACTTGGCAACAAAAGAAATATATACAAGAAAATGTTGCCATAGTTTTCAAAGAGGTTGTATCTGTGGTGAATTATATTAAATCTCGTCCTTTAAACACTCGCTTATTTCGTGCTTTGTGTGACGAAATGGGAGCGGAACTCAGTGGGCTTCTGTTCCATTCAACTGTTTGTTGGTTGTCACGAGGAAAGGTGCTTGAGAGAGTGGCTACCCTTAAAGAGGAAACCCATGCTTTTTTAAAAGAGCAAAATTATGAATTGCTGATCGCTTTCGTGATGATGAATGGATTGCGAAGTTGCTATTTTTGGCCGATGTTTTCAGCCATGTAAACCAACTGAATAGTTCTATGCAAGGAAAAGAGAAATTATTTTTTGATGTTTTGGAAAGTATTGATGCATTCAAACGTAAAATAAAGCTGTGGATGCATCGAATGAAAAGTGGGAGGTTAGCTGATTTGTGGAAGAGAAAGATATCAATTTGGGCGTCATTCTTCCTATCTTTCTTGAGCACCTCAACACATTTCTTTCTGAATTGGATCATTATATTCCTTCCAACGATTATTGCAGGATCTTTAATTGGGTTCGGAATCCTTTTCAGGTGTCAGCGCTAGAACTTCATTCAGATATGGACTGCATTGCTGAACAGTTGCTTGAATTGCAAAGCCGACGGATGTTGAAAAACAAGTTTAAAAAGGCTTCTTTGACTCAATTTTGGGCAAATGTGCAGTCGATGGAGCCTAGTCTTTCAGATCTTTGCAAGCAAGCTGCAACAGCTCAGCTCTTTTGCCATTTCCAACCACATAGGCTACTTGTGTGAATCTGGCTTTTCAACTCTGACGATGATCAAAACGAAGTATCGCAATAGACTTCAACCGGAAGATGACATCAGATGTGCACTGACAACCATAATTCCGGAATTCGATAAACTTGTCAAGCAAGTTCAAGGACAAGGCTCTCATTGAGTGTGTGTTAAGTGAAACACAGTGCTTGCTTTTTTCGTTGATACCGTATTAAACTCTCTTGGATAGAAATCAAAAAACCTATTTTTCGTTAATATATAGCTTGAGTCCGCGGATATATAGGCGAGCTTGAGAATAGTCCGTGGGTCAAAAAGGTTGAGAACCACTGTGCTAATCTATTGAAATCTGCCGTTTAATTTACGTAGAAACTTAAAACGCTAAAAATTATTTTATCTGAACATGTTTTCGCACAGGAATGCCTAGCCCCGTTTACCAACGGAAGTTTCTTCGAACTGGACGGGCAGCCATATTGCGAGACACATTATCATTCCTTACGCGGTTCCTTGTGTTCCGGATGCCAAAAACCAATCACAGGTACATGCCGCTGTGAATATAAATAGTTAAATACCCGAGCCAGCGAATTAATTCTCTTTGCATTGAATCAACTTTGGTGTGGCAAGAGCATTTTGAAGACCTGAGTTTTAGAAGTACTTGTCCAACCAAGTCCAAAAATACCGCTTTGGAGAAAAAGCAAGTTAAATTTTTTTCAAACTTGTTAAATCGTTTATTTCTATGCAAACACAAGTGTGTGCCACAGCGAAATTAAGTTCTGTTTAAATCAATTTTTTCACGGGGACAGGCATTGTCATACAACGTAGCCTATTTTTGGTGGTACGGTACGTTAACATTTTGCGGAAATTTGAGTTTAAAAGTTTAAAAAAACTTCTCAACTCAGACCCTCATTTGCATATCATTCATGTAGAAATATTTTGCAACAGCAGCTGTTTTACCTTCCAGGTCGTTGCATCACTGCAATGGGGAAGAAATTCCATCCCGAGCACTTCGTTTGCGCGTTCTGCCTGAAGCAACTAAACAAAGGAACCTTCAAAGAACAGAATGAGAAACCTTACTGCCACCAGTGTTTCAACAAGTTGTTTGCACTCCCCAATTCAAGTTAAAGTCGCTCGTTCTTGTTCCACCATCAATAGAGGCGCTTTCAAAGCACAGATCATCCCGCCGCTATTGCAAAGCGGAGATCAGCAACAAACGAAGCAGAGAATCTTTGCCTCGGTAATAGCTGTCGCGTTCAAATAGATGACCAATCAATGCAAATGACCTTAAAGAAGCTCATAAACTATTTAAAAATTTGTTTTCCCGGCTTAAAGGGTTGTTCAAATTCATATGACGTCTATTGGGGATTCGCATTAGCACAAAACGTATCTCTTCCCACTAACTTAGAACCATTTTTTAAGTAGAACTTAATTGTCTTCCTACGCGCTGTACAATGTGTACATATTGAATCCACCGAACAGTTCAAGCCCACAGTGTTTCCAAATATGTTTCGCTGAATTAGTTCAATGTGTAAACACGACACAAGTGGCTAACAGCTCTTACTTTTCATGTTGTGTATTTAGTAATGACATTTTTTTCTTGTTCAATTATAGTGCATTAACAGAATTCCTGCCCGCATTTCCACAGTTTGATAGAAATGCGCCACTTCGCTATGACAAATAAATGCCAATATAGAGAATATGCCTGTTTTTTCCACTTATTTTATGTCCAATATACGAGGTGTGAAGACTTCACCCCTTGCACATGGTACAAGTAGAAATGACACTAAACTACACAACTCAACTAATGCAAACGTTATGCGTAGTAATAGGTTAAGTAGACTTGTTTGTAGTTATACTACAGTGCTGGCAAAAAGTTTAGCAACTTTTTTTAATTTTAGTCATTTTGTTCGGTTATTGGACTCTGTGACGATATAATAGCCTTATATTCTAGATAACGTAGAATAACACTGCATGTTAGTATTCTAGCTACCTACCTTAGCCCAGGTTGGCTTTTTTAAAGGCCTTTGGCTGGAAGATTTACGGTTTGGCTTCTTTTTTCAACTTTGGCTTTTTAAACCGTTACATTTTTTAACTTTTTAGATACTGAACCTATAAATCTGCAATTTTCCCATTGCTAATTCCGTAAAATCCTGACTAAGTGTGAAGTGTGAATTTATCAACAGCAAAAATAAGGTCAGGTGTCAGATTAGAATCGAGATAAGAATTATAGAAAGTCTTTTCTTTTTCAGTGGTGGGTGTAGTAAACCTTGGTTTGGAGCACTAAAGTTAGTGGCTATACAATACGGCAACCTGATTTGTTGAGGGTTGACATGAAGGGTCTTCTTGACAAGACCAAGTTGGGGCAATTGTGAAGTGATAAAAGTCACGTACAAAAGTTGAACATAGATCATACTGCGTAACTGCAGCCTACTGTTCATTCCATTCTGACACCGTCTCTTGAAAAGTTGTCAAAGGAAAAGCTTCGAAATGCAAGCTTTATTCAATGCTATTTTTGTAGTTATAAAAGTATAGGATACAAGAAAACAGAAGCTTATATGTATAAAAATTAAAAAAAAAATTACTGTAATCCATTTGTAGCGTAGATGCTTGCTGAATACTATCAGCATACAGTATTTGCAACTTGGTAATTAATGTTTTATCGCTGCAGGTCTATTAACTTAAGAAATTGCTGTTTAATCCATAATTGTTTTGTCAAGTTTTTGACCTATATATGCTTTGTCATGTCTAAGCCATGGGAGAATACTTTTGATTCGGGTAGAAAATACAATCCCGATTCCTGAATGGGAAAAAAAGTTTGTGTGGCTGAAAAAGAGCAGCGTTGCTTCATCAAATGAGTACTGCAAAATTTGCCACTGCACTATCACCCCACAATTAAGCAACTTGGCCGCTCATGAACAAACTGCTAAGCATAAACGATTTGTTCCTCTAGCAGGACAAAGTACGCTGAATATGGGCACTTCAGCAGATCTTGATTCTACTGCAGTTGAAAAGGCAGAGTTACAACTTGCTGTTGCAGTCGCTTGCCATTATGTCATTCGCAGTATCGACCACTCAGGGGTGATAATTTCAAGGGCATGCTGGCAAAATTGTTTATCAAAACCATCAAAACTGAAACTGCATAGAATAAAATGTTCATGCCTTATCAAAAATGTTATTGCCACATCTCTAAAAGAATATTTGATATTGGACTTGAAAGGCAAAAAGCTTTCCATGATCATAGACGAGTCAACTGACAGTTCTGTTAAAAAACATTTATTCATTTTGGGTGCGGTTTTACAGTGAACGTAAAGGAAAAGTTGCAACAGAGTTTCTTTGCTTAGTACAAGTAACTGAGGCAACAGCAGCCAATCTGTTTGATGTTATTGAATAGGAACTGTCGAGCGCTGTGGCCAGTGCTTGGGAAATTGTATTGGCTTTGCATCAGATGGTGCTTCAGCAATGGTGGACAGCAACAACTCTGTCTGGACAAGAATAAAAGAGCGTTCTCCAGATTGCATTCAAGTAAAGTGCATGTGTCACTCATTGGCCTTATGTGTGTAGCTTTAAAGTTGCCTTCAAATATTGGTTGCTATGTAATATCAGAAGTTTCACAATGGTTTTCTAACAGCGACTTGAGAGAGCTACAAAGACCTATACAAAGTCATGAATACCACTGATGTAGATATGACAAAAACAGCACCATTGCCCTTTGAGAAGCCATCTGCAACACGGTGGTTGGTAAGAGGAAAAGTCATGTTTAACATCTTAATGAACTGGCATGAATTGAGAGCCTACTTTACTGCAGCTGAGCAAAGATTGGATACCCGTCATAAAGAATGTTTAATTTAAGAAATTTTGCTGGATTACAACAATTATCTTTGTTTTTGCTACACGCTTGGTCGAAGAGTTTGAAAAGGTAAATAGCCTATTTCAGCAGACGGATGTTGATCCACAAGGTCTTTCCAAAACTCTACACTTGCACTTAAGCTTTTTACAGACGTCTGCGTGATGTAAATGGCAACCCAAAATCTATGGAGAGAATGGATTTTGGTGCTCATTTTTTTATGGAATGCGCCGAATATGGAGATGGTAGTAGGCCAGGCAATTCTAACTTTGTAATTTCTGAAATTGAAGGTGTAAAAGTTATATGTAAAGCAATGCTTGAAAAAGCTCTTCAACAAGTCACCAAAAGATTGCCATCATCTCAGGAAATATTTCAAAATTTGGTCCACCTAAGTCCTACTTCTGTTTTAAGTCAAACATCACGAGCTTCTTTTCTTAACTTGCCTTTTCTACATCTCGCTGAAAGTAATCTTACTCTTTCGGAAGACCAATACAAAAAGATAATTTTTATAGATTGGAAAGAAGAACCATTTAAATCAAACAATTAGCTGCTATGCAACACAGAACAATTTTGGTTAGGAGTCCTATGCGCTAACATGCTTGGCAACTCCAGTCAGCAAATCTGTTGTTGAGAATATTCTCACTCGTTACCTGTTGTAGAACTAAACCTAAATTAGAACCAACAGACTGCAAATCAACATCTTGGATTCGATTGTCAGAATTAGGACTGATTTAGTTTTTTCTTCAAAATACTGCAAAGACTTTAAAGCAACTAATAAAATGCTTAAGTTGTTCAATGCGGACGTACACGCAAAGTGAAATCATGCAAGATTCTACTGATGACTTTGAATCGTTTTTGTAATTTTTTTCAAATATGATTCATGATTTCATGCCAGCACCAAATGTTTCCGCTTATATGTTGGGTTCACCTTGCAAGGTGAAGAGTGTAATTGACCCTCACGTCCTCAATTGTAAGTTTATTTTGAATGTGTAACAATTTTTAAAACAGGCTTTGTAGGTCTTCAATCAATATTTCACACTCTTTTTAAGAGTGCAAGACTTCTTAATGTTTAGTTCAAGAATATTTGGAAGAGCCTTTTCTTAGCCAAACATATTTTTGTTCTGGTTATGCTCTCTGCATCCTGCGAGGTAAAAAGTGTTACTTTGTGCTGTTAATTCGTCCATTTAATAACACCAAGTATGTGATGATGACTTGTTTTTAGTACGGTAATTGATAGTCGTGTCGTGCTTTGTTTGGCTTTTTTTGATTTTCGTTTTGACTGGAGTTTTAGTCAAGATTGGCTTTTGTTTGCTATTTTGATCTGGCCACCCTAACTTAATCTATGTATTTTCCAGCAAGTTAAAGTACAATTTGTGATACAATTTCTGTATATTAAGTTCGGTGTAGCGGTTTCACTGTGAAAATTAGCTTAAATTTCTAAAAGTTCCAAAAGCAACGTCATTATTCTAAAAGAAAATTCCAAGCAGATAGGGACTTTTTCAAGCTTCTGTTGGCCGCACACCGAAACGAAACAAGGAGAACATCAGCCTTTCACCGATGAAAAGAAGTGGCCGGCCTCGGAAGACGACTCCAAGAACGGACCGAACAAATAGGAGACTTTTGCAAGAAAAACCGTGGATTTCGTCATCAGAACTTAAAAGATCGGTGCCTGAACTGGCTGATTTATCCGCGAGAACGATTCGACACCGATTGAACAAAGATCTGAAACTTCCTGCCCGTAAACCTCTGAAGAAGCCTCCCATTACACCGACAATGGCAAAGCAAAGACTCGACTTCTGCAACCAGTAGGCTACAAAGAATGGACAAGTGAAGACTGGCAGAAAGTAATGTTTTCGGATGAGTTAACCTTTTTGCAGTTTGCCTCCTATAGACACTACGTCCGAAGACCTATTGGCTCTTCACCAGTGAACCCTCGGTACATCCAAGCAACTGTCAAGCACCCTTCGTCTGTCATGATTTGGGGGTGCTTTTCCAGTTAGGGCCGAGGGGGCCTCTATTTCTTACCTAAAGGTCAAACGATGAACGCCATACCCTACATCAGTGTCCTAGATGTTTATCTTCCGACTTTTATGAACATTCACGGATGCACGACATTCCAACAAGACTCTGTTCTATGTCATTAAACCTAAGGCGGCTATGAAGTGGTTTCAGACCAAAGGTGTAAATGTGCTGAAATGGTCAGGAAATTCTCCTGGCCTGAATCCAATCGAGAATTTGTGGACTTTGATAAAACAGAGTCTCTGGATCAAATCCAAGAAATTTGGAGGAATTAAAACGAATTATTACATAGGTTTGGTGCATGGATATTGACGAAAATGTGTGCAAAAACCTCTCAGACTCTATGCCCCGCCGTATTCAAAATGTAATCAAAAACAAGGGTTATCACACTAATGATACAATTTGGTGTGTATTGAAGGTGTTCGATATATGATTGAAGTTTTAACTGAAGTTTTAATAATAAAAAATATGAGAAAAAAAACATATTAATCTGCTTTTTAAAGAAATGAAGTATCTTCTGACAGGTGTCCAACCCACAACAATGCTTGATATGAACGACTCGGTTACATGTTTGTTTGTTTTTTTTGTTTATCTTTATCCTGCATTGCGGGAAAGCGGACTTGAGCGCTATGCATCGGTGTACGCCTTCCGACGTACACCTGACCCACGTTGCAGCCGACGGCAATGTCTATTTCCGGTTGTCTACTCTACTTATGTCTTAAATTGTAATGCAAAGAAATTTATTTTCACACGAGTCAGTTCGAGTTTTTTCATTCCTTCGCACTTTCATCATTTGATTTTTGTGCTGTTTGCTTTCAGCTTAACTGAAGATGATCTAGCTGATCGAAATCGATTTTTAGCTATAGTATATATGATTAAACTGACTCGTGTGAAAATAAATTTCTTTGCATAATCTGCTTTAAAGTTTCTAAACTTTTTGCCGGCACTGTAGTTGCCACAAGAACTTGGCAGTGAAAAAGCAACACGACATGATACTACAAATCTATTCATAATTTGTTACGATAAAAAACACAAATCTTCTCGGCGATACTAAACCACCACCCAGCTGCTGATGGGAAAGTGCAAACGACTATCACAAAGTAGGCCTGAAATGACGTCATGGAAAATTACTGAGACGACAAAGTAATCAGGGTCATCTACTTGTTTCACATGAACCAAACAAAACATCAGTTTCACGATGGTCACACACTTTTGTGACTCCACTCCAGGGAATTTGGCACGACACGTGTGCCAACCGCCCGACATTGCTGTGTGGATAGTTGATCTTTTTCTGGCTCTTGGGATAGTTGATCTTTTTCTGACTCTTTCGTGTCACGTAGGAACGTAATCTACAATCCTGTCTCTGACTTTATCTTGAGATATCAGCTTCAGTTGAATTATGTTGATGGAATCTTCCAACGGTTTGTCATCAGCCATGAGGGAGAAGTTACCATCATTTGCCTGAAAGAACATTTCGTGAAGCAGACGACAGAAGCAGAAGCATGATTGTTATTTGCACGTGATTGTTGTCTATATTAGGTAGTAAATTCTGTTCTTTTTATATTAATTCAACATCTGCAAACCTTGGATCTATGTAAATAGTTCTGAAGTCTGTTCGCTGGGACGTATTTATTTGCGCATCAGCAGATGATATCACGAAGGAAAGCACGCAGCAAAAAAAACTGGACAAGTAAGCTGCTCCGACGTAGCAAAAATGGAGCAAACTCATGAGAAGCTTCTCCAAGCCAGAGATTGCCAACTTACCAGTTGCAAGGTTGCAGCAAATCTGCGGCATATCGACCACTTGTCCTCGTCAGCAACGCACTCTCGAAACAACTTTGTGTCGCCAACGTTCATAAAGTGGCTCACCATGTCGTCCCCGTACCGATGGATGTCGAAACCTGGTCTGTCATCCTGCACACAACTCATGGTATTGATGGCCATGTTCAGCGACAGGACGACAATATCTAAACTAGATCAAATTTATTGTAGAACGTTTGGGGCGGGTCACAATTTAAGTTCCCTTTGTCACATTCAAGGAAGCCGATCTTCGTGTCCACCTTCAAGTACGCCTTTAGCGACGTAGAACCGGCGCCCTTTCGATCGTCATGTCCGGCCCCTCACCACTCGGCAACGTTTTTTTCTCTGGTTTAGTGTCAGATGCATTCCGGGCGGCGTTTGCGTTAAATCAAATATTAAGCCAAAAACTACTTTTTAACTCAATTTTTCGATGCAACAGTTCATCAACCAGTAACTGGCATCTATGATGTAACAGTCCACATGTTGTTGTGTAATTCTACAGGTGGTAAAAAAGGAATGATGCAATATCACATTTTTTTCAGAAATATTTAGCTGGGGTACATTGCAACGAAATTAAATCGTGGAAAGCAGTTGTTCCAAACACAACATGCTTTATGAAAATATATATTATACACCGAACAATATTTTACAAATAAACGCATTGCCTGGCTTCGCATTTAAAATACGCTAAAATACTTTAGCCAGGAGAGCTCAAAGCGTGTTGGGGTGTCTCATCATATGTTAAGAGAACAGACCTGTTCCTGAAGAAAGTGTCCAACCGTTTGCTCCCACTCCTTGACTCGCTTGGTCAAGGCGTTTTCCTGCACGTGGCGCTTGGACGCCGTGTAAAACTTTTCCACGTGGTGGCGCACAAGATCTTCATAAGTTTGCATTTCAGAGGAGGTAAGCCCTTCATGGGTGGGATCTTGGTCTAAAATCCACGGCCAGTCATACAACATTGATTTTAGAATTGAACCACGGCCAAACAGCGATAATTATCTTCCACTTGCAAACAAGTAAAGTTTATCACAAAGCAGAATGAAAAACGTTCAGAAAGAACAACTGCCCGTCGTTGCTATGGTAACCCAAGCATACCCATTGCTGCATTGTTGTTTTCTTCTACATCATTGATGAGGTCATGTAGTTCCGGTGCCGCTGTGTCGTCATCAAACAGATCTATGCCGTCATCAGCATCGTCGTCATCAACAAAAACAGAATCCGACCCCGGGTCGATTAGTTCTGAAGCAAACATGACGTCACTGAACACCAAACCAAACAAAAGCAATGACGTTGAATCAGCGTAAAAATACCGGATTTTGCTGTTTGGGCAACTGCACCAACCGGGGAAAGTTGAGATGAAACGATGCAACAAAAGTATCTTTTGCAAGTTGGGTTTCCGTCACGTACCGTATGTCTTATTAGTTAATAAAGCCCATATTGCAGAAAACCCAACACATTAGGTGAAATTTCTACAACTTAACCATTTTTACATTTTTCAGTAGTCCTTCCTTCATTGTTAAACTTAATAACGTGCAAAAATGTTGATGATATTTAACCCAAGGCAATTCCCCTGAGACACATAGCATCCGTCCGTAGCAGCATAGTGGATTTGTAGATAACTTTTGATTGGTATTGATTAACTTCGCAACCACAGAAGACACCGATCTGTGAACACTCTGCAGGTAACCACTTGACATCAGAACGTTGCTATGTAAACGTTGCTAACGTTGCCCCGTAAATTTATGGTTGAGGGGCAACAAAATGGTCATTACAAGTGGTGTTTCAAAGATAAAATACTTCGCAAAAGAGATTTAGATCATTTAAACGGACTTAAAGAATGCCGAAAGCCAAAAACAGCTTGCGTTGCTCTTGCCCGCGAAACAGCAGCTGATCGCATGGCTTTCTCTGGTATGTGAATTACTACTGAAATGCGCACAGCACGCATGCTCACAGTCACACACTGTTTATCTTCCCGCGCGTGAGGAGCAACTTCAAAGTCAAAACGCTTAGTAGCGAAAAAGCAAATGCGAGGTTGAATGTTTATTCTCATTTCACGAGTTATCCAAACGTCCGTTAGATTTTTTGTGACTTCAAACATGAAATTGATTTTAGCAAACTTTATTGAGTTGAAACTACGACACAACGAACAATTACGTAAATACAGCTTACGAAAAATGGCATTTTTCAAAACTGTCATCCGTGTTTTGCTTCAATAAGCACTGTATTGATGTATAATTGTATATATTGTGAAAATATATACATCTCATACACTCATCAATACACACTCCTGCACTACGGTATTCGATAAAAGAACATAGACTTTCGATAAAAAACAGAAGAAAAACACTTCGCCGTTGTTAACGCTTTGAAGGTAAGTAATTAGCAAAATAAGGTTATTAAAACTGACAGCGGGGGAGGGGGGGGAGTCCACTCTGCTTGAGATCATGATTTTTCGCGTTTTATTTCGATAATTCCACTGTCTTGATCGTTGTCATTCACTCGCACGAAAAGGAAATTAATAGGCTTGTTTTCCAACAGTTCCAATTATGAGCTATCAATATCAAAATTCTTACGACTAGGCGTACTGCAGGCGTAAAACTAATCGTTTCAAGAAGCGGTTCTACTAAATGCAGTTTGCGACCTAGGTGTCAATATAAACAAAACAGTAAGCTTAATCAAAGACTATTTTAATGGAGTAAAATAGCGTGATGGTTATGACGCCATCACCTTTCTCGCCTCCAAAGGTTTTTTGAAAAGTCGGCGCCTATGAACCCAAGTATGGTCAAACGGCTGTTGGTGAAGGCCAACAATTCATTCAAACCAACAGTTCTCAACCGGGTAAAATTGGTCTATCAAAGGGATAAATTTAGTAAAGAAAATACTGATCACGTCATAATAAGTTTCCAAACTTTTAGTTGCAAAAGCAGCTGGGGATCAACGTTAAACAGTCGGTAAGAGTTGGACGAAAGTAGGGACGGTTAAAAACGTTTTTAGTCGTCTTTTTTTACGTTTTATTTGTTTTTTATACTATGAGGACGAAGTTTTATCTTGATTAGTTGTCGATGTCTTGGTTATTCCAGAGAAACAAAAGTGCAAATTTTGTACCAACATTTAAATTTTAATTGTTGGTGCAAAAAAACGACTCACGTCTCTAGACGAGAGTAATGAGGTTTGAGAACTTCAGGATGAAACAATGCAAACTAAACAAATACCTTGCCTATCTTGAGTCTTCTGCTTTTCATGGGTTGATTTCAGCTGAAAATAAACGTTTTAACAAGATATTTAATGATAATAAATAATAATCGTGCTTTTATTTGCGCCCATTGCAATAACATACAGTACACTGCGATCACAGATGCGATACAACAGACGACAGGAAGCAGCGAAGTGACATATAGTCTTCGAGTCAGCTGCTCCCCTCATTTTGGCTTGCCAGTATGTGTCTTTGCCGAGACACAGTCGCGTGCTCTGGAGCGGTGTCGAACTCACATCCTTTCGAACGTCGCACAGACGTTCTCACCACTCGGCTACGTACTTAAGAGGAGGCAATTAAGTAAACAGAAAAAGTGCATCACACACCTGTTTCCACAATGCATTCCTCTTTTGCTTCTCATCCGTGACAGGATCACGAAGGACGTTGACGAGTCGCTCTGTAAGTAGCAAAAGGAATATCTTTAACAAAAATTCCGGAAAGCATTGGTGGGGTACATAGTAGAATTAAAACCACGCTGGTTAGTATTCAAGTGGGGATAAATGCAAGAAAAAAGAAACATGGTAAGAAAAAAGTTGTCGAAGTCTGTATAACATTGCAATGACAGCAGTGGTTCGATTCTCTACAACTCTACAACACTTTTTTTTTCCTTTTTTCATCCAACACGGTCATCGTTGGCAGGCTGTACTCGCTGTAGGCGGTGTTGAAGTTCTGATGCAGGACCAGTGTACTCAGGTAAGAATGCTGACACACACAAAGTTAACTTCTTTCATCTTCATTTCACAGCTTTAAGAATGAGTGACGCGTACTTACTGGAAGATGTGAGGAAGTCTGTAAAAAGTTCTATCGGCGCAAGCAAAGGATCTTTCTTTCGCTTTTTAGGGTTCGGCCCAGGCAGTTTTATAGTTTTGCCTTTATGGAACTGCTTTTCTACCCACCGAGGGTATTCACAATGGGGGTCCAACGTTGTGCTTATTGGTGGAAAATCTTCTACGGACACCTGCGCAAAAACAAGGAAGGTGCTTGCATACGACATTGTGGCTAAGTAGTGAGACTGTTAAAAGTGAGTCATACCAAAGACTAAGAGCGGAATTTTTTTTTTTTAAGAAAAGAGTGGACTCACAGTACTGAAATACTGGTGTTACCAGAGCTTGTGTCGGTAAGAATTTGATCATGTGTTCATTATTATATAAGTGGAAAAATGCATTGTGTGCTTTATGACACCATGCCAGTAGTCTTTTGTGAAAAGTTTATACGTAAAATTGTTAGTTAAAATCAAATCAAACTAATGCGAAATATTTGAAATAGTCAAAATCACCTGGATGTTGGCATGGGTCCCTGCCAAACGGGGTCTCAATTGACGTTGTGGGGCGTCAACCTGAAAGAAAACATACAAAAATTGCTTTTTTAGAGAATTCAAGTCAACTTCATCAAAGTGGAGTAAAGAAAAAACGTAGTTTTATTTATTGATACAATACTTGTATGACTTCATCACCTGAGCATCAGTTGTCTCTTGGAGTGCGTCCCCGCCAGCGGTAGTGTTATTGGCATCATCAAAATCATTTAGAAAATCATCAGCTGGTGCTACATCTCCCCGTGGTACTGAGGACCAAGAAGAAGAATATCAATCAGTCAAAATGTCAATAAACGTGAACTGAATCTGCAATTCCTGCGCATTGATCTTTGATTCTAAATCGACTACATAGCCGAATTTTGTGAGCCATGTTACGGCACTCAAAGAGGCCAAGGTTCGAAACCAATCAAGAGAAGCATGCAGCTGTTTCTTTGGAAAGACACTTAAAGATGGACACAAAGATTGGCTTCCTTGCCTTCCAGTCCACTTAATCTAAAATCTCCAAGCAATGCTGTGCTGTATCCAGGCGTAAGCGTGGATACAGCACAAAACTATTCTAACGCATAAATAACCATTTTGCTTGTCGACTTTTACACGCAGTTTCATGCTGTGAAGCATACAGGGTGGTTATGAACTTAAAAAGCAAAATGTCTTTGCAAATGAGAAGCTCACAAAACGATGATGAATATGACATAAAAGCCGTCAATTCCACCATTTTGGCCAGAAATCAAACTATGTTACAATGTCAAATCTATTTGAAGTCTTGCTCCAAAATTGGTCCTACAAAACTATTTTGAAGTATACTAGAGGCGGCTTAGCTTAATCTACTTCACTCACTTCTAAGCTGGCGGCGGCCATGGCAGCCAAGAAATCGTTAAATGGCCCCCGACTTCAGCTTTCTAATTTGGCGTCGGCAATTGCCGAAGTAATCGAACAAAGTGTGATGTATGCAAAAGTGCCGACGCAAACTTTTAACATTGTGGATTACAGAAACCCAGTAAGCAAATCAGTCTGTAGACGTTGAATCAACGTAAAAAAACGACTGATTTGCTGTCTGAGTCTCCACGGTTGGTATTTGAATTTTCTTTCCACTCATTTTCGTTCGTTCCCTACCTCAGTGCATTTAAATACAACTGCAAATATGTTTCAGGGCCTCGTTTGCGTTGTTCTTACCTTACTAAACGCAAAAACACGATATCAATTAACGGATTTTTAAAATCACGAATTTTTAACGACTTTTTATTTCAGCTGCCTGGCGCGAAAATTTGGCCGCCGGGAAGAAGCTCTGGTAGGCCATGCTTGGTTGCCGGAAAAATAAAGGAGCCTAAAGGCCTGTCACTGATTGTTAAGCAGGCATTTGTGGGTATTATCTATGGTCCAACTGTCCATTAGGGTGGCTCGTTTTTGAACTTTTTTTTTTAATTCTCTCGGGGTAGTGGGGATATGGTGCCAATAAGTGAGAAAACAATCATGACAAAATTTGAGATTCGTAACAAATTGTTTTCAGCCTCCTCATGGGGCCCAAAAATCGAAAAATGGGGTCAAAAATGCAATTTTTTTCAAAAATATTTTTACTTTGGGTAGATACAATATTGTTTAGATATATCTAAATAACCTAAAAAAAAAATTGAAGTCATTTGAACTATTCCTTCAGCTTCCTCACAGCTTCTGAAAATTTTCATTTTGCTAAAAATTTCGCATTTTTGTTTGTGGTTACATAACTACAAACTTCGTCAGTGACGTAAATTCAAATAAAAAACGTCACTTTTTCCTACTAAATTAACCCAATTTCATTAAAAAATGACGCAACAGCTCAGGGCAGGTCTATAAAGAGAAATAAAATGACGTTTTATAGCTGGCAAAATGTCTAACGCAATTATATATGTATCATGTAACCACCCACAAAAATGCGAAATTTTTAGCAAAATGAAAATTTTCAGAAGCTGTGAGGAAGCTGAAGGAATAGTTCAAATGAATCCAATTTTTTTTCTTAGGCTAATTAGATATATCTAAACAATATTGTATCTAACCAAACTAAAAATATTTTTGAAAAAAAATGCGTTTTTGGCCCCATTTTTCGATATTTGGGCCCCATGAGGAGGCTGAAGACAATTTTTTACGAATCTCAAATTCTGTCATGAGCGTTTTCTTACTCATTGGCACCATTTCCCCACTACCCCGAAAGAATTAAAAAAAAAGTTCAAAAACGAGCCACCCTACTGTCCATGCGCCATTTACCTTCTCTACTGGTGAACTCAGTACCCCCAAGAGGAGACACTAATCCGTTTTCAAAGCACTGCTCGACCAATATGATTCCTCTTTGCTGTGGCGTCATGTTGTTGGACCAGAAGTCTCGGTAGTAATTTGTAACTTCTCCATCCTTGCTAAAAAATATGCAGAAAAATGACTTTTTGGATCAGAAGAATTCGTTCTAACAAAACCAAGTGATTTTATTGGAAAAGAATTGTACATGGACGTCACAAAAAAATAATTTTGTTGCGCTTTGAGCATATTAATCTGTTTCAGATAATTTCAGTTATCAATAGTAACTCTGATACACTGTCCTAGTGTCCTGTTCCTAAGCCCTGAGCCAAACTGTTCTTTCAGTTTTCAAACCTTAAAAATGGAGATCCACGGTTTTCATCAGACCCTTGCAAATATGTGGAATGCCGTGAAATTCCAGTAACTTCAATCCCGGCGTCAACCAAACGCTTCGATAACACTTCACGGTTATCATCCAAATTTAAAAACTAAACATATCAAAACATAAAGATAGGCTAAGTATTAAGTTAGTTAATTTTGAACAATAATTTATTTTATTAAAGGCTAAGGTATTCTCAACTGGCTGATTTCAATATTATAGCATTAAATTAAATTCAGATAATTCAGAAAAGGAAAGTAAACTGTGAAGTTAGACATAAACATTACCTTAAGCGGTTAGGAGAAACGATCATGCAGGTTATATTTCATGCAAATCAAAATTTTAAACAGTTTTTAATTTCACCAACAAGACTTCTCACCTTGTCCTCATGCTCATCAAACGTGGCATCATTGTCAACACCTTGTTGGTTCACTGAAGATGGCTGCTTACTCTGTCTGCGAATGGAAATGCTTCAGGTGCTGACAAGTTAAACAAGTTCGACTCTCGGGGTGTGCGCTTGAGCAACGCATTTCAAGACTGCTCTCCATTCAGCGGCACCTAGTGAATTAAATAATTCCCCGGCAACAACACTTCAACAATCGGAAAACGGCACTCTGCCAATCTCGGTAACCGGCCCTGCGTCAAGAGCCTCTACAAGTATGCGAAACTACCAGGAATAACCAATCAAGGCTTTTTCAGTCCGAAGATAAAGATTCAAAACCAACCAACCAAAACGGCATCTGCCTGGAAGTTTAGAAAATTTCGGTGTTGAAAATGCTTTGCAGACTCAGCATATCCCAACAACTTTTTTCTTAAATTGGATTAGTGCATATGATTTAAAAAATGTATCATTCTGCACTGTGATTAATTTTCTGTTGATAGGCTACAAAATGAAATAATTCTGCTCATACTAAGTAACATTTCCAAAGTCATTTCAAGTGTTTGTACTTGCATATTATTACATTCAAGATTGAATTCTTTCAAAACACTCTCCTATTTTCATTGACTTTCAACAAAAGAAGCGCATACCTATTGTTCTTTATCATTTCTAAAGTTTGATAGACCAGATTGTGCAGGGATTCCACCTTTCTGCTCCACACACAGGTAGTGCCTTGAATGAGGAACGAAGCCTCGGCGAAGTTCACTGTCGTTCTTCCTCCATCAAAAGAAAAGGTGATCTTTTCTAACTGCAAGAATTTGAAGTTGCTGAATATGAAAAATTATGTGTTTTTTTATGGGATCTCTGATCAAATTAGGAATTTATGAGAACATTTAGATGACATTGAAGAAAGAGGAGACATAAGTATGGGTGAATGATGAATCTTTAAGGATTTATTTAAAGTGATATTTACATCTCAATTGCAAGACATGGTAGTCTGCTTGTTTTTCAGTAACTTAAGGTCACATCTTAAATATTAGAAATGCTGCAATGTGAGAAATCATACAAGAATCTTTCTAAGGTTTCTCGCAAGATTTCTTACAAATGACATGACTTGGTTACAGTAAAAGATCTTGAAACAAAACCTGAATATGAATACTTCAAACTTTATGACAAAGTTCCACTCTACTATCACAAAGTTCAACTTTGACGAAGGTGAAAATTCTTTACCTCTACCAGATATTCTTCTAATACACTGGCGATGTCAACATTCCAATTCTTGGTCAAATCTTTGATAGGATGAAGAAGAAAGTCATACTTTTGACTTAAGTCACCCATGTTAAGAACACTTATTCATGTGTTAGTTACAAACTAGTAAAATAGCTCCACTGATAAGTGATCATCCTTTTTCTACATAATTCTATCAATCTAAATAAGAAAAGTAAACAGTCATAAAATGATACCTACAAATCATTTTAGTAGTACAGAAAATTGCAATGACAATAGGAAAACCACATGTTTCAAATAAGAACGCAATGTCAAACTTGCAAGATATTTTAGCATGCACATTTCAATTATATAATTATTATCAAATTACCTACTTTATGGGACACAATTCCCAAGAATTAAAAAGTTGTCTCTGACACAAAATAGGCTTTGCAAGAGAACAAGCTGTGAACTCAGCATAATTTCACACTGTCATGGCAATATTTCCATAATGTGACACGTATTTTTGCCGCACCTAGAAAGCAACAGTTACTAGTCTCTCAAGCAAAGTGTTTACCAAAAGTTGTGTGAATGCATGGAAGCAAGAAAACATACTGTTCTTGAATGAGGTTTTAATTCACACGGCTTCATGCAAAGAAAAGTAGAATTTTTACAAGTACGGTAGGCTAGCAATTATCATGAAAAGAACACTTTAGCTTGTATGATATAGTGTAGAAAATTAAATACCTATTGTAATGTGACAGAAGTAGAAAAACAATAATTATCATCTCTGGGTTCAATTTGAAGGCTTTTCAGCACCATTACAAAAAAAAACTAAATTGGCAGCAAGAACGCCACACAGTCAAAACTAACATACAAACAACTTGGAAGCAACTATCTGCAAAAGCTGTTGATTTAAAACTAGCAATCAACAAAAAAAGAGTTTTACATCAGCTGTTTTGACAGAGAATGATTTTACAATTTATGGTAAAGTATACAAGATTCCAACGTATTTACTACTGTACTTACTTGGCCTAATGAGTGAAACCGATTTTACTATTTTTTAAAGACCAAAACAAAAGATATATATACCCAAAAATTTCTCCCGGTACACGACATCTGGGTGAAATCCACTTGGGTGGGACCATGTGGGCAACGATAGTAAAACGAACAAATGATCGTTGGATACATGATATATACATGATATATGAGGATACATGATACACCGCCAGCAAAACAAAGACAATACAAAGAGGCATAACCGCATTATGCACCTCGTTGACCGATTTATTGGCAATGGACAGGATCCACTACAGACTAAGTGGGACTTTTTAAGAGGCATAAGTCATAATTTTAACTTGGGCACTCAAATAAAATCATTTACTGCAGTAATAACTACTGATTTGCGTGTTGTTAGTACATGCTGTGCTCTGCTACTAACTGAACGTCAACTGATATTTTTTAATCCCAATGCTCTAGTCTAGACGCTGCGTAGGCACATCAGCAGTTTACAGAACACATTGTGACTGACAGTCATTACATTACAAGACTGGAAGTCACATGGAATCAGAACTTTGCAGTGGCCGCCGGATGATTCTGCTGTCTGTCGCTTATACCGAAAAATGTTTCAACAGAATGCACCAGGGTCATTCCATGTCAACTGATCCAGGACCTGTCACCCACCCTCTCAGATTTTGTTCATACTTACCATGCTTGTAGAACTTTCTTTCCTGATCACGAAAAACTAAATCTTTTGAAAATCGGTCAACCAGAACATAATTTACAGCCATTTGAACATGGCCACTTTTGTGATCATTCAAGCGGAACAATCAGCTTCTGGTTCGAATGTGAACCTTTGAGTTAACCTATCTTTGCTTGTATGCATCTGTAACCAATGTTGTTTTCAGACATTGTTGTTCATACAATAACTAAACCATAGCAACAATCACCAACCACATCAATTGTGACCTTTGACCTTTAACCCTCAGTTGATTAGGAGTAGTCTTTGTGTTCAGTGATGTGGAACACAATTTTTGATATTGCATAGCTCGATGCGGGTACCACCGACATAGACAAATGATATATCATTGGAAAGGTCTTTTCAAGGAGATTGAGAATCAGAAATAAAATTAATGGCTTATTGACTATCGCAACAAAAATTTTAGATATGAATTTGACACCTGAAACTATCTAAACATTTTTTCTAAATACCAAATTTTCTACATATTTTTCCTATTCATGAAAATTCTGATATATTCTCATTTTACAATACTTGCAGGTGTGCCAACATGTTAGTCCAGTCGTTGAAGGGTTTTACCTTGACTTAATTGGTGTAAAGCTGAAATTTTGCACATTGGTTCTGTTCATTGTATAGATTGACCAAAAAAAAATCCCCGTGAAAATCTTTTGGTGAAAAAAAGTTATCCGCCATTTTTAAAAATCCGCCATTTTGAAAAAAATGGCGGATGTACGAATACTGAATTATTTAATTTTTATGAAATTATTGTCAGTGTTGGTGCTCGTTTGAAAGTAAATTTCATACTGCAAATATTTCACACTTATAACTTGTTGAATAGAGCTGTTTGTAGGCCTATAAGCTTTAGTGCTTTCAACAGTTTGGTTTGTAAATAAGCGTTCGAAAACATCATCGAATTTCTGAAAGCGCTCATTCAAATTTTTAGTCTGTTTCCTGTAAGTAAAATTTTATAATTTGATTACTGTATTTGGCATAGCCTAATTAAATTTTCTATTTATAATTTCAGATAAATAACTGATTAAGCATTTAGAAAATTACTGTAATAAATTGTTGACTATTCCAGCAAACACACAGTGACGATATGGCAACTAATAAGTGAGTAAATGATTTTGTTTTCTATGGTAATCGTTTTATATTGTGTTAAACACGGAATAAGTTTGTGTGTTGATGTATACTACATCTCATTGGAATGACTTGTATTTCTTTTCATTCAGGATTGCAGAACCATCACTTTATCAAACAAAAAACTTCAACGGTGATGAATGTGTCCTATGCAAAAAGGAATTTGATGATTCTTCACCAGAAGTGAAGGTATTGGAGAAAGGACTTTCAAAGCTTATTACTGTAAGTCAAGAAATCGGAATGATTGCATTGCACGCATATTTAAATGAAATGCAGAAATGCAATGGCAAAGTTTTGGTCCACCGTGATTGCCGGAGGAAGTTTACGGATACACGGAAAAGGGGTTCAGGGAAAATGTGTGCAAAGAAATTACGTTCCTCATCGGACATAGACGGTTTTGACTGGAAAGTGTGCTGTTTTCTTTGTTGTCAAAATTATGACTATAATCACCTTAAGAGAGAGCCTATTGCAAAAGTTCAGACTTTACCAATACGTGAAGGCTTGATTAAAAGGGCTGAAGAGAGGAATGATGAATGGGGGAACCAAGTATTGGGTAAATTACTTACGTGCAACGATCTAGTCGCAGAAGAAGCTGTTTACCATTTAAGCTGCATGAAAAAGTTCACACTGGCAAGGCTCAATTCAGAAAAGACAAAGTCAGGTAGACCTTTGTGTATTACGATGGCGGATGCGTATGAAAAAGTATGTTGTTGGCTTGAGAATGAATCTGATTGCGATCTTTACACCTTGAAGGAGGTTCATGAAAAAATGGCTAATCTCAGCAATGATGGAGAAGTTTACGCAATAAAGACTTTCAAGAAAAAATTACACGATAGATATAAGGATCATATTTATTTTATCGAAATGTCAGGGCGTAAGGATGTGATTGTATTCAAAAATATGGCGGATCAAATTTTGCACGGAATGAAAAACAACCTTCAACAGACAAAGGAAGATATTATAATAGCAGCTGCAAAATTGGTAAAGGAAGATATAAAGGAATTGGAAAACAACACCGATTTTTACCCAACTGTTGATGATATAAAAAATGAGGAAACTGGTAACCAGTGGATTCCAGAAAGTTTACAAACGTTCCTTGATATTTTGATGTCATCAAAATTAAAGAAGAAAACACTGGGACAATGTATCACGCAAGCCGCTCGACCAAGGTCTCTCATATGTCCTTTATTATTTGGACTTGGAGTGGAACTTGAAAAAACGTTTGGTTCAAAATGGTTGGTCAACCATCTTTCAAGAATGGGCTTCTGTATTACGTACGATGAGGTTCAAAGGTACAAAGAATCCACAATTGAATCTGTGGAAGACACCACGACTGAAGATAATCCAAAATTCATACAGTGGGTAGCTGACAACGTGGATCATAATGTTGCAACATTAACTGGCAAAGATACGTTTCATGGGATGGGTATAATATCGATTAGGCAACCACCACACCAGCTTCAACAACGAGTGCTTCGTTCAAAACAGAGAAAGAAAGTGTCTGAGGTGATTAAAAACAAAGGCATTGAGCTACACAATTTTTTTGGGTCTGCAAAACGAGGTATGTCAAAGTTAACTTTAAAATCTCTTCGACTGCTGGCAACTGATCCTTCTTTCTCAAAGGAGGTAGATTACAACATTCTTTGGCATGCTGCTTGGTTCTCGAGCTCTCTTGAAAATCCACGACCCAATTGGGCTGGGTTTATGCAATGTGTTACCAGTGCAGTTCCGGTAAAGGATAAATCAATGGTGACATTCCTTCCAATCATCGATTTAAATCCAAGTGACGAATCATGCATATATTCGACCCTATTGTTTGTCATTAAAGAAGCAAAGTCATTGAATGTCGTACCATGTGTTACATTCGACCAACCACTCTGGTTGAAGGCAACAGGAATTATCCAGGATGCAAACCTTGATATTGTATGTCGTCTTGGGGGATTCCACACTTTAATGAGTTTTTTGGGCAGTTTGGGACATTTAATGAAAGGCTCTGGAATCGAAGAACTGTTTTCCCAAGTTTATGCAGAGCAGACTGTTACACATATGATTTCTGGCAAGGCCATATCCAGAGCACTACGTGCACATTTTCTTGCAGAATCAGCATTGACAACAATAATCCAACTTCTTCCTGAAAGTAATCTTTCATCTTTGGACTGTAATGATGCTGATGGAATTCAAGAAAAACTCGACTCTGGTGAAATTGCAGCATTGTGTAAGATGTTAAATGATAAAATGGAAACGATGTTAGCAAAGTCCCGAACAGCAAAATTATGGATATTGTACCTGAGGTACATCGCCACAATAAAGAGATACATTATTGCAGAGCGTACGTCGAACTGGTCACTTCATTTAGAAGCTACCAAAGAAATGCTAAATTTGTTTGCAGCTACAGGCCACATAAACTACGCCAAGAGTTCCCGGCTGTATCTACAACAAATGATGGCGCTACCAGAAACACATCCTTGGTTGCATGAAATGTTCCAAAAAGGTTTTCATGCAGTTCGCAGGTCAGAGCGTTATTGGGCAGGATTATGGTCTGATCTTATAATTGAACAAACGCTGATGAGATCCATCAAAAGCTGTGGCGGGCTTACGCGAGGTAGAGGAATGAGTGAGGAAGTACGACATCTCTGGGTTCTTAGTATGAGTCAAAGTGCTCAGGTTCATCAAGCAATGACTGACGTCTTTGGTCTAACAGTTAAATCGAGTGAACAACATGTCGAAATGGGCATGGCTAGACGTTCCAGGGATTACACAGATTGCGATATCTTTCTGGAATGGCTGCAACAAAGGAATCCATTTTTGTATGAAGACAAAAATCTGCACTCCCTTTCTCTTGGTTTGGTTTCTGCTGCTGATGATGATGTAAACTGCGACAGAGCAGAAGAGATTGGGCAAATGATTCAAGAAAAACTTAATGATGTCCCGATACTGGAATGCAAGATAAAGCGTAAAGACCAAATACAGCCCATTATTGCCTTGCAGAGCAACGACAAGTTACGCAAAGATTTACATGTTGTAATAAACCCTACTATGCTATTTACCAGGTTGGTAGCAGTGGCAAAAAGAGAAAAAGAACAGATCGAGGAGTTTTTTGCATTTGAACTTACGCAAGAGCCAATGTCACTGTTCAAACAAGGCTTGATGAGAAAAGCAGATAAGCCTTCATTACGTAAGGCGTTAATGAAGGATGATGTATCTATAGGAAGGGATCGGCTGCCAAGTGATTCTCTGTTCATTGTTGATGGTGGTGCACTATTGCATAGAGTGCGGTGGATAAAAAATGCTACGTTTGAGGAATTGTCTCGACACTATGTCAATTACGTTCGACAACATTACAATTCTTGCATTATCGTCTTTGATGGGTATGATGGACCAAGCACGAAATCTAATGAACATATACGCAGAACTGGTAGTGGAAAACAGTGTCCAACAGTTGATGTATTCGGATGCAACAAAGTACCCTTTCCGCAAGATAGATTTCTTACAAATGTAGAAAACAAAGTACATTTCATCAAATTTCTTGGACTGCAGCTTGAAGCAGATGGACAAACTGTGAAGATTTGCAAAGAAGATGCTGACACAACTATCGTGTCAAAAACATTACAGCAAGCTGAATCGACCACAAAAGCTGTTGTAACAGTTGCTGATGACACTGATGTTGCAATGATGCTTCTCTACCATTGGCGAGAACACCATGGCGATGTAATTTTCTGGGATTCTCACCATAAATTTTTCTGGGATTGTCACCAATGGGATTCCATAAGGGAACATATCCTTTTTGTTCACGCTTTCTCCGGTTGCGACACAACATCAGCATCATTTGGTAAAGGGAAAAACAATCTCCTGGCGTTGATCGCGAAGAATGAGATGCTGCAGTTAATTTCCGATACAATGAGTGACGTTTGGGCAGAACAAAAGCAAGTTGGTGAGATGGCTATCAAGCATTTCAAATAATGTATGGTGGAAAAGATAAAGAAAGTTTATGCAAACTCAGGTGAGAGTCTGCATGCAGGCTACTTGTAATATTTCAAAAGCAGTCACCAACCATAACGCAGATAGATGTTATGGAAATTGTTTCTAAATGATGTAATGTAAATAATTAGTTGTGTTATAAATGTAATGATTTGTTTTACTATTCCTCTTTAAGGTATCGGAAGTATCTTGAAATGTGTTGCAAAGGCAAAGTTGAACCAGAGAAGATGCCACCGACAGAACGATCTGCATTTCTACATGGCTTACGCGTCCACTTGCAGATATTTTCTTGGAAGATGTTAGAAGATGACGAGGTAGGTTTTGGTTTCATTGACTACAGTCAGTGCTGTTATAGCGTTACCATTTTTATTATAAATTGCTCACAAATTGACTGATTTTATTACCCTAACTTGTCCTTATTCAGGTGTTACGATTAGATCCAAAGAATTGGGGCTGGAAATATAAGAATTCCACTATGATGCCGGTAAAGACCGATAAGGAAATAGCTCCCCAAACCCTCCTAAAGATTATTAGATGTAAATGCAAGGTAACCTCAAAAGCACCATGTTCTTCAAATCTGTGTTCTTGCAAAAAGCATGGGCTCAATTGCCTTCAATCATGTGGAGACTGCCATGGCGAATTATGTGAAAACAGAGAGGTACGACATTTTTATAGGAGTTGAATGGGTAAACTGGTAACTGGTAACAATATGCCACTATTCAAACCACTGTTTTGATTAGTGGAAAATTTGGATGCCTGAATTGTGATGATTCATTCGCATCCAACGTTTATATTGCTACTAAAGGTTGCAATCGGCATACTATATAATTGTCGAGACTTAACCTGATTTATTTAATCGCTTCTTTTCAGGACACGATATGTGACGATATGGACGACCTAACTGAAGAGGATGACAGCGTGTTTGAAACTCTACATTTCTAACCTCGTTCAATATTTGTTTTAACGTTCAAGGTTTTTCGTTTTAAGTCCATTCGAATAAAAATCCTTAAGTGAATAAAATTATCGTTTTTGGTACTATTATACGTTAGCTTATTATGTAATATTTTGTTAATGTCACTTTGTTTAAAGTCAAATATAGTTGTTATTGAGTACCTACCGGCTTATTAATTGTGACAAGAATAATATCATATTTTATAGAAGCCGTAGTATGACAATCCTTCCAAAAAATATTCAAATTTTGTTTTTCCGCCAATTTGAGAAAAAACAAAATGGCGGATTTTCAAAAATGGCGGATAACTTTTTTTCACCAAAAGATTTTCACGGGGATTTTTTTTTGGTCAATGTACATAATCAACAGAAACAATGTGCAAAATTTCAGCTTTACACCAATTAAGTCAAGGTTCGGCCCTTTTTTTCGCTTCAACGACTGGACTATGTTGTCAGAAAAAATAACTCCTGCAAATTTTTTTAAAGTTTGAAGTTGATTTAGGGGTGGGCCTCCCCCCTAAAGTTCTGTGCCCTCCCTCGAAATACCAAATCTGCGTATCTCAAAAACCACTTGAGCTAGAGATACGGTTTTTGTGTCAAAAGATGCAGAAAACATGATTTCCCATCTGCTTTCTGAACATTCAATGCATCTATCTTAAGTAGAAAAGCAGTTATTTAGAAAAAACACAGAGTGTGGCAAAGGAGGAACAAACCGCAGACCACACCATCTGAAACTGCCCCATCTACCATGCGCCAAATGGTGTGCGTGGTCGGCGTGAACTGGATGACGAATCAATTCAATGGCTGCTTGACACCTGCCCAAGCATCTAGACCGTGACACTGCCCAAGGGTGGTAAAAGGCAGAGCCCCTCGACTTGACCGCTGAAGTAGCAAAGAAAGTTCAAACGAAGAAGAAGAATCCACAATATTGTTCTTGTTGCAATATGGAAAGAGTTTCCTGTGTTCAGTAACAACTTGCAAAAGAAACTGAAGTTGGTCCTCATCTTTAGTTAAGAGTTTGTTAAAATCCTGGATAACAGCAACTCCTCTCTCTGGCCTGTCATTGACTGCTGAAAGTCCCTTGGCTATGTGTAAAGCTTGAATAAATGCACCATCTTCAGTCCAATGAGTAGGATCCTTTGAAAGCATTGCTTCATCTACACCCAGCAGCTGAAGAAGCCGTTTTGAATTGGAGGTGCAAAACTGTTCTAGACCCATATTGCCAAGAAACCCATCTGCTTTGACGCTTGGTGTCCATGGTAGACGTTCTGCTGTTTCATCTAACATGGTTGCCACCATTAGCTTTTCACTTTCCACAGACAATCGAGTGTCAAACCAGACTAGTCCAACCATTTCTTCGGACAGATACCATAAATGCAGACCAATTTTTTTGCTAGTTGCAGCAGAAATAATTGCATGCGGATCATTAAGAAGTTGATCCATTAGTCCGAAATCATTTAGTGGTTCTTCTATAACATTGGATGATGTTATCCATGCTTTCAGATGAATCACAACAGGAAAGGTGGCTAATTCTCGAATGCCTTGTGCTTCTTTCTTTAACATATTTTACTGATGATGAAACATCCAAATTTTGATGGCATAAATCGCCTTCGCCATCCAACGAGTGCAATGCATGGCACCTGGAGCTTGAAAGCGGATTCCACGCCGAGGAGTTTCTTCAAGGAATATGACAAAAACAGGGGCATTTTAGCTAATTGTATGAATGCAAAAAATTTTAGGAACACTTATTTTGTTTATTGCTTTACCAGTGCTACAGGTTAGTTTATGAACTTTGTTTATTGAATAGCTTGGGCCACAATACTTGTTCAGCGCTGTTTTGTGCTAGAATAGGCTACCCAAGACAGTTTTTTTCTAAATTATTGCTTTTCTACTCAAGATAGGCACAATCACTGTTCAGAAAGCAGATAGGAAATCATGTGTTTGACACAAAAATCGTATCTCTAGCTCAAGCAGTTTTTATGATATGCAGATTTGGTATTTTGGAGGAGGGTGCAGAACTTTAGGGGGGAGGGCCACTCCTATATCAATTTCAAATTCAAAATTTTTTTGCAGGAGTTATTTTTTCTAACAACCTCACCATTTAAAAGGGTGTCCTCAGCAAAATTCAATAAAATTTCATTTTTTGCCAAATAAGAGCCATCCTACTCTTTATGGAAAGCAGACCATGCTTTTGAGATGAACGGTACCTTTTATTGTGATATAAACTGTTCAACAATAAGCCTATGCTACATTGATCATATATTATGCCTACAAAACAATAACACAGACTTTAGAGTTATTTACATACATTATATGCCCTGATTATATGTAATAAAACTGCACTGAAAGCCTACATCCAATCCTTGACAAATAAACAAGCTTTGACAGACCCAACGCATACTACATACATAATATGCATTGGGTCTGTCAAAGCTTGTTTATTTGTCAAACCATTTTGGACAAAAACATTCATTGTAACAGAAGAACTGTATATTTTTTGTATATTTCTATTGTATACAAAATATATACAGCCAAAATAATGGGAGCAGCTGACTCGAAGACTATATGTCCCTTCGCTGCTTCCTCTTGTCTGTTGTATCGCATCTGTGAGCGTAGCGCAGTGTACTGTGTGTTATCGCAATGGGCGCATATAAAAACACAATTATTATTATTATTGTAGTTCTTCTGTTACAAGGAATCTTTTTGTCCAAAATGGTTTGAAATGCAAGGAAAAAATTGGTAGGTCTTAATGCATAATGTTGTTAGTTTGGAGCAAAAATTTCTACCAGTTTTAGAAGTGCAATACTCAATAAGCCATTAATTTTATGTCTGATTCTAAATCTCCTTGAAAAGACCTTTCCAATGATATATTACTTGTCCATGTCGGTGGTACCCGCATCCAGCTATACAATATCAAAAATTATGTTCCGCATCACTGAACACAAAGACTACTCCTAATCAACTGAGGGTTAAAGGTCAAAGGTCACAATTGATGTGGTTGGTGATTGTTGCTATGGTTTAGTTATTGTATGAACAACAATGTCTGAAAACAACATTGGTTACAAACGCATACAAGCAAAGATAGGTTAACTCAAAGTTTTACATTGGAATCAGAAGCTGATTGTTCCGCTTGAATGATCACAAAAGTGGCCATGTTCAAATGGCTGTAAATTATGTTCTGGTTGACCGATTTTCAAAAGATTTAGTTTTTTGTGATCAGGAAAGAAGGTTCTACAAGTATGGCAAGTATGAACAAAATCTGAGAGAGTGGGTGACAAAATCACTTTTTTTTGGATCAGTTGACATGGAATGACCCACCATCAACATCGGTATTGTGACTGACAAGTTTCAATAACGGTTAGGGAGCATTCATAACTGACACCAACCACTTTTTGGCCATTTATTCGTGTCTTTTTTGAGAAGTTTCTCTTAAGCTTCACGATAAACCATGACGCCGCAAAGCAACTAGATTAAATTATATAGGTCACCGCCGCTCCGAACGTCTAAACTTTCGCTACCGTCGCCCACATGGGCCGTCACCCACTTGGGTCGTCTCCCATATGGTCGCGCCCAAGTGGGTTTCGCCCAGTTGTCGTGTACCGAATTTCTCAACACCAACGACGATAACATTTTGCACAAAAACTATCCATTGATGAAAAATGAAATTAATATTGAAAAAAAGCAAATATACTTTCATTAGGCCTATCAAATTAAGAATCGGTATTATTAATGTTTAACAAGAATGACTACAATGCATCATATTGCAGTTCTCACCAAGGGGCTCTAGCAATAAAAATCAGTTATTTTCAATATACATATAGAATTTATAGATATACTCAGAAAGGTTGCTGTAAAAGATTAATTTCCCCAATAGAAACATATTTGTTTCTGCAGAAAAATCTCTCCATCTTAGGAAAAAAAGGAGGGCATTGTCAGGACTTTTGTTGCATTAAGTTTACAGCAATTATACAATATATTCATGATCGAAAAAGTTATTGTTAAAAGCAAACGTAAGTAGGCTACCATTTTGACCAAATTTAGTCTTGGAGCAAAGCATATATACCGTAATATATCAACAGTATCAATAAATTACAGTTGCAACAAAATACCAAGTTTAACGGCTTCAAAATTATTATTTTGTTTCAATGTGAAAATGCCTTAAGTGATTATTGGTAGTTCAATTAATCATGCAAACAAGAAGTTGGCAAATCTACACAAACTGTACATCTTGGGTTACTCATTTTACAAAAAAATAGACCAATTTATTCTAAAACATTATAGCATCACTATAGATTAGTTATGGCAGTACTGTCAAGCACAAAAGTAAAACTTATCATGATCCCTCAACAACTTTAATCAACAAGTCTTTTTCAAGTGCATTTAGTTGAGGCACAAAATGGCTGGTGTGAGCTTCGCTGCTGGAAAACTCTTTGATGAACCCTCCAATGTATTTAGCAATGTTGATCTGATTTACTGGATCATCATTCGCATCTTCATCCTCATCACTGTAGTAATCTTCATAGTCTCCTCCAATCACTGCATTTTCACTTAATAAGTCTGACAATGTTTGTCGACCATCTTCTGGTTCAACTTCATCATCGCTATCTGAAACATCTTCCCATTCAAAGAAATTTGAATTCTTAGAAGCAGATTCAATCTCGTTTCCAACCTCAGCAAGTAAAAGTTTATAGATCTTGACTAACAAGGGAATAATGGTCCACTTTTCAGGTTCTTTTTGCACTTTTGATCTTGTACGAATCCCTTCGGCATAAATTTTATCTCCACGAACATTAATTTGATTGATCCTGTTATCATTGGATGTAAGACCATACTGTAACAGTTTCAAAAGAGCAATAATACTAACTTTTTTGTCATAACTTCCAAAAAATAAAGTCTGTTTGTCACACCATTCATTCATTACAAAATGCAATGCTGAATCCCCAGACGGTCCAGGAACTTGAGATAAAAATGAAACCACAGATTCAATACGAGTGTTTATTAAATGGGCAAATATAAGCAACAATGACTGAATGACAGTCAAAGTCAAGCACTGTTGAAGTTTGCTTAAAACAGCTCGTAGAATCATGTCAATGTTCTCTGAAGTTAGTTTGTCAGTCATTTTAGAAATAAATACAGACACAAGGCGTCCCACAGATGAAGCACTATATTCTGTCAACTTTGGGTTTAACAGGAATGAAATCAACTGCATGACATAAGAGACACCTGAATTTCCCTCAGCATCATGCCACTGATAAACTTGTTCCGTAGTTACAGAAATGTATGACCTTGCACATTCCCCGGCACTCTGTAGAATGGCATTGTCTTCACTGTGCAAAGCACAACGAATCATAGCTGGAAATGCTGTGTCAATGAAAGAAGCTGGTAAGGGAGGTTTCAACTTACGAACAACTTGACAAAGAATGTCCATTGAGGTTGGGACTAAATCAGATGAAATCTTCTCAGGAGGAGCATTGAATATGCTGATTAATGTGGGAAGTAACTTTTCTTCCAGTTGAACGGTGCATAGTCCAGTTGAGGCAATTTCAACCAACAAATCAGAAGCAAGAGACGACACCAAAGGGTCATTGGAGTACTTCAAAAACACAGCAACTGACAAAGGAATAATTTGGTCCTGATAACGAGATGTAATTTCTACATTCACTGAAAGAACAACACGAAGTGTTTCCAGCACAAGTGCCAAAACCTCGACAGTTGCATGAGTAACCACATGCAGTAATCCTTCTAGAACTGAAGGAATATAAGGGATAAGAAGTACAATGGAATCGGAATTGTTAAGATGGTCACAGTAAGCAAATATAGCTCGTACAGCGGATATACGTATAACTGGAGACTGATCTGGTCGAATTCCATGCACAGTTGCTTCTAAAAATTGCTGTAATGTGTCCCTGGGCATTAAATTTGCAAAGCGACTGGCAATCCATAGCGCTCGTCCAGCTAAAAACGGACAGGCTTTTAAATCTTGGAGAACCACAGTAGTTAAAAATGAGTTTAAATCGAACTGAATCACTGAACGCTCTAATGACTCAACAACTAAACGACGAACAGAACCAAAAGCCAAAAAACATGCCTCATGAATTTTCCACCAGTGTGCATCACCTTTGTGTTTCTTTGCTTCTGCTTCATGAAGGTGACGCTGAATAGCTGACATTAATGCAAGCGAACTTTCTTTCTTGAAGTCTCTACAACAAGCTAGGAAAAGATCTTGAGCAGATAATCGCACACTGAATGAAAAACTTTCTTCCTCTTCGTCTTCAACAAACTGATCCGGATTTTCCATCCAGCAATGGGCTTGCTCTTCTGTCATTTGCATGTAGACAATCAAGTAATAAATAAGTTCGTTCAGGGACTTTTTCACAACTTTTCTAAATCTATGAGCATCTAAGAGGCTTTCCACAAAATCAAACAACGAATAGACTAAATTTCCAAAACTTAAGGATTCACCATCTGAATCAATCACTGTGTCAGTGTCTTCTTCAGCACAATTAACTTCCCTACTCACAAAGTAATCTGCTCCTTGTATGAGTTGTTGCCAAACTGCAGACAAAACAACAGGAACAGCATCGCCCATAAGTTTGGGCACATTTCGCATGATATTGATCAATGTATTGAGCACTTCTTTTTTGAGGCCGCAGTCTGACGCAGGACCATTTGGCACTTGCAAAGAATTTGCAAAAGCAAATGTGAACTTGGAAACAAATTCAGCCGGAAGAAGGGCATTAATGACATTAGAATCTGCAGTGTCATGAATCAAGCAGGCACAAGTGTTAAATATCTCCACAGCACGTGCACGAGTGCGAATACTATAAGTGTCAGGTTGCATGAATATTTTGAATAATTCTGGTAAAATGATTGGTGCCACTTTAGGTATGTTTACATCAGTCAGTTCTCTACTAAACTCTGTTAAAACCCGCATTGCACCATGTACACAATTTGGATCTCCACTGTTTACCGCATCCATTATCAAAGGAAATAATTCGGGCCATTGGTCAGGCCAATCCCAGTGGGCAATGGCAGATAAAGCATAAGCTACGGTGGCTCTGATTTTGCTACTTAAGTCACGTAAGCCCAATGGCAACATTTGTCGAATTGCTGATTTTGCTAAATCAGTTGTTTCTGGAGCACTGAACTTATCAGCCAGTTTAGACCAGTGCGTTTCAACATATTGCTTTAACACTAATGATGCTAATTGTCGAATAGCAAGATCTCCAGCAGTGTCAACTGTTAATTCAGCAAGACAAACTCCAAAGTCCTCCATCACTTCAAATACCTTAATACGTTGTTCTGCGGTATTTCTAATGCTTTGATCTGGTGACAAAACCGCGGTCAAAATTTCAACAATATGAGATTTCAAATTTGCTTCATCCAGCTCTTGCTGTGACATTTTGCAAGTTTAACCAGGTTTACAAATCAAAAAAAAACAATTGTAAGAAATGACTGTTATAAGATATTTTATTCAAGCCTATATTGCAGAAATACAAAATTAGTAGGCTACCAAATCAACTTTTTTTCTCTTCACTTGCATTCACAACCTTTTTTCACAAACAAGACAAAGTCTCTTGTATGCAGACGAGAAATTTTGCTAATAAAAGTTTGACAGTAAGTATGAGCATCAAGCCATAAAAAGTCGAGGACTAGCTCTACATCTACTTGGGAAGTAATACATTTAATTACAACTGCAAATGTGTTTTAGGGCCTTGTTTGAGCTTTCTTACCTGAGTGAACACAGAAACACGATATCAATTAACAATTTTTTAAAGACACAAATTCCCAACAGACTTTGTTCTTTGGCTGCCAGGCACACAAGAATTTAGCTGCGGCTACTCATCTCATGTCTAAGCATTGGTTTTGTCTACCAACAGCGCAATAATAAAGTTGAATAATGTTGAATGTGACTTCAAAAAATTAGTACATGGTTTGTGGTAGAATAGTTATATACCGGTACATGTTTTGGTTGGTACCAATATCAGTGTAACAACGTCAATTCGATTCGTGTTAATATTATTATGCTGATGATCATAGGCGTCGATTTTTTCTTAGAAGAAAGGAATTCTGAGTGGGCGAGACTTTTCAAACAGATTTCATTGAATGTGTATGTTCGCAAATTCGCAATGGTTAGTCTTTCTCACAAAGACTGCGTTTAGCGTCGCTGCAGCAATTAAGCTTTAATAGGTTTGATGTTTGCTTTCTTGCGCCTTGCGATCTTATGCGCGCTGCTAAACTAAACAAACTTCTTTTATGTTTTCCTTTGCGACCTAAAAACCTTGTGACTTGTGACCTGTTATCTTTAAAGTGGCGCCTTCGGATTTGCCGCAAAATGTTCAGACAGGTGACTACTAGGGTGCGTCATGTGCCCCAATGTTCATATTTTTTGTATTATTTTTTTTCAATGGTGAGGTTTCACTGAAATAGCAATAATATGAAGTTTCAGCAAAAAATATTAATGTTTAGGTCCTCCACATTGCAGTTAAAAATACAGGAATTTGACCCTATAGTCCATAAATACCTTGTTTTAACATAACAGCACGAGTTTTGCTCTATGGACTTTGAAAACTGATTTAGAGTAATTTTGGGGTGCTGAATCCGAATCTGACCTCAGATTGATCCTATCACGTCAGGTTTGTGAAATATGATAACAGCAAATTGTTATTTTTGTCAAAAGTGGAAGATTTGACGTTGCGTTTATTGCACCTTACACATTGTGCTATATCCTGAAATCCAGGCCATGTAGTGCATAAGTACTATAAGTAGCTGGAATACACTTACCAAGTCACCAACTATAATTTTGATACCAATTTGCTTTCTAAGCAACATTATTAACAAGGCAGTAATAACAAGCTAAAAGGGAGGCTAAAAGTATAACTGACCCCCTCCCCCATCAATGTTTTGCATAAAACTACAAAATTTTTTAGCAGGCCTATGGCAATGCTTAGCCAATAACCTTACTTAAAGGCTGTTTTGGCCTGTCTAACACTAACCTTTCGCTATAGCACTGCATATGTTGGTGGTGAACGCAACGCCAAATCTTCCACTTTTGACAAAAGTAACAATTTGTTGTTATCATATCTCACAAACTGGCGTGATAGGATAAATCTGAGGTCAGATTCGGATTCAGCACCCCAAAATTACTCTAAATCAGTCTTCAAAGTTCATGGAGCAAAAAAAAAGATCTTTTTTTGTAGACCAGTGTAATATATGGATTATGCCTGCATTGCGCTTGGGCAATTGGGCATGTTGAATGTTGATGAAGACTTACAGTTTTTGTCAGTCGGGGAATTATGTCATTCAAGGTGGCTAGCACTTGCTTGTAGGCTACTTACGACTCATGTAATCAACCCTTCCAAAAGTTTTATGAACTTGTCTAAGTACTGCATAGTGCATCAAGGTTTGCTTCCCATCTTGGTTTGAAATATAACACCACAATTCATTATCTGATGGGTTAAAAAACTTCTTCAACATGTTGCAAAGAAATCTTCCCAAAGCAAGAAGTAAAAGAGATTTCCAAGAAGGTTTTGGAACGCAATGCATTATTTGCTCAATCTGAAAATGTCATTGTTGGTATGCTAGGCGATGAAGGCTGCCAAGTTAGAAGAGCAGCAGTCCAACAAATCTATTCCTTAGGTTCACAAGCACAGGAAAAGCAAAGCAAGAATCATGTTGGCTCCTCACAAAAAGCAGAAGATGAAAATCGAAAGCTGAGAAAGGAAATTTCACCAGCGGTGCCACCTGCAGTATGCAGATTTCTTGTGCCACAGCTTAATATTAAAACAAAATCATACCACCAACTTGTGAAGCTTGGTACAGCTCATAAGTCTGAGCCACCTATCATGAGATCGCTAACAGATCAACAGCTTGACAATGTCATCGACGAACCTCTGCGGCTGGATTATCCTTGCCACAACCAAGCAGTGGAGCGTCACGTCAATCTTGTGACTGAAGCAAGCTTATATGCTGTAGGTTTTGAAAGAAGGGATGACCTGGGCTGATTCATCAGGTACGATCTCGTCAATTTATGAAAGAATTCAACAGCAAGAAGCAATTCCCACTAGGGTTAACCCACTAGATTGACATGTTCACCTTTTTGTGCTGATTGCTGAAGTCTCAATGTAGTACCAGTAGTCTAGCACATGCAGCAGTATGGAGTATATCAATCTGTGTGCTGGTATTTTCTTGACAATGATTTCATGGCAGATCACAGTCTACCCATCACCAATTACGTCTACCAATTACACTATATGTTTTATGCACCTACACTTTGAACAGTCCAGTTAGTAACCCCCAGGTCATGCAGCTGTGTGTGTACATGACATGAGCACTATATTGTATTACCAATCACACTACTGTACCGTTAGACCACTGCCAACATCCTCTCGATTAACCCTTGTATTCTCTATGTCATGTGTGCCGTATATTATGCATAGTTGCATACTATGCTGTATATTTATTACAAATGCAATAAGCAAAAGTATCCAAGTCATCTGTGACCAGTATATGCAGTACAGCATGTGCATTTACCTATTACTTTGTGCTTGCGCTATCGTTTTTGTCCAAAACATTGTCAAATATACGTTTTTTGTCATAACTTTTTTTCTAGTGAAATTAAGGCAAAAAGTCCTCTTAGAGCAGATAAAAACATTACAATTCTGCATCATTTGATACCAAACTCATGTTCCTAGCACCAGCAGTTCCAAAGTTACATCCGATTTGATAATTTTGGGGGTCTTCCCCCATAAAATGGGGGGGGTAGCACGGCCAATAGGTGGTACAACTCCCTGAAACCAGTTTTGTTGTTGTTTTTTGCCAATTTCTCAGGGGTGTAGACCCCTTTTTTTAATTTAAAAAATTTTTTTTTAATCCACCCTGTTGTCAAGCTAACAAGGGGATACGGGCAATTGGGATGTGGAGCACCTAGACCTTGACCAAATTCTTTGAAATTTTGTAATTTTGCTTTTTTAGTCAAGCCTCACCAACAAAAAAAAATAATTTTGTTTTCGATCATTTTTTAAATTTTTGGGGGCAGTAACAAGTACCATCAGGGTTAAGACGCATCCTCTAGAATTTGGAAAAAAAGCTTTCTTTGCAACACACGACCTTCCCGAGCCGGAAGCTGATTCGGCAGCATACTAACGTCAAATGAAACAGGTAGAGATCCATGGCTCATGCTGTCTTTTACAACTACCGATGCATTGCCTGAGACATTGACTTCACCACTGTCCATCCTTGAAGCACTGCTTTCTTCATCAATGTCATCTCTACGTTCATTCCTGCTGGACGTGGCTTCTTCAGCGTTATGATCATCAACGCCTTTTGGAAGCTGGCTCAAGAATGCGCGAATAGATGTTTGGCTTTGCTTAATGTTGAACTTTTCAATAATGAAATCACAACATCGCGCGGTGCGAATCGGGCGAAACATATTTTGCCCACCCTTGTTGCATGGCAGGGTGGGCGCCGCCCACCCGGCCCACCCTATTTCGACGCATATGCTGATGTTAATATGTTGCTGATGTAATTTCAGCAAAAAAACATGAACTGCATCACAACATACTTTTTGTCATATGCAGATTGCAAACTAATGATAATCTTAATATGTTGAGCAGTTGAGTGCATAAGACAAAAATAGTGATACATACCCTTCATAAGGCTTGCCTTACCAGGTAGTTTTTTTTTCAATCATTATCATTTGACAAAATGTTCTAAAAAATTAGAGTGAATTTGGTCAAAATCCAAAAAAATGTATATATACGCACGTAACTCGATTTAAGTGATTGCAAAGAAAACAATTTATTTTTTGACCATAAGAATTACAATGTGTAGTATCTACCTATCCTTGCACAAAATAATGAGCTGATAGAAGAGGTTAGAAGCATAAGTGCCGTGTTTTGAAAATTGCCGGGGGGGGCAAACTTTTTAGCCGACCGATTGCTTACATTCAAAATGCTGCTGTTTGTCAGCATTGATGTTTGTTTGCGTCTATCTGCCATTGTATATCGCCAAGCTTTATAATGTAGGCTCACGCCTCGAAATTCACGGCGGACATGTCCGCCATCACAGCATGTGATGTCCGCGGGAAGTAGGCTACCATCTAGATCGGTCATATTTGTCCGCCGAGAAATAACACAGGAACTAGCGATACAAATCGTCATTGCATAGCACGAACAATTGTTGCAATAATATATTTTCCAGCGCATTCTAGCGCGCATCTACAAAATGTGAATACTGTATCCCTTAGCTTCCATTCAAGGAGGAAAACTTCCGATTATTACGTTGCTTCCATGATTGATGACGTTGAATCAGCGTAACAAAGGTAAATTCTTTGATAAGAATCGATAGGAGTACAGGTACTTCTACACTAATCACGCGCAATTTAGTTCAAGTTTTACCTCACAATGTCTGGCTTTGATCTCCGACTAATATTGATACGGCAAGGTTGGTTACTAAATTAGATTACCGTATACGAGTAGGCTATTATTTACAGCAAGATGCAACAAAATTTGTTAAGTTTTGGTATTAAAGTAACAAAGAAAAGACCCAAGGAAAATTCACTTTCGCTCACATGACATGCAAAAATAAACAAAAAAACCTGTGAAACTTTGCACAGCAGAAAATTGTAGCATTGGTGTAGAAATTTTCCGACTCCTGCCCAGAGCATTGTGACGCAAGAAGCCACACGAGCTTGACGTATTGACCAGCTACACGACACTTTGACTCTTCAAGCGCAAGTCGTTGGTCTGATGAAAGCCTTTCAGAGTGACTTTACTGATTTTTTAAAAAGCCTTCTAAAACCGTAGTTATAGTTCTGAAATGGCGAAGAATTATTATCAAGATAAAGTGGTTAAGCATGACGATCGAGGGCTAAAACTGGTGTGTCCGCCGATAGCTGCTCAGACCAGACACGTTTGTCCGCCGTCAACAAAAACGAATTTCGAGGCCTGTAGGCTACTTCGAATTATATGCTGGTCACTTTGAACTTTAGCTCTTAATACGCGTAGAGCCATAGGCGTCATTTCAGGGGTGCGAAGGGTGCTTGAGCACCCCAAAATGAAAATCTGAGGTAACAACATAAATGCGAGAGCACCCCTGGGCCCTGGTTTGCATACAAAATACACCGATTCAAATGGAAATTTGCATTCCTAAATATCGTTTTTTTTTTCTTTCTTGAAAGTCGTTTCACCAAAGCGCAATATTTTCAGTGTTTTACATTTGCGTGTGGCACGTAGGCACGTAGCGCCACACATATCAAAGGCAGACATGATTGTACTATTGCGTAACAATCAAGCACAAACACGCGCACTGCATCAAGAAGTGCCGTTCGAGAGAAAACAATTTGTCTGGCTCGAAGAAAATTGCTATTTTCTACTCAAACGTCTACAAAAACATTCGGCAAACGGCGTCAGATGCAATCGTTAGCCGTTTCCCTTCTTCATCATACCGAATGGCAGACTTGCTACGAGAGCTGCTAGAGCAGTGGTTCCCAACCTGGGGTTTGCGGACCCCTTAGGGGTCCGTGAGAAAGCATTTGGGGGTCCGTGATTACCTTGATGAATTTTAGGAAAAAAAAAACTTTGTTCTATATGCACGGATGGAGCACCAGCTATGCTCAGGAACAAATTCGGATTTGTTGTTTAGTAAAAAACGAAGCTCCTCGCGTGGTTGTTACCCATTGCTTCTTGCACAGGTACGCCTTAGCAAAGCATCAAAAACTTTACTAGCAAGTCTCAAAGAAATTCTGACGAATTGCGTGAAAATCGTTAATTTCATCAAAAGCAGAGCTGTAAACCACCGTACTTTTAAAGCGCTCTGTCAAGAAGTAGGGTCAGATTACGGAGTACTTTTGTATCATTCTGAGGTACGTTGGTTATCTAGAGAAGTTTTAAAACGACTGCAGTTAAAAAATGAGGCTTCAACTCTTTTAAAAGCAAAAGGAAGTCCCCTCTCAAAATTGTTCGAGAGTAAAAGTTTTCTATACGGCATGACCTACTTAGCCGATATTTTCGGTCATATTAACAATGTTAATCGTGGCATTCAAGGACCAGGTGTGACAATAATTGATGCAACTGAAAAAGCGTTTTTAGCCAAGTTGCCGGTTTGGAAACGCAGATTGGAAGCAGGTAATTAGCCTACGCTAACTTTCCAATGTGGCGAAACATATCTTGATGGATGAAACTCAAAGAGAATGCACTCTTTTGATCTCTATGAGAGAAAAATTTTGCGCACACTTGAAACCCTGCAAATCTCATTTCAACGTTATTTTAATTTGGATCACCTGCCGAACGAAGTTGAAACATGGATTCGAAATCCTTTTCTTTTTGACTTGAACAACATTAGCGATGACGATTTCAGTAAAGATGACCTAATTGATTTGAGATCAAAAGAGTTAATACGCATTGAGTTTCATTCAAAAACTGTGGAAGAATTTTGGTGCTCACAACTGCAAACCTACCCATTCTTGGCAAAGCAAGCGATTATTGTTTTGTTACCATTCAAAACCACTTAACATAATTGCGAGGTAGGATTCTCAGCTCTTGTTACAATAAAAACAACATCGAAATCGCCTGGACAGTGGACGTTCAAGATGACATGCGTGTTGCATTGTCAAAAACTCAACCGCAGTTCAGTTCAGGAAAGAGGCATTCCATTATAATTCAACAAATTTTAGAAAGAAATGTAACCACTAGGTTTCAAAAGGTGTTGGTTTTGATATATTTTGTTGTGTTCAAAATTTGAACTTGGGCAAAAAAAAATTTTGAAAATCGGACAAGTGGTTTTTGAGATATCGCGTTTTGAAATTTTGTTGCTGTCACTAGATGGCGCTGTTGATGTTCCCAATGTTTTTTGATTTTAGGGTTATATTTGGGGTAGAAAGTTGGTTGAAGTGTCTATTCCACCATTTTTCATAATGCAGAATTCAAAAATGGTCTCAATTTTAGTCTAAAAGCATTAGCTAAGGAGTTATGGGGCATTTAAAAAAATTTGGGGGACCAAATGCCAACCCTCAAATTGTCATGTGGGTAACGAGATATCCCGAAAAAAAATTCTGTTCTTGAAAGTTTCTTGCATATACTTCATGATAGTATAATATTTTTTATGAGACTTTTGTCCTTTTTGCACAATGCAACCTTATATCAAAGATCTATTAATGCAATATTTGAATGATGCTTGCTTATGACGTCACAATAAAAAATTACAGATTTCCCCAAAAAACTTTTTTTCATTGTGAAAATTGCCCAGGAAAATAAAATTTGACTGCAATTTTGAAACAAGGGCTGGTTTTTCTGAGCAATTTTCACTATGAAAAAAGTTTTTTGGGAAAATCTGTAATTTGTTATTGTGACATCATAAGCATGCATTATTCAAATATTGCATTAATAGATCATATAACTTCTCATGCAAGTTTTTGATAAAAGGTTGCATTGTGCAAAAACGACAAAAGTCTCATAAATAAACAGTATATTATCATGAAGTATACGCAAAAAACTTTAAAGAACAAAAAAAAATGTTGGGATATCTTGTTACCCACATAACAATTTGGGGGTTGGCATTTGGTCCCCCAATTTTTTTTAAATGCCACACAACTCCTTAGCTAATTCTTGTAGACTAAAATTGACATCATTTTTGAATTTTGACTCATGAAAAATAGTGGAATAGACACTTCAACCGACTTTCTACCTCAAATATAACCCTAAAATCAAAAAACATTGGGAACATCAACAGCACCACCTAGTGACAGCCACAAAACTTCAAAACGCGATATCTCGAAAACCGCTTGTCCGATTTTCAAAAAAAATTTTTTGCCGAGATGCATTTTTCGTATACTATGATATATGCTTTAGTCATCAAAATTGAAGACTTAGTGGTTATTTGGATTTGTTGAATTGTAATGGAATGCCTCGAAAGGCAACAACAGCCCTCTCATTAAATTTGCTTACGTTGAAAGTTTCGGCATGGCACTTTGGGTCACCTTAATATTCAAATAGCCTACTGCTGACATTTCTTGAACAATCCATTCATTTTCTTATTTGAGCAACTGTTTAACCTGATATTTGCCGCAGGAGTCACAGCGGCAATGCAATATGACACCGTCGCCTACAGTAATTGAGTAGCATATTACAATAGTCAATAGTACTGTGATTGAACTGACTCGCGTGAAAATAAATTTCTTTGCATTAGTCAATAGTATGTTAATTGAGTTTCAGGCAAAATTTAGGTAGGGGTCCGCAGAATTAATAATTTGTCTAAAGGGGTCCGTGACAACAAAAAGGTTGGGAACCACTGTGCTAGAGAATCCCACAATGAAAGAAGTCGATGTTACGAAAGTAAGCAAATTTTATGATGGTGACTGGGAGTGGGAACGCAAGGATTTGCTGCGTGAACGCAAACAATGGTTTGCTTGTTGCAAACGTGACGGTGATATTGTGACAGTGAATACGCTACGTCAGAAATTCATTGCACAGCCGTCAATGGTCGATATAATGCCAAATATATATGCAGCTTTGGTAACTTACATTGTTATGCCGACTTCTTCCTGTGAAGCCGAACGTTCCTTTTCGTTATTACGACGCTTGAAGACCTACCTTCGCAGCACTTAAACGCACCAACGACTGAACAATTTGGCATCTTATAGGTATTTGGCAATTATAGGTAGTCATCACGAATTGGCGGAGAAATTAAACATGGAAGAACTTGTCACGGAGTTTGTTTTCAAGACAACAACCCGCAGAAACAAATTTGGATGTGATTAATTTATAGCAAGCCGCATTATAAAGCAGACGTGAACAAATTAAAGTCGAATATATTTCAATATTCAATGTAAGATCACTTTCGCCTCGCATGTAATACTTGTTTTCATTTCTATCTGATCGTTTGACATACCGCTGCACAGGGCTGCGATTTTTTCTTTCTTGTCGAACGACCAAAAATTCTGCGTTTGTTTGTCGAATAGTAATATGACGTCATAAGAGTCAGATTATAAGCGTTTGGCCGCGAGTTACCGCGCAAGTTGTGTGGTATCAGAGTCACTTACTTAAGCTTTTAATCGCACGCTGGTTGAGTGATTGCAAAGGAGTATCAAGCGCTAAGTTATGTACCTACCGGACATGTAGGCTATACAGCCCTCGAAATTAGCTTGTATCTACGACGGCAAAAACATTGCCATCGCCAAATCAACAAACCTTGATTGCGGCGGCAATTGCCCTATGCTTTGTTGTTTAATCAAACGAAATTTTATGCGTTTCTTCATCGCGTGTCACACGGCGGTAGCCCAGAGCATCACGCAAGCTATTTTATGCGCTGACAATGCTCTTGTGAACTGTAAAAAGTTTGCAACCTCATAAATATCGGCTTATTGTTACGCAAAAGTTATTTTTTCATCGAATGCTTGTTGTTTACCGATGTCGTTGCGAATATGAATTATGGTGAAAGAAGATACAGTTAAAAAGTGGAATTTACCTGCTATTAGTGTGGTATTTTGCAAAGTTTGTAAAGAATTTTATGACGGAAACAAATTGGAATTAGAAAAGCTACGGGGTCAAGTTAAAAAAGTAGTACGAAATTCGATAAATTGTGCTGTTAACTTACTTTAAAGGTAACCCAAAATTAACTTACTTTTCCCCCTGAGTTATTTAAGGTGAATTAACGTAACAGCGTGCGTACCGCTACTTTTGGTACTACTACATCACAACAAATCAAACAGTGCGGTCGTGATAGACTACTCTAGTATGTTTTTCGCTTCTCGTTTTTTCGATTCAACGTCTGCAGATGTTGAATCGAAAAAACGAGAAGCGAAAAACAACAATGTAAAAACGACGGGTTTTGCTAGCTGGGTAGTGTGCTTTGATGAATGCAAGTGCAAAATCGCCCATTACCTAATCACAAAAGCCCTTTTAGTGGAAGGAAGTCGAGTTGCAACCGTGTTTATCTGTCTATTATTCTTTATTCACATTGCAAAAAAATTCTCCATTCTTGGAACAACAAGTGCATAAGTCAGACATAAATGCAAATTTGCATAGACGTTGACAAGTAAAAGTAGCCTACTTCGAAGAAAGTTAGAAACCCGTTATGTCGAATAGCACGAAACGTGTGTGGCGAAATATTTGATGCCAGGCGTTAGAACTTCGATCAAAGCATTTTCCCGCAGTGTTTAAAATGTTCCTTTCCATAAAAATAGCGGCTTTTTTCATCTGTAATTCTAAACATCTGGTCGGAAACTAAGCTGTTTTCTACATGCGAAAAACTTTCATAGCAAGTATCCAACAGTCATTTTACCAGAGCAATATTGTTAATTAGCTCAAACGGCGAAATACAAACTGGCATAGACGTTGACAACTCAACGTAGCCTAGGTTATTTCACCTATAAAAGAAACCCGTTGTGTTGAATAGCACGAAACGTATGTTGCGAAATGTTTGATGCCAGGCGTTTGAACTTCGATCAAAGCATTCTCCCGCAGTGTTCAAAATGGCGGCGCTGACGCCTTGGGAGTTTCTCGTGTGAAGCGTCGCTTTTAGACCTTGCTTTGAAGTACCTGGCGAAGGAAAGTTTACGTAAGTCAGCACCCTTATGATTGCATCACGTTATGCCCCCCCCCCGATTGTTCCTCGACCTTACGATGTTTAGTCCTCTTTCAGTTTTTTTTTTCCTTTTTTTTTTTTTCGTAAGGCACGGCGTTTGTCGAATAGTGATGGCGCGTGTCGAGTGACCTCGTCACCGAAAAAGGCAAAAATCGCAGCCCTGCCGCTGCAGTCTATTCCATTACACATACGACAAAATTATCTTTTATGTTGATTCGACGTTTCATGAAATAATGTGGAAAGGAAAAAAATTGAAAAATGTTTTTTTTTTTTAAATGCTCCGCCGTCCGCAAAACGCCTGCAATTCACGTGCGTCGTGCATGCCAATCCGTTTCTGCATGTGATTAACAGAGGTCCCTTACGTGTGTGTGAGCGCGTGTGTTGTTTTGAGCGAACAAAGGCAAGAAGAAGAAAATAGGCAGTGGCTATTTGACCGGCTCCGGTCTTTGAATCTGAAACACTATTTGACCGGTCATGACGTCACTTCATAAGCACTTTTTTCTTTATTTTCTTTCAAAGCAAAAGACGATAAGCGCCTTAAGTTTTAAATTCAACACGTTTTTTTCAACTGAATCCGTGGCGCATACGTAACGTCTCGGGGTGCCATTCTAGAGGGAATGAGTTCGATTCTATTCGGAAGCGTTTTTTTTTTTTTTTTAACTAAATTTTTAAAAGTGGAAAGTTGTCTTGAAAGGTTGGTTGAGATGATGATTTGAAACTTGACTGATTGTTGTGCGACAATGAGACTGGATTTAATTTTTAACTTCGGACTTCAGCGAAACGTAATCTTACAGCCTATTAGAAGGTGTGATTTTTTCAGAGAATTTGTGCTAAGAAATGAAAGGAATTTGTTAAAAATAAAAACTAGAAAAAACTTTTTTAATTCGTTTTGAAGCTTTTTTATTCACTTGTTGATTCATTCATATCAGTTTGTATCCTTTTGTAGTTAAAAAAAAAGAAAAAAAAAAAGAACGCTTCCGGATAGTATCGAACTCATTCCCTCTAAAATGGCAGCCCGAGACGTTACGTGTGCGCCACGGACTCAGTTGAAGAAAACGAGTTGAATTTAAAACTTAACGCGCTTATCGTCTTTTGCTTTGAAAGAAAAAAGTGCTTATGTAGTGACGTCATGACCGGTCAAATAGTGTTTCAGATTCAAAGACCGGAGCCGGTCAAATAGCCACTGCCAAGAAAATATTGAACTTGAGAATGAGAACTTGTTAAAATGATGGCTTGTAAAGCTTCTTTTTCATGCCGTTGTAAGCGTAAAGCTGAGCTGGTTTCCCGCACTTCAAGTTTTACTACCCTGGAAAGTCAGCCTTTTTGTTTTTATGACATCATATTGCATGAATAAATGGCGGTCTGTTAATATTTTGTATTGTGGTTTATGCGACTTGAGCGTGAAACAAGTTTGGTATGCATAGAACGTAGCTTGAGCTGACACACGGTAGTACGTAAGTCTCAGTCTAGTTAGTCGTCCCTCTTGAAGTTGCAAATCTCAAAGGGGGCTGTTATGCCGACTAGACATCCCCCCTAGTTGCGCCCCTGATTGTACATGCTCTCCCGGTCAGCAAAGCTGGTCTTTTTTACATTGTTTCAATGTCTGCAAACGATAAATCAATGTAAAAAGGACCAGTTTTGCTGGCTGGAACATACAGCATAGTGTTACCGTATGTAACACAGAACTAGTAAACTCTTTAAAGTTTAACCAGAATTGTACAGAGTTGTAGGAAGTATGAGTTGTAATGTGCGTTGCAGCCTTGTCAGCACAGACATCTTCTCAACAATTACGCCCATTCATGACAAACCTTTTTTTAGTAAATTGGTTAAATGAGTCAATCGTATAATCGTATCAAAACGTCTGGCAAATATGTGATTCGATTAACCGATTTTGTCTGTATTTAGATATTGGAAAAAAATAAAAATAAATCAGCAAAGAGAAAATACAAAACATATTGCAATAAGCTGAATCATTTGAAACAATCACTGAAAAATCAACATTATAAAAAAAAGTTTAAAGAAACAAAAAGTGACTCCAAGAAAACATGGAAGATCATTCATGAGATGAGAGGGGAAAAAGAAATTCGAATAATAAAAAGCTTCCTTCAACAATGACTATAAATGATAAGAGCTATAAAACAGATTCTATTGAATTTATTAATTTATTAAATAATTACCTACTTCACAAATATTGGAATTTCAATGGCAGCTAAAATTCCAAACTCAAATGTAAATTTTGCATCATTCATGTTAAACAGAAATTGTTCTTCTTTTGGCTTTCCTGATATACGGTAAATGAGATAAAAGTATCTGATGCTATAAGGAGCTTCAAAGCAAATAAAGCTTCAGGCATTTTTGAAATACCTTCTAAATTTATCAAAATGGCTACTATATGCCCTTTTTTAACAAAAGTACTGTATAATACTGATTAAATGTGTTTTGCAAGAAATCTTTCCTGATGTACTCAGAAAGAGTCTGATAATATCTGTACCAAAAGTTAGTTTACCTTTCCACTTTACACCACAGATATGCGACCAATGTCTTTATTGCCAACTTTTGCAAAAATTTTTGAAATTTTTTTATATAAACGGATGATGAATTTTATTGACAAATACCGTATAATGCTATAACTCCAGCTCAACATGGTCTTCATGAAAATGATTCAACAAGCTTAGCATTGACAAAAATATATGATGATTTACTTTCTAACTTGAATGATCACAAATGCACATGCTCGGTTTTTGTTGATTTAAGTAAAGCTTTCGATACAGTTGATCATGGGATACTTTTAAAAAAACTTCACCATTATGGCTTTCGTGGCAAGTTTTTAAACGTTTAGAAGAACAGAACACTGCAAATCCTAAAGTTCCTTATTTATCTTATCACTGGTTCAAACGTATCTAGGCTGCGGCAATTACTCAGTGTAAGACTTTCTGAAAATAAGAAGGTGTTGCGACCGAGCCAACGTTTTTTTAACTCAATAACTTACTTCGGTCACAAGCACGTTTTAACGTTCGCGTTTTGTCGCTTCTACCTTTTCTATGTTGACGTGTATTGTTTTTGATATGATGGTCAGAAATAAAAAAACAACTGAACTGTACACCGGCTCTGGCTGTGTTCGCGCTCAGAGCCCAGACGCGCCAAATCAACCAAGCGTCGATGCCTGCTGGAAAAGATTGCCAGACGTTTTTTAAATATTCAAACCAATTGCTACTAAATAGTAGCCTATTCGTCATAAGTGATTAAAAAAGCCCAAAGTATTCCAAACAATGGCAATTTTGCACCAAATATACTCAAAATCAAACAATTTTTGGCAAAAATGGAACAAAACTAAAAAAAAAATCGCAATTGCTAAAATTTTTCACGATTGCAAAAAAAAGTAGTTTAATTTCGCGGAAATAGCAGAACTGGCAACTTTGCTGCTGGTCAATGATTCGCATCATCACATATTTTATTTTTTCTTGAAGGAAAAAAAACAAAAATCTTTTAAATAACTGTCTTGTCAAAAAAGGAAAAAACATCTTCATTGTACATGATTTATGAGCAGACATCACAAAAAAGGTAAAAACTTTGTCTTAATCCTATCTGTAACGACATGGGGTTTATGAGGACGCCTATGAATGAAATTATATCTCAAATCGCCGTAATGACGTGACATCATCTAAACATTTCACCGAATAATAAATTAAATTAACAAAATTTGCCCCACTCTAGTAGTGAAATATTTCTCAGAAGGAAATATGCTAGAAATGTGAAATTTCTTGACTTTTAGTTTTTGTTCTTTGCGAATTTTCTAAACCTACACTGGTCATTTTTCTACCTCCCTTCCCTTTACAATGAGTATTTCGTCTCAGGTGGCTAGACATTTTCGTGCAATGCTAGATATATATAATTTAATGTAAGTGCAATATAAATATTAGTGCAATTACTTTGAAATGTAAAAACACCTTATATTTATAAGAAAAAGTAATTTTTTGTTAAGTTTAGTATTATTCCGTGTTATAATTCAAAAATATCAATTTTAAAGCTATTTTTGGATAATTAAAATAAAAACCAACTTTCTGACCTTCTTTTTTATCTCAATGACCTTATGACCTTTATTTCAATAAATTTGTTGGATAGGCCTAAAAATTTAATTTCTATTCCCACAATACACATTGCTATTATCTTGTAAAATATTTAGGCTCTGTGATTTTCATAGCTCTCGTTATTAGTAGGCCTACCATATTTTCATCGCCTAAAAAGAAGACACGTTTCGCCAGCAAAAATTTTAAGTCTGAAGAATCTTTTACATATTTTTAGATCATTATAGTAGGCCTACCGTAGCCTAAACGCCTATGCAGCAAAAGTTACAAAAAAAACAAAAAAAAAAAAAACACGAAAACAGATTGACTGAAAGTTTAACTTATTTTTTCTCATTTTTAGTGCTTCCGACAACGAATGATTTTATATTAGAGTCAGCAAAAAGTGAAAAAAATACCTAATTTTTAGACAGTTTCAGTCAGACAGCAATGATCGCAAAAATCTGCAAACTGTGACAAATCAGGCACGATCTCCAGGTAGCCACGCCTTAACTTTTTTCAACAAGGAATGGTCAGCCTTAACGAAATGGTTAAATTATTTGCAAGAAATATGATTAAAACAGTAGGCTGCGCATAACCGTTAAGATGGTAAAAACGGCGTGAACTAAAAAGCTGTTCCTTTCCTTGCAAAGCTGTTGGCCTATCTATGCCACTATTTCTTTTGCTGTAGGTTAGGAGTTATTCACATTGCACTTTTAGACAATCGTTTCGATTTGTTTCAAGTAACAAACGAACCAAACTGAGTTGGTAATCAGCAACGTCTACAACTCTACAAGCGTTGTATCAACATAAAGCGTATGAAGGTAAAAGAATAATTTTTGTGAAAGTGTGAGCATGGCCTTTAAAATGTTGTTTAATATCTTACAGTGAACCAGGCAATGAACGTTCAAAAACAGTTCCATAAAATGCGCCAATTCCTTGTACAATTTATAAATCAGCATGTTACAATGGTATACAAAATGTTTGGAAAACAAATAGCCTACAAGCCGTCGCTGAAACGTCATCAAGCAATATAATCCCGTTGAAAATGTAAACATGAAAACTCAAACTGTCAAAAAAGAGGACATTTGAGCATTTTTTAGTGTCCTCGGAGGACAATTCATTTTTCTTGAAAAAAGAGGACAAATCCTTTTAAAGGAGGACGTAGGGGAGACTGGGGTAAAGTGTGCAATGGGGTAAGATGAGCAACCCCTGTTTTTGGAAAAACCAGTCGGCGGAATTATTATTTTTTTATTCTGGATATATCACTCATAATACCACTTCATTCAATGTATTTGTCATGTCCACTGCGAGTTGCATTTTACAATGGCATGCAATTATATTGTTTATGTCGAAAAATCGAAATTTTTATTTTTTTGCCAAAAACTGAATAACTTTATTGTTACACTATGTAAATCAAATCTGTTTTTTTGTATTGGTAAGTATAAAGTGTGAGGATATTCAATAAAACGTTCAGGTTGGTTAGTCTTGTAGTTTTTTTAAATATTTGCAATTTTGTCAGAAAAATCAGGATGGGGTAAAATGTGCAATGCTAGTTGACGTATCTTGGAGCAGTTGCTCAACTTACCCCAAAAGAAATAGCCTTAGCTTATTTAATGTTTGAACTGCTGAATTTGTGTCTTTTTAGGTTCGTATTGGATAAAAAATACAGTGTTGTGTTGTAAAGCATAATGCCTCGCAATAATACAAACAAACTGACAGGGGAATGCTTCAACTTAATCGAATTGCTCAACTTACCCCAGGTCATTGCTCAATTTACCCCATACAATTTATGCCGGGGTAAGTTGAGCAACACGCAAATAAGTATCAATATAAAAAAATATAAAAATCGCAAGGTGATAAAACTCAATCTAAAATGTAGCTGATTCATTAGTGCTTTAAGTTCACCTTATTAAAATTTTCCAAAACAAACCATTCTTTTGTAAAAGCGACTTAAGCAAAAAGCTGCTCATCTTACCCCACCCTCCCCTATGGTAGCCCTAGTTATTAGCGATTAATTAGCACGGAGCTAAGATAGCCCGTGAAGTGCTTTCTGCGTACGAAAACAGCTCGTATTAAGATAGGGTTAAATGCCATTAATTCAAAGCAAATTAACGATTTTAATGTTTGAAGACATGAGTTTAGCAACTTTCTTTTGTTTTGTCATTAGCCTATGTTAATTAAAGAAAGAATGGTTTCACCTATTCCACAAGCCTGTCCCAATAAGCAGGTCCCAGGGATATCTAAAGAAGGGGATGCGAAGGCTCACAGCGATTGCATTATTCTGATGACACTACCAGGGCGGTAGTTTGTAGCGCGTGAAACATACGGTTCTTTTCAAAAATGCAGAAAGTTTTGTAATGCAGCTGGTACAGTCAGCTACCCAAGACAGTTCGTAAATGTTACATAGAGCATATTTAAAGAATATTTGTTTGGAAAGACAATTGAAAAGTTACAAGTAAGCTGTTTTTTTTTAACAAAGTCTTTGCAATAGGCTATAGATGTAAAGCAACTATACGGGTAGTTGAATTAACAAGTAGCCTAACCATCCCTGGCAGGTCCTCGCTTATTAATTGATTGATTGATTGATTGATTGATTGAATCTTTATTCTCGGACTGGGAAAGCTTCTTGCAGAGCTTAATCCTGGCAGTTTCGCATACTTGTAGAGGCTTTGAATCACTAACGCAGGCCCGGTCACCGAGGTTGACAAAGTGAAGTTTCCGATTGTTGAAGTCTTGTTGCCCGGGAACTATTCCATCCATTAGATGCCGCTGAATGGAGAGCAGTCCTTAACGTGCGTTGCTCAAGCGCACACCCCGAGAGTCGAACCAGCGCCGTTTGGTCTTGAAGTTTCTTCGTTCCAGAAGTGACGCGCTAACCAATTGAGCTATCGGGGCGGTATTGATTCAATGTCTGTAGACTACCAGTTCATGTAAACAGAGCTGACATTTTGGTTAAGATTTCGTACAATTGAGAATCATTAAAGTAAATGTAGGCTTTGTTGGTTTTGAATCTTTATCCTCGGACTGACAAAGCCTTGGTTGGTTATTCCTGGTAGTTTCGCATACTTGTAAAGGCTCTTGACGCAGGGCCGGTTACCGAGATTGGCAGAGTGAAGTTTTTCCGATTGTTGAAGTCTTGCTACCAGAGAATTATTCCATTCACTTAGTGTCTCTGAATAGAGAGCAGTCCTGAAATGCGTTGCTCAAGCGCACACCCAGAGAGTCGAACCAGCGCTGCGTGATTTGAGCCGGGCGCGTAACCACGGAGTTAACGGGGCGGACATTGTGTTTTTGTCCTCCCACAAAGCAGCTTCCATATGGATAAAAGTCATGTAACCTAGACGTATTTTACTTTCTATTTTGTAGTCTAGATTCTAATGTAGCCTAGACCAGTGCTACTCGAACTTTTAATACAGCGTAGGCTACCGGCAGAAGTCTTATTATCATTTGGCGTATCAATCACAGATTTAAAAAAATAAATAAAAAAATGTTTTACAAGTCTACAATGTGCAAATTCACAAACAGTCTTTCACTGACATTTCATCAACAGCGTGTAGTTTTCAAACATTTGCAATCCTTGTAGGGCTACTCAGAGGTGAGCAATAGTGCGCTACTTTTGCATTACAGTTCCTATTTGCTAGCGATATCGACGCTACAGTTTTGTTGGAGTAGAGGCGTTGCCTTCTTTCCAATGTAGCGGTAGCGGAAAGGCGCTGCATTGCTTTCAGTCGTTATCGTTACTTTCCAATTTAAAGTGGAAAAAATAACTCATTTTTGATAAATTTTTATGAAAACAATGCGTGAAAAAATCAAGGCAAGAATAACTCAACCGTTGCGACTAACATCAAGCCACGTTGATACCGACAAGAGTGACACCAACATCAGTCAAGACTCAAGGGATAAATTTTTGATGTTCTGGTGCCATCGCCTTAGACTTGATTGGTGGATTGATTCGATTAATTGACCTCAATGACTTGCAACAGCGGTTCAAAGTCTCACCAGTATTCCGAGTGCTTGCAAGCAGCAGCTTCATTAAGCTTCCAAAGAAGCTTTCTCCAGGGTATAATTATAATAATCAATAATGATATCAAAAGATTGAACAAAAAAAACATAATAAAATTAATAAAATGCTATGTAGCTCTATGGCGTGCGCAGAAAATTGTCATCAGTCTGTTGAAATTTCTTAATTGTAGTAATTCTTGATTTCTTGTAGCCCAACTACTTAGCCTACGCCATTCTTGATAACGCACTTCGATTGTGGTGGGACAATAGCCAACATTATTATCAACGCTGTTTTTTGTGTACAGTAGGCTATATGAGCGTGGCAGTATTAAGAGGATAATTTCAGACCTGTACCACTATAATCTGCGTGTCTCAATTAGGCAACTACTGAGAAAAACGCGCTACTTTAAAGAAGACGAGATAATTTCGTTTAGCTTCCGGGTTCTTTGAAAAGGTTACGAAGCTCATCCTCCCTAGCTCAGATACAAAAATACCCTTTGTGCTTCCCTGCCAACGCTACTGTATACTATATAATAGTATTTAGTATGACAATCATAAAAGTCAACGGTTTGCACGAGGAAAGTATCACGTAAGTCAATGGTTTACAGAAGTTTTATTGTTGTTAGTCCGGAACAAAATTGTCTTTTAAGATGACAGCAGCACAGCAACATTATATGGCCTAATGAAGTTCCTACGCAGCAGCCGCACCGATGTGTTTTCCATGCTGTGAGTTACGCCTTAGGCTTACCATGGGCTTACCAATAATCTTTTTATTACAAAAGATTGAGTTTCGCTTTTAGCTGTATGATCATTGTTAACTTCACAAATGTAGATACAAACGACCTGTATTAGCCTGATGCTGTGCTATAACGAACAAGTAGCCTATCTTAAATATGTATTTTAAAATATGAGAAATAGTTTTATGAAACCGCCCAAATCGTCAGTTGCTCCAAAATCAATAAAATCCCTCATTTAATTTATTTGCCAGCTACAAAATATCAAACTAATTGAATCTCATCCATCTATGTGCACAACTTCCCAAAGCGACAGATGTGGTCTCCCATTGCGTTGGCTGATTTTTTTCTGTCTTACGTTGCTCGGGCAGCTCCACAATTATGAATCAATACAGCGAAATGTGTGTTTATGATTGTAACTTATTTAGCATACATTTTCACAATAATAAGGTATTCAAACTGTATTTAAAACGACAAATATGAAATTATTTTCGTTATTTTCATGCATTTATTGAAAACAGTGATTGCAAAAAAGTAAGGCTGTGGAGTCTGAGTCGTGGAGTCCGAGGGATTTTGATGTGTCCAGAGTCGAAGTCGGTCAGTTATAAACAGAAAAGTCGGAGTCATGCATTATTCTCCCGATTCTACAGTACAACCCTGTCGGAGTCGTGCAGTCGCAGGGATGTTGACGTGGCCGGATTCGGCCAGTTATTAACCGAGAAGTCGGACTCGTATATTTTTCGACCGACTCCACAGCCCAGCCCACAGCCCATTTAGCAAATTTATTTCATTCACGCGATGTCCAAAAGCTGAGTAGAAAAGCTCTCCGTATTAAAGTAGGTTGCTCTGGCTCATATTTACAAAAATTAGCTTAATTTTACCATTTATCCATTCCTTTATTTGCAGAAGCCAGATGTTTATAAAGTACGATGTAGGCTATTGAGGTATGAATGAGGGAGAATGAATTAGACAGCTTGTCTTTACTAAAGCAAAATTATCTATTCAGGTTAAAATCGGAAGAATATAGTAGCCTAAAGCATAGGCCTATAGTTCCCTGAAACTTACATAAAATAACCTAACTTTCTAAACCAGCTAGTCTGAGAGTTAGCCTACCAAGCCCACAAAGTTTGTTATGGTGCTAATTTATTCCTGTTGTACCGTAGGCCTACTATTCTCGCAACAGAAAAAATAAAAGTTTTCTCTCTCACTAACCTTTTGCCTGGTTATCATTTTATGCTTTTTTCCAGACAACCATTTTATCAGAACCAGATCTGGATCACATAATGTGGCTGTCTGGGTTGTTTTAAGAGGTTGTGCGAAATATCGTTTTGATGGTTTGACCCCATTGGCAATTAAAAGAAAGAAAGCATTCCAAACTGAAAATGCGATAATACTTAGATAGGAGAACTTGAAAATAATGATAGCCTACTGAACGAGAACGATGCTTTGGACAGAAAGACTCAAGCTATCTGTGTAGGTCACTGCATAGTAGCCTATAGGCTAGTGTAGTGAGAATGAAGACAGAATTAAAGAAATGAGTTATTTGGTAATATTCCAGCACAGCCGCAAAAAATACAAAGCCTTCGTTTGTACATTATTTTGTTTTATAATTTTTTATTCTTTTATTTAGAAATCACAAGCTTACTCTTGTAATTCAGTTATAAATTTTTTATCTGTTTTTAATTAAGTATGTAATGGTTTACAGTTGCAATGTCATTTCAAATACAAGAGTAGGATTTTGGCATTTCCTTTCCAAAAGTCGTTGACGTTCATAATTTATTTATGGACAAGATCACTTTAAAAACAAGTGATGTAATTTACTAAAACCTTGACAGTGTTGAAATTTCTTTTAGAAGAAAAACACGCTGCAGTAAACGTATGACTAGGCTTACTCGTTCTTATTATTTGATAGCTAACTCAAGAGGGAAAAAACTTTCACCTGCTACAATGCAGCAGGCTAATCAATGGATTACTTATGATCGGGTTTCACTTTGTTGTTAGAATTTGATAGTAGTAGCGTAGGTTAATGAGGATGATCACGAAAGGAAAGCATATGTGTTTTGTTTTTGTTGCTGCTTTTTTTTAAAGTTGTTAGAATCAAATCTTAATTTAAAAAAAAATTACTGACCTACCTATAAAATGTGTCTCATTTAAAATATGCTCTTATGTTTCAGAAGGTGTTATAGCTTGAAATGTGTAGAAAACATTATTGGCTTATGCTCAAACTCTTGATCCCGCTGTGTAAGTGAAACTACGTTTTTAATTTGAAAGTGTAGCTTATAGAAAGCCTAAGTTTTAGAAAAACATAGACTACAATAACTTCATATTGTATTTTCTTAACATTGGTTATAGCGTATAAAAAGTGTTATAGGCTTATTGATGAACCACAAGCTATGTTAACACAAATCGATGAAGACTACAGCTGCTTATAAAGCCTATCTTTTGCGTTTCTTAATTATATTAGGAAACTTAAAGGAGCTTACAATAATCTAAAGCAGTGGTTCTCAACCATTTTGTCTTGGCGAACCTTTTGGTGCCTTTGAAGCTGTCGCAAACCACTAAAAAAATTTTTTAAATTTTTGGTATCATGGCTGCCTAAAGATACGGCCTGATTAATCACATTTTGCAGATTTTTTCAGATTTTGCCAACTTTAGGCGACTGCGTAAATGAATTTTTCTAAAAATTATATTTTTAGCCTTCTTTACTGTTTTCCCCAGATGACACAATAGGTTTTAACATCCTCAGATGTTGAAAAACAAAGTTGATTTGATTTCGAAGATGTTAGTCAGACTGTTAATTTTTTAATAACAGTCTGATTGAGCGTTTTTCAACTTACTTTTTCTCATTTGCTACTGCTTCCCAAAGGCAACAAGAATCTTTTATATCATTATGGGATAGCAAAAAGTAAAAATATCTCAAAAAATGTCAGTCAAACACTAGCAGTAGCTGTAGTAAAAATGTGCAAAATGTGACAAATTAGGTCGCATCTTCAGGTAGCCATGTTGATATAGGTATTGCGTCTTCTAATGGAAACAATCGATGTTGGGCGGTGGGTTTCGTTCAACGGATAAGGCGTTGGCGTCCCAGTTATACAAACCTGGTTTGTTTAATTGGAACGCCATTTAATTTGTATTACAAACCAGTAGCTGTAATAAAAATGTGCAAAATGTGACAAATCAGGTCGCATTTCCAGGTAGCAATGTTGATATATTGCGTCTCCTAATGGAAACAATGGGTTTCGTTCAACGGATAAGGCGTTGGCGTTCCAATGATACAAACCTGGTTTGACTCCCGGCTTCAGCTGGTTGTTGAAAACACCGCTCACCTCTACCTAGGGTGTAATAAATTGGGTGGGCATAATTGCTGCAGGAAAGGCTGCCGAAAGAGAGGAACTGGCCACCCTACTCTCCTTAATGCCGAAGGCTTAGCACAATGAAAATCTTATCTTCTCACACCCAACACTTTAATCAAGTATGGGACCACCTTTACCTTTTTAATAGAAACAAATGTTTCATAAGTTTCGAAGCGACAGATTTAAAAGATCAATCATGCTCAATTTTAAAAACTTTCGCGGACACTCTGAAAACATTTCGCGGACCCTTTGGAGATCTGAGGACCCCAGTTGAGAACCACTGAGTTAACGCATTTGTGCTTACCATTTTTTTGGCCAACTATTCGATTATGATCAGGCCTACTTTGACAACAAATCCCATATCAAGCACGTCCTCTCTGATCATGTATAATTCACTTTCTTCATCAAAATGTTTGTATTCGGTAGGCTATAGTTAAGCTTGTAGAGCCTTAGGCTACAGACCAGGGCTTCCCAAACTTTTTGCCTAGCGACACTTTCAAATCTTCTAAACTTTTTCGCAGCCCTTGACGGTTAAACTGATAAACAGAGCAAAATATACATTTTTTATATTTATGAAAAGGCTTAATTGGAACAAAAACTAAAAACAAGCTGCCGGTACTCGATGCCTATTATATTACACGTAGTCTACGGGAAACAAAACCAAAAAGCAAACACATTTATTCTATATGATGGATGCGACTGCTTTCTGCTACAAAGCAAGTTCAATCGTTTGTTGATGCTGGTTTCAAGGCGGTTTCAATTTTGCTGGCACGGTATTTTGTTTTGATTGCCGTTAATGTTGAAGATCCTAACTTGCACTGTTGCACAGATACGTGGAGACAAAAGTCAGGAGTTCGGATACTGCTGAGTAAGATATGATTATAAATATTTCGCTCTAGCGTTAAGCCAAAAAGTGTCAAGATTTGTTCCAGAAAATTTAAGTCAGATGATGGATCACCAAGTTTTTCTTGGGATTTGAGAGAGAAGTGCTCGGTAGGCTGCATTGTTATTGTCCAATTCTGGAGAAAAAAAAATACTTCTGAAACTGTGTCAATAGATTTGATAAATGGTCGATAACCAGAGGCTTAATAACGTTTGACTTCACATCATTGCTAACCAAAAACCAGGGATACCTAGACACTAAGTCCAATATCCCTACCAAAAACTCTTCGAGAACATTGCAAATAAATCATGCCTGAAGGTGGACACGAATATTGGTTTCCTTGCCTTCCCGTCCACTTAATCTAAATCTTCAACCACCGGGTGTAAGCCTGGATACGACAAAAAAACAAAAACATTTTCAACTTTAATGTCTTCTCATTAGAGAGACAATTTTAGTTTGTTTAGTTTTTCTAGCAAATCTGTCAAATAACATAATTTCAAAAACCAGTTGTCATTGCAAAAGTGGTGTACCAAGTCTGAATTTTTTCCGTTAGAAAAATCACGACTTCAATTTTCAACATGGCCATTTTAAAGTTGTGGCTTTTGAAAGCTACCTTACTTCACAATGCAGTAAAATAATTTTAAACTCCGATTCCATTTCACCACATAAATTTACAAACATACCGGTATTGAGTGCGCGACTCTTAACAAAGTTAGCCTAATAACTTTCTCATCATCTTGCGCAAAAATGTTAATATACAAGTACTTTGTGGAAAATTGGTATTATCTCTGCGACCCCAGAAGTTTGCTACCTTTTGTGGGGTCGCAACCTCCAGTTTGGAAAGCCCTGCTATAGACTATGCTTATCTGCATATGAGTTGTAAAATGCAGTAGAAGAATGTATGCAAAAATGTATAGGGGCCTACGAATTAGACTGCTGCAATGGCTGTCTCTATAGTATTGAAAAGTGCTTTCGTCATATTTGCAGGTAGTGGAGATTTATTTGAAAAACAGCTTCTTAATGACGTTCTTGGTAATTATTCCATATTCGAAAGACCAGTGGAGGACCATCGCATGCCAGTTGAGGTTTACGTCAAGTTTGCTCTTCAGCAGCTAGTGGATGTTGTAAGATATGTTTCTACAAATCGTAAAGTTACCTTTTTCCCACTCTTTTTGCTTATTTTTACTAAAGTAAGATCACCGCCCTGCATCTGGGATAACTACGAGAGTTCTCGTGATTCCGAGAAACTGTCTGATTTCTCATTTCCTAGTTTCACAAAAAAAAATCCAGGACTTTCCAAACAAAAAGAAATTGCGATTTTTAACTTAAAGAACTTATTGCTGCAAAAGTTAATTTTGAATAATAATGAGTCTTTTGTAAAGCACTGTAGCCTATCCATCGCAGATATGCGTTGCTTCTCAGGGCTATACAAAGCAGACATTGTCAGTGCACCCGCATAGAAGCGCGGCCGAGCACATTTCACAAGTAAAAGTCTTCTATAAAAAAAAAAAAAAAAAAAAAGCCAAACACTTATGAAAAATGTGTTGCTATCGCTATCGGTAATAAACAACTTGGTATACGACTTTGACAAAATCTTACTATAAACATGGGAACCTAAGTTAACCATTCTTCTCTGTTTTTCATATACCTTTATTAATTTCGATTAATTTTAAGAATAACTTTGCAAAATGAACACTCAAATTGATTGGCGCATAGGCTTGCAAAGCCTTTGTAAGAAGTTCATATAGCTGCATAAAATTTGGGAACAACTGTTCCACAGATTAAACTGTCAAAGAGATTTATATGATAGTGAAGAAATTTTTTGTTTCTATAACAAATCAATTTATTTACGTTGTAGGACGAAAAAAATCAAATAATAACAACAAGTGCTTGGCTAGACTTGCAATGGAACAACTATTTGTGGAGGTGGAACCCTGAGGATTACGGCCACATAAACAAGACTAGGATTCCCTACAACAAGTAAGATTTTAAAAGCATCTTTTTCTTCAACTGCCTTGCCGGACTTAGGCATCGACGGTTTTAAATAAATAAATAGTATTCCTATTAGGCTACATGTCCCATGAAAAAAAAACTCTTCCTTGTCCTTAAATATTTCAGATAAGTTGTTCCCCCGTAATTTTCTAAAAAAAATCACACCTTCTAATTGGCGGGAAAATTAAATTTTACTGAAATTCAAAATTAAAACGATTCTCATTGGGCGTGTTAATCATCCTTGAAAACCATCATTTCATCTATAACTTTGCAGCAATCTAAAATTGGCGAATGTCTCATTTGTCTGCAGTTTACGATGTCTTTTTAAACATTTTCTTTGAACAAATAAAAAAAAGTTAAAAGTTATGTAATTTTCACTTTGTATGGAGCTACTGATATTTTTTTATTCATTTTTTGATTAAAACATCAAAAGTTGGTTTTATTCTTCCAGAATCTGGACGCCAGACATCTTGCTGTACAACAGCGCTGAAGATAAATTTGATGCTACAACGCACACATCTGTGGTCGTAGATTACCATGGAAACTGTCTCCATATGCCTCCAGGTATGAAGAGAAAAAGTCACAATGTTATTTGTAAACATTAAAGCAAACGTTGGAGATCATTCTACCAGAATAATTCTTCATTTAAGAACAAGTTCTTTTGGGGTCAACAGCAAAGCTGAAAAGTAGGTGATCTTGCAAAGCTGGCATATGCACCAGTTCATTTTTAAATATGAAAACAGTTTATTGCCAGCTTGTTTCTCTGGCTACTTCGTTAAGTTTGATGACGTACATCAATATGGTACCAAACATAAAGCCAAATACGGATTTTTTTCTACCCAGATTTGAGACAAACTTTGGCAAAAAAACACTCCATTTCTTGTGTGTACAAGTGTGGAGTAACATTTCACACGACATAAAAGATTTAATGTTCCATCGCTTTAAAAAAAATGTCAAAGACCAACTCGTACATGGATATGCACACCTTATAATGCAAAGGACTGTAACAGAATGAGTCATCTTAACTATCTGAATACATTTATTGGGCACTATGATTGCTCTTCAAAAGGATTTCTTTATTGATTACCCAACATATGTCGATGCACCCAGATTGCCAAGACAAGCACAGGCACGCCAAATTATATCAATTTGAAAAAAGGAATATGATTGATACGCGATCCTACTTTATACACGATGTGACGTCAAAAATGTATCATTCCGCGAGTGCTGCCAGGCGTAATGCTAATAAATTAAAACTTGAAAGTAGGCTAAACAGTTGAATTATGAGAACGCTGGACTGCACTGCAGAATGTGCTGTTGGTGCACGAATGTGAGACAGCAGTCGGTACAGGACTACTTTTCTCAATATTATCGTTCTTCTTAAATTTTGTCATCTACAGCAGTACCAAATCATCCTATTTATGTCTGTTTTGCATAATAATTGTTACATTTTGATGGTGGCCTATAGGCTACGTTTTTTTCCCTGTTATGTTTTAGTAAAACTTTGGCGAATGTTATAATAGCAGTTTTTTGTGTTAGTGGTTAAACCCTTTTTATTTATAGAAGTAGTGTGCCTGCCTCTGCACACATGTGTGTGCATAAATGAGTAGTTTGATTTATTGTTATAGGGTGGTGGCTGTCTAGATAGCCGCTTATGGTCTTTCGCTACCATCCTGACTACGCCATATTATTACTAACAGCTGTAACTTACAATGCATTGTTTTTACGTTTTATTTACTCTGCTTGTTTATTTATAACTTATATGTGGCGCTATTGAAACAAAATAAATTGACTTGACTTGATATAACTTGTTATGGGGACTCAAGAAATAATCTCCTCTACTTTTTTGCTTAACCTGAGCTTTTAAGCATTGATGATAAATTTCGGACTTCTTGGAAACAGGTTTCAAGCAGAAATTTATAAGAACTCTCTTACCGTTGGCTACTTCAAGTAAAATACAGTAGCCTACTTGACTTGACCAATTACATAATTTCATGCTGTTACAAGTTTACAAATAAAGTATGATCTAAAGTCTAAACCATTAACTTCATATCTATTCAATTGCACAGTGATATTTTTGAAGGTATTTTTCGATCCACCTGCAAAATAGATGTGAGTCATTTTCCATTTGACGAACAGAAGTGCACATTGAAGTTTGGAGTATGGTCTTACCATCAACAGCAGGTAAAAGTTATAGATATACGTACGGTTGGCTTCTCTCTACGGTCTTATAGTAACCTGAAAAATAATGAAGTATTTTGACTACCGTGCTTAATTATGTAACTGGTTCCTGCAAAGTTTTTTTTTAGCAAACTAGCTCTTTGGATGTACCTACAGGTTGATCTTCGTCTGCAACCTGGAGGAGGAACAGATGCGACGGAATACACGGAAAGCGGAGAATGGAAATTAGTAGAAGTAACTGCACAAAGAAATTCTCATAAGTAAGTTAATTCTAAAATAGTATTACATTTCATTGCATTGGTCGACTAAGAAAGTATTCAAAACCGCTGCTGAAACGAGTTACAGTGTAAGTGCTGCGCTCTTTGCACCAAACAGTTAAGATGTCATTGGGATAGGGACATTGCATTACGGGACAAGCAGCTCCGCTTTTCCAGCAACATTAGAAGAGTCAATTTGATACTATTTTACTCTAGGCTACAAACTTGCTTTCAACAAGAAATCTTAAATTAGCTAAAAACCAATTTCACTACTCTTACATGCAGTATCTCGTAAAAAGTATATGATTTTGAAAATCAAAAAAATTTAATCGTTTTAGTAAGGCGGATACAGGTAAGGTAAACCATAACAAATGACAATAAGAATTAACAAGGAAGAAAGTGAAGTATGAGCTATTAGGAAAGGGGGTGTGGGTTTCGAAAACGAAAAGTAAGCCAACAGTGAATTTAGGCCTACTTTTGCATTCCCATGATCTAATATCTCTATTTCAATAGGCCTACAAATAGTAGGCTATGATCTCACTTTTAAATCGATTCCGCCATACTTTCGTTACCTTATTAAACTGCTTACTTAAAACTTCTACTGGCTACAACTATGTTTCTTAAAAGTAACTTTTGAGTTACTTCCAGCTTGCGGCTTTAAATGACACAGTCATAACTATTGCAGATTTCAAAGTAGGCTAAGTTGTATTAGATTTTATCAAACGTACAGTATGCTTATGTGGTTGTAATCAAGGTTGTGAAGTTGGATCAAAGCTAGCAGCCTCCGACTATGCAACTTTTAAAGAAATGATGATAATAATATAATAGTTTCTGAAATGACTATGACTCCAGTATGATTTTTAGATATCGTTGCTGCCCAGAGCGATTTGTAGACGTCACCATCACAATGGTGCTTCGAAGACGCACCATGTTCTATGTGTTCAACCTCATTCTCCCTTGCATCCTCAACTCCATTCTAACTCTTCTCACATTCTTTTTACCAGCGGAGGCAGCAGAAAAAATTACTCTTGGTAAGATTTTGTGCTTCGATATTCGTTTAAACTACTGTGCAATTGCAGGTTTTGTAAGTTTGTAAACAATCGTAAGTTTTACAAACAATTACATAAGATTCTGTATCGTGGGCCAATCCAATAAATGTTTGCTGGTACATCCCTCATTTTTCTTTAAATGAAATAAGACCTTAAACTTTTTTTAAAAGTTTTTATTTTTACAATCTTGTTTCAGATTAATTATTTAAACTTCTAAAGTTAACAAAACTTTTCTCTCTCTCTGGATTATTTCTACAAATCACCAACCCCTGTAGTTTACGTTGAATATTAGTGGGCTATTGTTTAAGAGCACTTTCTGTAATTTTTTGATTCTTCTGTTTTCGGTAAGAATTCGAATAGCAATCAAATAAAACTACTCACTTCTATACATACTTTATGTACAAAAACTGGAGTTTATCTTTTATGCAATTATATAAGTTATTCTGGTGCAAATTAAGCTGAGCTAGCACCAGAAGAACATATATCATGATATTTAACTAAATGTATGGTGAACAGCCTCATTTAATTTTTGACAGTACAGCTTGTTATCAGCATATTGACAACAAAAATTGTTTCAAACGTAGGCTACTGCTTAATTTATAACAAAGTTGTAGCGTTCCCAACGAACGACCACCATCATCTGGTGGAGTGACCGGACAATCAACTAGGGAAAGACAAAAAAGTTTTTAAAAGTTAAATATAATTGTGGCCGAAGAATCCCTTTAAATGCCTACTGGAGTTTAAGACATCTTTCACTTTAAAAACAAGAAAAACTTTTAATGAGAATTTATTACTTTTGGCTAAAGTACCCTAGCTATGTCCATGTCTAGCCAGCAAAGTTCTTCCGTTTTTACGTTCATTGATTGTCTGCAAATAGGGGGCCAACGCAAAAAGACGGATTTTTTTTAGCTGAGAAACAAGCTCAGTGATATAGTATAAGTAGTAAGTGAACAACCTATCTAGTTTGAAAAGTAGAAACTGCTGATCTTTTGTAATCAAATTAAACCTGTGCTGGTTCAGACACTTTAAAACTTCAAATTCAAGTCAGGCTGAAAAAATTGATGTGCTGGGCAAATCGATTGATGGAAAGACTACGTGCTTTGTAGAGTTCAATGTTGATGTGCACTTGTAACATGTACCATACACACTTCCAAGAATGACATTGAAAACTTTATATTTTGCTGCATACGCTTACACAATTAAACCCGCTGGAAAATTATTATTATGGCAAATTTACAAACTAAAAAATATAAAACCTAACTTTACCTGGCACTTGCTGATAGTTAGTCAATTCGAAATGAAATCGATCGTTTGTATAGGCCTGATTATAGAATAGTCATAAATAATAACGACTTGTTCTATGCTTGAAATGCTGTGGGGTAGGCTATTCTGCATGAAGAAATCGCTGTTTAATTTGTTTATTGTTTTCCTCCTGCAAGAAATTAGACAAAATCTTTGACATTTTTGGCAAACTATGTGCCACGTTCGATGATAGTGTTCGTTAAATGTCAAAACCACGCAAAGATGCAAACAGCAAAGTGTAGGGGAAGGGAAGGTAATTTGATACGGAAGGTAATTTGATACACCCCCCCTACAGAAGTGTACAAATAATATTAGTCAAAAATATTATTATTAGGTGGAAGATCTGTGAAAATAATGCCTACAAAAATTGCACCATGCAGCTAATTCGTGCTTTTATGGCATAAAATTGCAAAAATGTGTTTTTTGAGTATTTTCGTAAAATTTTTAACTCATGATTATTTTCGTCTGGAAAATTAAAGAAAAGTTTCTCAAAGATGAAACCAAACTCATTTGACAGTTCATTGATAAGGCTTCAAGGGCATGTCACGTTTTTTCTGCAATGTGCATCCGAGCATACAAAAATCAGAATTTTATAACTTTTTTTGAAAAAGGTAAATTGATACATGTGGAGAAGGTAAATTGATACAGTATATTAAATTCTTTTTTGTGACTGTAGTAAATGTTGTCATTGATCTAGTTGATTTTAATAAGTTATTCTTTATTAACAAGACCTGCTACTTTGAGAAACAACTATTATATAGCCTTTTGTAAGCCTACACGCTGTCTGCTGTCAAAAAATGAGAAAAGCGCAATGCTCCCCCCTTGAATAAGAACTCTAGCCAATGATCCTTCCCATGTCCATTCCGCTGCAGAAGCTTTGCCGCACACATGGGCTTCAACAGTCGTCCTTGCACCCAAGCACGCCAACCACATAATAAATTTTCATTTATTGCTTTGCTGTCAAAGGGGATTTCTGTATTAGTTTTACTGTATCAAATTACCTTCCGGGTGTATCAATTTACCTTCCGTGGAAGGTAAATTGATACATTTGAGTGACGTTTTTAAAATTTCAATTAAAAAAAAAGTAACAAAAATAGAAAAGTGAAAATGTTTTTAAAAAGTGTGTAAGGGATCAGGCTTTCATTTCAGGTTAAAATCAATAGTTTGTGTCACGTAATTTTCAGTTGACAGGCAAAAATGTTAAAAGTGTATCAAATTACCTTCCCTTCCCCTAGTTCATAAAAAATTAATAACTTTCTGTTTTGCAGCAATCACTGTTCTTCTGGCACAAATTGTTTTCATGCTTCTCATAATTGAAACAATGCCTCCAACCTCCGACGCGATCCCGATAATAAGTAGGCTTTTCAAGTTTCTTATGCCTATCTAGTTACTCAACTAAAGCCCATGCAAAGTTGCAATGCTGAGTTTATTTAAAACAACTGTAGCCTACTTCGGTTACAAGAATGTATTCTACCTGTTTTTTAATGAAGGGTGTATCTAACCACATGTTCAAGGAAATAAAAATTCCTGGCTGTTTTGGATAAGAAAATGTGTTATTAGCTAGAGAACTTCAGAGCCGATTATTTTTTCTCCGACTTCATAGCTTTCATAATAGTGTAACATAGAAGTCGAAATTTTGGTGTTACTGAGTTGTAGTCCAGGGATTCTGGCTCGGCTCCAAAGAAAGTACTGTTTAAATTAAAAAGGCCTCTTCCAAAGTTAACTCTGCCAATTTTGCAAACGTTGTTTGTTTATTGTCTGACATAAACATTTACACGCCCTGTTGAGAAATCTGCAAAAATTTTTTTTACCTGTGCTGAATTAAAATCTAGACTTTGTTTAATGCTTATCTACAAATAAAAAAAATGTGACTAAACCCTATTGGAAACTGCATTCATTTTTGTCAAGTGACATAGCTTCTTCAGACTAGGTATTCTCATGAGATAATCTGCTTGGAACTTTTTTTAGGCAAGTACTTCGCTTGCAGCTTGGTAACTGTATGCGCTTCAGTGGGGGGAACTGTTCTTGTGCTCTCCTTCTATTACACGTCACCAGAGATAGACGGGAAGCTTCCCCCAAAAGTAAGTTAGTAACGAATCTACCGTTTTTAGTGTAGTATCTGGCAGTATTTTAATGACAGCTACACTTGTCAGCTGCATAGTCGAGTGGTTAAAACTCTCGTAAGGCACTCGAACGGGCACAGGTTCGACTCCACTTAAAAACTTATGCATACGGCTGCGTTTTTGGCAAGACACTTACAGGCATGCCTGAAGGTGGACACAAAGATTGGCTTTCTTGCCTTCTCGTTCAATTACTATTGAACACGACACGTCAAAGACCTATCAGCACGTCAAGGAACGGGAAAAGCTGGCAAAACCTTGAAAGGTTTAAATTTAAAACGTACCTGAATATAGTAGATCATATAGTAGGTTATATATCTCAATGTCTGCAGTTAGCACGGCCACAAGGCAAACAACATGTCAGGGGGGAATTATTTTTCAACTTATAAAATACTTGCTTCGTTTCGTAGCAACATTTTTTTTATTTCTTTTTCGTTTCATTTTGAAAACAAAAAACTTAGCAAGGAAATGTGTTTCGAAATTCAAGCCATTTAGTTTCGTTAGCAATTTAAATTTTGAAACAATTGTAATTAAACTTCCAGTTTTAAATTGGTATCCTCATAAACAATTATTGATTCCAAAACATGCCTTGGGGGTTGAGCCTAACGGAGGCATTATTTTTGTTGCAGCTCAAAAAGTTTTTCCTCTATACTGCGCCTAAGTGGTTGCATATGAATCCATATCGTCCAACCACGTATAAGGAAGCCAATGCAAGTTATGTAAACAGCAATCGAAATAAACTGAAAGAAAACCATCAAATAAAACAACATAAAGGTGAACCCGGTAAGTCAAGAAACTTGTGGGTGCTCAATATAATTTGAGGTGACTTTACCATTTTGATTACGTCGTCGATTTATATTAGGCTGTCCAAGGTAATCATCGCAATCTTAATCTTGCAAATCATTCTTTCTCATGCTTGACATCAGCATTTCTCAGTCGGGGGTGTTGGAACCGACTTTTGGAGATACTTAACATTTATAAATTTATTAAAGTATTTCCAAATGCCCAAAGTGAATCAAACATCATGCACTATAGCGTGGAAGTCGGATGTTACAATAGTTTAAGGGAGTTAGTGTCAAAACCTGTTTACTGTTAAAAAAGTTAAGAAACCCTCCACAGCACGCATTGGCACACAAATAAATAGCCAGTAGCGTTGATAGGGGGGGGTCCAGGGGACACATTTGGACCCGGGCCACGGATGATTTTAGGGGCCTGTAACCATTCTAAAGGGCCAGAGAGCTTGAAGAAACCACGTCATATTCGTTGGATGCAGTGTCCGTTTAGTCGTGTCTTTACTTAAGGCCCTAGATTCTCAATTAGTAACGTCATAATGTTTCACTCAACGGCCCTGTGTAGCATTATTTATCTGTTGCTGAAGGTCGACTTGAATAAAATTATTGTAGAATTGCATCCATGTAGCCTATTTTCTTTGGAAACATTTGAAATAGGATCGGCTACTCAGGTTATGGAGATTTCGTCAGTGCTCAAAAATCGGCATGGAAATTATCAGTTGAACAAGCTGTAAAATTTAGTTTTCACCAAAAAAGCGTTGTAGCCTTCTTTATAGGCTTACAGCATTTTTATTCTTGTTATTCCTGTTCATTGGATGCTGTAGCCCAACTTTGAAACCTCGACGAGAGTCTGTTTCTTTTTTCGTATGGGACATGATTGTTTAAGTTTCAGGCCCTGGTTTCAGGGCAGGTGGTGGAAAGCCAGATTATTGTCGTGTATCGTGCATCATTGGTTTTCTAATTTTGGTTTCAACTCTTCAGGAATTTAGTCGCATATCAGCAGTGTTGGGCCCGATAACTCATTTTTCAGTTAAGCGATAACGATAATCGATAAACGAAAAATGCCTAAAGCGATAACGATAAACGATAAAATTATCGCCGATAATGTCCGAAAACGATCTTTTTTTTTTCCTGATTAGCGCTGCCCCATCCCATGCAGCACGAACTGTTTTCATCAACATGACGAAAAATCGAACATAATATACTGTAAAGGGACAAAACTTTTTGTAAGTTGTGCATGAATAGAATCGCAACAGCGGCAGTGGGTATCGAATCTTCAACCTCTTGATCCAGAATCAAACCACTGAGGTTAACCGCCGTGCTTATAATTATACCTTCAGATACCATGCAGTTGGATGCTTTTATCAATTGAGTTACACTGCCGCTTACGTGCAGCAGGCAAAATAATCAAATCAAATGAAAATACCATAAAAATTTCCAAACTTTGTATTTTGCTTTCTGCTTAAAAGGGCTGTTTACAGCAAAGTCAGCAATAATTGAAAAAATTCCAAAAAACGCAAAATGCTTGAAAATTTATCAGTAATCTTAAGCGTTATTGGTAGTAACAATGTGCATACTGTGAAATCCATCAAGCTTGTCAAATTAGCCGTGTTTGTTTTAGAACAATAACATAATTATCGTAATTTACTGATAATTTCAGATAATTTTTTTTGTTTTCTTTGTGAACACCATCATTAAAGCAATGGCAGAACGCTGAGTTGTTGAGATAAGAATTACAATGTAGGCACTGTATTAGTGGGAATAAAAATATTTGATTGAGGTAGGCTATGTCGCATAGGTACAGTAAATGAGAAAGGTTATACTGTATTTAGCATAATTTTACCACGCAACTCGATGCGCCTATTGTCATGCAAAAACTACTACAAGATGCAAAAAATGTGATGTCGGTCTGCATGTCAAATGCTTCAAGCAATATCATATTCCGCAATGACTTGTTTCAGTGATGTTGTGTTACTTTGCTAATTTTCATCTTCATATTTTTTGAACTTTCATTTCAATAAAATGCTCGATGACAATAATGACGACAAGACATGAACAAGACATTTATCACTTTGAGCGATAAGTAAAACGTAATAACGCTTACGCATTACGCACAAGAAACTTGTGAAATTTGATAACGGATTTGCCTAGCGTCCTATATATAGGACGGCTTTTTTTATGGCATTTACGCATTTGGTTATTATTTTTGGATTAAAGTTATATCGTCAAGCTAGAAAAAAATCGATCTTACAGTCTATAACCGATCTTGTGTTGTTATTGTGTGTGAATTTTGTCTTTTAAACTGAGTTTGTGGCGTAACCTCACGTCTCAAAGTAAGTTCTTGCAATTTTAGTTAATCTACTCATCTAAAGATATAATGCACTTAAAACAGTAGCCTAAGTTTCATGTTTTGACGAGAGAGATTTTATTTTTTTACGACAATTACTAAAAACTTATATTTCCAACGAGAAAAAAAACACAAGAAGGGCGTGCCCTCTCCCCTGACAACGATCTGTGCACACACACTTCAGGTACTGACGGAAAACTGGTTTCAATTTTAGTTTCATTAACTAGGTGGCTAGTAAAAATATTACTTTTCATGGTCTTTCCACTTGTGTGTTGATCCGAAATAAAATTTATCGGCGATAATCAAATATTGCCTTTGGCGATAACGATTAACGATAACTGAAAAAATAATTGAGCGATAACGATAGGCGATAAAAATTTATCGCCGATAATTATCGCCAGTAAATTATCGCCGATAATGCTCATCACTGCATATCAGTAGCCTACTTTTGCATTAAAATAAATTTGTACTGCAGCTTCAAAGGCTTCTTTCGCAAGTCACACTAAATACGTCGAGGTTCACTTGGATTCCTGTGCTGCTACAGAATCACCACGTCTACCTTCAAAGAAAACTATCCAGGTAAATTTGGAAACACAAATTTATGAAAGCCTTGTGCTTTTAGTCCAGGGCTCAGGATAAATTTGGGGGTCCGTTACCTTTTTGGCTAAGCATATTTGTTTTACAGTAGCCTACAATGAGTAGGCCTATAGTTGGTCAAATAAAAATGGTGAATTTTAGTAGGCTGCTCCGTTGAAATTTTACACAAAATCATCTCCCCTATGATAGACGTACGATTTGCTTTCGATGATTTTTAGTAATTAAAGCCTTTTATTCACAGTATTTAACTAAGATTACAAACAGTCTGACCACACCCCAGTTACCTAACGACACAACCTCCAACGAACAAGTTAACCAAAGTCAAACCACTTCAGCTATTTTCGGGTAACACTCTTAGACTATTTAGTGTTTGATGTAAGTGAAGCCTACAGTACTGTAGCGAACGTCGTATTTTGTAATATTTTTAATCAAAGTTATTTTTTTATGCAAACTTTCACAAAAGTTTGTGATTTTCAATAAAATGAGCTATAAAAAAATAAAACTATTACTGCCGTAAAATCGATATATTCCTAAATCTGATAGCAATGGACGAAGCAGCGGTTCCGAAAAGAGAAAACACGATCATGGATGTTCTGGTAAGTACAATGAGAGCTAAGTACATTCTGTTTGAAACTAATAAACATTCTGTTTGAAAGAATGCTAAGATGAGCGCCTACAACATAATAGATAAGGACAACCAATTTTTCAAAAACAATAAATTAAACTCCCGTCATAGAATTGCAGAATAATTGTTTAAACATTTAAGTTTCAAAGTTATTAGTAAGAAAATTAACTAAAGTTTATTTTTTAAATGAGAATAGCCTAATCAATTATTCAAAAGTTTTAATTAGAGTTTAGATAACAATCAAATAACTTAATTATTTTTAGCCTACTTTTTAAAAATACAGTTATTTGATCATATCATGAGACGTATTAATTTTCAAGCAACGAAGTGCAATAAGCTATCAGACAAACATTTTCAAACACTTGTCATAGAAACTTTTCTGAAAAAGCATGTTATTGACTTGGCAAACACTGTGGTAGGCTTATGTATAATACATGAGTTCATAGTCTCTTGATTCTAGGTTACAGTAGCCTATAGTAATTACTTTTCAGGTTGTTTTGAAACGACCGATGAATTTTTGAATAAAAAAGTTTACAATACGAAGTCAGAGGGGAAAGATACATGCATTTGCAAACCCACTGGAAATAACGAAGGTATGGTTATTTGGTATTTTTTTATTGTAAATGCCGCAATATTCTATTTTGTCTTATAACATGGCTTGTCGTATTTCAAAATAATTAAGCTTTTGCAGTGATGTCGCTTTAACTAAAATTGAACTCATGGTGGAAATTGGAAAATATATAAGCTAAAATCAAAGTTTGTAAAATGTTGAAACGTTTAAATACAGGATCATGCCAAAGTCAATGATTCGTTTATTTTGTTTACAGAAGAGGACATTGCATGTGTTAACAGGGGCGTTGACAGGGGAGTCTAGGTGGTACTTTTGGAGCTGGGCCCTAAATATTTAAGGGGCCTGGGTTTAAAAAATTTCCCGCGACTTCAAACATAATCAAGATCCTAATATAAGCAGATCTAAAGGAATTGCCATCAGAGGTTAAAACAGCCGTCAGATGGTAAAGTACCGGCCTCCCTCTGGATACCGGGCCCACTTCAGTTGTCTGGTGGTAAAATAGCTACTTCAGCCACCAAACAATAAAATAAGAATTAAGTCTAGTAACTTATAGTGATTTCCCTAACCACGAATATTACCCGAAACACGAATTTCAAAATGAACAGGCTAATGTTTGTTCAAACTCAAAAACTGAAATGGTGTAGGTAAGAAGATTGCTATCCCTATTTCTGCACTAAAAATTAGACCAAAACCTCTTTTCAGATAGCAGCAATCAGCAAATGTTAGACCAAGGCCCATAAACACCTTTCCCAAATCAAAATGGGCACTGGGCAGCCCATATTAGATTTATGGGTTACATATGTGCAGCCCATATTAGATTTATGGGTTACATATGAGCAGCCCATATTAGATTTATGGCTTACATATGGGCAGCCCATATTAGATTTATGGGTTACATATGGGCAGCCCATATTAGATTTATGGGTTACATATGGGCTGCCCACATTAATATGTGAGTTGAATGTGAGCAACCCACATGAAACTCATAAATGAATGTGGGCAGCCCGTACTGGCTCAATGTGATGCTCGCGGACACAATGTGTATGGGCCCCGTATGGGCAGCTCACATGGGGCCCGTACATCAGCCCATATGGGTCCCCATGTGGGGCCCATATGTGCTTGCTGGCTGGGCACTACCTTTGCTGTAAATTCTCTTCTGGTGAGCTTGGAATGACCAGTGAAACATCAATGTAATCGGGAAGTAATACTAGTATTGTAGATAGAGATAGTAAATTTTGCGGTTCAAGAAATTTTAAGATTGTGCAAGATTTGTAAACGACCATGCTTAAACGACATCCATAAAAGTTTGTACACAATCTTTATATTCATAACATTGTCGACAAAGGGGGCCCGAAAATAAATTGGTACCGGGCTCGGGAAATCCTGTCAACGGCCCTGTGTGTTAAGTAAATAGATATTTTTTTACTTTTAAGCTTAGGCCAATTGTATTGGAATGATCCGTCAGGAATTTCAAACTTTTTTATTTACGGTATTTTTTTATTCTTTTTAGACTTTATGGAAGAAGAGAAGATCTTTCTTCAAGATATTATGGAAACATTGAATAGAATCAACAGAAAACTAAAAGAAGAAAAGATTCATAATGAAATTTTAAGAGAATGGCAATTTGCTTCTCGAGTGTTGGACAAGATGCTTCTGTGGTTCTTTTCTTTGTTTGTTTTTGCTGCTACTCTGGCAACACTATTCGCTGTCCCTAATATCGGTGAGGCGTTTACAATGTAGTTCCAAACGAGTTCCTTTGACGTGTAACTAAAATTCAGAAAACATTTTTGTTTGTTCCTACATGGTAGAAACATAAAAATCAGGGTAGCCTCTTCATAGCCTACTCTTAAATGCTTACAACTTTAAATAAGTTGCAAGTTTAAAAACGCCATATCAAATAACATTTTTTTAAAGCAAATTGTGTTTTTTCCACTTTGTGGCTTATTTCAGTTCTCCTCACTTTCTTAATGTAAAAGTAAACTATTTGCATTGTAAAGCCCTCAGCAATGCGTGTTTGTAATGGATACAGCACTGTTTTAACGCAGACACATTAGTATTATAGCTATTTCCTCTTTTTTAGCAGGATAGCTTATTATTTATCATTTAAGGCAGTTTTTTGGAGTTGCTTATACGCTTTCTTTCAACTTTTACAGTGTGGTAGTGATAGTGTGAACAGAAAGGATAATGAAATCAAGAATTTTTTATTTCACCGTACTCAGGTGAAAGGTTGCAAAGGGTCAACGAAAGTTGCAGCTTAAAATCGTTTTAGCATGGACTTTGTATTGCTTGACATTGAATTGAAGGCAACAGACATTTGTTAATAAATGTATCACAACGATTGAAAAGATTAGACTGTTGTAGAAGTGCCAGTATGCAGCACTTAAATGTTTTATATTTGATAATGTGTGTAGCGGACGCGGTAGTTAGCACGCGCGCTCATATGCAGCCGTCCGTGCTGACGGCGACATCCCTGGGCAGAACCGAGAACAGAACTGGCGAGGAATGACCAGGACACGATAGTCTTCTTCACAGTCTTATCTTTTGACTGGCTTGACGGAATAATACTCGACACAAGATAGAATTCTTCAAGACTGCGTTGTTTATTGACTTGACGCTAGTTCCAGAAGAACAGAAATCCAAACATAGCAAAAAGAAAACACCGAACTATTGACAATCCCACTACCGAAATACTAGCATGCTGGTGTACTACATTAGGAACTTCATCACAACAAAAAGAACTTCAACTTTGGGGAAAAGAAACTTCGTTTACGACTGCACCTTGATTACAAATAGAATATTAGCGAGTCTGAGTTGAATAATCCTCGAATCGTCTCGAACAGCATAGTAAAGTCTATTATTATTATTATTATCTATTACTAGACTTTACTAGACTAGACGATCGATACTGCTATACTGCTATGTTATGGTTTTATTTATTATCGCTCTACAACAGCTAAGGTCTTTTAGCGACAGGGCTCATTTTTAATTTATATCAGGTTTACGATGTTATCACATTATTACCCGATTCATTCTCACTGCGCTATGCAGGATAGAACACAATCGGTACCGTTTTTAAAGTCTTCGGTTTGACCCGACCTGGAATCGATCTCAGATCTACCAGCACCAGAGCCAAAGGCGAAACCACTCGGCCACTGAGCTGGTTCTAGTAATAGAGTGAAGGATCATAATTGCAGTTGCTTAAAAAGAACTCTAGTTTAAATTGGAGAGGCGCATCCACAGGCATTGCCAATTCTACATGCGATTATCTAACGTAATACAACGGTGGATCCACTAGTCGCTGAGATACAGTGGTACTGCAATTCAGGCACAATGCAAAGATTAATTACAAGACTGCATTCCGAAAGTACGCGGTATTTGTTGATTGGTAAGGAAGATTCTGAAATACGACATGACGTCACAGTGACGCGCGTTGCGTCAGAGAAAATTAGCTCTCGGGCGCCACAATGTGCTTATGTGCAGAAAATTTGTTTGGAAAGCAAATACAAGCCGTCGCCTAAAAGTCACGTACTGCAACAATAAAATTCTGTTGAAAATATATAGCCTAAGCAAGAAAACTCAACATGCTAAAAAAAAGGACATTTGAGCATTTTTTGAGTGTTTTCGGAGGACCATTCAGTTTTCTTAAAAAAAAGGACAAATCCTCGTAAAAGAGGACATATGGTAGACCTAATCTACAATTAACGCACTCTAGGCCTACTCCTGTTTATGACTGTCAGTGTCAAGTGGTTTAAGTAGTTTTACATTTAAGTCCCCACAATAGCGTTTGAGCAGCGAAAGGTAGGCCTACTTTATTTTATTTCATGTAGCCTATCAATGGCTACTAATTTACCACATAGCTCTTACTCTTTGTTTTCTCGCTTGGTGACGCGTTAGAGACGCAATGTTTAGAAGTAGCAAGTTGTAGAAGAACTCGTCTTGCATTTCGAGAAAGGGTGAATTGGTAGAAGCTGTGTTGTGTCACAACAGCGTTGCTGTTATCACAAGCAAAACCAACTACTTCTACGTTATAGATTTAGTTAATAAGTTTTTCCCCGATGACAAACTCCCAAAAAAGGATCAACGACTTATGGCCATATTTTTGACGCAACGTTTAGGAGCAATAAACCTGTTTTTTACTGGGCATTTCGAAGATAGAGTCCATCTCACTCTTCCCTGTCGATTACAATCCAGACTTAAGTGCGTCAAATATTCCCATTGTCGCAGTTGATTGAACACTATACATTTAGCAGGATGCCTAAAAGGTAAATTAGACATTTTACTTCCTTGCCTGGATCATGCAAAAACATTAAAGCATTCATAGCAAACAGTGTCTTAGCAGCCTAATGCTGCTGTAGGCTTCTGTCTTCCTATAAAGTGCTATTATAATTTGAGAATTTTACTTTTGCAGATTCCGTACCAGACAGTATCCACAGCAGGCTACCACTTTAAATGATAACAAGTAGTCTTAGGTTTGGTAGCTGTAGGCTACAAATTAACAATAAAAATATACTACCGATATTGATTTTCAAAGACAAGTTTACCGATGCAAGGTTTAAACTGTTTGGTTCTACCATATTTGCCGTTTGTTGATGTTAAAGCAGTGTGTTCATTGTTTCATTTTCTGCATCAGCAATATTTGTAAAAGATATCAAGCATGCACAATACAGTTATGAAGACTTAAACAAGAATTTCATACAAGAAAAGGCGTTGATCAATAACATCTGGCCTAGCCTACACTTCAAAATTTAAGCGGAAAAATATGTAAACCAAAATTTTAGATCGTTTAAACTTAGAAAATCGAGGAAATGACAAACCAGCATAGCTCTTGTGTGTTCAAAATTTTATACAAAATTTTGTTGACCTCTAAATGGCTGGTAACAAATGTCTTATCATAAGTAAAGGTGTGTTACCGTGGCCAATCTGATTGCAACTTTTTGCCTTTACAAGGTTAACACAAGAGGTAAAAACACTAACCAAAAACGAAAAATCATTTCTATGAATCATAACAGATTCATAATAATCAGCCCGAAACAAACTTTGGTCTTGTCTTCTCACGCCATGCACCTACTTCTTTGCAATTAACCAAAAGATGTCAAAAAAGCTTTCAAATGAGATGTATGATAATTGATAATGTAGATTACATGGTTGTTGCTGTGAACGGGAAGTGTTTTGAAAATGAATAAACAAAACAAAGATAGAGGCTTGCCATGTGACAACTCTTGGTTTTCTGGGTAAAGATAATTAAGCTCATTTACATTCATACAAATGCCCAGGGTGCATGGAGGTTAGAATGTCAAAATGTTATTATCAGACACTTGTTTTTTTCATTTGCACTAAACAGTTATGTTGCTAAGCGTAAACTAACATTTTTGCTGAGGAGTTAAAACAGAGTTGCACAACCTTTTTCTTCCGTGAGCGCATCGGCTGGTTTTTTCAATTTAGTCTATGGCCGCCAGTGAGTTTGGCTATTTTTATGAATAATAATGCTACATATGTTCCCGGTATGCCTATCTACAAAAGCATAAGGTAATGCCACATTTTTAATGAATTTATTCAAGCAAACCTTGTGTGGGATTATTTTCTTGATCTTCTGTGCGCGCAGATAAATAAGCAAAATCAGGCAACTCGCTAGACATCACTAACGTAGTCCAGATTACTATCTCTGTAATGTAACAATAGGGTTACTTACTCAAACACCACCACTGGTTTGATCAGCCTTACACAGCATAACCTATGAAGATATAAAATCTTCATAGGTTATAAAATCTTCATAGCTTCAACTATAAAAGCCCTCGTAAGCCACTCGAACGGACGCCTGTTCGATTCCACTCAAGCATACGCATACAGCTGTGTCTTTGGCAAAACACTTAAAGGCTTTCGTGAAGGTGGGCACAGAGATTGACTTCCTTGCCTTCTCGTCCATTTAATATAAATCTTCAACTACGAGGCGTAGCGTAAGCCTAGATACAACAGCAAAAAAATAACTACTCTAAGGGTACAAACGAATTTATTTTCACTCAAGTCAGTTCAATCATAAACAGCTAAAAATCGATTTCGATCAGCTAGATTATCTTCAGTTAAGCTTATTCAAATAGATTGTAAGTTCTATAGACTTGTGTGAACATAAATTCATTTGTATTTTATTGTCCTTTTTTTGCAGTGTTTCTGCTCTTCTTGTGCAGTATGTGCACATTGAGCTCAGCCAAGAATCCGCGTTAAAACAGTCAAAGAACCTTCATCAATGCACGGCCTCCATAACTTAACTTTGGTGCATCCACAAGTTAAACTATTCTGTCGCGTTGTAGACAACCTACTCAATCTACAGTATTAATAACAAGAAAAGTCAAATTTGCTTCAGCACTGTATAAATAAAATTTGGTATTGTAATCAGCGTCTTTTTTTGCAATTTACGGTCTCGGGTGGCAAATATTGTAGTCATCAAAATACACATAGTTCTTACACAATGAATTAAAATTTTGCAAATGTGCGACAAATCACAATGTAGAATAAAATTATCTACGTTCCTGCAGCAAACATTAAAAAGAGTTTTATCATTAGGCTACAATGCTACATGTAATTGACTATTCATTAATTTGACTGCTATACATTTTAGCCTCCGTTTTTCAATTCGAACTGTCTCACAAAAGGTTAACTAAGTTTTTTTTAAATAGATGCGTTTCCTAATTGTGACGCATGAGAAAGTAATGGAAATCTTTCCATTTACCGTTTTATAATTCGGCAGTGACGTGAGAATTCCATCCTTCCGTAGCATTTCTTGCTTTAGCTCGCCACAGCAAACAACTTTTTCCACTTAACGAATAAAAAAGTTACGTAACCTAAAACCACGATCTTTTTTTTGCTGGAATTGGATTAATAAGTCATCTGGCATAGCTTGGAGTCATATGAATCCTCACCAGCTTTCTTACTACACACAACAGCAAAGAAACTAATTCTTTCATGACATTTTGAAACTATAGCTTTGCCAGAGTTGCAAATTTGATTGTACTAAAATTCAAAATGTCTACCAAAACCTCATGCGGCATGCCTTCCCCAAGGGGCGCAAAAAGTTCCACTGCCCCCGAAACACGAACTACGCCACCTATGAATGATAAATTTGAGTTTGAGTCGATGAGTCTCACATCGTTCCATTTGTTAATGGAGTTTTCTTATTTAAAAATGTGATGTTTTGCATAAACTTTTGTAGGTTCTACATTTCAGTAGCTGCTTTCTCGTTTATACGGTAACCAAAGGTGGGAAACGATTTAGATTTGGAGCTGGAGAGCGAAAATGTTGTTGCTTAACTTCTCAAAACGAGGGAAAAAATCTCAAACGGATAAGTACAACCTCCGTTGTAGAGATTAAAATCAGGAAAAGTTAACACCTCCCAAGATATGCATTTTTTTCCTGCGGTAAGAAAGTGTTCAGGTTATAATCCAAGTAGGCTATGTTGTGGACTGGTCCGGGTAAACATTCAGAAATGAATTTTAAAGAAAAACAGTAGATCACTGATTTCATACTGGATATTTTATATAGACTTCGTTCTTCAGGCCACGGCCAGAAAATATCTAACCGTTATTGGCAAAACTCTAACTACCGTAGCCTACCACCCTAATTCTAACTAGTCAATCTTCAGATTAGAATAATTTTTTGAACAGAGCAGAATATCATGGCGAAGAAATGTAAAGCAAATTCCAGCAGTAAAACCAGCCTTTGCCATTATTACAATCTAAAGAGAAATCTGATAAGTTGAATTTAATTTCAATAAGTATGAAGTGACTCACGCTAATATGCAAAATTTAAACTACTTCAAATCGGGCCGTTGCCAGGAGCTCAGAAACTTTCCCGACTGGCACAAGGTCTGTAATTGAAAGAAATTATTGTAAAGTGAAGGGTTTACAAAATTCACGCATTATTCTCATTTAGGAAGTGTGCAAAGTATTGTCGGGAAGTTCCCTATGGCGAGTACAGACGATAACAATTTAAAAACGATTTTTAACTTAACAAACGTACTGCAAATTTTAAATAACGTAAATATGATAACGTACGGTACTGTTATGGGAAATTTTTATGAAGAAAAACTCTTAAAAAATTGACTTCAAATTTATAAACTATTTCGTTTATTGACTTTATTCAAAGCAAAATACAGAATAATCACAAAGAACACACAATCAAAAGTCATAATAACTTTCAAATAAAATGTTCCATTTCCCAGTTTATAACTTTTCACGCCATGGCCTACTGATGACCCTGAACGATTATGTCATAAACTAAAAAAAGTATTCAAAATTGTTTAGTAATGCTGGAAAAACTTACAAATAAATTTACGGAGGTGATTTCAAGGACTTTAAGTGTTTATTTTGACATATATACTAATACAAGACAACAAAGGTATCAGTCTTTGCGTCAACTTAGTAGGCTATGCCATTAACATGCCCATTGCCCAGTGTGTACCACCCCAGACAGCAATCTCCATTATTTCTTACATTGATTCAACGTCTGCAGATGTTGAAAAAAGATAGATTTTGCTGTCTAGGTCAGGAGAATCAGGAAATGTATCTGGACTACTCTATGTTTCATATTTATCATGTATAGCCTATTCTTTTTTTTTCTAAAAAAATGCTTTAATGTTTATCAAAAATCTAAAAAAGTGAATGCTTGCAAAACATGCCTTATTAATCTTTCCTTATTTTTTAATTGCAAGGTTGAAGGATTTAAATTTTACTTCAATGTTTGAAGCGACCAAAATTAATTGGTATACAAGTGCAGCTTTTATTGTTGTTGTTTTAGTTTTTAAATAAAGTAAATTTCATCATTAACAGGGTGATCTAGACTAAAACTTCCTCCTAATAGACCACCTCTTGTGATTATAGATGCAAAAATGCAAACTTGCAAATACCTATAGCATCCGGAAGACTGCTGGAATTTAGATATCGCGAAAGATTATTATTGGACGTTTTGTATTGGAAACAGTATATCACGGTTAACATTCAAGAGACTTCATAAATTTTAAAGGTTTTGACTTGGCAAACCTAAACTCAATGCTAACACCTCCAGCAAAGTTTATATAAGGTATAAAGATATGGAAGTAGATATAGACTGCCGATTAAAATACCATAAAGTTTCCGTTAGCTTGTATCTTTGCCGGGAAGTTATAGCCTCCTCCATCGGCCATCGCACAAACAATAAGATTTTTCAAAGTCAATACATTGATAGAAATGGATTGACTCTGTGTGTACAGGGTTGATACCGAGCCAAATCCTCATACTCAATATATCATTTCGATCTTAAGCATTCTTTAACGACAGCGTTTTGTTACTTCTTTCTTTCTCTAGTCGCCTATGCTGTGTTATGGCAAGTTGCAGCGAGGAATGTATTATTTTTCATTTTGATGGTCTGAAATACTGTAGAAATAAACTGAAGCGAACTACACAACTTATTTTTGGAATGCATTACAGTAGACCAGTGATTCTCAACCATTCTTCCTGCGACCCTCATCGATGCAATAAAAAATATTATTTGTGCTAGAACAAATGCCCAAATAGGGAGAATACCTGGCCGTCACGTAACTTACGTGTCAGTAAAGAAATGCCTTATAATGACGTTTCACCACACCACGAATACGGAGCAATTCACTGTGTTTATCAGTGGAGTTAGGCCTAGCCCAGAGTTTAACATTTGCGAGGAATTTTTCACTTTGCGTTCCATTCACGGCACAAAAAAAGTGAAAAGGGATAGGCTTTATATGTTTCGTAAATGTTGTTCAAGTGTTTTAGAAGCTCATTTGGACCCGTCAAAGCAGTGCTCAGTTGCAACAGATGAGTGTCCTTCCGTGTTAGGGAAAAATCAATGTCTTTATGGACTAGTTAACACATGGTCTGAAGAGGATAATGTTACCCCTATAATGTGGCACCACTGCATTTTACACCAAGAAAATATGATTGTTAAGTCACTGAATATGTTTAATGAGATAAAAATCCTAAGATGAATAATGAATAGGTTTTCACAGTGTGACTGCTTACACATTAGCCAGTTAATTAGGTGCCAAATTTTTGTTTCCAAGAATTGATTTGAAACCTTTAGCCTAACCTCAAAATTGTCAGTGTGGTCAACCTATTGTTTGAAAAGTATGTCATACATGTTTTGCTTGGTTCAAAACAAAGGTTGTTTATGCGTTTGTCGAGCAGCAGAATTCAAAAAAACAAAAATAACACAATTCAAGGACGACAGGCATAATATTGAATTACAAAAAAATCATGTTAGACTATTGTGATATTGTGCTAATTGTAAACGAAGTTGTTTGGATAGCACTGTAAATTGAATGATAATAAGCTTACAAGCATTTACTTTGTTACCAAGCTATTAATACCTTTCTGTAGCAGCTTTAATGTAACAAGACCATCCCCAAGCGTGAATAAGCAATGTATCTTTAATTTGAACATATCAATCACAATCAAATGCTCTACATAAAAATTGATAATTGTGATTAGTGCACGTTTGCTGTAAGTCAGTAGTTCTCAAACTTTCTTAAAAGTGCGACCCAAATCTAAGTTTGGCGAACCTCTCGGATTCAAGACACAGACAACTTATATAAACAATTTCAGCACTCTACTATTTTTCAATTTATTTCTTCTATCCCATTTTAGAAGATTTGAATCTTCCAGGCAAGACCGATTAGCTCTTCGCGACCCATATTTGGGTCACACGACCTATAGTTTAGAAACCACTGCTGCAAGCACTGAGCAAACTGTCCTCATCAGGAAATAAATCTGCAATATAAATAAAATGAAAAATTGTAAGATAAATTTGACTTTGCACTATAACTGTAACGACACTCCGGACTGAAAAGCACAAACTCAACAAATGACACAAGAACGATTACAAGTAACTCATACGGTGGGAAACAGATCACTTAAGGACACACGTACGTGTCGAAAACGTTTGAGTTATTATGTTATATATTATGTTTTGCGTGTAATACATTATGCTAAACCCGCTAAGATTACTTTATTTTGCTTGTTTATTATTTATTTGTATCAGACAAGAATGTCCATAATCAAATCACACACAAAAAAGAAAAGTACAAAAATAAAACCCATTTGAGTATTAACCGCCTTCTGTACGTTTCATAAGATATTGACTAAACCTACTTCCAACAACCGGATGTTTGGTAGTGATAAGATTATTTCTACCTACCAACAACATGCAAGGTTGGAAGATTATTATTATAAGGAAGATTATGTCACACACTAATAGATGATTTTTCTATTAAACTTTGTAAAACAAATAGATAACAAAGCGAACATCCCTTGAGCAAAGACAGAATCGCAAAAATTAACATTTCTTAAATTTTTAAATAAACCATAAGCTCTGATAATGATGCTGTTCTGAATAGCTCTTTGATAGCAAGAGAACCACTCAATACTCAATCTTCAGATGTTGAAATTGAATCAATAAAAAAAGGAATCAATTTACTAGCTTGGTTTGAGCCATAACAAGACAGAACCAACATTGTAGCTGAAAATTGTGTCAGAAGAGGCAAACATGCCAGGAAGCAGTCACAAGCAGTCTGGTCACACGTTTGGTGCCACTGTCTCGTTTTGGTCTGAAATACAAAGAAACAAAAATCCAGTTCATAAGCTAAATACTTTAGAGAGGCGGGAGACTACACTTCGGACCCCACAGTGATAAGAATTCAATTGACTGGCAAAAGCAGTGGTGGAGAACTCTGTGACATAGACTAGTGGTGAGATACTGATGAGCTTAGCCTCATGGGCAAAACATGTGTCTATCACTGTTAGTTCTTGTTACACTGGGCAGGGGAAAAACCTATTTAATGTTTGGTACAATACTGCGCGGACCCTTGATTAATATTTTTATTTGCTCTAACGTGCCACAGTGCTCATAAAATGATTTTTTTTTATGACACGCAAGAGACAACCAGAGGAACAACAGGTTAACACATTACAAATCACTTTCATGTTTTCTTCTTGCAGGTTTCAAGTGGCTGTTGTTTAAAAAATAAACATTCACTGTGGTAATTACTGAGATAATTTACGCGATTAAGATGCTAATTCTGTGATGATCAGCGATTATGCGGATTAAAGCCATAAAATGTCAAAGTATGAATGTGTCATTCCAAAAATATGAGTACAGGAATTGAAATAGCGAACGTTTTTTTATCTCACCAATACCAAGAGTTATTCAATTGTTTAAAACCGTATACAACTTCATCCTAACCCGCCTTAAAATCTAACCAGAGGTCATCCAATCAGTAAGAACAAATTATGAGTCAACGCTTTGATTCGCCAGCAAGAAGTAAACTCTCACGCTGAATATTGACCTGGGTAAACAAGGTATTTTGTACCTATTTGTTACGTTGGTTTAATGTTAAGCAACGTAAAAGATGTATTCTTCGAAATACAAAAGGTGTGTCAACTGTTGGACGTGACAGGTGTGTATGCAGCAACCAGCTGGGATTAACAAAGATTCTTCAATAACTTTAATTGGACTAAAACAGCGTTTTCTTACTTTTAAACTGCCAAACAGAAAAAAAGTTTCGTTTACTTGTGATGAGAATCATTCATTTTCTCAGTAAGACGTTTTCTTCTCTTTTTCTATTTACTGTTATTGGATTTCTATGAATGAGACATCCAGACGATGGTGGGCGGTGAAGACCACACAGTTGACCGCCGTAAATTTAACTTCACTCAGGTCATGTGTTTTCTGGGTTTTAAAGCTGCGATTACATTTTTTTCTTGCCTGTGTTTTGTATGTAGGCTTATGCCCAGTGGCTAAAGACTTGGATGGAGTAGTAAAGGAAATGGGAAGGGAAGTTAGTTAATCTTGTGTCCACATTCAAGAGCGTTTTAAATATCTTTGAAGAATGGCCATAATAACTTACTGTTAGAAAAATGACTACGCAGGAAAATATTTTGTTTACGTAAGAAAAAAATATGTAGCCTGCACGAGGAAAATGCTTTGTTTAGGCTACATGGGACGAATAGGAACACATGGGGAAAATTGTTAGTTTACATAAGAAAGTAACTTTGAAGCAGCGTTTAATAGCCTAAAACTTTTATCTTATACTTATATCAGTTGAAATCAAAAGTAGTAATGTTATGCTTTGCAAAAAAAAACTAGGTCAACTAAAATCTTTTCACAAAACTAATGGCATTGTAGACTGCAGTTAGAGCTATTGAGTCATATTCAGCACGTTTATATGCAGCACCGTATCAACTTTGAAGAGGTAACGAGAAAGTAGAAGCATGCGGGTTACTTATAAAAATGTTTGCTTGAAAAGAAACAACTCTTTCCTTCAGTTGTTTACCACAAGCAGAGGAATTACCCTCCTGCCACAATTTTGGTCTTTTGCGAGAGGTTATTAAGCACTGAGCATATCATTTCTATTAATTGCTTCAACATCAAACAAAGAAAAGAATTGTTTACCGAAATTTCTGATAAGAAAGACAATCAGTTGCCAGCCAAGCAGACAAACAAAATTACTGATTCACTGCATGCTCGTCAACAGTAAAGTATTTTTAAACGGAAATTTGAGCAAAAATACAAATCTCCCGCCGCCAACCAATGCGATTCTGACATCATTTTGCTTTCGAAACAAACGTATTTACTGAACATGTCCGCTTTTAAAGCTATTTACATCTTCAAGAACAAATTTCGATGCTTCGATATACGGTGAACTAAAGAAGCCATTGCAAGTTAATTGACTAAGCTTAAAGCTTTCTAAATTTTCCTCAGTGGAAGCAGTCGCGTATTCAGGCTTTCAAGAGCCCCAAAACAAAAATATCTTTTGCATTTCTGAGGACAAGTGTAAGTGATATTTTGAGATGAGAGGTTTCCGAAATTTCAATATACAAAACAAGAAAATCTGTAAGACACCAATAGACCTCTAATTATAAAAAGTAGAAACTACTAAAAAGGGAAATTACGAAAATACTCAGTAAAATCATTGAAAAGGTGTTTCACAAAAATTAAGGGTTGTCTCTAAAAAAATGGACTAATGGTTTTTGCATTAGCACATGGCACTTTGGTAGGCTGTTTGGGATGGCTTTGTGTTTCTTTCGAGTTTCTGTTCCTCCTAGAAAGTTTCATGCACCTTAAATTCTCCTTAACTGGATCTAAGCGTACTCTTTGGATCTCTCTGAATACTACGGTCAACTCAGGTCTTCCCTTACCTGCTTACCTAAGACCTGAGAATGCAAAGAAAATTGGATAAACAACCACTCAGGACCAGTTGGGGATGGACGACAAACGGCTCCTCGTGCCCCATCCTGTGAGTACCATCTGCTTTCAACCAGATGAGAAACGAAATTTGTCAACAAAGAGCCTCCACCCGGACGGCACAGCTGCAAGGGGCAATTGATAGCAAGTTCAGACGCCCCACCATTCTGCAGCTCAACATAGAAGGCTACACAACAAGCAAGACCAAAGTTGTGGAGCAGCTTGCCCATACCAACCGGGCACTCGTCATCCTCCTCCAGGAGACCCACTGCACTTCTGCAGATAGGCTAGCCATTCCCAACTACACGCTAGCCGGGTCTACCTTAAGCAGGAAGCACGGCATTGCCACGTTTGTGCATGAGAGCCTGAAGTAGACGTTTGTCGACCAATCTCCAACTGATGCCGAGATTGAGTGGGTGTGCATATGTATCTCAGACTACAACATCGTCAACATCTACAAGCCCCCACCCTCGCGAATGTTGCCATCATCCCTTCCAACGTTCCCCTCCCCCAGTCTCTACGCTGGCGACTTCAACTGCCAGCACATCGACTGGGGCTACAACAACACAAGCAGCGACGGAGAATTGCTGGCTGACTGGGCCTCTACAAACCATCTTGCCCTCCTATTCAATCCAAAGGAACCAGCCAGTTTTCACTCCGGCCGCTGGGGAACAGGGACAAACCCTGACTTGGCCTTCGCGAGTGTCGACAGCTCTCTTCCAGACAGACGTGTGCTTGAGAAGTTCCCGCGGTCCCAACACCGGCCGTCCCTCATCACCGCCCCAAAACTTGTGGCTCCTGTCCCGTGTTCACCGGTGAAGCGATGGAACTTCAAAAAAGCCGATTGGAATCAATACAGCCTCCTGACCAATGAGTCTGCTGCAAAGTTACCACCGACTGAAACATGCAACGCAGACGAGGCATACCAGGACTTCTGCAATGCCATAATAACTGCGGCAAAGGCCACAATACCACGTGGCCATCGAACCAGCTATAAACCATGCTGGGACTCTGAGTGTGAAACTCTCTACCGCTCATACCTAGCCGCCACAAGTGGTGCTGCTTCAAACACCGCCGCCACCAGACTACTTGAGCGGCTGGACACAAAGAAGCTTGAGCGGTGGAACGAAGCTGACCAAACCATCGACTTCTCACACTCAAGCCGCAAAGCATGGAGCATCATCAACAACCTCACTGGGCGCTCAGCAAACTCCCCTCGTCAGTGCCCCGTTTCTGCTAATGCCATCGCTTCCCAGCTAGTGCAGAACGGGGTGTACAAGACAAAGGACCGCAAGGCATCCCGCCTTGTTGCCAAGGAAGTGTCTGCCCTATGGCGAGTGGACACACCACCAGAAGAAACAATCTCTGGAGACTTCACTCCAGAGGAATTCGCCACCGCCCTCCGCCTAGTGAAACCACACAAGTCTCCAGGGCCCGATAAGATCTGCCCTGAGCTTGTGCTCCATGCTGGCCATGCCCTAAAGTCCTGGTTACGTAGATTCCTCTCTTCCTGCCTGCACCACCTCACAATCCCAAAAATCTGGAGAAGAGCTTTAGTAGTTGCGATCCCTAAGCCTCACAAGCCACCAGAGGACCCAAGGAGTTATCGTCCGATATCCCTCCTCTGTGTTCCTTTCAAGATCCTCGAAAGACTGATCTATGCCCGCGTCAACCCAATCATCGACCCGCTCCTTCCAAAAGAGCAAGCTGGGTTTCGGCGCGGAAAATCCACTGTAGATCAGGTCACACTGTTGACCCAAGACATCGAGGACTGCTTTGAGGCAAAAAAGAAGGCCGGCGCTGTCTTTCTAGATCTCACAGCTGCCTACGATACCGTATGGCATCGCGGCCTTACTTACAAGCTGCTTCGCCTGCTTCCTGGACATATGGTCCATATGATTATGGAACTTGTCAGGAATCGAAGCTTCACCCTCACCACCGGCAACCCACGGCGAAGCAGACTGAGACGCCTGAAAAACGGCGTCCCACAGGGATCGGTCCTGGCTCCACTTCTTTTCAACATCTACACCCACGACCTGCCAACCACGGTCTCCGCAAAATACGCTTATGCGGACGATCTGGCAATTCTCCACTCCACAAAGTCGTGGGAAAATCTAGAAGACACCTTGAGCCAGGACATGCAAACCATCTCAGCCTATCTCCAGAACTGGCGACTGAAACTCAGCGAAACCAAAACTGTGGCGGCAGCTTTCCACCTACACAATCGGGAAGCTGATCGTGAGCTACATGTCCACAACAACGGAAAACCTCTGTCCTTCTGCCCCGAGCCAAGGTACCTTGGGGTGACACTAGACAGATCGCTCACATACCGCCACCATTTGGTGTCACTGCGCAAGAAACTGACATCCCGCGCTGCATTACTGAAGCGCCTGGCAGGCTCTAGCTGGGGGGCGAGGGCTGACACTTTGCGAATAGCAGCCTTAGCCCTTGTCTACTCTTCAGCAGAGTACTGTGCACCTGTCTGGTGCCGCAGTGCTCACTGCCACAACATCGACACTGCCATAAACAGCGCCCTGCGCACAGTGACCGGATGCCTGCGTCCCACACCATTGGACAATCTCTTATGCTTAGCCTAATTTCCTTTGCATTAAAGAAACAACGATGCCTGTTGGACTACTGTAAAGCCAAAGTAGGCTACGTACATTCGTAGTCTTTACAAAGTCAGCAAGCCTGTGTTGTAATGTACATAATGCATACAATCAACTGAAAACGTTTTGGAGCTAGAAAATTTTTCACAAATTAGAGTGGAATTTAAACTAGATTAGAATTAGTTTGACCCTGCTTTCACAACTCTTTTGGATAAAAACGCCAATATAGCAACTCTGGATCCAAGTGTCATTCCACCATCACAGCACCAAAACCACTACGTCATAAAATATATTGTGACGTAGTAAATTGATGAATTAATCGAGATTTTAATAACTTTGCAATGAAATGACAGCGTGACACTTTGATCTTGATCAATTTATTGCATTTTCCCTGCATGAGTTTGATAAGAATGCAGTTTCCTTTCATTTGCTGAAAAATGCTGTTGGACAAACTAGAATTTTTAGCAAAACCTATTAGAGTAGAAAACTTTTTACCAAATCAGATTTGAATTAGAATTACCGACTTTTCGCTCTAATATATCGAATTAGGGAAGTACAGTCAACTCCGCTTAATTCGGACACTTTGGTTCCGCTCAGTTTTGGCCGAATTAAGCGAAGAAACGGCTTTGTCCGAATTAAGCGGAAAATCAATTGTTCGTATCATGGTCATGCGTAAAAGTAAATAACGCATTAAAAATACTGTACTGTTGCGTAATAAATGAATTGCAGCTGCGCTATACTGCAGTAATTGGCACTGATCGCATAAAACGAACAAGAATTATATCTTCAGGTTAGTTGTACTGTACAGTATTTCGATACCAAGCGATTCAACAAATATATTACTGTGTAACGCACACATATAGGGTTAAAATAGTACAGTAATTCTTCAAATACTGTGTCCTGTGTCCGAGTTAAGCGGAGAATTGTCCGATTTAACAGGAGTTTTTTATGTGCAATTTTCACTTTTGTTCCGTTCCCGAGCATTTTGGCCGAATAAAACGGTTGTCCGGGTTATCCGGTGTCCGAATTAAGCGGAGTTGACTGTATAATTATCTAGTTGCCCAAGTCTGACTGAAATATGGCACAGGGTTTTCATCAATGAAAATTCATTGGTGAAGTCAAGCAAAAAAACAGTAGCTCTAGCACTAGCAATTCCCTGCTGACGAATGTCTGTCAATATTAACTTAAAAACGTTATCAAATAACTTAAGCAGACGATTTCAATCTTCTGTTTACTGCAACGGAGTTTATGAACTTCTCTATTTTTATGAAATCATAATTAATCTACGAAAATATCTCTACATTTTGACATTTAAATGGGAGAAAATATAATGATATCAGTAAACGTTGGCAAAGCATATTTCAAAACAGACCATGTCCTTCACTCTAAGAGAAGCTCAAACTATTGCAGTTGCGTTACTCCATTGTTACAAGTTGTTTGAACAATACAAACACGAGAACACCATTATTAAGTTGCATTCTTTCAAAAAATTATCATGTACAAGCAGGTATATTATTTACTAATTATTTGTGATTGAAAACAAATTAAATCTGGCGTTGAGCTTTTAAGACTGGCCAAACCTTCCTGCATAGAACCCCTCCAGTAGGACTTTCCCCTTCAATTGAACCCCCTCCAGTTGGGAACAGGCTCACCTGCAGCCCCTTACATATTTACGCGGTCATGTTGTAAGCGGAGTCTACTTAGTCTTGAAATTGGTTGCATTTATTGAACCAACGTCACTTTAATGTAAATAGTTTATTCTATAAGCGGAAGTGACTTCACAAACGCGACATTGGCTTGATAGTAATCTAAAGATTTCAATGACGTCAGATATAATAGTGCGTCAATGACTTTGACTTTTTTGGTGTTTCCAAAATTTTTTGTTATTGAATTTTTCAAAACAATTTAAAGAGAAAGTCTAGACGTCATTAGCTTTAGAACATGTCACTTTTAAAATCAACTTGTTCAAATAGCAAGTTGCGTAATGCGGAGGCTACAGTCAACTTCGAATGTGATTTTATGGCAAGGCGGGTTATTCCAATCACGACCCTGACGCAATGCAATGTAATCAACAAAGAATGCATTTGATCAATGACGTATTTCTTGCTCTTAGCAATTTCGACAATAATGACTTTTCGAATTTTGAAAACATATATTTTCAAAACAATGTAGGGACCTTACTAAAACGTAAAGTTTAAGCAGTGCGATAACATCAGCTTCAGAATGAAACTTACTGCAGAAAATTTTCGTGTGAAAATACCCTTGTAATGTAAGATATTGTAAAGGTAAGATACATAAACATATGTCAATCACATGAATGAACGCATATCCCATATCTCAAAACCTACAAAGTGTGTAATGTGTGTTTTGTGTACTGTATATCGTCGTCGTCGGCTCCAGCTCGTGTCCGAGCATTGGTTTTGTCTTCAAATAGAATTTTGCTTTGGATGGTGATGTCGTATGTGGCTTTGGAGGCCCAGTCTATGATGGAAAAGACGTGGGCAAAAGTCACATTGTATGGAGGGTGGGGGACGTGGTAGTTTTAGCTTTTCTTTTCTAGTGTTTCGTTTTTCTTGGGCTTTTTGTATCCTGTTTTTTTTTTCAAAAATTTCCGTGCCTTCCCTAATTCTTTTTCTCCAAAGTGATTTGTCGCTAGCAAGTAGTTCCCATGAATCCAAATCAATGTTTGCATGGTTGAGGGAGACTTTCAGCTGATCTTTGTATCTCCTTTTTGGTCTTCCAGGGGGTCTCTTTCCTGTCTCTAGTTCACCATAAAGCATTATTCGTGGAAGCCTCGTTGGGTCCATTCGTATGACATGCCCTGTCCAGCGGAGGCGGTGTTGTAATATGGTGGCTTCTAAACTGGGCAACCTAGCGCGATTAAGGATTGCATCGTTGGTAAGACAATCTTCCCAACGAGTACCTAGCATTTGCCTAAGTTTCCTCTGCTGAAAATTTTCAAGACGTTTGATGTCACGGCGGTATAATGTCCAGGTTTCACAAGCGTAAAGAAGGTCGCCATTGGGCTTTGTTTCGGTCCTGGTCCAAATTGAGACAAAGGCCATTCGCTTGTGTGGTTGTTTAAGGTGGTCGTGGCTACGCGAGGGCTACGCACACACTCTTGGCCAGCTCCATGTCCACTGCGGTCCAATAAGATCGGAACGTGCAGATTCAGGGGAACCGGTTGCAACTGGCTGCCGGTTGCTCTGTTCATTGAGGCCCGCCTTACAGGATGCCTGCCCGTCAGACACTGCCCTCTTCCGCCAAGAAGAGATTGCCGTTGGGGACTTTTACGTGTGTCTATTAGCCCCAGGAGTTGCTAAGGATTAGCCTAGTTTTCAGCCTGGGTTCACCTCTACACCACGTTGAGGCATTTCCATAAGATGGGGGCTAAACAAAGTCAGCTCCCTAGACACTCCGATTTCGTAGTAGTAGAATATGCAGTATGACAAATCGAGGCAAAAATCGAATGGTGCCCAAATGCAAAATTCGAACCCAGAAAATTCCATCGATTTGTAAATAACGTAGTATTTCACTCTATTTGCAGATGTATACCTATGATTTCGTATCCAAATCATGACAGAATCATTTCAATTCCTCTTTTATTTGTATTTTAAATGTGGGCGAAACAAAAAGAGTGTAACTTCCAAAAAATAAAACTTTTGTTGTTTTTATAAGCTATAAAGAGTACGCCCGAACATGAATGAGTTTAGTTTCGTTTCGTAAATATCTCACCAGATGCAGCTGCTTTCCAGCCCCAAGATAGAATGCCATTCTATGCCTATTGCAATAAACCTGTTACAGAATACCATTTTCAGGCTAAGAAGCAAATTATGTCTAATTATAAGCTTGAAAGAATATTGCATAAATTTTCCAATGGGAAAATTGAAAGATCTTTTTCATGTTTCCACATTTATCATTTTTTACTCGTTTTAATTTATTTCTCATCATTTACAAACCTTGGCCAAGCGGAAAATAAATCGTCGTTTTTGCTTCAGCCAAAAGGAGATGCAGCTTTGTGGTTTAATCTATGTGTGATCCATCAAGCAATGCTTTGTCGCAAATTTTGCTTCAAAGAAGCCTAGTCTTCATTACGAAATCAGTCGTCTGCAGGAACTCCTCTATTTCTGCCTATCTTTGGCGTCTTGAATTAGGATTAAAAATCTAAGAATTGCTTGACAGAAGAAAACTTCTTCCCACATGAGGAATACTCCTTTCTTCATCTTTCAATTTGTTTTATTCGGACTGACGGTGGACGGGTTCCGTCCACACCTTTAACAAAAAAAATTTTAGCAAAAATTTACTTTTAGCAAAAAACTGGTAGAGTATGTGTGTCCACTTAAAATTTTAACCAGTTTGTCAACAATTTTGCTCTAGCTTTGGGAAAAAAGAAACCTCGTAACGTTTTTATATCAAAAGTTATTAGAAAATGAAAGTATGGATGGAATAAGTCCACACGTCAGGCCATTAGCTGCCAAAAATAGCTTGGTCGGAATGGGGTTAAAGCACTTGCTGTAACATAACACAGTCTTGAAAATGGTAGAAGCGACAACACGAGAAACTTAACGAGCACGCTGGAAACTACACGAGATATTCAGCAAAAAGATTTTCGCATTGTTGCAACTTCTTTTAAAAAAATTTAATAGTAAAGAAAACAAAGGTTGATCCAAACGATGTTAGTAAAAATATACTAAAAAAACAAAATTAAGCTAAAATGGCAATAAATGCGATAACATCCAGATACTGTATTTGTTAAGTTTTCGTCAACATATGTATTAAACAGATAAATTGCATCCTCCTATTCCAAGAAACACGGTTACAAAAAGCATTGTCTGATGAATGAAGGATCTAATAAACCAGCTGTGCTTCCAAGAAGAGAAATAGCCATCTATCATATGAATCAGGCAACCAAGAGATCAAATCAGATCAGTAACACAGAGACACGAAATAAGCGTATACAACTGATTATTTAACAATAATAGTGTATGTTTTACATGAGCATATTGCTGTATTCATCGTAGATACGTGTTTCTACATGACAGACAGTCTCAGCGTAACTATACTCTATAGAGGTGCAATCAAGTACATTAATTGCCTTAAATCGATTCTTTCAACATTGATAACAAAGTCGGGCAGTATTTAGTGCCATTTTTATACTTTGATTTAATGCCTCATTACAGCTAACTACGCATATAAACAGTGGCAGAACGGTGTGTGCAAACATGGAAGAAAAGAGCGACTGGATAACTTTTGATGCAAAGTAGCCTATACAGTAAGTGCAAAGCAGGCCAATTGTTTTAGAGTAATTTGCCAGAGCGTTGCAATCTTTCGGGTTGTCACTGGCACCAGCACCACTACAGTAAATGTAGATGTGCATATATACAAAACTTATCTCCTTCATAAAAGTAAGTTTATTCAAATAAAAGTGCAAGAAGTGATATTAAAGCACAAAGGGTATTGCTTATCCCAAAGAAGCAAAACCGATGATTAATCTACTACTTATATCTGATGAAAACATGCGTATGTTTGTTCGAGCATATGTGTAAATATGTGCGATTATTATCAGCGCAACGTTTGTTAAAACGTTATATTGACATTGTCATGAAAAAACAGTGCTGACCTGATACAATATTTAAAGGTTAAAATCACCTGTAAACAAAATTTTCACGCTCATTTTGCTGAGTCATTTCAGATTGTTCCACTTGTTCATGATTATCTAAGCGGTAAAGCATCAAGACGAAAGTGATCATTACTTTGTAGTGCGATACTGATGAGCCCAGCCTCTTGGGCGAAACACGTGTCTATCGCTGTCTATTCGATGCTACAATCGGCTGCCAAAATAACTTAAACGTTTAATTGGAGGTCTCAATGGCTGGCGTGGAAGCTACACCGTTCTAATAATAATGTTATGGTTTTATTTATTGTCGCTCTACAACAGCTAAGGTCTTTTAGCGACAGGGCTCATGTTTAATTTTTATCAGGTTTTACGATGTTATCACATTATTACCCGATTTATTCTCACTGCGTTACGCAAGAAAGAACACAATCGGTACCGTTTTTAAAGTCTTCGGTTTGACCCGACCTGGAATCGATCTCAGATCTACCAGCACCAGAGCCGAAGGCGAAACCACTCGGCCACTGAGCTGGTCCTACACCGTTCTGGTTAGCGAAGCGTCACTGCAGCTCGCTGTGCTAGTGAGTAATCAGCCTTGTGCTGATAGCCGGGAAGAACGCCTTTCTTCACATTGAAAATCAACTTATGATTGGCCAGATTGCTTGGATACCTGCAGAGAAATAAAACATTGCAGCTGGCTACAGTTGTCATTTTGACATTGTTTCAAGGTATAGCGATGTTGAAACCATGTAAAACTGACAACTTCTGTTACCAGGCATTGTTACAAGACAATACAGAGAAACTTTATTAACAACCCAGACAGCAAATCAGTTGTTTTTTACATTGTTTCAACGTTTGCAGACTGAAAAGATTGTAATTTTATTGTTTTAAAGACTTTCAATGTTAAAAAACTTACTGTTTTTTCAACTGCTGATGTTTACCCGACCAACTGAAACAAAGTATTTTCACATGCTTTGACACTTTTGTGATATATTTGTTACTGTAGCCAAGACGAGATCCAAAACACTTTGTTATGTCACACCGATTTCTTAATGCTGGTGACAATGGTGCTTTGAGAATGGAGTCCAACTTTTTTTTGTAAAATAATACAGCAAAAGAAACTGAGAGAAATTACAGGTTACAAGATGACACAAATAGACTATTGTAGTCTGTAACAGATGAAATTCAATCTGTCAAACAACAACTCCAGCCCCGCTTGAGATCATACTCATCGTAGAATTATTTGCAAAAAATTAAGAACTTTGTACACAAGTGATATTTATACAGTTGTGTTCCAGTGGAGTGATTTTTTTGTCAATGTTAATCCAGCAATCACAACTCAAGAAAGCAAGCATTGCATCTGGTGCTTCAGCTTCCAGTGTCATGCAGAAATTTAAACTAAACGCTGAAGTCGTTCAACTCAGAACGGATATTTTTTTCTCTCAGAACCTTTTACATAAGACCTCCTTGCACAGTACAGTACTATAAATAGCGAGCACAGATCGCCCAGGACATCACTTCCAGAAAGAAAGCTCAGGTGAGTTTGTTGGCCTACATTGGTAGACACAATACAAGCGATTGAAACATAATTTATGCTTACAGCACTGTCGGCACGTTGTTCTGTCAGTCAAACTGAACTTGTTTACGTCTTTTCGCTAGAAGTTAAGACTATGTAAAAGAAGGAATTTCTTTTCTGCTATAACTTAGAGCTTCGAAGTATTTTTCAGTTTCTTGAAAGTTTTATCAATAAAAAAAGGGCTTCGTTGCAAAATTACGAAAACTTTGCATCGAAAACACGTTTTCAATAAAACAAAAAAATTGCAGTAGGGCTGATACTAACGTCTGTGATGATAAAATTATAGTAATGACATTGAAAAGTCTTTTAATTGTCGTGCAATTTTCCTACTGACCTCAAAAAAAAATCATATAAAAAGAACTTCAATGAGGTTGCCGATATAGTGTAAGAAGTTGTGTACAGTTGTTTTACGCGATGTAGTCGGTAATTTTGATTTCAAAAACAATAACAACGCTTCTAAGTTGAGTTCCCGAATACGAACAGCTACCTTTTACCTACTTTGTAGACCATGGATAGAAGAAAGATTATTATGCGACCTATCTTACAGCGAGCGATGCAAGCTCAGTCGCCAGGTTTATTGAAACACTTAAGCTGTTCTTATGACGGTAAAGAGGTTAATCAGGGCCAAGACCCTAATTACCTGGTTCTCACGTGGACTAAAGACGTGAAAACAAGTTGACAGCCCTCTTGTTGCTGTTACTATTGTTGGAAAAGTATAATCCTACAGGAGCTGTCAAAAATTTATTAGCAAACGTCTTTAAACGAAAAAACAATAAAAGACTTTTGCAGCTTGCTTTTGATTAGTGCAATAGAAAAAGAAAATAGATTTTCAAATTATTTGATGTTCAAGCAATGTTACTAAGACGGAATACAACAGTCAGTCTTAATTTATGGTCAGCGAAGGCTGAACAATTGTACAAAAAAAAAGAGGATTGTATTTATGAACCTAATTAACGTTTGGCATTTATTGCCCATTTTCGTGAGGCTCATAGACACACCCGCAAGTGCTGAATAGAAAGCAGACCTGCAAGATGCGTATTTCAGAGGAATTTATGGTTTTGTTTACTTGCTTTGCATTATGTAAACAAAAGAGAAGTGTTAGGCAATGCATAACATCAGAGATCGTTTCTTTTTGCAAAGCAGCTAATGTAAAATAGATGGCGAACGAACAGCGTAACCAAATTTAATTTTTCTTTGTACTTTGCGGTTGAAAATGACAGGATATCGTTTATCAAAATACGATATCAGTCTTTTCCTGCAACTGTATTTTAGCCGACACCACAGATAAGCCACTATTACATTGTCCCAAGGAAGCAGGCTTTTTCGTGCCTCGCACGAAGAAAATCATGTTTTCTGGCAATCAACATTTGTATTTTGAATGCAGTCACATTCAAAATGCGATTGAGTCGATGAAGTATTAACATTAAGATACGTTGATAAGTGATAAGTTGAAATACTATTTTACCTTATTCTTGAGAGAAATATTCTTTCCACATGAAACAGAAGAACGCAATATCGTCTATTTATTTTTCAGAACTTGGATATTAGACTTGCTGCATTAACTTGGCCTTGTAGCAGCTAAGCTGAACGCGGGGCAACAGTTGAACAAAGTCTAAATCAAACAAAAGATCAAGAAGATGAAATTTCCAGTTCTTGTAGTAATCCTGCTGGTGATGATCACGTCCGCTCAAGCGAATAACACTTACTGTGGATCCAAGCTGATAGATCGCCTCCACTACATTTGCAAGTACGGCATCAAAGGAATGAAGAACATTCACCTTGCTCGCCGTTATCCAAACCTACGAAGAAGTAAGGGTTACTTTTTTATAATTTCTTGTCTAAAAACTTTTACGCTTCTTGTTAATTGATTCTTGTGGCCTGCGACAAAATTGTTTATTTTTGAAGCGATTGGTTTAACTTGAAAATTTGGTCATCTTCTTACGCACATGACGTCATTAAATGATAATTAAAGACGTTGCGTCATCAACTAATGACAAAATCCACTCAACTCGACTCATTGAAAGCTGTAATCAACGTTTTGCTCTGTTTGTAACATTACAAAGTTCCTCAAAAACGTCTTGATAGTTAAAGAGTTTGTTAAATTGGTTATTCATTGTTAAAGTTACTAACAAACCAAAGCTCAAATAATTGGGCTAGTTCAAAAGCTTTGGGACAAAGGTCATTGCTTTTGTTAACATCATATGTTGTCCGTTAAAACATGCGACAAGAATAAAACTTAAAAACAGGGTGTGTTTTATGAAAATTGGCCAGTTCAGCCGAAGGACAATGGACATCTCTCCTGTAATCAAATATTTTTTTCAAGTGGAACTGATTAGTAAAATATTATGAAGACCAAAATAGTGCAGAAAATCTTTTGTAACTAATTGTTTCTTGTTGATCAAACTGACTCAAATAGTGAATACACTTTGGAGTGGTCAGTGAGTATTTGCTGCTGATAGAAAGTAATATTCCGAATCATTAAACTAACAGTTACGAATAAATGCAAAACCACCTTTTTTGAGGTGTAAACATTTAGTACGTTTGCTTTCTATTTTTGTGAGTAAAAATGCAAACTCATTGTTTTTGTTCGCAGAATTTTTCAGACACAGGAGATCTTCCTCAGAAATCATCGCTCATCTCAATGCCTTGGATAAAGCCAACCGCTTTCAAGAGTTACTGCAATCGGAAAGAGTTAACTCAGAGTCAGCATTAGAAGTTTTATTAAGGTAGGTCTGTGAGTCTTAAAAATCACATTCCGGGTTACATAACCAGTGCCAAGAAGAAATCAGACTCTGAACGTTCTTACCGCAAACAAGCCGCATTCATGTTTTGCAAATTGTTTTTGGTATTTTGCAAAGATAATCTAGTTTTTTTTTAATTCCGGCTGGCATTTCGTGGAACTGTATATGCTTCTGACAAGACAATCAGTTTGATAAAAATGGTCGATGCTCTAAAACAGAGTGTTTTCTTTTGCATTTGCTTAAAAGTGCAGGCTAATTTGAACTGCATGGACAAGATGTATGGGAATTGCTATTAGCCGATCATGAGTACCGGTAGCTTAATAGATAAATAGAAGTCTTATGATACTCATTTTAATATTGCACCTGATTAATGGATGCTCGAATTTTTACAGAATTGCTGATAAACTAAGAAAAGAAGAACTTGATAACGAAAGAAGTCGGCGAAGCGTCACGACAGAATGTTGTCATAAAGCGTGCACAATAAGAATGGTAAAAAATCGGTATTGTGAGCGAAGAAGACATTGAAGCAACAAGCAAAGTAGACCTGATCCAAGGGAAATCTACTGCTGCTATCGCCGGACTGCGTGCTGCCCCGAACGTACTAAGGAAGTCCTGCTCTGTCATGAGGAAGAATACGCAGAGAACTGATCCTGTTTGAGTTTATGTTCTCGAAACGTTTCTTATCTCTACGTCATCCTTGCGTCATACCACCGTCAAAAACGTGGTTTTAAAATCACTGTTTTATTATGCAGCTTCCAAACATTGGGCTGTTCCCGCCAACCTTACAGCGTAGGTCACTTATCAAAAAAGATACTTCCTTAATGGCATCGTGGAAATGCGTACTTTCTGCCACTGTCCTGGTGGTTCATCATTTTCTTTATTTACATATTAAATTATTGATGTTTTTGTTTACGTTTTATCAGATTTTTTCTTCGTACTAAAAAACGATCCCATAACATTCCTACCGGTTCGTTCAGAATGCTTCATTATCACAAAAACTAGATTCCGAGGCTTGGAAGCATTGTCGCCTGCTTTAAGCCACAAACCCAATTCGTATTACTGAGTCTACAGCAAAAGCGTTTACTCTGAAAAGTCATTTCGCTGAGCTAATTTTGATTTAGATAAAGTTGGCCTTTGATTGCCCATCATAGAAATGTTTATGCTGTGTTTTCTGTGGCTATGACAAAAAGTGACGTAAAACTGCCACATTGAACCAGATATCCTGAAAATAATATAAGAAAAAATAGTTTGCCTGTACTGCAAACATTCAATGGTCTTCATGGCAACTCTGCTTGGTTTTTTGAACTTATAGCCAACATGAAAGTTACGTTTTTCATATGTTCAAATGTGAAATGGCATACAAATTTCTTTAAAAAAAAACTATTGCCAGCTTGGCGCATCATTATGTAAGCACCTTATAGGGATCTATGAAACTCGCACTTATTTAAAACGTTGGATCACTTTTTTTTCTACCATGGTCGGAAGCAAGAAATTGAATCTCAAAAACGATTTTCCGTGGTGTCGATGTTCGTTGAATTTATTTGAAAGCTATGTATAACTTTCGTACTTTGTACAATCCGATTTCAAGCCAAATCGTGCAAGATTGAACATGAAATAAACAGATAAGTCTCTTGAAGTGGTCGTGGAAAGTTTTGTGATGTAAATGCAGACAGATCTGCTGTTCATTCTTGAGCGGTGGCCAAGTAAAAAGGAAAGGTTTTTAATACAGTACAAGCTTCAACATCGGTGTGTGTGTCCTAGAATTCTATATCCACATTGATTGGATTCCTTCCTCTTGTTGGTGGCCGGTAGCGTTGACAGGAAAGTTCAGGGGGTACTTTTGGACAGGAATAATTTGAGAAGCCGGAACCTTTCAAGGAGTCTGGAACCTTTGAAAGGCCCGGAACTTTTCCAAGGAATTTAAAAAAACACCACGTATTTTTTAAACATAGTGCGTTTTTCTTTTTTTAAGTGCCTTGATTCGGGGTCAGAGGATCTCATTAGAATCGGGCTCAAAATATCTTCTCAACGGCCCTGTTTGTGACAATAGCGTTCCTAATGGGTCAGTGCGTAAGATCCCCATTAGTCCGCATGTAAACACAGGGAACAGACAACCCTTCATTTACGGTTATCCCATGTTTGGTACAAACTGAATAAACAAAGTGTCTGCTAAATCAGAAAAAATATGCCTCACTTTAGAATCTCACAATAACGTATCTTAACATAAACAATGGAAAGCTTGATATCCTTATTTTGTAACTTTTTAAATAATTTTTAAATTAATTTTTAATTAGTAAAACTGTCGATCATATTTTGAAAAACGCACAGCTAAACAAGTAGTGGTATGTGTTCGCCAAGAAGTGTCATACTATTGACAATTAGGCTACAATAGGCCTATATCCACGTTCGCAATACAAAATTTTTTTGCAAATTTACCATCGCAGTTTGGGTGATATATTTTGGGACTGTATTCTGCGGTTTCAGCTGAGGTGGTAGTCGTTCTGTTGGAACTGGATGTGCAGGCTATAAATTTAATACAAATTGATTGCGTATATAAGCGCCTATTATTTTTTTGCAGCAGCCTAGTTTAGACCTCCCATTTACTTTAGAATGACTCAGTTCAAATCGTAGAAAAATCCCTGGCAGACGACAAAAGCATTTTGTAAACAAGAGAGTTTGCTGACAAGCAATAACAAGGTTATGTAGCATGACAGTTGACTGTCATATTTAACTAAAACTGGTCGCTAATGTACGTAGTAAATGACGTATTGTGAAATGGGGTTCATTGTAAAATTATAGGTTTATAAATGACAAAGAAATGGACAATTTTACAAATTGATTTTAGATTTGCAAGATGTCTCCCACAGAAATTGTGTGAAGATGAATAGATATTTGATTGAGATAGCGGTACATAGCCTACTAATTTAAAGCTTAATCATTTTTTTAGAAACGCCGAAATGTGCAAGCTGTGAATTTAAACCTAATCTGTTCATTGCCGAATGCAGCTCAAGGTATTTTAATGGCCGTGACAGCAGAGACAAGCGAATAATTGATTAGAGGTTGAAAGGTCGAAAAACAACCCTTTTCCAAACCTTGCGTGCCGGCAAACTACCAAAACCGATAAACATTGACAAATAACTGTCACCCTACGCCCTTGCGACTACAAAAATAATCTCTTAAACGTCCAGTAAAATATTTGCTCTATTTCTGCTGAGTGACATGAATCAAGATCATGGCTCTGATTGGTCACTATCTGGCAGTAATCTAATAATCATACCCTGTTCTAGACTGGATTAAAAGAATCAACATATTATATACTTCAACTTTGAAAAATATTCACTGACCATGAAATGCTTAACGTGTGTTCGTTCATGTGAAGTTAGACGACCTCAAGATGCTGCACTTGATTTCCAATCTAACTGAAGAGTAGGGAATAAAACAAATTTATGGCCCAATCTTTTGTGGAGTGCTGCCTTCTGCGTTGACCAGAATAACGATCGATTGTTTATCTTGTACGTTGGTTATTGTGATGCTGGTGCAGTTGAAGCTGTATATCACATTGTGATGCGATATGTACTTTTTTAACAAGTCGATGCAGCCTAAAAGGTGTTTTACGCTTAAACAAACGCCAATTCTGCATTTAAAAATTGTTCAAAAAACGGTTTTAACATGCCAAAATATTCAGTTTGTTGTAGCCTTACTAAAGGCTACATTTGGAAAAAGAAAACATGTTATTGTGTTACTGCAAAACTACTGCATTTCGTATCTAAAGTTGACTAAAGTGTCATAGCTAAATATGACACTAAAAAGTCTTGAGCATTAAGTCGCATTAGCTCATTATTTTTGCATCGCAAAATCAAAAACTTGAAATTTACCTGATGCAACTGGAGTGGAAAAAAGGCTTGGCAACCCCCCTAGAAGTGTTCTAACATATGTTGAGAAAACATGTAATGATACAAAAAACTTACATGATTCGGCAAAGTGGCTCTCTTGCGCACGAAAGTACTTGGTACTGGCGATTATTCGCACTAGATGCAAATGCGATGCCTCAAGATTATTTAATAATAATCATGAAAGTACTGACATTGGCTTTGAGATGGATCAAAACAGCATAGATGCGTCATAACGAAAATATTATATTCAATATAATTTTTAGAACTAGTAATCTGAAATTCAAAAAATATGTGAGATGAAAATATGGTGATTACAAAGCTGAAAAATATGCTTTGAACAACACAGCAAGCATTAGGCGCATGATAGATTCATACTTGAAAAAGTATAGGCTAGACGTTTATAGTCATGTTTTTTTAATTGACTCCAATATTTTAAACGTCATAGTATGCACAAGAATATGAGTAGCTTATATAAGTTTGCTAAGCAAAATATAATTTAATAGCTGCCTTCAAGACGAATTACACAAGCTTTAAACTTTGTAGCCTACCATGCTCATAAATATGCGTTATATTTTGATTGGTTTCATTTCAATATTTAAACATTCTTTCCTGGAACTGTAAATTAGAAATGATTATGGAGTTTATTGAAAAACATGCACAGACGCCTTTGTACAAACAAGCGATAACTGCAACATGATCAACCAGTTTAATATCGCACCACAAAATGCAACACGAATGCAGAGAATTTTACAAAAGAAACTGCATGCGATGCTTCACAAAACCATAATATTTTCAGTTTAAGTTACGCTTGCCTATCAAAGAAACGAATCAAGCTTTTTCTGGTTATAGACATTATCAGATTTGGCAAGGTATAGTTAAAAATAAACGGATTATAAAAAAGTTGTTGAAAAACCACATTGTCGGCTGTTTTGCTGCTGCCATTCACCGCCAGCCGGCATAAGCTCACAGAGTAGAGGACGGCCAAACCCATGGAATTCTCATGAAATCAATGCCATGAGTTTGGCGATGTATTTCTAAGATAAACACAATCAGTACATTTGCGTTCTTTGCTCCTGTTTTGAGTGATGGAAATCGTATAACGATCCAGCCACAGTCACAACAACCAGGTTTTAAGCAACATTATTTGCCCAAAATCGATCTCGGTGTGGTAATGTTATATTCAGCTTATTCAAATAAAATCTTCTTGGAAAAAAGTAATCAAGCAAATTCACTCCCCAATACACGAATGCATTCATTTGTAGTGATCTTACACGCTCGTACAGTAAGCGTAAAACAAAATATAATTTAACTGCCCATAATACTGTAGCCTATACGTAGCCCTAACCCACACCCCAAGCATTGAATGCAATTTCATAAATTTTTTTTTTACAGTTTACGATACTATTTTATCTCCACTCTGTCTACCAACTGGATTCGTTTTTATGTTGATCAACTTCCCCCCCCCCCCCCCCCCCCCGATATCCTCCAAATTTTCGTCTAACATAACACAGACAAAATGTAAGTTTCTATTACTATGAAAACGTTTCATGGAAACTACATAAGCAGCGTATGTTGGAAAGCTTCGCAGAAATGTTGACTTTCTTGCTTTGATTCAACGAACTTGATTAACTTAATCTTAAACCATACGTTATTTGAAAACAACTTATGAACTGGTATTGCTTTATGGCTTGAAGAAGAAGGTCTTTTTCAAACTTTTACTTATTCCAAATATGTACGGAAAATCCAGTAACATAGCCTATGCTACCTCTACCAGTATTGAAGGCTGTATCACAAGTCTTGGAGTCTGGAACAAGAGTCTTATGCCAAATGAACAACTATTGTTTACACAGAAATTGATCTATTTATGTCTAAATCCCACAACAATTTACTTCCAAATTGTTTCCCTTGTATTCTTTTTTTTCATGCATTTGAAAAGCTTTATAGCATACCTACAATGCTTTGTCACTTTAGTTTCCCTTTGGACTTATTCTTACAGTCAGTCGTGGAAAAAAATGGTTGAATTCCACACACAATAAACTGTAGATATGCATCTAATAGTATATTTTAGTAGCCCAAACCAGAATGAAGTAACACCGTCCTGCTTCCACCGATAAGGCTTCTAAAAAGAGCCACTATCAAAGTACAGTAATAACACTGTAATCTAATGAAACCACACATCACTGACTAAGGACTTTTTCTGATTGGTTAGCAGCGATAGTTGCGGAACACTTTGCTCCTCAAGGGGAGGCCAGATTTGGCCCCCCCCTCATATTTCCTTTGATTATTTGAAGCACAGTAACGCCATGCACTTGGTTTTTCTTGACTTTTCCTAAAATTGCCAGGCGGATCTGATGATATTAAATTTGATGCTAAAAGTTGTGTAGTTTTCTTGTAAATTCAAGATTTTGGTGAATTTTTGCTATTTCTAGCTCACTTCCAGCAAAGCGTGAAATGGATTACATTGCGATAACAAGCCATAAGCTCATAATTGCTTCGTGCATCGATATGCGCGAGCAGAGAGAAACATCCTCTTGTTTTCCTTTGTTTGGTTTGACCTCAATAATACAAAGCGCGTTATTTCTTATGCCACAAAAGAAAAGCCAGTGATCACAAAGCAGTTAATTAGAAACAATAATAGCAAACGTTTTTTGCGTTATCAGCTCTACAAAGAAGAATAGCAATCCACGATCAAAATAGTAGGCTATGTAGGCCACCAACTATTCAAAACAGTTGTTTCAAGCAGATAATATTCATTGACGAATAAAAAACGTTACAATAAGAAATCTTCTCTTGGGTAAATGCACGAAAACCTGGTTTCGAAATAAACGTTCTATGGAAATGCTCTCATTGACAAAACTTGCAATTGAGGAAATGTATCACCGCAAATGCTTTTGGGAGAGGCCGAAGAAATGGCGTTTTTGCAAACACCAAACAGTAATTGTGAGATACACTCAAAATTATGAGATAGGCTCCATTTAGGCTACACGTAGCAGCTAACTCGATGGCTACATGTCCCTTCCCTGCTTTATGTTGCCTACTTGTTGTTATGTCCTGCATTTTTGTTTCACAGCGCACTGTGTGTTGTTCCAAAGAGCGCAAAATAAAGATGATAATGCCTCATCTACATTACTAAATATTTTGTAATGTAGAAGAGGCATAAAGCTAGGCGTCACATCAGACAAACAACAAATCAGCTTTTTTCATCATTGATTCAACATCTGAATACGTTGCGCCAATGTATAAGAGGTCGGCTATTGTGAAGACCCGCCATTTATAAACGATCCGATTATACCAAAAGTGGGACAAACTAGTGGATCAAAGAATGAATAAACAATGCTGCTGAGAAAACTAAATCTAGGTGACGAACAATACCGATGTCTTCATTTATCTTGGAAAAATGCTGCCTAAACTTATCAACAAAAATACAGTAGATAACGGCAAGGACCCGAAAGCAGAATTTTCTCGACTTTGTCATGAATGTGGTCAGACATCTACAGTAATAATTCCACACATACAATAACGGGCACTCAACGGCTGTAAGATACATAATAATCAACCTGGTTCTGGGCCGTTTGTGTAACAGCTTAGGGGAAGACACTACTAAAAATGATGCACCACACAAATTATTTTCAATGAAAACTGAGTCTAAAAACCGATGTGGATTGTGCTGCACAATGACTTCAAGTTTCGGACAGAAAAGGCACAAAAATATCACGATGAAAATAAAGACCTTGTGGGAAATTTTCGAGAATCATAACACGATGCAAATACCATAAACGCGTAGTTTGCATGCTGCTCTAAGCTGGCCGGCAACCACAAAGGTAGACAATACAGGCAGTTTATAATTCGAACAACGCAATAAACATTATAAATACGTAAACCGACAATTTTCTTTTACAAACGTTTTACGTCTAATGGTAAATTTTCCCCCAACAATTTTTTGTGAAGAGCTTGCAAACCACGGTTTTGTAAAATAATTCATCATTATTATTTTTTACTTCTCAAATATTGTAAAACGTCATCAGCAAAATTACAAAAAAAAATTTTATTACTTCAATGTAGTAGGCCTAAGAATTTTTTATAGATTGTAGCCACGTTGTTTCAACAAAGAAGCCATTTTTTGGCAATACAAAGTTATAGAAAATAATTTGCAATCCTGCAAATGTTTGGAAAGAATCTAGGAAGTCTTCTCACAATCTGGCACAAAATGATTATGTTTATTGTATCTCTGCAATATTTTTTACGACAAACTTTGAAGCTTCGTCATAATCATTTTTATCTTTGAAGTCAAAAGTTAATTTTTTTTTGGCCAGAAACATAATCGCTGCCTTGCTGATGTTGTCGCCTTTACGCGTATTTTTTGTGTTTCAAACAATGACGACCCAGTCAGCAATCCAGTCCTTTTACATTGATTCAACATTTGTAAACGTTAAATTTATGTAGCTTTGCTGACTGTGGGTATTTCACATTTCCTTTGTTTACGCATGTTGATCAATTCGCTGTTGCATTGTTTCGACGCTGGCGGACTAAAAATGTATTTTCAAATTGATTGACACAATCTTCAATAAAAAGTTTAGCTTCGAACTTAGCTTTGTTGATGTAAATGCTGTATTGTTTGTGGATGTAATTTATGAGTCATGTTTATAAACACTCGTAAGCGAAATGACTTATGATGTGGCCTGCATGATATTTGTGATGCGACTTGACACAAATCCACAATTTCAAAAGCACCTAATTTGAACTTAGAAATTTCAGATAATTTCAACAACATGTTCAATTGTCTTCTCTCTACTAAAAATATTCATACTACGAACTCAATTGTAGACCTAAAATACACAAACGAAGATGTAAACAGCTATTCAAGCAGGCTAAGCTGTTACTTATGAGAAGTTTGGTTCCCTAAAACTAGAAGCTGGCCATGAGTTTGGGAATGCATTAGTTTAGGACAAAAATGTAAGACAACAAACGCAGTTTTGTTTTTTTTCAAATTCGTGTAACAATATTACTCTGATTGTAACTATTTTAGAATCAGTGAGTAGCTTACAATAAGATTTGCTTGCAAGTCGTAAGTAAATCTTTATCAATGCAATGATTCGGCACACCGCACACACACTTCGTGCGTTCGATCGAGCTCTTTGTTATTTAGAACTTTGCATGAAATCGGATTAGCACGGTAATTAAATAGCGGCAAGATAAATCAAAATTGTCGTTTTTGGGTACCTTTGCAAAAATTGAAATATCAAGTTTAACATTTAAAATTTTAAAATAATGACTTTTCAAACTTATAGACAAATGATTTTTTTTCACACCAGTGCAACTTCTGTTGAAATAGCACCAGCGGATAACACGTAACAGCTGATTGAATTTTATCCAAAAACGGCCCCCCCTTGAGCAGTTAACTTCCAAAAAAACGTTGAAAAGCAAAGGGTTAAATAAAAAGTGTAGAACAAGGACCAGTGTCGCAGTGTATTTGGCGGGAAAGTCAAAACAGCCGCAATGACGGAAAAGTAATCTTAAAAAGTTGTTTTTCCGGTAAGTAAATAAATTGCAAGAAAGCGAAAATACAGATTCAAATGGATAGACGGTATCGTAATACGGAATTGCATTTTTTCATACATTTAGTTGGTATTGCATAGTCAGCAGTTGATACATTATTTTGAATATGTTTTAATACAGCCTAATCTGTATTTCCAGAAAGATCTATGATAAGTAGAAAAAATTACATTCTCGACTATAATTCATGCAAAAAATAGATAAAATCCCCATAAAAAAACGTGAAGTAAACATGTCAAACGAACACATTAATTCGTTGTTTTTATCAGACAAGATTTTCAACTAATTGCAATAATCAAAGACAACAGAAACACAAATATTGTCAGTTGTTGAAACATAATTCATGCCACCATGGTAGTGTATCTGGTACAGGGGCGCCGGAACGATTTTTGACTGGGGGGGCAAGATTACGAAAATAGGGCACTTTTGTTTACTAAAAGGCCAATTTTTTTTCAAGTTTCAAGATAAGATATAGCGATAATGCTAATCTATCAGCTCACTATGTATTGAGTAATGATAGCCTACAAGTGTCCGGTATACAAAGAAGGGCATCATGCTATGTTATAATGATGTAACCTACTGTCAAGCCTTAAAGCAACCTGCGGCCATGGCCGCTAAGTAGTGCTTGAATGACCGCCGGTGCTACCTCCTCAATCGGCCAAGTTTGGTCGCCGGTCTCTTCTAGCCAATTGTTTAATTTCGCAATAGAATGATCGTGGATTAACTGTCGAAAATATGTAGTATCAAAGAGTGACGCAAAATTACGTCAGCGCGTCATAATCGCCACTGTTGGATTGTGCGGGAAGATTTTTGTTATTGATGGAAGATATCCATCTGCGATCACCAGCGCTGTAAGTCTTGTTTGTAATTCCCGACGTTTATTTTAACAAAGTCTTAATCCGAAGTGCTAATTTACATCGGCTGGTAATATTGTCGTTTTTATGTCGATTCGACGTTGTCGGACATTGAATCGTTGTTAAAAAGGAGAACTAAGTTAGTTGACATCCGAGGGGAAAACATTTTTTGGTCATATTTTGCAAAAATTGTGCTTCTTTTTAGTAATGTCCTTCACATCATTGAAATACTTATTTTATTACCTTGCGTCTTCTTTAAAATCGTCAACTCATGTCGAACGTTGTTTTTCGTTGCTAAAAAAAAGTCTAGGAGAGTGGCCAACTTCTTTAAAATCAGTCACATTGGAGACACTCGTGCGAGTGTCGTTAGATGGTCCCGCAGTACTAGATTACAATCCCGATAAAGCAGTTATTGCGTGGTGTAACGATTCTATTGTAGGACGTCGCCCAGGCCCAGCCTTCAACAACGCTAAGTGATCATTTTAGCATTGTTGCAAGTTTAATTCTATTTACTTGTGCTATCGTTATTATTTGTATTTTGGCCTCCAAGCACGCAGATTTGGCCGCCGAGAAGGAGCTCCCGGTAAGCCACGATGGCTGCCGAAAAAAACGAGTTTGAAGGCCTGTACTGTGTTGCAAAATTTTGTGCCGTGAATATTATTTTGAGGCAAAAATGAAAGATCATAATTAGGCTAAAAGGGAATAGCAGAAATTGTTATATTGCGAAATGTGCAGTAGCTTGATGACTTTAAAAGGGCACCATTGCCCCCCCTGCCCCTCCATCTGCAGAAAAATTGAGGGCAGGGGGGGCATTCGCCCCCCCTGCCCCCCCGCTTCCGGCGCCCCTGATCTGGTAAGTGGTAAGTTACCAGTGTTACCAGTGGTAACACATGTTTTTCCTCAATACTTGATTAAAACGAGAAACATTTCAAAAGTGTAAGAATTTGAGTTTCAGAATGTGCCAAAATGGCTGCTTTGGAAAATAAACGGACAACCTGTGTTTGTTTGACCCCTAATTTGTTTGTTTGTTTAACCCCGATTTGCTCTGATTCTGTTGTCGATGCAACGCATTCGCTTTATTGCAAAGACTTGAAAGTTGAAACAAACCCACACAGCCACTTTGTCTGGTCCAAATGTTTACCAGCTCGGGTACGGATCTGACCAGATCTGAGCCAAATAAAGTAGCTGTCTGGGAACACTTTAGTTTTGATTCAATGTTTTAAACTGCTTTTTCACACAAGTGATGAAAATAGAAAACGCTATTTTGACCGTTGACCCACAAAATACACGTTGTACACAACTTCTACAAATCTTTCGAGACCTATTTAACTACGAAAGCTTCTTTCAAGAGATCTTTACAAACAAGAAAAGTTATTTTAAGGTTTTTGGTTGAATCACGGTGTAAAGACGTTGTTATTTTGTTGGAGAGCTTTATCTAGCTGATATAAGATACCCTTGCTGCTGTTATTCAATATCCTGTTATTTCCGATTTGTAATCCGATACCATGACAAACAAGTAACGTTTGGTGCCAGGGGCGGATCCAGGTATTTACTTTAGAGGGGGCGATGTCATTGACATTCAGGCAAGTGATCAGCCAGGCACAAACAACGACGGGGGTCTCCCCTAGAAAATTTAGATCAAATTTGATGCGTTCTGAGAGCATTTCGAACACAAATTATGAGAACTTGAAATTCTATAATTTAAAAAACCTTCAACAATGCTGTTGTTTAACAAACGGAGAGATGAAAAGCTGAGATGCCCTTGCCATGTCAAGTTGAAGCCTGAGCAACCTAGCCGCATTTACAGTTGAGACTGAAGGTTTCACTCTTGAATGTTTCACGGCAGTTTAAAAATTGACCTCGGAAAGATAATAACAGGTAATTCTGTCTTCCCAATACTGATACAGACATCGAGGTTGTTATAGACTTACTGTATAACTTCGAGGTTTTATTCCTCTGACAAGTTTTGAATTGTTACAAAGAGCAATGAGGAAAGGTTATGCATACATTCAACATAATGAGCAACAAAAGTGGGGGCCAGGTCAAAACACTGGGTTATGCTCCACCCCCGTAGAATCGCCACTATAGGCTAGGTATCGATTGTAAATTTTTATTTTGAACCAGCGAAACACTACAATTTGTACAATAGAATGGCAGCTAAACATAATTAAATGACGACCAAAAGATATAGTCCTCCTGAAAACGTGTCATGCACGGTCGTTGCACCAGACAAAAAAGAAACTAACAATAACAGAAACAACTATTTCTGGACTTCACAAATAAATCGAAAATAAAAAGCTACTTTGGCGGTACGGGTAATACTAACAGGTGTCGTATTTTGACTACAACGCAAAGTCAAGTTTGCGGTTTCTACTGTTGGCAAATCGATTTATCACGTAGTCTGTGTCAATTAAAATGTCCCGATGCTGGTATAGTAAGGCCAATCCATTTAGTCTTTCCTCGCCGATGTTGTTCGTCAGCCAGGTTTTCAACGACCGAAGAGATGAAAAGCTTCTTTCGGCTGATGCTACGTTGACTGGCAAGGTTAATAGCATTTTTAGAAGAAAGTGTACGATTGTGTACACATTTTCATCACACTGTTGTAAAGCTTCTTCCGCAGTCATCGGTAAGACTGCAGCAGTCGCCGGAACAGTTTTATTTTCCCACTTCTTCCACAGTTGGATCTCTGAACCTTGAGCAGATTCCACTGATTCTACACTATATATACGATGTAACCAGCCGTTGTAGGCATTGAAAATGACTTTTGTCAATGCTATCGGGTCGATACTTGAGCAATTTCGTGGTAGCAATGAGCAATTTCGTGGTAGCAATGATGTGTCAAGTGTCAAGATGTCAAGATGCTGTGAGATGTCAAGATGTCAAGATAGCAATGAGGTGTCAAGATGCTAAAGTCTCATCGAAAAAAATTGAGCTTTGCTGTTTCTAGATGCAATTTCAAGGTAGAATTCCAATGGTTTTAGTTCCACGTTTGATCGTCAAAGTTGCCAATAACCTCCTCTGTCAACTAACTTATCTAGGCTAAGGGATTTATCGCTATGCTCTACACTACAGTGCTGGCAAAAAGTTTAGAAACTTTTTAAATTTTAGTAATTTCGTTCGGTAATTAGACTCTGCGACGAAATAATAGCCTTATACTATGTTATTAATAGCCTATCTTGTAGCCTAACCTAATCTTTGAACATGGCGAAAGACTTATTCAGCATTGCTTTCGATATGTTGTTTTCCAAATCGTATACATATAAATGAAGAATAAAGCTACTTTCATGGGTTTTAGGGGGGGCGATCGCCCCAATCGCCCCCCTCTGGATCCGCCTCTGTTTGGTGCTCATTAAACAATTTGTAATATTTTGCCGTGCTACTGCTACATAAGACATGTAGCCTATCACACATAACGCCGACTAGGTTATATCGTTCTCTTGTAGGCCGACCGTAAAAAAAGTAATCTAGGTGCCATTCCACAGGCTACAATCAGCTTCATTTCCAATAAATTTGTCATAAAAAATTTCAAATCCACTCAAATAAAGACCTTGCTGTGTTTTGGCTTTTAAAAAAAAAAAAAAAAAAAAAATTTGGCTTTTACTGGATATAGTTCTATAGCAGTGGTTCCCAACCTTTTTTTGGCTGTTACCCTAATCTCCACCCTGAAGTGAGCCAATTACCCCCACGATCAATTTTCAAAAACAAAAATGTTTATTGCTATGTATTTCAAAGGGCTAACTATGACAATCAAAATGCAATACAATACTGAATACAAGATAACAATGCGTGGTAAACATTCAATGCGAAGGTCAGGACTGGACTTCAGGCGCCAGCTTTGTGATCCTGGGCTTTGTGGAAGGCTACTGAGGACAATTCTTGTGTCGCTTTCGACATCCTGGCGATTGCGCTTCTTTGTCTTCCTTCCCAAGACAGTTAAAAATCCTTGTTCACAGCGATACGTTGTTGAAAAAGATGTCAGGATATTTAATGCCCGTGTCGCTAATGTTGGTGCGTCCTGGAGTCTGCTAAACCAGAAGGTTTCTAAGCCTTTCCCATTGAAATCAAGTTTCAACGCTTTGTTCATTCGGAGAGTGATAAATTCTTCTTTGGCCGAAAAGTCGTCATCATCCACCTGGCTGTCATCACATGTGAAGGGCTCAGTGCACCATTGAAAACTAGCCGTGTTCAAATTCGGAAAGTAGTTGTCCACCTTCTTGGCTAGCTGGCCTAAGTGGTCAGCTATGTCCTTCTTCAACGCCGCTGTCAACTCAAGTCCATTGCCTCCGAGATACATGTCAAACGTCTAAAACTGTGCTTCTTCCAACTCGCTTGTTCCACAATTTAACCTTTGCGATAAATGCTGCTCCGGTTACTTTGGTGTCGATCACAGTTACATTCTTGCCTTGAATTAAAAGATTGCCTTTGTTCGATTCACCAAAGATATCAGCCAGGTAGCACAGCTGGGAAATCCACTGTTGGTTAGAGAAGTATTCAGTCAAGTCGGACTTCTTTTCTATCAGAAAAACATGGACAGCCTCACGAAGTTCGACCAGGCCGGTTATCCTTTGCCATGAGACAGCCATCGTACTTCTGTGTGGTACAGTAATACTTCGTATATTTCTCCCATCTTCTTGCACAGTTCCTTGTAAAGACGACTGTTCCATTCCTTCGCTTTTATAAAGTTTACAACCTCCGGTCTCGTTACCCGCCGAAAACAGGCAAATTACCCCCCGGGGGTAATTTACCCCCAGGTTGGGAAACACTGTTCTATAGCCTATCATTGTTATATGGATACACGTGATTAACACGTTGTCTTTAATTTATGTGACCAAATTCTTAGTGAGATGCTATTGTCATGTGCGGTAGTGTTGACAAGGGGCCCACAAGGGACTTTTAGCCCTTGGCGCAAGATCATTTTAAGGTTCCTGAATCTTTGATGCACTTTCTCGTAATTTGATACTTGCAAAACGTAATATTCTTCTGTAAGTGCAAACCAATACCCAGCGCAATGCATTTGCAGTAAAGGGACATTTCCAGAAATATGACGTAAATGTGTGTTAAGGCACACGCATTTACATTTCAGTAGGGAATGCAAAGTTAAAATCTAAAAAGATTCGAAGCTTTTTAAATCTATATTTGAAACATCGTTTTGCGTGTGCAAAGATGGTTCATAAATAGAAAGTTACAAGAACTAAACTTGGTGTAAAATAAAAATATTTGCATGATATCCAAAAAATCTTCTCTATTAATAAGGTTACAGGAAAAATGAAATTGTCAACGACCGGGCAGCACTACAAATAATAATCTTTGAAAAGGAAACAAGCGATAACCATTTCCTCAATTGATACGATCTCAAATGTTCCACCTACATCATAGCCTTGCAAAGCAAAAGTAATTCAAATTATGGAGTGCAACAAAACTTTAAATTGACCTGAATGCACTAAAACGTTTGGACAAATTTCTCCTATTTACGATTTTCCTAAATATTGAAACGTAAAAACACATAGAAAATAATAATAAATAAACTCAAACAAGTTGATATCATTCAGCTTGTAGTTGTAGGCTATAGGTAGGGAAATATTGCTGCTTCTGTTTAATGAAAGTGAAAGCCTACAGTACCACACAAATTTGACACTACACAATAAATGTGAAGGATATTGTAATTGATATTTGTTGTGGTATCACCCTCTTGATAACCATGTATTGTAATTAATTGAACTTATTTTCAAAAATGTTTCAATTCCAAGCCAGGCCATGAAAGCTTAAAGAATGATCAGTGTTTGATACAAAGAAATTCACGCTGAAATGTTGTTTTTCCTTCAAAGAATGTTGTTGTTTAACCTTCAAAGCAGCGTAGCTTGAAGTGTTTACATATTTGCTGAAACGATACTGTGAAAAAACTATTGACTTTAGGATAAAAGGGGTATTTTTTTTACATTTTTTTTAAAGAAAACGGACGACTGTTTGCTGTAATTATAATCTCCATAAAGAAGAGTGCAAGTTCTTACACTTGAAAACCCTTCAAACGGTGAAGTTCTTTGCTTTTGTTCTGATGTGTTATTTTTGTGAAATCGTAAGTTTGGTACAAGACTTTAAAAACAGCGGATCCCATTGTATCACTGTGTAGGCCTACTTGAATTTCTAAAAATAGACTTGAATGACTAAAAGTGATTTGTTTTTCAAACTCTGTTGGATCGGCCGGGTCTGGATAATCCACAAAAAATACATTGTCAGAATCGAAATCTGCTTGGAAGTTAAAACTTTGTTAGCATAAGCTTTTCGGAAAAATCTGGTAGGCTTCTTGACCTTGCTTGACCGGTGCCACAAAAACACGTAATTGGGCATGTTTTGTAGCCCCACATCACCACTGCAGATTTAGCAGGGCCATCACCGGTTGAGAATCAATTTTGTGATTTTCATTATGTTTCAAATAGTATTGACACTATTTCTGAAACCTTTACAATTATTATTTGCATACCCATTTTTTTTTCTGTCAATGGCTTGAGTTTTATCTCGTGAAATGTACCTGACATTAAACTAACAGAACACTGTCTAAAAAGTTTAAAATCTTTTTTTATTAAGTGAAAGGTGGTCAGCAAACATGTAGACAGACAAACGAATTGACTCAACGCTGTTAATGTTTTGGCCTTGGATGAAAGGAATTACAATTTGTTGAAATAATTTTAATCAACCATAAAGAATATGGCCCCATACTCAATTATTGAGCTTTCGTGAAATGAGATGATGAGGCTCTCAAAACATTGAGCCTTCGGTACTAACCAATGCCGGTATCTGGGGTGTGCAAACCGTGCGATTGCACAGGGCCCGTAAATTAGGGGGCCTGCAATTTACTCAGAAAATGCAGTAATTTTGTCATTTCCAATGGAAAAATTCAACAAGTGAATTCAACAAAGGAATTAACAACAAGAAAACATAGAGACTCAACTGGTGCAACCTATTTCGTCCCCTGAACATTTCGTACCCTGAAAAGACCGAAAAAAAAACAACAACAGAGCCGAGGTCGTTGATCGGAGTTGCCGCAAACATTTCAAAATTTCTTTTGATCTTTTCAGGGGACGAAATAGGTCGAAATTTGATTTTGTTACTCCGAACTCAGGGTACGAAATTGGGGTACGAATTTTTCAGGGGACGAAATAGGTTGCATCCACACTCAACATAGAGACATAGCTTTATTTCCGAAAAATGGAAAAGAAAGCATGATCTTATCCTTTTGCTATGCCACCGGACAGCACCATTTTACAGGAATATTCATACCCACATTTTTGTTGAACATGCTCTTAAAATGCCCCAAATTCAAAGTAATTTTTCAAAATTTTATGGGGGAGGCCCCCCTGACCCCTCGCCGCTGTGTGTTCGGCTTCGCCCGACGACCGTCAAACCACCCCCCTCTCTTTTCAAAACACCTAGCTACGCTACTGAATTGGATCATTGTCATTGGGGCCCGCAAAGCCTATTCCGCACAGGGCCCGAAATACCCTAGGACCGGCACTGGTACCAGTGGCGGATTCAGAATGTAATTTACGGGTGGGCCTAGGAAATACCTTGGTGGGCCTTTTCAGTGCTACAGTGTTAAACATTAATATGGGTTTTTTTCATGAGTCTAATTTTGGGTGGGCCTATTATCAATCTGGGTGGGCCTGTACCAATCAGGCCCACCCGGTAGATCCGCCTCTGACTGGTACTAACTAAAGTGGAGTGGCCAGTTCCTTTTTCTCGGCCGCCTTTCTCTCAGAAACTGAGATCACTCAAATTTATCAAACCTGGGTAGAGGTGAGCGGTGTTTATCAACAACCAGCTTAAACAGGGTGTCGAACCAGGTTCGCATTATTTCAAAGTCAACGCCTTATCAGCAGCGTCTACCCACTCTATTTTTCAACCAGAGAAAACTCTCGAAATTGCAACTTATGTTTTCATACGATACATATTTTCTTTATTTACGCAAGGACACAAAAACCGACGTCATACGTTGGTGCGTAGAAAGGGTGTGTCTAATTGTCTACACGTAAGTACGCAATGCGTTTAATTCATCTTCATTCACCAAAGAAAAAAATGTTTTTTCTTACCTACATGGAAATCGCAAGGTCAACAATTCGTTTGCATTTGTATGAATGGTTAAAAAAAGAATGAAATAATAAGCTTATCGCATTTCCTTCAATGGCATATTGTCTTATCAAACAAGCTACACGTATTCACAAGGATTTGGACTTCGGATCTTACCCTTTGCATCCATAAAGCTTAGGTGCTGTATTTAACCTTATGACACGCAGTTAAGTCGTTAGTTCAACGATGTGTAGCTTTAACAAGGCTTACTTTGTCAATTTTGCAAGCTATCAAATTGCATTAAAATGCAGTTTGCATGCAAACAACCAACAACTCACACGTCGTTGTTCTAGCGAAAGTTTGCTTGGTCATTTTTTGTTATATTTCTGGCGACAAACACGATTCAAAGACTTCTCGTCATTTGCAAAATGCGATGACGATTTGCTCTCGGAACACTGAAAAGAAAGTTTGGGCTTTTAGTTAGATTATTATTGTTCTTTTTGCAATAGTTGCAACCTTCATCTGATGAAGTGTAGTCTAATACAGTATATTCTTATAACACTTTACAGTTTCGTTTTATTCTGAATATCGCTAACGTTTGTAAGTGAAAAATTTCTCTTTTTATTGCGTTTAAAATTAACACTATTTCCTTGTCAACTCATAAAGGACGAGAATCTGCACACTCGGAGAGCACAATGATACTTGAAGTAGTCGGAGAACCTTGAGATATCTTTAAAGAATTAATAGTTATTTTGCACGAGTGTTTAAAAAGCAAAACGTTTGAAAATTATGTCGAAAGGAAGCGAAGTTTTGATCCGAAATTCCTTAACTTGTTTTGCTTTTTTTTTTTTGATAAACTTTGCTTTGTTTTATTTCGAACCGCTTCACTTAAAGTAAAACTTGGCTTCATTTTAATTTGGACAGAAATCGTTTCGAACAACTTTATTGGTTATTGCATCAGCCATCGATGTTGATATCTTAGGTTTGGTTCCCTGTCGGAGCATATCAACGACTTGAAAAGCCGTTTGTTTGTTTTTATTGCTTGTGGAAATCTTAATCTACGGATTCGGGAAGCTTCTTTAAGAGCTTAATCCTGGCAGTTTTGAATATTTGTAGAAGCTTTAAACCAGGGGCGGATCTACAAAGTAGCTTAAGGGGGAAGGGTGATTGTAACGAAACACAATGATGTGTATAACATTTACGTTAATTTGAACCTGTAAATAAAGTTACTTTTCTGTATTTTAGGAAAGGAAGACGATCTCCCCAATCCACCATAGATCCACCACTGCTTTGAACCACCGACGCAGGTTCGATCACTGAAATTGGCAGAGTAAAGTTTCTGCTTGTTGAAGAAGCGTTGCTGTTTGTGAATTATTCCATCTACTAGTTGCCGCTGAATGAAAAGTTATCTTTAAAATATGCATTGCTCAAGTCTTGCTCAAGTCAAGTCTTGCATCGTCTTACCTTGCCGACTGCGCAAGGCAAGATGATGTCATCACTAGGCTACTTGAATTTGTTAAACTGAAGAACAACTGAGTTTATAATGAAAAACAGTTTTATTTTTGACACTGTAATAAGGATTTTAAAAGAATCTGAAAGTCCAAGATTCGAAGTAGTCATACATTTCCTGCTAAAAGCTACATTTTTGTATCAATTTTGTTTCATGTGTCAGGATCAAAACTGTTGAGTCATTTTCATTGAGAATTAAGAAAAGCTCTAACATAGAGAAAGCATAGTTTTATTAAATAACATGTTTTCAATAGAAATGTTGCAGAGATGAGTGAGATGATGATTCTTGCGGTAAATATTAAGAAAAATCTATGAGAACATAGTTCGAAAATTCATAGACACGTCTCTGACATTTATCTTTCACCAATAAGAATTCAAAAATCTTTTTGAACTTATGTTTAATTACGCAAACCGCACTTACATGAAGATTAATAGTATCTTTTTTTCTAGCATCATCGATAAAACGGCTTATGATGTGGTTAACCAGTTGACAGATACCTGATTGGTTGATGTTTTCTACATAAACATCAAACATTGACCATACCAGCTATAACTATTGCCAAGTGTAGTTGGAACGCAAGCAAAACTATGCTGTTTCCGGTGGTTTTGTGCTTAACTGGTGCTACTCAAAAATGTGAAAAAATTCACATTTATGACAACCTGGAGAAAACACGTTGCGGCATTCTAAAAGCACTTTGCTTCATCTAGCGGTGAAATTTATTTGAAAGTTAGTTTTCTAACATTTCATTCAAACACTCCACACCCTGCAAAATGAAGTTAAAAAGACACAACTTAGCTATTGACGTATATCTCTATTTCAAAACTTCTCAAGTTTGTGAGAATTTTAGGCTATGTAGCCTAGAGATTTAGTGAAGATGGGAAGAGTATATTAGCAATTTGCATGGAGATGAGAGAGGAAATATTCCTACGTTTGATAATAAAGGTAAACCACTATAAATTATGAAAAGGCGTTTGATCGTGTTAATCATAAAAACTGATGCAGTATTTGGCTGATATAGGTTTGAATGGAAAATATCTGCGACTTATTGCTAATCTGTATTGGACACAAATAGCTTAATTCAGACGAATGGTGGTTTATCTGGTAGTCTACAATTAATATTAAATGAGGAATTCGTCATGGATGTATACGAACACCACAGTAGCCTATCTCCCTGTTTTTTCAGCTTGTACACAGAAAGGATCTTCAGACAGGTTGATGACATAGACAGGGCCGGCGCGTCCATTAGGCGAACTAGGCCGTCGCCTAGAGCGCAGCTTTCAAGGGGGCGCAGAACTTTTTTTCTAAAAGTGTTTTTTAATTTTTACATTGGTCCAGGATCGGCTTGCTTAGTCAGCAAATCTGTTGTTTTTTTACACATCTTCTTGCGTTTGAGGCCGCCACAGATCACGTTGTTACATCCAGGCGCAGCAGCCAATGGATTGTGTATTCATCGAGCGTTGTTAGGTCCACATGTCTATCTTGTGGTCGGTATACAGGACATTGATAGATAATGTGGTGTGCAGTTTGAAAATCTGAGCCACACGCACAAGATGGTGAATCGGCGAGGCCCCACTGGAACATATTGCTGCTAACACATGTTGCTTTTACACACATATTGCTTTTACACATGATCAATGTGTACAGACGTTGAATTCAGGGTTGAATTAATGTAAAAAAGCTGATTTGCTATCTGGATGATGGATTACAGTAGCTACGACGAGAACTGCTAAGTAAACAGGCCGGGTCTGGTAGCCTATCAAGCGAAATTCCGGACCTTCCCTGAAGAAATTAAAAAGTTTTTACAAGAAAAAGTTGGTGTTTATTTAACAAGGAAGGACACTATTAGAGTGCAAAAACGAATTATAAAATTCTACATCTGAAATACAGTAGCCTAGCCTACTTTACAATGCAGACGCATGGACATTGTCATCACAAATGGTAAAACGACTTAATGCATTTGTGATGCGAATGTAGCCGAAGCTATGAAAAAATGCTTAAAATTTTATGGAAAGATAAAATCACAAACAAAGATGTATGCTACTATTTAGAATGCAAACCAACATGGAATTTTACAAACAATTAAAACAAGAACATTGAAGTATTTCAGCCATAGGCTATGATTTGCAATAATTCGATTCAAAGACAACTAACTTAGGCTACGGTACCGAAAGGAAAAAACGAAATAAGAGCAGACCGCCAAGTGTGAGGACTTACTTATCAACGACTGGTCAGTGGTAAGGAGTTGATTACAAAACTGCAATAAAAAAAATCTCACCACAAAAAAGTTGGTGCTTCATTCCCACCAATCCTCGACGAGAGGGAGGAACTTAATAACGATGATGAAAACTAGGAGATGACCACAGGCCTATGCAGTGATGTACGCGCATACAAAAAATATTGACACCGTCAGCGTTAACGCAAACGTTCGAAAAAACATAACTTACTCCGTCAGCGTCAACGCAACTTGTAAAAAAGTTGGCGGCGTCAGCGTCAGCGCATACACTAGCGTAAACTAATTTTGTTTGCTGGGTGCCAAACATTCACACGGTATAAACCACTCGAAACAAACAAGTTTTATTTTGAATTTCCACAAAGAAACACAAGCATCTGAAAGTGTTTATCTGACATTTTGCTGTGTTTTGATTCCAAAATGTCTTTGCCCATTGAAAACATTCTTTCAACTGCAGCGCTGGAAGGTATTGGCGTGTTGTAGCGAAAATAAGACATTAAAAAGTATGCGTTGACGCTATGCGCTAAAAAACCGCGAAAAATTTACGGCGTAGCCTCAAGCGCAAACTATTCAAAAAAATGTGGCCGCAAGCGTTAGCGTAAACAAAAGTCTACGCCGCAAGTAGCCTATGCGGCGTAGAATTTGCGGCGTATAGGCTACGTACATCTCTGGGTCTATGCTAGTGCTATAGTCAAGAGTAAGATGTTTTAGAAATTTTATGCAAACTGTCCTTCAAATTTAAAGAAAAATGCTTTAAAATGCTGGAATCCCAAGTCTGGAATCCCATATCTTGACCCTAGACTTGCCTTACAGTGAGATCTTCAATTTCAATACAATTTTACATCTTTTGTGGTAGTGAGGGCGATTAGCATTGAAGATCTTTACCCTCGGATTGTTCTGTAAGCTTATATGGAAGCTTAGCCTAATTCTAGAAGTTTCGCTCATCAAATTCACGCTTATATCACAAGCCTCATTTAGGGTGCTAAACATTGTGCAATCCGCCCCGATAGCTCAATTGGTTAGCGCGTCACTTCTGGAACGAAGAAGCTTCAAGATCAAGCGGCGCTGGTTCGACTCTTGGAGTGTGCGCTTGAGCAACGCACGTTAAGGACTACTTTCCATTCAGCGGCATCTAATGGATGGAATAGTTCCCTGGCAACAAGATTTCAACAATCGGAAACTTCACTCTGTCAGTCTTGGTGACCGGACCTGCGTCAGTGGATCAAAGCCTCTACAAGTATGCGAAACTGCCAGGATTAAGCTCTGCAAGAAGCTTTCCCAGTCCGAGGATAAAAATTCAATCAATCAATCAATCAGTTGATGATAGCCTACCTTACGTAGCCTGCGTTACGGTACGTAACAATGCGACACTTACACAACACATTGCGGAAGTGTGGTTGGTGTGATGGCCAGAAATAAAAGTAAACTGAATAAAAGCCACCTGTTACTTGCAGCCTACATAAAAATAATGATTAAACTGAAACACAACTTGAGAGAAAAATACAAGTAACGAGCAGGATTGCATTTATCAAGGAAGATCTTGGAAATCATTCCCCTAAAATGGAAAGAAAAACTAAACAATTTCGAAGCTCTGATTTATGATAAATTAGCAAATAGTATTTAAAAAATTATTATTTAATCACACCTAGTTCCTTTTGTTAACTTGGACCAATGATTGAAAGTTTAATTTTATCCTGAAAATTTTTGTGCTATAGTTTTATTCCTTTCACATAATTTTGAAATATATTTTACAAAATCTGAGAATGAAAGCTCTGGCTGCATCTCCATTTGTTTTCATAGCAACTGGGCTTGCTCCTGCATGTCTTGTGAAATAGTAGAAAGACAACAAGTCTATTGACACTTTCTTTTTGTTTATTGTGCTTTAAGTTGTACAATATATTTACCATGTTCATCCTGAAGATAGAGTATTTTTTAACAAGTTAGATCAGGTTTAGATGTGACGAGTTTCATTTCAAGCTCATTAACTAGAAATCATGGGGAGTTCTGCCTGATAAGGAAATATTGATTTCAGTGTAACTTGTAGGTATCGTTACTCTATTAGAAATTTTATCTGTTATGGTACAGTAGTCCCCGCTTATTAAGCCAGTGGTTAATAGATCCATCCTCTTAAGCCCAATGTTGTCCAGACCGGAATTACTGAACGTATAGGAGTGGCATAGAATTGTCCCCGCTTAATAAGCCGAAAATTGAATGGTTCTGAGTAGCCTACTTAATAAGCATAGATAACCAGTAGCGTATTTAGGAATTTTTCATCGGGAGGTTTTGAAAAAAATTTATGAGCCATTCTAATCGTAACCAACATTTAGTTCACGGCTGAAACAAAACTTCGGGCCTATGACAGGTTACTAAAAGTACACTTGTCATTGTGCTGATGATTAAGGCTACAAGATGGTCAAGAAAGCTTAACAAACATTTGCGTACATTTTTTTTATGAAAAACTTGTTGGTTAATGCAAATATGCAATGTAAATCGTGAGTGCAATCCACTGTCCATTCAGAATTTTGCCGGTGTTTCTTGTGGAGTATGAAGACATTTGAGTTACGTTAAGATTGCATTTTGTAGCAAAAAGGAATTTAAAATACTCGTTGTAGTGCTTTGCTTTTATTTTGAGACAGAAAAATGTGGGTTAAAGATGATAAAAATCTTTACAAACCCTGCGATTAATTTTTATTATTTATTGATCAAATAAAACAAAGTTTTAGAATAGGTTGGGTCTTGTTTGAAACACCCCTTCGAGTGAAAGCGGTCAGTTTATTTTAAAATAATCCCTTTTTTACAACCCCACACATAGTTTGTCTTGATGCTTTCTACCGTACCTTATGCAGCCTATGATTCTCATGCGTTAGCATTTCATATTTCTTTTCAGCGCAGAATGAACCAACTCACTGACATCTCAAAATAAAATAAAGTAAATTTTTCGTCAAAACAAAACATAAGATTGTTGTAAAATGTTTCAATGCAACATTAAATCTGTTCATGCAAGGAACTAGGAGATGTCCAATCAAACTATGGAAACTGTTTCCTACTAAAAAATAGACTAGCCTTAAGCAAAAAACAGACCAGTTGTTTAAGCTGGTGGTGAGCCTGGGTTCACAATAGCCTACAGCCCTACAGTTTAGCTTCAAGCAACTGTACTAAACTTATAAACAACATAAGCAAGCAAAAAATAAATTTAGAAGTTTTCATGCCAGCTATTCCAATTTTCATTTGTTTATTTTGTCGCAGATTATTTCTTGGCTATAATTGCTGTATCACAACACAAATATGTGTTTACAAAACTTGATTTACATGTACATAGAAACTAAGAAAATTAGAGGATGACACATTTAAATAAAGCCATCATAAGCCATAAAACAATACAAAAATTTTAAATATCAAGCTTAATGGGGGGTTTTAAGCCGCATCCCCCGCCCTTGCGTACATCACTGGGGACGACTGATTGACCGTATTATGCTTTGCAGATGACACTCTGTTTTCCATGTCAGCAAATACATTAGGCTACCTAATCTTAAAATTAATGTTAACAAGGAATGACTGTAAGTTGATAACAATTGGCTTCGATACAACAAGCTTTTCTTGAATTATTCTAAAATTGAATATATATATGTTATTGTAAGAAAAGAAGTAGTAATGTATAAATGAAAACTTTGCAATATCAATCAGCATTTTAACCCAAATGAATCACACAAATAATGCAAAGTACGTATACTTATAGTGTATACTCGAGTATAGGTCAAGATTTTCGTTAGTCATTTTCACTTTAAAAGCTTGGGGTCAGCTTTCACTTTAAAAGACCTATATATAGGACAAGATTTTGTCTGCAACTCGACAACCTTCAAGAATAGCATATTTTTTTACTGCAAGAAAATCACTGCCAAAGTAAAATTACTGTACAGACTGTGAAATTGCAGCAATGGCCAATTATGAACACATTTATTTATATAATTAAAAGTGCAGTCTTTGAATTCGGTATTCTGCAATTGTCGAGGTAAATGCCAATTTTGAACATGCGTTTTACAGAAACCCAGTCAGCAGATCAACCCTTTTTTACATTGATTTAACGGTGTCCGACAAATTGTTCGTAAGGACTTGTTCATAAGCAATTGTTCGTAAAACAATTGTTTGCAAAATAATTCTTTGTAAAACAATTCTTCCTAAAGCATTTTTTCATGCATGCTGTTAAAATTTGATGTATACGAAGAATTGTTTTACGGATTTCATTTTACAAAAAACAGTTTACGAACAATTGCTTTACGAACAATTGCTTATGAACAATTTGCCTATAACCGATTTAACACCTGCAGACGTTGAATTAATGTAAAAAGTAGCTAAATGTTTGCCAGCAATTGTTCAACTGAAGTGATTAAGCGTGTCCAGCACTCCAGTAAGGTGAAGTGAAAACCGTAGTTCTTGATGTGAGTGGTCGATAGCTATGATTAAACCCTTTGAAGAAAAGATCAAACCATTGTTTTCAAACAAAACTAGGCCAGAAAAATGTGCGATTAGAACTCTGCAAGACGTTCTTGAAGCAAAGATATATACTCATAATGTGTGAGAATTATAATTGAAAAATGATAAAAGAGAAGACATTTAATGTTTTGGTCACAAACATAAATATTGCCACATTGACGTTTTCAACATTTGCTTCGTTGATTTTCGTGCCCAAAACGTCACACCATTTAAAAACTCAAGTTATGTAATGAAGCTATTCGACTTATACTCAAAAGAATAAAAATGGCAGTGATTTTCAGCGAAAAAGTAGGGATCAACCTTAGGGTGCGGCTGATGCCCCGTAAAATTTAAAACTTGATTGTAGCAACCCTAACTTTTTTTTGGAAGTGAGGCTTGGTCTACAAAGCTTAAATATGAAGTTTCAGCAAAATTGAATAAGGTCTAGGGGGTCCAGATTGCAATCAAACTTTTATAGGATTATCGATTTTCCAAAATTTCAATTTTGACATTAAATTGAGTGATTTATGTTTAAAAAAAATTTGAGTGATTTTTGTATATTCATTGCTCATGTGATACCAGCTAATTTTTTGTAAATTATTGCAAATTATAGTTTTTATGCTGTGAACAGAAGCTTAGGTTTCACTTAGAACAAGTGTGTCAATTTAGGGGTAATTTTGCATACTTCGTGCAATGGAATTTCTGAAATTTTTGCAGAATTATGGCAAACGTTCTAAGTTTAGGCAAAATCTGTGAAGCATACTTTGCAAAAAGTATCAAAAATGGTGTCTTTGGATTGCAAATTCTTTGAATGAATACCCTGTTCAGAACATACCATAACTGACACTAGAAAATCAGTGTTTTATACTTTTAATGCCGTTTACCACATCGCTGTGTAGGCTTTAACCATACTAAATTTAATATAAACACTCCTTTATTGCTTTTGAGTTAAACTTTAGATATTACAAAGTGACATTCTAACATTTGTGTTTCAGTACTCTACGATACATAATTGCATATCATTTCACCACAGGTTTTCACCTTAAAAAGAATTACTTCACCCACATGGTGCCTACACGCAGCCTAAAGTAAGGGGCGACCTATATCTTCTTGAAGTTGTATACAAGCACCAGTTTTAATGCCCTGTATTACAGCTTGTTGTGTCAAAATCAAGAGATGTAACAAAATCTTTGCAATTCCTATCTTCAAGCAACTGCATAGTAACTTTGGACACAAGTGCTCCAGCTGTTTCTGTTGAATGGGTTGGAATTATTGGAACACCCAACAATTTAATGCCACTGATGCCAGATATCAAAACTCAGAGATTTTCATCTTGCTTCTACTTGCTGGTTAAAGTCTCCAGAAGCTTTCCATCCCAATGTACAGCACCAACAGCAGGTGGTGACCATGCGGAGAGAATTTTTTATGAGATATGTTGCACTGTTTCAACTCTGTGTCTGTGTGACTGAGATGGATGGAGATTTAGCTTCAAAGCATCTCCAGAACAGGCTTGAACCATAGAATGGAGAGTAAGAGATAAGGCAGTTGGTGTAATGCTGTTTGTGATTGCTGCAGAGACTAATCCTGGAGATTTCATTATGTCATGAGAAATGAACATGGCTGTTCCTGTTTTTGATCTTCTTTCATGAGAGTGTTTTTCCTCTACCTCACAAATCATTGAATATGTGCATGGCTCGTTGTCCACGTCATCCTCATCTTCTAAATGAATAACATTATTTATGACATTAACTCGGGTCTCCTCCTTTGCTACTCATCTATTTTGTTGTTGTGGCCTGGTACTGATCTTTTTAACTTTTGCTTCTAACACTTTATCTTTTCCAGCCATACTTGCTTCCCGGTTGCCTTGTATACTGATAAGGAATAGCATGTCTTCTTCATTGCTATTTTTTTCATTACATTGCGTGGCCAGAAAGGAAAGGTTTTGCTAAGCTTTTTCTGAAATTCTTGTATATTTTTAGTGGTTTGCCTTTGTCTCTTTTAATCTTCATTTGAAATTCTTGCTTGTAAAAAGAAACTATTTTTTTCTGACATTTTTTGCTTTGCAACTGTAGAAATGTTAGCTCACAAGTAAAACGTAAAAACTTGCTCAACTGTACTGTAATTACCTGCCTTCCTGATAAAATTGTTTGAATTAATTTGAAAATCACTTGCTTGTAAGTTGGTAACTTGCTACGTTTGATATCTTGATCTGCTTTTGTGGTAACCGTAGCGAGTAGAACATACCGAGGGTCATGTTGTGCATAAGAAGACATAGCCTAGCAAACTTTTTTTCGATTAAATAGCCTAACAACTGAATACAAACTACACGTATTGATTCTGGACTGCATTCTGCAATTGATCAATATGATTCTATGCATGTTTCACCACAAAGCATACTAAATGTCTAAGGTAATTCACCATTCCTAAGTTGTCACAATTAAAATGGTTAGGAGCCTTGTCTTGATATAGGAGAAGTGCTCTGTAACGACTCCTCACATTTAACCTTATTCTGAACCTGGGAACAATGCCTTAGAAATGATCTACACTTAATAGACTGAAACTGGAGGTATTTGACTGAGCTAAACAGTGGTAAGTCATTTTGAAGGTATTATGACATCACATAGACATGTTTTCACTTTTAGCGATTCTCAAGGTAAAGCTGACAATAGTGACCAGGAAGATTTCAGTCACTCACATTTAATAAAAGTTGTGTATTGTACCTTGGCTAATAGTAATACACAGACTATGTTGTTCTACTGCTTAATACTTGCATTCTCCAGCAATTACATATCAAGCATATTTTGCAATAGGTTGTCACGTAACTTCTCAAATTAGTGTTTGGCTGTCTGCTTGCAAAACCTTACTTGTTAAAAAATAGTATGGAACATAATAATAGCCTACTGTGTGAAACATTGCAACTGTGGAGCCTAGATGACCTTAAATACAGAATTTACCATGATAAATGAAGGACTATGTAGCACTGTAAAACTACACGATTATGGCAATTAAGTACCAAATTTTTCAATTTTCAATTCAAATCTGGACCCCCTAAACATTTATAGATTGGTCTTAAACTTCATAAATATTGTTTTTGTACCAAGTGTCACCTATAAAAAAAAGTTAGGGTGTTTTGCTTCAGGTCGGGGCATCAGCCGCACCCTAATCAACCTATATATATTTGAGTAACTTTCATTGCAGTAAGTCAAAAGAATTTTGAAATATATACATAGACCATTCAAAGTCTGTAAACACTTGGCTTTATCAATCGTAACTTTAACAATAGTATTCTTTCAGTATACATTTGACGATATTAGACCATAGAGTGACAGACTATTCTGTCTGTTTTTGATTGCTGTTCTGGTTGTATACCAAGAACAGTGTTCAGTTAAGTGAGCTGTGTCATGTTTACATGAAGCAATCTTATTGGGTAAACTTGTCATCATGGGACAAATCTTCAGTTGGTTATGCTCTGTACAGGTTTTTTATTGTTACTCCACCTGAGTGAACAGAGAATAACAAACCTTACTGGTAATGAGGAATCAAAGTGTTGCAATTATTTATCTGGTTTTGTGAGGCAAAAATGTGGCATTGGCCAAGATTAAGTCATTGTGTACAGTATTTGCCATAGGCTATTCTTGCACTGTGGCTAAACAAATAACAATTTTTCTTTTAATTTTATTATCAATTTTTCAATTTTTTTTTTGGAAGTATATGCTGTTGATACAAATGTATGTGATATGTACAATTGATGTCAGCAAGTTTGTGAGTATTGTGTAGAAGTTACCTAGAAATATTCTTTAGTTATATTTTAACTACCGGTACATATGAATGTGATATGCTAGCAGGGTTAATAGAATTAAAAAAAATTAATGTTTATTTTGTAAACAAAACATTTTTGTACCAGTAAAAGATGACTGATTCTGAAAGTGTTTTATCTGCAACAACCGGCACAGACCACCAAGATGAATCCATCTCTGATATGTCTGATGCCGAACTGTTCAAGTTGGTTGATGAGACCATGTGAGTCATAATGAAATTTCTTACATTTTGTTAGCTCCATGAAATTCAAACTATTTGTCCTTATTTGTATACTACATGTGTTTAAGATTCAGACCCTTATGAGCATTTACATTGACTTATCAGGCAAATATTGTCATAATTTATTGCTCTATCACTTAAAATATATTATATTAGATGCACTTTTATTTTGACTTGGATAAGCCTAATTTCATATAGCATTTGATTAGATACCTGTACTCTTCACTGCTGATCCAACCAAAGGATTTAATGAACACTGAACATTGCATGGTTGGTGTGAGGAGTAAATTCACTAAATTAAAAACAAGAGTGTTAGCAAATTATATTAGGCATTCCTTTTGTATTGCTTATTCTCTCTCACAACGTTTGCTTCAAAAAAACTGTGATGCCACAGTATATTTTTTAATGTGAGCTGGAGGAATTCTTTGAATATTTGGTGACCAAACACAATATTGCAAAATATGTCCTCCTGATTAGCTCAATCAGTTAGTCTCTTGGAGTGTGCTTGAGCAACGCATCAGCAACTCATTTAAAAACTGCTTTCCATTCAGCGGTACCTAGTCAATGGAATAACTCACAGACAGACACTTCAACAGCGACAGCGACACTTCAACAGCGACACTTCAATAACAAGAGGAAACTTCACTCTGCCAATCTCAGTGACCGGGCCTGCTTCAGTGGTTCAAAGTCTCTACAAGCATGCGAAACTACAAGGAATAACCTATGAGAGGTTTGCTCAATCCGAGGATAAAGATTCAAATCAACCAAAATGGAACAACATGGAACCTTCTTATTCTTTTGGTTCTTGAATGATCCAGTTGTGTTTTTAACAGTGAAACTTTACAAGGTATCTGTGTCATTTCTCAGGCGCGCCAATGATGTTCTTCGTACGGAAACAGAGATGTTTGAAAAGTTCTTCCGAAGAGTGGAGCCCAAAGATAACGCTGCCCAGCCAACCTTGCTTGCTCCGCTTTTGCAGTCACAGGAGGTAATTTATCATCGCTATACAATAAGACATATAACTGTATTACTAAAATAATTCAATATGATAGTTCAATCGATTAATGTTTACATTTAAAACATTGAACTACCCAGGTAGCAAAATTATACAAATTTTTACATTGATTGTGAAAATGACGGATTTTGTTGTCTGGGTCTGCGGTAGTTTATGCAACTGTAGGATCTTTTACTATTCTTTTTGTTTGCTATTTTTTAAACTTGATTTTTACTTTAGCAGTTTAAGCTAAACATTAAAGCATCAATTAGGATCCGTCCTTTCAGTAATAACTGGCAACACTGTGTAGAAAGCATTCATATCATCAGGTGATTTTTGTATCATAAACGTACTTTAAGATGCACCTGAGAAACCGGAGAAAGCCATCAAGGTCAAGAAATAGCGGAAGCGATGAACTGATGTGGTTGACTTCGGAGCAAAAATGTGACATCGCCCAACGAGAGCTGGAGGAGCTCCGAGAGGAGATTGAAAAATTAAAAGAGGAATCGGAGCGAGTTCTTGACAACTACAAGGTTTGATTGATTGTGGGAACCTTTATCTTCGGACTGAGAGTTTCTTTCAGAGCTTTAGCAGTTTTGCATACTTATAGAGGCTTTGACGCACGGCCGGTTACCGAGATTGGCAAAGTGACGTATCCGATTGTTGAAGAAGTGTTGTCTGTTAATTATTCCATCCAGCAACTACAGCTGAATGGAGAGCTGTCCTTGAAATGCGTTGCTCAAGCGCACACCTCGAGATTCGAACCAACACCGCTTGGTCTTGCGGTTTCTTCGTTCATGAAGTCAGATGCTTAACCAACTGAGCTATCGGTCTGGACTGGTAAGTTGCCATTGCCTTCGAATGCTCGTATGATCTTACTCTTAGGATGCAACGTTTCTAGAACACTGATCTGCCTTTCATCACTGCCCATGAATTGTGACAACTGTGTGTTCATTTTTCCTCGAATTTACTGAGATGTTAATGGAGAGCAGCCAATCTTTGATTTGATCATCGAAGACACGCAGACTTTCTACTCCAATTGATGGTCGAATAATGCTCCACTCGCTGTGTGTAACATTTTAAGCTGTCCTCTCCTGTCCAAACTTGCACAGGCATTCCGTGACGATTGATGATGTTGTCAGAGATGAAGGAACAGAGCGTGGTTGTTTGTAGTTTTTCTTTGTTTTCTATTTGTGAACCGCCCAGTTTGTCGCTGAGTCTTGTTTCGATGGCTTGGTGATTTCACAAATGGTTGACTATATTTTAGCCTACAGAAGTGTTCGTTTAGAGAAGCATAGTCTTAGATGTGAAGAAGGTGGTTTGGCCTAGTGCCCGACAACTGAGGGACAGAGTTGTTTACGATGAAACTCAGTTACTTGAATGTCTGCAAGTGCAAGGACAGGAAAGCTGTCCAGACATCCTGTCATCATGCGCTGTTGATGGCAGTGACGGTGTTGTGGCAGTGAGCACTGCGGCACCAAACAGATGCACAGTACTCTTGTGAAGATTAGACAAACGCTAAGGGATTGTGACCTACTTCCCGCCATATGTTAGCCCCAAATCCTCAGCTGGAAGCCTGTCAAGCGTCCGGTAATGTAACGCGATATGGCAGCTTGTTACGCAATGACACTTAGGGCAGTTGAGAGGATACTTCGGGCCCCAAATCAAAACACTTTTTAGAAAAGAGCACTATATCAAAAAATACGAGGTATTTTCTGCAAGTTCCCGGGCCCAAAACTACCCCCCTGGCCCTGCCACGCTACTGGTGACACCACCTGACAGCAAAACGTGAGCAATCTCTCCAGTGTTGTCCCGCGATTCTTCAACACAAAGAAAAAACCTACAGCGATCCCTATTGATCTTATATATGTGAATAACGTTAGAATGCAATATAAAAACACGATAATGCATGTGACCGCAGGCTTCCCTTGAAGAAGCAGAGGTTCGCGTCACTGAGATCAAGAAAGCGATGTACGAGTTCGATCGGGATATCTGCAAGGGAGCCGTCAACCCACGCACCGAGAAAGTGATCGCTGAGAAGGTGGCCCGTTATTTTGAAGACAAACTCCGCTTGAGGGTAAGTTTGTTAGAACTGGTCAAACTTAATTAATGACTGCAGAACCCAAAGTGCAGAAACTAAACTCATATTCGCTTTTCGTTTCAAAAAATGAATGATTTCATCTATAATGTTACAGATCGAATCCAAGTCTGTTGATTCTTTTTTGTCCTCGTTACAACCCAACCGGCCACTCAGTTCATATTTACATTGATTCTACGTTTGTCGACGTTAAATCAATGTAAAAATTTACTGATTTTCCTGCTGGGTATATGCAGCACGTGACTTAGAATCGCAATAATTGCACCTTCTTTACGTTATCACAGAATTATTAGTGTTGCCAGAGGTTTCATTTTTGGCGCAGATGTCAGGACTTTTTTAATTATTTTAGTCCGATATCAAGATTTCCAAGAATGTTTTTTCACATGTCTTTGTAACATGCGTCAGTATCTTGCAGGACGCACTGATCGAGAAGATGCGATTGAAGAACTCAACACTGAAGGTGCAGAAGAAGAAACTACAACTTCAATTGAAACAGGTGAAGGTGTTGCCAATTGCCATTATAGGGCTGCTGGTGCATTTCGAGTTGTTAGTTTTGCTGTGAACCAGCATGCGGCGGTTTCATTAAAACTTGCTCGATACGGAATGTTTTGCCTCTTTAAACCGTTTTTGTTTCAACCTTAACATTGATCATTAAAATATTCATTTACTTGAATGTGTTGCTCAAGCGCACACTACCGGAGTCGAACTAGCGCTGCTTGTTCTTGCCGTTGCTTCGGGTGTTCATTCATTTATGTACGGAGTCGGGCATTCTTAACAATTTTCAATATGTTTGGAATAATCTCTATCTGACAGTGGATACTGGATACTTTGACGTAAATGAACTGCTAAAGTAATTTTAACATTTTTTTTTCTAAAAATCAGCAAATCAGAATTTAGAAAAATGTGCTCAAAGAAGAGTGTTCATCTTTCCTTAGAAAGAAGAAATGGGTGAAGTTCTACACGAAGTTGACTTCAACCAGTTAAAGATTGAGAACAAGCAATACTTGGAAAAGATCGACGAAAAGAATCAGGAGCTTTTACGTCTGAAATTGATGGCTGGAAACACCCTACAAATACTTAACCTTTTCAAGGTTAGCATGTTACGCAATTGAAGTAGGCCAAACAGATTCAGGTGTGTTTTGTTCAGAGTTAGCACAAAAAAGATATTAATTTCAAAGCATGGCTGGCGATATTTTTTCAAGGTCAATTTTATGAAAGTGGAAATGAGTGAAATTAGCTTAATCTGGATAGTTGCAACCCTAATGAAAAATAACTTCATAGTCTAAATAGCATCATGATACACAAAATTTGGTTATACTGTGTAATCCGGTTAACCAGAAACAGAGAAACACCCTCGGACAGCGTTGTCATGAATTTATTTACAGAAAAAACTCAACACTCTGACTTCAGAGGCTGACAGGCTGAACAACGAAATCTATTCACGAAACGACATGTTCACTAGGTTCGATGAGGAGACACTCGTAGTTGAAGAGGTAACCCACTATACCCAGATAACAAAATCTGTCATTTTTACATTGATTCGATGTCTGCAGACGTCGAATCAATGTAAAAATGACAGATTTTGCTGTCTTAGATCTAAGTGCTGCGTGGAATAGAGAAGTTGAAAACCAACACGTTTTGTTTCGGGAGAAAGTGAATTCTGAGTGAATTTATTTGGAGAAAAGTGAATTTATTTCATTGTGAGTTCAAAAGCCCACACAGGAGTTTCCAGGAATACGTAATGGGAAGATGACGTGCGCGTGTGCCACTTGTAGATTGGGGAACTTATAATTTGCAACAAACAGGCACAGAATTCAGCATATGCTGCTAAAATCAATACTGTTATGACGTGCTGGTTATATCCGTGATTCTGCTGTATAAAGTCAGTTAACTTTTATAATCATATGTTAATTTCCTTTGCGCAATCATTTTTTCGAGTTATTCAATATATGGTTGTAATATTTGATGTCAGCTTATTGGGAATTCGGGCTGATTGTTTCATAGCTTGGTGGTACATAACTGAAAAACTTTGAAAACTCCTGTTGTGGAGTAATTAGAGTCCCACTGGCAAGCGTTGAGATCAGACATTTTTCCTTACCACACAAAATCACTTCGTTTGTTTAAAATGACCAGTTTTGTTTTAAATTAATTTCCATTTAAAAAAAATATCAATAAAGTTGTTTCGACCAGCTCTGGTGTCAAACCAAATTTCAACACAACTTTGCTCCAAGACTAGAGAGATGAAGTCAGTTTCACAGTTTAAATTCACAAGAAGATAACTTAAAATTAAAAAGATAAATATATACCTTTAGAAAAAAATTTCATGGACGTTATCAATTTAATCTTAAAGAGACCCGAGTGCGAAATTTGCGACTGCTGAAATTTCGTTTTTTCACCGACTGGCTCAGTAGGCTAAAGCTGTCCTCTTTGCATCGTTTCAAGGTCTGGCGACGTCGAAACGATTAGAAGAGGACAACTTTGGTAACGTGTTGCTCGATTGCAGGAACGAGTGATTGCCGAGAGGAAAAACATCCAACTCCGGAAGAGGTTGGCGGACTACAAGGTCCCAAATGTTCAGGAGTATGTGCAGAAGAAGGCCGACCTGTGTGACCTGCAGAAGACTGTTAGAAGTTGGGAAAGAAAAGTGGAGATAGCACAGGTTGGTTGGACAGTCTGTGTATGCAATTAAGTTGGTGGTTTTTATTCCGTAACCGCAATGGCAGAAGCAAGACGTTTGTCCCTACCCTTGCTTCATACACTCAACTGCTGAACTCACTGGCTTTTCTGTCAAATTTTTTATTTTTTTGCTAAATTAGGCCACTTGTCCCACCTATTTGTTGAGATCGCAAACACAAAAAATGCCGGCTTTAAAGTAACTTTTAAAGCTTTTTTTAAATCTCTGTCCTCAAACTGAGAAAGCACCTTTGGAAGTTTCGCATACTTGTAGAATGTAGAGGCTTATTTCATCTTCTCTTGGTGTTTGATTTTTCCGCGCGTGCAATCATGGTACAAGATCCAGGGCTCCAGGCCGGTAGTTTATCCCAGACAGATTCGACAAACGGCAAAATCACGCGACGGTGATTCGACTCTCGGTGCGTGCAACTTACTGAGTGCAGAGTTTTTCATTCAGCGGAACTTGGTGAATAGAATACTGATGATCTACTTTACACACATAGGCCTTATACATTCAAACAAGGGCAATAGGGAATGTTTCACACCTTCAACTTTGTGACCTTACTCATCATCATATGTTCCTTCATCGTATTGAGGGATACAATGCACTTAATTTTGTCCATTTAGTGATGTTTGATTTCCAAATCATTCTTGGTCTACTTTGTTTCTTTTACCGCTATGATCTTTGTAACGAGTTTTGCCTTATTGTGTGTCCGAACTAGTGTCCTTACTAGTGATTTGGAAAAGCATTTCACCCAGAAAGGGAGCGTTTAAATATTACGTAACGCTGTTTTTCCGAATTTTTGACCCCCCTCCCCCATGTGACGCCAACGTAGCGTTTTTGTCAACCCCCCCTCCCCCACGTGACGCTTTTTCATTACAAAGCCCGTTTTGCCAGTTTATATCAAAATAATGACGTGGAAACACGTGCTGATAAAATATCTTGGTTTGTATGCACCTAACGCTTACGTTTGAGACATGAAATTTATTTTATGCTATATTCTTTTTTGGAATTAAAACGTTATGTACCGTACCTACTGAAAACGTTTAGTAGCCCACCCGGTTCAACTCAATAGAACCACCCTGTCCACAGCTAACACATTCTCTACTCTCTATGTGACTACTTAGTAATTAAAACGGATATAGTTCAGGCTTTAAGTCAGTGGTTTTCAACCAGGGTTCCGCCAGTAAGTCTAGGGGTTTCGCAAGTTTACATTCAAATCCGAGAGTCTATTATATTATTATATGTAGAGATGTACCGATACCAATATTTTGGCCGATACCGATCTCGATACCGATATCACTTTTTTAGGCCGATACCGATACTGACACCGATATTTTAGCCGATACTTTGGTGTTACAAAAAAAAGCAATTTTGGTACTTGCAAGGAATTATATCAAATGCTAAGTTTTACCTTATTTGCATAAAACTATTAAACAAAGCTTTCAACTGGCATAATTTATTAAAGTTTCAAGAATCCAATCTCAACCGCATTGTTGTGTCATAATAGTAGGTTTTAGTAATGAAAGGCCACCGTAATTGAGGATTGGGGTATAAGGGAAGAAACATTACATCATACCTGGGGTTTCTGAAAAATTAATAAAGTGTTTGCGCAAACTCTCCAAATGTGCTATCATAATTGATAATGAGATGTAAAATGTAAACCAAGTGATTTGTGTAGTCGTACAAAAACTATTCGACAAGTAATGTGTAACCTAAGTCCTAAGGGCGTTTGTCGTTTGGTTGAAAAGCTTTTGCCAGGCCAAGACAACCCAGGTAGCAAAAATGCACAATTCTGCATCGCTCCCACCCTGCCAAATGCTCAAAAAACCCGTGCAACTTGGCTCCACCAGTCGGCGATCCAACTTCCACCCTTAGCCAACAACAAACTCACCCAAACAATGTCACGGCAGAAGAAGTAGGCCCAAAAAGAAAGCAATGGGACCACGAATCCTCACTAAAAATGGTCCCGTTGCGCCCAAGATGACAACCTCATTGCGAAGAAAGGAGGGTCCCCCCGGCCACCAGCACAAGGCTGAGCACTCACCAGCACAGCGAGCTGCCGCGACCCGCCAACCACAACGATGCAGCTTCCACACTAGCCATTTCAATTCTTGTCGATGTCAATACTTGCTACAAAACGGCTGCCGAGAAATATAATAGTTGATTAGATGGTCTAAATGGCTAGCGTGGAAGCTACACCGTTATGGCCAGCGGATCGCAACAGCCGGTCGAACCAGTGAGCGCCCAGCCCCGTGCCGACAGCCGGGAAGGACACTCCCTCCCACAATGAGGCCGCCATCCCAGGCGAAACAAGATCACTTATTGATTAGTTCAGTGAGGATTCGCAGTCCCACCGCCCCCACCCCGAGCCCACGCCCACCCACTCCGCCACGACATTGTTCAAGCCTGGTGAGTCCACCACAACGAAAGGCGGAAACCAAATCACAAACTGACAGAACCAGCCCACCAAAAACAGCCAAGCCAAATGATCAATATTGGAGAAATAGAGTCTCCTTCACAACTTAAGAATCGAACAACGCAAAACTGCTGAAACAAAACGTTTTGTTTAAGTGAAAGCATCACTGCAAGCAACCAATGCTAAAAGGTGCGCGCAAGAAGTCATGGGAGTGTGACTTATCAAAAATTTGAACAGGTTGTTATTTTTCTACTTCAATGTAACGTTAGCTACTACTTTAAAAAATCTATATCTTTGGTTCTGCACAAAATCCGCAGCAAACGCCTTTTATTTTACATGTTTAGTATCGGCCACAGTATCGGCCAAATTTTGCCGATACCGATGCCGATACCGATACTCAAAAAATGGCCGATATCACCGATACCGATGCCGATACCGATATATCGGTACATCTCTAATTATATGCATATTGTTTAAATATAATCAAATATTGATTAGGTTTGCCACTATTAATAAATTTCCTACACTTTAACACGTTCGCTGCGATCCCGAATTTTCGTTGTTTTCTTGTGGTGTGATTACCTTTCTGCTTTCCCGCCAAATTTTGTCGACATGTTTTCTTCGCTTCTAGGAGTTCTTTCAGACAGTTCGTTTGTACACCGGTGGGTCAAATTGCAGTGAACGTGTTAGAGATCATTTTGTTTTGCCAGTAGACTATCAGGTTTTTTACAGTTTGTATTTTTATTGTACATAAATAAATCTGAACATGAGTATTTTAATTTAATTTTATTGATCAAATGATGTTTTTTGCATAAGGTAATTAAATTATTGAACAGGGGTTCCTCGATCTTTTGGAATGTTTCATTGGGTTCCGTTCCACCAAAAAGGTTGAAAACCACTGCTTTAAGTGATGATAAGTGATACTTTTATTTGAAATTTACTTAAAATAATACTTTCTAAACCGGTCAAAATTTGCAGCCATAAAAAGTGCCAAATAAGGCCAGATTTTCTGGCCTTATTTGCATCAATTTTTTTAACCCAACTGCAATTTAAAAAGGCCAGATTTTTGGAATTTAGCCTAAAAAAAGGCCATCTGGCAACCCTAATGTTGTTCACTCACATCAAAGCAAGCTTTGTGCTGTCAGAATGTTGCCTTGCAATTTCGCAATGCGAGGTTTTGAGCACTTAGAACCTGTATGGAATTACTGGAATTACAGTACCGTAGTTAATACTTGATAGAGATTTTGTTGGTGCTGAATAGGTGCTGTTGGATATGAATTCAGCTTAATTTTGTTTGTTTGTTTATCTTTATCCTGCATTGCGGGAAAGCGGACTTGAGCGCTATGCATCGGTGTACGCCTTCCGACGTACACCTGACCCACGCTGCAGCCGACTGCAATGTCTGTTTCCGGTTGTCCACTCTACTTATGACTTAAATTTGGTACTACCCATTACTCGAAATCGATCACTGGGTAGAGGCAATTATCGTAAAGTTTCTTGCCCAGAGAAACAACAGCAAGCGCGGGTGGCTGGAGTCGAACATGTAGGCTCTCGACTGCGAGCCCAACGCGCTAACCACTCGGCCACGGCTGCCGAATTTAGTATCCAAACGACGATACCAGCCAGCACAAATAAACTACCGTAGCCTACTCGTAAGCGTTACGTAACGTTTTGCTTGAACCCCCTCCCCCCGATGTGACGCTAACGTAAGAGAACGTTCAAATATTACGTAACGCTTTATTTCCGAATTTTTGACCCCCCCTCCCCCATGTAACGCCAACGTAACGCTTTTTTCAATCCCCCCCTCCCCCATGTAACGCTTTTTCACTACGAATTCAGCACAAAAAACTACAATTCCGTACTCGAAAGCGTTACGTAACGTTTTGCTTGAACCCCCTCCCCCCTGATGTGACGCTAACGTAACGCTTTGCATACCCCCCCCTCCCCCTCGAAGGCGTTACGTAATATTTGAACGTTCCCTAACGCTTTTCATAACCCCTCTCCCCCTCGATAGCGTTACGTAATATTTGAACGGTCCCAAAGTTGGCTAGATCTTTACTTAAACGGTCATTCATTACCACTACAGTATTAATTTGGTGTTATCTTGTTGTGCACTGTTTTCCACCCATGTCTGTAACCAGACAACAAATCAGTTGTTTTTTACATTGATTCGACATCTGCAAACTAACGACTGTTCCAACATCACATACTGCATTAATAGGCTTACAACAAACACATTGTTTGTCTCATGGCCGTTCAAGACAATGACGTTTTGTGATATGAGCAGCCACATTTAGCTCATCTTGTTGCAGATGGCTCTTAACACCCACAAGAAGTCCTGGATGCAGCTGTGGACGCAGAATCAGCAGCCAGGGACATGGATGCCTGGCGATCTCACCAGCGGATAAATCTTGATGCTGGGCCGTTTTTGTTCATTTTATAGCTTAGTGCGTTTCATAGTTCTTTTTGTTTAATAATAAATACTGTTCGTTCTGTTCACTTAGTGATGATAGAGCAATTGTATGGTGGCCTTTTCATGACAACAAACCTATGTCAGTTTCTCCAAGGTTTGATAAAAGTAACTGCAATAGAAATACTTCACCTAATATTTCAGTTAAGTAGCTCGGTTTCACTCGTATCTATACCTGAAAACCAACTGTAGACCGCTTCCTTGAGCTTATGAAGGAAAAGTGACAGTTTCACTCTCGAGATCAATGTATGAATCATGGCTGACCAGCGACCAGCAATCGACTTCATTTGTCTCCGTGTTAGTGGTTTAAAGCATCTGCAAGTATGCGAAACCGCCAAGAATAACCTTTCAGGTAGGACAGCCCCACAAAAAATCAAACGTTTTCAAATTTTTAGTTTAGAAGATTTTCGAAGATTTGCGCTTAGAACTAAGTGTGTAAAATTCCAGATTGAAAGTTTTGAGTGAAATTTATGTTTGAAAACAGGTAGGCTACCCACTAACCACCCAAGAATTCCCTAGCAACGCTTTTTAAAAAATGATTTTTTTTCTCAAATTTTGGGGTTCGGAGTTATCTCGATTATTTCTTGTTAGTTTGACTTAAGATTGTTACAAGTTTATTATTTGTCTGCAAATATACTGTAGTGAACTCCGAATTTTGCAAATTGTGAATTATATTGTGAAATATGTAGGTTTTTGCAAGTCGCTTTATTCGAAAAATTGTAAGTAAAGAAAAAAGAAGCATTCTTTCATTGGTTGTCATTCTAATGAAAATTTCAATACAGCATGCGGTGAATATGTAGTATATATTTTGTTCCATTATGCTGTGTGGTTACGGAGATGGGAATGTTTAAAAAGTTGGTGTTTGCGCCACCAAGTGTTCCTTTTCACCTAAATTAGCTTTATCAGATTTTTTGTAATATCATTTTGATACCCAGAAAGTCTTGGTATCTCTAAAAAACTTTTTAGAAGTTGCAGGGGCGTCCTACCTTCACAAGGCTTTTTCAGCCTACGATAAATGTTCAAACCAACCGAACGGTTTTCAAAAAGTTTACAACTTTCAACAACCTATCATTGGTTCCTGTACCGGTATCAATGCTGGAGGTATTGTGAAGCCTGTCGAGAGTTTATTTACACAGGAACCCCAACCAACATTCGCACGGCGAATAGATTCAATAAATAATTTGCATAATCACTAGACGCCTAAACGTGACGCATGTTAACGATTAAGCAACGTCTGGGAACGTAGAAATAACGTAATTAAAGAGATGATCACTTGATCAAATGAGATGACGGATAACAACCAGAAAATTCGTCCTCTTTATATTAATTCAACGTCTACTGACACCAAATCGATGTTAAAAGGGACCTATTTAACTGGTTGAGATATTCGCATACGTGAGATATCCTAGCTGGCAAAATCAGTCCTTTGACTTTAATCCAACATCTGAAGACGTTGAATCGACGAAAAAGGACCAATTTTGCTGGATGTGATATCAAGTTAATACTTTCATCTGCCCAGAAATGAGCTTTAACTTCATATAACTCCACAAGCAAAGTAAAGGCAAGTGCAGACTTTCAAACGTTATTTTTAGCTAAAATAACGTTTATACACATCAGGTAGACGATAACAGAGGTATAGTATGCATTGAAACAGTATGTTATACCATGCACTTCTAAATAGTAGCACCTGGACTGGACACGCAGTGGCCAACATGTGGCCAAACAGTTGGTACAACAGTGGGCCAACAGGGTTAGTTACTTGGCTGTTGGCCCACTGTTGGTCAACCGTTGTACCAACTGTTTGGCCTCATGTTGGTCACTGCGTGTCCAGTCCAGGTGCTACTATTTAGAAGTCCATGGTTATACAAGGCCCGCGTCGTCTTTTTTAGCTTCGGGACAGTGAAGATTTTGCTAAGTTGATGACTTACCGTTTTCTAAATCAAGAGAGATTTTCTATTTGGATACATAAAAAAGACGTTTCGGATAATCCATGAAAATAAAAAATAAAATTCGCTCCGCACTTGTTGCATGTGGTAAAATAAAGACACCAATTTGAAAGTACCCAGTCAACATTAGCTCAATTTCAATACTGGATCATTTTCAAATTACTTCCAGACAGCAAAATCTGTCATTTTTACATGATATTGTAATTCAATGTAAAAATAACGGATTTGGCTGCCTGGGTATTGGCAAAAGTTTCACATTATAGTACCAGGAAGTTTATCAATAGAGACGTCAACATTGGATGATTCAAGGATTGATATTTACATGACATCACAAATTTCTGTACCACATCGTTCAAACACCAAATATTGAATCGTACCGGTAAGAGAATAAACATCTAATGCTACAACACCATTCTCTACGCAAATTTAACGTGCAAAGACGTTCAATAGCACTATTTTCTTTCTGAAGCCACCGAGCGTTGATGAAATGACCAATGATGAAAAAAAAACTGTTGTGGAGGTAATTTGAAGAGCATCGCAGCAGAATCAAGGAAGTTTTGATTTGGCCAAATTGTGTTCAATTGTCTTGAATAATAAACACAACGGCACGAACAAACTTTTGCTTTCGTTAAGGTAAATTGAGCTCAGAAAGAATGGTTAATTGGTTATGCGTTGATTCAACGTGTAAAAAAGTAAACACTTGGAGATCAAGTTTACCACTGGACTTCCTTTTAGTCAGTGTTGTAAAATCACACATTTTGACTGAGCGCTTGAAGGCCCAGTTATTGCTACGTAAATTACACGTCTGGCGATGTTAAATATTCATGAAAATAATAAGTTTTATCAACAAAAACGTAAAATGGTGTAGAAATGTTTTAAAAGCAATACCCAATTAGACGTTGTTGTAACGTACCGAACAAATTTAAAAGATAAACAAGAACATTTATGAGGAGAGACATTCCGTGGAGCAAATGCAGCTGGTTTCATGGGGGGGGGGGGGGGACAAATGAAAATATTTATCTAACTAGCAAAAATTTCCATCTTCACATTGTTTCAAGGTCGATGTTAAAACAATGTAAAACGACGAGTTTAACTGGGAAAGCACTTCTGATTTCGAAAACGTTAAGCTTCATGTGCACAAACTTTCTAGCACCAGGAATGTAGAGTCGAAAGAATTGTGATATTTTCCTAACAGTGCGTTCGTGTGGTATGAAGTGTGTGGGTATTGCGTCAGAACCGGCACCAAGGCAAGCAACCAGACAATTTCATGATGGATACAACAGAAGCACTTCATTCATCCCAGAGGGCTAAATAAATTTTCCAGAGATAATTTTTGAGTTGGAGCTAAAGACTCGCGGTGGGTAACATACGGTTGGCCCATAACACGTCTTTTAAACGTCACTTTACGCTTCAATACAACAATAAAAATTTGCAGCATAATCAGTATTTTCCGTGTAAATATTGATACAGAGGATAAAACAGTCAGGAAACCATTCTTTTTCAATCAACGTCTGCAGATGTTGAATCAATGTAAAACAGAAATGGTTTGCTGACTGGACGCTCTACCACAACAAGATTTTTGAGTATGCAAACAACGCAAATGCAACGATTTCAATATAAAGTATCAGGTCATGATGATAATGCCCTTCCCAATGTCCATACTAGCTACGTCACTCCTCATGTTGAAGGAACCAAACAAGGTCGTCACGCCCTTCCAGCCTTCTGATTGGTGCGTTACCAAATAATACCAATCGCATGATGTGACTGTGTTTTTTAAGGTTAGTGACAAGAATGTATGTTAAAGGAATCAGCATTTTGTTTACATTGATTTGACGTTGGCGATTCAGTGATCCCAGACAGTACATCAATCACTTTTACATTGATCACCTTTTTACTTGACGTCTGTAGACGTTGAATCAATGTAAATGTGTGATTAATTTTCTGGGGTGGGAAAGGAGACAAAGAAAGCATTAAAGCGACATCGGATTGACCATTTCAAACAGTTGAGGTTTCTTCACTGGAGAGACGGTTGTTGGATAAATTTGCGTTGAAACAACATTTCAAGACGTAAAACTGCCCTACACTTGGGGAAAAATTGTTGACTGTGGGAAGGTCGCAGTGATACAAAAACACGTTAAAGAGAAAAAAGTGGTTTTCAGGTAACTTTTTAATCCAAGTTCCGGCTCTACGGGTGCAACAAGATCAGTTCAAAAACAATGAAACCTCAAAAGTTGCACTTGCTGGAAGTGGTACACAGCTACGTACGTTCTACTGTGTATTCAGAACACCCGGAGATCTAAAACAGGCGTTCACACATCGTCGATCTATAACGCCTTTTTGGCCGAAAAGCAGAGATTCGATGTGTCACAGTAGAGTTGGTTGACTTGTAGGAACTGGCTAAAACCGGTTTTCTGGCTTGAAAATTGGTTTAGAAAAAGGTCAGTAAGATAAAATGGAAAATTCTCAACTCAACACGAGCTGTCCGTCAGCTTGTGTCAGCAAGTCGTGTCAGCGGTGTTTACAGAATGAGGAAGAGATTTGTTGGAGCCAGCTCTTTCTGATAGAGTCTCTGGTCTGTCTCCGTGATCTCCGAGATATCCTCTTCCATTTAGATGAAGATAATTGTTCTTTCCATTGCTGGTTCCTTTTTCTGGATGCAAAAGACCATTCCCTTCAAATGCGACACACTCGGTTGACTGGAGAGAGTCACCAGCGAGGAATGGATCTTCCTCTGCAACTTCCTCGTTCCTGGAGGAAAACAAAGAAGATCATTGATGGAAAAGTGGTTGGTAGAAGGATTTTAAGATTTTACAGCAATCGATCAACTCACAACTCTTACACAATACTGATAGAGCATCAAAATATATGATTAATTTGTAAGTTCAATATTTTAAAGATGCTTCGCATCACAAAATTTCGTATCTCCAGAAATCAATCTATTATGTTGCTTGTGATTCATAACAAGACAATAAAAGCCTAGTTTTATTGACAAGTCTAATCGTGCCCAACAGTTATCGTCTCGTAAAATCTGTTTCGGGTAAAATCTCTGTTGGGTTCCCCAGTTTTTCTTTATTTTAGGTTTCTTGGTCAAATCTGCTCACAATGTTGCAACCACTCGAGTGTCAACGAACTGTTGAAAAAAGTGTTATAGGGTTGATCTAATTGATCTACAGTGAACGACAAGATGATATGGACAGCAGCGAATACAATCGCTGCAAGGACAGAATCCCCCCATCAGCCACCACCAGCGGGGACAAAGAGCAGAATTTGACACAACGGGTTAACGTCAAGGCTAGAAAGCGATTACTTACTCTTTGGGTTCGTTGAAGTATGACACTTGCTTGAACTTGTCATTGAGATCAGGAGTCAGCGATGAAACAATCTCCATAAATGTTGGCCTCATGCTGGGGCTATAGTGCCAGCAGACCAGCATCAGATCGTATCTGTAAAAGGAAGCGTTACAAAATTTGAATGAAATCAGCAGCTAATGATGAAATTACCGACTGGCGTTGGCAAATACACCCATGAACTTTTTCCTTGTTCCTATACGTTGTAATTACTAGTAAACTAAAACAATCATTAAGCCATTAATATGTTGGTTTTATGTGTATGCAATATGCATACCCCAGCAGGGTCTCGTATTTTTGTCATACCACTGGACTAAAACATGTACTCACAATTTGCTCGGACATTCTTTGGGTTGTTCCATGTAGCCTCCGTCTATGACGAATCTGGTGACTTGGTCGTGCTGCTGGCCTTGGTACGGCTGCTCTGCCAGTGTGGCAATCTCCCACAGAACGACGCCGTACGACCACACGTCACTACGCGAGTCGAACACTCCGTCTTTAAGCGACTCTGGCGCCATCCAACGGACAGGAAGTATGCCTGAAGACGAATCAGCAGATTTCATGAGTTTGGTGTGAAGAAAAGTACAAAGACAAGATAACGCTTGCTATTTTCTCCAATAGCTTGCTATTTCTCCTCGTCAGTATCGCACCAATTCTTGCTACAATCGGCTGCCGAAAAACATTATATAGCTATTTACTCTATCTTCATTTCATCTTGATATGCTGTAGTACGTAGTTTGAACACTTTCAGTGGGACGGATGAAATAATCATGCACAAATCACATGAATGCATCACGGACGCTATCCACGATAACTAATGATCATGCACAAATCACGTGAATGTATCACGGACGCCAGCCAAGATAACTAATGATCATGCACAAATCACGTGAGTATCATGGACGTAGGCCACAATCACATGAATTCATCACGTACTCTAGCCACGATCACAAATATACAGAGGCGCAATTCGTGAAACTGAAACTCACCTCGTCTTTCTATTCTGTAATAATCAGTTTCATAAACGTCTCGCGTGAGACCGAAGTCCCCGATCTTGACCGTCATGTCCTGATTAACGAGACAATTCCGCGCGGCCAAGTCTCTGTGAACGAACTTATTAGCGGCAAGATAGGCCATCCCGTCCGCTATCTCACCGCACATCTGCAGCTTCTGTTGGAGCGTAGGGGGATCCCCGGTGCGATTCTGTGACGTAAAACTCATCGTTTCAAGACACGAATAGAATTAAAACGCAAATTCTTTAACGATATCAGTTGTGCCTTAAGCGAACTCAATACAGCTGCTGTCGAAAATAACTCTTTTTCTGTAGTGAGGTTACCAAAGTGACACGATTAGTCGATTACCATCCCATCAGTAGCGAGCTTTAAGTAATAAACCGCCTTATGTGACTACAACTCACTACTCACGCAAGAAGAAAAATGTATTTTAAAATTTGTTATCGTATTTGATAAAAAGATTGAAAATAAGAGATCATTTAAAACAGAGGTGACGAACACGCGGGCCGCATGCGGCCCGTCAAAGAATTTTGTGCGGCCCGCAAAACAATTTGATAATCGCTCATGCATTAAAGACAAAAGACATCTCAAAGCTGTTTTATACCTTCACTGGTACACCTTTCCTTTGCTATTTTCTTGCCCGAAACACTAACTTTCAGGGTTTGAAGTTAGAAAATAGGAAAACTATAAGGTAAAGTTGTGAAAACGCTATTCACCAACTTCACCTTGTAGTTTTGGTCGATTCCAATCTGTGACGTCACGATTAAAAAGTTGTGTGGCCCGATAACTCATGTGTAATTGACAAAGTGGCCCGCGACCGCAAAAAGGTTTGTCACCCCTGATTTAAAACATAAAAACAACGTCAGAATGACGTCTTGACACGTTAGTGCCCTCTTGCCTCCGCATCAGATCTTGTTGATCTCAGGTATGTCTTCAGGTCTCCGTGCTCCATGAACTCCATGATGACCATAGGGATGTTGACGGTTGACACGACGCCAAGGAGTCGAACCACATGATGAGAATTGAAAGCTTTCATCACACTTGCTTCCTTCAGGAATTCCATTCTTCCATGAAAATAGATCAAACAAACTTAGCACCAAAAAGCAAATGGAAAGCCAAGCCAACGTAAACGACAAGATCAAGCAATATTAGTTCGACTCTCGGGGTGTGCGTTTGAAAAGCCCATTTTAATGATAGCCCTGCATTGGATGGCACCTATTGGATAGAATAACTTGCAGGCGAGAACACTCCACACTTACAAATATAGGATCAAACAGGAATAAGCCTCCAAAAATGCTTATCTCAGTGGTAGCAATAGCGAAAGTATTCCGAATTTTTTTTTACTCTGGACATCCACTTCCAACTAATCAAACAGACTAAACTTATAAGAACGCTTTTAAAAAGCTTCAACCAACATTCAATTTCTGTGAAAATGGAAATCGTCTTTGCACAGTGTCCACAATATTATTTTGTTGTTACCTTTTGGATATCGTATTATTTTCGTGAAGAGTCTTGACGGCAACCTGAGTTTCAGATTCCCCATAGATGACCTTCTTTGCAACCCCCTCGTAAACCTAGGATGGAGGACACGTTGAAAGGTGACGTAATCAATGACGAAGCCACAATGTTGAGACAAACTTGGCTTTGGTGCAAACTTGTAAAAGAATAGTTTTGCACTCGTACTTTAATTTAAGACAAACTAAGTTGAATCATGGCCACCTAAAGATACGGCCTGATTTGTCACATTTTGCAGAAATTTCCAGGTTTTTCTAACTTTGGGCGAACGTTTAAATAAAAAATTTTTTTAATTAGATTTTTACGCTTTCTTTATTCTTTTCCCCAGATGACTCAATAGGTTTTAACATCCTCACATGTTGAAAAACAAAGAAAATTTGATTTTGTAAATTTTAATCAGACTGTTAATTTTCAATAACAGTCTGATTTTGCGTTTTTCAACTTACTTTTTCTCATTTGCTATTGCTTCCCCAAGGCAACAAAAAAGTTTTTTGTCATTAGGAAACCGCAAAAAGTAAAAACATTTCAGAAAATGTCAGTCAAGCACTAGCAGTAGCTGTAATCAAAATCTGCAAAATGTGACAAATCAGGCCGCATATCCAGGTGGCCATGGTTGAATCAATGCGAAAGTGACCAATTTTACAGGCTGGGTCCTTTAATTAAACCACAACTTGGTCTTGATTCAAACAAATTAGCAGTTTCGGTTCATAAAAGTTTAAAACTGTCAAATTTTTGTTTTGGTTAACATTTGTTTTTGGAATAAACTGAGATTAGAAAACATACTTTTCCAAAATGTCCTTGTCCGATTTCCCTGAGGAGCTTGATGTCATCCGGGGAGATCTCGTACTCATCCGGCACGTACACGCCGATACTGGAATATTCCGGATTGACCGAAGCGTAAATTGGTGGCTTCTTGAGAGCTCGGAACCTGCAGAAGAACGGTCTATGAGTGGTTATCTCAATTAAACCGATGGAGTTAAATCATCAATCAATTTAAAAAAGACGGATTTTTGGTTGATGGGTGTAGATTTCTTCACAACTCAATCGCTAAAAGAGATTGTAACGTGAAAAAAAAAAAGTAGAATATTCAGAACATTTCACGCCATGTTTATGAGCCAGTAAATAACAAAGCTGTGGATTCGGAGGTGTGGAGGAGAGATTTTGGAATGTCCGGAGTCGAGTCGTTAAAAAAGGCCGACTCCGGCTTGATACAAAATGATAAACAATAAAATTTTTGTTTGCAATCTTCAAAATATTTTTTCTTCTTCTCTTCTCTTTCAAAAACTTCATCAGCAGTTTTTAGAAAAGCCACCGTCAATTTCGATCAGAAATTTTTTTTTTTAAATTTGACAACACTGAAGTAGGGTAGCCAGTTGTAAATCGAGAAGTCGGATTCGTATAATTTTCGCCCGATTCCACAGCCCTGGTGTATGCAAGTAGTAAACTGATTGTAAATAATCTTCTATCTCACCTTTGCCTGAGAAAGAATCCCCCCACAATGGCAACGATAACAAGCACCACGAAGATGATCACAAATACAAGAGTCAGTGTCTTGTTTGCGAAGGCGGAAGTTTGTTCTATCACTATGGTGGCGGGGTCAGATCTTGGCCCCGTCATGGCCAGTGATACAGGCTGCACATATACATCGTATGTACCAGGTGCTAGCGTATTGTACGGGCCATCTGCCGGATCACTCACAAGGCAACTGTGATTACGGTTGAACTCCAAAGCAGGACAACATTTTGTGGTTTCCTATAAACAAAAACAAGATTCTTAAAAAGCCGTCAGATTATTTACAAGCTTTTTTTTGTCAGTGATTTTACGTTGAATATTTGATTAATCATCAAATTCAAGTTTTTTTATGAAAGTCAAGCTGATGCTCTTTGGTTGAAGATATAGATCAATATTGAACTGGAAGGATGTCAATTTTCGTATCCACCATCAAGCAACCTATTCATGAAACTTCGTAATCAGATCATTCATGATTTGATTATCATCATCATCCGTTTGTCCCATCTTTAGATGACTCCTGGTGTTTGTGCCCGCTAGCAGAGGTCCGCCAGTTTTGGCAGCCTTTTTACCATGCTTCTCTGTTGTTGCAGTTGCTTCTGTCCAGGTTCCTTGTCCTGATGTCGTCTCCCCCAACCCTACCATCTCTTTTTTATCTTCCAATTTTCTTTCCCGGGACAGAAATCTTAATTGCCATCACTGGCGCTTTGTCATCAGACGTACGTTCCACATGCCCATACCATCACAAACGGTGGCTTGTAAGAAACTCACTGATGCTTTCTACTTTTGTCATCTCTTAAATACCGTACTTTTATTTCTAATTTTACCCCTCGTTTTTCCACACATCGTTTGAAGCATTCTTATTTCTGTTGTTTTCATCCTGTATCTTCAATCCTCAATCCTTCAGCTCCGTAACACATTGCACATGTTTTATAAACAATGCCTTTAATTTTCTGAAAAAACACTCTTCCACACAGAACCCTCGACACTTCCTTGAATTTTTTCCAACCAGCCCTTATCCTCGATATTATTGAATGTTGCACTCTTCCATCCATACTTGGAACATCTTCGTGAATATGATTACTCATGAAATTTCGTGATTATCATTTCGTGATCATGATCAGCTTTCGCAAACACCTATATACAATTCCATTCTATATATCCGCTCGACTTTGTGCACATAGAATCCTAGCAACGCTGGTTCGGCTCTCGGGGTGTGTGCTTTAGCAACGCAGTGTAAGGAGTGCTCTCTATCAACCGGCACCTGGTGAATGGAATAATGCACAGACAACAGTATTTTCAACTATAGGAAACTTCACCCTGCCAATCGGTAACCGGTTCTGCGTTCTCGGTAATCTCGGTCCTGCGCCAGTGGTTCAAAGCCTCTGCAAGTATGTGAAACTGCCAGGAAGCTATCGAAGGCTTTCACAGCTCGAGAATAAAGATTCAAACAATCAACCAACCAATGACAACAAAGGTTATTACGGCATAAAGAGGACTGCAAAACTTGACAGGCAATGACCAGTTCTTCTGATCCACATTGCACGAGCTTCGCAGCCCAGTCCGATATTAATAAATCTGATGAAAACTTTAGAAACTTTCTAAATAGATGTAATCGTTCCTTCTACCGTATACATACAACTAACAAAAGTGATACTGCAATGCTAACTTTTTCTGGATTGGAAAATAATTTTTGCTCTAGAGCATGGACTTCTAAATACTGTAGTAGCATCTGGACTGGAAACTGAGTGGGCAACATGAGGCCAAACAGTTGGTACAACAGTTGGCCAACAGCCAAGTAACTAACCCTGTTGGCCCACTGTTGGCCAACTGTTTGGCCTCATGTTGTCCACTGAGTTTCCAGTCCAGATGCTACTATTTAGAAGTCCATGTCTAGAGCGATCAAACGATAGCGCTTTGGAGTTGTCTAAACTCTAAAGAGATGATATTATTATACCTGACAATCATAGCAAGTTTTAATGGAGATGATAACGTACCAGCCCGGATTTCTTTGTGAAATGAATCATGTAAAACTTTATGAAGCTGTTTGGGTTGACTGGCGGCTCCCAGTATAAGTAGTACTTGTCCTGGGCAACATATAAGGACATTAAATAATGATCCAGCCAGTAAAAAATCAATCCTTTTTACATTGATTCAACGTCTGAAGAAAAAGGACTAACTTTTTTAAGTGCTGGGTGCGGCTTTGAAAATAAGCTTACTAATTATGCTATAAATTCACAATTCACATTGATTAAATGACAGCCTTCCGGTAATCTTTCAGCTCTGCCATGAGTTAGGAGTGCAAAAAACTACACGATTTAACGCTGATTTAACGCTGATTGAACGTTATGTTGATTATACGTATATAGAAACTACTTTCAGATATCTTGACAGAATAAGCATTCGAGGTGACAGTTTCTTGCTGAGGTAACAGGCTGCTACCTCGACGTTGAATCAATGCAAAGGATGATTTTCTGACTGAGCAATAGGTAGATTTTTTATACAGTAATAGACTAGTCTACCCTTAACAACAATTTGATTCAAAATACCCATACGTGCACTACGCCAAGAACAAGAACATGCCTGCAATTAGCCAAGACTCGATTTATCATGTTTTGCTTTAATAAAAGCAGGCTACATAAACGAGTGCCGCGGGTCGCATGTTGCACGTCTCTTAGAGCGTGGTAAAACTCATTCCAAGTTCATATGTATCAGGCTTGGTATACAAAACGCGTGTTTTTAAATACTCAAAGTCAAACCCACCTGTCCCACCCTCCTGTAACGCACTTTTGACGAGATGGCATCGGCATCTTTCTTCTTCTTCGTCCTGTGAGTTGCTATGGAGACAACGCCACACTCGACTTTTTCGTGGGCGTGGTTGCAGGCGGACACTTTGAAGAAATACTCGGCGAAATGGGTCAGGCTGCAAACAGAAAACACACAGTTAAGGTCAACAGCATTGTAGTGGAAGCGAAATAAGTTGACCTGTTCTCCTGTGAACAAAAACCTCAACGATCAACGCAATGAGGAGATTTTCCATAGACAAACTGTCCTCTATGAGCTATTATTACTCACGAGATACTAGATTTTCTATAGAAAGTGCAAGGACAAAATAATGAATAACAGTGCAAACCAAAGTCTGCGGAAGTTGAATCAATATAAAAAGACCAATTTTTCTAGCTGAATAACTATAAATAGTCATGCCAATATTTAATTATACTGAATTGCGATGATATGTTAAGTCCTTTTCAATTGTAGCCGAATTAGACAAACGTGTTCCTTTTGGTTGAATGCCATCAACTTTTATCAACTCTGCCGTTGTTCTATCTTTGCTGAAGATGAGTCTTCAAAATTAGAATATATGCAAAGCATTCGAATAAGAAAAATATAATTAGGAGGGAAAATAGTTCAATTGAATTTGATTTAATTGCAAGCGAAAACGACTGCAATTCCTCTAGTTAGAAGTAGAATATGACCGCTTTTAGGTCGGCCAATCAGATTGCGTTGTGCCGAATCCGGGTACAGAACGTTAATACAACGATAAAATTTACGTAGTTACTTGGCAATTATTGTTGTCAAGCCAATCACTTTCGTTTCGTTCATTGTTTCCGGAACGGGAGTGGGCGGTTGTGCTGTGGAGGTGTAAGAGATATCAATGCACAAACGAACCAATCACAAACAAAACTGGCATATTCTATTCAACAACGTCACCAAAATGGAAAATAACCTTTTAAGAACACAACTGAAGATCGTGCATCTTACAAAACTATCGGCCACATAATTTAGAATCTATAAATGGAGATCTCAGAGCCCAATGCTGTAAGAACTTCTGAATAGTCGTCCAGTGAAGATCTCGATCAGCGTCATCGAGACAAGCAGATAGTTTTCACAAGCTCTCAGCTACTATGAGCATCACTGTGAACAGCGTCTTGTATCCCGTGCTAATGGGCTATCTGCCGATTTCCAACCTGTTGAGTTGCCACAAAGATGCTGGTCGAGACAGCGATGACTCTTCTGCTTTCAATAAGACCGAATAATGAGAACGCCTGCTCGAAAATACGTCGGTTCGACACCGACCCAGACCACGCGGCTGTGTCTTAGCAAAACACTTAATGACATACTTAGAATTTTGATGATCAGGATTTTCCATTGCCTGATTACCAGAAATATCACCGTAGGTCACAATTTCAACCCTTTCCTTTCAATCCAAATTTGATGTAGGAATGATAGAAATAATGAGATCTGGTTACCGTATGGTGATGAAAGGGGCGCCAAACATCGTTTCATGCAAATCTCATTCGCTTCAGTATCTGTAGGTTAATTCAGCGCAAGCATCACACTCGTATACACAGCCACCTACCTGTAGAGACTGGCTGGCCAGTAGCTGACACGATTTGATGGGTGCTGTTGGATGCTTTAGTCAATGATGAGTTGCCGTTTAAGGACCGTCTGTACCTGATCAAAAGTTAGTAACATCATTCCAAAACAGCCTGAATATGAAAAATCTTCATAGTAACACAGTATTGAAGCGAATTCTTTAAAGTTCAGATTATATCGTTCGTGTAATCCTTATTCAGCTTTTTCTCCAGTTTTTAAGTATTCATCATGTTAAAATTACGACGATAGGATTTCCATCAAATGGCAACGTGTTCTTTGGCGACAGCATGATATTGCAGACGGAGTGTTACTGTTAGCAAGTGCTTAAATGGTGAAGAAGGAGTCTCTTTTCATGAGCACTGCTCAAGTGCAGAGAACACAGCTTGAACTACAGTTGGTTAGATTGAAACAGTTCTTTACATTAATTCAAAGTCTGCAGACGTTGAATCAATGTAAAAATTGATTGAATTGTCGCCTGTGAAAAATCATGAATACAAGTTTCTAACGAATAGCATCATCTGCATGAAAGCTAAATCTTGCACAAAGCATCTCAGCCGACCAGTCAGCATCGCGCACTCCCTTGCGGAGTCCGGACACTTTACCTCAGTTGGTGGTGGAGGCTACGCTTCCTCCTGTTCCTTGTTTCATCATCAAACTCCATGTGATACAACATATCCTCATCCATACCACTAGAAATTAAAGAGAATTTGTTCACACCGGCTTCCACAGCTTAAAACCAAAATGATTTCTCCATGAACAAAGGGACTTCTTCAACATCACATTTACACTAAAAATCAAATAGCGATATACCTGTTTTTACATCGCTTCAACGTCTAAAGACGTCAGCTGACAAAAGTTTTCGCTTTTGTATTGTGATTTCGCAGCAGTTATCGCAACTTTTTGTAATTTGGCGTTGTAGAAAAAAACAGGAAAACATGTGATAAAACCTACTCAGTTATTAGGTTGTCAATGAGGAAATCTCCAAAATTTTGAGATTCGATGAATTCACTTTCCGTTTTCTGAGGTTTCTTTCCATCACATGAGCAGCATCCCACCTGGACAACAGTGCAATCACAATTAGGCTACTTTTCTTCAGTTTTTGTTTTGAGATAAATCCCAGCTGGGTCATCCCATATCAACTCAGCCGCCCATGTACTGTATATGGCACCTCTCAGATTTTGCTGAAAAGTCGTCATACTATACCTTAGGCTACCAAACGAAAGAATCCTAAGTTTTAGATCAATATCTCAAACGGTTTTCCCATGGCGGCCATTTGAATTTCGGGCGCTACCCTAGTTTTTGACTTGGAGGGGTAGCAAATAGCAATTTCAGCCATTTTCAGAGCCCCATAACTTTTATTGTAATTGTGGTAGAAGACTAAAAATTGCTGCACATGCTAGTTCATTATAAACTATACTACACAATTTAATAAGAAAAAACAACATCTCTTGATGCATAAGTGTTAGGTGGGTTATCAAAATCCTGTTTTTTTTTGCCTCGTATAAGTGTTTTTTTCAATTTTCAAATGCTTCTACCACTCAAACCAATCAAAATATTTCTCTAAAACCTACGGTAGTTATTTGTAATATTTGGAAACTTTTCTTCTGCCAACTTGAATTTGGGAGTTGTGGTGCCATTAACAGAGATCTTATGGGGGTCTGAAAACCCTATCAAGCAGAAATGGCCCTTTTTTACCCCTATGTTTAGAGCCCCAAATGACCGCGTGGGCATTTTATGGTCATGCTGAAATTTATACCAGACAAACACTTACATTTATTCTTTCATTTCGTGAAATAAAATCTTTGAGTATCAAACTCCTTCACTATAAATTTTATGTCTTTAAAATGTAACATTTTGGTCATTTTGGCAAATAATCTCAAGTCCTTAACGTAGGTCAGAAAAAATTTAACAATGATTTATCATGAAAACAGTGAAAATAAGTAGGTTCTATGCTTAGTGATCATAAACATTGGAATGCTGACATTGTTGACCATTAATTTATGCTCAAAATTATGCTTTTATCTCTTTTCACCCATGAAAAAGTACCCACCTGCAATCAATAAGCTATGATGTAAAGATAAAATCGTAGGAAAATGATCTATTCGTTTTCAAAAAAATAAATTGTTTTCCGTTTGCACTATAATTCTGCATTATGTAAAATGCTTAGCTCAAATCAATATTCCAATTGTGCGGTTGTAGGTACACCACTCTCACCAAGCAGTGAACAATGCTTAGGTTCCTGTAGATGGGTCCATTTAGGAGTATTTTGTACAGATACGAAAAAGATTTTGTATCTGTAAAAGTGAATGGAGAAAAGGTACAAATGCAAAAGAGGCTTCTTCTCGTCAACCTAAGGGAATTGCATGTAGCTTTTAAGCACCACACAAATGAACAAATTGGTTTCTCCAAGTTTTGTGAACTTTGGCCAAAGTGGTGTCTACCAGTGAACAGTTCAGGTATGCATTCCTGTTTGTGTGTGTGAGTCACATCAAAATGCTAAATTACTCATCCAAGCTATTCCAATTCAAGAAAATTACAAGTAGTTATTGCAACACTTGGTCTGCAGCACAAATGAAAGGGAATGCATGATCCATCTTTGTGACTAAAGACATAAAATTTATAGTGAAGGAGTTTGATACTCAAAGATTTTATTTCATAAAATGAAAGAATAAATGTATGTGTTTGTCTGGTATAAATTTTAGCATGATCATAAAATGCCCACGCGGTCATTTGGGGCTCTAAACATAGGGGTAAAAAAGGGCCATTTCTGCTTGATAGGATTTTCAGACCCCCATAAGATCTCTGTTAATGGCACCAAAACTCCCAAATTCAAGTTGGCAGTAGAAAAGTTTCCAAACATTACAAATAATTAGGTTTTAGAGAAATATTTTGATTGGTTTGGGTGGTAGAAGCACTTGAAAATTGAAAAAACACTTATACGGGGCAAAAAACAGGACTTTGATGACCCACCTAACACTTATGCATCAAGAGATGTTGTTTGTTGCTATTGAATTGCGTAGTATAGTTTATAATGAACTAGCACAGCAATTTTTAGTCTTCTACCACAATTACAATAAAAGTTATGGGGCTCTGAAAATGGCTGAAATTGCTATTCGCTACCCCCCAAGACAAAAACTAGGGTAGCGCCCGAAATTCAAATGGCCGCCATGGGAAAACCGTTTGAGATATTGATCTAAAACTTAGGATTCTTGCGTTTGGTAGCCCAAGCCAAGGTATACTATGACAACTTTTCAGTAAAATCTGAGAGGTACCATATACAAGATATCTTCATATTGGCTGTTTTGATTTGGAATGACCCAGCTGCCTAGGATGTAGTACGTATGCCGTAATGACGACAACTGATCAATTGTTTCTAAAACCAATGAGCTATTGCGTGTGCGCTGTGCAGTGCACCCATTCTTTTGCAAGTCAGTAGGGCACTTATAAGTCTGCAACAACGAGCTGTCAATCACAGGTAAATATCTTGACTTTAAACGTTTCAATCTTGCGAACACTGTAAGTAGACCGATTTCTAATTCCAAAAAGAAACAAAACAACAAGGCTTTCATGAAGAGATTGATGAAACAAGGCGCCCAAATAAAGCAGTGAAAAACCGTGTTGCAATGTGATTTTAAGCCACCTACGTTGAATGCAACCTTTTGTGGAAAGTTTGAAAGTGATGAATAAGACAACTGGAAGAAACAGCAAACAAAGTAGATTCTCTTTGCCAGATCAATCTTGTTTAAGTATGAAAGATTGATCCGGAGCAAAGCTACAACAAGGGATGGTCGTCTTCGAGTATTCTCAATTTTATTGATGGTGCACAAACTGGCACAATCTTCTGCAACAGCTGTGCATCGAAAGAAACTACTTGCTGCGGTGGGTAGTAATCTGAGGGCACACACGGAGATGGCCCACCGTTTGGGGCATATGAAGATTACATTGATGTATGTTTCTTTCACATACAAGACAATGAAGGAATGCTGTCACACAAATGTTCGTTGGCCTGGCGTATGTTTTAATGTCGAGGTGGCAAATCGTAACACACAATATGGAAAACTTGCTAAGTGAACCCAATCAGTGCATTCGAAGGACCTCAACACCTTTTCCACATTGCCCGGTAAAATTAAGCCAGTGGGATCTATTTGGACTTCTACATTCAAAGCCATGCATAAAAAAAAACTATCAGCAATATCAACAAGCAACATGATCACTTACGTTAGTAACAGGTATGGACGGTGTAGGTGGTTTCGGCACTGGTTTTGATTGGTTGATGCTGATGCTGTCGACATCTTCAAAGTGTTCGACTCTCCCTGGAAAATTGTCCAAAAACACTTTCAATCACATTGTAGTTTTGTAGATTGTAAACAAAAGGTTTCATAGAAGTGAAATGCAGAAATAGCATCTTCAGCTATTAAGACACTCTTAAGAACACGTTTCTCTGAAGCTGACCGAAAAATTGACTTGTATACGTTGATACTAAACCTTAGAAATGAAATAGCTTAGGTTTATATTGTGCAGTGTTGGGTAAAGGGTCACTAACAACAGAATGGTGATCAGATCCTTCTATCATGAAACCTCAGTAAAACCTTAACCAAAAGAACTTACGAGCGAAAGGGGCGCAAGTGTCGACAGAATTGACGACAGAGTGGTCATCCTCCTCTTTCTTCCAGCTCACGATGTAGTGCGTTATGTTCCCATTTGGATGCTGTGGGGGCAACCAGGACACACTGATGGCGGTTTCATTGATGGAGACTAATGACACAGAGCGAGGAGAGCTTGGTCCTGGCGAAAGCAAAAAATTATAATCAAGTTTAGTCGTGACATTGATGAAGAAAAACAAACTCATGTTATTCCCAAACAAGCCCTACACAGTACACAGCACATCACAAATTCTCTTGCACAAAGTTTCAAAGCTGCAGTTTTACAGTATTACCAAATACAATGGATCCCCCGCTGCCAAGAGTTCAAGAAATAGTTAATCGAATCTCATTGAAAAACACATTCATTTCATTAGCAATCTTTCTTATACTAACTACGGTACTTCAGTTGTTGGTTTAGCAAATAGGAAAGTCTTGTCTTGTACGATTTTCACAATCAACAGCCTTCGAAAAGCCACAAAAAGAAAGATGATGTAACTTCAACGCAACCCATTCAGCAATCTCTCTCAAATCCGTTGCTAACAGGGTTAGGAAACGATGCAGTCAAAGTCATGACGCACATTGCAGCACAAAGAAACCTTGCAACGTTTGCAACAATCTGGCTAAAACTATTTTTTCTTGCAAAACAAGCTTTCAACTCTTGAGAAAGAAATCGCGACACAATTCCCAAGACTGGAATATGTTATCGTATTCTATTGATACACTAAACAAGCAAAAAGTCGTTTTTGCATTGTTTGAATGTCGCCAATGGTCGAAAAGATGTAAAAGTGACAATTTTTTTTCGTTAGATATCAAAATTGCTGTAAAAAGCAACAAAAGCAAAGATCGGTGGGAATTGAGCATATATTCTGCCAATATTTTGTGTCTGGTAGTATGCAATAGTGCGTGCTACGCCATGACTGTGTTTAGCAAAGCCGTATTCATCTATTTCTTTGTCACGTTAAAAAAGTGAACCCGGCAAAATTTTGAGCTTTACTTTATTAACAGTCCAAAATAAGAAAAAAAATCGACGGTGTGTGATAGAACATCTCTTCATTTTAGTCACCAAAGCACTAGCTTACTTTGGACTGGAATCGAACCAAAAATTAGGAAAACCTGAACGAACACTGGCCTAACTCCAGCCTTAAAGGGATACAAAAGGAAAAACCTGACTTGGCGATTTTCCACGTTCTTTGTGTTTAACATGCTACCATAAAACGATTTTCAATAAAATTTTGCCCCATTGCGGTCTGATCAGCATTCCGCGTGTGCTTTTGTCAGAGCTTTCAAAACGGGTATGGGCGTGAGCAGCGAAGCGTGCGACTGTACAGTGTACAGTCTACGTCACTATAGACTAGCAATCAGCTGATCGAGCAATAGCTAATGCGGGCGATTTAACTGTAGGCTATGTATGTATGTACGTCAAAACATCAGACAGTTTGCTCAAAACATCAGATCTGATATTTTAACATTGAATCTATCAAGGTTAATATCGTTATCATATCGTGACGAAGCCAACGGATGGATGGTATGTCAGAAGACACAAGTCACACAACAATGCCGAATCGGCTTGAAACAAAATCAATGTGATTGTACATTGTCTGACAGCAAGTTAAGCAATGTACAATCGCCTCGAGTAGTATTCTCGAATATTCGATTGATGCCAACCACCGCACATACCAATCAGGAGTTTAAACGCCAAATAAAACACTTACTGCTGGGTTGTGTGATGAAATAATAGATCTCTGACCGGGCTCCATGTCTCGCGGCAGCTGTGGTGTAAGTAACAATGTAAAGAGCGTACTTCGTGTACGGGGTTAGGTCATGAATCAAGGTATCGCTGTAGGATGACTCATCTTGCTCCGGGTTCCGGTCAATATCATGGATAGACCAGCTGGGAAAAGAAAAAAATATTGATTCTTGCGCAAGATTATTTATTCCCTCAATGATAACCTTCCAACAATTAGGTCAATTCAATGAATGATGCAGTAAAAGTTGACAAAAAAGGAGAGAAATACCAGAAAACTCTTTCCAACATTAAACAAGCAACATAAATATAAGTTTTAAGACTAAACATTCGTGGAGGAGAGTTTAGGTAACTTGCAGGTTACAGATCGAACATTGTTTGCATAGCAGAAATATATCAGCTGCTGGTGTTTATTGGAAAAGCGGCGGTTTTGGAAAATCATTTTGTTTTCCGCTTAAAACAACTCAATTGACTGTCAAAGTCAAAATAAAAACATCAGCTTCCATTTCAAAGTCATCCAAAGTGAAAATTTTGATCTGTCATACCTGCTAGCCCCAGAAGCGTCTTCATCAAAACGTGTTGCATTTTCAAATTCTCTGAAAGTTTTCGACAAAAACAGTTCAACTACAAACAATATTTATTGCCCCAGCTCGCAAATTAATCTTTTTTTTACATTGATTCAATGTCGGCAGACGTTAAATAAATGCAAAAAGCCACTGAACTAGTGGCCAGGGATGTGGCGTACTTCGAGCTTCAAAAAGCATATGATTGGATTTTTATCATTACAAAGCAAACCGTATGTAAACTTACAAAAATTTAGACGCAACTGGTTTGACACCAAACGATTTGCCGCGGCCATTTTGCCGCTGTTGACGATTTGACGTCAGGACTAGTTCAATGGCATATATTGAAAAAATATCACAACTACTCTGAACAAGCTGGAAAATGTGTCTGCAATTCAAGAGGGGATTATAAACAATTAAGGGAGTAAAAGACTCCCTCCACCTGCTGACTTCGATGAGAAAGCACGGGAAGGAAAGACACCGTTAGTCAAGTAAGAGAATGCAAAACATACAGATTTTATCAGCTGAAATGCCAAAACACAAAAGTGTTAAACTTACGATTTTTTAAAGTGTACATGGAATCCTATAAGAGTCCTGTAGTCCTTGATGATGGGAGTCTTCCACGACAGAAGAGCATAAGCTCTGTTATTGGTATCGATCCCATCTTTTATGGTGACATTTTCTATAAGGTTCATATCACCTGGTAGCAGTACATACAGCTTTATTAGACCTCAAAACACAAGAAAATAGAGCTACCGCTTTTCACATTTGACTTAAAAAGCTTCAAAAACTGGAAAAAAATTACTTGAAATACGAAGACAGCTTCAATGTACAAAAACTACAAAAATAAAATGCAAATATATTACCACACGTCGTCTGCTTTATTTAAGTAAGAAAAACTAATTCAATCGACTGTAATTATGTTGGTCCAAATTGAAACTTAAACCATCGGTTGAACTGCTTTCTTGAAGGAGCTCCGATTCAATACCGGCTCGGTAGAGCATTATGAAGGTGTAAAAACAAATGTTGGCAACAGAAAGAAACGCCTTAATAGTGAGCAGTGAGGTGTGCCAACAAAACACACAGACTGTAATCTTTATAAGAATTACAGCACATCAGACAATACTAACATGTGATTCTGTCTCCATTCGTTGTTTGGGAAATATCGTTTGAATCTTCCACGGCAGCCGTGATGTTGGCAAACTTCTCGATCTTGTCCATACACAGGTATGGATTGAAGTGGAAGAAAGCTTTCCCGTTGTCGATTGTCAGGCCTGGTTTCCCATTTTCAGCTTCAATATTCCACAAATCTCGCAAACGAACGTTGTCCAGAATGTAGATGCTGTACCCCTCGTTGTTTCTGTTGTGCATAGCGACCCAAGTAAATAAGATGGTCAAATGCATGCAAGGATAGTAATAGCAGGATCACAAAATGGAAAATACGAATGCCTTTAAATGGTGCTGTTCTATAAGTAAGTGTGTTGCTCTTAGCGATGTGGAAAATTGTTAAAATTAAATTAAAAAACTCAAACCGGAGATTGTTTGTAGAAACCATATAAATTAAACTGCCTCAGTTGTTAAAAAGCTTTGCACCGCCAAGCTTCAACTTTCAGCCCTTAGTCAATGTCGGCGAACAGAGCAAGGTCTGCACACGTTGAATCAACGCAAAATGAGCAAATTTTGCAAGCCCGGTGCTTGTGTTGGAGTGGCAACACCGAAAATCTACTCACAATCTATTCAAAATCTACTCACTCGAGGTTGAACAGGGTTTCTGTTCGGCCAGTGATAACGCGCAAGCTCTTTAAGAAGGACAAAGAAGTGAGGTATCTCGATCTCCGGACAACCAATGAATCAACTTGCTGGAGCTCACCAAGGGATACCTCTAATTGATCCGCGATGTCGGCTGAGATAAACGATGGTCAAAATAAAGGGCCCAACTACAGTAGATATTAGGGCGGGTCACGAAATCACTTTTTTTTGATATCCACCTGCCTCATACGGATTTTGATAGATAGACACCTAAAATTGTTGTATACAAAATTTCAGCTTATTTGAACAATGGTTTGGGATGAGGAAATCGCGTTTAATTTTTGCCGAAAATCGCAAAATTGGGTAAAAATGCGAAATTTTAGATTATTTTCAATCTATATTTTTCCAGTGAAATTCGTTTGCTGTGGCCTTATACTTATTTTTTAGACAGGTATGGACTTACTGAAGTAAGTTGGAGCTGCAGAGATTGCATTCTAATATTTATTGTAGTAGTATTAAAAATTAAATTTTTGCCTAAAATCGCAAAATTGAGTAAAAATGCGAACTTTTGGATTGCCTTCAATCTATACTTTTCAAGTAAAGCATGACTTTAAATTATTATTTATGGACTCACTACAGATAGTTATAGCTGCAGGAGACTGCATTTTATTATTTATTGCGGCAGTATTAAAAATTGAATTCTTGCCGAAAATGTCAAAAACAGTAAACTTTGGAGTGTCAAGTGGAGCCCTTTCAATTGACTGGGTGTGATTCGCAATTTTACCAAACAGTAATGGAACCTTTCTGATTTTTTCCAACTGAAATGATCCAAGCTCCGTTGTTAAAACTGGTTTCGTTGGATTTTCCCAGTTTATCATTTCGGTATAATCCTCCGCTTTAAAATTGAGTGTTGGTACATTGAACTGTCTCACACTGTCATCTCCAAATCTATTTTGACCACGTATCTTTCTTATAGTATAGACCGCTTTTCCTCGTATTATTGGGTCATTGTCAGCGATCATTGGCAGAAGGAGGTTTTCGCTATTGGCACTGCATGCATTTCTTTGCATATAAGGTTTTACAATGTTTTGAATTTTTTCTGGAAGCAGTTTAACTCTTTGCAATGATTCAAAAATGGCACAGAGCATCTTTGTAGAGTGGCTGACATTTGATCCTAAACCACAATGGAGCATAATTTGTTACAATGAAGTTAACTAAGTGTAGAAGATTCTCGCTAGATTTTTCATTCAAATTGTGTTGACTTATATACAAACGACAAACCCTGGATGCAAGTGTAAGCCAGCGAGCATGATTTAGTGGCCCAATTTTTTATTTAATTATATGTGGTGAAATTTGTCCCGTTGTAATGGTGTGTGTGATCTTGTATAAATATTTTTGGTCGCATGATAAATCTTTAACAACATCGCCAGGTAATTCTGGAAGTGGAAGCCCAGCATCATCAGTTATTGGACCACGCCCAAATCAACAAGGAGCGCAGTACAAATGGCTGCTGTGGCGCGATTCAAAATGCCAAATCTCTTTTTTTCTTCACTCTGTGATGTTGTTGGAAAATCTGCTTCATATTCTGATTCTGAATTCACAACTGATGCCAAACTTGATGAGTCTGAAAAACTATCAATAGCCTCGTTATTATATGCCTGCGTTGATTGACGTAATCCTTCCACAGCTTTAGAATAATTTTTTTTGTAGATGTGATGTTTAAGCACGGTGAATATTCTGTATCGGATAGCTGCTAGGTCTATCAGAATTTCTTAGTCTTTGATCCATAACAAAATGAAAGTCTACTAATTGGAGTTTAGCATTTGTTGCACATTTGCATCTTGTGTGAGCCTTGTATTTGCAACCATCGCAACCATAATCACTACAAAGCCAAATCGGACAATTACATTTGATGATATCTACAATTCTATCTAATCGTTCCATAAACAATTTCTCCTTCTTTGCGGTTAGACTTTTTCTCTTCAAACTGCTATAATCTTTAATGTGACGTACCAATTTATTCCGAATGGATTTATCATCCTTGAGAGGTATGTTGGAACTAGCCTTGATAAACATATTCTTAATGGGTTGAATGATATTTTCAATTTCCTTTATCTCATTAAAATTCCCGACACATCTCTCTTTCAAAAGATTTAAGTAATTAAGAACATCTCTTAGTGTAGGCAGTTCAGCCAGTGGAAGTGGTTTAGATGGTCCGACAATATGACAAACTTTATATCTTGTACTTCTTGGAGTTCTCGGCATTTCCGTTCATACAGTTTTGTAGGTATTATTTCATGTGGAATTACTTAATAATTAGATATTAATAAATCTGATAAATACAAAATTAAGATTAGTGAATAGTGTTGTTCTACGATCATAGCAGTAGATTTTCGACAAAAATTCAATGTTAATACTACTGCAATAAATAATAAAATGTAATCTCTGCAGCTACAACTATCTTCAGTAATTCTATAACTGTCTTATAAAATAAGTATAAGACCACAGCAAACGCATTTCGCTTGAAAAATATAGATTGAACATAATTCAAAATTTTGCGTTTTTTGCAATTTTCGGAAAAAATCCAATGTTTAATACTACTACAATAAACAATAAAATGCAATCTCTGCAGCTCTAACTTACTTCAGCAAGTCCATACCTGTCTAAAAAATAAGTATAAGGCCATAGCAAATAAATTTCACTTGAAAAATATAGATTGAACATAATCTAAAATTTCGCATTTTTACCCAATTTTGCAATTTTTAAACGCGATTTCCTCATCTCAAACCATTGTTCAAATGAGCTGAAATTTTGTATACAACAATTGTAGGTGTCTATCTATCAAAATCCGTATGAGGCAGGTGGATATAAAAAAAAAGTGATTTCGTGACCCGCCCTAGTAGATATGGTTATTGGTTATACCAGTAAGATTTCGCCATAGTGACACTTTTTCGGAGTCCCCTCGGGGTGTCACTTGAGACGAGTTCTACTGTATAATATTGTATGGCTAGCACAATCTTTTATATTGTAGAATGTAGATGTTGAATCAATGAAAAAAAACGACTGATTTTTAATGCATCATATAATGCGCATTAAGGAATGTCGAGGATGATTGATAGAGGAATATACTGTAGATTGTGTACAACACCAATTAATATTAAAGCTTTGGTAGAGAGTTTGCTTTGTTGAACCATAGAGAAATAAAACATAGTAACTTTAGCGGGTTTAGCATACTTTATTTCACACAAAATATAACATAATTAAAATAAAATAAACTCAAACGTTTTCGACACGTACGTGTGTCCTCATCAGGAATTAAATCTGCAATACATAAAATGAAAAATCATACATAAAATGAAAAGAGTGTCGTTACAGTTACAGTGCATAGTCAAATTTATCTTACGATTTTTCATTTTATGTATTGCAGATTTAATTCCTGATGAGGACACACGTACGTGTCGAAAACGTTTGAGTTTATTTTATTTTAATTATGTTATATTTTGTGTGAAATAAAGTATGCTAAACCCGCTAAAGTTACTATGTTTTATTTCTCTACCAATGAATATAATGTTGATTCCTTTTTAGGCTGATAAAAATCCCTTTTCAGCGATTTGAGAATGAAATAAAATTACAAAAATAGAAACTTTAATAGACATATTTCCAAATGTAGAATTTTTCAAGATACAAAATATATATAGCCGTGTCCAAACAACACCATAACAAAGTCATAAAATAGAGAGAAAATTGAGGCAGCCGCTTATTATGTTTTACACTGTTAACCCACACATCACTACGAGTCTGGACGTCTCTGTATTGATGCATTACTTCTAACGGAATGCACTCCACAGGATCGATACAGGTAAAAAGTCGCATTTTATGATTTGTAAAACGTGTTAAGCGACCTTTCGCACACCTTGATTGCACCCACAACATGACTGTTGCTTCGTATCCAGGCTTACGCCCTGTGGTTAAAGATATAGATTAAGCAGACGGGAAGGCAAGGAAGCCAATCTTCGTGTCCACCTTCAAGCATGCCTTTAAGCGTCCTGCCAAAGACACAGCCGCATGCTCTTGAGCGTGTTGAACCGGCGCCCTTTCAAGTGCCGTTCCAGGGCTCTCACCACTCGGCTATGCAGCCGAAATACGGCTGTTGTTTCGTGATTGAGAGGGAAATATTAGAGACGGTACATTACGGGACGCGTAACTCCGTTGTTCCTTCAACATTAGAAGGGTCAATTGCCAATTTGACATTTTTTTTACGCTTTACTGCTGGCTTGCTTTCAACTAAAAACCTTAAATTACTTTAAAACCAACTTCACTCTTCTTATATAACCCATAAAAAGTAAAAGATTTTGTAAATTACAAAAAAACGTAACCCTTTTAGTGTTGCGGATAAGCCAAAAGCGGATAAAGTTTCGCATCCCTATGATCTACAATCCCTAGGAAATATTTAAGTATTCCGTCAATTTTCAACTGGTGGTAAAAGAAAAATCGACGTTTTCATGTCGACCTACCTGATGAGACTGTTATGACCAGCTGGGCTATGATGGTTGTACATCCGTGGATCCTGTGAAGGCGATGGACGTTGTCGACTATATAAGGAGAATCGGGCGAGCAAACTGGGGTAGAATAAAACATTTTTTGTCATTATTTGCTCTGAGGATGTGCACTGTCATGATGCGCGAAACGTCAGTAAAGCAAATAAAACAACCCGTATGTTTCTGTATTTACTTTCATCCGATGAACGTTGCAACTATTTCTGGAGAAGCAAACAGGCATTTAAAATTTCTAGTATGTCATCATGCATTGATGCAAAAGACATTCGTATCTCTCTTGTACCGGTAAACAATTTGACGTAAAAGCTTGTTTCATGTCATTCAGTGCTCCGAAATTATTCCAACAATGCTCACTCGCGATTGGGTGAATTACAATAAAACACTTTCGATATTATCACTGGTTTCACGGTAGACATCTTCCAACAAGAGACTCAGAACTATGTGTTCAGTGAAAAATCGACAAATGATGGAACTTAATGGACTAACAAGCAAAAAAATCTTTTGACAAAAATGTGCTGATGGCAACACTGATAACGGTAACAACTTAAAAACAGGTAAGTTGCATCGATTTGCGTCATGGCTTAACTGATCAATCGGAAACTGTGAATAAGAAACAATTGATCTACAGTATATATCAGCTAACCCAAAGGTTCTCAATGGGGTAAACTGACCCTTTGGCCTTCGGGGCATATTTCATCTTTCAAGAAGTCAAATTTACTTCAACAAAAGCAGGCAAAAACACATTACAAGGGCCCACATTTGAATCTGAAAATATTTTATGAAAGTAAATTTATCTTTAAACCTTCGACAAGCTGTAGAAGAGATTGAAAAAGTTGAGAACTTCTGGGATAAGCCAAAAATAGAAACGAGTCACTCTTTCCTATTTGTTACATGCAAAAACTGGGCAAATATTACAAATTTATCCTCACCTTTTGCGCACGTGCCATTGCATCTCTCGCATATGGAAAGCCCAGTTTTATTGTCATCTTTCCTTTTGTGATACTGTGGACACAACTTCAAGCATTCTCCTTCATGCATGACATAGGCAAAACGAGCACAAAAGTCTGCTTCGACACATCTCCATTTGTAAGCCTGCAGGTAATAAAGGGTAAAATGTCACCACCAGCTGATAGCTCTGACTGACACAGGACACTCAGCTTTGTAAAAGGTTGGGGGTCCTCATTTTTGGGTGGTGCTTATTTTTTGAGAAAAGAAAATTTAAGCATGGCTGCAGAAACCTGTTCTTTAATTGTAAATTGCAATAAGAATTAATGTTTCCATAAGGTTGCCTGTTTGCATGCTATTAAATAGACCTCGTCTACCACATTGACTGCCGCGTCACCCATATATGGATGACAGCTTATGTTTCATTCAGGTTTGCGTCACCCATATATGGGTGACGCAATTTTTTCTACCACGTGTCTACCACATATGTAAGACAGTACGCGCAATTGCAATGGAGGTTTAAAAGCGTGGCCTGTAAGAAACATTTTGGTATGCTTAGTTTGGGCAAAACGGCAAAAACGAAAAAATGACAGGCATAAGATTTTTGTATTGTGGCCTGTGAGGCTGTTTTTGGAAAATAGGCTTGGCAGTCAATGGGCCACAGACGTTAAATCAATGCGAAGAGAGTCTATTTGCTAAATTTCATACGCTGGGATAGAAAAAAGGATACCAACCAAAAATGTGTCCGGTGGACATTTGGAGACGCATGTAAGGTTGTGATACAAGTTCTTGCAGGCGAAACATGCTGACGCGTTGTTGGCTGCATAACATCCTCCTAGGCATTCGGGATGACATTCGCAATGGCTGTCAGCCTCACAGCCATCGGGCACTGCAGAGAAATGATGTTTTCAATTTTATAGCCTGGAATCAAAGCGCACTCCAATACCGGCATCAAAACACAAATACATCCCTTTTTCATATGAGGATTACGTTGCGTTGACATCCATTTGACACACGTTGCTTCAATTTTATTATCTGCCATGCATTGATGGAGAATGGATACTCTGAGTGGTGAGCGGAATCAACGCCTATCTCAATTCGGACAGCAGTGCAAGAAGGTCTCTGGTCCAGGAGTTAAACGACATTTTACAGTACCTTGATTTCATTAAATCGCAAAAAGGATCGCCACAGGTTAAAACATTATGTTAAGACGTTGTCTAATTGCGTAGCATAGTTGGCAAGAACATGCGTAAAGATGGACATAAAGGCTGGCTTCCTTGCCTTTCAACGACTTAATTTACATCTTCAACCATAGAAAATTAGCCTAAACACGATAAAAAAGGAGAACCTATAAATGGGTCATAACCGTAGGCCACGGTCATAACTATTATGTCAGGATCAGCTTACTTTTTTGACAAAGGTTAACACCCCAACAAAATGGCTTCTGGACCTCGCTCTCAATATCAAGCACACATGACTCGGATTTGTTCCCACACTGGTCGATGCAACCGTTGATTTTGTTGTCTATCAGAACTGTTTTTTTCACCTCATTGTTTCCAAATGTCTAAAAGTAATGTAAGCAATATAAAAATGACAGATTTTACTGTCTGGATTGCATGCTCTACGTCATCAGATTCACATTCTTGAAATATAAAAGTATTTATGCCATTACGATTCACAAGATAAAAAAAAATCACAACAGTTATGATATTGATAGTGCTTACAACATCATAGTTAAAAATGGTCAATTGGTCATATTGAAGCATTGTGGTATTTCAAGAACATTTTAGCGTCTAACGTCTGTCTATTTCAATTTAAAACATTTCAAATGCGTTCAGTCCAGCTTCAAGAAGACAAATGTGCTAATAGATCAAACACGGTCTTGAAATTGGAAACTTCAAACTGACAAGTGTACAATTGCCGAGCTTCGGTTATTGAGCATAACAATCCGATTTAGTGCACCATGAATTGCTTGCACTTACTTTGCCAAGTAGGCCCCAGTTGACGGTGTTTATGAAGCATAATCTTCCATTGTTTTGTATCCTGACCGAGCCACGCTTGATGTACTTCAGGCTCTTCAGTCCAATCTAAAAGTATATTGCAATTAACATCATCATCATAGGCGCCTAAGCCGTGGGGGCGTGGGGGCCAGGCCCCCACGCATATTTCTGCGTGGGAGCAACTTTTTATGCGGCATTGATACATAAAACATGGATGAACTAGCGATCGGCAGCAGGAAAACATTTTTAAATGCGAACCGCAACAGCTTCGCGATAAATAATCACTAGAACGAGTAGCGATGCTACAATCCCACCCCAGACAAAAAAATCTGTCATTTTTACATTGATTTAACGTCTGCAGACGGAGACGCAGACGTCTGCGTCTTAGGCAGCAATGATTTTGCTGCCAAAGACATAGCAAAAATCTACCATTTTGCGTCGATTCAATGTCATCAGATGTTGAATGCACCCAAAAACAACATAATTTGCTACGTTGACGCAGCGTGCGTTTAGCTTAATGCGCTTGCAAACAGACTCGATGTCGCTTTCGAAAGTCGAAACCTCTGCAGTGAATTGTCGCGGCAGTGAATCGCTCGCTGTGAAAATGAACTTGAAGTCTCGGCCCGAGGTAACCACTAACCAACGTAACAAGGGCTGGTACAAACCGCATTGCGCACACGTGGCATAATCAACACAACAACGGACTCGCGCGAACTGCATGGCGCACACACGACCGTTGCCATAGAAACCCGATCAAACTCGGGGAATATGCGCATTTTTTGTTTTTGCTTTCAACAGGTATATTTTCAAGCGTATGATCAAGTTAGTATTTTCATTCCATTTACAGACAATACCTTTTAGTAAACCTTTTCGTCTCTTGTTTCATGCTAATAAATCTAGTTCGTTAAATCTGGTTCGTTCGTTACTTTAATTAAATCTAGTTCGTTGCTAAACTTTATGTTGTGCTTAGCAGAGTCGCAGTCCACCAACCGCTAGCCAACGCAGACGCATAGCATGTGTTTTGGTCGAGTTTTGTTTATAATAATTAACGGTAGGTCGAACGTAGCGATAACTCCGAGTGTGGCAATAAAAGCAATCCTAGTGTGACGACATAATTACGTCATCCATCTGCGTGACATTTCGCTGAATTTACGTTGCTGCTGATGAAACACGCTTTCGCCCCCACGGCCAAAAAAATAGTTAGGCGCCTATGATCATCATCACCAATTTTGATTATACAGGCCATGAATTAATCTTCATGTCGAGGGTGTGGCCTGTCTGTCTGTCTGTCGAGAACGAAGTCTTCCCCTTCACACCTCGCGATTTATTGGGTTGGCAGAGTCCATGTTCAGGGCTACAAGGTCACGTTTTACAGACTAATTGTAATAAATTTTAAGTCTTAAAAATAAGGAATATAAGCAATAAAGCTAGGATCGCAACTGCTGCAAGCACACAGAGCCTTACATGAAATGGCAGGACTTTGAACAGGTGGGTCGTCATTTTTGAGAAACGAAATTCTAAGCATGGTTGTAGAAACCTAATTTTGCGATTTAACTGCAAACTAATCAGCAAAATCATACCTACAAATTATGTCGTAGTTTAAATGTATTATACGTTGAATCAATAAAAAAATACGGATGAATGTCACTAGTTGGAAGTGAAATAATGAGCATTTCGTGTGAAGTAATGCGCAGTTGCGCATTATTGCGAAATATCTGTGAAGTTTTTATGTAGTACTCTCAAGCCAGTGATAAGGCGTTCGTTTTCTGATCATGTAATCCTGGTTCGACTCCCGGCTTAAGCTGGTTGTTGAAAAACACCGCTCACCTCTACCCAGGGTGTAATAAATTGGGTGGGCCGAGAGAAAGGAACTGGTCACCCTACTCTCGTTAGTGCCGAAGGCTTAGTATAATGATAATATTATCTTCTCCTCCCCGGATGCTTGGATCAAGCATGGAACTCACTTTTTAACCCTCAAGACACATAGCACATGAAAGCACTTTATTGAAGTTATGTAGGCTAGGAAGCTGATTTGTTAGTATGTTACGTCCCACGATTCACAGTAGCCTACTTATAAGCAAAGTTACCACACTGTCCATATTTCTAATATTTGTTGTTGTTTTGAAGTGCAGTGTTTTAAAAAACACCATTGTCAATTAATTCTAAAAGGCCGAAACGGTGTGCACTGTCTGCAGTTATAGACGCTCTTGGCTTACACCGATTGAGCACTTTACTGGAATACTGGAGGCACCTTGCTATGCATTGCGCAAAGCTCACTGACTTGCAGTTTGAGCACTTTGGCAAGATTAGCAGTGGTACCATTTTTGGAACTTAGGTAACACAAATGGAAAAATGTCACATGGAGGACTGGAGGTATATAATATCTCCATGGCCATACCAGTGTACCTACTGCACTGAGGAAGCCGAAAGGCCGAAACGGTGTGCACTGTCTGCAGTTAATTCTAAAAAAATGTGTTTCTTTTGAGCACATGTCTTTATTTACTCTCCAGAGCCACTGGTGTAAAACTTGACAGCTCCGGAGCTGGAGCTCGACCAGTTTTACAACGGCTCCGCAGTCTGGCAATAACTCATTATTGCACTTGAAAACAACAACTACAAAGCACTTGGACCAAACTAAGTATGAAATATAGTAAATATGTAGTGGGATTCACAAATGGTCATGATCAAACAAAAGTTTATTTTTGAATAACAATATGATTCTAAATGGACCTTCAAATATTTCCAATAAATACAGTACTAACTTGAATTAGTTTCAAAAATTCAGCATTAACGTTAATAAAAAACACCTGAAAAAATAGCCGAGCTTAGAAAACAGGTCTGAAATGCAGACGCAGACCCAAAGTGGCAGTCAAAGAATTCAAGCATAACTGTAATTGGTTGCAGCAACAGTGAAAAACAAAAGTCTCACGTTTTGCATACAAGTACCAAACTGCATTGCATGATAAATATTTTAAGAGATTCCATATCTAGCTGCTAGTTTTCTTGGAACTTGAAATTGTTTAGTCTAGAGTCCAAGAAGTAACGTGATATAGGCCTTGCTTATTCGGGACATATTTCTCAGAAAACTTAGATTAAGGTGCATATCTAAGTTACATGGTTGGAAGTGGTATAGGTCAATAACGAATCGGATTTACTATTAACAGAAAAATTTAACAGCTGTGTTACAGAAAAAAATTGCGCTGTTGGACTTGTTCATCTTCAGTCTAGCAGACCACACTATTCAAAAAGCTGCATAAATGCAGCAAACATGCTCAACTGCACATAATTAGAAAAGCATGGCATACCGGTACTACAAATTGCCAGCTGCCACATTGGTACGAATTGTCGATGACAACGGTCTAGAGACGGGCAGCTTGTAGTTTCCTTTTTTTACCGTACCGTAATATGTTTTTGGAAGCCTAAAAACGTGTCTATGCGACCTTACATGATTAACTGTAAAATGATAAGTTTGTAGCATTCAATCCACTGGATGAAAAGCAGTCCAGCATCTATGAAACACAAAATCACTCAAGTGTATCAATAGCTAAACAGTGGGCACAGCGCAATTTCATTATTCACTTAAAATAAAGTGTTGCTGAATTAAAGTTAACAAAATCATAAACTTCTTACCTCTGTCAGTTGAGGATTTTCATAGATTATCATGGAATAGCTGTGAAAGAGATCATAACCACCAATCATCATTAAGTTTGGAAAAAGCCGTTTTAAAGACTTCAGACCATACACTCTGTAGATCAGCAGGTACTCGGTGATCACTCGAAGCTTAGGAAAGCTCAACCTAAATGATCAGTGAAACATTGAAAATACTTAAGAGATGTAAACGTGCATAATAAAAACATGCTTACCTGGTGTTGGAATGCTGAACTGTACGCAGCAAAACTTGAAAGATTAAAGATCAGGAAGAATTATATATAATTATGTACAGTTTTACACCCAACTTTAAATTCACAGAGACTACATGGAAAAAGTACAAAACATATTACTATAGTACTGTATGTCTATTTTATTCTGCATTGGCTATGCCCAGCCATTACATGCAAAACAATGTCTTGCTGTTTTATTTAATAGTCTTACGAAGCAATTGATGGTTCATCCCGTGTGGATTCATCTTGTTCATTCATGAACAAGATGTTGACAAAACCACTGACTATCGTACAATTTTCCAAATCTTTCAGCTTTGTTGGGCTATTTCTTGCGTCAATCAACTCACAAACTGAAAAAGAGAAAGCGATTAAGACCTAGTAATGGAAAATTACTTGAGTTTGTCAAACATAAACCTTCACAAAAATAAGATATCTACCCATTGATGAAATTATGCTATTTCTTTGTTCAGTATATATTGCTTAGACAAGATCAAAAATGTTTCAATGAAAGCTCTTGCAATTGGATAAAATAAAAACACATCATGCAATCATCGAAGTGCTAATACAGGCAACTAGCATACCAGTATTATTATATATATATAATGTATATAGTTTCTCTACAGTAAATAGGCAGTCCAAGCATTTCGTCTGTAGAAATGCTTTTACTTTGGAAATAGGTTTACATACATGCTATTGCATACGCTTGTCGTCATTGTCACAATCAATGTGTAATGTGTATTGCCTCGCGATGGGTTGCTTTGTGTCTTCAACGAGCGTTGTTGTTTTGATTGTAAAATTCTGGTGCGATGTGTTATTATCGGTTATGACCTGAAGTAACCTTGGATTGCGAATCTTTGTTATGTAACGTAGTTCTGGACCATTCTGTAAGATGCAAACCTCGTACATTCTGTTGTTTTTTCAATCACCAATTATCGTTTGTCATGATGTCACAAGGATGTTTACCAGTAGATATCCGATTGCGAAATATTTATTATGTAAGAATCTTCTACACTACGTGACATTCTTTAAACTTCTTTGAGCTTCTGCTTGTTTACATTTAATGCAACTTGACAGAACAATGAGTGATGTGACATTACGTAACCTTCTCGAAGTTACTAGACCGAAACAACCTTCTATAAATAGTGGTGTAATTTGTGTAATCATTATTATTGAGTTGATTATGTGATTATGGGAGTTGTATGATGACGAGTTGATTATGAGAGTTGTGTTATGAGTTGTGGATTGGTAGTTGGTGCAGAAATTATTGTTGATTGAGAGTTGAAGAAATCGAATACAAGTAGATGAGAATTGGTGCTGATACAAATTGTGTTCGAAATTAGAGTTATTTGAGAAGCCGTTCGTTAAAGTCCTTCAAGAAGTTAGATTATCATTTCACTAGTGGAACCATTCGACATTTAATTGATTGCTTTTCGGTTATAACCTATTAAAATATGTCATTGAACCTTTCCAAGTCTTTTTCGTGGTAAGAGATAGAAAGAAATCGTGACATTCTGGGGGCTCGTCCGGGATCAACCAAAAAATAAAAAAAACGAAGAATACCGAAAGATTTATTGAAAGAATAATAAATTAACAACAAGCTGTCAAAATGGCAGATACCGTCAAACATGAGGTGATTGAAGACTTGGGGAGCATGGCTGAACGAATGGAGCTGAGTGACAATGAAAAGTCTCAGTTTGTGATGGAAGAGTATCACAAGATAATGGCCCAAAAAGCTCAGCGAGAAGCTGACGAAAGAGAAGATAGAAGAGCTGCTCGTGAAATAAGGAAAGCAGAACTTGAAGCTGAAGAAAAATGAGCACAGCGTGAAGCTGAAGCTGAAGAAAAACGAGCACAACTTGAAGCTGAAAAGAAGCGAACACAACTTGAAGCTGAAGAGAAGCGAGCACAACTTGAAGCTGAAGAGAAGCGGGCACAACGCGAAGCAGAAGAGAAACGAGCACAGCGTGAAGCAGAAGCTGAAGAGAAGCGAGCACAATGGCAGTACGAATCAGAAGCTGAAGAAGAGCGCAATATGAATTCGAAAAGTTAAGACTTGATTTAGAAAGACAAAAGCTGGATATTGGTGAGCGATCTAATTCTACTAACGATAATGCTCGAGATGTTATTGTGGCGCAAGTTAGACGTCCAGATTTGCCATCATTTGTTGAAGAAAAAGATGAGTTGGATAGTTATTTGTTAAGATTTGAAAGATATGCTGCAATAGCCAAACTGGAGAAGTCGACGTGGGCTACCCAGCTAAGCATGTTATTATCGGGACAAGCTCTTGATGTATATTCAAGACTTTCGCAAGAAGAAGCCATGAACTACGACAGATTGAAGTTAGCTCTGTTAAAGCGATACAATTTTACCGAGCATGGATACCGTCAAAGATTCCGTGAGGCAAAGCCTGAACGACACGAAAGCCCAGGTCAATTTATTGAACGTTTAAGAAACCTTTTGTTAAACTGGTTTGAACTTTCGGGGGCCGAACAATCATTGGATGGATTGGCAAACCTTATAGTTAAGGAACAATTCACAGATTCATGTTCAAAAGATCTGTCTGTTTATTTAATGGAGAGAAGTTCAAAGACTCTAGAAGACATAGCCAGTGTGGCGGAACAGTATTTAGTTGCCCATGATGAGAAGTTGTCGACTGAAGAGATGTTGTCATTCGATGATGACGAGGAGCAAACAAATAATTTTAAAGGAGGTGCGGTTCCAAGAGAACTACGTTGTTTTAATTGTAATGGCTTAGGTCATAAGGCTGTTAACTGCCGGAGGAAGACTAACAGAAATCATCAGGAATCGAGGAAGTGGTGCAATCGTTGCAATAGGCAAGGACACGAAGCGAAGGAATGCAAGGACAAGTCGTTTTCCCTATCCAATCAGTCTGGGAAGAATAAAGACACGGACGTTTATCGATGCGGTTGTGTGTTAATGATTCATGAACCAGCGCTTGAGGAGGAGAGACCGGATGAAGATGATCAGATGGAGAAGAGAACGGGAAAGAAGACAAAAAAAGATGCTTACGAAGAAATAATAGCTGAAGATTACCTGCCAGCAGTGGATGGAAAAGTTGGAAACAAAAAGGTAAAAGTTTTACGTGATTCTGGTTCTACGGGTATAATGGTGAGGAGAGATTTGGTTAAAGACAGTCAGTTAACGGGAAAAACTGGAATTGTGATGTCGATAAATAACACTTCAATCCAAGGACCGTTAGCGAAGATATATAATATATCGAAACTCCATATTGTAGTGGGACTGTGAAAGCGTTATGTTTACAAAACCCTTTAGTTGATCTTATAATCGGAAATGTTATTGAGAGAAATTCTGAAGTTACTTGTTATTCTTGTGGCAAGAATGGTCACTTTGCTCGAGATTGTTCTGCAGATAATCAGCGACGATCTCACGATAACGGATACTACGAGCGTGAAGAACCGAGAAGAGGAGGCAGGCGACGACCATTTGGAGTTTGTTATCGGTGCGGTAGACGCGGACATTTCGCCAAGGAATGCGTTGCTGACGGCAGACATTCAGAAAACAGACGTTGCCGTAACAACCATTGCTACCGATGTGGGGAGATTGGACACATAGCCAGGAGCTGCCCTTTTGATGAAAAGGCTTGCTACAACTGTCACAGAGAAGGTCATCTGGCCAAGGACTGTCCGGAGAGGAAGTGTTTCCGATGTAAGAAGATGGGTCATCTTGCTCGCCGGTGTTCTGAAGATATTAAGGACGATGGAAACTTTCACAGTAAACGTGATTATTGTTTTGAGAAAAGCTATCGTTGGTAGGTCATGCAACGATGGACTTATGAGAATTGATTTATTGAGTAATTAATTATTTTTGTAATATGTTTTGTATTGATTGTGTTGTAATATTGTTTGCAACAATATTCTAAGGGGGGGGGGGTATGTCACAATCAATGTGTATTGCCTCGCGATGGGTTGCTTTGTGTCTTCAACGAGCGTTGTTGTTTTGATTGTAAAATTCTGGTGCGATGTGTTATTATCGGTTATGACCTGAAGTAACCTTGGATTGCGAATCTTTGTTATGTAACGTAGTTCTGGACCATTCTGTAAGATGCAAACCTCGTACATTCTGTTGTTTTCTCAATCACCAATTATCGTTTGTCATGATGTCACAAGGATGTTTACCAGTAGATGTCCAATTGCGAAATATTTATTATGTAAGAATCTTCTACACTACGTGACATTCTTTAAACTTCTTTGAGCTTCTGCTTGTTTACATTTAATGCAACTTGACATAACAATGAGTGATGTGACATTACGCAACCTTCTCGAAGTTACTAGACCGAAACAACCTTCTATAAATAGTCGTGTAATTTGTGTAATCATTATTATTGAGTTGATTATGTGATTATGGGAGTTCAAGCCTTAAAGCAGCCGGCGGCCATGGCCGCTAAGTAGTGCTTGAATGACCGCCTGTGCTACCTCCTCCGTCGGCCAAGTTTGGCCGCCGGTTTCTTCTAGCCAATTATTTAATTTCGCAATAGAATGATCGTGGATTAAATGTCAAAAATATGTAGTATCAAAGAGTGACGCAGAATTAGGTCAGCGCATCATAGTCACTACTGTTGTATAGAATATATCCAGCTGCGATCACCAGCGCTGTATATCTTGTTTGCAATTCCCGATGCTTATCTTAACGAAGTGTTAATCCGAAGTGCTAATTTACATCGGCTGGCAATATTGTCGTTTTTATATCGATTCAATGTTGTCGGACATTGGACCGTTGTTAAGAAGGACAACTAGGTTAGTTGAAATCCGTGGGTAAAACACGTGTCTTCATAGTTGAGAACGCTGTGGGTTAGTGACTTCACACCCTCAATGGTGACATCATAACGGAATAAATGGTCAGGCTTTATGAAAGGCGGTATGCAGTTGAAACAATTTACTGAGCTGCAAGCAGTTAAAACAATTTAGGGTCGTTAGATGGTCCCGCAATACCGGATTACAATCCCGATAAAGCTTTAAAGGCGTGGTACAACGATTCTATTGCAGGACGTCGCCCAGACTTCAACAACGCTAAGTGATCATTTTAACATTGTTGCAAGTTTAATGCTATTTACTTGTGCTATCATTATTGTATTTTGGCCTACAAGCACACAGATTTGGCTGCCGAGAAGGAGCTTTTGGTAGGCCACGATGGCTGCCGGAAAAAAACACGAGTTTTAAGGCCTGGAGTGGTATTATGACGAGTTGATTATGAGAGTTGTGTTATGAGTTGTGGATTGGTAGTTGGTGCAGAAATTATTGTTGATTGAGAGTTGAAGAAATCGAATACAAGTAGATGAGAATTGGTGCTGATATAAATTATGTTCGAAATTAGAGTTATTTGAGAAGCCGTTCGTTAAAGTCCTTCAAGAAGTTAGATTATCATTTCACTAGTGGAACCATTCGACATTTAATTGACTGCTTTTCGGTTATAACCCATTAAAATATGTCATTGAACCTTTCTAAGTCTTTTTCGTGGTAAGAGATAAAAAGAAATCGTGACAGTAATACAAAAACTAAATGCATAGTGCAAGAACAAATTGTCTAAGCTTGCTCTCAACTGTCATTCCACGTAAATCAGGGATGGCGATCGGGGAACCTTTTTTGCATGGGTCACAAGAGACTTTGATCCTTCATCAAACAAAAATGAATGATACATCTAATTACATGCAACTATTAATGCGAACTTGCTGCTGCATCTTCTCTGTAAGTCTATTTCTGTACTAGTCTTGGCGGGTCATGTGTAGTTTTTAGCTTCATACATACAGCACTCATAGATGATTCCATGTGCTCGATTATATAAAATTCATGTGCGAAAACAAGGATTCACTCAAATATGAAGAGCCAAGCAATGGTAAAAAAGCTAAAGCGAATCTTTTTCATGACTTAAAACAAATTTGGCAGTAAGTTCCATGCTGTAAGGATTATATTTTCAGCATGGGTTTCAGCAGCAGGAAAGTCACACCACTTCTGTCCACTCCTATTTCAGTGTTATTTCCAGACAACACCAATCCTACACAGCCAAGAGGAATGCAAAAGGAGTGATTTGAGAACAACCAAGAGCACAATACTTAATTCTGTTACAATTACCAGTATCTAATTGCTTGTTGTGATAACGAGTAACTAGCGGTTGTGTCAAGACTGTTATATTGCAATTATGGATGATATGTATATACTGAACTGAAATAGGGTAGGACCTAATTATATATAAATGTTTATTAAAATATTTATTTATTTATCGCTGAAATAATTGTTGACATATATTTACTTTTAAAAGACAAGCACGACAATGAAAATCTGGGATAGGTCAGTGCTTTGCCATCCCTGACTTAGATGATATCAAACACGGTAGTAAACAATGTAAATTTAATATTCAAACTTCCATGTTTTTGGTAGGCAATAGTTTAATAAAAAAATGTAATAATGTTGCAACAAAGATTTAAACCATTAATTTAATGGTTAAAAATTTGCTTCCCCACTAAACTACATAGCGCAAAAAGAGCATATGCTGACAAAGCAAAATCTTTGCATCTCAAGATGTATGAAAAGTTACAGGAAACCACAGATAAAAGCAGATCACCATGAAAAGAAAATTAATAAAAGAATTGAAAATATAAAAGGACACCAAAATGCAATAGAAAAATAAATTAATGTAGAAATTTGAAAACAGTTTGTTCTATGTACACAAGCAGAAACTATCAAACATTTGAAAAGACAACGTTTACAACTGATACAGGCCTCTAAGGCCATGGCCTCTGAAACTGGGTCTGCTACTATTCGGCTAGTCCGATTCGGCTAGTTCCCTATTCAGTTACAGTTTTGAATTGTATTTTGTATTTTATTCCACAATATCGTTTCTTTTGCATTCCGACAGCAAAAAATAAATTGAAATGAATTTTAGCGCAAAATGGTTGAAGTATTAAATTGAAATGTTTGCTCACATAAAATCGACATGTATCCTACGTCACCGTCTGTATGCAAACTTAGAATATATTAGAATCCTCAACTATTACAAAATTCCAAATCCAACGACGCCTTCTGTTTATTTAGAGAATGTTGTATTTTATTCCACAATATCGTTTCTTTTATAGGTGAAATTATCGAAGCTTTAGATGAGTGGGGTTAGACCTAACCACTGTGATCTTAAACTAAAAAACGAATTAAATTTATTTTTGAACTATTAATGTTTGCTCAGATAAAATTGACATGTATCCTGCGTCGCCTTCTGCATGCAAACTTAGAATATGTTAGAATCCTCAACTATTACAAAATTCTACATCCAATGACGACTTCTGTTTATTTAGAAAATTTTGTTATTTTCCACAATATTGTTTCTTTAATAGTTATAATTATAGAAGCTTTAGATGAGTGGGGTTTAGACCTAACTACTGAGATCTTAAATCATATTTATGACACCGAAAACATCCCTAGTGATATGGTACGTTCCATATTCATAACTTTACCAAAGAAAACCGTAGCAACAGAATGCTCACTCCACAGAACAATTAGCCTTGTGAATCATCTAACAAACAGGCCTGGAAAAAATAGGAAATCTGGGAATGAGATTCCTGGGAAATTTGCCGGTTCAAGGGAAATTTTTACTGTAAGAATCACGTTACTAACGTCTTTCATTCACTGTCATTGTAATTTGCATAACATTAACATTCCCAGTCATGGTAATTTGCTGACACATTGCAGTTCCGACACTGATTCGTATCACTGTTTATTTACGACCTCCAACTTGTACCTCAGAGCTGACCATGTTCTTAGCAAAATTGTACAAATATATTGCAGTAGTCTGCCGGAAAGCATCGCAAAAGCATGGGAAATGTAATTGAAAAAATTCGAAATGTTTGCGGAGGTACAAAAACATCCACAAATAAAAATAATAATAAAGACATTAGCGACGAGCTGCTCATTCACTGGAATGGGCCACACATAAGCAGGTGTAACAGCATCGTAAAGCAGGCTCTTAATCTACATTTCAAAGGAAAACCATGGCATTTAGTACTAATGACGTTTGCTCGAAAATGTACAAAGTGTCTGCTGTGGTAGATAGACCAAACAACAAAAAATCGTCACTATCTTTTATGTCCCGGTAGTGAATTTGTAGTAATTTCACATGGGCAAAAATTTCTTTGATTTACAAAAACAGCTGTTGCAGCGTCGTAATTTTGATTTTGTTGTCAAATTAATTAATGCGTTTCGTTATTCTTCGTGTAGTGGACTGGTTGCGGCGTCTAATTTCACATAACATGCAGCGTCTAATTTATTAAGCCTATGGTTGTTACAATTTATTCCGATCAAAGTGGGCACATAAGGCACAAACAGTGCACAGTACCTACTTACAAATAAAATACGATATCAAGACTCTATATTGGAACTATGAAGCTACAGATGGCCGTCTATAATATATTTTTTGCGTGAAGCTTTTTCCCGGAAAACGTGTAAAGGGTGTAATTATGACATCATTATCGTGATTGCAAGCCGCAGGAAATTTTTTCGCTAAAAAAAACAGATTCCCGGGAAGCTAAATATTTTTTCTAGCCCTGCTAACAAAGATCTTACTCCGAATCATGATGATGAGATTGAGACCAAAACTAAACTTCCAGGTCATGTAACGCCGAAACCCAGGTTTATTCTAAACTGCCACTTAGGTTTAACTTCATCTTTTATGTCAAACGTTATTTGGCAACTGTCTTTTTTTCGTTGACACGTTTGCGCTGAGACTTTATCTCGTTAACCTCTATTGTTAATCATGAAAAATGTTGTTTTGATGTAAAACACTTATTTCGAACGAACCCAGACAACAAAATTCATCATTTTTAGATTGACTCAACATCTGCAGATGTTGAATTAATGTAAAAATGATGGATTTTGCCGTCTGGGAAGACACTCAAACATACGCGCCGACTTCCGGGGGGGGCCGAGGGGGCTTTCTCATACGGTATCATTTATGGAAATTTCAAAGTAGCTGGTAGAGTAACTTACACTGCTGGAATAGGCACGTAACTATTCACTGCAATATTAAGTAAATCAGCTAAATTAGGCGCGCTATTTTCAAGGAGGTGTTCCCGCTGTGAGATCAATTATGATTCAACAGAACACATTGTTTTGTTCGCAATGTGTGAGAATTAAATTGAAAACCGATAAAAGAAAAGGTTTAATGGTCTTGGTCACAGATATTGCTTGCATTAGCGACGTCTCTTACCGCTATTATCACCTAACTAACCTGACATCATTGTTTTATGCGGCCGTTAAGGTTTTACATCAACTTCAACGATCATGGAATGTTACGTAATAAGAACAATTATATCCTACAGACCTACACGTAAAAATTAAAAAATTGATCTCTTAAAACAGCTCTTTCCGCTGTTTTGTCTCGAGAGCTTTGCATATTGCTCAACAAGTGCATAAAGTTTAGAATTGATAAGAAATCATTAAATTTGAAAATTAAGTTTGAATCACTACAAATAAACGTATTCAAAACTTTTAGTTCGGCCGACGCCATTACACACTCCGTAATCTACGTCGGCAATGATTTTGCCGCAGCAAAAATGTGTTCATTTTGAAAACTGCCGAGTTTGTCCTGTGTATAAGTTGAACCTGTCTTTTTGAGGTGAAAATCACTTGCGAACATCTCGACCTATACTCAAGTATATACAGTATTTGATATAAAGACATTCGATAAAAAAAACAGAAGAGAAAACACTTCGCCGTTGTTTACGCTTTGAAGGTAAGTAATTAGCAAAACGAGCGAAACGAAACAAATAAAACTGATAGCGTGTTTCTACTCTGCTTAGATCATAATTTTTTGTGTTTTATTTCGATAACTTCTCTGTCTTGGTCGTTGTTATTCACTTGCATGAAAAGGAAATGAATCGGCTTGTTTTCCAACTGTTCCAATTATGAGCTAACAATATCAATTTTTTTCGACTAGGTGTACTGCATGCGTAAAACTAATCGTTTCAAGCAACGGTTCCAATAAATTCAGTTTGCGACCTAGGTGTCAATATAAGCAAGACACTAAGCTTAATCAAGGACTATTTTAATTGAGTAAAATAGCGTTATGGTTATGACGTCATCACCTTTCTCGCCCCCCAAGGTTTTTTGAAAAGTCGGCGCCTATGCACTCAAAGGTAAACACTGGATAAAATGCAAGAAGGCAAAAGAAACGATATTGTGGAATAAAATATAAAACTCTCTATAAACAGAAGAAACGGACATACATCTCTCTGTTATGATTTTTTTATGTAAAAATTCAAACTGTGCTATTGAAATTTCCGATTTTAGTTTTGGTTTGCATACAGACGGTGACGTAGGATACATGTCGATTTTATGTGAGCAAACATTTCAATTGAATAGTTCAAACATTTTGCGCTAAATTTCATTTCAATTTATTTTTCGCTGTCGGAATGCAAAAGAAACGGTATTGTGGAATTAAATACAAAATACAATTCAAAACTGTAGCCGAATAGGGAACTAGCCGAATCGGACTAGCCGAATTGGACTAGCCGAATCGGACTAGCCGAATCGGACTAGCCAAAACGGGCCATTCCGTCTGAAACTACCTCGCAGGAAGACTATATTTGATCACAGGCTTCCACAAGCAAATATTTCTCCACTCCGTTGATATATTTCTCCAATTAAGTTTGTATGTCAAACTTTTTTCTCCAATTGAGTTCATGGGTGAAAAATTTTTATCTTTACTCGCAATCTTTTTTCAAAACAAAGCAAAGTCTCTCATATGCCGATGTGAAATGATGCTGATAATAATTTTGCAAAAAGTCTGAGGGTCGACCTATAAAAACTCAAAGACTAGCTGTACATCTACTTGGGAAGCAGTGCATTTCAAAATAACTGCTTATATTTTTCAGGGCCTTTTTTGCATTGCTCCTACCTAAGAAATGAATGCAAAAAAACAATATCAATTAACAAATTTTTAAAAACACGACTTATTAACGAGCTTTTTATTCTGGTTGCCACTGCAACAATTTGGTCACCAGGAAGAAGCTTTAGTCGGCCATGCTTGGTTGCGGAAAAAATAAAAGAGCATAGAGGCCTGTGATATATATCAAGCCTTAAAGCAGCCGGCAGCCATCGCGGCCATGACCGCTAAGTAAGTGCTTGAATGATCGGCAATGCTACCTCCTCAGTCGGCCAATTTGGCCGCCGGTTTCTTCTGACTAATTATTTAATTTTGCAATAGAATGATCATGGATTAACTGTCGAAAATACCTAGTATCAAAGAGTGACGCAGAATTAGGTCAGCGCATAATCACAACAGCGTCATAATCACCACTGTTGTATTGTGCAGAAACATTTGCTATTGTATGGAAAATATCCAGCTGCGATCATCAGCTATAACTCTTGTTTGTAATTCCCGACGTTTATTTTAACAAAGTATTAATCTGAAGTGCTAATTTACATAGGCTGGCAATATTGCCGTGTTTATGTAGATTCAATGTTGTCGTACATTGAGTCGTTGCTAAAAAGGAGAACTACCCAGACAACAAAATCCGTCATTTTTACATTGATTCTACTTCTACGTTTGCAGTCGTTAAATCAGGGTAAAAATGACGAATTTTGTTGTCTGGATAGGATTCTATAGCAGGACGTCGCCCAGACTTCAACAACACTAAGTGATCATTTTAACATTGTTGCAAGTTTAATTCTATTTACTTGTGCTATCGTTTTTTGTACTTTGGCCTCCAAGCACGCAGACTTGGCCGCCGAGAAGCTCTCGGGAGGCCACGATGGCTGCCGGAAAAAAATACGAGTTTTAAGGCCTGTATACAATAGAAAATTTTTCTCACTAAAAGAACAGTATATCGATACCATACTGGATAACTTTTAGCAAACTTATCAAAAGCTGATGATATTGTCAAAGCAACTAGTAAAAGTTTAAAGTTATTTTCATAACTAACAAAAAACTATAACCTTTAACCTTTTATATAAAAATTCTTATCGTAACATAAACGATTGTCGCAGGACATAACTAAGTTATTTAAAAGTCCAAGATTATTTATGTATTTTAGACATCATACCAAAAAAATGCAAGCGCTATTAATTGATGTTTTATAATATCAGTACCAATTGTGCAAAAGACAAAAGTCAAATATTAAAAAATATTTAATCAAACAATGGCAACTCTGTTTACAAAAATAAACCAAGTATCATAGATTTGCAGCCCAGCTTGAATATCAACACACAAAATTGTTCACCTCAGTAGCACCTCAAGCAATCCAAAGAAAGAAGAGAGCATTATAAGAATACGGCACAATACAACTTAAAAAGTTGAAAGAGACTAAGAAACCTTAAAGAATGCCACCACAGCATAATTTATATATCTTTACCAAACCCAGAATTTTCTACAGTGGGCTGTCTTGGAACATTAGCTGAGTAATGTCCTTCTGCAATAAACTCTATTAATGTAAAAAACAATAGATATATATATAATGTATACATAACATGTTAAATTTTAATACATGTAGATATCTCTAACCAATAAATACTATTAATACGACAAAACTGCTCAATGCCAAGCAAAAAAGCCAAGCAGGGTAAATTACATCATCAAATATAATTAAAATTACTTTCTAAAACCTCTACAGCCTGTTTCACCCTGAATGAGGGATTGCCAGAAGATTCTGAAAAATGTGCAAAAACAATAAATCGGTAATACCTGAAAAGATATTTAACATTATACCCTTATGCAATTGAATGAGTTTCGCTTTTAGCAGCATGATCGTTGCTTACTTCACAGTGTAGATTCTAACGATCTGTTTCAGCCTGATGCTGCGAGTTCGTTGTGGCAATATCGAATTGCACTAGCTTTTGGAACACAGTTCCATAGTCATGTGGATGACAACTTTTGTGATGTCATAGAAAATGTTAGAATTCTCTGTGATGTCACAAATGTTGTTACTAAATCTGGTTGGTCTCCATTTGGACATCTTAATTGAAGCTTTTGTGGCATTAGATGGAGGTAGTCCTTTGTATTTCTGTGGGTTTTTTTGCAGATTAAATTAAGGTTACAATGTTTAATATCTTTTCAGGTAGTACCGATTTATTGTTTTTGCTTATTTTTCAGGACTTTCTGATGTTTTCTCTTTTAAAGTGAAACAGGCTGTAGAGGTTTTAGAAAGTAATATTAATAATTATTTTTGATGTAAATATCTCTTTAAAAATATCATAAATAAATCTTTTTAGGCTTTAAATGTTTATTTTCAGTGGAAGCAAAACTAGTAAAAGTAAGGGGATACTTTATCATATAACTGCAAGCATTTACCAATTCATTATCCACTTAAACCATAACATACTTTTTGCTTTATAAAGCTTTTACTGTAAACCTACAATCCTACATACACAAATCTATACATATGGAAAAACGAAATAAACTACCTACAATACATGGTCCTTTTGTTAATCAACAAACTTTTTTGAACACTGGTAAGTGGTAATTACAGTCATGAAAAAATATATCATATATGATATATACAGTATGAACAGAAAATGTCTTATTACCTGGACCAATATACATGGCCTTGGTATCAAAGACAGTATAATCACTGTCTACATCTTCGTCAATACCATAGTCTTCATATGTTGGTGGCTCATCAACTGTTCTACGGGAGCGAGTTCTATGTCGACTGAACGGTGTGATTAGTTTGCTGTTTTTGAGAGAATTTAAGTTTTTGTCAAAAGAATTTTTCTGTGGCTTTGCATCACTATACATCAGTAATACCACAATAACACTTGGAAGAAACACCCAACGCAGTCGAAAACAATAAATCATGCTTTAAAGGGTAATATCACCACAATGTAAATGTCATTTCTAGACTAAAGCCATTCATACAGCTGGAAATATATAAATAATACATTAACAACACTCTGCAAAAAAGCTAGGCTACTTTTGAGTTGATATCACTTCTAAAACTGTTTTGGGATAATTTGAGGGGGCTGAATCCAAAAATGAAATCAGGTTTTCTTTGACATCAGCTTTTCTTGCAATTATAAAATTTAATTTTTCGTAAGCTTTTTCACGCCGATGACATCATTAAGTTGCTTACACTTAACCTTCAAGTAAAAAAGTTTAATTTCCATCTGTCATAGCATCAGTTTTTGTAACTGATAAGAAAATTGCTTAATCAAGCAGGAAAACTACATTAATAGTTGACATAATTCCACTTTAGGTTAGTTACAGCTGGCAGCTGAACAGGTCTTTCATCCTTATCTAAAAAGTAGCTGAGAACTTGATCGCTGATCAAATGAGAATGCAAAACACATTACAGTATCTGTGCTATTATGATATGTTATTGCCAGGATTTGGTCTTATTTGGTTTAACAATATTTAACGATCCTATTTGGTCAGTTGCAGATTTTTATTCCCATACAAAGCAGTTGTTGGAATGAAGCCGAGTGGAGTAACTACAGGCAATTCAAGATAATTTATCAAAGCAAAAAAAATCAACCAGAAAATATGAAGGACGGTGCAGTTTTTGTTGTCTTGAAAATAAAATCCTGGTTCTTTCTGTGATTCACAACTATAGAAAAGTATAGCCTAAATGAATCTATGAAAACATAAAACAATGTTCAATTTTTTTCAACATGACACCATTGCATTGTTTAACAATATAGACGGCAAGACCGGATTTCCATTATTTCTACAATGGCAACATCGGATTTCTGCTTTTTCAACATTGGCATTAATTCTTCACCTCAGCAGACAATCTGCCATTTTACACCAGGGAATTTTCCACATTTTTTCTTTTTACTGGTTTCAGTTGTGTGTGCCGAACTTTTAATTCTACTTTATGTTATCACAATGAATAGTTTGAACACCAACTAAAATCATTATTATTTTATTCATTCTAGGTTTTCTCAATAAGGACTGTCATCAATGCTTTTACAATTGTGAGTGATAAACTTATACATTTTCAATTGTGTTGGAATTTGACATTTGCTGAATGAAAATGCAGGCAATCTTCACCGCACAACAGATCGGTCCCACGAATTACCCATAAGTACCCATAAGCACCATAAGTACCCATAAGCCCCATAAGTCGCGTCGAATTACCCATAAGTCGCGTCGAATTACCCATACGCCCCATAAGTCGCGTCGAATTACCCATAAGCCCCATAAGTCGCGTCGAATTACCCATAAGCCCCGTAAGTCGCGTCGAATTACCCATAAGCCCCATAAGTCGCGTCGAATTACCCATAGGCACCATAAGTAGCATTGAATTACCTAGAAGTAACGTCGAATTACCCATAAGCCTGTATAGTGTAGAGTGTAGTCTATAGCCGTCTAGAAGCCTAGTAGTCGGCTGCATAGCCGAGTGGTGAGGAGCACGGGCTGGGCGTTCCAAAATATAGTTCGACACCGCTCAAGAGCAGGACACTTGAAGGCATGCCTAAAGGTGGACACAAAGATTGGCTTCGTTGCCTTCCCGTCCGCTTATGTGTAATCTGCAGTTTGCTGCAGCAGATGGAGTGTTTTGTCCGATAAAACACCTTAACATTGGACAATTTCCCTATGAACCAGGTGACTGCAGCATAGCAATCGTTTTCGCACTCAGCCAGAGACTTAATTCTTGCTTTAAACTTGATAATTAAAGAAAAAAAAGAATAATGGCAAGGGTGGGAATCAAACCCGTGTCACCAAATTCAATAGCCTTTGCCTTAACCACTCAGCCATGCAAGCGCTCGTGAAATCTTCGCTTAATTTGTTTATATGGGTAATGTTTCGAGAACGCTCACAATATTATCAGTTTAGTTTGTTTTTATTTCTGACCATCACAACGAAAAAACAATACACGACGAACTTAGCACAGATCTATAAAAGGTAGAAGCGACAAAACGCGGACGTTATAACGTGCACGATACCAAAGCCTGCAGATTACATATACGCTGACATGAGGCGTAAGTAATTCCACGTTGCTTATGGGTAATTCGACGCGACTTATGGGGCATTTGGGTAATTCGACGCGACTTATGGGGCTTAAGGGTAATTCGACGCGACTTATGGGACTTATGGGTAATTCGACTCGCGTCGAATTACCCATAAGTCGCGTCGAATTACCCATAAGCAACGTGGAATTACTTACGCCTTCATGTCAGCGTATATGTAATCTGCAAGTCGCTGTTGCGACTTGCGATCGTGTCACTTAAACTGATTGTCCTGCTTTGGTATCATGCACGTTATAACGTCCGCGTTTTGTCGCTTCTACCTTTTATAGATCTCTGCTAAGTTTGTCGTATATTGTTTTTTCGGTGTGATGGTCAGAAATAAAAACAAACTAAACTGATAATATTGTGAACGTTCTCGAAACATTACCCATATAAACCAAATTAAGCGAAGATTTCACGAGCACTTGCGTGGCTGAGTGGTTAAGGCAAAGGCTATTGAATTTGGTGACACGGGTTTGATTCCCACCCTTGCCATTATTCTTTTTTTCTTTAATTATCAAGTTCAAAGCAAGAATTAAGTCTCTAGCTGAGTGCGAGAACGATTGCTATGCTGCAGTCACCTGGTTCATAGGTCTATAAAAGGTAGAAGCGACAAAACGCGGACGTTATAACGTGCATGATACCAAAGCAGGACAATCAGTTTAAGTGACACGATCGCAAGTCACAACAGCGACTTGCAGATTACATATACGCTGACATCATAGGCGTCATTTCAGGGGTGCAAAGGGTGCTTGAGCACCCCAAAATGAAAATCTGAGGTAACAACATAAATGCGAGAGCACCCCTGGGCCCTGGTTTGCATACAAAATACACCGATTCAAATGGAAATTTGCATTGCTAAATAACGTTTTTTTTTCTTTCTTGAAAGTCGTTTCACCAAAGCGCAATATTTTCAGTGTTTTACATTTGTGGGTGGCACACAGCGCCACACACATATCAAAGGCAGACATGATTGTACTATTGCGTAACAATTAAGCACAAACACGCGCACTGCGTCAAGAAGTGCGTTCGAAAGAAAACAATTTGTCTGGCTCTGGCTGGAAAATTGATTGGTTTCCCGTCGATGCAATACGTAACGGCGAAGCGACAGGGGTTCATTTGTGACGCAACAGATAGTTAATGAAAGAAAGTTCAACAATAAAGGAGTCAGAGTCGAATAAAATCTCATTTCAAGCTAGTTGTAATCCAAATCAGTTGCATCAAGAATCAGAGATTGTATTTCAGATACCAAGTGTTATTGAGATGAAAAAAACAAATCAGACAAGCATTGCAGGTTTTTTTGCGCCCAAGCGGCCTCGCCCAAGCGCTAACGAAGCAGCAAGTACAAGTAGTAACCCAGGTTCATCAGCTGACAGTTGCGAAAATCAAACGGATGTAGATACGCATAGTTTGCCCGATACAAGTAGAACTCAGTTAATCCGGATTCGGTTAATCCGGATCTTCGCCTAATCCGGATGAAACTGGAAGTACAAATGAGTCAGGATTGATAGAACCGTCATCGGTTAATCCGGATCTTCGCCTAATCCGGATGGAATCGCCGGTCAAATCGAATCCGGATTAACCGAGTTCTACTGTATTTCTCCTCTCACAAATTTTCCGGCAGTTATGCCAAGAAACGACAATGGAGATCAATCCGCGCAAAAAGAATGGTTTTCTCAATATAACTGGTTGAGACTAAACGATGATGGAAGCTGCTACTGTTCCTTCTGTTACTGGGCCACTACGAATAAACGTGTCAATGTCGGCACATCAACGCCATGGATATTGAGACGTTCAGCATGGAAAACTTTTCGCAAAGGAACCTCCTCTTTAGAGAAGCACAAAAATTCAGATTTACATCAACAATCTACAAATGTTCTAAACGTAAGTTTGCATAAGTGATAATTGCCACCACTGGTGGTGGTGGTAGAGTGGTATTGTGGTAGTAGCAATGTGGTACGGTATTGTGGTAGTAGCCTGGCGGCCCACCAGGCATATTAATAGCCTACAGTTAAAAGACGATCAAGTGATGAAGTTTTGTAATCAATATGCGGAGAGGCCTCGTCAAGATAAATATCAGCGCAACATATAAAAAAAATAAGCTTGAAAATTAACTGTAGGCTACTATTAAATATTATTGTTTTGTACAGATCAGCCTCAGTGATTCACACAACCGTGCACGAATTTGCAGTCGCACCCAAGAAGAGCAACGCATAAACAGGGTTGCATTATCAGCTATTTTCAGTGCTATTCTTTTCTGTGGAAAATCATGTACACCTTTACGGGGACATGGCGATGAAAAGATTTCATCCAACATCTGGAATCTCCTGAAACTCCTTGGGATTTATAACAATGAAGTAATGTCTTACCTATCATCAGATGCTTGTGATAAATACCTTTCACCAAAAATTCAAAACGAAATAATTAAAATGATCGGGGACAAAATTATCCGTCAAGTGATCTTCAACATCCGAAGTCAATCTCTGGGAGTCAATAAGTTTTACAATATTGATAAGTACGTATTTTCCATTATAGCCGATGAAACATCGGACATTTCCAACAAAGAACAATTAAGTATATGTTTCCGTTACTGCACAAGCTCTTTAGAAAGTGATGAAGTTTTCATGGGTTTTTACGAAACACCGAAAACAGATGCGGAATCACTCTATAGAATCATCAATGATGTTCTTTTGCGGTATAACCTCAACTTCAATCAATTGAGAGGACAAGGGTACGACGGAGGGAGCAATATGGCAGGGAAGGTAACCGGTCTTCAAAAACGCATTGCCGATAAAAATCATAAGGCCTTGTATTTTCACTGTAGTGGCCATCAATTAAATTTAGCTGTACGGGATGCCTGTCATAACAACATCATTGCCAGTCAAGCGATGACACTCCTAAACGCAGTTATAAATTTTATACGAGATTCACCAAAACGTTGGAGTATTTTCAAGGGAATATTGGCGACAAACTCCTTTCCTAATATAAGCAAGATGAGTCAAATCAAACCACTCAGCGATACAAGATGGGTGTTAAGATTGGACGCCTTGAACTGCTTTTTGAGCCAATATCTCTCTATTCTGGAGTTTTTAGAAGAAATTAGGAATGACATGTCACAGTCTGGGAGCATTCGCGGTCGAGCTGTTGGCCACTTGCAAAGCTTGGAAAGATTTGGCAACTACTTTGGACTTCGCTCGCTACAACATCTCTTCCAAACTATTCACCCAGTTCACAAATCTTGTCAAGGTAGGAACGTAGTAGCTGGTGATGTTAGCGGTTGGATGGAATCGCTTGTAGAGACTCTGACTGCCGATAGCTCTTCTGCAGATAATGCTACATCATTTTACGAAGAATGCAAATTATATGCTTGTGACTTGAGGTTAGATCTCCCCAAAATTCCCCGGCAGTCACGCAAGAACTTCACCGTTTCAGAAGACGAAATTGCTGTTTTCTACTCAAACGTCTACAAAAACATTCTGCAAACGGCGTCAGATGCAATCGTTAGCCGTTTCCCTTCTTCATCATACCGAATGGCATACTTGCTACGAGAGCTGCTAGAGAATCCCACAATGAAAGAAGCCGATGTTACGAAAGTAAGCAAGTTTTATGATGGTGACTGGGAACGCAAGGATTTGCTGCGAGAACACAAACAGTGGTTCGCTTGTTGCAAACGTGACAGTGATGTTGTGACAGTGAATACGCTACGTCAAAAATTCATTGCACAGCCGTCAATGGTAGATATAATGCCAAATATATATGCAGCTTTGGTAACTTACATTGTTATGCCGACTTCTTCCTGTGAAGCCGAACGTTCCTTTTCGTTATTACGACGCTTGAAGACCTACCTTCGCAGCACTCAAACTCAACAACGACTGAACAATTTGGCCGTTATAGGTAGTCATCGCGAATTGGCGGAGAAATTAAACATGGAAGAACTTGTCACGGAGTTTGTTTCCAAGACAACGACCCGCAGAAACAAATTTGGATGTGATTAATTTATAGCAAGCCGAATGATAAGGCAGACATGAACAAATTAAAGTCGAATATATTTTAATATTCAATGTAAGATCACTTTCGCCTCGCATGTAATACTTGTTTTCATTTCTATGTGATCGTTTGACATACCGCTGCAGTCTATTCGATTACACATGCGACAAAGTTATCTTCTTTTATGTTGATTCGACGTTTCATGACGTAGGCTAAACATGGTTGAATTTACTATTAGATTGAGTCATTTGTTTTAACATTTTCCATCGGTTAGGTTTTCAATTGATTAACCTATATTGACAATTTTCATAAGATAACTTAGAGCACCCCTAATTTCGTCAAATTTAAAAAAAAAATTACGCCAATGGCTGACATGAAGGCGTAAGTAATTCCACGTTGCTTATGGGTAATTCGACGCGACTTATGGGTAATTCGACGCGAGTCGAATTACCCATAAGCCCCATAAGTCGCGTCGAATTACCCATAAGCTCCATAAGTCGCGTCGAATTACCCAAATGCCCCGTAAGTCGCGTCGAATTACCCATAAGCAACGTGGAATTACTTACGCCTCATGTCAGCGTATATGTAATCTGCAGGCTTTGGTATCGTGCACGTTATAACGTCCGCGTTTTGTCGCTTCTACCTTTTATAGATCTGTGTTAAGTTTGTCGTGTATTGTTTTTTCGTTGTGATGGTCAGAAATAAAAACAAACTAAACTGATAATATTGTGAGCGTTCTCGAAACATTACCCATATAAACAAATTAAGCGAAGATTTCACGAGCGCTTGCGTGGCTGAGTGGTTAAGGCAAAGGCTATTGAATTTGGTGACACGGGTTTGATTCCCACCCTTGCCATTATTCTTTTTTTCTTTAATTATCAAGTTCAAAGCAAGAATTAAGTCTCTGGCTGAGTGCGAGAACGATTGCTATGCTGCAGTCACCTGGTTCATAGGGAAAATTGCCCAATGTTAAGGTGTTTTATCGGACAAAACACTCCATCTGCTGCAGCAAACTGCAGATTACACATAAGCGGACGGGAAGGCAACGAAGCCAATCTTTGTGTCCACCTTTAGGCATGCCTTCAAGTGTCCTGCTCTTGAGCGGTGTCGAACTATATTTTGGAACGCCCAGCCCGTGCTCCTCACCACTCGGCTATGCAGCCGACTACTAGGCTTCTAGACGGCTATAGACTACACTCTACACTATACAGGCTTATGGGTAATTCGACGTTACTTCTAGGTAATTCAATGCTACTTATGGTGCCTATGGGTAATTCGACGCGACTTATGGGGCTTATGGGTAATTCGACGCGACTTACGGGGCTTATGGGTAATTCGACGCGACTTATGGGGCTTATGGGTAATTCGACGCGACTTATGGGGCTTATGGGTAATTCGACGCTACTTATGGGGCTTATGGGTAATTCGACGCGACTTATGGGGCTTATGGGTAATTCGACGTGACTTATGGGTAATTCGACGCGACTTATGGTGCTTATGGGTACTTATGGGTACTTATGGGGCTTATGGGTAATTCGTGGGACCCCAACAGATTGTTATAGCTCACTCAGTCAAATTTTGTGTTGGTTTATTTATTTTCTAGCCTAGTTTAGGGAAATGATCGATCGTACACAAAACATTTTACACTATTAACGACTAGGTTAGGTGGCTATAGCATTTACATTTTTAATACAAAATTGTTAAAAAAGTCAAAAGTGTTGTTAAAGGAGCTTGGCCTTGCAGTAGCGCTGTTCGACTAATTTTGTTGCTTTTATTCTAAGATAAATATTAACATCATGTTATCCTGGATACTGGGTACAAAATGCGTTCTTTTTTAGCATAAGAGTCAACCTACCTAAAATTTTATTAGTGCCGCCCGCCACAGCTCTCCTTAGCGCCAAAGTGGCTCGCATGCAGAGATGGGCGTGATCTTGATCTTGAAGATCACTTTTTTTTTGGTGATCTTGATCTTGATCTACGATCACTTTTTTTTGTGTGATCTTGATTTTGAAGAACAATAAGATCAAGATCACTTTAAAATTAAAGTTTACTTCCTAGATAGAGGCATTTTTTTAAAACTTGTACTGTACAAAGTAGTTAGTGGCGACTACTAACATTAAGCCACTGCTAATCTGGTATGTGTCGAACAAAAGACGATTTAAAATCTCCATCTAATCTGGTCAGTGTTGCCATTTCAAAATTGAAAAAGTTTTCGGTGTTGGTCATAATAAATAAGTCAACTTCCGTGTACTTTATGTTGACGTATAATAAAAAATGATTTAACTTTGTTCACAATTTCCATGTGTGAATTTTAAAGAAATGTTTGCTTTCTTTGACCCAATTTTAGATGTTTCAAAAGTGTAGAATGGCGGTGTTAAAAAATCTGGACTCTAGCTGACTTTGGTCATGTAAAGTGGTTTATTGCAGCAAATCAACCAGACCAAGACTTGTTTACGGTCTGAGTATGAAGCGGTTTGTTTGACCACAAACCTCTGGAACTTTTTTGATAGCAGACAACAGTATCAAGGTTGCCAGATGGGTAAATGGTGCAATAAACATTGACATAACACAGTGAAAGTTAAAACAACTTAGTAACATGAATAAAAACTCCAACATAAACCAGACAAAAATTTGGTAAAAAATGATGCAGTTAAACTTTATATTATTATTTATTTATTATAAATAAAAAGCATAAAACTAATTGCTTTTTCAGTAGGCTACTATTGTAATTAACCTCGGCCTTGGGGTGACGTTGCGATTCTACGCAAACTACGTCAACAATTGATAGGCCTAATAGCAACAGTCACTAACTCATTACAATTCTTAGGCCAGCGATCGAGTAGTTAAAAGTAAGCAATACCAACTATATACCTTTACCCGGGTTGCTAATATACAGTATAGTAACTATTTTTTGCAACATCATTGACCAAAAACTTCATTTTTTTTCAAGTACACAAAAAGTGATCTTGAAAGTGATCTTGATCTTCAAGATCACGATCTTGATCTTCAAGATCACTTAGTTTGGTGATCTTGATCTTCAAGATCACCTATTCTTGGTGATCTTGATCTTCAAGATCACCAATACTGGTGATCTTGCCCATCTCTGCTCGCATGCAAAAAAGGTTGGTGACCCCTGATCTATAGTATTGACTGAATTGCTTCTTCTGACTGAAAAAATTCTTGTTCAAAAAAGAGCTTCCACAAAATGTTGATGGAAGCCTAAATTTATTAAGCAATGTCTAGCCCTAAAGCCTAGCAAATTTGTGAAAATGTACCGGTACTATGTTAACTAATTTGCGTTCATATTCATTCAAAGCTTGTCACACCAGTGTTGAAGCCCGATAAGAGCATTGTCTGTAATGTTTTTTAGATCATTGTCATCACAGGAAAGACTAAGGGGCTAGTGCTAGTTGGTGAGGATGTGCTGCATTGTCTGATTGTCTAAGCCACAATCTCACATTGTCAGGAGTCATGTGCCTTTATATAATAGGCTACTGTGTTAAGATTCTGAACATATCCTGTTCTCACATAACAATCAAGTAAGTTCTTCACAAATCAAGTCTGTGTTATGAAGTGCACTATGTGACTAAATTGTTACGATACGCTACTTACACTGACGGAGCAAAGTTTTCACAAACTTAGTTCCTTTTCATAAACTTTGTAGACTGCTCTGTGACAGTCATTTTGTGCATAACTTGCACTGTTTCAGTAGAAAATTTGAATTGGCTTTGACATGAAACCAAATATACTTTCTTTTGAAACTATTTTCACACTTCCGAAGGCTTAGTCTACTTTAAGCATGCTAAACTATCTTAATCAAAAGCTACTCCAAGAAAATTGGCCTTGTCGACTACTACTATGAGTCATGAGTTCGTAGGACTAAAGGTGAAAGAATGTCACGAACTTTTCAGACTGACCGCGATCCTACCAAATAATTTTGTCGTAAACAACATGAAATGTGTCACGTGACTGTGACGTCAAGTGCGTAAAGAACGTAAATCGGACGTGACGTACGATTTGAGATAAACAACTTTCGGCGTGAGGCGATAAAAATTGTTTCCATCATATATTATTTTTATAGCTGGCTTGGAACAAAATACGCTTACAGTAACTAGCTGCAAAAGATGATAGTGGTTTACTTTTCGTAGCATAAGTCATGGAATAGCCTACAATGCCTACATAGATAGTAGGCTAGTTAGTCTTGATAAAGAGGGAAATCCAAGGAGTGGCTATTCTTTCAAACCAAGGCCCAAAGTAATTTTAAGTACGGTAACTGAAATCTTTCCAGGGGTTGGTGAAAAATCATTTCCATACGGTTACCGAAATCGACAGAGTGAAGTTTTTTGATTCTTAAATTAAACAAGAGTTAAGACAAAATAAGTTAGGCTATACAATTTGGAAGAACATTAATTAGGATTATGCAGATGTGCACTGTTGTGTCACGATTAGTCTAGTCTACTTTCATTCTAGGTTTCCAGCATTTATGACACTTATCCGAGGTAATGCAACAAGACGTCTTTTCGAACTGCGGAGTAGGCTAAGCTACTTCTATTTACAAGGGAAAGAATCACAATGTTTAAACGGATCCAGAGAACAAAAAGTTTATTACAAGAGTGACCTAACTTATTTATGCTAATCTGACACTTCAGAAGTAAACAACTTCGACACTTCAGAAGTAAACAACTTCGACACTTAAACAAATTATGCTATCTTTCGTTGTAGGCTAAGTAAGGTTTCATGTGGCCTAAAATTTCACTTCTGCTTGAGCATGATGTCATTTTAGCCTAACCGAGACTTAGGCTACCGGTCACGTTGTTCCTCGGTTATTGACTTTTTCAGGCTGCGTGGGAGTGCGCAAGCTATAGCCTACTATAGTGCAGGCCCGCAACCAGCAAATATTTTCGGGGGGGGGCATTTAATTTTTATCAAAGAACATACATTGAAATGATGCATTGTGACATTTTTATGTTAATGTCCACGCCCATTGATAAGGGACAAGAGTGTGTGGCACTACCATGTTACGGTTCAGTGGTCATAACTTATGTCAATCGCGTTTTTGTTTAGTAGGCCTACAGCATTAAAGGAAACTAGCCTTTGTAACCTTTTCTCATTTAGCTATGACTACCCAAGGAAGAAAATTACGATAATACAGTAATGTGTTCAGTCGATTACAAATAAAATACAACATCTGTAGGCTACGAACTGCATTGGCAGGACTGGAGTCATAAATTAGGAATTAATAACATATATTTACCTCAACATAAACAAACAGATACATATGAGTAGCCTAAACTCAACATGGTAATTACAAATTACAATCCTGAAACATTTTGTTGGCTCAACAAGTTTTTATGTTTGTAGGCCCAAAGAAGTTGACTTTGCAAACGCAAAAGGACATTTTAATTTAGAGCATAATGTCTAACTTTCTACTTGATTTGGCAAGTTCGTTTAACACTAATTCCGCGCTTGGAATTTGAGTACGATGAGGATTTGAGTATAATGAGGATGCCAGCCTAATTTATCGAACAAAATCGTTAGCATGGCTTCCAACCAGCGTAGCCTACTTTCGGTTTCGATAGTCTACACTCAGTGGCGTAGCCAGAAAAAAAAATTTGGGGGGGGGCAAATATTTGATGAATTGAAGAGAACGACAATTTTATGTAAGCCATCGCCATCTGATGTGCAGTGACGTATCTTAGAGCGTGCCAGAGGCACGCGTATTCTAGGGGGTCCGAGGGCTTGCTCCCCCGAAAAATTTTTGAAAAATTACACTCAAATAATGGATTATAGCACTTTCTGGAAACACTTTTAGGGTAATATTTGTATGAAATTTACTTGCAGATAAACAGCTATTAACTTTTTAAAGGTAGCTCTTACATACGAACGGGCAAAAACTGAACTGCGGCTAAAATTAGAGAACACCAAAAACTCAGCTACACAAAAACTCAACAAAGTAAGCCATTCTGAAATTGCTTCTACAAATTAGTTAAAAGAAACGTAAGTCGCGTAAATTTTGCGCGAATTTCGATTTGCAAAATTTATTGGTGTCTTTCTGTGTGTCTAAAACATGTCCTTGGGGGTGTTAATAGCCAGATGTCTTGGAAAACGTTTTAAATTTCTACAAACTGTATTATATTTTCAACAAAGGGCTCAACTTCGGAATCCAAAGTTTGAAACTTGGGAGGGGCATGGCCCCTTTCGCCCCCCTGGCTACGCCTATGTCTACACTCTACAGTATGGCTGTGTCTATTCATAGTACATTTCATACTGCATAGAACGCTTAAAAAATTTTCAAAAAATTTTGGGGGGGGCAAATGCCCCCAATGCCCCCCCCTGGTTGCGGGCTTGCAGTATAGTGTTCTCAGCTTTTCTGACCATCAAATCAAAAAGCAGGAACCGTCATGTTGATTTTAGAAGCGGCATTATTTCTCGCAGTGGCTAGCGGTTGGAGAAAAACAATTCGGACTATAGGCTACATCCATCCATCCCGTTGAAACTATAGGCTATGATGCGTATTATTTCATTTTTAGTTCTTTACTTGTTTTTGATCTCTGTAGCCTACGTTCGGTAAATATTTGTCAAACTTTTTTGCCTTTTATTGCAAGCACCAAGCATATTTTTGAGTTTTTCCGAATTTAAGTTGTAGCCTACGCGAACATTGCACGCATTTTCCGAAAGGTTGAACCAGCGTTGCTTGAACATGGCGTTTTCTCGTTCATGAATCAAGAGCATAACCAACTGAGTTGCTGCCTAATCCAAAAAGATTACAATAGAGCAACGATAGAGCAAAAGCCTGCTTAATGCTCTGGGCTACGGCCGTGTGACCAGGCCCGGATTAAGGTCAAATGGGGCCCCTGTGCTAATGAATTTTATGGGGGCCCTTACCAGCTTACGTGGAGCGTAATGAAAGTAAGCTGGTTTCACTTGCAAAGGAAAACGAGCCTTGCTTAGATAAGTTAGATAACTTTGAAATAGCACGTGATCGATGATTAAATAAGCATGTGCAAATTAAGTCAACAATGTTTACGTTATAATGGATGCAAAATCACACACATTAAATCAACGAAACCGTGCAAGGGAAAACATTGTAGCAAGGGACCACTGTTAGTACTGCACACTACACTGCAAATTGCAATGAAAGATTATTCTGAATTTCTATTCTAAACTGCTCTTTCATTCACTACTAACTACCAATAGGATTTAGAAAACTAACATGAAATTCAGTCGAACGACTTTTTTCTGGCTTTCTTTGCTGCAAAGTCTGTAAGGATAGCATCAAAATTGGGAAGTCGCAGTTTATCACACTCTACGCTTAGAAGGCAGTTTATCACACTCTATGCTGAAAGAAAAATTTTTTTCAGCAAAAATTTGTTATTTTATTTATTTCATTTTTAGGAAAAGTGGGGCCTTCTGTCTGCGGGGCCCCTGTGCTTTAGCACACCCTAGCACAATGGTTAATCCAGGCCTGCGTGTGACACACGATGAAGAAGAAGATCCAAAATGATCAAATTTAACGACATGTTTAAAAAACATATATTTTCGGATGTTGGAGTTATCGGCCGACTACAGAACTTTTCTCTTGGTGTATCAGAAAAAACGTGGACTGAGATAAAAAAAAAAAATGACAGGAAGCGGATGCGGATGATAGCGGATTGTGGAACCCGTAGGCTACGTCTTGGAAGACCCGTATGTCTTGTTGTTTGAAATGCAGGTCGTCGTTTACTTAAAGCTGGTGTAGCCTACTTCGTGACTGCTTTGGTATAGGCTACCTTCGGACACGGCGTGCTTCGCCAGTTCGCCGGGCAACAGCAATCGAACGGCAGTCTGGATTTCGCGACTGCTGATGGTCGCTCTCTTGTTGTAGTGAGCCAGACGGGACGCTTCAGAGGCGATGCGCTCGAAGATGTCATTCACGAAAGAATTCATGATGCTCATCGCCTTGCTGGAGATTCCGGTGTCCGGGTGGACTTGCTTGAGCACCTTATAGATGTAGATGCTGAAACTTTCCTTTCGCTTTGCGCGCCTCTTCTTCTGCTTGTCGGCAGGTGCAGTTTTCTTGACAGCTTTCTTGCTTCCCTTGCTTGCGGACGCCATTTCGCTAGTTTGCTCAAAAGACGAGTGAAAAATAAATTGAATTGTAGGCTACGTTAGCTCAATGGTAACGAGCCCGACTTAAGATCAAGTGACGCTGATTCGACTCTTGAGCAACACATTTTCAGGATTGCTCTCCATCCAGCGGCACCAAATGGATGGAATAATTCTCCGGCACGGAACACTGCCAATCTCGGTAACCAGCCCTCATCATCGTCGTCGTGTGAGCCTCTGGGACCAAGGGTCTATCCTTTTAACACCCCAGATTCGCGATGTTCCCGGACAACACTGGAAGGCTATTAGAGATCATCCAGTCTTTGGTTTCATTACCCATGAAGCGCAGACCTTCCACTCCGTTAAGTGGCTTGAAGATGGTAAGGTTACAGTCATTGATGATGTGGTCTGCAGTCTGTTTCTCGGCACCACACGCACATGATGAGGAAGAGGCCATTCTCCATTGGTGCATAGTTGAGCGGAACAGCTCGACGGCTGAGGCGCACCCATGCCTGTCTTTGTAGTGTCGGCCGATGGGGCGTGTGTCGGCGTCAAGATGAACTAATGGAGTCTGCTGGTGCTTGACTTCCATTTGTGGTCCGCACAAGTAGCCGCAGAGATGTCTTATTCATCATCTTCGTTGATCAGAAGTTGAGCGGCTGGCACAAATGGGTGTCTTGATTTCAGTCGACGGGGTGCTCGTTTGGAGGAGCAGAGATCTTGTGGTGGAGAAGATGGTTAGGCTCCAGTGCCTTCTTCGCGACGAAGCTCAGCAGGTTGGATGATAGCGAGAATGGAGAGATTGTTTAATGTTGTAGGACGCAGGCATCCGGTCACTGTGCGCAGTGTCGATGTTGTGGACAAGGGCAAAGCTGCTATACGCAAAGTGTCAGCCCTCGCCCCCAGCTGAAGCCTGCCAGGCGCTTGAGTAGCGCGGGATGTCAGTTTCGTGCGCAGTGACACCAAATGGTGACGGTAGGTATGCGAGCGATCTGTCTAGTGTCACCCCAGGATACCTTGGTTCTAGGCAGTACAGAGGTTTTTCATTGTTCTAAACATCTAGCTCACGATCAGCTTTCCTATTGTGGAGGTGGAAAGCTGTTGCCACAGTTTTGATTTCGCTGAGTTTTAGTCGCCAGTTCTGGAGATAAGCTGCAAGGGTTTTTATGTCCTGGCAATGGAACTTGTCAAGCCTCTACAAGTATGCAAAATAAGGGCCGTTGCGTCAAGAGCCTCTACAACAAGTATGCGAAACTACCAGGAATAACCTATCAAGGCTTTGTCAGTTCGAGGACAAAGATTCAAAACAAAACCAGCTGAGGATGTGCCTTGCCATCCGTGAAATACAGCAAAACAAAAAACCCTGTCCAATCTTTAACCAACCTGAAAGTAACAGTATGAAGTGATTTTATTTATTAAAGCAATTATCTCCATCAAGTTTTCAACATTTTTGTCACAAACGTAGATTTTAACATTCCGCGTGGCCTACTGCAACACAACAGAAAAAAGATTTATCATAGGCAAAGCAAAGCTTTTCTTACCATTCTTGAATATGTCCATAACGTCCATTTGGTAGCTAAATTGCAAAACCACTGGGGTCACTAAAAACGACAAATCGTTCCATGCTATCAGTGTTACCAGATGTTTTTCATTTCTAGCAGAATTGCCAATAGCTTAATAATCAGTTTTATAATTGTATGCTAACGGTTACACGAAATTTGTCTAAACCCACAATACGACCATATTTAGCAAGTGTACTCTGACTGCTATCAAGAAGAGCAGATCAGCCTTCAGTCAATTTTAAAGCTTACATGTTATTATGGACTGCATAGACAGGTCGCTATGGTTGTAACCTAGTAGCTAAGTGTACAGTGTACAAACAAGTACAATAATATCTTATATTTTTCAATAAAAACAAAAAACACTTAGACTTAGAGTGGGTTCGATGCCACAGGTCCATTTGCTACAACAAATAAATGTCGTCCTGATAACAAGCACTAAATATTCTTATATCCCTTGTTCTGCATACGATTGATGACCAAATATTGAATTAGCAACACTGAAATTTATGTCCGAACTCGAAAATCTTCTGTTCCTCCATGGCTTAAAAGTTTCCTCCAACCACCGCCCATGTTGATAAGAATATTTCCAAGAGTGAAGTGCTCCTCCTGTGAGCTAAGGAAGCTCTTCGGACTCCTCGCTATCGGAGTCTATATCCACTGAGCTGGACTCACTATCATCACTGTAGCTTCCGATTCCAGGGAGCACCCCCACGCACTTCCTAGCTGAAGGGTAAACCACCCTATCACTACTAGCCAGTTCGGTATTCGAGTGAACATTTGCAATTTTGTTTTCAAGTCGCTCTGTTGATGTTTTCATGTCTGCTTCATCTATAAAAATAATAAAATATCTATCACAGTACAGTACAACACATCAAAGCTGCCTCTGTGCAAGCTGTAAGGATGTAATATGATGCTCAAATTGTAGCCTAATGGAATAAAGTGCTATGACCAAATCAAAGTGGCAAATTTAAAGAAAATTTATCGGAGCCAGGTCTTGATTATATCACTTACAACCATACTTGGTGGTATGATGGTTTTGGTGTTATAAAGTCGCTTAAATGTGACTGCATACAGTATACTTAGTTATTTATGCACGCACTATTACAAAAAGTAAAGATTAAGTAACTGTACAAACATATCCACCTTTGTTATTGTTGTCAGAAGTAATACTTGTATCTGATGTGGAGTTTCTGAAAAAAAAGAAAGAAACAGTTTATTTTAAAATAACTTCAATTTTTTGTAACAATGCTTGCAGCGTTGGCCTGATGTATACGAAAGCAAAAGTAGAAACACACAAGTTGTTTTATTTCTTCGTTGATTTCACTGTTACTTTCTTTCTGCTTTGAATTTCGCATTCATCAGATGTACGCTGAAGTATTGCCAGAAAAGATACTAGTCCTGACGAACATTCACACAAACATCAGTAATGGTACAAGAAGTTACAATTAAAAAATGTATAACATTGTTCCATCATGGAGCAATGTTATACATTTTTTAATTGCAACTTCTTGTACCATTACTGATGTTTGTGTGGCCTGCATCAACTATTGCCTTATGATAATTTAATTTTAAAACATGATTCGTTGTGAGAATAAACAAATGCACTATTAGAGTTGCTAAAACTCATCAAACGATGTAGTGGACTGTTGTTTCAAAATGGCAGAAACTATTTTCTAGTAGTAGCTAAGTGTAAGTGTCACACACTAATAGTACAAAGATTTATTCTCGCTTTACAATCGCCTGAAGACACCCAGACAGAAAATTAGTCGTTTTTTTACATTGATTCAACGTCTGGAGACGTAATGTAATCTAAAAAACGACTGATTTACTGTCTGGGTAGGCGTGTTATACCATATTTGTATGAGTTCTAACCACAGAAGCAGAACAGGCCAAAGTGCAGTAAAAGACGCAACACTGTTTTCAAATTTAATTTAGAAGGTCGGAGACATGACTCTTTTTCCAGCGAATTTCCTCTATCAGGCAAAAACTAATGAAGATGTGCTGGTCAAGATAAATCAAACCAGAATTCTCACCTATATGATAAAAAAGCACATCATAAAAAAATACTTTGGCCAAGTCATAAGGAAATAAAAATTATGCACACTGCTTTTTGTGGCAACATTATTGGGAACGTGCACGTAAAAAGTAGCATTTCACTTTTTCGATAGCTTCAGTCAAAGATCAACTTCATGCCACAACCAAGAAAATTTTAAATACAGTTGCAGACAGAAACATATGAAACGAACTGCAAGAATGACTGGAACCAGGAATATTTGTTATAGTTTGTTATACAAAATATATTTGTTATACAAAAAAGTTTACAATTTTTTTTCTTCTGAAAATTTTTTATTTCTATCGAAACTTTACAGCTTACCTTTTTCTTTTAACTGCCACTTTTATCAAATCTGACTGGTTCGTTTTCCGTTTGCCAAAAACAGTGCTTTGTGTTTTGGGTACTTTCTTCAGTTCTGGGTTAACTTGTTCACCAAGATTACGCTCTGCCACAGCTTTGTAGAATAACATTAAGAAAAAACTTTCAAAATTTAATAAGTTAAGTTACTATATGTGGTATAATACAAATTAATACATATGTTTTCCAATACGATTCTAGGAATCTAGGCACGTGAAAATTAAAGAGCAAGGTCATGTTGATCCAATTTTTCGGACCATAAGAGTCGGTTCATCATGAATTAGTGCCTCAGGGTGAAGTAGTGAATTCACATTTCTACTAATTTTCTACAGGTTCTCATTCACCTTCATCGCCGAGCTCGACGCAGCAGGCAATATGGAGTGACAACTCATGGCTTCTGAGCCATGACAGTGCACTCGCCCACAACACCATCAGTGTGAGGCAGTTCTTGTTCAAAACAAGTTGTAGCCTGAATATATCTCTCCTGCCCTTCATATTTCCCAGATATGGAACCGTGCGACTTTTTGCTTTTTGTCAGACTGAAATTTTTTCTCAAAAAAACTCGTTTGTTATCTCCAGAACAAATCAAGATCTCAGTGATGGGGGAGCAGAATGACCTTAAAGAGAATGAATTTGCTAAATGTTTCCGGGGATGGCAGGGTTGAATGCAAATGGGCATTGAATCGGAGGGGAACTACTTTGAAGGGAACAAATTGTAATTTATTAAAAAAAACTACATAACAGTTCTTATAACTTTATTCACATTACTTTGTTTGTCATATATCGTATATCAAAGCGACAGTTTTGTTATGATAGTTTTATGTCAGAACGATCAAAGGATATTTTAAATTCCGCTAATTCTTTCTTTATCTCATCATTTTTCTTCCGTTCCAGTTGTGAGGATTGCTTTGCCACTTCATCCAAAAAATTTACCTCATCCTTATCCACTCCACGAAATTGATTTTCTAAAAGGAAAAAGCAGTTTTTTCAAACTATGGTGATGATGAGTGACTTCAAACTTGACGAAAATACATGTGAATTGCTGTAAGGCTACACACTTTCAAAACAATTAACACACGACTGAACTAAAAACTTTTTCTTAAATCCAGCGACGGCTTCAGTTTATTTAAAGAATTTGTGGGGATTATTTGGGTAGGCAGTTTTTGTGTTTACCTTCCCATACCCATGCAAATGAGAAAGTTTCAGTGAGGTAAATGTAAATTAGCTGATATTTTGCAGGTATAGCTATATAGCGATATCTAGCAACTTTAGTTGATACATTTTCGCTGAGACTTCATTTGATCAACCACTATTGTTATTGCTAATGATGAAACGCCATTTTACAAATGTTTTATTTTTTTGCCGAGACTATTATAAGCTAATTCCTTTGAATATACAGATGCGCTGTGAGATTTTAGAAATGTCCGAAAAAGGCTGTCTCCGAATTGGATTCTCCAAATAGTAGTAGATAGACCGTGAAAAGATTACTATTAGTAGTCATATATGTCAACACTCAAAAATAGCATACTGAATTTGTGGGCTTCTTCAAACTCAGACTGTTTTTTATCTTTTTGTTCTTGCAAGCGTTCATACAAAGATCGTGGATCATAAACTTCCTCAGGTGCTTCTGCATTCAAAATAACAAAAGGCTTGTTACAAAAGCATGCAAAAACAACACAACCACTGAGCCAATATCAATGTAATTAAACAGCATGTGCCTAGACAACAAAACTCTAAGACTGCAACAAAGTTCTTGCATCAGAATATTGTCTGGGATTATTAATAGCCTATAAAATACATTCTACAACACACTTAGAAGGGGATGTGGGCTACTTAACATATACATATATCAGCATAAAAACAGCTAAGAGTGATCTTTCTGCATAATTACTGTATTTGTGATCATCAATGTAATTGCTTCAACTTCACAAATTTGCAAATATTTTGCAATTGAAAACAATTTAAAGGAAAAAAAATTAACACAACTTGTGTTACAAGTTTTATCTTTTCATGTTAACTATGTGACTTGTTTTCTGGTTCTCAATTACGTTTTTAGAAAAACTCCATCGTTTCTGAAAGTAACAAATGACATCCTGACTTTCAAGCGGCATTAAAATAAGTATTTCAACAAAAAGTGCTTTTATCAGGGTCACCGTGTTGTTACTGTCATCACATTATTAACCAACTATTTTTTACGGTTCATTTTATTAGGCGGAAATTATTCTGCCAGAATGGTGTTTGCCTGTTTGGACACAATGTGGAATTAAAAGAGCAATCACAAAATGTGCTATTATAATTTTGATACACACAACAATACCGCTAAATTATTACACGCGAGTAAGAAAATAGCTCTCTAATAAAAGAAAAGTATATTCATATAGCCTAACTAAAGTTAACAAATATAATAATTGTGTATTATTTTGTTATTTTTTGATGTTATTTCGTTGTTGTTGTTCGTTATTTGTGCATTTGCAGTTTGTGTATTATTTTGTTGTTTTGTTTTGGATATGGACAGCTTTGTCTGATGCAAATAAATTATTATAATACGATTTTCAGGGGCATTACTAACAAGCAGAAATTTTCCAGGGTAAATGGGCACATTGTCCGCAGAAGTAAAGAATTATTGCTGATGTAAAAAAGGTAGAAATCCAATCTTGGCGTCCATGCCATATTGTGCAACATATAGCAATGAAACCGAGTGGAGTAACAGGCACTTTAAGATAATTTACCAAAGCAAAAAATCAATCAGAAAATATGAAGAATTGTCTTGAAAATAAAATCCTGGTTATGCCTACAATGCACATTGCACAACTATAGAAAAGTATTGCCTAAATCAGAGGTGACGAACCTGCGGCCCGCATGCGGCCCGTCAAAGAATTTTGTGCGGCCCGCAAACAATTTGACATTCGCTCATGCATTAAAGACAAAAGACATCTCAAAGCTGTTTTATGCCTTCAGTGGTACACCTTTCCTTTGCTATTTTCTTGCCCTAAAGTCCAGTGGTTCCCAATCGGGGGAGAATTCCCCACTAGGGGGGAATTTGGCAATTTTCAGGGGGAATTTGGTTTTAGGATTGTAAACCTTTTAAGCCTAGTAAGTTGGCTTAGATTAGAGCGTTAAAGAGGAAATTATTATTAGATTAACTCCCGATTATTTAAGCAACTGTGCACTGACAATCTGACATGGGTGCAATCCATCAAGTAGGCCTACTTCTGTTTCACGCAAATACTAGATGGCTTTTAAGAGGAAACGTAACCAAACGAGTGTTTGAGCTCATAGACGAGCTTAAATTATTTTTTGACCTTTAAATAAAATTGAAATTTGTTTCATTGCTGAATGATGACAGATGGATTAGATTCTTTGCTTATTTGGTTGATATGTTTGGTCCATTGAATAAACTAAATCTACAAATGCAAGGAAAAAACGCCAATATACGGTATATATATATTCAATTGCCATCTCTGTTTAAAGCAGATTGCTCATCAACATGGGTTATCTGTATCGATGAGCCATTGACATATTGATACAATGGGAATTTACAAACTGTAGGCTACTGCTTCCATGATGGTTCAAGGAAGGTTGGAAGAGAGTGATTGATTTATGTCATCGTCATTTGGAGATTGTTTTAAGGTACTAGAAGGCTCTGCTGTTTTCTTCTCGAGGGGAGTACGTTTTGTCTGGCCTCTACATTTCGACCAGCCTGGTTTGGGTGGCCCTTCCAGGAGTAGATACCAGTACCGTTCAGCACTTAAAAATGCTTTTGGAAGCTTTCACCAGCAAGCTTGATAATAGTTGAAAGAGAAAAGTTAGAATGAACAATTAAACATGTTCCCATATTTAAAGAATTATCATTGGTGCTGGTTGTTGATGGCAAAGAACAAGTTCTTTCAGAGTTGGAAAAAGAATTGATTTTGCAACATCTCACAGGATTAGAATTAGAACTGGAATTCATTCGATATTTTCCTGAAATTTATGACGATGAGGTTGATTTAATACAAAATTCATTCACATTGTTGATGGAAAAACTTCCCGATAAATTGCAGGATGAATTTTTAGAACTCAAAACGGATTCTTGCGCAAGAGACTTATTCAGGAAAGATATCAATCACAGGATTTTGGCCATTGATGTCTAATTCCTATCCCAAAGTGGCAAAGAAAGCTACTCGAAGTATCCTTCCGTTTAACTTATCTATGCGAATCAGGTGTTTCAACTCTTGCAAATGAAAACAAAACAAAGAAACAGATTAGACGTGTAGAATGATAATCGTTGTGCTCTTTCCAATACTCTTCTACGACGTTCATGAGTTATCGAAAAAAAAAATCACAAGATTCACACAGACTGTTAAATGCATTGACTCTTAGAATTTTGAATGCCTATTGCCCATTCTTTGAATAAAATACTTTTCAGCTACGTTCTTCTTTAATTAAAGTATTTTAGTTTGAAAAGGAATATTGCCAGCTAAAAAGCTTATTACTAGTGAAAATTTAGTTTATCTTCCAAAACTTAGATTAAAATATTAATGTAAACGAGTTTTTAACAAACTAAATTTATAGGGGATTTAGATTTGAATATCGACTAAAAGGGTCCACCGGATAAAAAATGTTGGCAACCACTGCCCTAAACACTAACTTTCAGGGTTTAAAGTTAGAAAATAGGAAAGCTATAAGGTAAAGGTGTGAAAACACTATTCACCAATTTTGATCGATTCCAATCTATGACGTCATGGAATTTTGACGATTAAAAAGTTGTGTGGCCCGATAACTCATGTGTAATTGACAAAGTGGCCCGCGACAGCAAAAAGGTTCGTCACCCCTGGCCTAAATGAATCTATAAAGCCATAAAACAGTTTATAGTTATTTTTACATGATTTCATTGCTGTGTTGATTGATTGATTGAATCTTTATCCTCGGACTGGGAAAGCTTCTTGCAGAGCTTAATCCTGGCAGTTTCGCATACTTGTAGAGGCTTTGAATCACTGACGCAGGCCCGGTCACCGAGATTGACAGAGTGAAGTTTCCGATTGTTGAAGTCTTGTTGCCGGGGAACTATTCCATCCATTAGATGCCGCTGAATGGAGAGCAGTTCTTAACGTGCGTTGCTCAAGCGCACACCCCGAGAGTCGAACCAGCGCCGCTTGATCTTGAAGCTTCTTCGTTCCAGAAGTGACGCGCTAACCAATTGAGCTATCGGGGCGGATATTGTTGTACAATATAGATGCCAAGACCGAATTTTTCCCTTTTTTACAGTGGCTACATCGGATTTCAGCCTTTAATACATCAGCATTAATTCTTTGCTTCTGCAGACAATGCGCCATTTTAAGCCAGGGAAGTTTCTGCATTTCTGCTTTTTAGTGATGCCCAATTTTCTGAGGTCCTTGAAAAAAATGGTCGCAAATACACGCATGGACTATACCTAATTACCTACCTATATTAATAGTCTCATATAACCAAAATGTAATCCATTTCTGATCCAAATGGCCTTCTAGCAACATAATCTCACACAACATTATACTTTTCTTGATGTTTGCTAACAAAATAAAAGATATCTTACCTTTTGGATCTTCAGGTTTCCGTACACGTTCCCATTCTTCTTGTCGTTTTTTGCGTTTTTCTTCAGCGTCACTTTCACTAATAAACTTATTCATGCTAAAAGTAAACACAAGTAGGATAAGTGAATAAAGAAATAACAGTTAACCTCTGAAGTACATGTAGCTCCACACAGAGTGAAATTTACATGACTTTTGACTCTTTTTTTATTTGTTTAAAAATAATGTCTAAAAAGACATTATTAAAAGATAACTACGGACAGCGGCCAGTGTTTCGATCTTTCGATCTCTTCAGCGTGGTAAAATGAAAGTGAAAAGTTGTCTTGAAAAAATGGTTTCTGAGAGTGATGTAATAAGCCAATGAGAATTGATTTAATTTTTGATTTCAGACTCCAGCGAAACGTAATTTTACTGCCAATTAGAAGATGTGACTTTTTTGACATGACCTACATGTACTTGAGAGGTTCCCTTAGCTAACAGCGTAACAAAGGTGAATTCTTCGCTAAGAATGGATAGGAGTACCAGTACCTACTCCTACACTAATCAACGCAATTTAGTACAAGTCTTACCTCACAATGACTGGCTTTGATCTCTGAGTAATATTGATAAGGCAAGGTTGGTTACAAAATTAGATTAGGAGTACGGTAGGCTAAGTTTTGGTATTACAGTAAGAAAAGGCCTAGGGAACCTGAACTTGCAACCAATAATCGGGTAGATGCAGTATCCTGCTTTCCAGCGATAGTAAAATTGTTAAAATCTGATCAGAAATGAGAAAACTGCAGCACATTTGGTGAAGGCACTATGAACGTTTTAAAATCTATATCATATCCATTCCACTTCATCACTTATTCCGCGATTTTTCACCCTTTTCCTTCTTCCCAAAAGTAGTTGCGCTTTTTTGTGCAACGTCACATCGTCTGATGACGTCAATGACCAAAATGGCCGATTCAGTAAGAAAACCGAAAATTCTATGAGTGAGACTGAAGACAATGAACCTACTTGCTCTTCATCACTTTTGCTCACATGACACGCAAATACAAATCTAACGAAAAAAGCTTAGTGAAACGTTTGACTCATACGCGCCGACTTCCGGGGGGCCGATGCCCCCCATAAATTTATGGTTGAGGGGCAACAAAAATGGCTATTACAAGTGGTGTTTCAAAGATAAAATACTTCGCGATCAAGAGATTTAGATCATTTAACCAGCATTTCTTGAATTGGGGTAAATTTGCCCCTGGGGGTAAATGAGCTACCAATCAAAATCCACATCAGTTAACAGAACAGAAAAAGCAACGAGCAAAAAATAATGTTTTTTGCTGAAGCAACCCAAGTTCCTGAAGCAATAATCCAAGAAGAATTTATAGAATTAACAAACGATCCTTTTGCAAAAGATGAGTTTCACTCTTGCAACCTAGAGAAGTTTTGGCTTAAAATGCAACATTACTATCCAAGGATAGGCATTCAAGCTCTGAATCTTCTGGTTCCATTTTCTTCAACTTACCTATGCGAATGCGGCTTCTCTGCATTGCTTACTATCAAATCTAAAGCAAGAAACCAACTTAATGTTGAATCTGATATTCATTGTGCACTACTTTACCAAACATTGAACAACTCGTTTCCAAAAAGCAAGCGCATCTGTCGCATTAAATATAACTGATGTAGGCAAATTTTTTTTTTTTTGCTTTTTAATCAATGAGCGCCATTTTACATATTAGGGGTAAGTATGATAAGCATCTTTGTTAAAAGGGTAAAACATACAAAAAAGTTTAAGAACCACTGATTTAAACTGACTTAAAGAATGCCGAAAGCGAAAAAGCCTACGTTGCTCTTGCCCGCTAAAACAGCAGCTGATCACATGGCTTTCTCTGGCACGTAAATTACTACTGAGATGCGCACGGCACGCACGCTCAAAGTCACACACTGTTTATCTTCCCGCGCGTGAGGAGCAACTTCAAAGTCAAAACAGGTGGTAGCAAAAAAGCAAATGCGAGGTTGAATGTTTATTCTCATTTCACAAGTTACCAACGTCCGTTAGATTTTTTGTGACTTCAAACATGAAAACGATTTTAGCAAACTTTATCGAGTTGAAACTACGACACAACGAACAATTACGTGAATACAGCTTGAAGAAAAAAAATCATTTAAATTTCTAAACTGTCATTTGTGTTTTGCTTCAATAAGCACTGTGTTGATGTATTGTAAAAATTTATACATCTCATACACTCATCATTCACCAACATACACTCATCTATATAGCCTACACTCCTGCACTACCGTATATAGGCTACTCGAGTATAGGTCGATCTAGTGTAGAAGTCAAACCCTAACTTTTGAGCTGAAAATCGATGATATTTCCTTCTCCCGTGTATAAGTCGAACAGCTTATTCCCGACACTAAGATTCGATGGTTCATCTAGGATTCTAGGTATTGGCATTGACATACGGTATGGAAATTTCAAAGTAGATCGTAGAGTAACTTACACTGCTGGAATAATCACGTAACTATCCATGGGATTATTAAGTAAACCAGCTAAATTAGACAGGCTATTTTCAACGAGATTTTTCCACTGTGATTCAGCAGAACGCATTGTTTTGTCAAAGGGAAAATCACTTGCGAACATCTCGACCTATACTCGAGTATAGGCTATATGGCAGTGACGTTCGGTGGCTTAAACCATTGGGAAAGCAACTTGGAAATATGGTGCAGCAAGGTAGTAGACACGAGGGGCGTAACCGTCGGGCGAAGCCCGAAGGCGTGTTGCCGAAGGCAACACTTCCAGCGGGGGGTCTGGGGGGCCTCCCCCAGAAAATTTTAAAAAACACTTCCAATTTGGTGCGCTCTGAGAGCATTTCCAAAACAAAATCTTCGGACTTTCCCAGTCCGAGGATAAAGATTCAATCAATCAATCAAACTGGGACTAGTCTAGAATGTTGGCTGCTTTTTTAGACTGAGCACAAAAACTTATTGTCAATGTCATCTGTAAGCATTTACGACATGCATTGGACTGGTGCACTAGTAAAGAGCAAATAATTAGCCTATAAATTAAGCTAGTCCATTCTTGAAGAACACTAGTATGTTTGCTCTGAACTTGTGATGTCAGTCTATTGACCCAAAGAATTTGAAAAACACTTGTGCTGTTTCAGTACTGGTTGGTTAATGTACCCTTTGGAATTGCATGTCTTATTGTAGAATCTATGTTTTTTTTGGTAAGAGAACCAGCTTTATTTTCAGCGTACTCAGTAGCCTATAGTTACAAGCCCGAAAATCACTCATGCGTAGAGGCTGTATTCCTTTCGCCTGAAACCAAGACGGACTACATAGAGGCCATGACAACGTACAATGGGATTGTTAAAACTGGGGGCAGACAGTGACGTCATAGTGCCATTGTCTTCAATGAAATTTCTCTACAGATGCTTCCATTTTGCAGTGCGTTTAGTTCAGGGTTTGCAGTGCGTTTAGTTCAGGAATTATCTTACTTTAATGAATACCGGTACAGTAGCCTACTTAAGTTAGAACTCTAAACTTGGTAGGAATGCGATTTATCGGTGTCCTATATCAGCATCAGGATGAAATAGATCGATATTGGAAACAGAAATAGCCTACTTTGATTTGTTTTGGTATTTCAAAATATGTTTTTTTCAATCGTTTTGAAATCCAAGCAATTTCTTCATTTGGTTGTGCCTATAGTGAAAAACTGGAGAATCTCAGAACGTAGGCCCAATAAGCTGCCGGACTAAATTTGACCCAACACGTCTGACGCCTACATGAATGAGAGAGTGTCCTACAAGTCAGCAGTTGTTGAGATCACCAGCTGAGTGTATGAAACTGCCATAGAAAACTACTAGACTAGGCTACTAGTTTGAGAATCTCAAATAGGCCTGTCAGTTTCTGTTAGATAGAAAACGAATAATTTACTTTTGCCTTTTCCGGAGTGTTTTTTTTTCATCATTTCATTTTGATTTGAAGCAAATTATACTTTTCTTTGCTTCCCCTTAAACCATATTTCGGAAATTTTTGCAATAAACAAATTAAAATCATCAGTCAAAAAGTTTTCCAATCCCCAGTGCTATTGCATGATAAGCTGCTTTTCCGGTTGTAATACAATGATTGTTTTTACGTTCATGGATGATTTGATGCGAAACAGCATAGCTTAATTGAATTGCTGGTTGTCATTTGAGCTATTAGGGCGGAGGGTCTACCCTTGAGCAACTCGGTTACCTTACTAGTAATGAGTCAGGATGCACCGTAAGTAGCCTACCCGTATTTCGAAATATGTTTGTTTCGAACAGCCTTGATGGATAGGCTATTTAACGTCCTAATACGTCTATATTTGATTCAATCTTGTATTTGATTTGTTTTACGTTGTTGTGAAGCATTGTTTGTGATATATTAGTACTCTTGTAAATATGGTTAAGAAGTGCTGTGTCTTTAATTGCAATGGAAATTATAGTAAAGAAAATAAAGTTGCAGTGTTTAGACTGCCTAAAGTAAATGCCAACCGGAACGTGATAGATGGCTTGCCTCTATCCCAAGGGATAATATTTCCGATTCAAAGTACACCGTCGTTTGTGAACGCCATTGGCCAGAAAACTATCCTACCACTATCAAGTATGGAAAAGTAAGACCTTTGTATCCACCATCTGTGTTTACCTGTGTCCCTTTGAATTTAGTTCCTTCACCACCATTTCTTCCAGAAGTACTCAAAGGGCGTTAAGTGGAACTCGCAATCAGCCTGTTGATGAATTACCAAGTTTGACAAAAGTGACATTATTGTGAGCTTTGAAAATCTCCTGGCTAATGCTTTTAGTGTCCAATTTCCTTTTTTTAGCAGGTGATGATGTTGTTGTAGCCTATTTCAGGCTCATCAGACGCTCATTTTTGAATGCAAGGAATTTATGCAAGATTCCGGCATACCCAAGTTTGTGTTAAGAATTGATGACAATCTGAGCTTTGAAGCATTTCATTCTGGAATAAAATGCTCTATAACGTCTCTATCAGCAAATAAATGTTCCAGATGGTCAAAAATTCAAGAAGCTGTGAGATTCTTGCATTATATGGAATTATCTCATCAACAAAGCATTCTTTTGCAACAGATGAAATCTATGAATTTTATGCCAGCTATAGAAAAGAAATAGCCTACACCGTGGAAACAATCGTTAGGTCCTTCGAATATTTTTTTTTGTCCAGACCAGAAGCTCATACAACCAACTGAGACGGGATTTCAAGTTGCCCAGTTGCCTACTAGAACACTTACAAGACTTACAATTCTCAAGCTTGGGAATTAATTATCATAGACTAGTTAACGTTAATTAGTTTATGAGCTTTTTTGGATATTCATGAATTTTTTTCTTGAGTGTTCTCATTAACACTAAGTTACTATAAGTCGGATTAGCATATTAGTCAAATTATATACTAAAGATGATGCGTATCAGCCTTGTCTCGATATTGACTTGTTTACAAGGCTTAGTGAATGATGCCTTACTTTTTACACATTAACAATTAATCTTTTAACTAAGCGAGTCTAGGCTACGAGTAGCTGGTGCATTGTTGTTTTTTTTTAGATGCTTTTTGCTAGTGATGTTACCACTTGTTTTAAATATCTCAGTGTTATCATGGCTGATCCATCGCAATTTAGCTTTCGTTTCAGTGTTATAAATACTAACGTTCAATTGAAGACAATGGCACTATGATGTCACTATCTGCCCCCAGTTTTAACAATCCCATTGTACGTTGTCATGGCCTCTATATAGTCCGTCTTGCCTGAAACCAAAAGCAGCCGCTATGAGATACGCATTGACGTCACTGGGAAAGCAACTTTAACCATAACACCAGATAACACATCTGATTGGCTAAGCAGCTGGTGTCGTTTTGCAAAACGATTGAGGATTGGATAAAACGAAGGCGTTTTTCAATGTAGGGTAAGCAATTTTGAAAGTTGATTTCCCTGGAGCTTCAGTGATGGTTTCTGACAAAAGCGTTTGCGTTAATTGGCATTTATAGGCAAGAAATGCGGTTTGGTGAGGACTTAGACTACTCACAAGCGTTACGAGTAATTCTAGTCACGAACACAGTAATTTTCAAGTTAAAATAGACTTGATAAAAATAGTAAGAAGTTAAACCTAGAATTCAGTCATTATATTTTGCATAGTTTTCGCTCAGGTAAGCACTGCTTTCCTTGCTTTCCCTCACCGATCGTCACTGCATGGTATTCGATAAAAGACTATAAAGACTTTCGATAAAAAACAGAAGAGAAAACACTTCGCCGTTGTTAACGCTTTGAAGTAATTAGCAAAACGAGCGAAGCGAGGTTTATAAAACTGATATTCTTGGTTTGTATTCTGGATAGTGTGTGATTAGTGTGTATATCTTTGTGTGTGATTTTATCCTTCCATGAAATTTTAAGCATTCTTTTATAAATCCACATTTCAAATGCCTCAAGTCGTTTAACCATCTGTGATGACAGTGCCCATGTTTCTGCATTGTAGAGTAACGTAGTCCATGTATAGCATTTCGCAATTTGTTTTCGAGTGTTGATGTTAATTTTGCGTGTTGTTAATGTCTTTTTCATTTTTACGAAGTTGTTTCTTGCTATTTCTATTCGTCTCAATATTCCCGTATCGCATCTGCCATTTTCAGTTATTGTGTGTCCCAGATAGGTAAAGCTTTTGACTTGCTCGACCAGCATTCCGTCAATAGAAATATTTAAACTTGGTACATTTTCTTTTCTTGTAATAATCATCGTTTTCGTCTTATTTGTGTTGATTTTCATGTTATATTCCTTTCCAATATTGTTCACTTTTTCTATTATTGTTTGGAGAGCTTCTGCTGATTCCGCCAATAAAACAGTATCGTCTGCATATCGTAGGTTGGTATGTTCATACCTCCTATGCTGATACCCTCCATTCCATCAATCTGTCTGAAAATCATTTCAGTATACAGGTTGAATAGACATGGAGATAGTATACATCCCTGGTGAACTCCATGTTTTATGTCCATTGCACCAGATAAACCATCTTCCATTTGAATAAATGCCTTTTGCGTTCAATATAGATTAGCTATCAGTCGCAGGTCTTTTCCATTTAAACCTATAGGCCTATCAGCCAAACATTGCATCAATTTTTCATGTTTAACTCTTTTCGTATTTAACATCAGTTCACGTTTTTTATCGGAGTCTTGTGCGAAAAACGCTGGTTGTGGTGCTTCAATAACTCTGAGTTTTTTTTTTGTAGGCAGATTTAAGGTTGTAATGTTTAATACCTTTTCAAGTAGACTACCGTATATTACCGATTTATTATTTTTGCATATTTTTCATGACCTTCAGTGATCCCACATAAAGGTGAAACAGTTTGTAGAGGTTTTTAGAGAATCTTTTCAAACAGATTGATCATGTTAGATCAGCTGTGATCTCCCATACGAACTGCCTCCAATTTGTTCTGTCTTTTGTTTTTATTAGTACTTCCAGCATGCTTTTTTTGCGGTAATTTGCTTGATATTGTCAAAATCAGTTCAGTTCAGTTCAGTTGTTTTTATTTCTGACCATCATATCAAAACAATACACGTCAACATAGCAAAGGTCGAGAAAAAGGTAGAAGCGACAAAACGCGAACGTTAAAAACGTGCTTGTGACCGAAGTAAGTTATTGAGTTGAAAAAAAAATTTTGGCACGGTCGCAACACCTTCAGAAAAATTTAAGATATAAGAAAATAAAAAAAAGAAAATGTTAATAAACAAAAAAAAACAAATAAATTTAGGCTATAGCTTTATTAGCCCACATAGCTTTAGCTGATATATTTAAGATTTGTATGGACAGTTGCTATGAAGATCGGCCATGGTGCGTTATCAAGAGTGCTGATGGTCTTAAGGGGAACACGTCTTGATGCGTTTAGCTCATAGCAAGAAGAGCAAGGCAGGCAAAGAAAACCCCACAAAGAAATCCTACCACGGGCAAAGCCATTTCAAGCGCAACGCACCATAGGCCTTGCACGACTCATAAAATAGATAGGCTATAACTTGACGACACTGAAAACAATGACGAAAACAAATAAAACAAACTAGCAAAAACAACATCATCATCTTTCGGAAATTCAATTATACCCAGGGAAGTTATGTCTTGAAGATATCAAGCGTGCTTTGATAAAAGTTGCGTTGATAAAGCGATAATTTTAAACCCCAGTCAGCTAAACTCGTCACTTCCACACTGATCCAACGTTAGCAAACGTTGAATTAATGCAAAAACGACAGGCATCGCTAGCTGGGAAGTAGTAGTGGCATGTCACAGTAATATGATAAATTTGGGTTACCGTGTATATGTTTTACACGTTAAACCATAACAAAAGTGATAAAGAAATCCAATTTGGCATGTTAGAAAAATAGATAAATAATCAGACAATAGCATGACGATCCAGTCCAAGATATTGATATAAAAAACAACTGGTTGGAGCACATGGCCACCGCTTCACCGAAAGATGGCGATTGGTCGAAGAGGATGGAGAAACTTCTGAAGACTCTGTAGAACTTCTGTGGACAAAAAACACAAGAACCAGAAGGCCAGTAGGAGTACTTACAACCATACTATTTTGCTAATGAATCTACACACATTGGCCTATCATTTCTGGGCAAAAAAAATAATATTAGTATGTTTGGTGCATGTAATACTTAGATAGGATCATTTTAAGAAAGATTTAGCTTGTTCATTTTTAATTTAAAGCCTTTTACAGTTTTGCATTCATTTCTTATAGTAGGGGGAAGCTTGTTCCAAACTGTTGGCCCCATGTACCGTATTGATTGTTTGCAAGTGTTAATTCTACAATATATCGGAATATAAGGAGAATTACTTCTTGTTGTTAGGCTACTTGATTGTTTACACATAATTATATCATTGAATGTTGTGGGAAGTAGCCTTTTTGAATATTTAAACATGAAAGTTGCAATCTCTGTAGTTTTCATGTGGTTAATTGATTTTAAATTGTTGAGTTCCATTGCACCTTTTACGCTTTCTCTGCGGTCAATGTTAAATACAGTACGAAGAAAGTTATTGCATGTATGTTGTAGCTTTTGCAATGTAGTTTTGTTTTCATGACACCATGTTGAGATACAATATAATATCTGACTCTCAACTAGAGAATGGTAAATGGAGAGAAGTGCTTGTTTGTTTAGGAAAGGCTTAATTTTTTTTGTCACGCAAAGTGTTGATCTTATTTTTTGAAGCAAGATTTCCATATGAGATTTCCATGACAAATGCTCGTTTACAATTATTCCCAGAAACTTTATTGAGGCAACTTGTTCTATGTTGTTTTTTCGAATATTTAAGGGTGGGTGGCTTGATAGTGTCTTGCTTCCTTGACTTGAAAATAATATATGTTTGGTTTTGGTGACATTTAGAGACAATCGATTTGTTGATAGCCATTGATCTATGCATACAAGCTCTTGATTTGCAATATCATATACAGCAGAAACGGTTTTATTTTTATATATAATGGTGGTGTCATCTGCAAACATAATTGCAGTTCCGTGTTGAAGGCAGTTAGGAAAGTCATTTACATAAATCAGGAATAGAAGAGGGCCTAAGATAGACCCTTGTGGGACACCCAAAGATATGTTGTTAATGTTAGAAGATAGTGTGCCATTGAAAACAACTCTTTGTTTTCTATTACTCAGGTAACTCATGAACCAATCATAGGCCACGCCTCTTATTCCGAAATGATATAATTTAGCTAGGAATATTTTATGGTCGATGGTGTCAAATGCTTTAGATAAATCAAGAAAGATTCCTAATGCAAGATGGTTGTCGTTTAGTATACTGGTGATACTTTCTATTAGCATTGAAGCAGCATGGCTTGTGGAATGATTTTTTCTGAAACCGAATTGATTGTTATAGAAAAATTTATGTCTAATTAAAAACGAGTATAATCTGTTGTACATGATTCTTTCTAATATCTTTGAAAACACAGGTAGTAGGCTGACTGGTCTGTAGTTGTTTGAATCTTTGCAGCTACCCTTTTTAAAGATAGGTATCACCTTCCCCAACTTAAATGTATTTATGAATTTTCCACTCGTTAAGGATAAGTTAAATATATGAGTTAAAGCATGCAGTATATTGTTTGGGGTTGACTTTACAACTATGGATGGTATTTCATCGATGCCACTGCTAGTTTTTGCTGGCATAGCATGAATAATATTTTTAATTTCATTCAAAGTAGTTTGATAAATATAAATTGTCTCAGAGCATGGAGAATCGAGATATGTTGAAAATATTGTATTTGATTTGGGAATTTTTTTTTGTAAGGGAATGGGCAGCACAGGAAAAGTGATCATTGAAGTGATTTGCAATAGTTAATCTGTCAATGACTGTACTATCATTTATTTTGATGCCATGGTTAGTCTTAGACTGGGATTTACCTAATAGATTGTTGATTGTTTGCCAAGTAGCTTTCAAATATTTCATTTTTTGTCGTCCTTTTGTTCGTTTGCCTTGCACCATCCCAGTCAACATTGAATTTTCCAACGCGTTGCTTCTTGCAATATGTCCGAAGTATCTCAATTTTCTGAGCCTGATGTTGTTAATCAGACTCCATTTATCATCTATTTGATGGGAAACAAATTCTTTGTTTTTCTTTAGAGAATAGTAATTGTATTTGATGTAATTCGCTTTCTTGGCATTGAGCACTTTTTGTAGTAGGTTCAGGGCCTATGAGAGGGGGGTACGGAGGGTGCGGCGTACCCTTGAGGGCCCAGGCCTGTGATTGTTGGGGGGCCCGGAATAGTGATTTTATAGTTTACGAGCAAAAATGTTTGGTTAACTTAAAACCATCCTAAACGACTAAATTCAAGCATAAAAGTTGTTATTCTTTAGTCCTGGGGGGGAGAGGGCCCGGAAAGGTAACTAAGTGCATTGCGCGCAAATTAGGGGCCCAAAGTGGTAATTTAATGCTTTACATTAAAAATGTTCTGTCAAAAGCACCCTAAATTAAATCATAAAAGGTTGTTCTCATGTCCGGGGGGCATAGTGTAGCAAAAGCAGGGTTGAGATTGCCTAACCCACCAGATTTTTTTTCAAAAAGCCCGGGTGTTTTCGGGCTTTTTTGTGTTTTTTAAAAACTATTTGAAAAAGGTACCGGTAGTTTCACGCTTATTTCACTACAAAATGAATTTAGGAGTTGTAGCAGGAGCCGGAGTCAAAACTTTTGGAGCAGGAGCGGAGCCGAAGTAAAAAAAGTGACTTCATTCACCTCTGCTAAGCATGTGGTGAATGCAAAAGTTAATGAAGAAAGGTTATTGGTCAGATGATTAATTTGATTGTGCTTTAACCAGATGTTATGTTTGAGCCTTGGTAGAGAGCTTGACTTGTTGTTCCAATTTAATTTAGAATAGGCCAATCCTATTCTCTGTTCTTATATACTTGTATTTTATGATGCTCAGTCTTATCTTATCTGGCAGCAGGGCAGGGTAGGCCTATATCATATGAGGTAAGTGACATATTTATCCTTCATATTCAATATTATTGTGCATATTAAATAATAGTTTTATTGCAGCCTGATACTATTATTTCGCACAGATGTCTCATGTCTTTACTAATTCTGCAGTAAAATGTTGTATGGTGTGCAATACGCCTAAGCAAACATCACGTGTTTTGCCGACGAAGGGGCCCGGAATGACTCCTCGTACCCTTAGTGAAAACTTCTCTCAGAGGCCCTGAGTAGGTTACGAGCATTTACTGTTGAACAGTAGACAAATGTAACTTAGATCTGCAAACCAGTGCCAAACGATTACTGTATTATGAAACAGACTAATAAAAGGATGCATTAAAAAAGTTATTAATAAGCATTGCATTTGAATACATCTGTGAATCACAGTACCGTAGGCTATAAACTTCAAGCTTTCGGAAATAAATATTTTTGACTTAGACCTAGCTAGCTATTTTTTTGAACGTATCGTAGTCTAGTTTATTTTGCAATTTGCATGTGTGTCACCCAAGTAGGCCATGCTTGACATGTTTATTGTAAATCAATAGCCTACACACGCTTTACGCTACAAGAGTCTGCATGGTTGTCAACTTTACTAACCCAGCTATTGATTTCTATCTTACCATCTAAGCGTCACTTTTTGCTCAAGCTAATAAACTGGCTTGTCATCCCCCATTTTGTCACATTGGCTTACTTTACCTATTAGGACCTCCCTGGCAACATCCACTATGTTTCTTACAGAAAAATATTAGTGACTCAAAAAAAAACTTTTAACCTACAGTGGGTCATGCAAAATTCTTTTGACGTGGTTCCAAGCTAGGTTACCTTTCTTGCACTGGAATGGGTATGAAATAATAAAATAACACGATCGTTTTTCATACAACAATATTGTAGCCTATCGTACACTGGGCAGGATTGTCTTGCATAGAAGAAAAGCAGCTTTATGGGGTTACACAAGCCCACAGTTAACAGGCACACCCGCTTATTAAAGTTAATTCCAAGGTAAATTACACTTGAAATCGCCCGCAACAGCTTGACAGGAAGCCAGAAACAAAACCATTACGAGTCACTGCCCAAGATGTTTCGGTCCTTGCCGACTTCGAATAAAACTTGTTTTCGGTTGCGGTGTTTTGCCACTCTCAATCTTGCACTTTCTACCAAAGTAGCCGATGTCTTGTAGGGCCGAAACATCTCGCAAGCCTAGGGCCGAAACATCTAGACAATTAAAACAGCCAAGGTTCACATCTGTCCAAATGTGGAGACTCCATAACACCCAAAATAATTGAACAAACTGTAGTAAAAAAATGTATCTAAGCATCAAATAAATGCAATTTCATCTAGATTTGACCCCGAAAATAATAAAAAAAACGTTTTTTTGGGAATATCTGCCCAATAGATGCATTTAGAACAAAATGTTCTTTATAGCATAATTATAGAAACATAGCTGTTCTGCAACTTTTAAGCCTACTCCCAGCTTTCTAGGAGCATTATAAAAAAAAGTTACGCTGTTTTCGTGGATTTTGACCTTTGCGTGACCCATGGGGCTGGGTGGCACGCTTGATTATGGGTGCCACGTAAAAAAATAATTTTAAAGTCAATATTAGACCTTAGGACACCCTTTTACCAGCCCTCTTCATTAATATGACAGAAAAAAAAATTTCACTCCACCCTAGTGATGATAAAACGCCAATTTTTTTTTGCAAGATGAGTAATTTCCTGCTCTAACAACGACTACGATTTAGTCGGTTTCCTTGGTTTAGTTAATACCATTTCTTTCACCCTACTCTGCGGACGATTACCTCACCCTCACCAAGTTGCGGACTTAAAATATGACGTCATAATTCTCGAATGTCTTCGGTAAAGTAAAAAATAGTTCAGTTTTGTTTCTGACCATCACAACCAAAAAAAACAATGTGCCAAAGTAGAGGTTTAGAAAAAGGTAGAAGCGATAAAACGAGGACGTTATATTGGTCTGTCAGAATTTAATTTTGATGATGAAATTTTATCTTTTTTCTCAGGCATTAAATCTGTTTCTGTGTATTGTTACTTAATACTTAAAGTCTCTAATTGTTACTGTGCCGAAGATTTCTTATAAAAATTTGTTTCACCGTACTTCAAAATCATTGGTTTGGTTTTTGAATCTTCATTCTCGGACTGAAAAAGCCTCGATATGTTATTCCTGGTAATTTGTGTGTTTTCTATAACGACGTTAAAATGACAGCGTAAACGAATGATAACATTCGTTTTCAAGGTCATTTTTGCGTCACTGGGGACTTAAGAGTGTTTTCTAGTGTTATTTTAGACAAAAGTAGCGGTAGCGCGCGCTACCTTGGTCCGAGTAGCGGTTAGCTACTTTAAAAGTAGCGGGTACCCACCTCTGCCTATTTGTCACAAATGACCGACATGCAGGCTACTGTAGTTTCTAAGAGGAAGGCACTGTGGGCTGATTACGCCATCAGAAAATGAAGCCCCCTTAAAAAAGTGCCACATGAAATTGACATCTGATAAAGGCTTGTTTTTACAGAACTATATTATTTCAACATAGACTACACGTAGGCAAATTGTAGACTACGATTTATGGTAGTTTAGCAAGATTAACAGCTTGTTCCTATTTTGCGGCATGCGAACAAAACAGCCAGAAACAAAAAGAACCTCAACAAAATATCTTATGAAACATTTTCACAAAATTAAATGTTTTTTTAATTTTAGCTCGGTATCAAAATCACAAATGTTCATGTGAACTTTAGTTTTCTATCTTCAGAAGCTTGATCACGACAGGCCTCTAAATTTTTATTTTTCGGGCGCCCAAGCATCTCGAAGAAAAATCGTTTGAAATACCAAGAGTGAAGATAAGTTGGCTTGTGGAAGTCGGCGATCAAACATGGCGTATCGGCGCGATAGTTTCGGAGGCCATTTAACGACTTTTCCAATGAAACATAGCTGTAAATAATGGAAAACTATTCGGTTGCTGCTTAACATCAACACATAAATTGAAATCGAAAGTAAATACGTTCCAGATTTCACTGAATTTTACAAAATGTCTGTCAGGTTTCACGCAAGGTACACATAGCCAGAACATGACATGGCCCAATTTCATCAATGATATCACCAGTATAACAGTATTAGAAATTAAGTTATCTTAGACAACAGACGTCACAAAAATTTCATGACAAAAGCCAAAATTTACTAAGAAATATAGGGAGTAAAGAAAAATGGTGAATTTAACGACACTGCATGTCAACTGACGCAAATAAGTGGTTTAAAAGTTTTTTAATATTTACTGATGTAGGTGAAAATGTGTTTAGTTTAAATAAAAATTATTTACAATGCAGTGATCAAGCGCTACGGTCCACATAGTTTGTAACCATCACACGACTTCTTCAACGAAAATGTGACACTCACATTGCCAACATAACATTTAAGGGCAGTCACAAGCTACTAAAACCTAACGTGGTAAAGTTTGACCAAAACACAAGGGGGGGCTAATAAAATGTAACTACCTGGATTGGGCACACTATTATCAATTCACAAATCACATACACAGTGGGCGACAAATGATGTCTAATAATAATTTGGTGCTGTTTGAACACCCCCTTAACCCATTCACGATCAAAAGGGATATTTATTAGCCCTGCCCTTGCATTTTATTTTCTGAGCCCCAGAGCATTTCTGGGCCATTAACAAGATTGCAAACACACAAAACGTAATTGGCCGCGTCTGATTCCAATGAATTAGGAAAAAAATAACTTCAACTAAAAAAACAAAACGATTGAAACAGAGTGACGCATCAAAATTTGGCTTCGCCAAAGCAGCAACCTCACGCACAGAGTGGGCAGTTTGTGAACGGCCAGGCATCAACGACAAAGCAACGCTTGTGGATGTACAAAACAAAGCTTATGCAATATGCAAAAGTTGACTATAAGCAACCACCCGACAAGGGAATTGATATCTCTCAAGAATGTCATTTTAAACTGTTCAGTGAAATTTCGCGATCAGTGAGTCTTTTTGAAAGTAGAGATTAACGATTGCTGGGTTTCAACGCTTGTGTTGCGTAGACGGCATCAGGAAATAACGAATGATAATTTACAACAGGAACGTACGCCGCAGTAATCATGTTACCAGCAAAGTAGCGACCATGCAATGCTGCAACAGAATTAGCGGCCCCACCAAGGCTGTCACACTTAACATACACGTTTCCTTGCGATTGCTTATCAACATAGACGTGCAGAACTTTGCCGTGACGCTGGCATTCTTCGATGACGTCATCTCGAATTTCTACATCCCAAGCCGACCCAGTTTCGTTTGCGGGATCAAACATGTTTGACAGTTGGAAACATGTGGTGGCAATTGGAGGTGATGAAGTTGCACTGGCAGAGGAGGCACTTTGTGGAAGGCCAAGGCCCATCGACTGACCCAAAGCAAGAGCTTGTTGGGCAGCAGTTGGCACTTCCAGGCCAGTCCCTTCAGCCAGCTTTGCCATCAGCTGTAGTCGCCCTGTTGAGCCAAGATCTATTCCTGCTCTTTCAACCGCTTCATTATCCAGGAAAGATGGGGCAGCTGGAAAGCCTGAAAGCATCCCAAACTCACCACCAGGCCCGACAGTGTTCAGTTTAATCGATTTTCCAGCAATTTCAAACCCATTGAGTTGGTCAAGCGCCTTTTTAGCGCTCTCAGCTTCATTGAACGTAATAAACGCATACCCTTTCGAAACACCAGTGTCGGCATCTTTTATAATCTGAACTTGTTCCACTCTACCGAAGGGAGAGAAGATACCTTTCAACATATCTTCAGTGATGTTTTCATGTAATGAACCGACGTAGAGCTTCGTAGACCCTTGAGCCGCTCTCTGCAAAGTCATTTGGGCAGCTGCAATTTTGTTCTTTTCAGACTGCGTTGGCTGCACAACAATAGGCACACCAAGGAGCCTTTGTCCAGCCAAGCCCAATGCCAAAGGTATAGATTCTAGGTCTTTGAATTCAACATAAGCAATGCCCTTTGACCTTTTGGAATGCTTGTCTTGAATCAGTTTCACTTCTCTCACTTTTCCAACAGCAGAAAAGAACTCCTCAAGATCGCGAGACCGAATCCTCTGAGCCAGCTGCATGCAAAACACAGTGCGCGCATCGCGATCTGGAGGACTTGGTGATCGAGGTTTTGGGGGAGGGGTGGGAGTTTTAGGCTTTCGTGGTTCACGACGAATGTTCTTCGGACTTCGTGATCTTCGACGACGTCTGCTGCGTGAACCGGAACGGCTTCGTCTGCGGTCTCTATGGCGTCTCTTGTCGCGACTGCGAGATCTTGACCTTCTATGACGTCTTCCTTTGCTACGACTTCGACTTCTTCTTCGAGAAGATTTCTTTTCACTTTTGCTTCGGTCTTCAGGGTGTTTAGACTCAGTTTGAAATGGGGCTTCCAGCATAGCTTCAACATCAAGATCGTCAGCCATTTTGACTATTCCGATGGCCACACACGTTCTAGTTCAAAGAGAAATATTGATGAGCAAGATGATCTTCAGATATCAAAATCAGCTTAAAAAAATCGCTAACTGACTACACTAATTCTACACCTTACTGGCAGGAAAAATTTTCATAAGTTAAAAAATTGAACAAGAAATAAACAGGAGTTAGTTACAACTTACGACACGCCCGGAAAGAGAAGAAATATACTGACCAAGGCATAGTGGTTCTTCGTGCCATCTATATCCTAGTCACAAACACAAAACATTTGTGATTACTGTTTGCTAAACCATATGAAAAATAATACATAAACATTTGTTCAACCTTTATTACTACAAAACTAAATTTTGTATATATGTACTGTATCTGTCTAACCAAACAATGTAGTCATTACAGAAGTATTCAAATGATGAGCAACAAGCTAACGGTTGGTTTTTAATTTTGTTTAATTTTATTAATTTATTCTGTTATCTTTGTTTACTTAGATGAAATAAGTAAAACTTTTATTTTTATAATCAAGATGAAACTGATAGAGTGCTTAATTTCTCACAGTATATACATTTACTTTCACCATCACAAGGGTTATATTGTAGTTGGATAATCTTGTATACCTTGAAATAGTTCAAGAAGAGGCCATCAAATGAAACTCTTTCATTTAGCACTTCTGCAATTTACACAACGTTAAAACATAACACAAAACATCTTTTTCATACATTAAATTGTATAAGTAACAGTAGCTTGCATTTACCCAGTTCTTCGTAACCCATCAACTGTCGCTCTGAATTGCATAATGATAATGCTTAGGGCACAGACATACGTTACATCCTCTACACTTGTAGAAGTAGACATATTAGTTATATGCTATCTAGCATTTATTGGTAGAAGTCTTAGTTACTTCTGGCTTGGAAGTAGACGTTTGCTGTAGCAAAACTGGGGATTGAGAAGTATATACTACCTAAAATGAAGTTCTAAACTGCTGTTAAAGCAGTATAGTCTTTTTGGAGTGAAATATTATAACAAACATCACTATAAGTCATTTCAATCAAACTAACAATTGTAATAAAACCTCATTAAAAAATGAAAAGACACTGATTTAAACTGATGCTTCTTTATAAAGCAATCATTGAGCGAATAAACTACTACTACAAATTACTAGTTCTTTCACAGTTCATGATAATGATAATGTACCATAATAATAAACCACAAAAGTGCAGACTGCAGACGCCACTCTAAACGATGTTTCATTCTATGCAATGTAATATAATTCTACAAAAATACGAACTCAACTAGCTACAGTAGTTGAGTGACATTTTAATAATATACCAGTATAAAATGACAAAACACGGGAATATTTTCCATAAAGCACATAGTTGTACCTTTCCACTTCAGAGAGATGATGCCAAAGAAAATTATTCAATGAACTTTCTGAAAATGATAGAAACATTTAAATATAATGCAATGTCGGATTTCGGGAGCCAACATAAGACTAGAAGACAACGCAACCTTGAATTGTCAATGTTGCAGAGAATTTGTTAATTTTTAGATTGTTTTTCTTGAAGCAGTGGTTGTAGTTACTCAGAAGATGCATGAATTTGAACTTGAAACATGTATAAACATACTACCACAAAAATATGAGTGTTGATTTCTCAGTAACCATAGCAATTTACACAATTTACAAAACTCATGGACTCTTACAAAAGGATTTCAAATTTGTATGATTAGCAAATTTTTTGAGAACATAAATATGCTGCTTTCAAGTGCATTGGATAAGTTTTTTTACTTATAAAACATTGACTGCACTAATGTTTGTCATGATGGTAGCAAAACAAAACGAGTTAAAATGAGAGGCTTGTAATTAAACTGTCTATGCTTTTGAGCACGACATCAAAAAAATTGCTAAACTATGACTGAAAAGATGCTGTTTATAAAGTGTTACAACTCCATACGTTTACTTCCCATAAGAGCAATCACACAAATTGATTATACTGTATTTATAAGGTATATATTTGTACAATTTGATAATCTGGGTTGATGAAACCATGACCACCAGAAATATTTTGACCTTTGCAAAAAAGCAAATCACTGCAAAAATTAAAAATTCCCATACCCTTTGCTTTAATAGCAACAATCTTGTCACCCTGGTCCAAATCCAAATTGAAGATAATTTAATAAGAATTGAAATTCATTGCAAAAGTTGAGTACAACGAGACAACACAGCATGGAAACCGTGAGCATGTTCCTATAAATTTACTGAATAGCCTGAACACTGCAACTAACAAAAATAGATGTTTTATAGCTTAAAGTAGATCAGTAACAAACCTAGTGGGTACTTGCACTGGCGCCGACTTACGGGGTTACAAGGTGGCCACACCACCCCATAACCGCTGTGGTGGGGTGGCAGCCACCCCGTTTAGATTACATTACTTACTGCAAATAAATGTAATTTGAACAGACGTTTAAACCTTTTTTTTGATCATTGGTTTTCGCTTCAAGTCAACGTAAAGCCAGAGGTGAACCAATACAGTATGGCGAAGAAAATGATTGTTTTTGTCACAAGCATGATACTCGCGTAACATCAAGCAAGCTACGTGAAGATTACGCAACACGTGGCTACGAGTTTTTTTCTTGTTGTTGTTGCGATCGTTTATTTGTTACTTGTCATAAGTCATTGTTACATTTGTTAGGTTTACAATGGGATTTATTAATCAATAAAATACGATCTTTCCATTGCCTTCCTCAAAAATCTTTTTTTGAAAAATTTTAAACTGCTCATAATATCGCTATAAATTATGACAGCTATAAAATACTTGGAAATAAAATTATCTCGATGATTGATAGCTCCACCCCCTAGGCCCCTAAATGAATATCTATTTTCAAATTTCATTTTAAAAAAAATGCAATGTTTGAAACTTTTTGAGTTTTATTTAAAAAGTGCACTTAGTAAAGTAGCAGTTTTAACGTTCTGCAAATTTACACGTAAATTACATGATTCTATTCGAGGAAAGCTACACCCCTGCGTATTCCCAATAATAAAAGCAACCTGTTTCAATTACTCAAGATTTTGCATTTTGAATTATTTTCCGATTTCAGTTGGAGTGTAGTGTCATCTACTTCATGCTTTAATTTCTACTTTGTTATCTACTGTATGCAGTAATATTGCGTGTCAATGCGTGACAAACTGTGATGCGGGAATTTATTGGTCTGACATAAGAGTTGCTTGTTACATCATAGAAAAAATTACGAAAAGTCGTCCAGTAAAAGTTTTCACTGACATTCTAGTTTTATTCAGCTTAAAGATGCCACCGAAAAAACGTTCAAAATTGCAGCCCTCCATTGAGTCATTTTTTGTTGCGTCTTGTCAGGATTTTAGCCAGCATGAAAGTGACCAAACGCCTGAACGAAACGAAAGTGTGCCACTGCCAAAAGGCGTTAGCACGATCAGGGAGGTGGAAGATTATCGTTGCTTTCCACCACCTGCGAGGTGGAGCGATCGTTTAGTGCATTCAGGCGCATAAAAACCTGCTTGCGATCTACCAGACGCAACTGTTAGAAGAAATGAAAGCATTACCAGGGAAGCTTCTTTTTGGCAATAAAGGAGTTGATCCAACCCAGCTTTTTCAAGAAAATTCTATGTGTTATGACAGATACAACATCTCTTTACACAGGTGTGGAATTTGTGCAAGAATTTCACAGCATGTTAATAAAGAGTATGAGCAAGATGTGCTGTTATTGGAATGCTTATTTCACATAGTCGAATTGGTTTTGGGAGATGTTATTAAAGCTCTTGATGGCGATACAACATCACCGAAGTTATTGCAGCATGGATTGGTTTTTAACTTTATTTTGAAGATTTCAAAACATCATCTTCTAGCCAATAATTTGACCACTCCTAATTTAAAACCAACTACAAAAAGTCAACAGATTTTATCTGACTTTTTGGATGCTGAGTCCACTAAACCTGCTTGCAAGAAATCAATTCGAGATGATCAAGCAGTTTTACTAGCATTGACTTGCAACACATTCAGACAAGTTACAAGTTCTTTACAAAAATATTTATTTTACAAGCAGGAGACAGTGGGACATGCAAGATGGCTAACAACTGCAAATGGGTATTTGCGCATTTTATCATTTTGTCCATTTCAGTTGAATTCCTCGCAACATGATGTTCTGAACCAAATTTCCCAATTTATTGTTGATGTCTACGGGTCTGCTACTATTCGGTGAGTTCCTAACCTCTAACCCTAACTTCTAACCCCTAACCCTAAAACGGCAATGATAATTAGGCTATGGTACTCAATAATATAAAAAAAAAAATTGAAAAAAATCACCGAATATAGGGATCGGACTCACCGAATCGGACTCACCGAAACGGGCCATTTCGGATGTCTACACTCCAGTGTTTTGTTCCATTTTTAAAAGACCCCATGGCCCATGCGGTTAAAGGACCAGCCTTAGTGCTTCTGGCAAGAGATTTAATGCGAGCATGAGATGCTGATATTGATAAATATGCGAAATCTTGCTTTATTTGCTATTCGGTTCTTTGGCTTTCTCCTAAAAATGTTGCCATCTCTTGCCATTCAACAAAACCACCACTCACTTTAAATCAAATTAAAGACATATCAGTGCCAGCTGTTGATACAAGAAAACTTGTATGGTCAGCTAGACCCCTCAAAGCTTTCTCTGATATCACCAGTAAATGTTCTCCTTGTATTTCATTGGGTGACGGAGGAATATGGCAAAGTTTCAAAAATAACCAAATGCCAAATGAAAGACTGATTGGAATGTTAAGAAATGCTTGGAGGAAAAGAAAATCAAGGATAGCAATGATGACATGAGTGACAAAAAACTGAAAAAGATTGATACAGCGATCGGAGGATATGTTACTTGCATGACCACCAGTCTCTAATATCGGTAGGACACTTGATTTTTTTGTAATATTTTGTATATTTAGAATATACATTTCAGGCCTCAAAATTTGTATTTTTTTCCGGCGGTCAAGCATGTCCTACCGGACTGGCCCTTTCAGCGGACATTTAATATCTCAACCGGACATATTTTTTGCATGTAGATTTTGCACAAAATCACACTACAGTATTGTGTAGTCGTGTTTGTACAAAAAGATTTTCTACAACAGAATAACTCTGCAATAGTTGATGGCTTAATTAAACGACCCTGAAGTATACTGGAGCAGATTGCTTGCAAATAAATCAGTGCGTTAATGACAGTCGTGTAACGACGCAATAAACACAATTGAAAACAACAATCCAAATTTCCTTATTACAAAAGCAACTACGATCACTTATTCCGTGGTTTTCGCGTTATAGAATCGTTGTGCCAAGCTGGGTTTTTTTTTTCGGTCATTTATCGGTCATTGACCGATTTTTTAGCAAAATGTCCGAAAAAAATATAGTCAATTCGGTTAAAATGTCCGAAAAAATGTGACCAGAAAATGTGAAAATGACCAAAAAATGTAAAAAAAAAAAAATATGACCAAAAATGACTAAAAATGACCGAAATAAATAAAAAATGACCGAATTTTTTCAAGCCATTTCGGACAAATGACCGAAAGTCTCAGCAAAAAAAAAAACCCAGGTGCCAAGCGATTACTGCCGGCGCGGGGTCGTAAATCTCCAGCTCAGGACCGTCCCGACAAATGCGCATCAGTGACTCAATAGTGTTAGCCCTCAATAGTGTTAGTATTAACTAACTAACACAATAGTGTTAGTCTAACATGCTCCCTTCCGTGCAGAAATTCTATTTCTATCAAATCTATCAGTATCAGCGTGAATAAGGTCGCCACATTCGCCTAAGCACGTGCGGAACCCAGTTGAGACTTGCTTCTCTGTGACGTTTCTTTTTAACAAACGATCAATGTTACGCAATAATCCTCATTGTTAAAATTAGAATAAATATCCTGCTGAAAAGTTCAGACAACTTTATTTCAAGGCAACATTGCAAGGCGTTGAAATGATGTAAAAATGGCTACTTTTGCTTATCAGCTTGTTAACTACGCCACTCTAATGTGATCTTTAAAGCAATTGCCTGTACTATTATTGTTTCAGCTCCGTATTTGTTCGCGTTAAACAAACAATTGTAACAATTCAAATTTAAAATATATTTTTGCTGCATTAGCTCTATTTTTGTCAAGAATTTTGCGGCGGTCATTTATGACCGACCAATGAGTCGGCTTCGGCAGACATTCGAGGTCATTCCGGAGGTCATGTCCGCCATGGCCGCCGGAATTTCGAGGCCTGCATTTCACTAGTGAATTGTGGACTATGAGAGTTTGATATTATTTAGTAATACAGTGCATGTATTCAAGGGCGTTGGCAGGAGGGGGGGCCTTGGCCCCCCTAAAATTTGAAAAATCAATATGATAGTGAAACGCACTATTTCCAAGCCTTAAAGCAGCCGGCGGCCTTGGCCGCTAAGTAGTGCTTGAATGACCGCCTGTGCTACCTCCTCCGTCCGCCAAGTTTGGCTGCCGGCTTCTTCTAGCCAATTATTTAATTTCACAATAGAATGATCGTGGATTAAATGTCGAAAATATGTAATATCAAAGAGTGACGCAGAATGAGGTCACCGCATCATAGTCACTGATGATGATGGCTATCCCTCGTTTCTTCAAGGATGATGGCCTTCGCGATAAAATAAAAGCTAACGGTGAGTTCTTAAATGGCTAATTAGTCCAATCTTGTCACTACTGTTGTATTGAATATATCCAGCTGCGATCACTAGCGCTGTAAGTCTTGTTTGCAATTCCCGATGTATATTTTAACAAAGTGTTAATCCGAAGTGCTAATTTACATCGGCTTGCAATATTGCCATTTTTATATCGATTCAATGTTGTCAGATATTGAATCGTTGTTAAAAAGGAGAACTAGGTTAGTTGACATCCGTGGGTAAAACACGTGTCTTCATAGTTGAGAACGCTGTGGGTTAGTGACTTCACACCCTCAATGGTGACATCATAACGGAATAAATGGTCAGGTTTTATGAAAGGCGGTATGCAGTTGAAACAATTTACCGAGCTGCGAGCAGTTAAAACAATTTAGGGTCGTTAAATGGTCCCGCAACACCGGAATACAATCCCGATAAAGCATTTAATGCGTGGCACAACAATTCTATTGCAGGACGTCGCCCAGACTTCAACAACGCTAAGTGATCATTTTAACATTGTCGCAAGTTTAATGCTATTTACTTGTGCTATCGTTATTGTATTTTGGCCTCCAAGCACGCAGATTTGGCCGCCGAGAAGGAGCTCTCATTAGGCCACGATGGCTGCCGGAAAAAAACACGAGTTTTAAAGACTGTATTTCAGTAAGAAATGTCCCAAATTTTCCACTTAGCCATGACCAGAGGTGTAAAGTAACAAAAGTAATTCTACTTATGTAGCTTACTCAAGTGGCGCCCCCGTAAAAAATGTCAAAATTACACAAAAAAAAACTAAAAAAATTACAAAATTAAATTGCATCTGTTTCTATCTATGGTATGATTGCCTACAATTTAAACAAGTCCAGTATATTGATGTTAAATGTATTTTTACAATAATCAAGCTTTCAAGCTCCTATTCAGGAAATGAAGAAATGCTCAGCCAGAAGAGGGGCATTCTCCCGTCATGACTCATGAGGTTTTCCTTCAATGGGTCTCGCAACTCCAGCCTGATTCAAGATTTGTTTTTTTAGTTTTTTTTTAAATAGAAATATTTATTCGGTTTCATACATAACGAGTACTTTTTAATTCCCCACCTTATTTCTATCAATCAATCGTTTATTAATGGCAGTGGCTATTTGACCGGCTCAGGTCTTTTAATCTGAAACAATATTTGCTCGGTCATGAGTCATGATAGTGTTGAGCGATATTGAAAAAACAAAATGATACGATATTTGAAAAAATACTTGATATTTCGATATTTTTGTTCTAATTAAGAAAAGAGTTTCTCAGTCTTCGAAATTAGTGTCGGCAACTGCCGACGCATATGCATGAATGGCGCATTAGCGTTGGCAATAAAAATGCAGAGGCTACACGAGTGCTTGTAAGGTTAGGGTTAGACATTCCTCACAGTCGTTATGCCACAGCCATAGATTTGCTCCTTAGCCAACACCCTGATGGAGCTATGCGAAAGAGGCGTGTGAATGGGTATCAAAACACAAAAGCGGCAAAACGTGGACGCTTCATTGCGAACGGCAAAAACAGTGTAGATTTACAGCCAAGCGATGAGCCTCTTGAGGTGTCCGATTCCAGTGATGACACGACAACCTCATCCCCCGATACAGCATCTGATGATTCCGATTCTGACATCTAGTTCTTCATCAAACAGACTTTGTGTTGCTCGCAGTATCCCAATTGTGCCGAAATTATGTCAGTGCATACGTAAATCGAGGCAATCTTCTCGCAGGGAGCTATTAATTTGTTACCGGTACTTGGTTGAGCAATATAACGTTATTTTATGATAATTCAACGTCGCTGGATGTCGAATTAATGTAAAACAAACGTAAATTTCTTATTGGGCATTGTTGTTACGCATTATAAACCGCAGGAACAATTAAATCGATTTGTGCTGACTCAAACGTTGAATTAACCCAAAATTAATTTACTTTTCCTCCCCGTGAGTTATTCAACGTGAATTACCGTAACAGCATGCGTATCGCATTGCTCGCTTTATCGCTACTTTTGGTATTATCACATCACAAAAAATCAAACAGTGCGGTCGGGATAGACTACTCTAGTATATGTTTCGCTTCTGGTTTTACATGTTATGGTACAATTTTTTTTCGTAATGAACGTTCACAGCAATTGCAAAGACAATTTCAACTTTTGCCGTTTGGCCTCGGCAACGTTTTTGTAGGGGTTTGCAGCTACGAGTTAGGGCTGTAAAAGTTAAAATATCGAACAATATTGAAATTAAAAGATATCATATCGAAAATTCGATATATCGCAAAAATGTGATGCGTCGTTCGGCAAACACGGTCACATCCTCTTATGGTGAACGGAAACTTACCGTACCGGTACCCGGAAAAATTTTCAAATTCCAGCAAATTAAAAAGAACTCTAACTTTATTACTCATTTACTTGTATATAATATATATTATTTTTTTCCTATTTGAATAAGAGTACTGATGAAGATGCATTTACGGCGGCAAAAGCTCTACTAATGAAATATTTGTAGTTACCAAATCTGGTTGCTTTTTTACTGATTTGTAAACGGTATTACTCATATTTGAAAAGACATATAAAATTGGGCTGTAGGCTATACTCAAATTAAAAATTGATCATAAAAATGGGGTGCAACCTAATTCGTACCATGAACAATTCGTACCGTCAGTTCGTACCTTGAAAAGATCGAGAGAAAAAATTAATAAAAACCGAAGTCGCTGATCGCAGTTTTCGCAAACATTTTAAAAGGGTTAGGGTATGGGAGTATCGGTTAGGTATCAGTATCCGCAAACAAACAAACTAAAAAGATCGAGAAAAAAAAAAATAGAACATCGCTGATCGCAGTTTCCATATTTCCGCAGTTTCTGCAAACATTTTAAAATTTCCGGTAATGATCCTAAGAGTTTGCCGAAGTCGCTGATCGCAGTTTCCGCAAACGTTTTAAAAGGGTTAGGGAAGATCGGAGTTTCCGCAAACATTTTAAAAGGGTTAAGGTTTTCGCAAACACACAATCTAAAAAGGTCGAGAGAAAAAAATGCAACATTGCTGATTGCAGTTTCCGTTTTTCCGCAAACATTTTAAAATTTCCAGTAATGATCCTAAGAGTTTGCCAAAGTCGCTGATCGCAGTTTCCGCAAACATTTTAAAAGAGTTAGGGTTAATCGGAGTTTCCACAAACAGTTTAAAAGGGCTTAGGGCTGATCGGAATTTCCGCAAACATTTTAAAATTTCTGGTAATGATCCTAAGACAGGGTTCGATCTTAGCGCTGGTCCTCTGGCCAATGTCTAGTGTGAGTTCCCCGCGGACCAGTACGAATCGTTTCGCACTGGTCCGACTGTCCAGTGCGAAAATATCATTGTATTAAAAACACGTGATCCGTGCGTGTTAAACCGTAAGTAAAAAGCAGCAACATCACGTGTTAAATCAATAGAAAAAAGCAATCGCAACATCACGTGACGATGTTAAATCGAAAGAAAAAGGGGAATCGCAACAACACGTGAGCTCTGGTAGCCTAGTACAGTACTCTCAAGAGATTTGATGCATAAAAATGTTAAGATTGTGCTAGAGTTTAGAGAGCATGTGAGTGATGACTGATGAGGCATCAAATTAACTTAATAAATAGGTTAAATTAATAATGATTGTTGACCAGTAGCGTAGCCAAGGAATTTTGAAAGGGGGGGTTTTGACCACCCAGTGGTGGGGGTCTGGGGAGCCTCCCCCAGAAATTTTTGAAAAATTACTTTGAATTTGGTGCATTCTCAGAGCATTTTTAACAAAAATGTGGGTACGAATATTCCTGTAAAATGATGCTGTCCGGTAGCATAGCAAAAGGATAAGATCATGTTTTCTTTGGCATTTTTCGAAAATAAAGCTAAGTCTCTATGTTTTCTTGTTGCTAATTCCTGGCTGAGATGTTTGGTATTGGCAAAACTCGCTCTTTTAATGCAATTTGGTTTAAAATTAGGCAATTTTTTTTAGACTGAAAGCATCATTCTCAATATCGTGACGTCACAGGCGTGCCAAAGGGGGGGGGGGTTGTAACCCCCTAAACCCCCTTTGGCTACGCCACTGTTGTTGACTGTTATTATTGAATTAGGTACGGTACTATTGAATAAGAATACCGTACTCAAGGTTTATGCAAGATTGCTTAAAGAATTCGCGTTCTGTTCAATAAAGTTCTCTTTATTACAAAATTTTGCTTTACTGAACGAAGAAAATGTTGCGGTGGTTGACGCCTACTACAGGTAGAACAGTTCCGAAGCCAGGTGCGAAGAGGGAGTAGACTCGAAGCAAGACCCACAAAATAAGAAAAAAACGCGATCAGGCATATGATTGCAAACGGGACGGACCAGTGCGATCTCGTGCGGACCAGTGCAAATGGTGAGCCACTGGTCCGGTTGGCCAGTGCGAAAAAAAGTTAAGGTCGACCCCTGTAAGAGTTTTTGTTTGTTTGCGGAAACTGCGATCAGCGACTTCGGCTATTTTTTTTTTTTTTCAAGGTACGAACTGACGGTACGAATTGTTGGATGCAACCTAGTTCGTACCCTGAACAGTTCGGACCCTCACTTCGTACCCTGAAAAGATCGAGAGAAAAAATTAAAAAAAGCGGAAGTCGCTGATCGCAGTTTCCGCTAACCCTAACTCTAACCATAGACTAATCTATGCTCTAACCCTAACCCACGCTGATCGCAGTTTCCGCAAACATTTATCCGTAGTTTCCGCTAACCGCAGTTTGCGCTAACCTTTACCCTAACTCTAACCATAAAGTAATCTATGCTCTAACTGTAACCCTCGCTGATCGAAGTTTCCGCCAAACATTTTTCCGCAGTTTCCGCTAACCTTTACCCTAACCCTAACTATAAAGCAATCTATGCTCTAACCCTAACCCTCGCTGATCGCAGTTTCCGCAAACATTTTTTCGCAGTTTTTGCTAACTGCAGTTTCGGCTTACCCTAACCCTAATTCTAACCATCGAGTAATCTATGCTCTCTAACTCTCGCTGATCGCAGTTTCTGCAAATATTTTTTCCGCAGTTTCCGCTAACCGCGTTTTCCGTTAACCCTAACCCTCGAGTTTGTTTGTGGAAACTCCGATCAGCGACTTCGGCTTTGTGCCATTAAACTGCGATCAGCGACTTCGGCTTTTTTAATTTTTTCTCTCGATCTTTTCAGGGTACGAACTGAGGTTCCGAAGTGTTCAGGGTACAAACTAGGTTGCACCCCGAATTGTTCATGGTACAAATTAGGTTGCATCCATAAAAATGCAGCAGCCTAACAATTGAGTCACTTCGGGTCAACAGTTAGTTTAAAAAAAACGAACGCTTCCAGGTAGTATCAAACTCATTCCTTCTGGAGCACAAGCCCGTGAAATATTGTACGCGCTACAGACCCAGTTGAATAAAGTTGTCGAATTTAGAACTTATATTCGCACTTCTCGTCTTTTGCTTTAAAAGAGAAAAAGAAAAAAAGTGCCTATATAGTGACGTCATGACATATGGTACCACGAAATATGGTACCACGGTAGTGTTTCAGATTAAAAGACCGGAGCCGGTCAAATAGTCACTGCCATTTTTCTACATCAATGTGACGTTAGTTACCGTACAACTTTAAAAAATCTATATCTTTGCTTCTGTAAAAAATCTGCAGCAAATGCCTTTTTTTTACATGTTTAGTATCGGCCAAATTTTGCCGATACCGATACTCAAAAAATGGCTGATATCACTGATACCAATGTATCGGTACTTACATCTCTACTTTTATACCATGCTCTAATTCTGCCTCTCTTGGCATGGCTTAGCCTGAAAAAACAGAACCAATCTTAATTGTGTACATTCAACAAAGATTTAACTTACTCTTTAACATTTTGTAACAATTGCACAATATTTTGAAATCAAAACTTGTTTGGATAACAACATTGTAAGTTTCAAACAATTTTGTAACAAACTCACAGTATTTCCAATAAAACTGTAACTCATCCATAAACACAGGTAGCCTAACGAATTTAGTAGACCACAGCAAGTGTGACGTAATGCAATTTCACATTAACTTGCGAAGTGTGAAACATACATCAATGATCAAACAAAGTAACATGTAACATCAATACATCATGCCTCGCGAAAATTGACTAAGCTAACCCTAACATCACGTGACTTGCACATTCAAAATGTGGCCGCTTGGAGTCTTTAAATTATACTGTTAAATTTTGCAGTGGTTCCCAACCTCCGGTCTGCGCATTTTTTGCCGGTCGGAAAAGAATCTTACTTTTTGTCAAGAAAATGAAATATCTTCTGACAGGTGTCAAACCCACAAAAATGCTTGATATGAACGACTCGGTTGCATGTTTTGTAATGCAAAGGAATTTATTCTCACACGAGTCATTTCAATCATAAATAGCTAAAAATCGATTTCGATCAGCTAGTAGCTAGATCATCTTCAGTTAAGCATATTCAAATAGAAATTTATTTATTTTATTTGAATAAGCTTTACTGAAGATGATCTAGCTACCAGCTGATCGAAATCGATTTTTAGCTATTTTTGATTGAACTGACTCGTGTGAGAATAAATTCCTTTGCATTACTTTTTGTCACGCTTTTTTTTTCAATTTTATTTTTCGTTTCTAGCACGAACATGTAGCCTAGAGAACGATGGTGGATAGAGAACTAGGGTGGCAGCTGACATAGATGACCTTATAGGTCTTTCGTTGCCATCCTGTTGTGCTGATAGACACTCAATTTCAGGAGCATAGCCAAGGAATTTTGAAAGGGGGGGGTTTTGAGGACCCAGCGGCGGTGGGTCTGGGTGGCCTCCCCAAGAAATTTTTGAAAAATTACTTTGAATTTGGTGCATTCTGAGAGCATTTTCAACAAAAATGTGGTTACGAATATTCCTGTAAAATGGTGGTGTCTGGTGGCATAGCAAAGGATAAGAGCATGTTTTCTTCGGCATTTTTCGAAAATAAAGCTAAGTCTCTATGTTTTCTTGTTGCTAATTCCTGGATGAGATGTTTGGTATTGGCAAAACTTGCTCTTTTAATGCAATTTGGTTTAAAATTAGGCAATTTTTTTAGACTGAAAGCATCATTCTCAATATCGTTACGTCACACGCGTGCCAAATGGGGGGGTTGTAACCCCCAAAACCTCCTCTTTGGCTACGCCACTGCTCAATTTGTATGTAGGCTACTCTTTGTTTGTTTATCGCCAGCAAAACAATAAACTGAACTGAACGAGAAAGTGAAGTTGTGGCATCAGAAAAAAATAATGCTTTTGCCTTTTCCGATGTCACATACCGTATGTGAAACCAATGTGTGAAGACTAGGCTATTCCTTTCACTTTGAGTTTGCTTAAAAAGGTTCAGTGTAGCGGCACAGTTAGTAGCAATCTGCCCATGCAGAGCTATAGTTAGTAGGCTACAGCGCCATCCCGAACACGATAGTGGTGGGGATAGTGACTGTAGCCTATATGCAGGGTTGGAAGTCGTGGGTCAAAAAGCAATGACTATTTCACTATTCGATAGTGCCCAAAAAAGCAATGACTTTCCGCTATCGATACTTAAAAAAAGCAACGAATAGCAATTACTAAAAATTTACTGGCCAAAAAAAGCCCAAAATCAAGCAACCCGCAAACTCAAAAAAAGGTACCAAAACTCGAAAAAAAACAATCCCAAACTTGCGGGAAAACTGCAAGGTTTGCAACACTGTTAACGGCTCTCACTGGCATGGTTTTTCTGAACTGTGTTGCCGAAAAATTTTCCTTAATCCTTTAAAGTTCGAAAACCGGAAGGGGACTAGGTCGGATAGTAATCCGAAAACCAAATCTCGTAAATTCGTTTTGACGACAAAGTAAGTGAACAACAAAAAATGATTCAGCAGTTCTCCTAAATATCGATTAGTGAAAAGCGAATAATGATTTCGTTGCTTGCATAAAAAAGCAGTGAATAACGCACATTCGATATTTATTTTTAAAAGGAATGGGTACAAGCAGTGCCGGTCTTTGGGGTGTGCAAACCGTGCGATCGCACAGGGCCCGCAAGTTAGGGGGCCCGCAATAGACCTTTTGCATAACACACCAACAGAACGTGACGTTGGAGTCGTGAACGACTAGCCGCTGTTCACAATGCTGTGCGATAGGGTTAGTGGCGTAGTTTGCAGGCGAATAAATTGTTAAACGTTTGCTTGAGATGTTGTTTTGTGGTCTTTACAGGCGTGTATCAGTGTTTCAGTATAATTTGCCGGAAAATAAAACTCTTTTAAGTTGTAAACTTAGGCTACAGAAGTGTAAACCTTTGACCAGTTCTTTGCTGTATTGGAAGCGATCTTGCCAGGCAAAGATAGGAAGAATTTCTTGTATTATACAGCTTTAAAAGCTAAGCATGCAAATCAAAATATTGATGCAGAACTTAATGACGAGGCTACTTTCGAAATACCTCAAAATGCTACAGGAGCACTGCATCTACATAGATTAGCGGTAGAAGATTGAATTTTTGCTGGTGTTGAAGCTTCGCCTGGGTTTGTTTTATACAGACTTAAAGTACAAGGTTTGGTATTAGTTCTGCATTCGTACTGTACTGTACACAGGGCCGGATTTACCAATAGGCTAGGCAGGCTGAAACCTAGGGCCTCAACGTCCAGGGGCCTCGAAATTCGGTTTCGAATTTTGAAATTCTTTTAAAAACTTGACAAGTTTAAACCCTACCTAAAGTATATATATAGCCTATATCAAGCTTTTCAGAGTAAAAAATTCTATACACATCTGGTTTGACAGACTTTCTAATCGAAATTAGAGATGAGTTTGACGAGTTTGATCAGCAAGCAAAAGCAACCTTGCCGAATATTAACTACAGAGCTGTCACTAGAGATGCACCTGACGCACAAGAAATGCACCTGACGCTTTAAGAGAACTCTCTTCAAAGGAAAGGTTTAAAATAAATTCCTTTATCCCTATGCTCGACGCACTTGAAGCCAATTTAAGAAGAGCTAATGTGTACAGTGACATTGCAGAAATGTTCCTATTTTTTTGCTAATCTGAAAGCAATTAAGATAGAAATTGTACGAGGAGTAGAACTGTAAAGGAAGCATATCCCGTATTCGGAAGATGTTGACCCGAAACTTACTGATGAACTTCCACATTTTCATTTGTACGTGAGACGAACACAAAACCAAGGGCTTACCATACAGAAGAGCAATCTATTTCCTTGTCTCATGGAGACCTTTATGAAATTATGTGCAAGGAAAAAATTAACACTGCCTTTCCTAATGTGGAAGCAATATTAAGACTGTTTCTACGCTTAATGGTCACTGTTTAAGTTTGTCACTCTCAAGGCTCAAAAGCATCAAAAATAAACTGAGATCGACAATGTCTCAAGAAAGGTTGTCCGCGCTGAGCATTCTGTGGATTGAGAGCATGGGCTACGTTAGAGGGGGGCCGAGGGGGTGATTACCACCCCACCAATCGGAGTGGGGGGTAACTAATGCAAAATTACCCCCCACTAATGTAGAGATAAAATTTTCACTTTTAATATATTTTTTACTTTTGTGTTTCATTTTCATGTTTTTATTTTGTTGCACAACTTTTGAGGTTTTTGCTTGGAAACGCCGACTCGCAAGGCAACGCCAAACTACGAATCCTATCAAAAATCTTCGCATCACAATGCGCTATGTGTGACGTCATAGTTCTCACTGCTACAAACTGTTTAATTTCGCTTTTACCACTCACGAACGAAACCCACTACAGTTGCACTGTTTCAATGTCTTTATATTTTCGGTTGTTGTAAAAGTTAATGCATGTTAGCTTTTATTTTATTTTTTTCTGAATTGAATGTAGGCCTAGAGTAGACCCTAGATGCTGAAACTTTTTCGTTCACTGCGGATGTTATGGCACAGGTTATCGTGTTGTATTCATGCAATTGAAAATTAAACTATAGAAAGCTTTGACCTTAACGCTTTTGAACTTTTAAATGTAACCATTTAGCGTCTGAAGTGCGAAATTGGAGGACTTGAGCCAAGGAAGAATACAGAGGAATTTTTGCGTACGTCCAGTCCAGTCAAAATTATCTAAAAACCTCAAAAAATGTGGCAAATGTTATAAAGCTTTTGCTCGCGATTTCAGATTCGTTGAAATAATTTTTCGATTTTAGATCGTGTTGTATGGCAAAAATTTTGCGCCTTCGGCGCGAAACATGCCGCCTTAGACGCTATTTTAGAAACTGAAGCTTTCAGTGATAAGAAGGAGGGTCTGGGGGCGACCTCCCAGAAGTATGTGATGCGATAATTTAATAAGACTCCTGCCGATGTCAAAACATTGCTCCCGCCCTTGCTTAAATTACCCCCCCACTCTCAGGAAGTGTCCGGAGCCCCTGATTGAGAGTGACAAACTTAAACAGATAAATTTTGATAAACTTTTGCATGGTTTTGCTTTGACGAAAACTAGAAAAAAAAATTGGTAGCTTAGTCTTACTCTATTTGATGGCTGTAACTATTTCTTATGTCCTCGTAAATAAACTTTACAATTATTGTAACGGTTGTTTGATCAAAGAAATTAAAATTAAAAGCAAAACTGCCTTAACTAAATTTTTATTCTTTTAAATAAAAATTGCACCCATGAATGTGGAAAATGAAAAGAACGAAGAGTTTAATGCACTCATATTTTTAACATGAAGCAATGACATGTGATGTTGTTTAGAAAGAAATTCTGAGCTCAAAAATAGAGAGGGGCCTCACAAATGGAATAGCCTTGGGCCTCTCATGGTCTAAATCCGGCCCTGACTGTACACCGTATTTTTCATTCATGAATGCACCTCATGTATTTAAGGTTGATTAGTTTGAACATATTCCCTCATCGTGACGTGAAGGCCGCCCTGATAGCTCAATTGGTTAGCGCGTCACTTCTGGAACGAAGAAGCTTCAAGATCAAGCGGCGCTGGTTCGACTCTCGGGGTATGCGCTTGAGCAACGCACGTTAAGGACTGCTCTCCATTCAGCGGCATCTAATGGATGGAATAGTTCCCCGGCAACAAGACTTCAACAATATGGAAACTTCACTCTGTCAATCTCGGTGACCGGGCCTGCGTCAGTGATTCAAAGCCTCTACAAGTATGCAAAACTGCCAGGATTAAGCTCTGCAAGAAGCTTTCCCAGTCCGAGGATAAAAATTCAATCAATCAATCATTATCATAGCAACCATGAAGCCAGACTTCAAAAAGGACTACCCAAGCACCATGATCATCATCGACTGCACTGAAGTAGGCCTACGTCTCGAAATACTGTCCTCACTTCACCGTCAGTCGCAAACGTACTCGAACTATAAAAGTACAAACACTGCAAAGGCATTAGTCATTAGTGGGAGTTGATCCAAATGGGGGTAATATGTTTGTATTTCAGTTGTACACTGGTAATGTGAGTGACAAAGAAATATATCAGAGGAGTGGATTTTTTCACCTTTTGAAGCAGAAAATAGCTGCTAATGAACTGCACTTCATGATGCTGTTATGGCCGATAAAGGGTTTCTTATAGAAAAAGACTTAGCCTACATTGTATTGGTCTACATGTGAATATCTCATCGTTCCTAGGTAGAAGGCCTCAAATGAGTGAGGACAAAGTGTTGAATAAACGAAGTATTGCACGCCATCGCATTCATGTAGAGAGGACCATAAAAAAATTAGTTAATTTCACATCTTCGACAGGAAAATACCAATGACTATGCTTGGTATCATCAATAAAATGTGGTTGGTTCGTTGCATATTATGTTATGCAGAATGAAAATAAAATGTTGCAAGACAAGGTGCCACTATCGTGGTCCATAATTCCCGGTCAAAATGCACACGCTTCACAATGGCGTCCTAAATTGCCTTTCCTAGTCTGTTAGCCAACACTATGATTAAAACGGTGTCCGACGTTTTCTTCGTAAACAGTTCTTCGTAAAGCAATTCTTCGTAAGCAATTTTTCGTAAAACAATTCTTCGTAAAGTTAATTCTTTGTAAAACAATTCTCCCAAAGCATTTATTCGTGCATGCAATGGAGATTTGATGTACGGTATACGAAGAAATGCTTTACGAAAAATTCTTTTACGGATTTCATTTCACCAACAACTGTTTACGAACAATTGTTTTACGAAGAATTGCTTACGAAGAATTGCTTTACGAAGAATTGTTTACGAAGAATTCGCCTATAACCGATTAAAACGAACAAGAATTGAAGTGTGCCGATAATCTACAACAATTCATAAAAACAAAAAATTTACTTTCACCTGCCACCTACCTCACACTTGCTTGCAATAACAAGAAACGCCTTCATAAACCGTAGTAAACCAGCGATTCTCAACCCTCAGACTCCGCGTAACTCAAACGTCACGCTCTGGTGATTTTGAATGTGCAAAAGGTCTATTTACTCAGGAAATGCAGTAATTTTTGTCATTTTCAATGGAAAAAATTCAATTCGATTCACAAGCAAGTACTGTTATCCTTGAAGTCAATTGCGGCTTTAGGAATTAGCAACAAGAAAACATGAAGACTCAGCTTTATTTCCGAAAAATGCCAGAGAAAACATGATCTTATCCTTTTGCTATGCCACCGGACAGCACCATTTTACAGTTAATATTCATACCCAAATTTTTGTTGAACATGCGCTCAGAATGCACCAAATTCAAAGTAATTTTTCAAAAATTTCTGGGGGAGGCTCCCCAGACCCCACACCGCTGGGTGTCGCTTTCGGCGAACACGCCGTCAGGCTTTGCCCGCCAGCCGTCAAACCTCTCCTCCCCTTTCAAAATACTTAGCTACGCTACTGAATTGGATCATTGTCATTGGGGCCCGCAAAGCACATTCCACACAGGGCCTGAAATACCCTAAGACCGGCACTGGTATAAGCATTCGATATTCAGAAAGCAACGAATAACGCTATCGAATAGTGACAACTAGTCGTTACTTCCAACCCTGGGTATATGTGAGTGGCCTGTCGAGTGTTACATCGAGGTATGTTTATAGGCTCTGGACAAGACGACAGAACCTTGCCATTGATGTTGATGGTCACTTTCAGGTCACCTTTTGCCTCCCTGTTGCTGAGATGGAAGGCTGCCGTCACTGTTTTACTTTCGCTGAGCTTCAGTTTCTATTGCTGGAGGTATCCTGATATAGTCATGATGTCTTGGCTGTAGGTCGATCGTTCATAGGCTATATAGACATTGAAAAGGAGGGGTGCTAAGAGTAAAGACTGATCCCTGTGGAGCACCGTTTTTGAGGCACTGTAGTCTAATAATTTTTTTCGTTTTCGGTGGTTAAGATAAACTCCTGTTGTGGATGAATTCCATCATCATTTTGACCATGTGTCTGTCAGGAAGGAAAATTAGGTGACGTTAGAAAACGTAGAAACGACGCACGAAGCGCCAGCAGAAGCTACATTCAGCATCAGCTCCATTTGGCTGTTTCCACCGTTGAACCGCGCGCGTTCTGAAGTTTACTCGAAATTTGAAGCGAAATAAACTTATGTTAACACACACGGTAGGCTACTAGGCCTATACATGAGTCAAATATTGATTGTTGTATGCTGTTGCATGTGACGTTTCATAATTTCGTTTGCAAACAATTATAGCTGAATACAGCGAAGTCCCTCAGTGCGTTACGTTGGCCTATATGCGTTAGCATTACCGTATCATTTTGGTTTATTTTTGAATCTTTAATCTCGGACTGACAAAGCTTTGATAGGTTATTCCTGGTAGTTTTGCATACTTGTAGCCTATACAGTTTTGCATACAGGGCCGGTTATCGGTAGCCAAGATTGTCTAAATTATTTTCTGTAGCCTACGAAGTGCGAAACGAGATTGCAAGTGGATCGAGCAAGCCATTTTAGCTAATCACAAGTGAGTTTTGGGTGGTGATGAAACAGGTCTTAAGAAATACTGTTCTAGAAGCTTTGTTGAGTCACTGATGCTGAGTTGTTGATTCAAGCTCGGCTTTTGAGATCGACGAAATAAAGTTTCCACTGATGGATATTGCTTATAAATTATTCCATCGACAACCAGGTATTAGATTGGTTTTAGGCTAGTATTCAGAAATTTGTCTCTTTATTGTTACTCTAGTTTGAAATCTGGGTTGCTAAGCTTCAAGCTCAAATTTCGTATCTTGCCAATCTAAACACCGAACAATCTGCCACAATTTGGCCAAATAAGGAAGTTGATAATGGTTTGAGACTGCAGCTGGTAGGCTGCAGTTGCTGGAGCAAGTTTTTGGTAAGGTTAGAACTTGAGCATTGTTCTAGATTTCACAAAGAAAAGCATAAGAAGCAATGAAAAAGTGAGTGTGGTTTACAAAAAAGAGAAAATAAAAAATACCAGTTTTTTTAAATGTTGATCTCTCTTTCTACTCTCTCGTCTTTGTAAACTACACACATTCTTTTGCTTGTTCTCGTCATTGTTAAATCTATGACTATGTTCGAGTTTTAACTTTTGTGAAGTTGATTCAGCTTGAAGTGAACTCAGTGTTAGAGATGCAGCGAACCCAAAATTTTTATCCGCACACCGCACCGCAACTGACTCATCTATCCGCGCACCGCACCGCACACCGCAATTTATCTGGAACTTTGACACTGCACCGCACCGCACACCGCAAATTACAAAATTAAAAAAAAATATTTTAACGAGTTATTGTTTAGAAAGTCAATTGTAGGAAAAAGCATCCATGGCATATAACTGGTAACCTAGTACCAATACAGTTGTGCACTAATTGGCCAGGCTAACCAGATCATATTCTCTTATCAGCAATGCATCTAAGTTCTAAGACATAATACAAACTAAGACAAATAGAATGTTCCTGGATCCAGTATCAGGACTTTTGAACACTTTTTGTAAGCAATAATGCAATTATAATGCCAGTGGCTATATGAACTACACACACAAGAGTAAAACTTATAGCCTGAACTCACTGGGCTAACTGATATAGTAAATAATGCGGTAGTTGCGCTAGGCCTATAGCCTGGTAACTGAGCTTATCAGCTAGGCTACTAACCAAAAACATTCGTACAGCTTCCCTGACAAGCAAGCCCTAAAACCCTGTCAACTGCAAGCCATTTGCAATTTGCATTTGCATAGCTTTCCATCTTAGGGTTTCCGAAGGGAAAAATAACTGATCCGTGTTTCCAATTTAAATTTGAAGTTTCATAGCTGATTCTTGAAAAGTTGAAAGTTTACGTTTACGAAAGTTTAATTTCTTGAAAGTTTACGTTTACGAAAAATTAATTTCTTGAAAGTTTACGCGGCAAGCGGCGCGGCGCGGCTTTGTCATTTCAACCTTCCACGCGGCGCGGCGCGGCACGCGGCGAAAAAGTCAAAAGCGGCCGCGTACGCGGCGCGGCGCGGCGCGGCTTGCATCACTACTCAGTGTTGTTGTCAGCGTTGCCAGATGGTGTTCTACGACACCAATTTTGAAAAAAATGGTGTAATTTAAAACGGCTTGGTGTTGAAAAAATCTTCTTTTACACCATCACAGAATTGGTGTAATTTGGTGTATTTTTAAAAATTTTTGCTACTTAGTTGTAATGATGTATATTTATTGTTGTGTTGCATTTATAAAAATGTTTGTCCGTAATCTTAATCCGTATTCTTAATCTGCAAGCTTGTCCGTAATCCTTATTCGTAATCTTTGCTGACCTATTGACCGGCTGCTTTGAGTCTTGCTTGTCTGCTGAGTTCTGAGGGTTTTGTTTATTGCTGAACTACGTTTATCGGCTAATTGTATATGCTACACCATGAGCACTGAGCAGTCCGCCCCGATAGCTCAGTTGGTTTGCGCGTGACTTCGTCAACAAGAAGCTTCAAGATCAAGCTACATGATTTTTGTTTTTCGCTATGTAAATTTTTGTTATTTCTAATACTTTTGTAACATTTCTGTATTTTTAGTAGAAAAATTAGTGCGTTGGTAGCAGGGATATCTAGAGAAGGGGATATGAAGGCTCGCAGCGATTGCCTTATTCTCATGACATTACCAGGGCGGTAGTTTGTAGTGCTTTAAACATGTGTTTTTTTAAATCGTTGAAAGTTTTGCAGTGCAGCTGATGCAGTAGGCCTAAGCTACAGAAGACAGTTAGCAAATGTTACGTGGAGCATATTTAAAGAATACCTGTTTGGAAAGACAGTTGAAAAGTTACATGTAAGCTGTTTTTTAACAAAGCCTTTGCAGTAGGCTAGATGTAAAGCAACTATATTGGTGGTTGTATTAACATGCCACCATGAGCACGCTGTGAATATCCAGGCCTGATGCTAATAGCGCAATGCAAGTTATCATAACAAGATCTATTAAACTACTATCGGTGCCAATTGTCATTTTACAATAAACGCAGTTTATTTACGATAAACAAAAGCCCTTCTATTGTCAGACGTAATATAAGCCTTCGTATCCCCTTCTTTCGATATCCCTGGTTGGTAGGTGAAGTGGTGTAATTTGAAGGTTGAAATAGTGTAGTAAGCAAACTGGAATCTGGCAACACTGGTTGCTGTTTTCTGTTAAGTTTTGATAACTTTCGAGATTTTCCATTTGTGCTTGTGCCCAGTGGTGCCACTCCTAGTGTTTTTCCACTAGTGGTCACAGCGGTAAACCATAATCTCTTCTTGGGAAAATTTTAACATAAAGTTCCCGAATCCGTTCGTCTGTATATAATGATCGAAGAAACACACACTTGAACTTCTTTTCAAACAGTGTATTCCTGTAAAATTAGCCCGCGGCTACCGAAAACGAGGGGGTGCAACGCCTACACCACTTAAACTGTCACTACACAACAGATTACTTGGATAAAAGACGGAACCTTTGTCCAGCTAGCAAGCACTAAGCCAACAGTTAAATGTGCGGCCAACTTTCAAACAATCATTTTACGAATGACCAGAATAGATAGCAATATCTCAAATTCACGTATGCAGTACTGTGACGCAATAATGAAAGACAATTATGAAGTCATTCCAACAGGTGTTTAAAGCTGATGTAATATTTCCTGTTTAAACAGGCCCAAACAGGCCCAAACAGGTTTGACACAATTCTTATGAACGCTGGTGCAATTTTGGCACATTTTCTAGCAACTTCCATGACGTAATATTCAGTAGACTTGAACGGTTTTATATGACGTTTGATTTGTACAGAGATTGGCCGTAACATAGCGGCTCCTAGTTATGACAGTCTAACATGGCATAACTAAAAAAGAATTGAAGGACAATCGTGAGCCAATGAATAAAACACACGATACACAAATTGTTTGAATCACTCACGTTTAAGTTAATACGCAAATACAAAGGGCATGCAAAGAATGAACAGCAATAAGAATAAACACGACGATACATGAAATTGGTACCATAGGTACACGCTAAAATGACGCTATATACAATTGTTGCGATAATAACCGACTGTTCTGGGCTCAGACAAGGGTCGGCCACCGCAGACAAAACCAGGCTCAAACCCTAACACTAGGTGTTCTTTACGGGGGCGAGGCACGAAATATCCCTCAACACGTAGTCTACTTTCACTTTCCCCGTACTCTCATCATAGTTGCAGACGGCAACTTTGGCTCTACGAACCACAGGCTTCCCTTTCCTAATTTGTGGAACTACCTCATGCACCCTCCCAAGTTGATACTTCCCACGTTTACCAATGTCTTGGAGAGAACCTACCACTACAAGTCGAGCAGGCTCCAGATTCTCGGCCATTTTTAGCCATTTTTTCCGGCCCTGAAGACCTGGCAAGTAAAAATCGATCCATTTACTCCAAAACTGCTGAGAAAGTGACAAATTGAACCGATAATCCCTTCTTAATTGGTCACGATCATGTGGTTGCCCAACAGCACAGTATGGGTCTAAGTATGGGGTCAAAAGTGAGGCAGGGATGATGACAGTAAAATCCCTAGGGTCGTCACTCAAAGGTACCAAAGGGCGTTCGTTCACGATCCGAACGGCACTGCCTGTGTACGTAAGCAGTTCAATAAAATTGGGCTTACGTATTGAAGAGTCCAAAATGTGAAAAAAGTATTTGGTCATATCGGCCACGAAACCAAATCTTTCAAGCCGAAATCTAGCCAAGACATCTGCTAGAGGGTTTAACAAGTCAGGACACGAAAACATTACATCATTAACACAAGTTCCTCGAAATTCAGACTTGCCATCGTAAACAATGCGCTTTTTTAATTGTGACGTCACAAAGTATGGTAAATACCATTCAAATCCCTTGACATTTCCTGCTTCACCAGCGCGCTCAATATAGCCATTAGATTTAAGATCTTTCATGGTGTCAGTAAGGAAATCACGAAGTTCAGGTTGTTTTAAAGCTTTCTTTCTTAAAGCAGCAGCTCTATCTGACGCCAACACAAAATTGTTAGGTAGATCAATATCTTCCTTCAACGGAACAGGTATCTCAAATCGACCATCTTTCAACTCAATATTCGGTTCGACAAGTTCTCTAGCCAAAATATCATTGCGAGACAATTCACAGGTTTCATTTTGCAAAGTCAAATCCTGAATGACTTTATTCAGGTCTGCTATTTCCATATCACGAGACTCAATTTTACGCTGAAAGCCAGAGATGACATCCGACTCTGAAGACGTCTGCACTCTGCACACTTTAGCAACGCTTTCAACTAAGGGTGACTTACCACCACAAGCCAACCAACCGACAGGAGTGAGCAAAGCATGCGGTTCACTACGATTGTCACCAACACGCTCTTCTTTTGTCCACATCAAATAAGCGTTGTCATTGCCAATCAGTACATCTACAGTACTACAATCATTCAAATGAAACATATTCACGTCATGAAAACGACGGAAACCACTTAAACATTGTTTATGAGGTAAAGTTTTAACATCGTCAGCCCAAGCTGGGTTAACCACCGAAGTTATAACACAAAACAGTTCATCTGTCTCTAACGATTGGATGTTGAGTTTAACAAGATCAGCACAAGTAGGTTTTTGACCAGCCAGAGTATCCATTTTAAACGACGCTTTATCATACGGTTTAAAACCAAGTTCGCACACCAAGTCACTCGAAACAAAGGTCAACTGCGAACCAGGATCATGCTGACAATACACCAACTTCGACTTGCCAGTCATTGGATTCAAAACACGAGCAGCAGTAACGCGGTTAAAGGCTGCTTTAACATTTCCAATCTTAACATTACGCACAGGAACTCTGGCACCAGCCTCATCTTTACCGACCGAATCCAGAGAATCACGTGACGTCACATAAAAATCATGCAGAAGAAAAAAGTGTTTCCTATCGTTGGTAGGTCCACACTTACGACAGTTATTTGCATGATTACAGTCTCTAACCATATGCTGGCGCAAACAGTTCAAGCATTTTCCAGCTTTCACAATGACATCTCTCCGACCTTTAGGTGTCAAGCGCAAAAATTCTTTACAATTAGACAAAAAATGATATTCAACTTGACCACGTGACGAACAACAAATACATGCCGGCAGGTCTTTTCGTCTAGCCTCACCACCGCGCGGTGCGCCAACAGCAGTCGAGTACTGCGAACTTCCTGACATGACATTATCATGGGGTTTTACGGACGTCTGCCTAACCGGACATGAAGGCAATTTTCCTTTGCCAAACTTTTTAAAATGCTGCGACTCACCAGAATCGCCCATTAGCATGATGCTAAAATCAGTCGACTTGCGCGTTTCCTCCCGTACTACAAAATCAAACAAACTCTGAAAAGTAGGTTCCTCAGTGCTACCATACTGATCACCTAAAAAGTCAAGATAACGCTGCTTAGCGTCAAACGGGAGTCGCTTAGCCAAATCCAAAACAAAACGTCTTTCTAATTTATCACGCTGACCATAAGCTTTCGCGTAAAGCAAACACTGCGACAATTCATCTTTAAACTCTTTCAAATCACTGGAAGAGATAGAAGTCAATTTGCTACCATAGCGATACTTTCTAATTTCTGGTTCTGCGAAAAGACCTCCACGAACTCCAAAACGTTGGGACAAGCGAGCTATAACGACATTTCTATCCTGTCTTCCTCTGACAAGCCAGGAGTGTCGGAAACCAAATTAGCAATCGTTTGTGCAGCTGTTCTAACACAAGCTGCTTGCAACAAAGTCAAACGAGTTCCCTTAAAGGGCGAAGCTGCCATCAAGTCCGTAACACGATTTTTAAAGAAGACAAATGGCATATTATTACCATCGTAACCAATCAAGGCCGCCTTATCGAAGAACGTCCTACTATTTTGGTATTCAAAAAAGCAATCCTGCTGTTGAGAACTCGATTTAGCGGGAGAAGACAAGCTATATCCCTTAAGGGGCTGAGTGGGCTCAGTCACATGTACAGCCCGATCACGATCTTCAAACACGTTAAAATCAGGAGACACGATACGCCTCTCACAACCACCCAAATTACGTGTAGCTGGGCGATCAGCAACTAGCGGCGCAGAAAACTTTGAAGGGGGCAAAGCATTACTGCTAATGGCGGCCCCGTGACCTGTACGCTCTGGGGGAGGACTTCGGTTGTAATTTGCAGACCTTGGCTCTACAGCCTTCGGAAGACCCTTAGCCGCGGCCCTGAGACCTCCTGAAACAGCTTGAAAAGATGTGGATTGTACTGGTCCACTTACAGATTGAACAGGCGTCTGGAAAAGGTTATGTAAATTAAACTGTGATTGATGTTCACTTCTGGAATGCCTAGAAGATCCCTTCTTAGAGCTATGCCGGGAGCCCACCTCTGATCGATATTCAGCTAATGCCACTTCCTTACGTTGTTCAGCCCTCAACTGAGCGTCTTTGAGTGCGAACTCAGCAGCTCTCACTTCGGCTTTCGCGGCAGCCTCAGTTCGTACGGCCTCAGCTCTCGCGGCGGCCTCAGCAGCTCTCGCTTCGGCCTCAGCTCTCGCGGCAGCCTCAGCTCGTATGGCTTCAGCTCTCGCGGCAGCCTCAGTTCGTATGGCCTCAGCTCTCACGGCAGCCTCAGCAGCTCTCGCTTCGGCTTCGGCTTGTATCTGGAGCTCCTCTCGTCTTAGCTGTAGGTTAATTTGTGCCACTATCCGTGACGAGCTCTCAGACATCCTAGTGCTTACATTTGAGGCGCTATCCTCAGGGTGTATGTCAGCATCCAACCTATCTGAGAACTCACTTTCTTTTTGTTCGAAGTTATTTTTTAACGAGTTAAATTCGGGATCTACCCTATCACGAAGTTCTGCTAAGATTGCAGAGTTAAAAATTTTACTCAAGAGAGCATGGAAATGCCGTAATTCCTCTTCTAAAGTAGATAAGTTAGATCGAAAAATTAACAGTTCCTGCTTATCACTCAAAGAACCTAGGGCCACAGAAAGTTTCCCAATTTGAGTCAAAATATCCCGTCTAAGATGCCGGGCCTCTCGAACTGACTTAGCCTCATCGTTAATGGGTCCCTCCCCAGAATGGCCTGCCCGACCGCAAAGAACATCATCAGGCTTAAACTCAGTCGAGTCGACGGCGGTAGAGTCCCTGTCACCACCGAGTGTAGACATACCGTATTAAATGTTAGGGCTAAATTTAACAATTAAAAAATTAAGTTACACAAACACACAAAATTACAGTAGTTATAAAAAACTTAACTGCAAAGACCGTAAAAATACAAAAAAGAATTTAAATGCACGATACCGTAGCTGTACGAGTATGTGAAGTCCAAACGTCCACAAAACTTGCTTGGATTCTTCCACTTGAATCTTCAAGCACAGATGGATTGCCTTTAATCTTCTTTCTTGCCAATAAATGTCAAAGTTATTTTTCTTCTGTACCAAACTGAGAAGAAATGTCTTTACTTTTTAGCTTAAAGTTCTTCAGTTGCCTACCGAGAAGAAATGTCTTTAATTTTCTTTGCTTCTTTAGACTACCAACCAATAAGATCTTCTTTTATTATTTCTTTGCTTCTAAGTGCTTCTTAGCCTACCAACTACAAACTTCGTCTTTTATTTTTTGCTTCTAAGTGCTTCTGTGCCAAACACTAGACAGAGAATCGTCTTTTATTTTTTGCTTCTAAGTGCTTCTGTGCCAAACACTAGACAGAGAATCGTCTTTTATTTTTTATGGTCACAGCGGTAAACCATAATCTCTTCTTGGGAAAATTTTAACATAAAGTTCCCGAATCCGTTCGTCTGTATATAATGACCGAAGAAACACACACTTGAACTTCTTTTCAAACAGTGTATTCCTGTAAAATTAGCCCGCGGCTACCGAAAACGAGGGGGTGCAACGCCTACACCACTTAAACTGTCACTACATGTAATGATTGCTTGCCTGTAGTTCACCTTGTTTACTCGCTTATATAATCATGTGTGCCCTAGGTAATTGTACGCTTTCTAGTTCTGTACTCTAGCCTTGCCACTGATTCATCTTGCAGTTGTACTGGCAGAACGAGGAGAATAGAATTGTGCAGAACTATGTCTACCGTAGATATATTTAGTTAACCTTATATTTGTTTTGTTTGTTTAGCACGAATTTAAGTTGATTAAAGCCAAGTTATGTTTCTAGTTTGGTTTATTTCGTAACAATTTAATCAACTTATTTATCTGGTGATGGAACGTTTGTTGAAACCGAAAGTGCTAGACCTTGACCCGAGTGACGCACTTGCTGCTAAGCACTACAGACATTGGCTGAAAACGTTTAACGCCTTTCTTGAAGCAGTTCAGCGTTCTGTGCCAAGCCGTGAACCCTCTGAAGGCGACCAAAGCTCTCAGAATTTCTCAGCAGTAGATAAAATAGCATTACTGCACTGCTATTTGTCACCTGAAGTGTACGACCTTGTTGAGGACTGTTCTACTTTCGACGCAGCAAAGGAAGTACTCGATAAAGCCTACTTAAAGGAGAAAAACGAAACTTTTGCCCGTCACCTTTTACTCACCAGGGAACAGAAGCATGATGAAACTATCACATCGTACGCAAGAGCACTCAAGGCACTTGCCCGAGATTGCCAGTGGCGAGCTGTCAGCGCAGGAGATTTCAAAAGGGAATTAACTCGAGATGCATTTATTACTGGAATCTCTTCTTCAGCTATCAAGCAGAAACTACTAGAAGAAAAATCACTCACCCTTGAGGATGCTATAGCTAAGGCTGAATTACTCGAACAAGCGCACAATCAATCCGGATGTCTTTCAACTACTCTTCAATCTTCCGTCGCTGCATCGTCAAGAAATGCCAATATCCCACTAAGGAAATGCTACTTTTGCTCCGGAAAACAGCACCCGGGCGGAAGGATGGAATGTCCTGCTCGGGACGCTTCTTGCCGAGCATGTGGAAAATTGGGTCATTTTGAAAGAGCCTGTTTAAAATCACAAAAAAGACAAAACAATCGTATCAAAGCACAATCTACATCTGCTTCAATACTGGGAGATCAGCACTTATCGTCTGGATCTGAAGATGGCATTGTCGCTTCAACAGTTTCTTCTTATTTATTGTCGGTTTTAGCCGGTGTGCCATCCTGTTTGTCGTCTTCTTCAGTTTCCGTGGAAATAGCCGGAAAACACATCACTGCTCTTCTGGACTCCGGGGCATCTCATAGCCACATTGACTGGAAGGTTGCGAAATGGCTTGGGCTGGATCCTCCATCAGGACCCACTTCTTCAGTTTCACTAGCTCGCGTAACTCAAAATTTTGAGTGTCTCGGAAAGACTACTGCTAAAATGACTTTATTTAATCGCGAGTATGATTTACAACTGGGAGTTGGACGCGAACTTTGTGCAGACATCATCCTCGGACAAGACTTCATGGCGCTGCATCGACGGGTGATTTTTGAATTCAATGGTAAAAAAGAGGATATCATAATAACACCTTCAAACTGTAGTGTTGCAGCGGCTAAAGTCACAGCACCTCGTCTATTCAAGAATCTGGATCCAGGAGTCCGACCAATCGTGACGAAGTCTAAACGTTTTAATCCAGAAGATCAGCATTTTATTCGCCAGGAAATCAACAAACTCCTTGCTGATGGGGTTATAGAGCCTTCTACTTCACCTTGGAGAGCTCAAGTTTTAATTGCAGATGACGGACGCCATAAAAAGCGGATGGTAATAGATTACTCTCGCACCATTAACAAGTTTACACTTCTTGACGCCTTTCCTTTACCAAGAATTGATGACCAAGTGAATGCCATTGCCCACGGAAAGATATTCAGCACATTAGATCTAAAGTCAGCTTATTACCAAGTTCCCCTGTGCATGGAAGATCGCGAATACACTGCATTCGAAGCCGCTGGTAGACTGTTTCAATACTGTAGACTCCCTTTTGGAGTTACAAATGGAGTATCAGCATTTCAAAGAATTATAGACGATATTATCCGCAAGCATAAACTCCGAGGGACATATGCATATTTAGACAACATCACAGTTGCTGGAACAAGTAAAGAAGATCATGATCATAAGCTCGAAGCTCTCTTGAAAGCTGCTGATGAAGAAGGTTTAACGTTTAACGATTCAAAATCTCTTATTTGCAAATACGAAATCGACGTACTTGGCTACAGGGTTTCTCATGGAGTAATAAAACCCGATCCCACAAGATTGCAACCACTACTGGATTTATCCGTTCCAAAGTGTAAAACTGAACTTCAAAGAGTCGTTGGGATGTTCGCTTACTACGCTCGTTGAATACCTCAATTCTCACAAAAGGTACGTCCACTAAACCTCGCAATTACTGGAAACACCTTCCCCTTATCTCAACTGGCGTTACAAGCTTTTGAATCATTAAGACAAGGACTTATGAATACTTGTCTATCGTTTATTCGTGATGACTTGCCCTTTCAGGTTGATTGTGATGCATCTGAACATACAATAGCTGCAACTTTAAACCAAGGGGGGAGACCGGTAGCCTTTTTCTCAAAAACACTTTCAAAATGCGAAAGAGCGTACCCTGTTGTAGAAAAAGAGGCTTTAGCTATAATCGAAGCAGTTAGACGTTGGTGTCACTATCTTCATGGTAAAAAGTTTAAATTAATTACTGATCAACGAGCTCTTTCATTTATGCTTGACCCAACTAGCAAAGGTAAAGTCAAAAATGCCAAAATTCAACTTTGGAGAGCAGAATTGGGTTGCTTCGACTACAGTGTAGAGCATCGGCCAGGAGTCGATAACGTTGCTCCTGACACTCTATCTCGCTCCAAAGTGATCGCTAGCTACTCTCAACAACCCAATCTAAAAGACATTCATCGCCAACTTGGGCACCCGGGAGTTACTCGTCTTTGGCAATTCACTCGTTCAAAAAACTTGCCGTTTTCTCTAGATGATGTGAAAAATGTTTGCAAAAGCTGTCGTTCGTGTTGTGAAGTGAAGCCTCGCTATCACAGCTTGGATAAAAACCAACATTTAATACGTGCCACCAGTCCCTGGGAAAGAATAAGTATCGATTTCAAGGGTCCAGTAAAAGGTGTCAAACCATACATTTTAATGGTTATTGACGAGTACTCTCGTTATCCATTTGCTTTCGCATGCAAAGACCAATCTTCATCAACAGTGTTAAAGTGTTTATCAGAACTTTTTGTATTATTTGGCGTTCCTGGATACGTACATAGTGATAGAGGTTCGGCCTTTATGTCCAATGATGTAAAAACCTACCTTACAAGTAAAGGTGTGGCTACCAGTAGGAGCACACCATATCATCCCACTGGTAATTCACAAGTAGAAAGAACGAATCAAACTATTTGGCAAACCGTACAGTTAATGTTACATGATCGTCAACTTCCACAGGAGAGGTGGGAAGAAGTCCTACCTGACGCTTTACATGCAGCGCGATCATTATTATGCACCAGCACAAATGCTACTCCGCACGAACGTTTTCTTAGGTTTGAACGACGTTCAATGCTCGGGAAGAGTTTACCTGGTTGGTTGCTCCAACCAGGATCTGTCCTGCTTCGTCGGTTTGTTAGGAACAAGGACGAGCCATTAGTAGATGAAGTTGAATTGCTCGATGCGAACCCTAGCTTTGCACATGTTCGATATCCAAATGGCCGAGAATCAACTGTATCGACTACAGACCTTGCTCCTTGTCCGCAAAATGAAAAACCAGCAGAAGACAACAACGTTACCGCCTCACCCGAACTACTGGATTTAAATTCACAACCTGCACCTGAATCACCAAAGTCCGGACTTGAATCTCCAAAGTCTACACCTGAAAATCTGGTTGTTGAACACTCGCACAAACCGGCCGTGATCGATGTTGAGGTTCCTGCCCTTCGCAGATCCTCTCGGGTACGAAAAGAACCTGACCGATATGGTGCTTATGTGAAACATTGATGTATCTATATTCTTGGGACAACAAGTATCGAAATTCTAAACATGTTCATAAATCAGCGGGGAGGAATGTAATGATTGCTTGCCTGTAGTTCACCTTGTTTACTCGCTTATATAATCATGTGTGCCCTAGGTAATTGTACGCTTTCTAGTTCTGTACTCTAGCCTTGCCACTGATTCATCTTGCAGTTGTACTGGCAGAACGAGGAGAATAGAATTGTGCAGAACTATGTCTACCGTAGATATATTTAGTTAACCTTATATTTGTTTTGTTTGTTTAGCACGAATTTAAGTTGATTAAAGCCAAGTTATGTTTCTAGTTTGGTTTATTTCGTAACACTACACAACAGATTACTTGGATAAAAGACGGAACCTTTGTCCAGCTAGCAAGCACTAAGCCAACAGTTAAATGTGCGGCCAACTTTCAAACAATCATTTTACGAATGACCAGAATAGATACTACTGTGACGCAATAATGAAAGACAATTATGAAGTCATTCCAACAGGTGTTTAAAGCTGATGTAATATTTCCTGTTTAAACAGGCCCAAACAGGCCCAAACAGGTTTGACACAATTCTTATGAACGCTGGTGCAATTTTGGCACATTTTCTAGCAACTTCCATGACGTAATATTCAGTAGACTTGAACGGTTTTATATGACGTTTGATTTGTACAGAGATTGGCCGTAACAACAACTAGATCTAGTGTTTTTGGGTTGCATCTAGTGTTCTAGTGTTTTTTTAGCGTTATGTTGGTGTGCATAAGTTTGGACAGTGTTCACAGTAGCCCACCTATTTTTTGTTTACCTGCATCAACGTGTTTGTAGTGCTTTTCAAAGTGGACAGCGAGTTTTTATTCTGGTTACACCCAATTTGAGATATTTAGCATAAATATTTTAAAAAATACACACAAATAACTGTGAAAGTGTTCAAAGTAGACTAAAGTACCGGAGGTAGCGTAACCTACCGTACCTTATGGTAGGCTTACATTTCGTCGGCTTACGGTACATTATGTAAGGCTTACATTTGTCGCTTACGTTTCGGCTGTGGATTATAATGGTACAAGACGAGGCACCAGTTTACACTTGTTTATTACAATATACCGTAGCCTACAGTACCATATAGCCTAATCAAAAAGTGTATTCCTAATATCGTACACTGACAAGTTGATGAGTGTGGTGTTTTTAGACTACACTACCTCAAAGATTGTGAGTAATATTGCGTTTTTGACAATATATTTACTTTACTGTATATATGTCATTTAGGCCTACATCACCAAGCTTGAGGTGGCTGCTGACTAGATGACCGTTTGGTCTTTTCGCAGTCTCTTCGTCATATGACACACAACCGATTATTATTGTATACTTTGTATTTTTTTCATGTTTGTGTTTGTGACAAATAAATGAACTAAACTGAAAAAAAAAAATATATATATATATATTTGCAAAGGCCAAATTTGGGTAAATTTTGTTCTCCCCCAAAATGTTTTACTCTCCTACGGCTATGACTTCAGGGCAGGGTGACCAATTTGGCTTTTTTGAAGCCAGATTTTGAGAATCTGGCTGTTTTTCAACTCCCTTGGCTTATTTTTTTTAAATAAAAAAAGCCAGAAAAATTAGGCTTTTTCTGGCTTTTTTTCATGTTTCATCGATTTTTTGTCAACTTAATAAAAAGCCAACATAATTTTGGCTTTTTTTGGCTTAATTTTATCTTTCCCGTTTTTTTTAGAAAAAAAATTCAGTCAGCGTCAGTCGGAGCAGTAATTTCTAACTTATATTTAGTTATAGTGTCCGACCGAATGTCGTTTTGAAGCCGAAACGAGAAAATTTTCTAGTTGCTTGTCTTTTCATTAACTATGTTTCTGCGTTGTCGCTGAAGTCAAAGTTCGGTGGGACACTATTTGGTTGTGCAATTTTTATATATGTATGTTTAATGAATACTAATTGGCCTTTTCTTGGCTGTTTCAGCTCTTTTATACTGGCTTTTCCAGCTATTTTTTTCTGGCTTTTTTTAGGCTTTTTTTGTGACTAGGTCTGGCTTTTTTTGGTGAAGACAGGTTGGCAACCCTGCTTCAGGGCTCTCACTTTCAAGGAAATTCAGTTATATTTTGACATTTTAAGGACTTTTAACTTAATGAATGTATTGTACAAACCACGTATCCAGACCAGCTTAAAGTAGCTCAAATTGTACCAGTTCACAAGTCTGGTTCATTTGAAACCTGTAAAAATTATAGACCTATATCACTTCTCTCCCCAATTTCTAAAATATTTGAAAAATGCCTCTATGAACGGATTTACAGTTATTTTGACAAATCAGATCTTCTGACTTCATGTCAACATGGTTTCAGGAGTGGTCATTCTACCTCACTCGCTGTCTCTCACATATACGATGAATTTATTTCAAATATAGATAAAAAAAACATAACTTGTTCAATATTTCTTGACCTTGCAAAAGCATTCGATACAGTAAATCATGATATCCTAATCAAGAAATTACAAATATATGGAATACGTGGACTACAGTACCTTTGAAACTATTAGAAAGTTATCTCACACACAGAAAGCAATACACAATAATTAATGGTATGGCATCAGGTCTACGCAGTGTAACATGTGGTGTTCCACAGGGTTCCACTCTTGGACCGTTGTTATTCATTATTTACATAAACGATCTTCCTTCCATTTCTTCTTTCCAAGTGAGCCTTTTTGCGGATGACACCAATTTAACTATGTCCAACAAAAATCTTTCTTCTCTAGAACAAAACGTCAATACAGAATTGATCAAAATTGACAACTGGATGAAAATGAACAAGCTCTCCATTAACTACAACAAAACTGAGTACATGATACTAACTAAACAAAAGCTCGATGTAAGGATGCACGTTACGATAAACGGAATTAAATTGCAAAGAAAAAAGTGTATTAAATATCTTGGTGTATTAATTGATGACTCTCTCAACTGGAAATATCACATTCAAAATGTTTGTAAAAAACTTGCTAGAGGCTCCTGGGCCATTCTTCAACTTAGAAATTATGTGGATACTAACACGTACTGAAGACTGTGTATTACAGTCTTACATATTCTCATCTTCAATACTGGGGTCTGCTATTATTCGGCGAGTCCGATTCGGCGAGTTCCCTATTCGGCGAGAGCCCTTTTCGGCGAGTGCCCTATTCGGCGAGTTTTTGAAATTTTTGAAAGGAAATTATCGGGTACCGTAGCCTAATTATAATTGCCGTTTTTACATCGTTTTAACGTCGCTAAACGTTGAAATCGTGCAGAAAGGAATAAAAATAAAATGTTTGAACTATTAAATTAAAATTCTTCATGTCAGTTCAGTTGTTTTTATTTCTGACCATCATATGAAAAACAATACACGTCAACATAGCAAAGGTAGAAGCGACAAAACGCGAACGTTTAAACGTGCTTGAATTCGTCATGTCAGTTCAGTTATTTTTATTTCTGATCGTGATATCAAAAACAATACACGTCAACATAGCAAAGGTGTAGAAAAAGGTAGAAGCGACAAAACGCGAACGTTAAAACGTGCTTGTGACCGAAGTAAGTTATTGAGTTGAAAGAAATTTGGCACGGTCGCAACACTTTCAGAAAAATTTAAGATATGAAGGAAAATAAAACAAAGAAAATATTACAAAAATAAAATAAAATAGATCATATTTATGTCTATAAGTTAGTACTTTTGAATAGTTAAAATGATTAGTTTGGACCAACAAATGTGTGGCCTACAGCTTGGATTGAAAGGAAGTTATCGGGTACCGTAGCCTAGTTATCCCGACCAGCAAAAATTTGTTTCAAGAACACAGTTCATTTTTACATTGTAGTAACAGAATGGAAAGGCTAAACAAATGTGTGGCCTATCGTGTTAACGTCGCTAAACGTTGAAATCGTGTAGAAAAGGGAGCTTTTGCTGACTAGGATACTTTGAAACTGAGAAACATTCACAGCAGCCCTACGCTTTGTTCCAAGAACCCATTTAGCATAACATTTCATTTGTACATTGATTCAACGTCTGAATACATTATCTTAAAAATGCAACGTATCGTAGGGCTTCTGTGAATGTTTCTCAGTTTCAACGTATCCTAGTCAGCAAAAGCACCCTTTTCTACACAATTTCAACGTTTAGCGACGTTAAAACGATAGGCTACACACTTGGCTAGCCTTTTCATTCTGTTACTACAATGTAAAAATGAACTGTTAGGCTAACTGGGTTCTTGGAACAAATTTTTGCTGGTCGGGATAACTAGGCTACGGTAGCCTACCCGATAATTTCCTTTCAATCTAAGCTGTAGGAGTGTAGGTCACACATTTGTTGATCCAAACTAATCATTTTAACCATAGGCGCCTAAGCCGTGGGGACCAGGCCCCCACGCATATTTCCGCGTGGGAGCAACTTTTTATGCGGCATTGATACATAAAACAATAGATGAACTAGCGATCGGCAGCAGGAAAACATTTTTAAATGCAAACCGCAACAGCTTCGCAGTAAATAATCACTAGAACGAGTAGCGATGCTACAATCCCACCCCAGACAAAAAATCTGTCATTTTTACGTTGATTTAACGTCTGCAAACGTTGAATCAATGTAAAAATGACTGATTTTGCTGCCTGTGACATAGCAAAAATCTACCATTTTGCGTCGATTCAATGTCATCAGATGTTGAATGCACCCAAAAACAATATAATTTGCTACGTTGACGCAGCGTGCGTTTAACTTAATGCGCTTGTAAACAGCATCGCTGTCGCTTTCGAAAGTCGAAACCTCTGCAGAGAATTGTCGCGGCAGTGAATCGGTTGCTGTGAAAATGAACTTGAAGTCTCGGCCCGAGGACCACTGACCAACGTAACAAGGGCTGGTACAAACCGCACTGCCCACAGTCGCACAAGCGGCATAATCAACACAACAACGGACTTGCGCAAACTGCATGGCGCACACACGTCCGTTGCCATGGAAACCCGATCAAAGGCGGGGAATATGCGCATCTTTTGTTTCATCTGCAACACGAAAACGGGCGTATCGCAGCGAATTGGAACTTGAAAGCTGGTCAGCCATAAGTTGCGATATTGTAGTGAAAAGGGAGCAATGTCAAGTCGAAAACTTAATCAATCGTCTCTCTGTAACTATTTTTCAAGGGCTGTTTACGGATGTCAGCAACTTTTAAATTAATTAAAGGTGACGTGCTGTTGAATTGATGTAAACATGAATGATTTTGCTTTCAACAGGTATATTTTCAAGCGTATGATCAAGTTAGTATTTTCATTCCATTTACAGTATACCTTTTAGTAAACCTTTTCGTCTCTTGTTTCATGCTAATAAATCTAGTTCGTTGCTAAACTTTATGTTATGCTTAGCTTAAAGAGTCGCAGTCCATCAACCGCTAGCCAACGCAGACGCATAGCATGTGTTTTGGTCGAGCTTTGTTTATAATAATTAACGGCAGGTCGAACGTAGCGATAACTCCGAGTGTGGCAATAAAAGCAATCCTAGTGTGACGACATAATTACGTCATCCATCTGCGTGACATTTCGCTGAATTTACGTTGCTGCTGCTGAAACACGCTTTCGCCCCCACGGCCAAAAAAATACTTAGGCTCCTATGATTTTAACTATTCAAAAGTACTAACTTATAGACATAAACATTATTTTTTTTCCAACATTTTCTTTGTTTTATTTTTCCTTCATATCTTAAATTTTTCTGAAGGTGATGCAACCTTGCCAAATTTCTTTCAACTCAATAACTTACTTCGGTCACAAGCACGTTTTAACGTTCGCGTTTTGTCGCTTCTACCTTTTTCTACACCTTTGCTATGTTGACGTGAATTGTTTTTGATATCATGATCAGAAATAAAAACAACTGAACTGACATGACGAATTCAAGCACGTTTTAACGTTCGCGTTTTGTCGCTTCTACCTTTGCTATGTTGACGTGTATTGTTTTTGATATGATGGTCAAAAATAAAAATAACTGAACTGACATGACGAATTCAAGCACGTTTTAACGTTCGCGTTTTGTCGCTTCTACCTTTGCTATGTTGACGTGTATTGTTTTTGATATGATGGTCAAAAATAAAAATAACTGAACTGACATGACGAATTTTAATTTAATAGTTCAAACATTTTATTTTTATTCCTTTCTGCACGATTTCAACGTTTAGCGACGTTAAAACGATGTAAAAACGGCAATTGTAATTAGGCTACGGTACCCGATAATTTCCTTTTAAAAATTTCAAAAACTCGCCGAATAGGGCACTCGCCGAAAAGGGCTCTCGCCGAATAGGGAACTCGCCGAATCGGACTAGTCGAATCGGACTCGCCGAATCGGACTCGCCGAAACGGGCCATTCCGTCAATACTGCATATCCAGCTGGGGTGGAGCTTGTGACAATGCGCTGGATCATTTATTTAAGCTGCATAAAAGAGTTGTTACAACCATGACATTCAGCAACTATACAGCTCACACATTGCAACTCTTCCAAAAACTACACGCAACCAGTTAAATATACAAGAAATTTATAAACTGGAGATAGCAAAATACATGCACAGAGTCCATTTAAATTTATTACCAGAAACGGAATGTAATATCTTCCACAGATTATCTGAATGCCACTCACACAATACGCGCCAATCATCCAGTAGTAACTATTTTGTTTCAAGGGTGCGTACTGAATTAGGTAAAAGGCAGATGTTAATAAGGAATCCTAAAGTGTGGCATGAGGTCCCAGGTGATCTCAAAGGTCTTTCTCCAACTTCTTTTAAAAGAAACTTTAAACACTACCTTCTTGATTTAAACGACACTGTTGAATAATAACTGTTTTGTCTATATAATTACATTATTTTATTTGCTCATCTCTTTGGTATATATATGTTGCTTTTTATCTTTTTTACTGATTAAAATTGTCGATTAATATCTCTTAAACACCACTCACAATTAATTCATTCAGCAGCATGGTAAACCTGCTTAGTTTGTTTGCTTTTTTTTTCCTCTCCTTTTTTGCATAATGAAAACATGTGTATCTGTATCACCAAATGCTTGATTTTTTTGTATATGTGTTTGACTGTTTGTGTATTTACTGTATACGTATATGTTATTTAGGCCTACATCACCTAGCTTGAGGTGGCTGCTGACTAGATGACCGTTTTGTCTTTTCGCAGTCTCCTCGTCATATGACACACAACTAGGGATGGGCAATATAGAATTTCGAATAGTTGCAAACCGAATATCTAATTATTCGAATTGAAATCACATTTCGAATCGAATTTTACAAACCAAAATGAAACTACAGTCAAACTTCGATACTATGCCACCCTTTGGGACCGGGAGAAAGTGGCATAGTAGCGAGAGTTTGTAAAAATGTGACGTAAAAATGTGACTTGTGACGTGACAATGTAATGCCAAGGAGCCGATTGAAAGCGAAGATGATGAGATAATTGTTAAGGAGGAAATCGTTTCGTTCGAGATGGAGCACTGTTCAGAAGTTCATGCAGCAGAGATGCGGGAAGCCCAGTGTGAATGTGTGATGCAAGCATGCGATCGGCTAGACGACGAGGTGCATGAAATTCGCTTAAAGAACATGCGCCAGCTGACGATTCCTCAGAGTTTTGGGCTGAGCTACAATAGATAACTTGAGAAAACACATTACATGCACATACATATACTTTTGACGTTTTACAGCCGTTTAATCGTTTTGTTCGTAGAGTTTATTGTTTCGTTAATACAGTAATACTGTACTCTCATGTGGCACAGTAGCGAGGGTAAGGAGTGGCATAGTAAATATATTTTCTATTGAATTTAGTTGGTGACGATCAAAAGTGGTATAGTAGCGAGAGTGGCATAATAGCAAGGTGTCATAGTATCGAAGTTTGACTTTTCCGACTGCCAAAATTTTTTATCGATTTTTCGCCGATCAATTACATTCGGCTCAGCGATAGCTATTCGCTCTAGCGAAAACGGCTAGCCAGCTCCCTTTACCAGTGGTTTGTAGACGTAGGAAGACCGTTGTGCTCTGGATTTGCATTTATTTTCATCGTACGAAACATAGAACACAATTTATTCAACTCTGGGTGAGGCTACCGCTACACCTAGTGTTGTAAGTTCCACAACAATGCAGCAATCCAATGAAATGGATGATCTATGGAACTCCGGTAATCCAATCGTACCTTTACGCAAAAGTGCCAAACAGCGATGCAATTGCATGGTGGAACAAAAATAAAGAAAAGTTCCCGCTGTTGTTTGATCTTGCAAGGAAGTATTTAGCCACCTCTGCATCCTCAGAAAGATCCTTCTCGAGTGCTGGATTAACAGCATCAAAACTCGACTGCGGCTCACTGGCAAGCATTTAGAAGCTTTAAACATACTTTGCTGCAACAAACGCTTGCTTTCCTAGGCAGCTACTGTTGTTTTTCGTTTCGTTGCCACTTTTCCATGATGTGTCTTCAATAAAACCAGAATAAAAACAAAGCTTTTTGACATTTTCTGAAATTAAACAAAATTATTCTAGAATAGGTATTCGAAATTCTAAATTAGAAAAATTATTCTAGAATAATTCTAGAATAGCTGATTCTTCTATTTTGCCCATCCCTACACACAACCGATTATTGTATACTTTGTATTCTTTTCATGTTTGTGTTTGTGACAAATAAATGAACTGACTAACTGACTGACTAACTCACTAATGCCGTTGGCTGTCATTTTTGTACATTCTGCATGTAAATGATCGTGTATTTATGATACTAGTGTTTTTTTTTGTGAATCTAGTGTTTTTTTCAGTCAAATTTAGTACTTTTCCATGACAAGAGAGTGGCAGCATTGGTGCCACAAACTTTGTGGGTGTAATCGGTACCTGCCGTAGGTTTTTATTGCAATTTATTTCAAGTTTATTTTTGCTTTTGGCGTAAACATAATAGAGAACGGCAAAGTATACACACAAATTTGACACCAATAAAAAGGAAAAATGGCAAAACCTAAAGGTTTAAAATATATACGGTACGGTACATTTTAAGATAGTGTTTACAACAATATTTTATGGAAGATGGCAAAACCCAAACGTTTAAAATATAAGTGAATAAAAAAATAACAGTTAACCTCTCAAGTACATGTAGCTCCACACAGAGTGAAATTTACATGCCTTTTGACTCTTTTTTATTTCTTTAAAAGTATTATTGACCAAAAAGAATGTCTAAAAAGACATTACGAAAAGTAACTACGGACAAAGGCCAGTGTTTAAAATATACATGGATAAAACATTGTTGTAAACACTATCTTAAAATTGCTCCACCAAACCTAGAGATAGAATTTTAGTGTTTTGATGCATAAAGAAGATTAGCCTACAATAAGGAAAGTAATATCCCAGCGACATCATGGGATATGAAAAAGGGTTTAAACACAAGGGGTGCAACCTAGTTCGTACCCTGAAAAGATCAAGAAAAAAAATTCAAAAAAGCCGAAGTCGCTGTTCGGAGTTTCTGCCAGGGATATCTATAACTACGGGATTGGAAACTGTATTCAGTGCTATTTTTCAGTAGGATCATCACATTACTACGACTACAGAAAGATTAACAAAATAAAATAGGCTTCTGACTAAAAAATATATACAAAATTCAATTTTACAATAATAATACAAAATGTACACTCCCATTAAAACTTAATTGATGTATAAATATACATTTACGCTGCTAGAAAAAAAGATGAATCCAAAAAATGAATAAATGCAACGAGTCCAAAAACCGCCTACTGTTGTTTTTTAGCATTTTACATGCTGCAAATCGGATCAGAAATAAATGAGGAGTGTTTAGCAATCAGTGAAATATGCTGTTGTATCATCAACTTGTTCACAGACCAACCCAGTACGAAACCAATACATTTACGATGTCATCACAACTAAAACCAATACTCATTCTGGAAATTTTTTTAGCAGCAAATAAAATACAACATGACTGCACTAATGGAATACAAACAAATAAACAAACCAGGCAAGCGTAGGCCTTATAATTTACAGCAGACGAATTGATTGTTACACTTTTGGTTGTTCGTTTAGCCTACTACTTGCTGCCCTTTGAGGTCAATTTATGTGATAGTTTATCACAGCAGCGCACAAAAAAAGTGACCCTACTGATGTATAAAATGGTTTTCACTTCCACAAAGTTTCCAATCCCGTAGTTATAGATATCCCTGGTTTCCGCAAACAAACAAACTGAAAAGATCGATAGAAAAAAATAGAACAAAGTCGCTGATCGCAGTTTCTGTTTTTCAGCAAACATTTTAAAATTTCCTCTAAGAATTTGCCGAAGTCACTGATTGCAGTTTCCACAAACATTTTAAGAAAAGATCGAGAGAAAAAATTAAAAAAAGCCGAAATTGCTGATTGGAGTTTCCGCAAACAAACTGAAAAGATCGAGAGAAAAATAGAACAAAGCCCAAGTCGCTGATCGCAGTTTCCGCAAACATTTTAAAATTTCCGGTAATGATCCTAAGAGTTTAAATTGCCGAAGTCGCTGATCGCAGTTTCCGCAAACATTTTAAAAGGGTTAGGGTTGAGATCGGAGTTTTCGCAAACATTTTAAAATTTCCGGTAATGATCCTAAGAGTTTTTGTTTGTTTGCAGAAACTGCGATCAGAGACTTCGGCTTTGTGCTATTTTTACTCTCGATCTTTTCAGAGGGAAAATTTAAAAATGTTTGCGGAAACTGCAGTCAGCGACTTCGGCTTTTTTAATTTTTTCTCTTGATCTTTTCAGGGTACGAACTGTTCAGGGTATGAACTAGGTTGCATCCAAACACAAGCCTGATTAAAAACCTGTGATTCGTTTCCTTATGTGTGTGTTTATTAGTTTTTTCTTGTGATGCTGTTAGGTTCAATCGTGTTCTCATTGCTTCAACAATTGGCGCTCCAGTTGTTTCAGGAACAAGAAGACGACTGATTCTTAACCAATTCATCTATATACTTGTTTAAAATGTCAGGTTTGGTGGCCGTGCCTAACTATATTTATCGATGCATATAGGCTATCGTAGAATTAGGCTAGATCTTTTCATGCATGTCTTAAACCATTAAAGTTTTGATACCTTTTCCTTTTGTTGATTTTGTTACTGTAATTTTTTTTTCACAATTTCATTCAATTTCAAGTTGATTTCTTCTGCATTCTGACAAAGAAAAATAGTTGAATTGACAGTGATAAATACCATAGTCAGTGATTCTCAACCATGGACAAAAATTAGGTTATACAGTCTTCGAAATTAGCATATTTTTACTTTGGCAAAAACGTTGCCGAGGCCAAACGGCAAAAGTTGAAATTGCCTCGGCAATTGCTGTGAACGTTTATTACGAAAAAATTGTAGGCTACCACAATATGTAAAACGAAAAGCGAAAAATATAAAAATATAATAGAGTAGTCTATCAAGACTGCATTGTTTGATTTGTTGTGATGTAATAATACCAAAAGTAGCGATAAAGCGAGCAACGCGATACGCACGCTGTTACGATAATTCATGTTAAATAACTCACAGGGGGAGTATGTTAAGTTTGGGTTGATTCAACGTTTGAGTCAGCACAGATCAATTTAATTTTTCCGACCGGTTGTATTGCGTAACAACAATGCCCGATAAGAAATGACGACGACGTCATTTCTTAAGACGCTTGAAGCTTAAGCTTGAAGATGCAAAACCGCCCGTTCATGAACGCGCGATGTCATATGATCGGAAGCATTACTTTTCTTTACTGCCGAAGTACTATTTATCCAATTTTGTACTCTTTTTTTAACTGGGCCCCGTAACTTTTCTAATTCCGATTTGTTTCCGTCATAAAATTCTTTACAAATTTTGCAAAATACTACACTAACTTTTCCTTCTGTCCCCTCTGTTTCATAACCTATAGCAGGTAAATTCCACTTCTTAACTGTATCTTCCTTTACTATGATTTATATTTGCAATGACACTGGTAAAGAACAAGCATTCGATGAAAGAATAAATTTTGCGTAACAATTAAGCCAGTATTTATAAGGTTGCAAACTTTTTTTATAGTTTACATGAGCATTGGCGGCGCATAAAATTGCACCTGTTGTTGTTGTGCAACCAGACATCTATCACAAACCGCAATTAACAAAGCTCACTCTAAAGGTTAACCTATTACTTACATGTATTCGACGTCTGTTGATGTTGTGTGATTCGTTGTGAAAGTGGCGCGATTGTTTCTGATACAGTTGGACGAGATAACGGAAGGCGAAGCGCGATAAGGAGTAAATGCTTACGATAATTTGACGTCTACTGGCGTTGAATCAATGCAAATAGAGTGATATTTCTATAAAAGATTCAATTCTCCCAGCTGGGCACTTGTCTAAGCGCCAGCGAAGTAGAAAGTAACCCAAATAAAAGCATCAGGCAATTAGTAAGATTGAATCAACCTCCTAGTCTGGCGTGGTCTAAGAAAATTAGAGTTATTTTTGTAATATTGTGGTCCCTACAAGCGCTCGTGTGGCCTCGGCATTTTTATTGCCGAGGCTAATGTGCCATTCATGCATCTGCCTCGGCAATTGCCGATTGCCGAGGCTAATTTTGAAGACTGGTTATAGGCACGTGTTGTTTATTGTCATATTATGAAGAAATAACTGCGCTTTGGGATATATTTATAACTTTTTTTTTCATTTTTTAATGTATATATGCGTGAATAAAATAAATCAAACAAAAGATAGTACTTAGTTAATAGTTAGGGTATGCTACAGTACTTTGAGAAAGGAAGGATTAAGTCTATGATACTAGACCAGATGTTCTCAAACTTTACATACTATTGCCCCCTCACAGAATTATAGCCTATATGTTAGGCTGGTCCCGAAAACCGAATTTTAGAAAATGCAATGTGACACTACCCAAAACATCTCCAAATGACCAAAAATGGACCCTGTAAAAATTTCAGGGAGATTGAACTTTGTTTAGAGGTGCCAGATTTACCTTAAAAATTCAGATTTTTTTCCCTATGCGGACATACGGGAATTGGGAAGCTACAGTCTGTAAAACCATACTTGCCACACTGAAGTTGTAATTATTCAACTGTTGATTTAGTTGTAGGCAATGTCCTCTTTTAAGCTGGGTTAATCTCTTTTTATCAGCATGGTGTTGTTCCATTTCACTGACCACCATTGCCTATGTTGATAGTCTTAACAGTACAGTAGATAAAATTATGTCACACCAGCTGCTAAAGCTTTGTCTGTAGTTGAGCAAATATTCTAGATTCAGCTAAAGCTAGTTCAATTCAGCAATAGGCTACTGGTCAGAAGTCTGGTGCTTGTGTCCTAATTTTAAAAGAATTGAACAAGGACATGTTTCATCTGGCTTGTCGTCACCATATTCTGGAACTAATATTACAAAAAGCCTTCTTGACATGCCTTGGGCCATAATCTGAACCAGACATTCTCCTTTTTAAGCGATTTAAATCAAAATGGAGTACATTGAATAAAGATGGGTATGTGACATTGGAAAAAGATGACAGCAGCTTTTCTGATGAAATCATACAGTTCTGTATCCACCATTTGCGTAACAATAATCAGCCAAGAGACAACTAGTCAACTACCAAGAATTCGAGAAGTATCGGTCATAATCCTCAACGGAACACCACCACATGGAATTCGATTCTGTCATCCTGGTGCCCTTTATCGCACCAGATGGATGTATACTATAATGTATACTGTATATGCACTCAAAATCTGGTTATTTCGAATGCAGTTTGATTTGTCAAGTCAGGAGCAACGTGGTTTAAAGCAATTTGTTCTGTTTGTTTTGAAGGTGTATGTAAAATCATGGTTCACAGCACCTTTAGCTAAATGTGCACCATGACATGACCTGGGAGCTCTTACAAAGGATGAATTTGTATGAGCAACACGATGCAGGTTTATCGCAAGAAGCCATGAAAACATTTTCGAGACACTTGTGGTGGTATATAAGTGAAGAACTTGTGGGCCTGGCATTTTTTAATGATGCTGTTTCTGTTACTCAAAAAAAAGCCATGGTTTCCGCGTTAACTCATCAATGTAGTACACCTTCACAGCGTCTTGAGTACCGGTACCAGATGATAATTCATCAAAAGATCTGTCGCACTTTGTCACATCAAACACCATGAGATTTTTCCAGATTCTTAACTTACCATGTGACTTTCTGAAGGTGGAAATAACATCATGGAATGTTGATGACAATTATAAGAAAGCGCAAGCTATTGTTGGTGAGCTCCATGTAATCAATGACTTTGCTGAAAGAGGTGTTGCTTTGATGCGAAATTTTAATAATGTAGGCTATCATATAATGTATATTAACGAAAGATGAAGAGCAAATTCAATACATTCTACAAGTTGTGGAACAGCAAATCTTCAGAAAGTGTATTAGTCCACAGCCTGAATTGTATTATGTATTTATCTTTAGAATGCACTAGGTAATCTTGTAGCGAGTTAAACTTCTAGTTTTTCAGTAATATACTTTGGAGTTATAATCATGCACGAAGCATAGTACTAGAAAATTATATCAGTGTTTCCTACTGCAGAGTTGGATGAGAGTACAGTATTTCTACATATCATTTTTCTCATGTTTATTGTTGGTTCTGCCATGATGTGTTATGTCTTTTTAAAGTGCAATTGCAAATGTTACGTTATCTTGGGAGGGTTTCATAAATCGCTCAATTTATTAAATTTTCACCTATAATCTGGCACCTCTAAACCTTTATCAAATTCTTTCAAACCTTCAGGGAAATGTTTTTATATAAAAAGGAACCAAACAGAAGTGTGTGCACTACAATTTTTTAAGTTTAAAATTTTTGCATACATTTGAGGACCACCCTACTATATGCACAAGTACAATACATCCTAATTAATCATTGCCCCTCAGCCCTCAGCAATGCAAAGAAATATAAAGTTGCAAACAAATTTACTGCAAATAAATGAAAAAAGTAGAGATAGACTAATCATAGTCAATAGCAGTGTATCTTCATTAATGAGAATTAGATATACTGTATGAACTTGGTTAACTTTAACCAGCTTTTTAATATTTGGAGACATTTTGATCAGGTACAATTACAAATCACCTCGTTTGTTGATGGAAAGATGATTTCTTTGTTTTGATAGCAATAATGTCGTGGCTGAAAGCTCTTTTCCTACCAAATAAGATATGTCAGAAATAAAGAATCCGTCTTATCTATAGTCTTGCTTGCAACTACCAGATAAGTTAAACAAGACTCATCATTGCAATTGACTAGTCAATTGTGTTCTGAAAGCTAGCGATATTCCGCTACTACCACAGCTAACCCACAGTATCAAGCTATAACAGGTCATTTATATCGTGTGAAATAAGCAAAACAGAATCATTTTAACTTTTGGAAAATGCGCTATTTCACCCCTCCTGGGTTTTCACCCCAAATTGTATGATTTAGCAGGCCTCGAAATTCACGGAGGACACGGCGGACATGTCCGCCATCACAGCATGTGATGTACGCGAGAAGTACCATCTAGATCGGTCATATTTGTCCGCCGAGAAATGACACAGAAACTAGCTATACAAATCGTCATTGCATAGCACGAACAATTGTTGCGAGAATATAATTTCCTGCGCATTCTAGCGGGCACTTGGAAATGTGAGTACTGTATCCCTTAACTTCCATTCAAGCGGGAAAACTTTCAATTTTTATGTTGCTTCAACGACTGATGACATTGATTTAGCGTAACAAAGGTGGATTCTTCGCCAAGAATCGATGGAAGTATCGGTACTTCTACACTAATCAAGCGCAACTTAGTTTAAGTCTTACGTCACAATGTCTGGCTTTGCTCTCAGAGTAATATTGATAAGGCAAGGTTGGTTACAAAATTTGTTAAGTTTGGTATTACAATAAGAAAGAAAAGGCCCAGGGAAAATTCACTTTCGCTCACATGACACGCAAAAATAAACCTAAAGAAAAAAGCCTAGTGAAACTTTGCGGATAAGAAAATTTTAACGTTAGTGTAGAAGTTTTTCCGACTCGTGCCCGGAGCATTGTGACGCAAGAAGCCGCTTTGACTCTTCAAGCGCAAGTGGTTGCTTTGATGAAAGCCTTTCAGAGTGACTTCGCTGAAATTTTAAAAAGCCTTGTCAACCTTAGCTATAGTTCTCAAACGGCGAAGAATTATCAAGATAAAGTGACTAAGCATGACGATCGACGTTAAAACTGGTGTGTCCGCCGTGAAACTTAACTTGTCCGCCGAGATAGCTGCTCAGACCGGACACGTTTGTCCGCCGTCAACAAAAACGAATTTCGAGGCCTGTTTTAGGTCCCTAAAGTGGTGACTGGTGATGTCAACCACTTTGAGAATTAATGACTAGAACTAAGCTACTATTTTGTATTGCAGCTTAATGATGTTGTTGTAGTAAGCTAGTGTAAAGGAGCAAGTATAAGATTTGTATTAAATAATGTCTGGCAACTATTGGCAGAGTTCTCAATATAAACAGTGGTTACTAACAGAGGAATATCTGCTTCGTGAAAGGAGCAAAGACTTGCAAATTTTTGGTGAAGTGGATTACCAAAAGCTTATCATATTTTTCTCAAGTGTCATTCAAGCAATTGGTGAACAACTGAAATTTCGTCAACAAGTTATTGCAACTGCTACTTTGTATTTTAAACGTTTTTATGCAAAACATCCTTTTAAAAGCTGTGATCCACTTTTGCTTGCACCAACATGTATATTTCTGGCATCAAAAGTTGAAGAATTTGGTGTGATTTCTAATTCACGATTAATAACTGCAGTAACTACAGTTATAAAAGGGAAGTTTTCGTATGCATTTCCAAATGAATTTGTTTATCGCAGTAGTCACATATGGGAATGCGAATTTTACTTACTTGACTTAATGGATTGTTGTTTAGTGGTTTATCACCCATATCGACCTCTTGTACAATATGCCAATGATCTCGGTCTTACTGACTCAATTCTTCCAATCGCATGGCGCATTGTAAATGACACATATCGAACTGATGCTATTCTTTTGTATGCTCCACATCAAATAGCAATTGCATGCTTACACATGGCATGTGTGATGCAGAATCAAGAGAATGCTTCAAAGCAATGGTTTGCAGAACTTAACATTGATATGGATCAAATTATTGAAATAACTCAGATCATCCTCAAATTGTATGAATTGTGGAAAGGTTTTGATGAGAAGGCTGAAATTCCACCACTGCTCCAAAAGATGCCGAAAGCTGTGCCAAAGGGTGAGACACCAACTGGCAGAACAAGTGCTCCTATTGCTGGGAGTTAACAAAATGCTGTTTATATTTTTACTGCAGATTATACGTAATGTTATTGTCGTTTTCATCTTCCCAGTTTGTGTTTAACTACAAAGTATCACTAAAATTTAAATGTGCATTAAACTCATCACAAAATTTTATTGTGTCTGCAATCTGCATTGGCAAGACTGTTTAGTGTTTATGGTTATTGGTTATCATGTACCACTGTTGGTCTTGAAATGTTGAAATCTAAAACATTAGTTGAATATTGTCCTAAAGGCTTGTATGTATATGATAATACTGTACTTCAAGTTCAAAGATAGGTATTTTCAAAATTGCATTTGTCCTATGTTTTAACATTGTATATATAAATGTTAATCATTTATTAAATGACTAACACCACTACCATATATACATTTTAGAAAATTCAATTTCAATTAGTTGTGTTTATAAATTTCTGTCGAGCTGTAAACATAATGCAGGTAAGTTATGTTCATTGGTGGGCAATGATTTAGATCAGATAAAAGTATCATGAAAGATACTACGGTTCCATTACAGTTTACGAAATGGCCCGTTTCGGCGAGTCCAATTCGGCTAGTCCGATTCGACGAGTGCCCTATTCGGCGAGAGCCCTTTTCGGCGAGTTCCCTATTTGGCGATTTTTTGAATTACCGTGTACCGTAGCCTATTTATCATTGCCGTTTTAGGGGTTGGAGTTAGAGGTTAGGGTCTTATTTCAATGTTTAGCGACGTTAAAACGATGTAAAAGCGGCAATGATAATTAGGCTACGGTAACCGGTAATTTAAAAAAAAATTCAAAAAATCGCCGAATAGGGAACTCACCGAATAGGGTACTCGCCGAATAGTGGCAGACCCTACAGTTTATGGCTAGCTTCTAATTAACAAAACTGAAGGTGCTTACCTTATTTTTACCTTAAGGCAAATAATAATGAGAAAAAAGTTTGAGGCCACTCTTTTATCGAGTTGTTTCAGGTATGAATTACATGTGTATTATTCCATGTTCTACTTGAGACATGAATGTTAGCAGTAGATTTTAATGCATGCTAATACTTTAGGAGGTCTTGTGGTTAGTTGTGATTGCAACCAGGTTTTATCTGAAAATTTGGGAAAAAATGCTTTCATATGTATGAATACAACTGCTTTCTGCTTACATACTTTTCCAATTTTTTTTTTATCTAAAATGACCATATTATGTTGTTTTAAATAGTTCAGATAAGTTGTGTTTACTATCTCCTCTCCTTGCAGGACCAAAATGAGGATACTGAATGGAACGATGCTCTGCGAAAGCATGGCATCATTCCTCAAAAGGAGAAAGTAGTTGTTAACCTTGAAGAAGCCGACCTTTCAGAACCAGGTACCACCTTTGCCACCCATTTAACTATTATGATGACTTATTGCTATTGCCTTGGCCTGTATGTTGGGCTACAAAAGGTGTACGATGCCCTATTCGACAATAAATTGTTTGTTGTATGTAAAGTTGGCTTAAATTTTAACATATCATCAGAATACTGAAAAGTTTGGGTGTTCATCAGGACAATTATCGTTTCTAGCACTAGTTGCTACGTTCATCTGATGAAATTGAAAGTAAAATTAACAACAAACAAGATGGTTTATTGCTTCACTGACGTTTCGCGCACCATGACAATGCGCATCCTCAGAGCGAATAACATACAAAATAAAATTTCACCAGGTTATATACTGCAGTGCGATTGAAGGCAAGAAAAAAATAAAACACGCAATATTTTAAAAAATTGGCCAATGATGTGTGAGCGGTTACTTCCCACGTTAAATTACGTAAAAACTTCCAACAATAAACATAAAAATTCGAAGCAGTGACGACTAACAGAAAGAAAGTGCGATTGAAGGCAAGAGAAATAGAACACAATGTTTTGTGTTCTACTGCGTGTTTTATTTTTTTCTTGCCTTCAATCGCACTGTAGTATATAACCTGGTGAAATTTTATTTTGTATGTTATTCGCTCTGAGGATGCGCATTGTCATGGTGCGCGAAACGTCAGTGAAGCAATAAACCATCTTGTTTGTTGTTAATTTTACTTTCAATTTCATCAGATGAACGTAGCAACTAGTGCTAGAAACGATATCATCAGAAGACAAGTTGAAGGTTGTGCGCTCAGTGGCGTAGCCAAGGGGGGGGGTTTGGGGGTTACAACCCCCCCTTTGGCACGTGTGACGTCACGATATTGAGAATGATGCTTTCAGTCTAAAAAAAAATTGCATAGTTTTAAACAAAATTGCATTAAAAGAGCGAGTTTTGCCAATACCAAACATTCAAACATCTCAGCCAGGAATTAGCAACAAGAAAACACAGAGACTTAGCTTTATTTCCGAAAAATGCCGAAGAAAACATGATCTTATCCTTTTGCTATGCTACCAGACAGCACCATTTTACAGGAATATTCGTACCCACATTTTTGCTGAAAATGCTCTCAGAATGCACCAAATTCAAAGTAATTTTTCAAAAATTTCTGGGGGAGGCCCCCCAGACCCCCCGCCGCTGGGTGGTCAAAACCCCCCCCTTTCAAAATTCCTGGCTACGCTACTGTGTGCGCTATATGATTGACTCTTTAGGGAAGATGATTTTTATTGTTGTGATTATTAAACCAAGTTTAAAAAATGCTTTGCACAGCTTTCCAGACAGCAAAAATCTGTCATTTTTCCATAGATTCAACATCTGCAGGTGTTGAATCCATGTAAAGATGACGGATTGTGCTTTTTGGGTTGAACCAGTCCATTATATTCCTTATTTCATTTATATGAAATCTCTCTTGTATAGTGAACAATTATGACGAGATGAATCTTGATGAACTTGCGGAGTTTGAAGATGAGGAAGAAGACAGAATCATGGAGCAATATAGGTGAATTTGATCAAGGAAAACTTTCTGGTTACAAACAAATCATCATATATGTGCTTTGTGTATTTGCACTTTTTAAAATCATCAAGATGGATGGCGTCATTTGTTACATCAAATACACTGTGTCGTCTTTTTTGTGTTGGTATTCAGTGGAAGAGAGGTCTTGACTCTTTTGAAATTTGATTCAAAATATACATTCAATTATGCATAAGTACTTCACTCACTCAATTTCTACTGTGTTCTTTTGTTGAAAATACTTCTGTAATTGGTTTAGAAAGAAAAGAATAGCAGAAATGAAGGCTCTTCAGATGAAGTCGAAATACGGGGAAGTAAATGAAATTAGTGCTGTTGATTATGTACAGGAAGTTAATAAAGCAGGGGAAGGGATTTGGGTGGTGCTGCATCTTTATAGACAAGGGTAAGTTGTTTGCGATATTAGTGGTCTCAAAGTTAAGTTGTAATCAATAAATTTATTTTTATTGAAATATTAATTGTTGTAACTGATACAACAGAAATGCAAAAAAAATATGACGCACTTCTGTCTATGTTAAGAATATGTCCAAATATTTCCTGTGTCCAGTGGCCTACCATATTAGTTGATGGCCCTACTTACAGAAATTGCGTTCTGCTTGCTTTCGTTGAAACTTAGTTGTAACTTTTGATAAATTGCGATGTGTTGAAGTGCGCTCAACGAACACACCTTACACAGTGCCGACTATGCAAGTCCAATAATAAAGGTAGTGAATGGAAGTCATTTATTTATCAATGATAATAACGGAAATGTGCAGATTTCCATATGTGATCCACCGACTAAAGATGGCACTAATGCATGTTAAGTTCCGCAATCGCTGCAAGGAAAAAATCGGCCACCCCCACTTGAGGGGACAAAACTGAATTTGGATAAAGATGTTGCAAGTCGATCGTTTACAACGTATTCCATACGTCAAACTTAAGCACCCTAAATGAAGGTGCAATGAAGCGTAGGTTACTTCAAAGTTAAGACATCTTGTACCATGGTGGGCTACATTAATTCTTTTTGATTTTGTTTCAGTGTTCCTCTGTGCTCCTTAATCAACCAATATCTAACAACGCTCGCTGCTAAATTTCCTACGGTGAAATTCCTTAAGAGCATATCCACAACTTGCATTCCCAACTACCCGGATAAGAACCTCCCTACTATATTTATTTACAAAGACGGGGATATGGCAACACAGTGGGTCGGACCTCATGAGTTTGGTGGGATGAATTTGAAACAAGATGGTGCGTCTGGCTACACATGTAGCTTTAAAACTAAACCATGACATTTCTGTAAAAGGCTGTTCAAATATCATTGGACACTATTAGATGGACTATCAGAACCGCCGTATTGCATATAGTTTTAGTCTCAACTCTTTTCAACGAAATTTTATTTGTTCCTAGTATGTGGAATTGCAACTGCAGTTGTCTCTGGTCAATAATATTGCTAGTCCACGCTTTCAGCAGTGATAGTTCACGCTGGTTAATATAGCAGAGACAAAGCAGTTGAATAAAAATATTTTTTCCGCAGCTACCAAACTTGTCGAACTTGTAGCAGATTAAGAAGAAAGTGCTTGTATTTATTTATTATTATTCTTGTTCCTACCATTATAATAGCACCATCTAATTTTATGTCCTGCTCATGTAGTTTTGGAGTGGAGGCTGCACAAGTTGGGGGTTGTGGCCAGCGACCTTGAGAGTGATCCGACTCCTAAAGTCCACGATGTGATGGCGTCTTCCATAAGGTCCTCCTATGACAACTACAAGAATGAGAGTTCCGATGATGAATATTAGGCCGACTGCTGTTGCATGGAAGCAGTAAGAACAAGTGTTTTGATATTTTGTTAGTCGTAGACGAAGTTAGTCGTGTTCTTTTCTCAGTATAAATTGCATGGCGTTCAACATCTCTTTAGGTGAGTCTACTACTGTTGTGCAACCGACTATAACATTTCACTTTGTCTAATTCTGAGCCTATTAAAAGTACAACAAGTAGGTCGTGGTAAACTTGTGGCTGAATATTAAGCCGTTGGGAACGAAATAGTTTTGTGTTTAGCATTCGTAAAAGCAAGTTTGAAAAACTTTCGAATTCGTAACGAAATTGCTGCTTCTCGAGATGCGCAAAAACGAAAAAATTTGCGTTGAAACGGAATAGTTTTGTTTCCGAACACAAACAGCATTAAGAACGTCTTCTGTGTAAAGCTGTGTAAGGGGGTTTCCTTTCTTAAACCTCACAGTGCGTCTGTGTTGCAGGATCATGGTCCAGTTTCAGCCCCACCACCACATGACGGCTAGTGATGATGTGGCCAATCATGCATGACGACATTTCACCATTTATATTATGCAGTACTGTTGGTTGCTTCATAAAAATGTGTTGTATGAAGGGACATATAGCTCCCCTGAGAATAACCAAGTGCTTCAGACGTTGAATCAATGCAAAAAAAACACACCTAAAAACTCGAATATTCAAAGCAATACTTATTTGACCACTAACTGCAAGTTGCTCGTCGTATGACGATATTCTGTGTATTTAAGAACACCTCACGTACTACGAATAAACTTGGCTATAATATGAATGACAATAAAGTGCATAAATAGGTTTGGTTGGTTTTGAATCTTTATCCTCGGACTGAAAAAGCCCTTGATAGGTTATTCCTGGTAGTTTCGCATACCTGTAAATGCTGTTGTCTTGATGCAGAGCCAGTTACCGAGATTGACAAGAGTGAAGTTTTCATATTGTTGAAGTGTTGCCGAGGAATTATTCCATCCATTAGTTTCTGCTGAATGGAGAGCAGTCCTTAAAATGCGTTGCTCAAGCGCATATCCCGAGACTCGAACCAGCGCCGCTTGATCTTGAAGCTTCTTCGTTCACGAAGTCACGCGCTAACCAACTGAGCTATCGGGGCGGACGAACGTAATATGTAAACACAAAATAATAACGTAATTGGCATGTACCGTCGTTAAAGTTGTGTGTATAGAGGTGTAGGTAACATGGCCGATACTACAAGACTTGATAGCAGTGGAACAGGAGTAATAGCTCAACGCATTACTACAAAAGCAGAACAATATGTACCGGTACGTTATAACCACAAGCTAATAAAATTTTCTTTTTTTTCCATTTCTTGGCGTAGTCGCACTTGATATTGACATTACAGTATGTTGAAGTAGTGCTGGAGACTAAATCAGAGATTCAAGAACTACAAATTGTAGGCTAATTATATGATATTAATCATGTGAACACACACGTAAAGAATTTTGTTGGGACATGCAATGCCTGAATAGAAAGGATACGTTTTGGAAAGTGCTTTACCCAGACGACAAATTAACAGTTTTTTTCATTTATCAATTGTCTGCAGACGTCAATGTAAAAAACGATTGATTAGGTACCCAGACAGCAAATCAGAGGTTAAATTTACCTAGACGTAAAACAGGGGTTATTCGGTCAGCCGGATTAGTAATTTCGAATAGGCAAATGTTAAAAATTTCATGGCAAGCAAAGGGCTGATGATGATGGAAAATTATCCAAATTCTGTTATCAATAGTCAACAGAAGAAAATGTAAATATTTTGTACACACAATACGAAAAAATCATCACAGAAAATGGAAGATAAAAAGAACAAAAGCAGACTCAGAACGATTCGGCCAGCAAACATTACAATATGGACAAAGTAAAAATGTATCTACGATTTAAGGACTCCTGTTCCCCATATTTCGTGGAATCGCGCGCCAGTGGTATTTGCAGAAAGTGCAGAACGAAAAACTCATGATCGTAAACAACGGACATTAAAAAATACCACAAGAACTAAAGTGCGGGGGCAATGGCACATTGTATCCAACCATCCCACGAGGAAGGAACTTGATGATGTAAGTTACATCTGAACAGCAGCATGAAGCTGTCTTTAACACTGGAGAAAGTTGCTCAAACGGCGCGAATTTGCTCATGCAAGCTCATCGCTGCTTTCGTCTTCACACACTTGGAGTCTGTTATCTTTGAAATTCTGTTCAACGTCGAGGGAAGACCACGCGTTCTTGAATTCGACTTGCTTCAACTGCGCATTAATCAATTGCTTTTTGTCATACACGGTTTCGCTATCAGATGAGGACGTTATTCCGCGCATGCGCGGAAGCAAACCTTTACTTCTTGAGCTTCCTGGAAATCATAAGCATGAGCTTAGACAGCAGTTTCGTTTGTTTGTTCACGGACCCTTGTAAGACTCGCAGAAAATTTTAAAAGGATCCAAAAACGCATCAATTTTGATAAAGCAAATTATAAAGTTTAAGCAAGCAGTGCGATGCATGTATTTAAGAGTTGCTTTGCAAAAATTTTATTCAAGGATTAATAATTCAGCGTGAGCTTGAAGGTCCGTAAGTTTAGAAATTCTTTGAAGAGTCCGACTATAAAAAGGTTGAGAACCATTGGTAAACACTGCACGTTACCCAAGTACGGTTGAAATTAACAGAGACAGCAACAAAATACACAACTTGCCCGCGAACCGAACGCCGCTAATCTGCTTATGTCTTGTATCCATGTTCCTGTCGAACGGCCAATATCTCCGCTTCCTAACAATGTAATGCAAAATTCGGTCTATTATTACTTTACAACCAGCGTCTGCAAAAGCTGAATTGTGGGAAAGGCTGTATTTTGCCATTTGAGTGCGTTACTCGATCGTGGACCATAATCGCCCGCAATTACTGTAGCAAAGACAATCTAACTTTTATCGAGAGATAATACGCGACATCAAAAATTCATGGATGTACCTCAGCGACATCTCTAGGAATGGCCCCCACACTTTGTCATGCAAATAGCGTATTAGCCTCAGCACCTAGTCATTTATTTCGTACAAAATCGCTTCTTTGACGTCGTACGCAACTGCTGAGCACTCTGCTACCGGAGGACACAAGCCCGCTCCTCTTCTTATACCGAATTGCGCTCAGACCACAAGGAGGACTCTTTCAAAAACTCGGCAGTTGATTGCGATTCAAGACGCACTTATCGTTAGTTCTGGGAAAGAGCCCAAATTGTTCAACAAACAAACAAATTTCAGCAACAAGAGGTTGCAGCCCACCTGAGACACAGGCAAGTGGTGATGTAGCAACCGAGAAGAAGGATCATGGCTGCGATGACGATTACAACCGCAACGTACAGAATGCTCCAGTCTGTAATCAAAAATTATACAAGATTTTTCAATAGCTGTAATCGTTACTTTCATTCTTAGGCTAACTTTCAATATGGAAGAGAATCTATCAACAATTTTCTAATTACTCTTCTTCGTCGTGTGAGCCTCTGTGGCCGAGGGTCTACTCTTGTACCACTCCAGATTCGTGATGTTCCCGGACTATACTAAAAAGCAGCCAGTGTTTGGTTTCATCATCCAAGACACGCAGACCCTACACTCTGTTAGGTGGCTTGAATGAAGACGGTACAGTCGTTGAAGATATGGTCTGCGGTCTGTTCCTCGGGACCACATTTACACGAGGAGGCCATTCCCCATTGGTGCATGGTTGAGCGGAAAAGTCCGACGCCCGTGCGAAGACGGTTGAGCGCACCCACACCTGTCTCTGTAGTGTCGGCCGATGAGGCGTGTGTCGGCGTCGGGGATGAACAAATGGAGTCTGGTGGTACATGACTTCCATTTATGGTCCACCTAAGTAACCACAGAGATGTCTTGTCCATCAACTTCGTTGATCAGAAAGTGAGCGGCTGACACAAATGGGTGCGTTGATTTCAGTCGACGGGGGCGCTCGTTTGAAAGAGCAGAGACTTGGAGTGAAGAAAATGGTTGGACTCCAATGCCCGTCGACCGAGAGACAGAGTGGCTTCTTCGCGACGAAGCTTAGCAGGTTGGATGCCAGCTAGAATAGGGAGATTGCCCAATGGTGTGGGACGACTTTTCTAATAAGCTTAATGTTAATGGTGTTTAATACTGTTTATGAATCATGAATGCTGTAAAATGCCAAGTTAGCTAAACCTGTAGTTTAAATTGCAAATAGATTTCAAGCTTTGTGAATCAGACTCACCACAATTCCTCTGGCCATCCCCAAAGTAAACCCTGATGAAGTTTTCCATCCAGAACGCGTCGCATTCGCAAACTTTCGACCCGGCATAGCATCTCCCACGGCCCGAACAATCATTGCTGCAAACTGGAATGATCATGCGACACATCATGAAACACAAGATTGGCTGCATTGCCGAGTGGTGATCCCAGACAGCAAATCAGTCGTTTTTTTTACATTAATTCATCGTCTGCAGACGTTGCTGTCTGGAGAGCGCCCTGGCACAAAGCTTAACTTGGTGACGGTTCGACACCGCTCAAGAGCATGCAGCTGTGTGTCTTTGGTAAAACACTTAAATGCATGCCTGAAGGGACACGAAGATTGGCTTTCTTGCTTTCCCAATCATTTAATCTACATCTTCAATCACCAGGCGTAAGTCTGGTTACGATAAAGTTCTCATTTTTCCTCGATCTCTATGACGACAATTAAGACGTTTTTAGCTAGCCTATATGTTATATCGTAATACGGCTGTTCTGACAGCCCCCTTCAATAGTGGCACATGATATTTGAACAGCCGCTAAGTTAACAAGGGCGTTGTGTGATGAAGGGACGCATACCATCTACGCCTTTCTACGGAGCAGAATGATACAATTGTCAAAACAAAAAAAATAATGTATCGCATTGTCAACTGAACTTGTAGTTTTAACATTTGAAAATACGTCATTCTAAGTAAACGAATCTGATGCGCAAACAGTGCTTTTTCCATAAAATTTCATCTGTTAATATCGAATTGATGTAAATTGAGATTTATTGGTAGTAAGATCGCAATAAATCTCACCATAAGTGTCCACAAGTTTGACATCCACATCCAGTATGGGAACGCCGGACTTCAATTTAGATCTGAGAGCAGACACAACCTCCACTGCTGGCATGTGTGTGTCCTCCTCATCAAGCGCTACGTAGAACAGCATGACGGTGCTGAGGAGGAACAGGATTGGTTACACTTTTGTGATCTGTTTCTCGTCCACACTTTATCCAAGCAAACAAAATACGAGCACAAAAATACACAGAATTTACGACTTAAGACCAAGGCACATTTGGTCTAACATTGGGATACAACTCGACAATCGACATGTATCATTGAACCAAAGACACAAGAATTCACTTCCGCGTTCGTGCTTCAATGCAAGCATCGAAATTCAACAAAGTTTAAACCGACCGAGTGATTCAAAATGACAAACAATGACCACTCTACTCAATCTCAGTCAGTTGTGAAACTGGATGGGGATCTATGACGTTATAGTAGACAAGACACGTCGTTCTAATACAGTATATCGTAGACACATAGTAGTAGAATCGCTGAAACAAGTTATTGTTTACTGCTGTCAGCAATCAGCATGATCACACCCAACACGTGAAATTCGGACAGGTTATTGATTAACAGGTTCACAGTAACCTGTCATAAAATTATCGGGCAAAAGCACAACGCCATCCAAGATGTAGGTTTGTAGGTAAAGGTTCTACACTCAGTCACTGAGCTACGGGGAATAGGAAGATAAGGTTCCATTATACTAAGCCTTAGGCAACTAACCAGAGTAGTGTGGCTAGTTTCTTTCTCTCGACCACCTCAAGCAATTAGAGGTGAGAGGTGTTTATCAGCAACCAGCATAAGCCGGGTATCGAACCAGGCTCGCAATATTGTAAAGTCAACACCTTATAGGTTGCACCATCCCACCGCTTGTACGAGATATACAGTAAAACAAGGTAGTTTCTCACATAATTACTTACTCTCCAGTTCTATGTTCATAATAAACAGAACGTGTGATGATCTTTTCCTCATCAGGAAAATCGAGAACCAAGTGTATTTGCTTGGCCAGTAAGTTCTTGGTTGCTTCCGTGAAGCTTGCTGCAGGAACGTTGAAATGAAGCTCAACCTGCAATAAGGTTTCACTGTTATGGAAACAGCTGGTTTAGAAACATCAGGCGGAGAAGGCGCTGCAGAAAACTGGTCGACCCCGATGTTTCGGGATTCTTTGAAACAAAACGGAAAGAGGGGGGATGGAATGGAGAAAGCAAGGGATCTTAAAGTTTACCTCAATACCTTCAGAGGGTATTGCCATTACATTGATCTTTTTCTCATTCGTCTAAAGAATATTTCTTTCACAATTCCGCTTTATTTATTACTATTTTTTCTGTTAAAAGACTTTGTTGAAAAAGAGTATGCAGGTTGACAAAAATTTGACTCAAGGGTATTGAGGTTGAATTAATGTAAATTAGAATGCAAAAGAAGATATAATTACAAAGCAGTTAATGTTTCCCAAAAAAAAACGAAAAAGAATCAGTTGCATGCAAATTAATTTGAAGAGGAGCTTATTTTGTACCAGATAATTGAGAAGAGGATCCGGTAAGACTTTCACAACGACAGCATCCGATGAAGATTCTCCTCGGATGTTGGTGACAGTGAGATGGAAGGTGAAAGTACCTTCCATGAGTCCAACCACAAGACACTTGCTTTCCTTCTCCTGGTCTTCAACAATATACTGTGGAAAATATACAAGGAATCAATAAATGGGATGCGGAACAAGACGATTGCCGTGCTTACGAAGGGACAACCAAGCTAGCTCTGCAAAAGTCACGTACATTTCAAGAAAAGGCTTGAAAAAAAACAAACATTGAAACAGCTTGTTGTCGCAAGAATTGACAGCGACAGACACGGTGTTTCGCCCATGAGGCTGGGCTCTTTTTTTTCTTTTCACAAAAATACGAGTTAAACTGACTGGTTAAGGCGGTGGTCGAATACCCTTGTGGCATGAATTAGCTGTGCGATACTGACGAGCCCAAGCGAAAAGAAAAGAGCCCAGCCTCATAGGCGAAACACGGTATCTATCGCTGTCAATTCTTGCAACAAATCGGCTGCCGAGAAACATATAGTTGATTGGATGGTCTAAATGGCTAGCGTGGAAGCTACACCGTTATGGTTAGCGAATCGCAATTGCTCGCAGTAGGCTACTAGTGAGTACTCGGCCTTGTGTGCTGGTAGCCAGGAAGAACGCTCCCTTCTTCACATTGTAACAGCTTTCTGCTGCTTTCATTTGTTGCTCAGTTGATCGCCGATAACAGTGAATATGCAGCGAAGTTGCATATTGCAGTGGAGAACTGGTTGCATGTATATACTTACTGTGGACTAGTGGTCCTCCACCTGGGTGTCGTGGGACCCTACAGATCCAAATCGCAGTAAGTTTCCAAATTGCAGTGGAGAACTGGTTGGATGTATACTTACTGTGGACCAGTGGTCCTCCACCTGGGTAGGGATTGTAGATCATAGGGATGCGAAACTTCATCCGCTTTTGGCTTATCCGCAACACTAGAAGGGTTACGTTTTTTTTGTAATTTACAAAATATTTTACTTTTTATAGGATATATAAGAAGAGTGAAGTTGGTTTTAAAGTAATTTAAGGTTTTTAGTTGAAAGCAAGCCAGCAGTAAAGCGTAAAAAAATGTCAAATTGGCAATTGACCCTTCTAATGTTGAAGGAACAACGGAGTTGCGCGTCCCGTAATGTACTGTCCCTACACCTGGGCGTCGTGGGACCCTACCATGTTGTTTTAAGTTTCCAAAACGCAACATGTTTGACAAAAAACTAATTGCTTTTATACGAAAAAGGCTGTCTCCGAATTGGATTCTCCGAATAGGCCTCTCCGAAACTGGCCATTCCGTTATAGTTACCCCAACAGAAGGACTGGAAGGATCACGTTTCCAAGAGTAGGATTCAATCCCGTGATCATCATGGGAGTTGCTCCCATCAAGCAGCGCCACCTCTCCAAGATGATGCAGAGTTATGTCCGGACCAGCATCGGCGACTGGAGGTTGCACTAAACGGAATAAAGATGCAAAATTTCCGTCAATTAACCAAAAGCACGTAAAAACAAAGTCTCAACCAGGGTTTTACAAAAACGCAACCCACAAGTCAATTTTTACATTGATTCCAAGCCTGCATACGTTGAATCAAATAACGTCCGAAAAGAAAACATTGATTCTTCCTACTGTATTACATCGGACGATCACTGCAGACAATGCTGCGTGTTATGTTGTACAGTATACCAAATTTGCATATATTTAAGTATACCAAGTTACAATTGATATCACAAATCCTTCAATATAAAGAAGATATGATATAAAGACACACACAAAGATTGGTTTCGTTCCCATTTATTTACCTAAACCTTCAACTACCCAGCGTAAAGCATAAAAAAAAATCCCAAATGAGTTTGTCTTCTACACGGCATCACTTACCTTTATATACGTTGATTATGACGTCATCATTGCTCGCCCCGCCCTCCTCGTCTTCCACGGTCAACATGATGACGTATACACCAGGCACGGTTAGTCCAGTGACGTCAGTAATCAGTGCATGTGGGTGCGAAAATAGGATTGTTTTCTTTGGCCCACTGTAACAATTATGAGGTAGTCTAACAACTACAGTAGTGACTAATTGTAACCGCAACAGGTTTAATGGAGCAGTAGATATATGCATAAAGCTTGAAATGAATCGAAACCACCAAATAGCTTTGCCACAAGCTATCCTTTCGTGATGCTTTCGGTGTAACTGTGCTTGAAATAGAGTTCTGTCTCTGCTAAAAATTTCAAACTCCGCAGCAGCCTTGTAACGGCACACATTACCCGTTGCTTGGGTCATAGGATGGCTTGCTAGTGGCAGCTGTGTAAACATGTGCTTGGCGACTGTTCAATGTTCATACATGTTTGAAATATTGCTTCGTCAATCGTCATCCATTTCCACTCTTCGGTATGTTGATATATCGTATGTTTTAACTGGTACTTTTCCCCCCATGAGCAAGTTAGCAATAAAAATATAATATTATGGAAACCTTATAAAGAATCTTTGAACCATCTGGTTCTAGTAGGAGAATGGTTGCGAAGCCCGGTTGCAAATCTTAAATGAAAAGCAACTCCTGCAGTGTAACTCACGATTTTAACTTCCACGTCACTCTTTCTATTCTCTTGTCATCAGTGCTATTGCTTGCATCCAGTTGCACTGACGGGGAAGCCCCACCAACTGTTGGCATCTGTATGCGAATGTCTCGTCCGGCACGAGCAACTGGTGGCCAGTTCGACGCCTGGTGGAAGCAGAATTTGTGAAAACCGCATTGTGAATCATCCAGCTAGCACAATTACACTTATACAACGTTGAATTAATGCAAAAAAGTCAGCACTTCTTTTAATATAGCTTATGTTGGCAATATAATTGATGCAGTTTATTTTTTTCATGTGAACTTAAGTAAATTTTAGTATGAATGATAATCGCAATAGACAACAACAGCAGGCGTTGGTTGCATTTTTCTTTCGTATGAATAAAAAAAACATTTCAAACCAGGTGGTATGCAATACGCATGAGACAGGAGAATGGTAGCTAGATGGCTTTTAACCAACGGATACTTAAATCAAACAGGATATCTTGACGAATCTCACGGTGTACAATCCTCTACTACTTACCGGCTGTACTATCACTGTGACTGCAGCTGTGTCCTGTTGGCCACTGGTGTCTGTTACTGTGAGACAAAAAGAATATATCCCAACGACCATGTTGGTCACCATCAATGTGTTGGTCATCGAACCCTGCCAAATATGGTTTAGAAAGCAACGTTGCTTTACTGTTAAAGTAGTTGCATCTTTTGATATTTAAGTTACGCTTCTACCATTTGTGGTTCATGAGACATGGGCGTTGGCGCCATTTAGCCCAATGCAGAAAAAAAAGGGGGCTTGAGCTACCTCTAAACATGACAAAAAATTGCATGTGATATTTTTTCATCAAATGTAATATTACACCTGGCATCAGCAAAAGTAAAAAAAGTGTTTTTAAGAACCAGCCTAGTCCACAGTTGCAGTGGCGCCACTGAGCTGTTCTTGCGACAAGCCTGCGAAGTCCTAATTGGCAAAACTCAGAGCTTTGCAACAGTTCGACGGTAAAAGTAATGTTTTTCAATCAGCTTATCAGTTTCAATTGGATGATGTGGCGATACTGCATTTATAGAATAAAGAACAAGGCTAACAATCTGACAATGCAAATGGAAAACCCAACCAAGTGGCAGCAGCTTACTTGCATATCCACGCCTTGCATTTCACTGTCTGGGCACAGAGTCCATCTGTACGAGACTACCCCATAATCATCCGTACTAGCACTTCCATCCAACACGATGGATGTACGTGGTAAATGGATGAGACTGTTGCTTCCAGCGTTTGCAATAGGCTTGTTATCAACCCCTGGGTTGAAAATAATTGCTTGTCAGTTCACGACGATGTTTGTATTTGACACGTGATTGTAAATATAATAGAAATATGAACCATGTTGTGTAGGAAGTACTCGCCGATATGAAATTCAATGCTGCGGTGAATGGAAGCAACAGAATAAAAAAAAAAATTCGAGAAGCAGTTTTTTTTATGTTTTGAAACGCAACCGCAAAATCCACAGGGTTTGGATTTAATATACTTGCCACATATTGAAGTGAATTTTTTACACAAGCACTTGAATGATAAAATAGAAGTCCGTACTTTCTTTAACAGTTACACTGGCTCTTGTGGAAGAACTCGCTCCCTCAGAGTCAGTTACTGTTAGTTTAAACTCATACAATCCAGGAACCAAATTGCGGAGTTGAAGAATCTGGCAACACAAGACAAAAGTTTATGTTAACTTTCAAACGCAATTTGTAAACTGCAAATCTAAAAACAAATCTGGTTGATAACGAACGAGATAAATCCAAACCAAGATTTACATTAATCCTCATCTGCATTTTATTGTTTCGGCTAGCTATACTTTCATTAGTCTACGTATTGCGTGATTGTGTCTATCCTTAAAGATTGAGTGTGCACTGTGTATAAAAGAAGGAATAACTTTTACCAAAAAAAAAACAACAAAAACATAAAAATATCACTCTTTACCGGCTTATTGTTGTCAGCTGGCATGGTATTGCCACTGGCTTGTAACGGCTTGCTTTGCATCTCCCACGAGTAACGGACAATGTCATCGTCATCTGTTGAGTCTGGAAGAATATTTTTAAGACAATATCAAAATCAACCTCTGGATGAAGCCATACCTGACATCAATTCGTGTCAATAACGGGTGAAAGAAACAATTTCATTTACGATTTAAGTGTCAAACGTATAACTAGGTAAGAAAATTGCATCGATTCTTGTTTCGGGTCTTTCAAAATGTTTTGATAGCCTACAGGCAGATAATTTTTAGCGGAATGGCCCGCTTCGGCGAATCCAATTCGGAGAATTCGATTCGGCAAATCCCATTTCGGAGACAGCCTTTTTTGGAAAAAAAACAATTCGGAGATTTTTCGAGAATTTGTACGGATTATAATGGGTAGTGGGTTTTTGTGTTTACCTTTTCATACCCATGCAAAGGTAACACAATTAACTTAACCTATCCCACTGGTCAACAAGAAATTTTTACAAGACAAACTAACAATCACTTCCAAGTAATTCTGGTGCCCAAGTAAGTAATTCAATACTAATACGCAGCCAGTGCTATGCTAGGTCAAAATTAGTATTGTTTTTGGAAGCTTAAACTGTATAAGGTAGCTTTCAAGTTGCTGTACTTTTGTTATTGGCATAGCTGGCAAGAGCGACTGCAACAAGTATGAGTGCTAGACCAAGTAGCTCAAGACAAGATTGATTGAACATCGAAACAATTTTTGCCTCATATGCGGAGAGTAGGTACACATTTACCTTCTGATTCTGTAAAGCTGTCCACAGCCAGGGCTAATAATAAAGTTAATTTATTACGTTTTAAGAAAGCAATTACCGGATTTGCCAGTAATATGTCGACCGTGGTAATGCTTCATAAGTAACAAATGCGGATGGGCAATTTGGAATTGGATCTTTGCATGCATGTCTTAAAACAATACGGCTTTGCCACCTTTTCCTTTTGTTGATTACGTCACTGTATTTTGTTTTCACACTATCGTTTCTCCTTGCATTCCGACAAAGAAAAATAAATGTACACAGTGTATACCTCTAAAAATATTGTACGCTTTAATGGGGAGGCTATAATCTGTTTCTCGGCAGCCGATTTGTAGCAAGAATTGACAGCGATAGGCACGGCTGGGCTCATCAGTATCGCACCGTATGTGTTAAACTGTTTTATTTGCATTTAACTCTTATCTGTGTGGAATCCTTGTGCTGATAGCCGGGAAGAACGCCCTTTTCTTCACAAGGCTATAATCTGTTGTCGCAAACAAAACATTGACTTTATTTTGTGTTTGCTTCATTTCCTATGGCAGAAATATATCGAATCGGATTCGATGTAGGCCTAACTAGGCTACTCTAAGCTCGTTTATTTTTCCGGAGACCAAGTGGCCTACCAAAGCTGCTTCCCGGCGGTCAAATTCTCGCGACCGGCAACCAAAACAAAAAATCTGATAAAAATCGTGATATCGTGTTTCTGTGATCACTGAAACAACAACGTAAACAAGGACCTGAAATATATTTATTTGCAGATTGTATAAAATGCACTGCTTCCCACGTAGGTGTAGAGCTAGTCTTTGAGTTTTTATAGGTCGACAGCGACGCTCATACTTTGCTTCGTTAGTCAAAAAATACTGCGAATGCGAGTGAAGAGAAAAACATTTTCAATGCCATACGGATGGAGAAAGGTTGGCCTGTGGAAGTCGGCCTAACATGGCCTATCGGCACGTTAGTTTCGAAGGTCATTTAACGTTTGATACCTGTTTATTTTTTCCTTGCTGAGACTTTACTTACTTACTGTTTGACCACTGCTTTTTTTGGCTGAGAGCTTATTTAATTAACCTCTATTGTTAATCATGAAACGCCGTTTGATAACTGTTTTTTTCTCTTTAGTTGAGGTTTTTTCGCTGACACTAACTTGGTGAAACTCTATTACAAGCTAATTTATTTGAATAAACAGATGCCGCTGTAAAATTTTAGAATTCTTTGAAAAAGGCTTTTTCCGACCTGGGATTTCTCCGAATTGGCTTCTCCGAACAGTAACAGATCGCATAGTCCATTGCTTGGGCACCAGTGCCACAAAAGCACGTGATTAAGGCGATTTTAGTCACTTCACAAGGTCACCATAGTAGATTTGAAACGGCTGACCTCGTTTTACTGCCTTCCGCATTGCCCAAGCGCCATTTGTTGAATGGGGGTCCGGACACCGTTGTAATAACTACTGTTGCAATCTTATCACAACTTTGAGAAACGTATTTACACTGTCATCATACCTGATGCATCCAGTAGAGTGTTGTCATTAGGTAAAGTAATAACTTGGCTTGAGGGTGATATTACAGCGATAGGAGGGGAATTAGTTCTCGAAGGTTCAAGCACAGCTACGTTCACATATCCTTCACCATATGCATTCGTGTCAGACACTGTCACCTTTAAAGCACATACGCGAGTTTCAATAAAGTGATTTGATTCCTAGCAAACCGATAATATATCTTGTGGGTGTGACAATGTGACAGTGTCACAAAAATATCATTGTCAACACTAAACCATCAATTTACACAATGAGCTTATACTTATAATGTAGCAATAAGTCGGCTTTGCATTACCTTAAACTTGTAACTTCCAGCAGTTAGAGTGGTTAAAATCAAAGCATTTTCTCGCATGGTTTCTGTTCCTTCATATGTGATGGGATGATCAATCAATTGCCAATCGTATTCATAGCCATTTGCTGCAAGTACACAAAACTTGTAACTGAAATTTCAAACTGCAGGGTGGTACAAGCTTTACTGGTTAAACCAACAGCTTACAAAGTTTTTGGTCTCCACCCGTCTGCAAACCAGGTCGTTTTTTACATTGATTCAATGTACTGTCTGTGGTCATATTCAAAGCCATCTGCTGCAGACCAGATACACAAGAAGTGCATTTGACGTTTCCATGCACAATTGCACAGTGTAGTGCTTTACTTACACGTGGCGCAAGGTACAAACCAACTTCCTATAAAATTTAGTCTTAAAAAAATTTCTATTAGTTGGACCAATACTAGTAGTGAGATCAGGGATTCATAATATATAGGGATCGCCAACTCGCCTGAATTTCTGATAAGCGGAGTGTAAAAGTGTTGCCAAATATTTTTTAAATTTTTAGAAAAAATATTATTTTGGAACTTTTTAAGTAGTAGTCGCCCAAAACTTGCTAGTAAATAACTATTTTAAAACTAATCTAAAGCAATTTTATTATTTACTGCAATTTTTGCAAATTTAACCTCTCTTTCTAAGTTTTATTTAAATTTTGTGCATAAATTCACATTCTTATTGCAAAGTAACACAACTACAAACAACTTTAGCTCAATCTGTGCAACTTTAAACTTCAGGTTAGTTTTAAATGGACAAGCTTTGGGCTACCACTACTCTTTAAAAATGCCAAAAAATTAGTTTTTCTAAAAATTTAAAAAATATTTGGCAACACTTTTACACTCCTTCTGTCAGAAATCCGGTCGAGTTGGCGATCCCTATACTATGAATCCCTGAGTGAGATGAAAACAACGATAAAAATAGATTACCCACCAGCATAATAACCTACAACGTGCACGTCGCTACAATAGCATCTGGACTGGAAGCCAAACGCTAGGCCTCATCTTGGCAGCAAACAGGGTTCCATATTGGCGGTTTAAAGATTTGCACTTTTGTAGTGCCAAACGCATTAAACAAAACCTCAGATTTGGTGTCAAAATTGCAATCCTGTTTACTGCCAAGATGAGGGCTAGCCTTTGGCTTCAAGTCCAGATGCTATTATAGCGACGTCCACACCTACCCTACACCTACTTTGCAGTGGAGTGCCTTCAACTACTGCATGCAAGACCAAGGAGTCATGTGGGAGCTGGATTACCGTTGTTCCAGTGATGACAACATGAATTGTTCTCTTGTCACCAATTACCGCAGTAGTTGATGAAACTGTCTCTTTACCTGCAATTGTAACACTGTTAAAACAAATTGTAAAATTTTATGTTGGCATACTTGACTACTTGTAGATGTCAAAGAAATATGAAGAATGCAAAAAAAAAATTGAAAAATTTTAAACATTGGTGGAGTTATGGGCATTAAAAAAATCACCATTTTTGCCTGTTCCGCTTCAGTGATTTTGTCCAATTTCTTGTCATATTTCTAATATCTTAACCTACGATTATACAATATGGCTGAAAATTGCTAGACTAACATTTTAAGACCCAAAGAATCCAAAAATATACATTAAAAAGTCGCCAGAGAAATGCTTGATACGATTATAGAGGTTTCAATTTGATACATGCACTTTTTGGAGGCCAAACTCTGGGGGCCTATAAAAAAAAATGGGTATAAAAATTAAGAACTGAAATTCACATGTTTTATACTTATACCAATACTCTTTCATGTCAAATAAAAAATATGAATTAATTTTGATTTTTTTCTAACAGTGATTTTTCTAATGCTCACAACTCTACTAATATTAAAAATTTTCCAAAATTTTTTTTGCATTCTTTATATTTCTTTGACATCTACAAGTATGCTAAATTTCAATAAAATCTATGACATGAGGTGTAACCCATTTGCTCATTTGGCATGGAATGACCCAAATGCAGTGTTTGAAGTGAGTGTTTGTGATGACAGCTTAATTTGCATGATGATGAACACACTTAACAAACAGGCATAGCAATAAGAGGAAGGGGTTGTATTGAATAACAAAACATAGAAAGCTTAATTGCTTAATGTAATATTTTTTAGATAATTGTGTTAAATGTCCAATCTAGCTAACTCGATACAGAAATCCTCATTTTCATAATTTTTTTTAATTTCCAAAACTTTCCAAATAAAGCAATAATTTTTGGCCTCAAAGTGACCTCATTTATAATTTGGAAAGTTGTAGCATGTCTATTTCACCATTAAAACTATGTATTTTAACTAAGAACTCCCTTTCAAAACACCGATTTCATGTACTTCACTCTATTGTATCACTAAAGCAAAAGCTAAAAAATTAGATCATCTGGAGTGCTAGAAAAAGAAATTTTGTTGTGTGAAATAAATGGCAGTATTTTGTTAATATTTGAACCACACAAAATGATGAGAAACAGAAATGTAAACTCAAACCGTTTATATCTTTTATCCAGTGTGTTTCAGTTTTCGGTAATAGAGATGAAGATTGGACAGTTGTTGCGCTTTGTTTGGATTTTCTTGTAGTTGTCATGGTAATTGTAGCATTACTCTTGGCAGAAACATTGTCGTTGATAGCAGTAAATATGGATGTGGCAAGGTCTGTAATTAAAATATAGTTTGCATAAATTAATATTTTACCTAGCTTAGGCTATTACCCAATATCCAAGTAGTCTAGCCCAATTAGTCAAGCACCCAACTTCATGCCCAGAGAATCTACAAGATCAAGCAACGCTAGTTTGATTCTCAGAGTGTGGCAGTGTGCGTTTGAGCAACACATTGCAAGGATTGCTCTCCATTCAGTGACATCTAGTACAGGCCTCGAAACTGAAGGCGGCCATCGCGGCCATGGCCGTGATTAACCTACAAAAACCGACATTTTGTCCGCCGGGTCTCGCCCTTCCGTCGGCCGCATTTGTCCGCCATGAAGTTCCGAGAAAAATTTTGCGCAAGTGACCTTGTGAATAAAGTACTTTGCCACTTATAATCACAAAGGATTAAAAAGCAGTCAAAGTATCCGATAAATCAAAATACACCCTGTCTATGCTTGAATTGTTAACATTATTGATTGACCAAGCAGCTGATGTCTGACATTCGCAGGATGCAAGTGACATCACAATACACTTTATTGATGCGATATATTCAGTCTTCGAAATTAGCGTCGGCAAATGGCACATTGTCATTAGCATCGGCAATAAAAATGCCGAGGCCACACGAGCGCTTGTAAGGTTAGGGTTAGACATTCCTCCAAGTCGTAATGGCACAGCCATAGATTTGTTCTTTAGTCAACACCCTGATGGAGCTCTATGAAAAAGAAAGAGGCGTGTGGATTGGTATCAAAGCCCGAAAGCCGCAAAACGTGGACGCTTCATTGCGAACGGCAAAGATGGTGTAGATTTACAGCCAAGCGATGAGCCTCTTGATGTGTCTGATTCCAGTGATGACGCGACAACCTCGTGCTCCGATAGAGCATCTGATGACTCCAATTCTGACAGCTAGTTCTTTATCAAACAGACTTTGTGTTGTTCGCAGTATCCCAATTGTGCCGAAATTATGTTAGTGTATACGTAAATTGAGGCAATCTTCTCGCAGGGAGCTATTAATTTGTTACCGTTACCTGGTTGAGCAATTGACGTTATTTTATGATAATTCAACGTTGCTAGATGTCAAATTAATGTGAAACAAATGTAACTTTCTTATTGGGCATTGTTGTTACGCAATATCACCCGCCGGGAAAATTAAATCGATTTGTACTGACTCGAACGTTGAATCAACCCAAAATTAACTTACTTTCCCCCCATGAGTTATTTAACGTGAATTACTGTAAAAGCGTGCGACGTGCGTACCTTGTAGCTCGCTTTATCGCTACTTTTGGTATTATTACATCACAACAAATCAAGCAGTGCGGTCGTGATAAACTACTCTAGTATATTTTTCGCTTCTGCCGAAGAAAAAATGTGCTAATTTCGAAGACTGTATGTTGATGGGTGGTGAAGTTCCGATGGCCGCCATGTGCTCGTGATTGGCCGCCGAAGAGCTTGCTTCAGTCGGACACGTTTGGCCGCCGAAAAAAAAAATTGTTTCGAGGCCTGTAGTAGATACAATAACTGAGACAATAACACATTAACAGGCAAAAATTTAACTCTACCAATCTCAGTGTCCAGGATGGTGTTAGTTCAAAGCCTTTACAAGTATATTATACAAAGCTGCCAGGATTAAGTTCTCCAAGAAGCTCTCTCACTACCAAAAACTCATACAAACAATTTATTAATGTTATATCTAGGCTATTGCAACAAGGTCAAGATGGAAGAAAATCTCAGGATTAAAAACAAATAAAAAACGTCTTTCATTTCATAACCTGCCTAGTGCCTACTGCATAGTTATGTTCATTAAAAATTAAATAAAAAAACTTAGCTTACTTGTTTGTAATTTTTCCATTTTAACTTGTGGAAAGCCCACATAAATAACAAAAATTATCAGCAAACTATTGACAAACATACTGTACTCAAAAATACAGTCTAAGCTAGCCTTGCACAATCTTCACACAGGCTTTCCAACATTTCAAATTGTGCTACACTATTATGACTGTGGCGAACACACGTACAAATGCAAGGAATTGGTGCACAAATCTTCGCCCTTTGTCAAAAATCAACCTACAAAGTACAATTGGCTTGGTTATTAGTTATTACTTATTAGCATTAACAGTATGATACACAGTCACACGCAGCTCTGCCGTGATATGCAGTGCTTCCACTTCTGACAATTGATAAATCCTCTTCAATTTCCTTTTTTGTCCTGAAAAATTTTTTTTTTCTCAGTCGGAAATCCTTCAAAATTTTTTTGATAGGTGATGTTATTTTTGACGTTATTTAAGTTAAAAAAGGTGCCAATACAACTTTAAAGTTTTTAATCTCACCTAAGTTACGTTTTAACCTGAAAGAACAGAAAATCAGTGAATTGAAGAAGTGGTACGGTAGGCTATTCAAATGGGTGCAACCTAGTTCGTACCTTGAACCATTCGTACAGTCAGTTCGTACCCTGAAAAGATCGAAAGAAAAAATTAAAAAAAGCCGAAGTCGCTGATCGCAGTTTAATAGCACAAAGCCGAAGTCGCTGATCGGAGTTTCCCCAAACAATTTGAAACAAACTCAAGGGTTAGCGGAAACTGTGGTTAGCGGAAATTGCGAAACTGCGGGAAAATGTTTGTGGAAACTGCGATCAGCGAGGGTTAGGGTTAGAGCATAGATTTCTCTATGGTTAGAGTTAGGGTAAGCGGAAACTGCGGAAAAATGTTTGCGGAAACTGTGGTCAGCGAGGGTTAGAGCATAGATCACTCTATGGTTAGGGTAAAAGTTAGCGGAAACTGCGGAAAAATGTTTGCGGAAACTGCAATCAGCGAGGGTTAGGGTTAGAGCATAGATTACTCTATGGTTAGAGTTAGGGTAAGCGGAAACTGCGGAAAAATGTTTGCGGAAACTGCGGTCAGTGAGGGTTAGAGCAAAGATTATTCTATGGTTAAGGTAAAAGCGGAAACTGCAGAAAAATGTTTGTGGAAACTGCGATCAGCGAGGGGTAGGGTTAGAGCATAGATTACTCTACGGTTAGAAATTAGAATTAGGGTAAGGGGTAACGGAAACTGCGGAAAAAATTTTGTGGAAACTGCGATCAGCGAGGGTTAGGGTTAGAGCATAGATTACTCTAGGGTTAGGGTTAGCGGAAACTGTGGAAAAATTTTTGCGGAAACTGCGATCAGCGGACTTCGGTTTTGAGCTATTTTTTCTCTCGATCTTTTCAGGGGGAAAATTTTAAAGCGATTGCGAAAACTGCGATCAGCGACTTTGGCTTTTTTTGTTTTTTTTTCTCGATCTTTTCAAGGTACGAACTGACGGTACGAACTGTTCATGGTACGAACTAGGTTGCATCCATTCAAATTGCTACAAAAAACAACACCTTGCAGGCAGTAGCATGGCTGATTTAGTTGGCAAACCCAATCTAATACCATAAATGTGACATATTAATGTCCAGTGGCATTATGGCAGGAAATATAAATAATGCACCACACAAGAAGTATCTCAACACATTCACACCTGCTGTAGTATAAACAGTTAAACACCACATGATTATATCATAGGAGCACAGTAACACTCAGTTAATACTCTAACACTCAGACTCAGTTATTAAAAACATTAGCCTACTAATTGTGAACAGTGAACACTGGCACTGCATATGTAGCCTAAGTGGTGAAAAAAAAAGGCAAAATGAGCCAAATTACACTCATTCAGGCTACAGAGGAACAACAGTCATTGGAACAGACTGAATAGGTGATAATCTTGATACAAAATTAAATTTCTAAGACTGACTCTGCATCAGCGTTGCCCTTGCTGTTCATGAAATTTATTACCCACTGGTACTTCAAAAGTATGACCTGAATACAGGTTGTCATTTTAGTTATTTCAAGAAATTACACATATTTCATAACTTTATGAATCAGAACATACTGTTGAGTAGGCCTGCTATAGGATGGAATCTGAGCATTATTTTATTTCAATGTCATTAGATTTAGTGTCATTATTTCTTTCGAACATTGCCGAGACCCCTACAGTGTTTCTTGCCGAATTAAAGTTAGCTTGATGCTTTTCTGTAGCAGCGTACCGAATTAACCCTGTTTTGGTACAGTACACAAAAGTGCCACATACTTTGCAATATGGTTTGCTGTCTTTATTCAATATCCAGCCTGAAAACTGCTTGTCAGTTTGCCATCTTTTAACAAAATTAATCCTTTTAACAAAATAACAAAATTAATCCTTTAACAAATTTAGTTTTGTATGCAGTTTTGGTTTTATTTGATGCACTAACTTTATCAACTCTACATCTTTTTTCTCTGTCTTCATCAGTAACATATTCACAATCATCTGAAGCTGATGAAAATTCAGGCCTAGGCCTATTCATGCCTATTGTTTATAGCTCAATATGTCGAAGCAACGTTGTTTTACTAGAATAGTAGGCTACACATATTTTACAATAACATGGTTTACTTCCTTTGTTCACTGTCCAGCCAAAAAACTGCTTGTCAGTTAGTCGGTTCTGGAACATTTACCACCTGGAGTCCTGGACATCATTTACCAATTACGGTGCCGGTACCACTCTAATCTTTCCCACCCAGACTCCTAACTTCTCCCTAACACTGAAAATGTACAGCTGGTAAATGTCCAGTAGCCTAACGAATTACCGTATCCAATACCCATCCATTAATAAATTTATTTTTTGTGTCTAGTTTGGTTTTCCTTGATGTGCTAACTTGTTCAACTCTTTGAACTCTATAGGCTAGGCTATCTCTTTTTTTTTTCCTTGTCAGTAACATCTTCACAATCATCTGAGACTGATGAAAAACTTTAAGATACTAGGCCTATTCATGATACTGACTCGGTCTGACTGTGTACACTATACATATCCTACATAAAGCCTAGCTAGCTCTAGTATTATCACGCCATAATAGATTAGCATAGGCTATAATTAACTTTTTCTAAACCGGAAGGATACCACTAGCCTAAGCTTATCATGTCACTGTACGTCGAAGCTCACTAAACTTTGTCATTGCTATTCAAATTCAACCGTAAATCAACGGACTACCAAATTTTAACTAAAAGAATTAAAAATAACTCACTCACTGAACTTAGCCTACGTACGTCTAAACTCCAATTCCCAAAATGCCGAGAATAGAAATCAACCAAGCGAGAAGCGACGGAAACCAGCTGATCATCGTTATTCCAGTCGTTTTTAGAACTTTTGAAAGGAAATATGAATAAAATTTTCTTTAAAATTGCTAAAAAGAACAAATCCCTTTTTAGGACAAAATTTCCTTGTAAAATTGTTAAAAATCCCTAAAAAATCCTTCTTTTCTTCAAATCCCTTTTTTATCCTTCGAAGCATTGAAAAATCCCGATTTCGGGATAAAATCCTTCAAAGTGGAAGCACTGGTGATATGGCTGAACCTAATATACGCCATTTTCAAGTTTTCGAGATAAACGACTTTTTGTGTTTATAGCTGTAAAATTAACAAGGTAAAACACTCGAAGTTAACTTTTGGAAGGCTGGAGCGGACAAGCAAACACAATTTTTATAAATAAAATTTAAGCCAGGTTTTTGTTTGTTTAATAAAATATGGCGTATATTTGGTTTTGCCAGATAACTAGTTATAAAAAATGTATTAGGTTTGTATGGTAAAACCTAATATAATCTCGATGTTGGCTTTATCCGCCTTATTGGCGTATTTAATGTTATGCTTTTGTATGGTAAAACCTAATATAAGCTCGGTGTTGGCTTTAACCACCTTATTGGTTTATTTAATGTTATGCTTTTGTATGGAAAAGCTTAATATAAACTAAATGTTGGCTTTGACCACTCTATAATTTTATGATTTTGAATAGTAAAGCCTATAAGATTATTGGCTACTAAATTGCCTTGGCAGATTTTTTACTTTGACGTTTAGTGTGAGTACAGTAGGCCTACCCTGAAATAAATAAATTGTGGATTACTTTGCTCGTAGTATATATAACTTAATAGAAGAATTAACATACAGTATAATTGAACCAAGTCGTTATGTTGATGCCTCCTTGATTTTTCAAGGAAATGTTTGCTACTTGCTGTGATATGTTGGTTTTAAATCACAGTCATATAACATTTCAGGAAGATAATAAAATTTATTTGTCGATAGGATAATGGTGTTATTAAAATAACCAAACTTCTAGTTAGGCCTGCAGGTACAACCGCAAGGCGTCGTTGTTAGTTATTCCATGGATAGTTTCTACGTAGAGCCTAAGCGTAGGCTACCGGTAGGCCTACTTAAAATAGCAAGAGTCAACAATACAAGCCTATATCAAACCTAAAGTAAGCCTTTGAATTTCTCCCAGAACTGTAAGCTTATATCATTTCGTCACTGTAATCTGTAGATAACTTTGCTGATATCAGAGAAGCCTGCTAAGTTAAAGGCTATCGCCGATTTAAAATCAGTTGCTGGTAGCCTACTTAATTACCATGCATTTATTTAAGGCTACCCTACTACATTGGCTACACAGCATCTGGTTTGGTTGATTAGAAATGACCAAACACACTGGGTAGCGTACTCCCAGGCCTCTGCTTTAAAATCTTAATAAACTTATGCAAGCTAAGCTATTTAGTGTAGGCTACCCCAAAGTCAACTAAGCCATCAGTTTACCAGTACCGGTAGGCTACGAAAAGTCAAACTGTTCGGCGAGACGTAGCCTAAATGATACGGCGTTTAATGAAAAGCTAGTGTGCTCGGACGAACATTTTTAAGCTGCATAATTAAGCTTACCTAGTGGAGCTTACTGCTTAACAACATTGCAACCCAAGCTACTTTATCGAATGCTTTTAAATCCGCTTCACGCAACGCTAAGAGATGTAAGATGTGAAGTAGCCTGAGCTACCCTGCTAAATTTTGCCGCGTCACGTGACAATTTCCTGTTACTTGATTGGATAGACGAATATGTTACGTTTTAGAAAATTATTCTTGCACAGATTGGAATATGTTAGGTTTTACACACCAAGTGGTTAGCGCGTTAGCTCACAGTCGAGAGCCTGCATGTTCGACTCCAGCCACCCGCACTTGCTGTTGTTTCTCTGGGCAAGAAACTTTACGATAATTGCCTCTACCCAGTGATCGATTTCGAGTAATGGGTAGTACCAAATTTAAGTCATAAGTAGAATAGACAACCGGAAACAGACATTGCCGTCGGCTGCAGCGTGGGTCAGGTGTGCGTCGGAAGGCGTACACCGATGCATAGCGCTCAAGTCCGCTTTCCTGCAATGCAGGATAAAGATAATAAAACAAACAAAAACAAACAAAACAAACAAAACAAAAACACCAATTATCTCGTAAACCATACTAGCCTACATTGGAGCACAATTTTTTGTCAAGAGATGCATGAAGTCTTTAAACGTAGAAAAATGCAAAAAAGTCAGTTTTGACAAAATGGCGGATATTAGGTCTACCAAAATAACGGGAGAGCTGCTCAAACGATTGCTAATTTGGTTTCTGACACTCCTGGCTTGTCAAAGGAAGACAGGATAGAAATGTCGTTAGATCGCTTGTCCCAACGTTTTGGGGTTTGTGGAGGTCTTTTTGCCGAACCGGAAGTTAGGAAGTAGCCTACCGCTACGGTAGTAAATTGACTTCGATCTCTTCTAGTGATTTGAAAGAGTTTAAAGATGAATTCTCGCAGTGTCTGCTTTACGCGCAAGCTTATGGTCAGCGCGATAAATTGGAAGGACGTTTTGTTTTGGATTTAACTATAAGCGACTCTCGTTTGACGCTAAGCAGCGTTATCTTGACTTTTTAGGTAATCAGTATGGTAGCACTGATGAGCCTACTGGTCACAGCGGTAAACCATAATCTCTTCGTGGGAAAATTGTAACATAAGATTCTCGGATCCGTTCGTCTGTATGTAATGACCGAAAGAAACACTTTTTTGAAACCGTCTATTCAAAATTGTATTTCTGTAAAAATAACCACCTGGCTGTCGAAACTGGGACGCAACACCGTACACCACTAAAACTTGTCACTACAACAAACTACTTAGATAAAAGACGGAAATTTTGTCCAGGTTATTCAAGCAATAAGCAAAACAGTTAAATATGCGACCAACTTCCAAGTAACAATTTTAAAAATGAGAGAATAAATTTCACTATCTCAAACTCACGTAAACAGTTACTGTGACGTAATAGTGAAACATTGTCAAGCAATTCAAAAAGGTGTTCAAAGGTGATGATGCAATGTTTCATCAGGTCTTACGAACGATGGTGCAATATTGGCTCATTTTTTAGGAAAAATTTCATGACGTAATACTTTCTGAAATGTTTAGATTTGACCATATTTTTGCTGTGATACTATATGATTCTTTAGCATTTCTTTTAATAATGTGCTTTTTCTTATAGGCTTGAAAAGGGCTATATGACTAGTCGAAAACGTTCGCTTGTTGTTTTTTGTTTTTATAATGTTAAATGTAGTGTTGTTGCTGAGTTATGTCTGTTTATGGTTTAAAAGAGTTACCTCTCTACCCAAATTGTATAATACGTTAAGATTCAGTAGACCTGAACGGTTTTTATATGACGTTTGATTTGGTGAACAATTGTCTGGAACACCTACTTTTCAAAGTTTGTTCGATTTTGGTGTACGGGAAGAAACGCGCAAGTCGACTGATTTTAGCATTATGCTAATGGCCGATTCTGGTGAGTCGCAGCATTTTAAAAAGTTTGGCAAAGGAAAATTGCCTTCATGCCAGGTTAGGCAGACATCGGTAAAACCCCATGATAATGTGATGTCAGGGAGTTTGCAGTACTCGACTGCTGTTGGCGCACCGCGCGGTGGTGTGGCCAGACGTAGAGACATGCCGGCATGCGTTTATTGTTCGTCACGTGGTCAAGTTCAATATCATTTTTTTGTCTAATTGTAAAAATTTTTTGCGCTTGACACCTAAAGATCGGAGAGATGATATTGTGAAAGCTGGAAAATGCTTGAATTGTTTGCGCCAGCATGGTTAGGCATGATTAGGGACTGTAATCACGCAAACAACTGTCGTCAATGTGGGCCTAACAACGATAAGAAACACTTTTTTCTTCTGCATGATTTTTATGTGACATCACGTGATTCTCTGGATTCGGTCAGTAAAGAGGATGCTTGTGCCAGAGTTCCTGTGCGTAATGTTAAGATTGGAAATGTTAAAGCAGCCTACCGCGTTACTGCTGCTCGTGTTTTGAATCCAATGACTGACAAATTGAATTTGGTGTATTGTCAGCATGATCCTGGTTCGCAGTTGACGTTTGTTTCAAGTGATTTGGTGTGCAAACTTGGCATTAAACCGTATGATAAAGAGTCGTTTAAAATGGATACTCTGGCTGGTCAGAAAGCTACTTGTGCTGACCTTGTTAAACTCAACATCCAGTCGTTAGAGACGGATGAACTGTTTTGTGATGTACGGTATCACCCAGCTTGGGCTGACGATGTTAAAACTTTACCGCATAAGCAGGATTTAAGTAGTTTCCGTCATTTTCATGACGTGAATATGTTTCATTTGAATGATTGTAATACTGTAGATGTACTGATTGGCAACGACAACGCTTATTTGATGTGGGCTAAAGAAGAGCGTGTTGGTGAAAATCGTAGTGAACCGCGCGCATGCTTTACTCACTCCTCTCGGTTGGTTGGCTTGTGGTGGTAAGTCACCCTTAGATGAAGCGTTGCTAATGTGTGCAGAGTGCAGACGTCTTCAGAGTCGGATGTCATATCTGGCTTTCAGCGTAAAATTGAGTCTCGTGATATAGAAATAGCAGACCTGAACTTCGTGATTTTCTTACCGATACCATGAAAGATCTTAAATCTAATGGTTATATCGAGCGTGCTGGTGAAGCAGAAAATGTAAATGGCAAGTCTGAATGACGACCCTAGGGATTTTACTGTCATCACCCCTGCCTCACTGTTGACCCCATACTTAGACCCATACTGTGATGTTGGGCAATCACATGGTCGTGACCAACTAAGAAGGGATTATCGGTCAATTTGTCACTTTCTCAGCAGTTTTGGAGCAAATGGATAAATTTTTACTCGCCAGGGCTTCAGGGCCGGAAAAAATGGTTAAAAATGGCCGAGAATTTGGAGCCTGGTCAACTTGTAGTGGTGGGTTCTCTCCAAGACATTGGTAAACGTGGGAAGTATCCACTTGGGAGGGTGCATGAGGTAGTCCCACAAATTAGGAAAGGGAAGCCTGTGGTTTGGAGAGCTAAAGTTGCCATTTGCAACTATGATGAGAGTGCGGGGAAAGTGAAAGTAGACTACGTGTTGAGGGATATTTCGTGCCTCGCCCCCGTAAAGAACACTTAAGTGTTAGGGTTTGAGCCTAGTTCTGTCTGCGGTGACCGACCTTTGTCTGAGCCCAGAACAGTCGGTTATTACTGCAATCATTGTATACAGCGTGTACCTATGGTACCAATTTCATGTATCGCCGTGTACTATTCTTATTGTTGTTCATTCTTTGCATGCCCTTTGTATTTGCGTATTAATCTAACCGTGAGTGATTCAAGCAATTTGTGTATCGTGTGTTTTTATTTATTGGCTCACGATTGTCCTTAAATTCTTTTTTAATTACGCCATGTTAGACTGTCATAACTAGGGGCCGATATGTTGCGGACAATTTTTAAATCAAACGTCACATAGAACCGTTGTCTACTGAACCTGACGTCTTACGTCATGGACTGTTGCTAGAAATAAGCAAAGATTTGCATCACCTTTGTCACACCTGTTAAAACATTACATCATCGTTAAATCTTGAATTACGAGATATGGTGTAAGCCAAACTTAACAGGTGCTTGAATAGCTGCATAATGCTTATCATTATTACGTCACAGAAGCTGCTTACGTGCGTTTGAAATATTGCAATCTATTCTCGTCATTTTTAAATTTGTTGCTTGATAATCGGTCGCATATTTAACTGTTTTGCTTAGTGCTTGCCAGCTGGACGAAATTTCCGTCTTTATCTCAGTAATTTGTATTGTAGTGACAAGTTTTAGTGGCGTATCGTGTTGCGTCCCAATTTCGACAGCCTTGAGGCTAATTTTACAGAAATACAATTCTTGAATAGATGTTTTCAGAAGAGTGTTTCATTCGGTCATTACATACAGACGAACGGATTCTGGAACTTTATGTTACAATTTTCCCACGAAGAAATTATGGTTTACCGTTGTGACCATGTGGTGACAAGTTTTAGTGGTGTATCGCGTTGCTGCAACACATTTTCGACAGCCAGTGGCTGTTTTTTGGTGAAGTACAATTCTTGAAAGACGTTTTTAGAAGAGTGTTTTATTTTTCCGTGTCATTGCATATAGGCTAGACGAAAGGATCCAGAAATTTTATGTTACAACTTTCCCACGAAGATACTATAGTTTACCGCTATGACCCAGTAGTAAACAGACAAGGAAAAGTGTAACAATCAATGCACCTGCAGTAAACGGTAAAGTATAGCCTACACTTGCATTGTTAGTTTAATGTGTCTGTATTTCATTTGTGCAATTTTGTCGTATTTCGTTGGCTTCTAAACAATTTCAAAACCGAGTACAGTATTAGTTTTAGTTCTTATGACATCTTAAACGTATATTGATTACGTATTGGGTTGGTCTGTGAATAAGTTAATCATAAAAGCTTACGACAACACATTTCACTGATTTTTGAACACTGCTCGTTAACTTCTGATCCGGTTTGCAATACGCAAAATGCTAAAGAACAACAGCAAATTTTTGGATTCTTTGCATTCATTTAGTTTTTGATTTTTGGATTCGTGGTTTTAAACTTTTATGTAGCCTATACATCAAATAAGTTTTGATGTCAGTGTACATTTTATATTGTTATTGCGAAAGTGAATTTTATACATTCTTTAGTTGATACAGTGTTTTATTTTAATAATTCTTCTGTAGTCATAGTAATATGTTGACCCTACTGATGTATAGCACTGAAAAGAGTTTCCCTGAATACATTTAGTTATAGATATCCCTGAATACATAGAAGTGATGAAGCGGAGTAGTTATGGATTCGGCAATTTTTCAGCAATTTGTGTCAATTCTCAGCAATTTAATTTTTACAATAAAATATCAAGCTAACGCTAATTGAAAGAGTTTGTCTTGCTTTAGTCACCTGAAAACTTTCACAAATATATTCTTATCTACAAAACAAGTCGCCCTTCTGTTTGCTGTGATCGATGAATAGTGCCTCCGCTAATACCACCACAACCATAATAAATATCACCAACAATAAATATAAACGAATAAAAAAGTGTATAAATTAAGTATATTTTGTTGCATATTGTGAATGGACTTATATCATAAGTTATACCAATTGCATAATATCAATAAGCACTAGATCTGTAGGTTATTCTCATCAATCAATATTTTAGCTCATTACACAATACACAGTGCCTAGGTTTGGTCACAGCGGTAAACCATAATTTCTTCGTGGGAAAATTGTAACATAAGATTCCCGGATCCGTTCGTCTGTAGGCTATGTAATAACCGAAAAAAACACTCTTCTGAAAACATCTATTCAAGAATTGTATTTCTGTAAAATTAGCCTCAAGGCTGTCGAAATTGGGACGCAACACGATACGCCACTAAAACTTGTCACTACAATACAAATTACTGAGATAAAGACGGAAATTTCGTCCAGCTGGCAAGCACTAAGCAAAACAGTTGAATATGCGACCAACTATCAAGCAACAATTTAAAAATGACGAGAATAGATTGCAATATTTCAAACGCATGTAAGCAGCTTCTGTGACGTAATTCAAGATTTAACGATGATGTAATGTTTCAACAGATGTGACCAGTGATGCAATCTTTGCTTATTTCTAGCAATAGTCTATTACATCAGACGGCAAGATTCAGTAGACCTGAACGGTTTTATGTGACGTTTGATTTAAAAATTGTCCGTAACAAGGTTTGATATGCTATTCTTAATTGCCCGCTTGGATCAACCTCGCGTTGCTTTTAACAAATTGAAAAGCACGATTCCCTGATCAACTCGATGCAACCTCCAAAGTTTCATCCAATTAATCTATCTTTTTCCTGGTAGCTTAGTCTAGTCACGTCTCTCCACTTCGACCGCTAGTCCTCCCCGACCCAGCAGGGCGAATCTGCCCCAACGTCTGGCTAGTGCCCACTAGGGCAGGTCGATTTTAAAATTTGATATGGAATAAAGTACCGGTAGTTGCCAATAGCCTAAGTGAAAAACATCTTTCGCAAGTAAAAAAAATAAGTAAAGTGCAACGATCGCTTGCGGAAATACGATTAAATTCTTAAAAGTTGCTCCCCGCGTTTTTTTTTTGAAAATCGCGAATATGTAGCGCCGTTAGCGGAAGTCGTCATAACAGCCGCAAACGCGCGATGACTTTCTCCATACTTTATAGATGATAGGCCTACCTAATCACATTAAGTTAGCGAAATTTTATAAGAATAGGAGACCTGAACAGTAAAAAAGTTGTTGTTTAGCTCGAATTGAAATTAAGCACTTAATTCAGTGATAGACTGTAGGCCTAGTGCTTGTTATAAGCCTGACGCGTCTCTATGTAGCCTACTTAGGCTATTCATTAGATTGAGTAGCCTAATCAGCTTATCATTAATCAATCAATCAATCAATCAATGTTTTATTTGTCAGTAACAGGAACATAGGTACATGTTTGAAATATGCAATATACACAGTACAAAAGTTACACAGGTTCCCATACCGACAGGGAGACAACGAGACGACCATACGGTCTACTAGTCAATTGCCACCCTACGGAAATTACGATTTTGCCATTTAAAATAAGCTTACAAGAGAAAAATAATAATTGAAACGTTCCCGCGCTTCAATAACAGCATACGCACAAAAAAAAAAAAACAACATATTGATGATAACGTAGGCCAAAACACCAAATTTCATGAAGCAAGCAGAGAATAATAAAGTTTTCGAAGCAACTGACAAGTTGGTTTCCATAACATATCACTTACGATGCACTGTAGCTTTGTAAAATTAACGTTTTGATCTCTTTTTTGAAACAATGAAATGATAAGTTTTTTTAGCCTACTTGGAACCTCTGACCAGAGCATTGGTCCCAATACCTGCATGGACTTCTTGCCAAATTCTGTGTTTGATCTGTTTATAAAATAATTGTTGCCTGTTTGATATCTTGTGTTATGCTGATGAATAGATGAAGCATTTGTAAATAAATCACAATACGTAGACGGATACTCATTCATATGAACTTTGTACATATGCTTTTTTATTTCAATGTTATGTATGTCTTTTAGTTTCAAGATGTTCATTTTGAAAAATAAAAAATTAGTGTGAGCATAGTAATTTTGTTTCGTGATTATTCTTATAACCTTTTTTTGTAATTTTATTAATGGATCCAGTGCACTGTCACAGGCCTTTCCCCAGCTTGAAATACAATATTGCAAATGACAGTAAATCAAAGCGTGATACACATCTTTTAAAGTGTCTGTGTTGACATAATTTCTGAGTTTAAGCAACGCCCATGAACCTTTTGCTACTTTTCCGCAAATTTTATCTATGTGATATTTCCATGTTAATTTGTTATCTATGTAAACGCCAAGGTATTTTATTTGATCTTTTTGTTGAATGCTTGTGTTACCAATGTTAATGTTAAAATTTTTTATGTGTTTTTTATTTGTTATTAGCATGTATTCAGTTTTTGAGAAATTTAATGATAATCTATTAAGCTTCAACCAGTTGTAAACTTTTTGCATTTCGGCATTCACATTGTTCTGCAAATTTATTTCACATTTGTCGCTCATCATAAGATTGGTGTCGTCAGCAAATAGTTTAACATTCATGTTTGTTGAATTTGGTAAGTCATTTATATAGAGTAAGAAAAGAAGGGGTCCCAATATCGATCCTTGGGGCACACCGCAGGTAACCTGTCTTGAGTTTGAAGAGATTCCATTGACGACCGTGTGCTGTAGACGATTGCTGATATAGCTTTTTAACAATTGTAATGGAAGGCCCCGAAAACCGTATGTTTGCAGTTTCTGTATGAGAATAGTGTGATCAACTGTGTCGAAGGCTTTAGCTCAATCAAGAAATACAGAGCAAGTTGTATCTTTATTATCTAGGTTAGTTAAGATGTTATCACAAACGTTTGACACAGCTAACGAAGTGGAATATTGAGGTCTAAATCCATACTGATGTGGTGTGATCAGGTCTTTTTTTGTTAGATAATTGTACATTTGTTCATACAGGCATTTTTCGAATATTTTGGTGAAGGGGGACAATAGTGATATGGGCCTATAGCTTGAACAATTTTTCCTGGAGCCACTTTTGAAGATTGGGGTAACTTGAGCGACCTTTAGTACATCAGGATATACACCTTTATCGATACACTCATTGAATAAGTTGGTGAGGAAAGGGGCGATTATTGGTGAGGATAGTTTGACAAATCTTATAGGTATTCCATCATGTCCCGTACTTTTAGAGACAGAAAGATTATTAAGATGTTTTAATACTTCTTCTTGATTGACAGGTTTTAGAAAAAAGGAGAATGGGACACTTTGCAATTTCAATAATGAGCCAGGAGACGGTAGAGGGATTTTAGATGCCATAGAAGGACCAATTTCTGTGAAATAATCATTAAAACAGTTACTTATTTGTGCAGGGTCAGATACTTTTTCATTGTCAGTGCTAATTATTTCTTCTGGTATGTGAGCATCATTAGGCCTACAGCATTTGAGATGTCCTTCTTATGAATATAATAGATCGTTTTGAGCAATGATTTGACAAGCCAATGAATCAGTTGATCTAAATAAAGTTTTTTTAAAATCTTATTTAATTTCAGCTAGTATGTGATAAACTTTCTTGTTTACAAACTCTTATTGAAACATGCCAAAAGAAAATCCGCGTTTAACACGACAAAGTGAACAGCATCATGGAGGAGGCCTTTGCGAGCTTGCCAAAACGGAACCTAGCACTTATAAACAACTAATTCAATATTATTACCACCTTAACAATGCTAAAATTAAATGAAATATTTGGGGTACCGGTATTGTTTTGCGTAGACTATCGGCGAGGATTTAATTAGTATCTGGCAGGCAGTAAGCTAAATCCTCGCCTACGTTTGATTTCTGACAAAGCCATCAACAGAAAAATTAAAGATTTATTGAAATTGGTTAAGAATATAAACTGCATACACGCAAAAGGCCGAGCAAAAGCTAATCTGGGCATGTATTTGTTTGCTGGAAGTTGTGGCATGCAGGGATACTCGAGTCAACTGCAAGCTCTTGGATTGCAAGAAAGAGCACATTCTCTGTGTAATCTCTGCAAATGCCAAAATTCCATTGGAAGAAAGAGCTTATTTGATGGATCAAACGCTAAAATTTGGTCCTAAAGGTATCTTTCAAATGTTATTGGTTGATCGATCAGCAGTTTCAAAAGCACAAAATAATGAAAAACGGCTACAAAAACTTCCCCATAACTTCCACGAGGAGGAAGGCGACATACCTGGACCATCAGAATTATCCGAATGGATAAGTAGTTCAAGCACGTCAAGTTCGGCGTCAGACAAGGTAAGCACGATTATTTAGTCGATTGCAAGTGATAGGCTACATATGAATTGGTATCACAATGAAAAAATCAACACGTGCATCATATTGATGTTATTTAATAAGCTCAGTGCACAAAGAGTAGGCTAGGCTAAGTAACCTAAAAATTTATATACCGAAACTATTTTACCTTTGTTTGCCATAAATCCCTGATGTTTGAATGTTTATAATTTAGGCCAGTAACATTTGATTTGTATCACAGATTTATTATTACCGTAAGTTACTTTTTTTTAATGTCATCATGTTTTATTTTAGCACAAGCAAGAGTGCCGGTCTGCGAATACAGCACCGTAAAATTTCCTTTTTTCCGTTTAGAGCTTGTAAGGAGTGACTGTATCATCGCTTGGCAATGCATCATTACATGACATAAAACATTTTTTGAGACGAGAAATTGATCTCTGTCACATTATTATGAATAAGTCCAAACTGGATCGAGCCAAAGCAAAAACCAAAGTTATCGGCGAAAAATTACAGACAGCAGCAAAATTTGAACCGTTTTTTTCTTGGCGTCGATAGTAAAAATTTTAGCAGTCGCTAACTTATTTTTGTATTTTTCTAGCGAGCACAGGCAGGGGCGCCGGAACGATTTTTGACTGGGGGGGGGGGCAAGATTACGAAAAAAGGGCACTTTTGTTTACTAAAAGGCCAATTTTTTTTCATATTTTAAAATAAAATATAGCGATAATGTTAATCTATCAGCTCACTATGTATTGAGTAATGATAGCCTACAAGTGTCCGGTATACAAAGAAGGGCATCATGCTGTGTTATAATGATGTAACCTACTGTCAAGCCTTAAAGCAGCCTGCGGCCATGGCCGCCAAGTAGTGCTTGAATGACCGCCTGTGCTACCTCCTTAATCGGCCAGGTTTGGCCGCCGGTCTCTTCTAGCCAATTATTTAATTTCGCAATAGAATGATCGTGGAATAACTGTCGAAAATAAGTAGTATCAAAGAGTGACGCAAAATTAGGTCAGCGCGTCATAATCGCCACTGTTGCATTGTGCGAGAATATTTGTTATTGATGGAATATATCCACCTGCGATCACCAGCGCTGTTAGTCTTGTTTGTAATCCCGAGGTTTCTTATAACAAAGTCTTAATCCGAAGTGCTAATTTACATCGGCTGGCAATATTGTCGTTTTTATGTCGATTCGATGTTGTCGGACATTGAATCGTTGTTAAAGGGGTATTAAAGGAAAAACCTGACTTGGCGACTTTCCATGTTCTTTGTGTTTAATAGGATACCATAAAACCATTTTCAATAAAATTTTGCCCCATTGCGGTCTGACCACCATTGCGCGCGTGGTTTTGTCTGAGCTGTCAAAACGGGAATTTACGTGAGCAGCGAAGCGTGCGACTGTACAGCCTACGTCATAAAAGCTGATCGAGCAATATTTCTTACTGCGGGCGATTTAACTGTATGGTATTCTCTCATTAACCTGAGGTTCTATGATTACAAGCGGTGGTTTTTATACTTGGAGAATGAAATAATGTTTTGTCTAGTTCAAATATTGCATTCAAAGAAATGGCATACACATGATTTTACACAACCAACCAAATCTACATAGGCTGCTGTGTAAATTCACGCTCGTCTGATCACATAGGCTACATTTCTTGGACCAACAAAATGAGCGATTTTATGTAGAGTTAACAGGACAGTGAATTGCTTTTCATAGTTTAGTGCATTTTTCACCTGGTGCAGACTTACATATTACTAAGGCCATTTTAATTTAACCTAAAAAAAATCTTTTTTACTTTATTTTTACTGAACGGAATTGATAACTTGGAAACAAATAAGGCAATAGCAATTAGCAAGTCAAGTCAATTTATTTTGTTTCAACAGCGCCATATATTAACAAACAAGCAGAGTAAATGTAATCATACATGTCCAATTGTCCATCTAGCATGTCTTTCATTCGTGCTGTATCTATCTCACAGTAACACAAAGCTTGATGTTGCTCATCCATTGCCACACAGTGACAACATGAACACCTGTTGATATAAAATTGGTAATAATTAGGGTGATTACTTTTTCACTTGTCAAAAAAATTCATCAAAATTGTAGCGTTAGATCAAAAATTGTTCACAAAGTCAAAATTATTTACAAACTGCATTGTCGTGGTGTCGTAGAGGTTGCACTGTCAGCGAATTTTTTTCGTTTTACACCTTGTAGCCTACTTTGGCGCAGAGGGATGGTGTAACGGATAAGAATTGGACTCACCGAATAGTAGCAGACCCTCTACATGTACAAGTATGCGAAACTACCAGGAATAACCTATCAAGGCTTTGTTAGTCCGAGTATAAAGATTCAAAACCAACCAAACCTGGTTCGACTCCCGGCTTAAGCTGGTTGTTGAAAGCATCGCTCACATCTAGCTAGGGTGTAATAAATTGGGTGGGCATAATTGCTGCAGGAAAGGCGGCCAAGAGAAAGGAACTGGCCACCTTACTTTCCTTAGTGCCAAAGGCTTAGTACAATGAGTACCTATCTTCTCATACCCAACACTTGAATAAAGTATGGGATCACATTTGCCTTTTTAGCTTACTTTATACTGGTGTAAATGGCCCATTGTCTACTTATTGTGAATCATAAGCCATTAGGTGAAATAATTAGGTGAATAAATTTTTGATAGGTCGTTTTGCAGCAGCTGTGTTGTACAGCATTTTGTACAATGATGCGTAATTTAACTACTTGAGTTCTTCATACGTCAAAATTTGTCAAAACAAATTTTAATGTCAAAAGTTTCAATTTTTAAGCCAAAGAATAATTGCCCTAGTATATAATAATTCATTGCATAGGCTAGCGGGACGGGAAAATTCAACTTTGCAATATAATTAGTATTAGGCAAAGTAAACTTAAGAGCGTTAAGATTTCATTTTCTTATAATTTCAGTTGCATTTGTAAAGTTGTTTTCAACGTGTTGTAGGTTCAAGGCCTTACAAACCCATAGGGAAATGCAATGCAAAGCTGAGCACTTATCCTGGTACGGTCGGTGATTTAATTATTTTATGTTAAGTAAAGCTAAACGAATGCAGTATATGATGTCAAATATCTAAATTTGCTTACCAATCAGTGTTTCCCACTCGATCCTCCTGCTGAGAAACGTCAGTCACATCAGCAAGGTAAAGCTGATTAATCTCTGCCTCTGTGTACTCAGGCTCAAAACGATAGGGTTTAGGTCTAGCGTACTTTCTTCTTCATCATCACTTACTTCTTCAACCACCGTACTATCTTTCTCTTCGTATTGGAAACCAAGATTCAAAAATTCTCCAATATGACACAAAAAATTTATAGTAACCTAAAGCACCTAAAAATTGACAACTGTATAAACCACGCATACAATAATGATGTTATAATTAAAGTAACTTGCGTTCTTCTGGTGACTATAGGCTACCATACTAGGTTGCGGTCTTCTGGTAACCTAGTAGCCTATAGTCACCAGAAGAACGCAAGTTACTTTAATTATCAAATGCCTGGTGAACCGTTTCACTCTGTTTTTAATGATGTTATAGGCCTAAAGTGAATTGAATTCATTCAATTTTATTTTTTGCTGCTGGCGCAAACATGTACAGAATGACAAGTAAACATACGAATTTGACACCAAGCAATTTTGTGAAGTTGGTTTTTGTCGCCGAAAAGTGCTTCAAACTGTGGTTTAGATTTTTGATAAAAAAATGTTTCTAATTCATCACGAAGATCAAAAACACGTTTCCAAACTTTGCCTCTGGATAACCATCTCACACTAGTGTGAAATAACAAAACATTACTGGATGTATCCAATTCACTGCGAACTTTTGAAAATAGGCGGCTGTTTAAAACACTAGCTTTTACAAAATTCATGACACTTACAACGCTTTTCATTGTATCTTGGAATTCTTGTGGCAAAGTTTTCTAACTAATGAAATTCTAAACTTTTCAGAAGGCCTCAGGTGACCCCAGGCAAATTGTCAGGTGACCCCAGTTGGGGTCGCGACTCACATGTTGGGAACAGCTGCACTAGGTTAATGGCCTTGTTGTAAATTAGGCCCTGGGGTACCGTACAGGTTATCAAAACCTAATTCTGTAATTCTAAATAAATACAATAAACCATAAAATCAACATTACTTCATTAACTTGGCATCTTCTATAAGCTGGTCGCCAGGAAGAAGTCAAATGTGATCTTTCAACTGTTGCACTAGTTTCTGGTGGAGAAGGAAAGATTTAAGATGGACATGCACCGGGTTTCAAGTCAAGTCTTTTGGCATACTGTATCCCATTTGGAATTGAAGAAATTTTTGAAGTCTGCTTCTTGAAAATGCAGACTACAAATTCTGTGGTGTGGTTTTGGACCACTCCAATGACAAGTTGTGGTGTTGACAAATTTATTCCATTTCCTTTTTTTGTGTACTGTCTTTGGGAAACCCAAACATACTAACTTTATGCAATGCTGTCGTGTCACAGCCAAGCACAACACAAAAGTCAGGCATAGTATTTGCTATGATGCAATATTGTTTCTACAATAGTCAAACTATGATGCAATATTGATTTTATGGACATTTAATTTTTGGCAGTGGCTATTTGACCGGCTCCGGTCTTTGAATCTGAAACACTATTTGACCGGTCATGACGTCATTACATAAGTACTTTTTTCTTTTTCTCTTTCAAAGCAAAAGACGTGAAGCGCCGTTATAAAGTTCTAAATTCAACACGTTCTCTTCAACTCAGTCCGTGGCGCATACGTTGCGTCTCAGGTTGCCATTCTAGAGGGGATGAGTTCGATACTATCCGGAAGCATTGACTTTTTTTTTTTTTTTTTTTTTTTATTTAAACTTTGAACCGAAGCGCATTTTTGTGATCAATTTTTAATTTGAGTAGCCTACAGCCCATTTTTTTATGTCTTTTCAAATGTGAGAAATAAAGTTAGAGTTTTTTTAATTTGCTGGAATTTGAGAATTTCTCTTGGTAATTTTCCGATCGTGATAAGTGGTCCAATTTTCCAATCGTCCATTTTTTTTAAAAGAAAATTACATTTTTGCTCTCAAGTTAGTTATAGCCTATACAATACTTCTTTAAAAAATATAACTAACTTGAGAGCAAAAATGTAGGGTCGTTCAGCAAACACGGTCACTTATGACGATCGGAAAATTACCCAGAGAAATTCTCAAATTCCAGCTAATTAAAAAAACTCTAACTTTATTACTCACATTTGAAAAGACATAAAAAAATGGGCTGTAGGCTACTCAAATTAAAAATTGACCACAAAAATGCGCTTCGGTTCAAAGTTTAGATAAAAAAAAATGAAAAAAAGTCAATGCTTCCGGATAACATCGAACTCATCCCCTCTAGAATGGCAACCCGAGACGCAACGTATGCGCCACGGACTGAGTTGAAGTAAACGTGTTGAATTTAGAACTTTATAACGGCGCTTCACGTCTTTTGCTTTGAAAGAGAAAAAGAATAAAGTACTTATGTAATGACGTCATGACCGGTCAAATAGTGTTTCAGATTCAAAGACCGGAGCCGGTCAAATAGCCACTGCCTTAATTTTTAGCAATGCTACTAGATTTATACACTACCGTACCTCACCTTTCTAGTAACATTGCTACTATTACTCAAAGAAATATCCTAGAAACTTAAAAGACGTGTAAAACTATCCTGCTAAACTCCTTTGAACGCAACACGTCCGAACTTTGCAACCCAGCGCGCGAAAAGACTTTTGGTATTGCTAGAGCTCTTTGCATTTATGACGTATACTCTAGCAGTGTTTCCAATTTTTGGTCACTTTGAAAAAAATAAAAAATAAATGAAACATTGGACTTTGGGCCTTGCCAGCGTCATTGAAAACCATTTTTTTTCGGTAATTTTTAAAAAAATGTATTCTTGAGTGTTCAGTTTACGCATTTTAATGCTTAATTCCAGTTTGAAAATTTTATTGAATATGCCTTTAAAAAGGAGAACTAAGTTAGTTGACATTCGAGAGGAAAACATTTTTTGATCAAATTTTGCAAAAATTATGCTTCTTATAGTAATGTCCTTCACATCATTGCAATACTTATTTTATTACCTTGCCGTCATCGTCAACACATGTCGAACGTTGTTTTTCGTTGCTAAAAAGAATTCTGGGGTAGTGGCAAACTTCTTTAAAATCAGCCACATTGGAGACACTCGTGCGAGTGTCGTTCGATGGTCCCGCAGTACCGGATTACAATCCCGATAAAGCAGTTATTGCGTGGTACAACGATTCTATTGCAGGACGTCGCCCAGGTCCAGACTTCAACAACGCTAAGTGATGATTTTAGCATTGTTGCAAGCTTAATTTTATTTACTTGTGCTATCGTTATTTTTATTTTGTATTTTGACCTCCAAGCACGCAGATTCGGCCGCCAAGAAGGAACTCCCGGTAGGCCACGATGGCTGCCGAAAAAAAACGAGTTTTAAGGCCTGTACTGTGTTTCAAAATTTTGTGCGTTAAATAATATTTTGAGGCAAAACTGAAAGATTATAATGAGCCTAAATGCGAATTGCAGAAATTGTTATATTGCACAATGTGCAGGAGCTTACATGACTTTAAAAGGGCACCATTGCCCCCCTGCCCCTCCATCTGCAGAAAAATTGAGGGCAGGGGGGCGTCCTCCCCCCTTCCCCCCCGCTTCCGGCGCCCCTGAGCACAGGGCAGCAAAAATATTCCATTAGTCAACAAGAATGCAAACGAGTGGCAAGAGTTAGTGGATATCTGCGATCATGAAAGCCCAAACCCACCACTGACACAGGAAGTTTCAAATTAGGACCTTCAATCATTCGTTGACAACGATCGGAAACTGAACATTTCTGATGTACCTTCACATTCGCAAAGTGTGGAGAAATGTGTAGGCCTAAAACTGGTTTCGGAAGCTTCGCAAGTTTCCTACGGTTTCGAAAATCGTCACAAAACAATTGTTTTCAAAGCTCTCAGTAGAAATATGCGCCGGCCGTTTCCGTCTTAAGGTCATTATCGTCACTCTTACGACGAATTGCAGTCCGAGCTGTAGCTCAGCTAACCAACTTTCACTTACATGTAGCCTACTGTAGTTCGCGCAGACTGAATATTTGTTTCATTTTTATTAATGTTTTACTTCGAAGAGTACGCCTGATCATAAAAGTTTTCATTTTGAGTTCTCGAAGGATTGAGTCAAAGCAGTTTAAACGAAAAATAAGCAGCCATTTTCGAAGTTGGTTTTGCGCCATCTAGCGGTAATGCAATTTTCTTTCAAACATCGAAAAAAATTCAAATCAATTTCCGCAAGCCGTTTCTCATCCGGTAAGGCTGATATTTCACAGAAGTGAGTTTTTCAGCTAAATCTAACTATTGGTACATTATTCACTTTAATATTCCAAAAAAAGTATAAAATCGACCTGCCCTAGACTGCCCACTCGTGCCCGTTGGTTCAAAGTCCGCACTTCCTCTGTAGCCTACGTAAAATTTAGGTACAATTTTTCCCGCATAGGCTACCTCCCGGCCCGTCGTAGGTCGACCTTTTCGCTTTGCAGAAGCCTAAGCCTTCTAAAATAGGTAACCTACAACCAAAGTACGGTAGGCTACTGTAATACTTTTTTACAAATTTGAAAAAAAAAATACTTTTTTGGTATATTTATTTTGTCTTAAACTAATGCTTTCCGAAACTCACAAGCTAGCTTATAGTTTTCTACATCTACACACTAGCGTTCTACATCTTAATTTGTATATATTAGGTCTACAATTGGGTTGGAGAATAAGCATTTTAGTAGAGAAGGCAATTGACTAAACTGTTAAAATTACCTGAAATTTCTAATTTCAAATTAGGCTAGTTGCTTTTGAAATTATGGATTTTTGTCAAGTCGCATTAAAAATATCATGTAGGCTACATCACAAGTCATTTGGCTTGGGGGTGTTTACAAACATGACTCATGAATTACATGCAATAAGACAAAGCAGTTACATCAACAAAGCTAAGTTCAAACGACACTTTTATTGAAGATTGTGTCATTCAAATTTACTTTCAGTCAGCTATCGTCGAAGCAATACAACAGCAAGGTGAAAATCATGCGTAAACAAAGGAAATGTGAGATAAATCAATAGTCAACAATTCAGTTATATTGATGCAACGGTTTACAAATGTTGAATCAAAGTAAAAAGACTGAATGGTTGGTCGTCATCGTTTGAAGCACATAAAATAAAAAATAGGCTACGCATAAAGGTGACAAAGCGATCCAACAACAAAGCAACTCTCTTGATTCTTTTTCTTTTAAATTATGGGTTCAAATATATATTTCTTGACTTGAGTAGAGCATCAAGCCTAGGCTACAATTGAAAATCCTTTGGGTCTTGGTTGAAGTGCAAAATGAAGGTTGGGCCAACTATCGTGGTTAAAAAATTTATGTGGGCAAAAATGCTGTCTTGCAAATTTTCTTTCCTTTGCTTTCTTTACCGATTTGCCTTGGCTAGGAAATCTAACATAACTATCAACATAAAAGGCTGCCAATTTCACTAACGTTATAGCTTGCCTAAATAGGCTACAGGCTTCTTTGAATTGAATTTTTTTTTAGTTTTTTACTGATTCCCTTCATCTTGGTATCAAAATGATGACAAACAAATTTTCTACTGAATTTTTCTCAAATTTTCGCAAATTATCTCTATGCCTAATTTTTTTGTTGAGTTTATGAAGATGTGTATTTAAGGTCCAAATTTATTTTATTTATTTATTTTGTTCAGACCAGAAGATAGAGGTCCATAGAAACACGCCAGCACACACATACAAATAAAATAATTGAAAATCAAACAACAAGCATTGTACGGTTATAATGTTGTAAATACATTGAATGAGCGAAACACTCAGAGGTCATTAACGCTTTGGATATAGAAGTTAGAAGAGCTGCAACACCGATTTACAAAGCTATAGCAATGCTCTTCCGTAGCAGGGCATAAAAAGTGTTCACGTTGTGGTTTACTTGGATGTGACTAATGCTGCAAATTTTAGGCAATTTCAACAAAATTGCAATATGAACAAAATTGCATTCTGAACGAGTTGTTATATGCGACTTTCAGACGATTAATAGCTGATATTGAATAATTACACCAAAGGGGAGAAGCATAAAATGCAGAACAGTAGGTGCAAAAAGCACATTTTTTACAAGAACACTACTTTTGTTGAATTTATATCTGAGCATGTTCGCTATGCAGTATGAAGATCTGGTTTGCCTTGCAATGTCATCATTATCACACAAGTTATTGGTAAGAATAACACCAAGGTATTTAACTTTTTCTACAAAAGAAACGCTTTCTTTGCCAAGTCTGATTGTAGGCTGGAGTTTTCCCCAGAGTTGTTTAGTCAAAAACATCAATCCAACAGTCTTAGAACAGTAAAACACAATATTATGCGTAGTTGCAAATGTATCACATGTGTCAATGAGTTTTTGCAGACCTTTGATACTGGGAGCTAAACAGCAAAGATCGTCAGCAAACATAAGATTATTTATACAAATTATTTACAATATATATACAAATTTATACAAATTATACAAATTACAATTATTTATACAAATAAAAGTAACAGCAAACAGTTGGCTTAGAAAGATATGTCGCTCAAGATTTGTCATAAATTACATAATTTTTTTAGATTTTAACTGTTAAATTTAACCATTTTTTGCTTTGATGATTAAAAATAACCCACCTTTCAGAAAGTTATTTTGCATTAAAATTGGAAACCCTGAAACAGCAAGATCTGATTATGGAGTCGCGATTTGGTTCTTTTTTTGCGAAGTACGATATTTGCTGGCAGTTGAGGTACTGCAGATAGTGTAATCTACTTTTATCTGTCGCTGTTAAGTGTCATCTGAGGTTGCTTTGATAAAATTTTCACAAATGGAGAATTAATTTATACTTTCTATGTTGTAGTATCTGATTTTTTAACCCTTTTACAGCAAACTTTAATGAATGTCAGATCTTAAATAGAAAAATAGTCGTTTTCAGATTGTTGCTCAATGTCTCCTGACGTATCAATCTATCGTTTCTATCATTATCAATCTAGTTGTAGGAGGTTTAATAATTTTATAGTTTTGTACTGTTGCTTTGACGTGTTAAATTTTAAACAGTTAAAAAAAACTTTTTTAGACAAATGCTATTCTTCCCAGCAACTTGCAAGTTGTCTTACTATGTGATGTTAACATATATCATAGTGACTGATGTGCATTTTTAGTAAGCCGATCCTGCCAGTGGAATACTATCAAAGTATTGCTTGAAGGGCCTTACTAACTACCACTTATAAGTGATAAACTGGCATTTTAAGCTGACATTGTCAAATTTATTAGAATTTTGTACGGTTATATATATCTTATTTTTATACTAAAATTTGTTTATTTTGTTTGTACAGTAGAACAGAACAATGACGTCCAAACGTCGAAATGGTGGCAGGAACAAAAAAGGGCGTGGTCATGTTAGGTTTGTAAGATGTGAATCATCTGGAGCTAGAGTTCCTAAAGATAAAGCCATCAAAAAGTACATTATCAGGTACCGTATGGTATTTTATACAATAAATTTAAGTACGCAGAAAGTGGCTATATTTGTGACACTGTTAATAAAGCTGTTTTTATGCAAAGTTTCCAGTCTTTGTATAAACTACAATCCATGTGCAATTTTTTTTTGGCAGTGGCTATTTGACCGGCGCCGGTCTTTGAATCTGAAACACTATTTGACCGGTCATGACATCACTATACAGTCACTTTTTTTTCTTTTTCTCTTTCAAAGCAAAAGACGAGAAACGCGCATATATGTTCTAAATCCAACCATTTCATGCAACTCGATACGTGGTGCGTGCGGTACGTCGCCGCCTCCTACTCTAGAGGGACTGAGTTCGATACTACCCGGAAGCGGTCTCTTTTTTTAAACTAAATTTTGACCCGAAGTGCATTTTTGTAGTCAATTTTTAATTTGAGTTGCCTACAGCCCAATTTTTTATGTCTTTTCGAATGTGAGTAATAAAGTTAGAGTTTTTTTAATTTGCTGGAATTTAAGAATTTCTCAGGGTAATTTTCCGTTTGTGGCCGTGCTAACTACTGATATATAGCCTGGCCTACTACATACGGTAATTATTCAGTCAGGCACGTTTTGAACCTTTCAAGGTTTTGCCACCTTTTCCCGTTCATTAGGTAACGTGCTGGTAGGTTTATATCGAATTTTGTAGTTAGTATCTTTTTCGTCCCGGACGCGTTAATGACGAAAAATAAAACGATTGATTGATTGATGTAACCGTGTTTGCCGAACAAAGCATTACAGTTTTGCTCTCAACAAGTTAATTATATACAATGCTTGTTTTAAAAAAGTGGTAATGGTATGTAAATGTAATGCAACTCAAATTAAAAATTGAATACAAAAATGCACTTCGGGTCAAAATTTAGTTTAAAAAAAAAAGACCGCTTCCGGGTAGTATCGAACTCAGTCCCTCTAGAGTAGGAGGCGGCGACGTACCGCACGCGCCACGTATCGAGTTGAACGAAACGGTCGGATTAGAAGTTATATACGCGCTACTCGTCTTTTGCTTTGAAAGTGAAAAAGAAAAAAAGTGACTGTATAATGACGTCATGACCGGTCAAATAGTGTTTCAGTTTCAAAGACCGGCTCCGGTCAAATAGCCACTGCCTTTTTATCCGGTCTTTTAATCTGAAACACTATTTGACCGATCATCATGACATATTTTTTTCTTTTTCTCTTTCAAAGCAAAAGACCAAAGGAGAAGAAAAAGTGCTTTTATAACATCTAAATTCAACAATTTTATTCAACTGAGTCAGTGGCGCGTATGATATTTTCGGCCTGGTGTTCCCAAGGGAATGAGGGGTGCAACCTAATCCGTACCATTAACAATTTGTACCGTCAGTTCGTACCTTGAAAAAATCAAGATAAAAAATTGAAAAAAAGGCGAAGTTGCTGATTGCAGTTTCCGCAAGGTTAGGGTATCGGGGCATCGGATAGGTATCGGCAGTTAGGGTATCGGAGTATCGGCAGTCGCAATCAAACTAACTGAAAAGATAGAAAAAAAATAGAACATTGCTAATCGCAGTTTCCACAAACATTTTAAAATTACCGTTAATGATCCTAAGAGTTTGCCGAAGTCACTGATTGCAGTTTCCACAAACATTTAAAAAGGGTTAGGGTTGATCGGAGTTTCCGCAAACATTTTAAAAAGGTTAGGGTTGATTGATGTTTCCGCAAACAAACAAACTAAAAAAATTGAGAGAAAAAATAGAACAAAGCCAAAATCGCTGATTGCAGTTTCTGTTTTTCCACAGTATCCGCAAACATTTTAAAATTTCCGTTAAGGATCCTAAGAGTTTGCCGAAGTCGCTGATCGCAGTTTCCGCAAACATTTTAAAGGGGTTACGGTTGATCGGAGTTTCCGCAAACATTTAAAAAAGGTTAGGGTTGATTGGTGTTTCCGCAAACAAACAAACTGAAAAAATTGAGAGAAAAAATAGAACAAAGCCGAATTCGTTGATCACAGTTTCCGTTTTTCCGCAGTATCCGCAAACATTTTAAAATTTACAGTAATGATCCTAAAAGGTTGCCGAAGTCGCTGATCGCAGTTTCCACAAACATTTTAAAAGGGTTTAGGGTTGATCGGAGTTTCTGCAAACATATTAAAAGGGTTAGGGTTGATTGGAGTTTCTGCAAACATTTTAAAATTTCTGGTAATGATCCTAAGAGTTTTTGTTTGTTTGCAGAAACTGCGATCAGTAACTTTGGCTTTTTTAATGTTTTCTCTCCATCTTTTCAAGGTACGAACTGATGGTACGAATTGTTCATGGTACGAATTAGGTTCCATCCAGGAATGAGTTTGATAGGGATGCAACCTAATTCGTACCATAAACAGTTCGTACCTTGAAAAAATCGAAAGAAAAATTTAAAAAAAAAGTTGCTGATCGCAGTTTCCGCAAACATTTTAAAATTTCTGTTTGTCATAAGAGTTTAGTTTTAAGTTTATGTTTGTAAGTTTCCTTTCGTCATAAGAGGATGTAACCATGTTTGCCAAATGACGCATTAAATTTTTGCTCTCAACAAGTTAGTTTGGTGGCTGTAAAAAGTTACAATACTTTAAAAAAATTGGTTTCATCAATGTTCAGTTAACTTTTAGGTAGGGGTGTTCAATTTCGATTATTTGAATATTCGAAATTCAATTTGTTCTCGATTTCCGAATTTCGATTTCGAATATCACAACTATTCACCAAACTGCAAAATGAGATTTTATTGAAAGAAACGACATGAAAATTTGATAGAAAACGCAAAAAAGGCCATGATAATTTGCGAGAAAAGAACACAAAATAACGTCTACAGCTCCAGGCCCATGTTGGTGTTTATGAACACAAGCTGATCGATATGGTCACCCGTCAGTCGGGATCTCAGCTTCGTGAAGGACAGGCCAGTTTTTAAAAACGATCGCTCCGCTGGAGCCGAGGTCGCTGGGATACCAAAAACTTCAAGTTCATTTTCACAGCGAGCGATTCACTGTCGCGACATTTCACTGCAGAGTGCAGAGGTTTCGACTCGAAAGCGACATCGAGTATGTTTGCAAGCGCATAAAGCTAAACGCACGCTCCGTCTACGTAGCGAATTATGTTGTTTTTGGGTACATTCAACATCTGATGACATTGAATTGACACAAAATGGTAGATTTTTGCTATGTCCTAGGCAACAAAATCAGTCATTTTTACATTGATTCAACGTCTGCAGACATTAAATCAATGTAAAAATAACAGATTTTGTTGTCTGGTGTTGGATTGTAGCATCGCAACTCGTTCATAGTGATTATTTATCGCGAAGCTGTTGCGCTTTGCATTCAAAAAGTGTTTTCCTGCTGCTGATCGCTAGTTCATCTATTGTTTTATGTATCAATATTCAATACAGCATAAAAAGTTGCCCCCACACAGAAATATGTGTGGGGGCCTGGCACCCACGCAGGCCCGTAGCCAGCCGGAGGCCTCGCCCCCCTGAAAAAAATTTTACCCCCCCTTGGCAAAATCTCAACATTTTCAAGCAACAGCTACAATTATAATGATTTTGCCCATTTAAATTTTTTTGGCCCCCCCCTAAAAAAAGTTGCCCCCCCTTGCTCTGCGGTCTGGCTACAACTCTGCCCCCACGGCTTAGGCGCCTATGGATTCGGTAAAAAATGGATAAAACTGCGAAAAAGCTCAGCCTACACTTTCTGCTATTGCACAACCTAGCTATCTTCATTCTTAAGAGAAATTTGTGAAATTTGGCATTAAAAATGCCAACCTGGCATCCCTGGTGCAGGACTGGCCGTTAGACCCGCGAGAACGTGTGATAGTCACGTGATCGACAATGCGCATGCGTCGAAGTCTTTTTTCGCTTGCAAAATGCGACAAGACAGGTTTTGCGCCACTCGCGTTACTTTCAACCGCATTCAGCCGAAAGGGCTGCTATAATTTCGAATATGTCCGATACAAAAAACGAATTTCGAATATCACCTTAATCGAAATTGAACACCCCTACTTTTAGGGCTAGGCAGTGTTTTTTGCAGGCAAGTTTAGTTTAAAATGAAACGTTTCTGGATAGTATCGAACTCATACCCTTGGGGATACCAGACCGAGAACATCGCAAGCGCCACTGACTCAGTTAAATAAAACAATTGAATTTAGAAGTTATATAGTCACTTTTTTCTTCTCTTGTCTTTGCTTTGAAAGAAAAAGAATACATGATGACCGGTCAAATAGCCACTGCCAAAATGTAATGTGTCGTTCGGCAAACACCGTCACATCCTCTTATGACTAACGGAAACTTACCCAGACAAATTCTCAAATTCCAGCAAATTAAAAATACTCTAACTTTATTATATACTTATATTTGAAAGGACATAAAAAAGCTACTTGAATTAAAAATTGACCACAAAAATGCAGAAACTTAACGAAAAGCACTTCTCATTGACATTTTTATGCTACTTGAAAGTCAAGATGCCATTTTTAATTTATCTTTTTTCATTAAAATTTGAGTTTTTTTAAAAAGTAACTTCAAAACCAATAAACAGCTCACATAGTTGGTATTAAAATTTGCACAAGTTGTGATAACATTGTTGAAAAACTGTTAAATTTTTTTCTGTCAAGTTATTTCCTATTGCAAAATATTTGTAAAGTAGACGCAGTGACGTTGATGGTTGCAAATTCGCACATTGACCCTATTTCTCGCTTGTGAAAACATGTTTGCTTTTTGGCTTGTGTATAGCAGTCATGCGCACAATCACAAGTTCAGTGACTTGATTTTACATTGTATTAAAGTTTGCATCAGGAAAACTGTAGGTCATACAAATATAAACGAAGTTATTTTCGAATTTAACTGAAAGTAGGGATGGGCAAAATAGAATAATTAGCTATTCTAGAATACTGAAACCGAATATAGAATACAGATGTCTATTCTAGAATATTTGACCGTTTTTACTATCGACACATTTTTTTTTACTATCACACACACAAAAACAATGAACATCACAAAAATTTCTTATTGCAGTGTAACAAATTTAGGCTTTCTAAATGTTCACCAGTCAAACGGGGTCTCAACTTTGTGGCAGGTAAACCTGCACTTAAAAAACATCTCTTTGAAGAAGCAGATGTGACATGTACACAAAAATATTTTGAAACTAACTGATAGAGCTCAACCGATATCACTTTTTCAGGCCGATACCAATATTTATAAAAAATTTAGGCCGATACCGATATATATCGGCCGATATATATAAGCTACGAAAAATGTGTTACCAACGAAGTTATTAAGCAACAAACCAGTCCAAGAAAGTGTATGCATTAGTTGCTGTAATGGAAAAATTATTCTTAACACTAAACACAAAAAACACCAAACAAAAAAGAAACAACCCAGGCCTCAAATTTCGTTTTTGCTGACGGCGGGAAAGAGGTGTCCGGTCTGAATTCTTCGCCATTTAAGAGCTATGGCTACGGTTTGGAAGGGTTTTTAAAATTTCAGCGAAGGCTTTCATCAGACCAACGAGGTGCGCTTGGAGAGTCAAAGCGCGTGAAGCTGCAATACGCCGCATAACTGATTAACTTCCACCGAACGAGGTCGTGTGGCTTCTTGCGTCACAATGCTCTGGGCACGGGTCGGAAAACTTCTACAATGACGCTACTATTTTCTTCTGTGCAAAGTTTCACTAGGCTTTTTTTTGGGTTTATTTTTGCAACTTCTACAATGACGCTACTATTTTCTTCTGTTCAAAGTTTCACTAGGCTTTTTTCTTTGGGTTTATTTTTGCATGTTATGTGAGCGAAAGTTAATTTTCCCTGGGCCTTTTCTTTCTTACTGTAATACCAAAACTTGACAAATTTTGCTGCATCTTGCTGTGATAGCCTACTGGTATGATCTAATTTTGTAACGAATCTTGCCTTATCAATATCACTCGGAGATCAAAGCCAGACATTGTGACGGAAGACTTGAAATAAGTTGCGCGTGGTTAGTGTAGAAGTACACCGGTACTCCCATGGATTCTTAGCGAAAAATTTACCTTTGTTACACTGATGCAATGTCATCAATCGTTGAAGCAACGTAAAACTCGAAAGTTTTCCTGCTTGAATGGAAGCCAAGGGATACAGTATTAACATTTTCTAGATGCGCGCACTAGAATGGGCGGGAAATTATATTCTCGCAACAATTGTTCGTGCTATGCAAGCACGTTTGAGCAACTTGTGTTTCTTCTAAAGGCATGTATGGCTGGTTTTGAGTGTGCTTTTGCTGGCCGATGTTTATCGGCGAAAAATAGTCGATACAATATATCGGCTACACCTGATATCGGCCGATACATATCGGCTGACCGATATATCGGTCGAGCTCTACTAACTGATATAAACAAGAAAATTGGTTTTTATTTGCTTTCCACCAAACAAGAGCATTTTCAACAGATGTAGTGGATGCTTTGAACAATGTGAGATAGGTAGCTATTTCTGAAGATGTGAAAGCCAAATTTGCTGATTCATCTTCACTACTGCATGTAGCATCTTCAATCCCACAGCTCAACAAGTCGTCCATGTCACTGTACTGGCATAGTAACAGCTAAGACAAAGCCAACTACCCATTCGTACTTCCGCAATACTGTCAGTACTACAAATCGTTTGACAAGAAAGATCTCTTTAATGAGAACAACGAAACTTTTGTGTTTTCCCTCAGCCGGATTGCACCAAATTGATAACAATTCTACTTTCGCTGTAGCGAATTCGTTGCGACCAGACGAAGTAGTACGAAGTCGATTGTTAATGCGGTTTCAGTTATCTGATTTCATATGCATTTTGAAACCGGTAAGGCTTCACAACCGGTTATTCTATATTTGGTATTCTATTTCCCCCATCCCTAATTCAAGGTATAAATTTGTTTGTATTGCAAGACATGTAACCAAGTCATTCATAACCATATCGAGCATTGTTGTGGGTTTGACACCTGTCAGAAGATATTTCATTTTCTAGGTTGTACAAAATGTAGAAAATAATAGTTTAAATTATTTTTGATTTAATTAGTTAGTGCTTGATGACATCTTTGAAATGGAGTTTTTTTAGCAGTAACAAGAAGCGTGATTTTACTGTCGTGTATTTGTGTTGGCATATGTTCCCATTCCATTGGGTTTGACTTCTCTTTTGGTTTTTCACTCTTATTGTACATGTGAGAGAGAATCTTAGTGATTGTTAACTTAAAAGTTTAGATTAGAAAAAAGTGTGTGCACCTTGCAACAAAGCTATGAATAATGTATGAATGTCAGTTGCTAGAATTTCCATAAAGGGTAGTCCAGGCCTCGAAATTCGTTTTTGTTGGCGGCGGGCAAATTAAGTCTCATGGCGGACACACCAGTTTTAACGTGTGCACCTTGCAACAAAGCTATGAATAATGTATGAATGTCTTTTAGGCAGTTGCTAGAATTTCCATAAAGGGTAGTCCAGCCCTCAAAATTCGTTTTTGTTGGTTGGCGGCGGGCAAATTAAGTCTCATGGCGGACACACCAGTTTTAACGTCGGTCGTCATGCTTAATCACTTTATCTTGATATTTCTTCGCCATTTGAGCACTATTGAAGTGCCTTTTTAACAGTATATAGTATACCATCAACGGTGGGATTTATGAAAGCGGTAACGTTTCACAGTTACGTCGCTTCCAAAATACGGATGTGGTGGTCTAAATTCTGTGAGAGCAGAATTTTGGTTTTGAATTTGCGCAGTTGCAATGCATGTGCAGTTCTTATAGGTTCGGGTCAAATGTATAATAATTGCAATTTGTCAGTTAGAAACATGGTAGCCTACACTTCCACAAAACAAGGTTTTCTAATATAATGTAAACAAACCACAAGAAAACCATTCAACTTGTAATTTCAGTTTGTAATGTGATGAACTTCATTTGAAACTTATAAAGCGCAAATGACTTTGCGTTAAAAGTAGAATTGTTTTATTTCTATATATAAATTCATTTTGCGATTGGAGTGGGTCTGGCATGAAAGAATGTTGTACCAACCGTAGCTTGCCATCGGTGCTTCCCCTCTGTGCGTGCCACACGTATTACGCAATATGTATAGTACGTTCAGATAAGTGTAACACCACCAGCGAAGACTGTTCACTGTTCAGTCTCCACTTTTGCTATTTTTGTGTATGATTATATTGCAGATTTTGAACTTGCAATTAAAACCTGTCAGTGTGTATTTTAATGCTGTAAAATTTGTAATAGTTTGACCATTTTGACGCAGAAACATTGTCGATGCTGCTGGAATGAGGGATCTGGCTGAGGCAAGCGTCTATGAATCCTACGCATTGCCAAAGATGTACTATAAAGTATATTATAGTGTATCTGCCGCCATTCATTTACGGTTAGTACCATTTGACACAATTTAAAATTCTATAGCAATTTTTTGCATGCTCTGTATGTTTTTCAAATTAAGTAGGCCTATTGAAGCAATTCTTTGAGATTAAGAAGTCGCTACTGGTCTACCCTGATGTTTCTGGATGAAGACCAGGCTTTAAAGCAAAATGAATGATAATGTTGATCGAAGTAATTCTGCAGCTTCACGTTGTAAGATGCTTTCTGTGTTGCAACCTTCTATTTATATACCATACTTGACACAACTTGGACTTTTGACGTTTTTTGATAAAAGTTGTGCAATGTGCATTGTCTTGGAGAATTTTTCAATGTTGTAGCATTCTTCTGTGTTTTTAGTTTTTCGTAAAGTCTCTTTTGGTAAGTTGTTAATAAGTTACCACAATACAGTGCACCTGAACTTTGCCAGTAAGCTATTATTGTTTTCAGATTGGTGAAGAATCGTTCTCGTTTGGCACGAAAGGACCGCACTCCCCCTCCACGATTCCGTCCAGGGGGGCAACAACAACAACAGCAGCAACAACAAAATCGTCCTCGTGTATCTTAAATAAATCGGTCATTTGACTCAGTTTGTCGTGTTTTCGTGCGTTGTTTCACAGTGTGGTTGAGTTAGATTTAGACAATAGCACACTTCAAATGTGCGGTGGAATGTTGTAGCAATTGAGGCTCTTGCTTTCCAATCATTCGATCATGATACGACTCCCGGCTAATGTTGATGTTAAAAACACCGCTCATCTTTACTCCGAGAATCATTATCCTGGTCTGAAAAACCTGAAACGTGCTTTTCTCAACGTACAACCAATTTCTTGTTTTGATCATAATGCATGAAGATCAAATAATTAAAAATGTAACAAAAAAAAATGTAAATGCGGCCATTTTCTAAAACCCAATTGGTAAAAAATATATAAGTTTAATCGTGGATATCTCTTCTATCGTTTTAAAGTTAAACACTTAGACAGAGTAAATAAGCAGAGCATCTGGTCAAAGAATTTTTCGACCAGATGCTCTGCTTATTTACTCTGTCTGAGTGTGATGTCCATGATGCTGTCGCCAACCATTTGTTTCATGTAATGTTCCAGGATCAAAGATTTCGTAAAAATGCAAAAATATTGAATAACTTTATTTTGTCAGTATACTGTATTTTGATTTTCTTGCCAGAGTTAGGGTTTTGATGCTTAAAAATTGTCTGTTAAACAGTACGGTAATAAAAAAATTTCACCAGTTGCTGACGGTTTTTGCATTTTTAGTTTTCTTTTTAATTATTTGATCTTCATGGTCATTTTACAAACAAGAAAATTGGTTGTGTGTTGAGGAATGCACGTTGTGGTTTTTTTCAAGATAGACTTACCGTACCTTAATTTTGGCAGTTTCGCATACATGGTAGCCTACTTATTGAGCAGCAGATTTGATTGATTGAATCTTTATCCTCGGACTGGGAAAGCTTCTTGCAGAGCTTAATCCTGGCAGTTTCGCATACTTGTAGAGGCTTTGAATCACTGACGCAGGCCCGGTCGCGAAATTTTTTTTCCCACGAGATTTCTGTCTCATTGATTTTAGTCACTTTAAAAGTAAGATTTTCCGAAAGTGTTTGAGAGATTGGTTGATTCAGATTGCGAAATAACTATTTGCCAATAAAATTCTGCAATGATAATAAAATATAAGCTTTCCCTAACCCTACTTTCTTGAAAAGCTCTTGTGCACCGCAAAAATTAATTTAAAGAAAAAAAAAAGTTTGACTTTGACGGGCGTCGAACCCTCGTTCTCACGATTACTAGGCAGAGGATGATACCACTGAACCAACCGTGCCAACGAGAGAATGTTGCATTCACAACGGTTTTAATACAAACTGTTACCAAAATATGTAAATGAGACAGAAATCTCGTGGGAAAAAATATTTCGCGGCCCGGTCACCGAGATTGACAGAGTGAAGTTTCCGATTGTTGAAGTCTTGTTGCTGGGAACTATTCCATCCATTAGATGCCGCTGAATGGAGAGCAGTCCTTAACGTGCGTTGCTCAAGCGCAGAGTGCGTTGCTCAACCCCGAGAGTCGAACCAGCGCCGCTTGATCTTGAAGCTTCTTCGTTCCAGAAGTGACGCGCTAACCAATTGAGCTATCGGGGCGGATTCAACTGGGGGCCGTAAATGTTTCCTCGTTAGCAGCATAATTCTTCACACGGCCAGAGCACCACATCAGTTCTTGCTCTATCGTTGAATTAGGCTAAATACTGAGCAGAGCGTCTTTATTTTAGAAACAGGCCGTTTGTTTGTGGAGATGTTGCATTGTTTGTTCGTGTCCGCATTTGCAACTTGTGCTTCCCAGGGTGATTGATAAATTAGGTTTAACACTCCATTATTTCACAAAGAATGCAGTATTGGTGTTTACAACTTTAAACTCTCAGATATAGGCTACAGCCTACCAGTTACACACAGAGATAGAAATGGCAATACTATCCGGCATGGCTGACAGCATTGCATATGTGTGCACAGGGGCGCCAGAAGCGGGGGGAAGGATGCCCCCCTGCCCTCAATTTTTCTGTGGATGGGAGACAATGGTGCCCTTTGAAGGTCATGTAAGCTACTGCACATTTTGCAATATATATAACAATTTCTGCTATTCACTTTTAGCCAAATTAGGTATAATCTTTCATTTTAGCCTCAAAATAGTATCCATGACACAAAATTCTGTATCACAGTAGGTTACATCATTATAACATATTATGATGCCCTTCCATGTGATTGTTCTTTGTATACCGGACTCTTGTATTATTAACTTGCCCGACAATAAGCTGATAGATGAACATTATCGCTATATTTTATCTTAAAACTTTAAAAAAAAATTGGCCTTTCAGCCGCAAAAATGCCCTTTTTCATAATCTTGCCCCCCCCCCAGTCAAAAATCGTTCCGGTGCCCCTGTGTGTGCAATGTGCATACAGTTTTACATTAATATACATTATACAATACTGTTTCTGACCTTGAAATCTGCAGACACTAGAGGAGCAAACTTAGGATGAATGGTAGAAATTACACTATCATGACCAGGGTTGCCAGATTGGCCTTTTTACGGCCAAATGTCAGAAATTTGGCCTTTTTGAAAAGTGTTTGGCTGGACAATTTTTGTTTGGCCGCTTGGCCTTTTTTTGGCCTTTTTTAGTTTCCCGATTGGCATTTGTTTGGCCTTTTTTTCTTTTGGTTTTCATAGTTCTTTTGGTTATCCCTAGCAACAGTGAAAAGTTTTGGTGTAGCGTTTTACATCATGCCCATTTCAAAGACCTTGCTAGCTATGCTTTAACATGTCTCTGCATCCCTGTCAGTAATGCAGTAGTAGAGAGGATTTTTTTATTACTTACTGCAGTGAAAATAAACACGAAACAAAATGCAGACTGAGCTTTTGGAAACGATTTTGCGAATACAAACGGACAGGCTGCTGAATGGAAAATGTTGCACAAACTTTGATGGCAGTGCCATAATGATAAGGCGTTTCACATCTGATATTATTTATGGTGAAACTAGCAGTAACGAAATGGCAGAGGCGCTAGCTTTCCTATAATAAGGAGTGTTCATTGTGGAAAGATGTTGGACATAAATGCAATTGATTTTCTTGATTTTGCAGTGTTGTGTGTTTAATGTAGCCTACAAGTAATTATATTGGGTATAAATATTGTATATATATACTATTTCATATTGCATTAAGTGATATGCCAATATTAACTCCTTCTCACTAGTCACCTGGGTCTCACTGGTGGACGTTAATGGCTTTTTAGTCTACAGGATGACGCTTAGCCTAATGTTGTATGCATATTTCAGTTGTATTGTAATTGTTTCCATACCTATCTGTTTGTATTTTATGGATTGCATTTTTTCAGGAATTTTACTAAGCGATTCTTCTTTAACAGATAACATGTAGAACAATAGAAACTGGGTAAATATTATCTAATTTGTTGTTGAAAGTAAGTGCAAAAACACCACTGATTTCAACAAAGAGAACAAAACCTCAGGTTTGGCCTTTTTTTCTATAATTTGGCCTTTTTTGGGGATGCATTTGGCCTTTTTTGTTTTATCAATCTGGCAACCCTGATCATGACATTAAGAAATACAAAGTTCTTTTCAAGATCAATAGGCTGTTGCTTCTTATTTTCACTCCTTTGGTTTTCTTTGGTTGTCTGAGTGAAACTGCATTTAAGCAGGATTGAGAGTCACTTTCTCATCATTTCCACAGCAAGTGATCAGTACCCAGAAGTCACCTACAGAATGTACCTACATCTATCACTAGGCTATATTATGTATCAAGATTTCACAGACATCCTGCTTAGTGCATACATTACATACACAATGCCTGTTTTGAGTCAATATTGACACTGTTCCTGAAATTTAAGAATAGCATTGGAATGGCCTGGCCAGAGAAGTTGTAGGGTTTTTACCTTTATGAATAGCGAAGAAATAAATAGCGAAAACAAATGAAAACTTAAGAAATATAAAAAAAATATTTGTTGATATATATACTAAGCATATTTTTGAAAATCAGCACCTTTCTTCAGTGCTGGAAAAAGCAAGTTGCACTGCAATTAGGACACTTTGACTCTGTCTAGACTCTAGAGTTAAAAGTAACTGTACTTCAACAAAAAAAACCTATGATTTTTTACTCAAACATCACACTTTCACTAATCTTTTCAATTTTTGTTAGACTGTTATGACATTTAGCCCTGCTACAAGGTCAAAAATTATTTTCCAGCACTGCCTCCATGAAACTTGCTTGTATCCCAATATGTACAGTATAGCAAAATGATTTAACAAATCCTAAAAACTCAAAAATACTTTACTGTATATCAGAGAAGTTCCACGATACTGATACCCCAAAAAAACACTTGAACACTATTGTACTGAAAAAGTAACAGTTAATGACCTCTTACTCAGCAATTCTAACAATATTTCAATACTTTTTACCATTTTCTGAACTCACAAAATATCACACTAAACAATACTATATATATATTATATATAGAACTAAAATTGTACCAGTTCAATATGATTACACAATATGATAACTGTCACTGCTTGCTTAAGTGTCATAAATTGACAAGATGTCAGAAAAATGCATGGAATACCTTCTGTGTCATGACTGCAACCTAACCTGATCAATCAATTGGTTATTAAAACTTACACATCCAAATATTCACATTAAAGAACCCAGGCTTAAGACTGAAATTAAAACAGTGAAATAATTTTGAAATATTTACAACACCCCCTTTGGCACACGTGTGACGTCACGATATTGAGAATGATGCTTTCAGTTTAAAAAAAAAATTGCCTAATTTTAAACAAAATTGCATTAAAAGAGCGAGTTTTGCCAATACCAAAAATTCAAACATCTCAGCAAGGAATTAGCAACAAGAAAACACAGAGACTTAGCTTTATTTCCGAAAAATGCCGAAAAAACATGATCTTATCCTTTTGCTATGCTACCGGACAGCACCATTTTACAGGAATATTCGTACCCACATTTTTGTTGAAAATGCCCTCAGAATGCACCAAATTCAAAGTAATTTTTCAAAATTGTCTGGGGGAGGCCCCCCAACCCCCCCGCCTTTCAAAATTCCTGGCTACGCTACTGAACAGTAGTAGCCCTGAAGTGTTTACAATAGACAATGAAAATTTGCAAATGATTTAACTTGACCCGGTGTTGCGTTTTTAACAAGCCAAAGGAGGAAGTTCAGTTGGACACGTTTGACCACCACAAAAACTGCGAATTCAAGGCAGCCTGCACACAATGAAATATGACATAAAACCTACACTCTGAAACTGGCCTATTCACATAAAGCCTATACGTTTTAGAGGAGCTTTTCTCGCCTTTCTACCAGCAAAATTTCTGATGGCTGTGTCAAAATCAATCGTTTTGGCTAGTTTTGATTCGATGCTTAGCCTGGCCAAATCAACATGACCTTAGCACTCAAATTTAAACATATTGTCGGGCCCCCCTGAACTATAAAAATTGAAAATTATATAGTTTCAGAAAAAAAGAATGCTCATGATGGGCCAATCGAAATACGAAACTAATATAAAAACAATATTTTATACAAAATCGACCTAAGCACGCAAATTTAAACATTTTGTCGGGCCCCCCTGAAATTAAAAAATTGAAATTCTGTAGTTTTAAACAAAGGAATATCCATGATTAGCCAATCGAAATACGAAACTAATATTAAAAACAATATTTTATGCAAAATCGACCTTAGTACGCAAATTTAAACATTTTGTCGGGCCCTCCTGAAATAAAAAATTTAAAATTCTGTAGTTTTAATAAAGGGCATACCCATGAGGGGGCCCAATCGAAACACGGAACTAATATAACAACAATATTTTATGCAAAATCGTTGAAATCAACCTTTTTAGCGCATGAATTTAGACATTTTTTCGGGCCCTCCTGAACTCAAAAATTCTGTAGTTTTAAAAAAGGGCATACCCATGAGGGGGCCCAATCGAAACACGGAACTAATGTAACAACAATATTTTATACAAAATTGTTGAAATCAATCTTATCCCAGCAAACATCATAGCATTAGGCCAATACTGGCCCAATATCAGCTTGTATAGGCAACTTGTATTGGCACGGTACTGGCGTCAATACCGGCCCCGTATATTCTTGCACCCGGGCAACAACTTGGGCCGATACAGTCTTTGTACGGGGTAGCCGTATGCTGCCTGTACACAGCCAGCATTGGTCCAATACATTTAACTTGTATTGGCACTGTACTGGCGTCAATACCGGCCCCGTATATTCTTGCACCCTGGCAACGTCTTGGGCCGATACAGTCTTTGTACGGGGTAGCCGTATGCTGCCTGTACACAGCCAGAATTGGTCCAATACATTTAACTTGTATTGGCACTGTACTGGCGTCAATACCGGCCCCGTATATTCTTGCACCCTGGCAACGTCTTGGGCCGATACAGTCTTTGTACGGGTAGCCGTATGCTGCCTGTACACAGCCAGCATTGGTCCAATACATTTAACTTGTATTGGCACTGTACTGGCGCCAATGCCGGCCCCGTATATTCTTGCACCCTGGCAACGTCTTGGGCCGATACAGTCTTTGTACGGGTAACCGTATGCTGCCTGTACACAGCCAGCATTGGTCCAATACATTTAACTTGTATTGGCACTGTACTAGTGCCAATACCGGCCCCGTATATTCTTGCACCCTGGCAACGTCTTGGGCCGATACAGTCTTTTTACGGGTAACCGTATGCTGCCTGTACACAGCCAGCATTGGCCCAATACATTTAACTTGTATTGGCACTGTACTGGCGCCAATACCGGCCCCATATATTCTTGCACCCTGGCAACGTCTTGGGCCGATACAGTCTTTGTACGGGTAACCGTATGCTGCCTGTACACAGCCAGCATTGGTCCAATACATTTAACTTGTATTGGCACTGTACTAGTGCCAATACCGGCCCCGTATATTCTTGCACCCTGGCAACGTCTTGGGCCGATACAGTCTTTTTACGGGTAACCGTATGCTGCCTGTACACAGCCAGCATTGGCCCAATACATTTAACTTGTATTGGCACTGTACTGGCGCCAATACCGGCCCCGTATATTCTTGCATCCTGGCAACGTCTTGGGCCGATACAGTCTTTGTACGGGTAACCGTATGCTGCCTGTACACAGCCAGCATTGGCCCAATACATTTAACTTGTATCGGCACTGTACTGGCGTCAATACTGGCCCTGTACATTCGTGCACCCTGGTAACGCCTTGGGCCGATACAGTCTTTGTACGGGTAACCGTATGCTCACTATGCTGCCTGTACACAGCCAATACTGGCCCAATGTAGCTTTTCTACGGGTAGCCGTATGGTGCCTGTACATAGTCAGTATTGGCCCAATGCACTTAAATTTGTAATGGCACTATACCGATATCGATACGGCCCCGTACATTCGTGCACCTGGTTAACGCGTTGGGCCCATACAGTCTTTGTACCGGTGCCTGTAGACAGCCAACACTGGCCCAATACGGTGTTTGTACGGGTGACCGCATGTTGCCTGTACTGGCTCAATGTCCTCAACCTGTATTTGCACTGTAGGCTACTGGCGTCAATACCGGCTCCGTACATTCTTGCACCTGGTTAGCGCGTTGGGCCAATACAGTTTTTGTACGGGTGACCTATGGTGCCTGTACACGGATAATCTGCCACTACCTTAACTGTATAGAAACTATCGCGCCGCTCTGATGTGATTCTATGGTACAACACCAATAGGCTACTGATGAGTATCGCTCGATAACTGAAACTGTTCTTCTGACGTTCTGGAATAGCATAATGTCTTTAGGAATTCTTTTGACAGGTTTTGCAACACAACTTATTTACCACTTGCAACTTTTATTGGAATCAAAACAATTAACTGTTGACAGCCTCAGCTCTAACTCGGTGTCTTCTTCCGCCTTGGCGATCACGCCAATTTCTCATCCAGGTGCTGGCTGCCTTCTCTATCTCTTTTTCGGTAGCTGTAGTCAGCACCGGGTTTTGTAGAACCGCTCCTAAAACAAGGATTAAAATGTTGTCAAGAAAAGATAACTGTAACATCAAAATATGGTACGAGCATATTACATAACCAATAACCATTCAAACAACAAGGGCCAACAGAAAATTTGAAATGGAGGTCCAATTAAGTGATTCTTGAAGGGTTTTTGACGCTGATTCCGCAAATGTGATTATTTTTTCTACAGCACACCAGGTTTCAGAGATATTTGAGTTTTTGTTGTTTAAATATGACCTATTTATGACCTATTTATCGATATTGACTTTTAAATATGACCTATTTATGACCTATTTATGACCTATTTATCGATATTGACTTTTAAATATGACCTATTTATGACCTATTTATGACCTATTTATCGATGGAAATGCGACGCAATTTTACTTAATAGTGACAATTTTGATCTCAAGCTTGCACAACGCGGATTTCTCAATAAATTACGATTACCAGCTGCATTTTAGAAACGTATTTTTTATGACTAAAATACGTAAAACTACCTAAAATATCAAAGTGTAAAATTTTTCAAAACCAAATGTGGTGAAGAAAAAACGAGCGCAGATTCGGAATCAGCGCAGAAACTTTATTTAGAAAAGGCTACTTGTATCTCTGATTACAAAACTTAGTTAAAATTTGTTGACCAGTGAAATTAATCTAGCCTACGCCTAAGCAGTAAACAATTTGATAAATAAGCTAGGTATCACTATGCTGTACCAGTTACCTGTTGTGGAGACAACTATTTTATTATGCACAACATACGCGCTGACTTCCGGGGGGGGGGGGGGGCGGCGCCCAACGTAAACTCATGACAAAAATGGTTATTACTAGGGCAACCAAAAGTCAATAAAGTCAAAAATTTTCTGCTTTGTTCAAAGTTTATAAAACGTCCACAAACTAAATTTCAGGCTGACACAAAGAGAGGTTTCAAAGTTATTAAGTAAAAACAAGTCAAAATTCATGGTTAGGTCAAAATCTTCTTTTAACGTAGTTTTTCTTCTCTCTATTGATATTTTATTAAAGCTACACAGATACTGATTTTTTGTTGCTATTCTGACGTAATTATCGATTTGTTGCAATTTCTGAGGTAATAATCTTGTTTCGCCACTACTGACGATTGAATATTAGCCATTAGCCAACTACCCTGCTGTTGATGAATTGGTTGCCAGGGTTAAAGTAGTGACCATTAAAAACAGGTCAAAAAGAGCTAGATTTACTTCCATTGACCAACCTCCACAGCCAAATGTAACTAGATGGGCCCTTGGTTGAAAGCTGCTTTTTATTATTGAAGAAGTCTACTAAAAGTAAGAAATATTGTGTAAGGCTTCCATGATGGTGTCTTGCTGCGGCGTGCTCAAGATGCTATAAAAGCTGCCAATTTAGCTACTCACCTTGAAGAAATAGAGGAGCAGTACAGTGCACTGTTTGATTTAATTCAGAAGATGGAAGACAGCCGATACACCATTCAAGAAGCTTACCAGAAAATGAGGTCCCTTAACTTTGGTGTTGATAGCTGCCAAATTGGAAAATATATTCAAGCAAGAATCTCAAGGAATGACATCAAGTGCATTGTGAAAATGGGACGAGATGATACTTCATCACATTTTTATAGCCTGCTGAGGAACTCCCAAGCAACTTCTGTATCAGTAGAGAGAAGCTTCTCTATTTTAGGAAAAATTTTGGCGAGAGACAGGAACTTCAAAGGCGATAATGTGAAACGTTACTTGATGTTGAAGTATAATAGTGCAGAAACCTCTCAGTAATTTTGGGATGTTTAAAGACACTCCTTATTTATCTTTTGCAGTTTTTCGAGTGACTTTCATTACGTTTCGTTAGCTGTGGTGTCGTTGAGTCTTCCACATTTTTCTCATATTTCATTCGAAAAAGAAAATATCCTTACCTAACGATTTGATTTCTAATATACTTTGTATTTCACGTTTGAGTTGCAAACGCAGAAAGTTATTGGTCAAAATTTGTAAATTATAAAGTCAAAATTTCAAGTTTTTAGGTCAAAAAATTGGTTGCCCTAGTTATTACAAATGGTGTTTCAAAGATAAAACACTTTGCGAAAGAGATTTTGATCATTTAAACCAGGGGTCACCAAACTACGGCCCGCGGGCCGGAACCGGCCCGCGAACTAATTTCATCCGGCCCGTCAAGTGCTGCAGAAATAACAGCTGCACGACAACTGTTAAGGAAAAAAGTTACCAAACTTTTTGTAAAGGACTGACGTTGCTGTTGAGCAACACGCAACCTGCTAATGATTCTGTTTTTATCATTAGGCCACCACAAATGGGGACAGCCTAGGCCAAATTTGGAAAGATGTAATGTTTTTTCAAGAACACGATGCCCTGTAGTGTATCACAGCAGGGGATAAATTTTCCAGCAACTTTTCGATTTTCATCACAACTTTGCTATTCCACCGCTGACTTTGTTATTTATTGTGCTCAATTCAAGTCAATGGAGATTCTAAATAGTTGTATATCTTTTCGCAATTTACAACCGGCCCGCAGCTGTTAATCTCGCAGCAATCCGGCCCTCAAAGAAAAAAGTTTGGTGACCCCTGGTTTAAACGGACTTAAAGAATGCCGAAAGCGAAAAGTAGCCTACGTTGCTCTTGCCCGCAAAACAGCAGCTGATCGCATGACTTTCTCATATGGGGGCCGCTAAGGTTTGACGTCGACTTCAACGATCATGGAATGTTACGTAATAAGGACGATTACATCCTACACGCAAAAATAAAAAAATCGATCTCTTAAAACAGCTCTTTCCGCTGTTTTGTCTCGTGAGCTTTGCATATTGCTCAACAAGTGCATAAAGTTTAGAATTGACAATAAATCATTAAATTTGAAAATTAAGTTCGAATCACAGCGAATAAACGTATTCAAAACTTTTAATTCGGCCGACACCATTTCAAACTCCGTAATCTACGTCGGCAATGATTTTGCAGCAGTAAAAATGTGTTCATTTTGAAAACTGCGAGCTGGAGACAACAGCTTGTCCCGTGTATAAGTTGAAGCTGTGTTGAGGTGAAAATCACAAGCGAATATCTCGACCTATACTCGGGTATACGGTATTCGATAAAAGACTATTAAGACTTTCGATAAAAAACAGAAGAGAAAACACTTCGTCTTTGTTAGCGCTTTGAAAGTAAGTAATTAGCAAAACGAACGAAACGAGGTTAATAAAACTGATTGCGGGTTTCCACTCTGCTGGAAATCACGATTTTTAGCGTTTTATTTCGATGACTTCGCTGTCTTGATCGTTGTTATTCACTCGCACGAAAAGGAAATGAATCGGCTTGTTTTCCAACTGTTCCAATTATGAGCTAACAATATCAAAATTTTACAACTAGGCGTACTGCATGCGTAAAACTAATCGGTTCAAGCAGCGGTTCTAATAAATTCGGTTTGCGATTTAGGTGTCATTATAAACAAGACAATGAGCTTAATCAAAGACTATTTTAATTGAGTAAAATAGCGTTATGGTTATGACGTCATCGCCTTTCTCGCCCCCCAAGATTTTTTGAAAAGTGGGCGCCTATGATTGCACAATTTGACTTTCTCACATACCATTACAGTTTTTTGTGTCTTCATACTTTATACCATGAGAATAAAGTTCGAAAATTATTTCACTATTTCTTTATGTTTTTGCGGTGTGTGTTTTTGGTGTTAGATTTCATCTTAAAGTTTAATATGGAAGCTAAATCTTTGAGCGCTAGATTACTTACTTTTTATGACATCCACAATGTTTTTCAAAGAACATAGCGCCTTTTTTTGTGGCAAACTAAAATCTCCCCTCCATCCACTCTTTCCCGACCAATTATATTTGTCACACAGTGGATTGAAAATGATGCTCTCCATCACTCGCCAGCTGCATTCCTTCACTGACGAGCCACCCACCACAGAAAGGCGAGATATCTGAAACATAAAATACTCAGAAACGAAATATTACGCACCGATAATTTGCTTACTGAACAATATTTACAGACACTGGGTTGCGACAGTAATTATCTTGATATGTACATTGTACATTACATACCAATGATGATGGAACACCCTCCGACTCCGAAAGTGTATGTGTCTGTGGTTACGTTTGTGACCTTGAGTGAATCTAATTGTTTTTATCATTGTGGTATTGTAATAATGCTAGAATACACATACGGTTGAAAATGGGATCTAGGAAGTCAACTAAAAGTCTTCAATGCGACATTAATTAGAAAAAAATTTGAGTGCAAGATAGATGGGAAACGATTTGGCAAATACAAAAGATGAAATTCGCGAGACATATTTTGAAAGGATCGGCAGGACAACTACATCAATTGGTTATTGAAGGTATGGTGGAAGGAAATAGGTGCAAGGGAAGAAGGAGACGAACTGGGGGAGATAATGTAAAACACTGGGCTGACTTGTCAAGCATTGAAAAAGCAAAAAGAGTAGCGGAAAAACGTGACTTGTGGAAAGAATTGTCTGCCAACTTTCTACTCGGAGACGGCACATGATAATGATGGTGAATGCAACATCGGGTGAATAAAAAACATTGAAATCAATTGTAAAACTTGAATCTACCAAAAGTTTATTCCTAAATGTATTCCTTTAAAATACCCTAGCGGCCTTCCTAAGCATTGCCATAAAGCACCTTCTTAAAAAGCTCTTGGTTACCGCTTCACTGCTTGGTGAGCGTAATGTACCAACAACCGTTTACCAATCAGTTGGAATATTAATTATAAGAAGTAGGTATTACCAAGGCCGGAAGTTCCGGACGGAGTTGCAATTTTCTAGCCGGAACTTCCGGCCTAAATGTTGCCTCCGTGCATCACTACTTACCAATGCATTTTTTATACCCGTATTAACGAGAAGACCTTCTAAATGCTCCAATTCCTCCACAGTTTTGGATGAAATTGGAATTCCATCTGGAAGCTCTGTTACCATGGAATTGGATGCGTTATTCGACCGCAATATTTTGCGCAGCAATTTCTTCATTTCCACCATCTCCTTGGACTGAGATGTTAACTGCACCTTTATTTCAGCTAGTTCTTGGATAACGTCATCTGAGTTTGTAAAAAGTTTTGTCAGTCCTAGGCTGCAGATGTTGCAGTGACTTTTCATTAACCATGCCAAGGATTGGCCACAATTGATGCATCGAACTTTTAAACAAGGGTAGTCCATCAATGTTTACATTAATAAAAATTTCATCTGATAATTGCAAGCTGGAATTACAAATAAGTTCTTTACAAATGTTCTTTTCAACACCAACATGATAATAAGATCCGCCAGCAATACTTTCAATTCCAGTCACTTTAGATGTGGACAAAATAGTTCTTGGGTCTTTCGGTATATTTGGGTGAAATTTTTGCAATATATCCAACAGTTTGCCTAAAGCATTGCAAGTTATTGAGCATTCTACTGCCCATATTTCTAAAACTAGAGGCAAATCGTATTCATTAAAATCGCCTTTTTGTTGTTTGCGGAAGCATCAATATTAAGACTTTTAGAGGAGCTATTCGAAGAAATCAAATCGAACTCATTTTGCGATTGATCCGTGTCTACATATTTATGTTGAAAATCATCATTAGAAACATTAGCAACTTTTTGAGACATATCACTAATACTAACAATGGAACGTATAGCTGTTTTTCCATTGTGTTGAGATTCAGTTTCAGGATAAGCATATTTATTTTTTGCACAAATTCTTTTTTCTATTTCTTTGCGAGCATTAATAGTTTTTCGACGTTTTGACCAACGCGATGACATAGCAATTCAAATGTACTGTAGTTTCAACTCACCTTCCCACAATAAAAGGTGTACTTGGTGTAACGGCGTTTATTGGATGAATCTGGACGCCGACGGGTACACAAAATGGCAGTAGTTTAGTGCTGTCTTTGAACGCGTCACATAAGATACGATTTGCAGTAATGAGGTTTATAGTAGAGTTGACATTGATAGTTGACGGGTATCCAGTTGCGACGGTTTCTGAAGACAATATTAAAAATTGTAAATAGAAATGGAGAATTAGCTGTTGTTTTTCGTGTATAAAGAAGACCACGTTGCGTAATCACAAAACAATAGACGAGAACATTAATCTGACGTAAGCGGATACTCAGAATACAAACTCTTAACCAGTAGGTCGCCAAAATACGACATAATTGATCATATAAAGAACAATATCTTACCAAATAATTGTAGCATAGGCCTACAGATCTTCACAAGTTCATTTCTGCACTTTGACAGTTGGCATAATTACTAATACTATCTATATACTGTATATGCAGCAGCAGATGTCTTGACTCTATACACTAATCTAATTGTCTTAAACTGTGAAATACGTTGCAGCCACCACTCAATATCTGTTTTATTTTGATGGACAAATTCAGATCGACAGAGAGCATGTGCCGGTTTGACCAGTAAACTGGTCTGACCCGTAAACGTACGATAACTACAGTAGTAAAAATTACGTCAAGAGACGCACAAATAATTCCTTCAGCTTGGAGAAAAAAAAAGTTTTTGACAATTTCAAGCTTGACTGAACAGCGACACAAAACGATAAAAACACACGGTTACACTTACAAGACGTAGTATAATATAAACGAATTGTAACATACCCCTACCAATGTATGAATTAAAATGAATTTATTTTAAATCTTCAATATAAGTTAGTCTACATCAATGGTTCTTAACCTTATTTGTTTTGTTTACCCCTTGCCGAATAAAAAAAGTAAAATTTACCCCCACCGTTTTGGTGGCCCCTTAATTGTGATGCATCATGTCCAAGTGGTTAACGCGTTGGGCTCGCAGTCGAGAGCCTGCATGTTCGACTCCAGCCACCCGCACTTGCTGTTGTTTCTCTGGGCAAGAAACTTTACGATAATTGCCTCTACCCAGTGATCGATTTCGAGTAATGGGTGGTACCAAATTTAAATCATAAGTAGCAGGGCCGGATTTAGCTGATGGGGGGCCGGGGCACTTTTAGATCGGGGGGCCCCCCGTGCAAAAAAAAATTTCGCGCCTACGGCGCAAAAAACCACCTTTACGTCTACAGTAGCATTAATCCAGCACTGCACAGCATTTTGCAGAAACGTCACAGGCTGAAAGAAAAAAATTAACACAAAATCACATTTTTTCCACGTAGGGAGGCCCTTCAGAAGTCGGGGGACCCGGAGCACCTGCCCCCTCTGCCCCCTCCTAAATTCGGGCCTGATAAGTAGAGTAGACAACCGGAAACAGACATTGCCATCGGCTGCAGCGTGGGTCAGGTGTACGTCGGAAGGCGTACACCGATGCATAGCGCTCAAGTCCGCTTTCCCGCAATGCAGGATAAAGATATGAAAAACAAACAAACAAACAAAGTGTCCAGTCAACCATGCGAAGAAATGCAAAACATCCTTTTTTGTCTGGATTTACCTTGGCAAATATAAAACAAACTGTTTATTTGCCAAAGACACGATTGTTCTTGAAGGGATCCTGTGAAAAATAATTACTCAAATATCTTAAATAACTATGATAAAAGCACACAAGAATGTTTCAGTTTTTTTCTTTTATTAATAACTGACACGCAATTTCAACAGTCAATCAGTGAGACTTTTGTGCTTGCTTTCCACGAACAATTTTGGAGAATCTTGGAACAGTCGTTGAAAGAGCTACTCGCATGTCGTCTTTGGGAACTAAGCGAGATCGATGCTTTGTTTTAATAGTCAACTATGAAAAGAACCTTGCTTCACACAGATAAGTAGTTGGAAAAGGTATTATAACTTCAAATGCACGCTTAGTCAGCGTAGGAAACTCTTTGACTAATCACACCAAAACTTGGAAAAGTCACCATTGCACGATAAGAATTTGGAACAAAGCGTTATTGAACATTGAAGATCAATCAATTGATCTTTGCAAAGATCATCGTCAGCAATACTTTCTAACTTGGCTTCGAAGGGATGAGTTATCCAAAGAGCAGTAGCCTACTGTTAAAACTTTCACCTTCGAAGTACCGTAACCGTCAAAGTTGTTTTTTAAGGCAGCAAGGTGCTGGCATATTTCGACTTCGAGGTCAAAAATCTCGTTGCGACTTCTACTGACTTTCCAAACATCAAATGTTGGAAAATAATAGAATGAATGAATTCCTCATTCAACTCTTCTACTCTACAGATCTAATTTTGTCTGAAAGCCCTGAATTGTATCATGTAGGCTATATATATATAATGGTAACACTTTTTCCTTGCATTTGCATAATGAGCTGGTTCAAACTTGAAAAAACGTCTGTCAAGTAAGCCAATGCACCAATAAATTTGTTGTCGCCAAAGTGCTTAACGGGGATTTGCGTTCTCGAAAAAAATCTCGATTTCAACATGTAGTTCGAAAACTCGAGACAAAACAAGACCCCGAGAGAGCCACCGAACTTCGGTGTGATAAAGGAGAACAGCAGAAATTTGAATCAAAATCGAGTGCAACACTACCAGTTTTTTGATAACTTGGTCTACATCGAGTGCACAATTGTTTGACCTTTTGAAAGGTTCACTTAACCTTTTATTCACCAATACCATCTAGATCGCTTCTAGCACTAGTTGCAACGTTCATCTGATGAAATTGAAAGTAAAGGCAACAACAAACAGGATGGTTTATTGCTTATTCATCAGATGAACGTTGCAACTAGTGCTAGAAACGATAATTGTCCTGATGAACACCCAAACTTTTCAGTATTCAATACCATCTAGCTAGATGACGCATAATTTGGATATTGGCCGTTTTACCATATTATGTTGGGTCTACAAGCACAGTTCGACCAATTCCGCTCTTGTCAGGATAAATTTCTACAACCTTACTCATAGATCGTTTAGAGCGCCGCTGAGAGTGGTCGATCAATGAACAAGAAGATATATTTTCTTCTGGAGCCATTTTTGTGGCTGGATAATTTGAGGCAAATATTGCCTGTTCTAACTTTGCCAAAATTGATTTGCTATTTATTGGATTTGCACCCACCGACGTTGAAAGTAACATCAGTCTCTCTTTTCAAACAACCTAGGGGAAAATTTTGTAAAGGACATAGCCTACCATCAGTAGAAGATTAATTGGTGTTAGAGGCTCATTATCGCGAGGGTCAAAAGTAACCTGTACCGGAACGATAGGTTTGGAGTTTATTATATTATTGATTCCACTTCAACCATCATCGTGTGGTCGTCCCAACTCGTCCCAACCACTTGTTCCCTTAAAATAGCTGTCAAAATTTTTTTATTGAACGTTTTTTTTTTCATCTTCCATCCTGAAATTTTCTTCCATCCCATTTCCATTCTACCATAGAAATCTTCCATTCATCGTCGTCGAATTTTATTTTTTAACGTTTAGGTTTTGAGGGGCAGTTGTTTTGTAGTACCCACTCCAGATAACTGGCTAGCTGCATACGTGGCAGGTTGCACATCTCACTCCACTTCTCAGGGTCACAAAGAGTCAGATCTCAATAAATTCCACTCTCGACAATCTTTTATTATTATCGCTCTCCAATTTGACTGGCCTACCAACCCCACGTCTTCCTGGAATTTGTAAATTACGGCCAATTTCAATGCACTGTTAGATCTTTCTACATGTGCAATTGTGCATACCAGCGGAGCCTTTTATCATCAAGAATCAGCAGTCGATCTAGCAACACGGATGATCGCATTGTGGTCAGACCATTGTTGTTGTTGCATTGTTGGACTTCACATAACATATTTGTCGAAAGCGCACACAAGTATTATTTATACTGTACACTCTTTTTGTAAGACCAGTGGCGTGATCTTAAGACCGGCAACAGTTCTCTGAAAGCTTTTTAAGCTGATTTTACACGCGACGTTATTGTATAATCGCATCCTCCTGCTGCGGAAAGTATATCTCCAAGATCAACCAATTCCACCATTTTACTTGAATCTTTCTCAGTGCCCACCAGATAACTTTACAAGGAAAACGATCAAAATGCTTTTGGAGATCTACGAACGCCATTATGCAATACAATTGTTTATTTCATGACAGATATTTTTCTTGTAGTTGTCTAACAACAAAAATTGCATCAGTTTATCTCCTGCCAGGGACAAAACCAAACTGTGAGAGCCATCAAGAGTTATACTTTCTTCCCGATATGACTTATCTAAAATTCTCTCCACAATTTTCATGACTAATTGCTCTGTCAATTTGAGTTCACAATAATTTAACCTCTCCAATGCACCCCCTTTATCTTTGTAGAGAGATACAATGATGCTCCGCTCCCAGTTTAAAGGAATCTTACTATGACAGGTAATTGAAAATGCAAGATCACGGATCAATGATGCAACTGCATTACGTACCGTTTGGTGTTTAGTAAAAACTAGAAGACCTATATGTCTGTGGTCTTGCGTTTTCGGTCTTTGCGTTTTCGGTCAATTCATGTGAAACATTACACTGGTCTACAAATTTCAACTTTTTTTTTCAGGTTTGGGTTTTGACAACTGATTTTGGCTAACTTTGGGGCGCTGAATTCGAAAATGAACTCAGATTTTCTCTATCACATCAAGTTTTCTTTCTATCGTTGCCATTATTAATGAAATTGACCAATTTTAACCCTTTTTAGTGCAGTAAAATGTCAAATATAATTATTTTCTGACAGCTATAAACTTTCAAACATAGAGATATTTTTACACTAAATTCATAAATTGGTTCAGATTTCCTTTAAAATAAAAAAAATTCCTGTTATGATAATAATCGTAATAGGACATAGTGGAGATTGGTAGCGTTGAGTTTTTCCATGCTGGCTTGAACTCCCTGTCTTGGCTTCTCAGGCGTTATCTGTGGGTCAGCTGCTATCTCTGTGCAGCAGGGTTACTAGATGTAAATTTGGCAAGGAGCCAACTACACGTTCAAAAAGGGCCAAAAAAGAGCCAACTTTTTAAACAAGGGGCCAATTTCGTTTATTGCAAGTTGCAACAATATAGAAGGGCTTCTTCTAGAAATGGGATTACCACAGTATGATGCAGACGAATGGAGACTTTTCATTGATAGCTCCAAACGAAGTTTGAAGTGTGTTTTACTTCACAATGGTAACGTGTACGGTTCTATTCCGATAGGACATTCGGTGACAATGAAAGAAGAGTATCAGAACATCAAAACCGTTCTTGAAAAGTTAAAGTACCATGAGCATGGTTGGCTCATCTGTGTAGATTTAAAAATGGTGAACTTTTTGCTGGGGCAACAAAGTGGCTACACCAAATACCCATGTTTCCTATGCTACTGGGACAGCAGGGCCAAGGATCAGCACTGGAACAAAGAAGAGTGGCCTCCAAGGCTCACCTTGACACCTGGAGACAAAAATATCATACGCGATCAGTTAGTTGATATCAAAAAGATCCTCTTGCCTCCTCTTCACATCAAATTTGGTCTCATGAAACAATATGTAAAAGCTTTGGATCATGAAGGAGAGTGTTTTAAGTATATATGTTATGCTTTTCCTGGTCTCAGTGAAGAGAAAAAAAGAGCTGGGATTTTCAATGGACCACAAATCAGGCAATTGTTAAAGGATGAAAATTTTGTAAAATCAATGTTGCCATTCGAGGCTAGAGCTTGGAATGCTTTCGGTGCTGTTGTGAGAAATTTTTTGGGAAACAGAAAAGCAGAAAATTATAAAGATCTTTTAAGGGAGCTACTGCTTAGTTTTGAAGATTTGGGATGCAGGATGAGCATCAAAGTTCACTATTTGAAAAGCCATGCAGATGAGTTTCCAGAAAACCTTGAGAAAGTTAGTGAAGAACAGGGTGAACGTTTCCACCAGGATATTAAAATTATGCAGGAACGTTATCAAGGTCGGTGGGATTGTCATGATGGCCGACTATTGTTGTAGTTTTAAAAGAGAAATTCCAGATGCTGCTCATAAAAGAAAGTCCCTCAAAAGAGCCTTTTTAAGCTTATAAGTGAAGAGTTCATATTTATGAAAGCTCTTTTTTTGACTGTTTCTGAACTCGCCCTGCCCAAGTCCCTTTGAGTCAATCTTTATTTTGGCACTTTGCTATTTCTGTGTGTGTCTTCAGAATTTCTGCACTCCATTGGAATGTCTATGTGCATATTGTGTGAACTGTAGGCTATAATTCAGAAAATACCTTGTCACTGTCCTATCGACATGTTCGTCAGCATAATGTAGCGCTTGATGTTATTATGGTTGCTCTTTTGCATGCCTATTTTTTATTCCAAGGCATGAAATTTTCATAAAGACAACGCAAATTTGTGTGAATATAATATAGAATGCTTGTTTGTTAATCAAAGCTAGATTATTGCAGGTAATACAGTGTTTATTGCATCAGAATTCCTTGTTTTGACAACAGAGGGGGGGCAAAAATTGATTTTTTTCAAAAATTAGGGATATTTCATATCTCAAAAACGTGATGTGATAGAGAAAATCTGAGTTTATTTTCGGATTCAGCGCCCCAAAATTAGCTAAAATCAGTTGTCAAAACCCAAACCTGAAATTTTGTGTAGACCAGTGTTATGGGCATCTGATGTACATAAATGGTTGTTTTTTTTTCGATGCATCCATTGCCTCCACTGTATCATCAACAAGTTTTTGTGGGTTGGTGGAGCGTGGGAGCGGCTGCGTTTGAGTGTTTCGTCTTTGCGGTGATTTCTGTCTCCTGTGTTTGGAATTTGTAGCAGGACAAGCTTAAGCCTATATATTCTATCTTCCATCACTTGGTGCTGCTATTTTGCAAGGAGCTTAAGCTTTATTAAAATTTAAAGGGGCACCTTGACTCAGGGCTGAAGTGCTGCTATAAAAGAGGTACATGGCTCTACAGCTCCTGAGCTGTTAGGCTTTACTCCAATGGCTCCATGCTCCGGAGGTGTCAGATTTTATACATCAGTCGCTCCGGCTCCGAAGGCGCAACACTTTACATCAGTCGCTCCGGTTTCAGCGCTGGAGAGAAAATAAAGACGAGTGTCATCTTCTAAATAAGTACATTTTTTTAGCAGTAAACACAATGGAGTTTTTCTAAAACGCTGCCCTTTGAAACAAGGACAAATTTTGGAAAAAGACGGTATACAAATTATACGAATGTTTCCAGATGCACACGTGTAAAATGAAACAAAATGGACGAAATATTAGCGATTTTGACATGAAAAAGAACACGTAATCACAGATCCCAGAAGCTCAAAATGAAATACAATTATAGATCCAGATAGCTGCCAACATAACAAGTTTTTGCAGTGAAGTGAAACAGATGGTGCAGTTGACTTGACCCTAGTGAACAGGAACGGATCCAGGGGGAACTTGGTCATGTGCCCCCCAAAAAAATCGGTATAAAATATGTAATCATTTTGAATCTGTTTAGTTAAATGACGAAGGCTTCAATGACACATTAGGAGATTGTCGGACCACTCGCCATGCGACAATTTGGCAAGTGCTTCAACTCAGCAAGAACATTTCAGCTACTGCCAATTAGTCAACAAGTGAGATTTACGTGCTCTCGTCGGACTTGCTTGGTCATCGCTTATCAAACTTATTTTGGTGGCTTGTGGCATTCCAAGTTTCGGCTTGATCAGTTGTTGCTTGCTCAGTTTCATCATTTACCAACTTCAGGCACTTGCTGAAATGTTGCTATAGCTCAGTTGTCACTGATTGCTCATTTCACAACTACTGACTTATAGGCGACTCCATTATGATGGGTAAACTCATCGCTAAAAATCGACATGTGTTCCTCGTTTGATAATTTCAACTATAGACTAAATCATTGTCTCCAAGATAAGGGAGTTTGGTGAATATACTGGCTTAAGAATTGCACTGCAACGAGCCATAGGTCTGTGTAGCAGAATCCAGACCTGGATAGACCAACAGTTGCTTTGCACGTGAATAAAAGTCTGCAACTGACCAAGTAGGTTCTTTGTGACAGCTCTGGTTATAACATATGATGAGCAGCACAGATACAATGTTTTGCGCTCTCATTAGATTAGCTATCAAGTTCTCAACTACTTTTTAGATAAGGGTGTAAGAAGTAATAGCTGCCAGCTGTAACCGGTTAAGGACCTAAAATGGAATTCTGTCACATATCAATCTATCATTCTGGCATAATTAAGCAATTTTCTGATCAGTTACAAAAATATATGCAATGACAGATTGAAATTACACTTTCTTACTGGAAGGTTGTGAAAGTAACATGATGATGTTATAGCCTAAGCGTAAAAAAGCTTACAGAAAGATAAATTCTAAAATTGCAAGAACACCTGATGACCAGAGAAAAACTGATTTCAATTTTTGATTCAGCGCCCTCAAATTACCCCAAAACCGCATGTCTTAATGTAAATGGCATAATTTAAACCAGCAACAAGCAGTTTTGAAAATTTTACGTTAATATTTCGTTTACTTGTGTTCCTTTATTTCGTCATGCGTTCTTTATTGTTTTGCACTCGCCTGCACTGCTCGCCAAAAGAAAAAAGGATTCGTAACTGGTAGCTAAGTCGATTTGTATTCATTCCAAAATTGCTTATTTCAAAAACAGTCACAAATCGAAAGTTTAAGAGTTACTGTTACAGTGCAAGTGAAATTGTCTAAAACGCACATTAAAGTAGCCTACATTAATACACATCAAGCATATTAAAAGCACATACAAAAACCAAATCAAAAATCGTGTGTCGTCTTGTTGAAGCAATCCAACAGAAACTTATAGCCTACTCATCTCATTTTACAAATGTTGTAGACTATGTCTTAATCATCATCATCATTCGTTCAGTCGATTTGAATTGTCGGTCATTCAATATAGGCTATCTTCTCTCTTCACAGATGTACAGTTTTGCCTTTACCAAACGATACTGTATCAATATCGGATTGCCCTAACACAAATTGTAGGCTACAGTCTTGCCTTTACCAAACTGTATTGCACTTATATCAGATTGCTCTTACACAAACTGTACAATTTTGTCCTTACCAAACGATACTGTGTCAATATCGGATTTCCCTTACACAAACTGTACAGTGTGCACTGTGCAGTCTTGCCTTTAGGCCTACCAAACTGTATTGCACCAATATCGGATTTCCCTAACACAATCTGTACAGTTTTATCTTTACCAAACGATACTGTATCATTATCAGACTGCCCTTACACAACCTGTACAGATTTGCTTTTACCAAACTGTAGGCTATTCCACCAATATCAGATTGCCCTTACACAAACTGTAGCCTACCGTCTTTTCTTTACCAGACTGCACTGTGCCAATATCGGATTGCTGTTACACAAACTGTACAGTTTTGCCTTTACCAAACTCTATTGCACCGGTATCACATTGCCCATACACAAACTGTACCGTCTTGTCTTTACTAGACTGTACTGTGCCAATATCGGATTGCTCTTACACAAACTGTACAGTATTGCCTTTACAAAATTGTATATATTGTATCAATATCGGATTGCTCTTACACAAAGTGTACAGTTTTGCCTTTACCAAACTGTATTGCACCAATATCAGATTGCCCTTACACAAACTGTACAGTTTTGCCTTTACCAAACCTTACTGTATCAATATCGGATTGCCATTACACAAACTGTACAGTATTGCCTTTACAAAACTACACTGTACCAATATGGGATTACCCTTACACAAAATGTACAGTTTTGCCTTTACAAAACCGCACTGTGCCAATATCGGAATACCCTTACACAAACTGTACAATTTTGCCTTTACAAAACTGTATTGCACCAATATCGGATTGCCCTTACACAAACTGTAAACTTTTGCTCTTACCAAACTGTATTGCACCAATATCGGATTGCCCTTACACAAACTGTATAGTGTTTCCTTCACAAAACTGTACTGTGCCGATATCGGATTGCCTTTACAGAAGCTGTATAGTTTTTCCTTTACAAAACTGTACTGTGCCGATATCGGATTGCCCTTACACAAACTGTAGGCTATAGTTTTGCTTTTGCAAAACTGTACTGTGCCAATATCAGATTGCCCTTACACAAACTGTATAGTTTTTCTTTTACAAAACTGTACTGTGCCGATATCGGATTGCCCTTACACAAACTGTATAGTTTTCCTTCACAAAACTGTACTGTGCCGATATCGGATTGCCCTTACACAAACTGTATAGCTTTTCCTTTACAAACCTGTACTGTGCCGATATCGGATTGCCTTTACACAATCTGTATAGTTTTCCCTTTACAAAACTGTACTGTGCCGATATCGGATTGCCCTTACACAAACTGTATAGTTTTCCTTCACAAAACTGTACTGTGCCGATATCGGATTGCCCTTACACAAACTGTATAGCTTTTCCTTTACAAACCTGTACTGTGCCGATATCGGATTGCCTTTACACAATCTGTATAGTTTTCCCTTTACAAAACTGTACTGTGCCGATATCGGATTGCCCTTACACAAACTGTACAGTTTTCCTTTACAAAACTGTGCTGTGCCGATATCGGATTGCCCTTACACAAACTGTATAGTTTTTCCTTTACAAAACTGTACTGTGCCGATATCGGATTGCCCTTACACAAACTGTATAGTTTTCCTTCACAAAACTGTACTGTGCCGATATCGGATTGCCCTTACACAAACTGTATAGCTTTTCCTTTACAAAACTGTACTGTGCCGATATCGGATTGCCCTTACACAAACTGTATAGTTTTCCTTCACAAAACTGTACTGTGCCGATATCGGATTGCCCTTACACAAACTGTATAGCTTTTCCTTTACAAAACTGTACTGTGCCGATATCGGATTGCCTTTACACAATCTGTATAGTTTTCCCTTTACAAAACTGTACTGTGCCGATATCGGATTGCCCTTACACAAACTGTACAGTTTTCCTTTACAAAACTGTGCTGTGCCGATATCGGATTGCCCTTACACAAACTGTATAGTTTTTCCTTTACAAAACTGTACTGTGCCGATATCGGATTGCCTTTACAGACGCTGTACAGTACAAACTTTATAACATTGTATTGGGCCGATACTGGGTTTGTACCGGAAAAACTGTACCGTTTCTCGATACAATACGGTACGTAACCGGTATCGGCCCGATACGGTGCAAACGTTACCCATACACCCCATACGCGCCGATACAAAAACAGTATAGGCCCGATAATGTGATGTTTACTGGGATTAGAGCATGAATTTAGACATTTTGTCGGGCCCCCCAGAAGTCACCGGGCCCCGGTGCAATGCACCGGTTGTCCCCCCCTCTTGTGGGCCCTGCCTGACGTTACCTAGATACAAGGGTATCGGTAAAAATCACCGAAATTAAACGCATTAGTGTGGTCATCTGCCAATTCCGTAACGCGCGATCACCACATTAGCAACCCAGTGATGAGTTCTATTGAAATCCATGTAAAATGAATGTATTTGTAGACCCTGCGTCTAACGCAAGAACACACTGGCAAAAGTTACATCTTCAGACATGCGTGTCGGAATAATCTGTAGTCACTCAAAACTTTTGAAAATAGTTACCGAAGACGAGTTTCTATGGAAAACTTACAAAAAATCGGGCAAATCCCGATAAAGCGATAGAGAAAGCGCAATTTTTGTCCGGAATAGGCGAAGATCTGGATAATCCAAAGCTGTTTCTCAAGAAAAAGATTACAAATCATTTGTACTTCCAGTTTTATCCGGATTCGGCGAAGATCCGGATTAACCGAATTCTACTGTGATTCTCAAACTGTACGTCGTTTAAGGTTTCAAGGGTTCGGTTTCCTAACTATGTACAAACAAACCAAAGTTATTTTCCATTCATCTCACCTAGTTCAACTCTAGTTGGACAAGTTGTGGTCTGCCGTCAGCTTCTTGATAGGCTATTGGGTTTCAGTTTAGATAGAAACAATCTTAAATCTCCCCGTCTAACTATATCAAGACGATTTCTTTTGTTATCCAGCAGCGTGATCCTGGCGCTGAAAGCACGCTTTACCAAGTAGGCCTATGAGGTGGGAAAGGCAATAATGAAATTTTTGGTCCGATTCCACACGTGAGGGTATCTCTCTTTGATTTAGTTTTGCAGCCAGAACGATCTATACAAGAAATAGAACTTCGGTGTGAGTTCAAAACCGCTTTGTAATGTTGTCAGTTCCTCCTTAAAAACTCCATGTTCGGAAATATTGCAGAATAGGTCGACTATCCAGCCAGGGACCTGGAATCGAACATGAAATCCTGGAAATGAACTCTCATGTTGTCCACACCGTTAGCTCAGTGGTCACGCGCCCGGCTCAAGATCACTCGGCGCTGGTTCGACTCTCGGGGTGTGCGCTTGAGCAACTTTAGGATTGCTCTCCATTTAGCGGAACCTAATGAATGGAATAATTCTCTAGCAACAACACTTCAACAATCGGAAACTTCACTCTGCCAATCTCGGTGACCGGCCTGCGTCAAGAGCCTCTACAAGTATGCGAAACCGTGCGAAACTATCAGGGATAACCTATCAAAGCTTTGTCAGTCCGAGGATAAAGATTCAAAAACCAACCAAACAAATGTTGCTGATTTGTGCTGATGGATTGTAAGTGGTATATAGGAATTTATTGCTATAAGGAATTCGTTAAAGTCACGATAACAGCGCACCATAAATGGGGCACCGCCAGTTGCACACGCAATGATGTTGGTCAATAGAATTTGTAGTAGCCTGGACCTAGGCCTATAGTATTTTTATTTTATATGTGTATTTGCATCAGACTCAAGATGGTCCATAATACATCAAACATAAAAGTGAAAACAAAGCAGATACTTAACTCCGAAGAGTTGAGACGTAGGCCTAATGTTCCAATATACGATACTCACTTCACTGATTTTCCTTGCGATATGGACAGCTGGAGGGTCACTAAGAATTTCAATAATTGGCTAAACTCCGATAAGTTTTCTTTGGTTTGGGTGAATTCATTCTCTACAAATGAAGTGGTATATTTTTCTGGAAATATTGGGTGCTACAACCAGAGCCAGCTACAACATTAGCAGAACCTTACTGCAGCAGTGTGAGGTTACCTATCGTCACCACTGTAGCGTAAAGTTTACCGCTGCATTATTATGACATAAATAGTATTGAATAAACATGATATCACGTATTTTTATACATTTATTTTGGCAATACACAGTTGGTACACTCGTAGACAGGTCATACACGCTACACCTGGGTATGCGACATATGGCGGTAGACATCAAGCTGTAGTTCCATCAAATTTTCTCCTAACATTATGACCCTCCCCTCCAGTTGTCCACCGTCTTTATGAGTGACCAATCTCCAACTTCTACCATCCCTATGTTCCAAATACAAAGATTGATAGTAACAGTCTGTTCGCATTAGTTCATAAATCCATTGATTGGAAGACAAGTTACATCGGGTTACAATTTACAAACTGATATAACTTGTTACGAATGAGAGCTTGAAAAGTTGTGATATTAAGGAAACTAAATTCATATTGCTGCCAAATTTTGAATAAAAGTTCTTTTTTTTGGCAACTCTTTTCTGCCCAATGCACATTGTTTTGATTGCTGTTGCGCTATGCCCAGCGGGCAGCGGGCTCTTCAAATCTGGTTGCGAGTGTGGCTAGTGGTTTCTCGTTAATTCATTCTCCCAGTGTCCTCTTTTGTTGCTGACAGCTGTTGGCTTGATATGTTGTTGCAGAAAACTTAAAAAAGATTTCAAACAGTTTGAAAACTAAAAAAAACTTTAAGTTGTGAAGTTTATGCCAAAACGGTAGGTACGGTAAGTCTTATACAAATTTAGCTTTTAGATATTAAGTCTACTGTAGCCTTCCGCATCTTATGTTTTTGTTGCACATGTCACAACTTGATGTTTGATGTACCTGATATACGCAAAGTAACTTACTCGTACTTCTGTGTTTTAGGTTTAATAAATGAATTTTATTGTACTGGTAGGGGTTACTTGGCCTTAGTTTTATTTTTGCAGAGACCATCTTTTAAGGCAAAAGCTTTTTAGTCGATGATAAAGGAGATCGTGCTTTATTTTACACCCATTGTAACAACAGTAAACTGCAATCATAGAAGTTTGAATCAGTAAAAGTTTAAATTTAAAGTTTAAATTAACAGGATGCAACCTAATTCGTACCATGAACAATTCTTGAGTCAGTTTGTACTTTGAAAAGATCGAGAGAAAAATTAAAAAAAAGCCAAAGTCGCTGATTGCAGTTTCCACAAACAAACAAAAACTCTTAGGATCATTACCAGAAATTTTAAAATGTACGGTATGCAGGAACTCCGATCTACCCTAACCCTTTTAAAATGTTAACTGCAATCAGCGACTTCGGCAAACTCTTTTGAGCATTACCGGAAATTTTGAAATGTTTGCGGAAACTGCGGAAAAACAGAAACTGCGATCAGCGACTTCGTTCTATTTTTTTTTCTCGATCTTTTCAGTTTATTTGTTTGCGGATACTGATACCTAACCGATACTCCAATACGGTACCTTAATTACCGATACCTAACCGATACCCTAACTTTGCGGAAACTGCAATCAGCGACTTCGGCTTTTTCAATTGTTTCTCTCGATCTTTTCAAGGTACGAACTGACGGTACAAATTGTTCATGGTACAAATTGCTCCCGAATAAAAAGTTTGAATCAGTAAACGGACATGGGTGCAACCTAGTTCGTACCCTGAACAGTTCATACCCTGAAAACATTAAGAGAAAAAATAGAACAAAGCCAAAGTCGCTGATTGCAGTTTCTGTTTTTCCGCAGTTTCCGCAAACATTTTAAAATTTCCGCTAGGCCTAATGATCCTAAGTGTTTGCCGAAGTCGCTGATTGCAGTTTCCGCAAACATTTTAAAAGGGTTTGGGGTTAGGAAAAAATTGAGAGAAAAAATTAAAAAAGCCGAAGTCGCTGATCGGAGTTTCCGCAAACAAACTGAAACAATCGAAAGAAAAAAATAGAACAAAGCCGAAGTCGCTGATCGCAGTTTCCTTTTTTTCGCAGTTTCCACAAACATCTTAAAATTTTCGGTAATGATCCTAAAAGTTTGCCGAAGTCGCTGATCGGGGTTTTCGCAAACATTTAAAAATTTTCGGTAATGATCCTGAGAGTTATTGTTTGTTTGCAGGAACTGCGATCAGTGACTTCGGCTTTGTGCTATTTTTTCTCTCAATCTTTTCAGAGGGAAAATTTTAAAATGTTTGCGGAAACTGCGATCACCGACTTCGGCTTTTTTAATTTTTTCTCTTGTTCTTTTTAGGGTACGAACTGTTCAGGGTACAAACTAGGTTGCATCCAAAAGACATACAGTAATACAGTATTATTATTGTTGATTCAGCTGATTTCATTATTTTGACATGTCATTAAGTGCCTTACTTAGACACAGCCGCATATTCTAGAATGATGTCAAATCGACGTCTAAAAGGAAGCTGTAAATAATTTGTGTAATTTTTTTGAGATTAATGTTTGTATTGTCATTAACTCTTATACAATGTTTGCTTGTGCAGAAATAATGAACATCGGTAGTTCTGCAGAAAACAAGTATCTTATGGCGTCTTTATATGTTGGTGACCTTCATAGTGATGTGACTGAGGCCCATCTATATGAAAAGTTTACTCCTTGTGGTCCAATACTTTCCATTCGTATTTGCCGAGATGCAGCAACAAGAAGATCATTGAGATATGCATATGTCAACTTTCAACAACCTGCTGACGGTAGACTATATCAAGATTAACTTTTCCAATACACCTTTAAATATAATATACCGTACTGTGGAAGTTTTATACAAAACTCTGTTTTTGTTCTATGGTTAACATAAAGGTAGCCTATATTATTCAGTAACTTAGCTACAGGTTCTTTTAATGCTGCTTTACAATGCTATGTTCAAATGTATTTAATTTTTAAAATATAGACGGCACATGTTCAAAAAAAATGTCATCAATGAACATAAATTATATCATGATTTTAATTTCAATGCTGCTTTGCTGATACCCTGCATGTTCATTGTTCAGTGTGATTATGATGTTTCACATATTTTATCTGTTTGCGGATGCAACCTATTTTATCCCCTGAACACTTCGTCCCCCAATTTCTTTCCCTGAAAAGATCGAGAAAAAAAAAATACAACTGAATTGAAGTCGCTGATTGAAGTTGCCGCAAACATTTCTAAATTTTTCCCTTATAAAGATCGATAGGAAAAATACAAACGTGCCAAAGTCGCTGATCGGAGTTGTTAGGTCTTGGGTTAGGGTTATTTTGATAATCCAAACCTCACTTTCGGGTTAGTGTTTTTGAATTAAGATTCTGGCTCCTCCATTACAAATGATCACAAGCTGCCACATAAAAATTCAATGATTAATTCATGAGGAAAGTTTTAAAATGTTTACGGAAACTCTGATCAGCGACTTCGGCTTTCTTCTATTTTTTCTCAATCTTTTTAGAGAAAGAAATAGGTTGCATCCTACTGCCTACTACTAGTGGTTTTTTACTTAATATGAAATTTGTGCTACTCAGCGGAACGAGCTCTTGACACCTTAAATTTTGACGTAATCAAAAGTAAGCCGATGAGAATTATGTGGAGTCAGCGTGATCCATATCTACGCAAAACAGGCCTTGGTAATGTTTTTATAAAGAACTTGGATAAATGCATTGACAACAAATCTCTCTTTGACACTTTCTCTGCCTTTGGAAACATTTTATCGTGCAAGGTATTTCATTGCAATTCATAGTTTTTGCGAATAATCCTATTTTGTATAGCTCTCTTGTCTATGTGCATATTTACAACCATTTTTTAAGCACATTTGAAAATCGTATTTGTTAACTTAAGTAGGTACCCTCTTTTTTTATTAGAAAGATAATTCCATGCTCTTAAGCAAGTAATAGTATGTCCAAACACCACTGTCATTCTGGCGGAATAATTCTGCACAATCTGCCCAATAAAATGATCCGTATGATACAAAACTTGCAGTAAATAATGCAATGACAGCAACAACAGGCGTCCCCTGATAAAAGCACTTCCCATTGACATATTTATTTTTACGCCACTTGAAAGTCAGGATGCCATTTTTATTTTTTTTTGGAAAAATCGGAGTTTTTCTAAAAATTAAATTTGAAAACCAAAAAACAAGTTACGTAGTTAGTGTAAGAAGATAAAACTTACACAGGTTGTAATAAACATTATTAATAATTAAACTGTTAAATTTTTCTTTACGAAATTATTTTCAATTGCAAAATATTTGCAAATTTATGAAGTGGATACAATTTCCTCGATGGTCGCAAATATGCTCATTGACTTATATTGCACACTGAAAATGAAGCAAACTTTGCAAATTAACAATACGTACCGTATATATTTGCCTTATAACCAGCGTTGTGGAGTCGTGAGAAAAATATATGACACCAACTCCTTGATTTATATCTGGCTGACTCTGGCTTCAGTGTTCACAGATTTTTTTTATTTTGGCATTTAATTCACTTAAGTTATGATCAAAATTGAAACGGCGACATTCACAAAAATTGACAAGAGCAAACACTTTTATTTTGTGGGAAAGATTTAGAGTACAATACGGAAAACAAGAAACAGTATATATTTTAAAACAAACAATGCAAACAAAATTTTTATTGTTCCTTGTTTTGTATCAAGTCAGAATCGGCCTTTTTTTAACAACTCTGACTCTGCAGTCTGCACACTTCAAAATTTCTCCGACTCCACAGCCTGCAAACATATTATATATATATATATATATAAATCAAATATAGTTATTACTATCTGAAGCCTTTACAAATTGTTTCACCTAACGGATCATCAGAAGGTCTTATTCAAATAGAATCTATTTGATTCTATTTGAATAAGACCTTCTGATGATCCGTTAGGTGAAACAATTTGTAAAGGCTTCAGATAGTAATAACTATATTTGATTTAATTTGCTCTGCTTTGCTTTTTTGCTTAGCATTGAGCACTTTTTTGTAGTATTGATAGTTTTCATTGGTTTATATATATATATATTTTTCACCAGAATTTTAAATGAATTATATAGGCCTAGTTTGAAGACCTGGTAATGGTAATTTTAAATGTATAGTTTGAAGATCTGGTACGGTAACTAAAAACATTTTAAGTTTAGTTACCGGTTGCTTTAAAGCCATTTGATAAAATAATTGTTACAACTTTTAATTTTATAAAGTGTATATTTTATTTATTAATTCTATATTTTCAAAAAGGTGTGTTCGAATGAACATGGCTCAAAAGGATATGGTTTTGTTCATTTTGAAACTCAAGAATCTGCAGACAGAGCCATTGAAAAGGTGAGCACAGTGCCAGACGCTTACAGGATATAGTTCAGCGCTCTGTAACCTTTTTGTCATTGTGGAACCCCTGTTTTACTTTCGCGTTTGTCATTGAACCCCGCTAGTAAAAAATAAAAATTTAGAAATCAATAAACAACTATCAATGTTTCTTTTTCGGCTATTGACTGCACTCAACCTCATTAACTAGTACACAACTACACAGTACACATGGTCGGTGATTTTACAATTCAAAATCGTCGTCAATATAGTACTGAAGTAAAAATCAATTTTCCTCAAAAACAAGAAAACTTTCAAGCTCATGGAAGCCCACTACACATTCTGTGGAACCCCTGTTGAAGAGCACTGATGTAGTTGCATCGTTATGTCGTTGTCGTCTATTGTACCAGGACCGTCTTTAACTTTACGAAGTTAAAGTGGGTCTTGACTGTACTTAAGTGCAGTATTTTATTAAGCAGTAACTGATAAAACTTTGTTTATACAAGCCTAACAATTTGTGCAGGTGAGTGGAATGTTACTGAATGATAAGAAAGTATTTGTTGGAAAGTATCTAACACGTTCTGAGCGATTGAAACAAAAGGAAAAACAAGCACAACAATTCACGAACATTTTCATCAAGAACTTTGGAGATAAACTTCATGAAAAAAGTTTGCGAAGCATGTTTGAGGTGAAAATTGTATTTTTTTTATTTTTTACAAAATACAGACTTATAAGTTAGCAGTATCATACATTTAATAGCCCTCGGCCTCAAAAATATTGCAGAGCAGACACGTATGTGACATAACCATGTGAAAGTTACTTGCAATCGACATGCACCAGCACACGTTGCGTTGATTTTATCCACCACTGTCCGCTGTCCGGCCAGTGGTTTTGGAGATATGGGCCTGTAAAATTTCGTATTTTGGGGGAAAATGGGGGTACCCGGCTTATTTCAAAATGCCATTGCTCAGCAACCACTGGGTGTATTTTAATGAACTTGGTGTCATTTTGCAGGAAATTGGTCAAGGACTTCATTTCTGTGGTTAATTTGGAAAAATAAGCATGTTTGGGGGTAATGAGCTTTTGACTTTTGCTTTGACCTTGACTTTGACCCTGTGGATCACGTGATACAAAAAACTTGTCTACATGAAAAATATTCTTTGACACTATCTCTATAACATATGAAAAAAGGGGAGAGGTAATATTTCTATTTTAGCCATAGTTTTTATTCAAAGTTTGCATGTCTCATGATTTTTCAACGAATTTTCTTAAAATCACTTTCAAAAATAGTATGGTATGTACAAATGGACCGATATGCACATTGCATCATCAGAAAGAATTGGCCCAAAATGATGATGAGGGGTGTTTGTTTGTTTTTTGTAAAATAAGCTTATAACATTGGGAAATGATGGCAAATGGGAGAGGGGGTCAAATATCTTAAGTTCTGATGATGTAATACATAACGGAATGGCCCGTTTCGGCGAGTCCGATTCGGCTAATCCGATTCGGCTAGTTCCCTATTCGGCGAGTGCCCTATTCAGCGAGTTTTTGAAATTTTATTTTTGAAAGGGAATTATCGGGTACCGTAGCCTAACTGTTTTCACATCGTTTTAACGTCGCTGAACGTGCAGAAAGGAATAAAAATAAAATGTTTGAACTATTAAGGGGGTAATGTGTGATCAAATATTTTAAAAAAATTTGTTTTTTTCCATTTTGTGTTTTTGTTGGTTTTGGATAGGTTAAGTCTTCTTCTATAAAATAAACCCATAAAACTTCGAATATGTGGCCTATAAGACACTGAAATTCAATTTTTGCGAAGGCCACTCTTATTTTTGACAACCGATTTATTGCGTTTGGTTAGCATTTTATTGCTGACTTTGCATGTTGTTTTATCGTTATTTGTCCCCTTTCAAAAAGAATAAAGTTTAATAAAATTTCCCATAATGCACTGAATGTGTTTATACAGAAAAGCTGACTGTGCATGTTCACTTGTTATGTATTTCCAGTTGTATATACTTTACATAGTTTCTCAAAAGTGTTAACCTTTTGGCTATTTTGAATCGTAAACTTTGAAGGGCAATATCTCCAATTAGTGTTTTGGTGCATGTGGCCCCACGGGAACAAGCATAACTCCATGACCAAACATCACATTCGTGTGAAATTTGGAATATATATTAAGAACAACTATATCTACAAAATCATGAAAGCGTTTTTTATATTATTTAGGCAAAATGGAGATATTGTTAAAACTAATTTGATTTGCTGTTGCTAAGTTGCCATGGCAACCAAAATTAAATACAAAAACATAGTTTTGTGCGCAATTAACATTAGAACATATTCTGCAAGTTTGGTGCCTGTAGCTTAATTGGTTTTTGAGTTAAGCTTGTTATTGTTTTTTGTTACTAAGGCCCCCCGTTGGTTACCATGGCAACCAAATGATTATGAACAATATTTTTCAAATGTACTTACAGGCCTCGAAATTCACGGCGGTCATGTCCGCCGTCACAGCATGTGATGTCCGCGGGAAGTACCATCTAGATCGGTCATATTTGTCCGCCGAGAAATAACACAGGAACTAGCGATACAAATCGTCGTTGCATGCATAGCATGAACAATTGTTGCAAAAATATTATTTCCCGCGCATTCCAGCGCGCATCTACAAAATGTGAATACTGGATTATATCCCTTAGCTTCGATTTAAGCAGGAAAACTTTCGATTTTACATTGCTTCAACGATTGCCCAGAGCATTGTGACGCAAGAAGCCACGCGACCTCGTTAGGTGGAAGTTAATCAGTTATGCGGCGTATTAAGCAGCTACACGGCGCTTTGACTCTTCAAGCGCACGTCGTTGGTCTGATGAAAGCTTTTCAGAGTGACTTCGCTGAAATTTTAAAAAGCCTTCTACACCGTAGCAGCCCTCGAAATTAGCTTCAATCTACGACGGCAAAAACATCGCCGTCGCCAAATCAACAAACCTGGGCAATTGCTGTCTTTTTTTAATTTTAATCAAACGAAATTTTATGCGCTTCTTCATCGTGTCACACGGCGGTAGTCCAGAACATTCCGCAAGCTATTTTATGCGCTGACAATGCTCTTGTGAACTGTAAAAAGTTTGCAACCTCGTAAATACTGGCTGAATTGTTACGCAAAAGTTATTCTTTCATCGAATGCTTATTGTTTACCGCTGTCGTTGCGAATATAAATCATGGTGAAGGAAGGTACAGTTAAAAAGTGGAATTTACCTGCTATAGGTTATCAAACAGAAGGAACAGAAGGAAAAGTTAGAGTGGTATTTTGCAAAATTTGTAAAGAATTTTATGACGGAAACAAATCGGAATTAGAAAAGCTACGGGGTCAAGTTAAAAGTAGTACGAAATTGGATAAACGGTTCTTCGGCAGTAAAGAAAAATAATGCTTCCGATCATATGACAGTACCTGGTTGAGCAACTAACAATATTTTATGATAATTCAACGTCGCTACAATGCTACATGTCGAATTAATGTAAAACAAACGTAAATTTCTTATTGGACATTGTTGTTACGCATTATAACCTGCCGGGAAAATTAAATCGATTTGTGATGACTCGAACGTTGAATCAACCCAAAATTAACTTACTTTTCCCCATGAGTTATTTAACGTCAATTACCGTAACAGCGTGCGTATCGCGTTGTTCGCTTTATCGCTACTTTTGGTATTACTACATCACAACAAATCAAACAGTGCGGTCGTGATAGACTACTCTATTATATATTTTCCGCTTCTCGTTTTGCATGTGTTGGTACGGTACAATTTTTTCATAATAAACGTTCACAGCAATTGCCGAGGCAATTTCAACTTTTGTCGTTTGGCCTCGGCAACGTTTTTGACAAAGTAAAAATATGCTAATTTCGAAGACTGCGTGAGTGTTCACAGCAAGTACAATACAGGCCTCGAAATTTGTACTTTTTTTTGGCGGTCAAGCATGTCCTACCGGACTGGCTCTTTCAGCGGACATTTAATATCTTAACCGGACTTATTTTTTACATGTAGATTTTGCACAAAATCACACTACAGTATTGTGTAGTCGTGTTTGTAGAAGATTTTCTACAACAGAATAACTCTGCAATGTTTGATGGCTTAATTAACCGACCCTGAAGTATACTGGAGCAGATTGCTTGCAAATAAATCAGTGCGTTAATGACAGTCGTGTAGTGACGCAATAAACACAATTGAAAACAACAATCCAAATTTCCTTATTACAAAAGCAACTACGATCACTTATTCCGTGGTTTTCGCGTTATAGAATCGTTGACTCGTTGTGCCAAGCGATTACTGCCGGCGCGGGGTTGTAAATCTCCATGTCAGGACCGTCCAGACAAATGCGCATTAGTGACTCAATAGTGTTAGCCCTCAATAGTGTTAACTAACTAACACAATAGTGTTAGTCTAACATCCTCCCTTCTGTGCAGAAATTCTATTTCTATCAGTATCATCAGCGTGAATAAGGTCGCCACATTCGCCTAAGCACGTGCGGAACCCAGCTGAGACTTGCTTCTCTGTGACGTTTCTTTTTAACAAACGATCAATGTAACGCAATAATCCTCATTGTTAAAATTAGAATACATATCCTGCCGAAAAGTTCAGACAACTTTATTTCAAGGCAACATTGCAAGGCGATGAAATGATGTAAAAATTGCTACTTTTGCCATCAGCTCGTTAACCACGCCACTCTAATGTGATCTTTGAAGCAATTGCCTGTACTATTATTGTTTCAGCTCCGTATTTGTTCGCGTTAAACAAACAATTGTAACAATTCAAATTTAAAATAAATTTTTGCTGCATTAGCCCTATTTTTGTCAAGAATTTTGCGGCGGTCATTTATGACCGACCAATGAGTCGGCTTCGGCAGACATTCAAGGTCATTCCGGAGATCATGTCCGCCATGACCGCCGGAATTTCGAGGCCTGCAATAGTCCGAGGTGAGATCTTGGTGCGATGTTTCTGCTGATTAAAACTCCTGCTACGTGTACATAACACAGGAAGAAATTTTGAACAATGTTTGTCTTAATTAAGTGCTCATTGTGCGACGGCATTTTTAGTGCCATAGCAAAATGGCCATTATGACGTTTGGGGCAGCATTTACCACGGCGTGCCGCCGCTAATTTCGAGGACTGCTGTTGCTATAGTTCTCAAATGGCCAAGAATTATCAAGACAAAGTGATTAAGCATGACGATCGACGTTAAAACTCGTGTCCGCCGAGAGACTTAATTTGTCCACCGAGATACCTGCTCAGACCGGACACGTTTGTCCGCCGTCAACAAAAACGAATTTCGAGGCCTGTACTTACCTTGTGTTATAATAATATGCATAGCAAACGAATGTCCATTTTCTTATAGTCTCAAAATTATGCCATTGAAATATGTCAAAATTAAGGCACATTACCCCCTTAAATTAAAATTCGTCATGTCAGTTCAGTTGTTTTTATTTCTGACTATCATATCAAAAGCAATACACGTCAACATAGCAAAGGTAGAAGCGACAAAACGCGAACGCTAAAACGTGCTTGAATTCGTCATGTCCGTTCAGTTGTTTTTAAGGTAGAAGCGACAAAACGCGAACGTTAAAACGTGCTTGTGACCGAAGTAAGTTATTGAATTGAAAGAAATTTTGCACGGTCGCAACACCTTCAGAAAAATTTAAGATGTGAAGGGAAAATAAAAAAAAGAAATTGTTACAAAAAAAAATTATGTTTATATCTATAAGTTAGTACCTTTGAATAGTTAAAATGATTAGTTTGGATCAACAAATGTGTGGCTTACAGCTTGGATTGAAAGGAAATTATCGGGTACCGTAGCCTAGTTATCCCTACCAGCAAAAATTTCTTCCAAGAACCCAGTTAGCCTAACGGTTCATTTTTACATTGTAGTAACAGAATGAAAAGGCTAACCAAATATGTGGCCTATCGTTTTAACGTCGCTAAACGTTGAAATCGTGTAGAAAAGAGAACTTTGATGACTAGGATACGTTGCAAGCCTTAAAGCAGCCGGCGGCCATCGAGGCCATGGCCGCTAAGTAGTGCTTGAATGACCGCCTGTGCTACCTCCTCCGTCGGCCAAGTTTGGCCGCCGGTTTCTTCTAGCCAATTATTTAATTTCGCAATAGAATGATCGTGGATTAAATGTCGAAAATATGTAGTATTAAAGAGTGACGCAGAATTAGGTCAGCGCATCATAGTCACTACTGTTGTATTGAATATATCCAGCTGCGATCACCAGCGCTGTAAGTCTTGTTTGCAATTCCCGAGGTTTATTTTAACGAAGTGTTAATCCGAAGTGCTAATTTACATCAGCTGGCAATATTGTCGTTTTTATATCGATTCAATGTTGTCGGACATTGAATCGTTGTTAAAAAGGAGAACTAGGTTAGTTGACATCCGTGGGTAAAACACGTGTCTTCATAGTTGAGAACGCTTTGGGTTAGTGACTTCACACCCTCAGTGTTGACATCATAACGGAATAAATGGCCAGGTTTTATGAAAGGCGGTATGCAGTTGAAACAATTTACTGAGCTGGGAGCAGTTTAAACAATTTAGGGTCGTTAGATGGTCCGGCAATACCGGATTACAATCATTTAATGCGTGGTACAACGATTCTATTGCAGGACTTCGCCCAGACTTCAACAACGCTAAGTGGTCATTTTAACATTGTTGCAAGTTTAATGCTATTTACTTGTGCTATCGTTATTGTATTTTGGCCTCCAAGCACGCAGATTTGGCCGCCGAGAAGGAGCTTTCGGTAGGCCACGATGGCTGCCAGAAAAAAACGCGAGTTTTAAGGCCTGCATTGAAACTGAGAAACATTCACAGAAGCCCTTCGATACGTTGCATTTTTAAGATTATGCATTTGTATTCAGACGTGGAATCAACGTACAAATGAACTGTTAGGCTAAATGGGTTCTTGGAACATATCGAAGGGCTTCTGTGAATGTTTCCCAGTTTCAACGTATCCTAGTCAGCAAAGTTCTCTTTTCTACACGATTTCTACGTTTAGCGACGTTAAAACGATGTAAAAACGCCAATTTCTGCTGGTCGGGATAACTAGGCTACGGTACCTGATAATTTCCTTTCAATCCAAGCTGTAGGCCACACATTTGTTGATCCAAACTAATCATTTTAACTATTCAAAAGTACTAACTTATAGACATTAAACAGGATTTTTTTTTTGTAACATTTTCTTTTTTTTATTTTCCCCTCATTTCTTAAATTTTTCTGAAGGTGTTGCGACCGTGCCAAATATCTTTCAACTCAATAACTTACTTCGGTCACAAGCACGTTTTAACGTTCGCGTTTTGTCGCTTCTACCTTTTTCTACACCTTTGCTATGTTGACGTGTATTGTTTTTGATATCATGATCAAAAATAAACACAACTGAACTGACATGACGAATTCAAGCACGTTTTAACGTTCGCGTTTTGTCGCTTCTACCTTTGCTATGTTGTTTTTTATATGATGGTCAGAAATACAAACAACTGAACTGACATAAAGAATTTTAATTTAATAGTTCAAACATTTTATTTTTATTCCTTTCTGCACGATTTCAACGTTTAACGATGTAAAAACGGCAATTATAATTAGGCTACGGTACCCGATAATTCCCTTTCAAAAATAAAATTTCAAAAACTCGCTGAATCGAGCACTCGCCGAAAAAGGCTCTCGCCGAATAGGGAACTCGCCGAATCGGATTAGCCAAATCGGACTCGCCGAATAGTAGCAGACACAATACATAAACGCTCCCAATTAATACTGCATAAAAATGAGTTAAATGACACAGTTAAGTCAAGACACAACAGACAAAATGTTCAGTTCTGAAAGTTTTCATAGACAGCAATCACTGAGCTGACCAGTTTTTACACTACCTGTGAAGTTTAATTGTATCGTTTTTGGAAATAATGTAACGACATCTGCCAGATGCAATCATGGAAGGAGTTTCAATGATACAAACAATGTTATTAATATCGATCCAGCATTTATCAGCAGAGGAAGGCCAGAAGAAGATTCTGGCGGGACCATGAGGATGCATAAAGTTTACATGGTAGTCTCCAAACTCATTAGAAATGTCTTCCACTAAACCTATCCACGGTTCATAATCATATATACAACACATACACATATGTCTGTGTTGCGATGTTGATAGGTTCATTCAATGCTTCAAGTGCAAGGTCTTCATCTCTCCCTCCTGTCACTGACACTATTTCAGGCAGACTTTTTTAAGCACTGAGTTTGTACGCGAATAACCTTGTTTCAGAAATCGGAACAAATCTATGAAATTTTAGTGTTCCTTTTATTGTCTTTGTCAACGAGAATCTTTTTTTCAATTTTCCTTTGCAAGCTTCATACTGGTCAGGCTTGACATTGAAAAATTGAATTCCTTTTATGTTAGCTTTGCAAAATGTCACGATTGACTCGGTAGTAAGGATAGCGTCACTGTGAGGCCTTTGCAAACTTGCCTTGGTTAAGAGGAGCTTCACTGTCCCCCCTATACCTTCACATGCACTCTTTCCATGCAAAGTAGCAAAAAAGTGCCAATGCAATGCAATGATGCCAAAATCTTTGACATGATTACATAAATTGATGAAATTTGACTTGTTCTTGTATTGGCCAGCACAGCCGTCTGTAAAATAATAAATTTTTTTTGAAGTTCAGGAAATTCAGCTTTCAAATAATCAATAAATACTTGTAAAAAAGCATAAACTGTGTAGTGTGTAGGTGTTGTGTTCCATGATATCGCTTATGATGCATACATTTCTGTGTTCAAGTGATCCATCTGCCAGTCGACGATATGCAATGAACGCATGTAAAGTGGCCTGCCTGTTAAAAGAAAGTTTTGCCGCCCGCCCAGCTAGTTTGAAAACTCAGCGCCTATAGATAACGATATACCTTATCAGACTGTCCAGTGTCCATGCTATAACAGTATGGCGAAATCGATTTCTGATTATTAAAAATGAAGCTGGTACACTGTTGTTGCAAGAGCAGCAAGACTTATTCTATATTACAATATAAGGTTTAAGCTAAGCGGATTTCATGAAAATTTTACAGATATCGTCCTCTTTGAATGAAAACTATGGCTAAACTAAAAATATGACCTCTCCCATTTATTCATATGTTAAAGAGATGGTATCAAGGAACATTTTTCATGTAGACAAGTTTTTTGTATCACGTGATCCACAGGGTCAAAGTCAAGGTCAAAAGGTCATTACCCCCAAACATGCTTATTTTTGAAAATTAACCACAGAAATGAAATCCTTGACCAATTTCCTGCAAAATGACACCAAGTTCAATAAAATACACCCAGTGGTTGCTGAGAAATGGCATTTTGAAATAAGCCGGGTACCCCCATTTTCCCCCAAAATACGAAATTTCACAGAGCCATATCTCCAAAACCACTGGCCGGATTTTGATAAAATTTAAAAGTTATGCGTTTTTGCCCAAAACCTAACCACAAACCAAATTTGATGTAAATCGGTGATGGTGGTGTTTACAGCACTGGGTGAATTGAGCTGGAATGACCCATGTGTGACTATGTCCTCATCAGGAATTACTTAAATCTGCAATATAAGACATAAAATGAAATTGTAAGATAAATTTACAGTTTGTGTGATCTGTTTCTCGTCGTATTCGTAATCGTTCTTGTATCACTTGTTTAGTTTCTGCTTTTCAGTCGGGAGTGTTGTTACAGTTGTAGTACAAGGTCAAATTTATCTTACAATTTCATTTTATGTATATTGCAGATTTAAGTAATTCCTAATGAGGTCACACGTACGTGCCGAAAACGTTTGAGTTATGTTATATTTTTTTGTGTGTAATACATTACGCTAAACCCGCTAAGGTTACTTTGCCTTGTTTGTGATTGTCTATGGTTCAACAAAGCAAATTCTCTACCAAAGCTTTATTTTGCAGGTATATGCTTAAGTAGAAGTCAATTCTGCAATTCATGGCATAGTTCAGTATTTCTTGTTACCAGCAATGACTGTTTTCCATTTTTATCGCCTATGATTACAAACTGACACTACACATTTGAAATATCATTTGTAGTCCAGATGTACTTTGTTATTGGCAACTTTATAGCTTTTAAGGTTTCTTGGCCTTTCATACAGACTATTGAAATTATGATCGCAATGAAAAATAAAACTTAATTGACAGTAAAAGTGAACAGCTATATTCTTAGTCCATACATTTTTCGTACTATTGCAATGTAACTACATTATCCGAATATCCAACTGACTCGATACTTTTGAATGACAGAAGTTTGGAGTTGTGAAAAGTGTGGCAGTGATGAAAGATCTGGAGGGACACCCTCGCGGCTTCGGCTTTGTGTCTTTTGGAAACCACACAGAGGCTCAAAAAGCTGTGGAGACTTTGAATGGCACCAAGCTTGATGGTAGGATGTTCCCAAACTTCATTCTGCAGGCTTACTATGTTTTTCATTACCACATGCTAGGCAATGGCTTATTTAAGGCACTTGCATGGAAAAATCTTTACATTGTTCAACTTTTTAAAGTGTTTCGACTTTCTTGTAGTCTTGGGGGTAATTCTTTCAGGTAATTCTTTTTCAGTGTTAGATGAAAAGAGTTTTATTTCTGACTGTTTCCAGACTCCGACGAAATTCTCTTTGTTGGCCGTGCGCAGAAGAAACGGGAGCGTCTGGCAGAGTTACGTGGCAAGTTCGAGCAGAAGAAAACAAAATGGCTCGAAGGAGTCAATTTGTATGTAAAGAACCTCGATGACGATGTTAATGATGACAAGCTCCGAGAAACGTTTTCCAAATACGGGACCATCACTAGTGCCAAAGTAAGGCCTAAGAGTAAAACCGACAGGATTTATACAAGGTTCCTTATGTGGTGTCATATTTTGAAAGCTGACCAATCTAAAGCCACGTCGATTTACGTCAGGAGTGACTTTGCAAAATTGCGTAAAAAAACATATGCGCTCAGCCGCTCACAGTGCAGATGGATTTGATTAAAAGTTTTATCAATCATTATTGCATTGCGGTAATTACTTGTCCACTTCCAAGCCAAAATGTTTCAAATATCGGCTAAGAACTTCTTCCAAGCGTTTGTAAAGCTGCTTGCTGTAGTTGGTATTCACAGACTGATTGAAACTTGTTTTTGCAGTAGACTGCATTGAATAATTTTTTATCAAGATTTACTTCAGTTATCTGACTAACTTGCCAACTTAACCTACCAGCTGGTAGACAGCAAGCAAACATGCAAGCTCTTTTTTCAAGACGCAAAGGAATTGACGTGACAAAGCGATGCTATTTCTGATTGGTCAATTTTCGAGATTGGAAACAAAATAGAGAACCTTTTGTAAATTGCGTACCAGCCATACGGTTGTTTTAACATTTGTTAGCCACGAGGTTTCTGGTTCGATTCTTCAGGTAGGACATAGTTTTCCATTTTGCTAAGCGTTTATTTGAAGCACCTGATGTTGTGATGCGTGGAATGTTTCGAAATACATCGTCTGCAGTTGTGGGCGTTGGGCGTGTATAATGAGTTGCGTAGAAGACTTTGTTGCGAACACAGTCCATGAAGAGCTGTTACGAAACCGAGGAATACGATAGTAATACTTCTGCCAATACGTGGGAAACTGAATAATGTTGAGTAACTTCACACCTCAAAAAAGTTGGATTGTTGAAATGTTAGAAAATATCTCGATTGTGCTTTTGTTTAAAAACACTTCAGCTTGAAACACTTGACTATTTTCAAAGTTGAATTTCATTTTTTCATGTTTAATTTATTTTCAGTGCTCACTGCTCAGCAAGGTCTTGTTGTTTTATCATGCTAGACAGGTGCTGTAGTCATTACCTAATCTAGCCCCCTGAAGAAGTTAGTCGTGTCTGATTGACGAAACCTTGGAATAAACGCAGATTACCACCTAAAACGCTTTTACACCAGAAGATCGTTGCGTGTTATTTTCATAGATATATATTAAATTTAATATCGATTGTAATATTTTCCCCGACAGGTGATGTTGGATGGCGGGAGATCGCGTGGCTTTGGTTTTGTTTGCTTCAGTTTACCAGAGGAAGCAACCAAAGCAGTGACAGAGATGAACGGAAGGATTGTGGGTTCAAGGCCCCTCTACGTCGCGCTGGCTCAGCGTCGGGAGGACCGAAAAGCTCAACTTACTACCCAATTCAGGCGCCGCATGATGTCGTCCACAAATGCAGCCAGGGCCCCTTCTGTAAGTGAGCAACCGAACAAGTTTCTCTTTCTCGAAACACGTGGAATGTTGAATGATTAGTTGAATACACGTGTCCATTATAATCACTTGGCTAGAAGTGTCAACTACCTGGCTTATGTTTGGTTGGTTTCAGTGGTTTCATGTATTGCTTGTCGTGTTTTATCTGCGCTTTGCAGTTGATGGCAGTACGAGCACTTTTGACACAACCAATGTACCTATGTATTTTTATCTTCAGCCGATGCAGGCGCATTATTACACCACTCTACCGCTCCAGCCCGATCGACGTTACGCCGCCAGCCCGTTGTTCAGGCCCACCGGTAGATGGCCCCAAAATCCAAGTCCCCAGCCACCATATCAGGTATTCTGTTGCTCGGCCATTGTTGTAATGCACAAGGCTCTACCGCCTAAACCAGGGGTTCCCAAACTGGGGTACATGTACCCCCAGGGGTACATTTCGACTTTTCAAGGGGTACATTAGATTAAGGATAAGGATATTCTTTCCATAACTTCTAATCTGCCTTAAAATATTTTTATCACCCGATGATGTTAATAATTTGAAGACCTGAGATTAAGAACTCCACAGTAAGCCACTTTTTCACCCCAGTAGAAGCTTTAACTACAACTACAGTAACTACCAAGTTCACATGACTTATTTTGTCCAATCACAGCACACAAGACAAAACAGCTGATTGATTGCTATGAGAAGCGTAATTACAAAGGCTAGCCTAGAAAGCAAATACAGTCGACCAGTCGTCCCCGCTTATTAAACAACATTTAAGCACCAGTTGTCTTTCCAATCGGTTACGGCACAAATCAATGATCTGTGATGAAACAGTTGAATTAAGAACTAAGTCAGCAGACTAGATATATTGTTTGTTTGATTGATTGTAGTGTTTGTTTAACCTTGGATTACATTGTTATGAATAACTTTGTGTGCTTTGATTGGTACAAAATATCATGTACTGTATGCAGTTTTCTAATGCAGCTCTACTATTAATTTGTTGCAATATCTAAACTTTCTAAAGCCAAAAATATGAGAAATTTTTGGGGGTACACGAGCGAATCTATAAATTAACCAAAAGGTACCGATGAACAGAAAGTTTGGGAAACTCTGGCCTAAACAAAGATTGCTCATTCATGCGCATTGCTCAGCGATTGTAATCTCCACCGTTCTCATCACTTTTTCATTTTATTGGGTATTCAACGCCACTGCTGTCCTGATACAATGATGGCTTCATGCACTGAAACGAAATGGTGTGCTGTGTGTACTTGTGGGTATCTTCTGCATTTCATTCAGGAACCAAAGGGCGTGACGAGGTTCGTCAGGCACAAAGTATGCCACACCCGTCGCTTCGAAATTCACCTTTATTACGTCTTGTCTCGTAACTTGGTCATGCTCACAGGTGGAAGATATGCAGCAGAGAGCTCTACGCGACTCAAATAGGCCAGCCATTCGGCCAATGACAGGCCCCGTTGCACCGAGACCTATGCAACCGAACGTCCTATTACCAACTCAGGTAGGAAAAAGCGACTTACTCACGTTGTTCGCGTTTCTTCTAAGTGTTCTGCACAATCAAGTTTGATAATGAATTGCTAACTACAATGTTTGCCACAATTCTGAACCCAATAAAGGGCGTTAATTGCTTTGGATGCAAGTTCAGCGATGGCTCCAGATGTGCTGTCATTGACTGTGGAATAGCTGGCCCACTTGTACTTTTACTCTACCCATTACAAATATTCGCTTCCTAAGATTGTTTCTTCTCAAAAAGATCTTGTCTGACTAGCCGTTACATCCCCGTGCAAGTCTACACTTGTCTAATGTCTGCAGGATATTAACCCATTAACCGCTGACGTTGCGTTGCTGCAACGCTTACTTTGAGCCTCTATAAACGCATTTCAAAAGCAACTTTCTATCTAAAAAAATGAATATTCTTGTCATTTGAACTCTAAATAAAGTGTTTAAAACCTTATTTTAAAAAAATATTTTTTTTTTGTATACTTAAAATCACCGCTCTTTTACGACACTTTTCACGCATTTCGAGCGCATTTTGTTAGTCGTATTTCAATATGCATTAATTCAATAAAATAATTTCAAATATTGGCTTAAAGTATAGTGTAGTGATGCTAGAACATACCAGTGTAAGCACATCTTCTAAATGTGTGATGTGCCGGAGATATTTAAGGGCAAACTTTGCTGTACCATTTCTGCAACGTCAGCGTAAAACCGATACCTTATTATGCAGTGTAGTGGACACGCACCGTTGTTTCGTAAAGAGATGCTGATTACGAAAACTTCTGTTTGTTTGCTAACAAAACATTTACGAAACAATCAAGTGACAATTGACCTGATTTGCACAATGAAGTGGCAATTGACCTGATTTGCAAATGATATCTGAGAATTACTAGCCAGCAACCAGTCGTCCAACTCTAAACGATACTTAGTTGTCTTACTGATGGCTTGACCGAAAAAGAGCTGGATTTTCTTTTCTGTCTCACATGGTAACTGATTGTTACAAGAGGCAGGCCGAGCTATTGCTATTTTTTTCCGAACGGAAAAATGTAGTTTTGAGAGTTAAGTGAGGCTTCCCGTGACGCACCGAGTATTGAACGCGGGCCGGTAGAGCCAGGAACCACCCCACTAACCGCTACGTCACTCAATTACGCCGAACGCATTACGTTACACTAAATAATGTCTCGCCAGAAGTTTCTTACTATAGAGGAGGTATTAGCCGCTTTCGAGGATACAGAATATTGTGAAAAAGATGAAATTGACATGGTCAATTTGGTCATAGCGCCACTAGATCATGCTGTAGTTAGCGACGAAGAAGGTATGGACGAAAACGATTTGACAGAAAGTGAAGCAGTGCTACCAAACGCTGCAGGAGAGATTGAAATTCATTGCAACCCAGTACAAAGTGATCATGTGCCAACGAACCCAGTTCAGAAGAAAAAACGCAGCTTATCGGAAGTAAAATGGAGTAAGAAAAAGGCTTCTTTTTTATCTTCTCCTGTAAGGAAAGAAGCTGACAAGCTGAAGAAAACTATGTTTTCGCACTTGACTAAAACATGGTCTTAGATTTTTATATGTTTAGAGGAAAAAAAGAAAACAGTCAAAAGAGAGACGCAGAAGACGCAAAGGGAAAGGAGTCTTAACACTCGATTAGTGAAACAAGTATAAAAAAAATTATCGCTTAACCGCTGACGTTGCGTTTCTACAACGCCTCAGATTTTGTATAAACAAACAAAAATATTTCAATTTTTTTTAATAATTTTCTAAACTGGTAGGGTGCTACTAACATACCAGAAAATGAAAAAAAAAATAACTTCTAGAAATAGGTGCGGCGTTTAATGGGTTAAATGACAATTTACTGAGTGACTTTTGGAAACATTGGGGACGAATGGTCTGATTTGTGTCGCTCTGTATAATGCTGCGTAGTGCGTATTATGCACTTAAGGGGCAGTTCTACTTAGAATCGCACTTTTCGTACTTGTCATAAATAACAATCTACACACAAAAGTTCACCCACAAACCCCAACAAACCATAATATGAGAAAAATATGAACACTATAGTATAAACGACGATCTTTTAGAGTACATGTATACAAGTGAGACAAAGTCCAATTTGAAATTCTTTTGTTGCATTTTTCCAGTTAGAAATTCTTATGTCGCATATCGCGCGATTTCGGGTATTTAACCCTCTTCAGTACAACTTTTATCAACAGCATAGTACAGTAAAATTTACACCAGTTCACTTTAAAAAAATGACTAAAAATGTTATTTGGTTGCTAAGAAACAAAATTAGTCTACGAGCAGTAATAATGACAATTTTTATGCAAATTATGTCATTATTAAAAAATTGTCATTATTACTGCTCGTAGACTAATTTGTTTCTTAGCAACCAAATAACATTTTTAGTCATTTTTTTAAAGTGAACTGTTGTAAATTTTACTGTACTATGCTGTTGATAAAAGTTGTACTGAAGAGGGTTAAATACCCGAAATCGCGCGATATGCAACATAAGAATTTCTAACTGGAAAAATGCAACAAAAGAATTTCAAATTAGACTTTGTCTCACTTTTATACATGTACTCTAAAAGGTCGTCGTTTATATTATAGTGTTCATATTTTTCTCAAATTTTTGATGCTTTTGTATCTGCTTTACGCGGATCCCCGATTGACTTTACGTTGATACGGGTTTAAAGTAATCGCCCCTTTTTTTAAAACCATAATATATTGCTGGAAAAATGGGAGAAACAAGCTATCCAAACATATTTACTTTGTTAGGCTGGGGCAATCCATTAAGGGTTTATATCATTTTGAATTTGTACATATAATCAACCGATTGTCTCCATTGCAGCTCTAAAAACTCGAAAATGGCTAGAGGTAGGGAATTCAAACTGCATGGTGATCTAGCAGGGTATCCTAGCCATAAATTGATAGAGGGGATTTCTTTTAACTTTTTTATTTTTTTAAATATAAAAAATTTCATTATTGCTATGCATCGAGAGCAAATTTGACTTCAGGATTTGGTAATAAAATATTTATTACTCTGAATATTGAAACAAAACTCAAATCATTATGTCCTTAAGGGCCTACTGTAGGCCTACATGTGTTAAAATTTTTAGCCAATTCTGACGAGTAGTTTTCTAGAAACATTTTTAGTGCACAAAAACATGATTTTGAGTAAATCGCATTTGAAAAATAGAATTAGGTAAATTTATGCCTTTGACTTTTAATGTGACTTTTTTTCTTCTATGTCCATTCACAACAACTAAAATATACATAATGAACAAAATACTGAGTTTACACATACACAAATTAAATATATCAGTGGCCACCAGGTACATAATCACCAGAAATTGGTGTTTTCGAAGACTTTAATGTAAATTTTTATTCACATTTTAAACTGAGGTGCGTTCAGAAAACCTTCCGTTTGAAGCCTAATGAGGGAAAATAGGTAAAAACTGACTGCATATTCGGAATCTACGATAAATTTCCAATATATATCAATAAAATAAAAATTTGAATTTTTTTTTTCTAAGTAGAGCTGCCCCCCTTAAATCTTTGACCGAGTTTCACTCTATTTTCTTTCGTTCTGTTGTTTGACAATTTCCACACTTGCAACAATTCTTATGGACTTCTTTTTCAGCCGTTTAAATACACGCAAGATGTCCGTAACCCGACCTTGGCTGTCCACCAACATGTCTCCCTTTCTCCAGCCCCCATCCAGCCGGACCAGGCCCAGTCTGGCGTCTACATCCAAGCACAGGAACCCCTATCTTCCAGCATGTTAGCTTCTGCTCTCCCTCAAGAACAAAAACAGATAATTGGTATGAAGTTTGTTAGGACTTATGGGAGCAGCTGCCTAGATGACCAAACGGTCTTTAGCTGCTCATGACTAATTAGATTGAATTGTTCAACACTAAGCGTACTTAAGCCTTTCTGTTTGTGATTTGTATGTTGTTGTGATGCAAGTTCATGGTGTATCATTAATAAGAACCTGGTTGGAAAACAAAGTTATTCCCTCTCTCTCTGTAAATTATGAAGTTAAAAGCCTGAATGTTCCAGGAAGTTTGTTTGCAACCGACAACATGAACAGTGCACTGTAAACGACGATTCGACTATTTTTTATTAGACATTTTTTGACACTTCAAGAAAAGTTGGGAAACTATTGAAAGCGTCGTAGCCGCCCTGTGGTGTTTCGTCACAAGCCGGGAGCCATTGTCTGATGCCCAAGTTTTTGCTTAACTTTAAATTTATGTTGTTTTTCTAGGCGAGCGTCTCTTTCCGCTCATTGCGAAAACTCATGTTAATCTTGCCTCCAAGATCACTGGGATGTTGCTAGAGATTGACAACTCAGAGCTTCTGCACATGTTGGAGGCTCCGGAAGTTCTTCAAGCTAAAGTGGAAGAGGCTGTTGCCGTGCTTGAGGCCCACCAAGCGAATACGATAGCCACGAGCAACCAACCGCTAGATGACCGCAGCCAAAACCAGTAATCCAATCCGACCGGCTAACACTCCACAACATTTGAATTATGTGAACCTATCTGTTGAAATATAGATGCCTTTGTTTTCTTACTTTTCTCTTGTCACTATAAATGTTTGTATCACAGCAGACGTTCTTACTGAGAACGGTTTACTATTTGTTTTGTTTCTTTTCCATCTTTAGGCTGTGTTTGCTGCAATGTTTTGTTGTAAAACGTTTTTCTTTTCGTGTCAAAATATCAAGCCAATCTTATCCAGTGTTTGTGCTCAGGTATATTTAATTTGTTTATTTCAAATCGTTATATAACAAGTCTATAATGAGATTTTTCAGAAAAAAAGCATTTTTATTAGAGTGTCCCACTTTTAGGCGACTTTTCAGGAAAATTAGGTTCGGGTTAAATTCTGACTGGATTTTCGTCACTAATTTTAAAAATGACGTTATTTTTCATTGTGACGTCATCTTGATGTGCCAGCTAGCGGATTTTTGCTATTTTGACCTTATCACGAAAACGGTAAGAGCTAGAGAGTTGGAACTTGCGCCAAAATGACCAGAAGGAACGATTTCCTATTTGTTGTCAATACAATATGAAACGCTAACTGCAACAGAAAAGGAGTTATTTTGAAAAAACATTTTTTTGCTAAATTTTGGACAAAAACTTTTCTGTTGCAGTTAGCGTTTCATATTGTGTTGACAACAAATAGGAAATCGTCCCTTCTGGTCATTTTGGCGCAAGTTCCAACTCTCTAGGTCTTACCATTTTCGTGATAAGGCCAAAATAGCAAAAATCCGCTAGCTGGCACATCAAGATGACGTCATAATAAAAAAAAACGTCATTTTTGAAATTAGTGACGAAAATCCAGTCAGAATTCGACCCGAACCTAATTTTCCTGAAAAGTCGCCTAAAAGTGGGACACCCTAATTTTTATGTTTTTAATATGTTAAAAATCACGGATTCTCGTAAATCGAAGCAAGGTTTGTTCCCCGTCTGGCACTTGGAATGGACTTGCACCCTTTTTGTAGCTGAGTTTGCACTCGAAGAGAGTTCAGTTTAAGAAATTTACCAACAAACTGATAGTTTGTATGGATTGGTGCATTCAAAAAGTTAAAAAAAAATTGCAAAAAACTCGAAGTGTTCATATTGCTGTGCTGGTATACCCCCTGTGACGTGTAGTGATTATTGATGAGATTATAAACTGCGTTTACATATTTTTGTGGCTGCAATAAACCTGAATTGAATGAACTTGTGTGTTTACTATAGTTTCTTGAAATTATCAATCATCATCCATTTTGCTTAAAAGAAGCCTAGTCTTCATCCTGAAACATCAGGGTCGACCAGTTGTCTGCAGCGACTCTTCAATCCTCATCTCTCTATTGTCGGCATATTTAGTTTTCTTTCTGTCATGTCCAATCCATCCCAGACTATGACCACACAAGTCCTCAGCATCAGTTCACTCAGGACATGATTTTTAAATTTGTCGAGAAATGTCTTGCCACACATCATACGAACCATTCTCATATAATGCCGTTTGCATTCGCTTAAATTTCATGAAACCTTTCACAAAAACATTTACGAACAGTTCTCAGAAAACGGGATCTCAGTAATCAGAGTCCAGTGTGGTTAACAAGAGAAGAAAGATCTATGCAGCCCATCACTGCTCGAAGTAAAGGGTTGTCCATAAAAGACGTCCGTAGTCAAAAGTAAGGTGCAAATTACGGACTTGTAGAGAAGGGGGTTTCTAGGGTTTTCTGATCCCGCGTTTCCATATCTATTTCACAACCAGGTTTTGCGTCTGCCTGCGAAACTTGAATCGGTTCAGACACGTACAAAAATAAACAATGTAGGAATGTCCATTTCAGAAGATCGGATCCCTTGGAAGCAGATCCAAATTATGCAACTGAAATAAGATACTCGTAAACGGAGTAAGATATTTGTTTTTGTGAAATCGAATTTTATATTTTAGTTGATACAAACAGTATTTTATTTTGTTAATCCTTCTGCGGCCATAGCCTGATGTGTCGACCCTACTGATGCATAGCATTGAATAGAGCAGTGCTTATTAAACTTTTTTAGTTTTGTTCGCCCCTAGCATCTATCTCCAGATTTCATTCACCCTTGTCTTTACATCCCTTGTCAAACATTAAAAAATATTGAAATTTATAAAAAACAAATAGTTTTGATTAAAAAATGAAAAAGTTAGAATTGATTTTATTTTTGGAAATTTTCACCTGTTCACTGAACAGGTTGAACACCCGGAATATCCGCCCTGCTCGCAAGCTATCATCCATTTCTGACGGTTCACTCTTCTTCACCCTTATTGGTTGGTTCATCCCTGCAAAAATTTTATTCACCCTGGGGCCTGGGGTGAACCATTCACTTGATTAAGAGCACTGCAATATAGTTTCCAATCGCGTAATTAAATTTAAGATCGTCTAGCGGTGCTATGGTTGCCTGATGCACCCGATCTTCACTGAGATGGTTCTATTCGAATTGTCTGCTGAGATCTGCTCGCATACCACTATCAAGCCGAATAGGTTGTTCTATGTTGAAAAAACGCACAATTGTCTTGTCGAAGCAGTCAATTGTCAGGTTGCTTTGAGTCGCACAGCAAAGTATAGACACCATAGCACAGCTGGTTAACAAATTAGACAAGCTATGAATAAACTGAAAATGACATTTAAGCTACGGGTTTGTTGAGAACTCTCTTTTCCAGAATTAATTTACAAGATGGTATGCCTATAGGCATTATATCACGACTAAATAGAAACAATTATAATGAACAAATATTCCAGAATGATCTAACACAACCTTTCTTATATTACACTACGATCATAGTTTTAACAAGCATTCACAAGCAAGCAAAAGTCATTTAGCACTGGAACAACGTAATGCCAATATGCACATGGCTTTCGTTTATAATAATCCAACAATTTAAAAGATACCGATAACGCAGGTCATTTTTGATACCTTGAAAGTTAAAAATAGTATAATTTTAGAAATATTGTGGCCAGTTTATTACTAAAGGGCACATAGACTCCCTTTTAGTCTGAAAACTGTCAAACATCAGATAGGTAATAGACTTGTTTTTCCTGGCATTGCAGACAAGGAAAAATATAAAGGTTTTTTCTGTAATCCAATCACACCACCAAGTTTCCAAATAGGAAGTTTTGATTTCACTTGCACAATTTTATATTAACAAAAGTGATGTTACAGTTATCTCTGAGGATTGGGAATCGAACCAGGTCATCGAAATGACTACTCTCTAACCCTAACCAATAAGCCAAGCAGCTGAAGGCGAAACCATCATCTAGTTTGCTTTGTATCATCTGCTTTTCACGTTTTTTTCCAACGTAGCAGAATTTTGTCATGTTTAAAGCGCTACCGTACCAAAAACATGTGGTTTTTGGAAATGTAAACCATTACACATTTAACAAGGAAGAAAGAAAAGCACGAACTGCAAGAAAAAATAGTGTGGTTTCAAAAGGGGAAAATTATTTTTTTTTTCTAATTGTATGGTCATGTTCTAAAGTTTACCAAGATACAAAGTTTGCAAGTGTTGTGTGTGTGGATAAACGCACGATCTGCTTTGCTTTTAAAGAAACAAACACTTTAGCAATGAGGAGTTTAACAGCTTAAGCATTAAAATTCATCCGAAAAAATGGGTACAAAACACGGCCTTCCGCTAGTGGCAGATCCCGAGCACTTTCCTCCAACACATTTTCGAGTTCTTGTTTTGATGCGTACTCGTCCAGATGAACAAGTGCTCCAGCTGCCCCAAGAACTCCATTTCCCAACTACATAAAATCTTTATCATTAACAAGCATAGACTATAACTTCCAAAGGTGGTCTATAAAATAATTTGTAGGCTACTTGCGATGGTTAAATACCAAACCAACCATTACATGCAACGCCGTGTCAACCGCCCCTCGTAAGCTACCACCCCAGCCGAGAAGGGGTAAGGCACGGCCCAGTGACAGCTAGAAAGGAAATTTTGAGGGGGCAAAAGCAATTGTTGGGGGCGTGAAAAAACTTCATACAACATGGATTATAATGGCATTAAATCGTTGTAATAGTATTAAAACATTTTGTTTGGGAAGAAAGGATAAAATAAAATTTAGAGAAGGCGGTTGCCCACTCCCCAGTAGCTACGTCCCTGGCACAGCTATTTAGAATATTGCTGTTTAGATGTTGGATACTGACCGCCAATAGCATTGACAGGAGTGATCCAGAGTAGACTTTTAAACCTGATTTTATAGGTATAAAATATTTTTGGAAGGCCTGCAACTGGAAAACAACTCTACAACAGGGGTTCCCAACCGGGAGTACTCGTGCCCCTTGGGGGTACGAGATTAAACATCAAAGGGTACGAAAGTCTTTGGACCACAGAGCAGCTTTTCAAAAACATTTTACAGTACAGTTTTATTTTGGAATTGTAAATGATATTATGCCATTATACGGTCTTTGCTTTAAAAACAACAATTATCTGCAAATAATTGTTGTTATTAAGTAGGCTAAGAAGCCTCATTGTCTCATAACGATGTGTTTTTTACTTGCAGCCAGTGGCGTAGCCAGGAAAAAAATTTGGGGGGGGCCAAATATTTGATGAATTGAAGAGAACGACAAAGTGTTTGATTTAAGACATCGCCACCTGATGTGCAGTGGCGTATCTTGGTGGCTTGAGCAAGGGGAAGCAATGAAACTGGTGGGGGGTTAGAGTGTGCCGAAGGCGTGCGTACTCTAGGGGGGTCCGGGGGCATGCTCCCCGGAAAATTTTTGCAAAATTACACTTAAATAATGGATTATAGCGCTTTCTGGAAACACTTTTAAGGTAATATTTGTATGAAATTTATTAGCAGATAAACAGCTATTAACTTATTAAAGGTAGCTCTTACACACGAACGGGTAAAATCTGCGGCTAAAATTAGAGAACACCAAAAACTCAGCTACAGAAAAACCCAACAGAGTAAGCCATTCTGAAATTGCTTCCACAAATTAGTTAAAAAAAAACGTAAATCCAGTAAATTTTGCACGACTTACGATTTGCAAAATTTATTGGTGTCTTTCTGTGTGTCTAAAACAAGTCCTTGGGGTGTTAATAGCCAGATGTCTTGGAAAACGATATAAATTTCTGCAAATTTTATTATATTTTCAACAAAGGGCTCCACTTCGGAATCCAAACTTCGAAAATTGGGGGGGGGGGCCGTGGCCCCTTTCGCCCCCCCCCTGGCTACGCCTATGCTTGCAGCTGCTGAAAATAAAAATAGAAGCCTTGCTAATTTTCCTTGTCTTGATCAAATTGCAAATAACTCTTTGCTGCAAAATGTCAAAATGAAATTATTTCCAATTTAAAGATGCTGGTTGATTCTTTCGATGGTTACTTTTTCGCTGGTGAATTGAATTATTTCCAGCATTGGATTATAAATCCATTTCTTTTTGATTTTACAAAAAAGTCGGATGAGGATAATTTGAAGAACATCATCGAAATGAAAAGCTGCCAAAAATTGAAACTGCTATTTGACAAATCAAAGTTAGAATATTTTTGGTGTGTTGCTATGAAGCCTTTCCAAGTCTTACCATGGAAACCATGACAGTGTTAATTCTCTTTAACAATTTATTACTGTAAAAGTGGCTTTCGACCATGATGTATATCAAGAATAAGTACAGAAATCGTCTGCAACTGGGCGATGATTTACGTGTTGCCTTGCGTAAAATCGAACCATCGTTTGAGCGAATTTTATCAATGAAGCAGCGACAAATATCTCACTGAGAAGTGACAAACAAAGTAACTTACATTTAATTTCTTTTGGTAATTTTTGTGTGAAATACGGTTTAACGTTTAATTGAGCTATAAAAGCAATTTAATTTAGAAATATATTCCTGAAAAATTCAATCAAACTTTTTTGGGGGTACAAAGAATGCTCTGACCTGACAAATGGGTACAAACAGCAAAAAAGGTTGGGAACCCCTGCTCTACAACGTCGCGTTGTTTTCTAGTTAATTTATTATTTTGAAAGCAGTGCTTTTGCAACTATCCCAGCATCTTAATTGTTTTCTGCAAAATATCCGGCAGCATTTTTTCAACTCAACCATCGATTGGCAGATAACCGGACATCCTTCACTTCTACAAGTCCCTCTTAATGATAAGCCTACTGTCTAGATGACTACAAAAGCTCTTGCGTTGCTGTAATTGTGCCAAGTTTTTCAATTTACCAGTTGCAAACATTCAAACCCTGCGTCGTTAACTGGTTGTAAAAAAAATGTGAGTCAATGGCGATTAAAAACTCTTAGTCTATAGTTTAAAAAAAAGCAAGCATTTATGTAGGCCTAAATGTTTCAGGTTAAAAGATATAATTTTCAAAAACTACAATATTACGGTACGTAAGGCTTTAAGAATCTGCTGTAAACAAGTGAAGGAAAAGGTTTCATAACAATAAACATTATTATATTGATTCGTAATTTTCTTTACAGCGTTACAAAAAACAAAATTGTAGCTACGATAGGTTATATCAAAGATTTGTTAAATATTGACGTTCACAAAGATTCAACAAAAGTTCAAGTACATTTCAACGTTGTTGTATATTATCAAACACGTTATTTCAACGTCAAGGCAAAATAGTCGAGCTTTAGTCTCAGGCTATATTTTCTTTTGTGGTTTAAAAAAACTCGCTTGGCTGAAGATGTCCATTTCAAGTTGCTTTATTGAAACGTCGGTCACAAAGGTGTAGCTTGCATTTCAAAGACAATTCTTAATGATAATAGAGAAGGAAACATGAAATATCTACAGATCGCAGGTGCTATTTCAAACTCAAAAATTAGCTTCATAACAAACCTCTAGGCGTTGTTGTTATCGGCCTAGCTGTAATTGGTGCGTCAAAACATTTCAAGTTTGGGATGCCGCCAAATTGAGCGCCGCGAATGAATCCAGTGTTCGGAAGTTTAAGACAACGCTTTGTGTCCGTGCTGGTTCCTGGTTTGCAATCACTCCCACCAACACAAACTCGACTTCTTCGATTTTCCCCAAGACCACAGGTTTTTGAACAAGCACTCCAATTTGACCAAGAGGACCACACTAGAAAAGTATGTTGGAGTGATTATTAATCCGAAGGAACGTTAATTTCTTACATGACAATATTTTTCATGAATTTAAACCTTTTCTTTAGGAGTCAAGTGGGTTCCGATTAAAAAGCAATAAAAAATATGAAAAACACTTTCTCGAACAATGGAGCTTGGGAAGAAGCATGCGAGAAGAAAATATACTTCCGGTAACTCAAAAGAACACCAAAATACTTACTAGGGCATTTTTTCGTTCCGCAAGGTTCTTTTTGGGTTAGTCCACATGAAGAACATAACCTGCTTCGAGTCCGTTCTCCTCCGCCACACGTTTTAGTGCAAGCTGACCATGGACCAAAGGGACCTGAGTGGACGAAAAAACATAACTGACTTGGTACAAAACAAACAAACAAATCAGAATTCACAACATTGGAATGATTTTTCAGCGCGTAGTTAATATGTTAAAATTACTTCAATTCCGCTAAAAACTTTGTTCATGTTGCCTTATGTTGTGGATAATGACTGTCTGAGATTTCGTTATTTTATAACATTACAAACGACATAAGCTAATACAAAATATAGATATATCTTTTGATTCTGCCACTGCGCTCTATAAACAAACGTGGCAAGATTTAATTATACCTTTATCAGAACAACTTCTTGGGTTGCATTTTGCAGATTCCCTCAGAGGAATTGAACAAGAATTGCTCAAACATTGCCGTGTTCTGGTACGATGGCCATCACATGTTGACGAACAAGATGACCAGTTACTCCAATCACCAACTCTGTCTGCAACAATAGGCTTTTTTTTCTATTTGCTTCCCGCAACAATAGACAAGCGGCGCCTAATTATTGTTACAAAAAGGTAAACTTAAAATGTAAACCTACATAACCCTACAATATAATTTGCTATTTGCTGTGTATCCATCTTGGCTACTTGTAATGAGCCGTAACAAACAGTTGAGAACAGAATTGAGAATTGACCATTCTAGTCTGAGGAAAAAGCAGAGCTTCGCATGCCGAAGTGTAACGCTTTTGGGTTAGCATCGCCTTTACATTCTTTAGCGTTGTTGGAACTGGTGCTATTAAAAACCATTTTTTTTTAAATAATTACCTTCACATTTTTTAGTTTGACAAGGTCTCGATGTTGTGTTTGGACACGAGGAACAACCTTGATGTCTGTTTTGTGTCCCTCCACCACAAGTCACGGAACAGGCCATCCATTGACCTAGGGTTCCTGTTAAAAAAAAAGGGAAGCACAAACGTTTGAACAGTACCTTATCTAAAGCTCCATATAGTTTTCAAAATCATTTTCACTAATAAGTTACTTCGTTTTATATGGAACACCAATGCAGCCATGTAGCTTACCAAAAAAAAAAAAAGATTACAATCCAAGAAGTAGACTAGTTAGCTACATATCCAAATCTACACTCGTAAGTCCTTCGCATATGCTGAACTTTATGCAACTACTTAATAGCATGTTGGCACACCTGGACACGATCTGCGATTGCAAGATCGTGATTGACGCAATGTACCCTTGCAAGGTCCTCCTACACAAGATCTTCTTCTGATGCGATTTCCTTCACAGGAAGATGAGCAGGCTGTCCATGATTGCCAGGGAAGAAGTCTCCCTAATCAGATCATTGATTATTATTATTATCACATTTAAATGTCATTTGTTTTGTCTTGGTTCGTGGTAACAAAGAAAACATCTTCAAACTGCATATAATCTGTAATATCTATCATCTCAAAACGTTTTACAAAATCACAATTCACATGAATAAGCTTTCTGTCCCCTGCTTTTTTCAACTATTTCAAACAAATATCCGCATAGCCTACCGTAACCGCAAAAAAAATCGTTTTATCAACTCAAGTCGTCATGACTAATATCCATATTAAAAATACATGTGAAACTTCAAAATCAAGCGGTGCTGGTTCGGGTCTTGAAGTGTGCGCTTGAGCAACGCACTTTTGGACTGCTCTCTCTTCAGCAGCACTTATAATGAATGGAATAATTCACAGACAACGACACTTCAACAATTTGAAACTTTACTCTGTCAAACTCGGTCACCGGGCCTGTGTTAGTGGTTAAAGCTTTTGCAAGTATGCGAAACTGCCATGAACAACATGTCAGAGTCTTTTTCAGTCTGAGGATAAAGATTCAAACCAAACAACCAACTGTATGTTTTTGGAGAAATAGGCGAATCGTTAATCTAGCTGAGAGACTGTCAAAGGGGAAATCTATCCGAAAGCAACTGATACTATACAAACAAACCCATGCATATAGGAAGACGACATTCTTTCTCCTCTGATGATTCGCCACTGCATCCACTTCCAAAACATTCTCTTGATCTTCTTTGGATTCCAGTTCCACAAGTGACTGGGCAATCAGACCATGACATCCATGTTATCCACTCTTTCAAAAAAACATTAGCAATTTAATCGATCGTATTTTTTGTAAAGAATATTAACTTTTCATGTTTTGCATATTTAACATCACAGGATGCTTTCGTACGAGGACATTGATCTTCACTGCAACGAATCTCTCTTTTGTTGCTTCCTTTGCATTTTGGCCCGTTTATGCATCTTCTGTTTTCTCGGATTATTCCTCCACCACATGTTACAGGACATTCATTTTCGCTTTCCCAAGCGCTCCACTCTAAAAAAGGTACAACAAGCTGCAATACAAAGTAACCATGACAATGTGTATGTAAGTATAGTAGCCTATAGACAGAGGTGGGCACCCGCTACTTTTAAAGTAGCGCGCTACCCGCTACCGCTACTTGGACCAAACTAGCGCACGCTACCGACCCGCTACCAATTTACAAAAGTAGCGCGCTACCCGATACCGCTACTCGGACCAAAGTAGCGCGCGCTACCGCTACTTTTGTCTAAAATGACACTAGGAAACACTCTTCAATGAATTTTATCATTCGTTTACACTATCATTTTAACGTCGTTATAGAAAACACATTCTAAGGGAAACTTAGTGTTACGCATCTTTCAAAAACACGAGCATTTCAAAATGAGAGTCACTATAAGTCCTGCCCGGTTTGGCTTAAGCACATCTTTTCCAACAGAGAAAAGTCTCTCCACCGCAGCACTGGAAGAAATGGGGGTGTTTTGTTTAATGAACAGATGTTTTAACTCGGTATTCGAAAAGCTCAAAGACTTGCTCCTGTCCAAAGGCGTCCACAATTGCTGTTTCCTTCTGCACCGACGTTTCACGCAATGGCGCCAACACACCAAAAAATTCATCCTCGGAGTCATGATTGGTGTTGGTGTCACTCTTCTCGGTATCAACCTGGCTTGATGTCTCCCGCAACAGTCGAATTACATCTGTTTTGTAGTCGAAGTACAACAGTCGAATTACATACGAAAGACCGAAACTTTGCAACCAAACCGATTATATAGCTGCTTGACCACGCCGGTTTTGCCAAAAAAACAAGTATTTTTTTATTTTAAATTAAAAGTAGCGGGTAGCGGGAGTGCGACTAAAAAAAAGTAGCGCCTTTCCGCTACTGCTACTTTGGAAAAAAATAGCGCCCCTACTGCATCCGCTACTCCAACTAAAAAGTAGCGCCGCTACCGCTACTTTTACCAAAAATAGCGCGCTACTGCCCACCTCTGCCTATAAACAGTAGGTCTATAATAATGCTTCAAACAAAATTTATTGCAAAAACAATTTTGATCAATCACCTCACAGTGATCACAAAAAAATAATTATTAAACATAGAAAACAATTCCCTCAGCTACGTTGCGAAAAGATAACATGCAGAAAAAAACACACTATTATTTAGAATGTTAGCATAGATAGTGGAACACTAAAAACAGTGGCATAAGTATAAGCAAGCAAGTAACATACAAAAATGAACCAAATTTAACCGTTCAATAGCCCAACTATGAAATGTGTTGGCTTACCTGGACAAAAGTTGCTGTTGCATTCTATTAATCGAAGTGCAAGTCCTGTACATCCAGGACCATTCATGCAATCACGTACTTCTAGAACGGATCCGCCTCCACAACTTACCGTGCAATCTCCATTACGTTCCCACTCACCCCACACTGAAAAGAAATATCCTCATGTTATTTTTGTTACATGTAAACAGGGTTGTTGAGAGGATATTTTGGGCCCGGTACGAATCAGGTCTTCGGATCCCAAATGAAGATACAGAAAAACGCACAAAAGACAAAGATTACGCAGTCATTTCGTTAAGTTCCGGTCTATAAGTTCCCGAGCCCCTTGGAAAGGTTCCAGACCCTTAAAGTTATATCAGGCCAGAGTCCAAAAGTACCCCCTGGACCCCCTGTCAGCGCATCTGTATGTAGACCTACATGTTCCAAGATTTTGCTGATTTATTTTGTTATTTTAATTTTAAATTTCATTCAAGCATTCAAACAAGCATCACCCGGGCAAGGTTGGTTGTTGCATTCGATCATTCGCGTAGAGTCACCATCGCAACCAATCTCCTTCAAACAATCCCTTCTTTGCCGTTTCCTTCCCCCACCACATGTGACGTCACATTGACCAACGTCTTCCCATTCGCTCCATTCTGAAAATGTTTTCCAATTTTTTTGCTTTTTGAAATGATTATAACAAACATGAAATTCAAGAAAGAAAAACTTGATTCTCATTGTTATTATTCTAAAACGCACATTAGGCTTATATTCAAAAACTTCAACAAAAAATTTGTAATTTAACCACATAGTTAAAACATGAATTATAAACCTTCAGCCTATATAATACAGAAGCTTTTATGAGAAACTAAGATGAAAAGCGATTGACCAATAATATCATACAAAAAGTGAGAATCAATGGCTTATGCCAAGTTTTCACAATTCAAACCTTACATAAGACCGATGTAGCGGATGTCGTATAATGCAAAATATGTGGGCTACAACGCTAAGAAGACGTAAAACTACGTGTCGTAAATGTTAAACAGCCGCTAGCAAGAATGCGCTCAACTTATGGGTGGCATTCCAAATTTCTAAAAAGCACGCAAATACTTGAAGAATTGCACAAACACTTGAATTCCTAGCTAGCGTTTCAAACTTCCAAAAACGACATAATGTCCTAAAGAAAAACTGCAAGGATGAAAGGCCTCCAGATTTCACAACAGTAATAAGACGTAAAAAATACATAAGAAAAACCGCAGGACGTTACAACCGATACTAGAAACTAAACTGAAAATTTTTTTGGTGATTTTTTGGTGTTTCAGTATTATCTTTGTCGAAATTTGTTTTTGATAAATCTTTTTGGTTGGTAAATATAACGAAAAGAAAATCAGCCGCCGGATGGCACTATGCGTCTTATGACGTAGTTGGTTGTTCACTCAGTTGGCAGCTTCATGCATTTACATTGGAAGCGTTGCACAAGCGCCATGTGTAGATATGGTGTTCATTGCATGCAGAGGTGTACGTATACGCCGCAAATTCTACGCCGTGTACTTGCGGCGTTGACTTTTTTTTTACGCTAATGCTTACGGCCACATTTTTTTGGATAGTTGTCGCTTGAGGCTACGCAGTAAAGTTTTTGTGATTTTTTAGCGTATAGCGTCAACGCATACTTTTTAATGTCTTAGCTGTTGTTTGCATTTTTTTTATCCAACTGCGAAATGTTTTTTTCGCTACAACACACCAATACCTTCCAGCGCAGCAGTTGAAAGAATGTTTTCAATGGGCAAAGACATATTGAAACCAAAACGCAGCAAAATGTCAGATGAACACTTTCAGATGCTTGTGTTTCTTCGTGGAAATTCAAAATAAAACTTGTTTGTTTCGAGTGGTTTATACCGTGTGAATGTTTGGCACCTAGCAAACAAAATGAGTTTACGCTAGTGTATGCGCTGACGCTGACGCTGCCAACTTTTTTTAGAAGTTAGGTTGACGCATACGACGTATGGTTTTTCGAACGTTTGCGTCTACGCTGACGGCGTCAATATTTTTGTATGCGCGTACATCACTGATTGCATGTAGCCGTCACTGTGATCATGGACCCTGTATAATAATATGTTCTTCTTCTTGCTTATGAGGCAGCAATTCAGGCAACATCTCCCAGTTGTTGCAACCAGTGCAATGTCTTCATATCAGGGTCTATGTCTCTATGAGATCCACATGTTCTGCAGGTCGAAATACTGGACAGTGATGTATGATGTGCTGTGCTGTCTGATAATGTTATCCACTGGTGAGCAGCATGAAAAGATTTCGTGGCACTTTTTGAACAATATATCTAATTTATTTTGAAAAACTAACAGTTTGGTAGTTTTTGTTGAACAGACAATCTCTTATTCATCTGTTTCATATAGGCCTTCACTGCTGCTGCAATCAGAGATAGCTCATACGTCTCATCGACTTCTAATAAAATATCACTAAAAAATGACCATCCAGGTTTAACGTGGTCCGAGACTTCCTCGCAGTGATGGGATCCTGTGTGGCTAGTTTTCTGGGTGTGCTGGTATACTTGGTGGCTGGCAACATAGAGCAGAGCAAAGTGGTAGCGAGGGAAGAGGGCCTGTCTGTGTGCCTGTACTGCAGGTAGACAATAAATTGGTGACTACTTGCTCAGTTTCTGAAACTTCCACAGGGGTGCAAAGTTTAGGCTGCAGGGAAGGTGGTTCAGGTTCTGGAACTCGCGTGGATATCAATTGTTGATCCACTGCCTGGTGAAGCTGCAAAAATACAAGAAAATAATTGGCTTGAACCAAATGGTTTATATGAAACAAATCTATGTGTTTAGAGTTGCCTACCTTGCCAATGCTTTACTGACCTGTTTAAAGCTTTGTTCATTTCCCGCTTTGTTATTCGATCCGAAAGCCCACTCTTACTTAGAGATGTGGACCCAGGTCGATCAAGTTTTGTGGGCACTGCAGTAACAGTGGCTTTCACATACCTTGAAAAACCAAACACAGAAGGGACAGCTTCAGGGATGGAAAATGTTTGGGTGTGGTGCCCTGTAGGTCTGCCCGTAGATCACACTGGTAATCGCTGGCCAGAAAATAGTCGATGCACACATGGAAGTGCTTGTTGACTGGTGGATTTTTGAGTTTCATTGAAGAGATCCATTTCTTAAGCTTGTCTTGATTATTCAGAGGTAAACGATGAACGTGTACTCCTTTCACGGTTCTTCCGTTACTACAACCGGGGCCATACAAAAACCATCTCAACGCGTAAAACTCAAGTTTAAAATTGTTCTCTGTATATGTAGTCCACTTGTTTATAGTTTATTTGTATACAAAATAGTGATTCTGAATTCTGCCTGAACAACCAACAACGTCATCAAACATTTTGACCAATCAGAATTCTTTAAATTAATATCCCTTTTTTTCGAGTTTGGAGCTAATGACAAACCCTCAAAAAAATTTATTGTTACAAATCGCTTTTTCTCATAAAGATCTATAAATACAAAAGCTATATATTTTCGTTGCAGTGCACTTTTAAGGTTATGTGTCAAGCATATGTATAGGCAGGGTTGCCATTGACATGGACCCAAAAATAAGGACAACCGAAAAATTAAATTAGCATTTAAAAAACGTTTTTGGACATACTTTGTATTTATATGAGCATATCACCTTCCATACTTTTTGATTTTGATTCAATCTGCTCCAGCAACTCCTTAATTTACGTCTTAAGTTTATAAACGTTTTTAGTTGCTACTAAAAGAAACACTTTTGTTGTATTTGGGCATTAAAAAAATCCAAGAATATTTGCAGAAAACTGTATCTTATAAGAAACTAAGACTAAAGACGTCACAAAGATCTTGAAGTTCTCAAATCTTTGAGTGGGCCATTTAATTCTCGAAAGAAGTTGACAGCTATGTAAATTCTAATCAAGCAGAAATATTATCAATACCGGTATTACAGACAAATTGTAGCCAATGGAGAGTAGCCTACATTACGCCCGTGACGCAACAATTTATCGAAAGACAATTTATCAAACGACAGTTAATCGAACGACAGTTTATCGAAAGACAGTTTATGTAACGACAATTCGTCGAAACGACAGTTAATCGAACCTACTGTTTATCGAAACGACAGTTCATCGACCGACTGTATATCGAAACGACAGTTTATCGAACAACGAATCTCCCGCAACAAATTTTATCTAAAATTTGCACATATGCGATGGAATACTCAAGGCGTTTTTAATGTACATTTCAATCACATTCATTTATTTTGAATACACGGGTACAAAATATTTACAGTTTACTAGTTGTATGAAATTGCTCGAAGATATCTGTTTATGTCAATATTCGTTGAGTGATAATCTTGGACAATGTCCTTCAGCCGTTGGTTGACAGCGTCATATCGCTTCTTCTTAGGAGGGCCAGCAATTCCAGCATTTAATTGCCGTTGGAACTAAGAATATATCCTGCGTTTCGCCCTGAATAATGTTTGAGGTACTTTCATCTGAGTTGACTGCTCGATCTCGCATTCTGCTTTTTGCTCTCGCAACTGCAACACGTGCAGGGTCTGGTGGATGGCTGTGCTCAGATGGTGCCTTCATGAGGCTGTCGTCCTCTGCTGTAGATGCGTGGTTTTTACATTTGAGGTAGTCCCCACATCTCCAGAAAGTGACACCATTTTTGTTTTTGTCACGAACGTACATGAAACCGTTCAAGGCCAACTTCCGTTTACCGTTCTCACTTGAAACCAATTCCATTTCCAGACCAGCTTTTTCCTTGACGCTTGCCGAGACTAAGTGGTTAATCCGATAATTACTCTTTAATTGTCTGTGATCTCGCATGCATCGACCTATTTCTTATGACTCAGTAACTATAACATCCATGCAAAAGTAATTAACAAAAGCTGCAATTTGTGCTTAAACATGTGATTCTATTCTGCAAATGAGGAATTAGACAAACAAAAGGTCTCTCGAGGATGAATTCTGAATGCATAGACTCCAATTAAATCAGCTGTTCTATTATTCTATTAACTGTCATTTGATAAACTGTCGTAGTACCTGTCACGCCAGAGATCCATCCGCATCCATTCCAAAATTCAGCGATACTTATAGGTTAAAAAAAGACACAGCAACCCCCAATTTCACACTTACACAACAACTTTGCAGGTCTGCCTTAAAAAAATTGCGATAAAACCCAATGTGACTTTAGAAGACTTCAGCGAAGCAATAAACACTTTTCTATTATATCAAAAAAGTGGTTTAAAAATGTACAAAATTTTCAACCCCCAATGTTCAAGGGGGTAAACGTTATTTTTCAGCGCTAAAAGTAAGATTTTTGGTGGTTTTGCATGTGTCTCCATATTTTGAAGAGTTTAGACCAAAAATTTTGGTCTAAGTCCCCTCCTTCCTTACTTCAAATGGTGGTAATTTAAACGGACTCAAAAGAAAAGCAATTGAACATATAATGACGATAAGGTGGTGATAGTGGCCAAGTATTACATACGTGCGATTCAAATGGTATCAAATCAACTGGAAACCTGGTTTATTCTATGAAACTTACCCAAACATTCTTTAACGTTGCATTCACTGAACTGAGTGGTTGGACCTTCGCATTGTCTTCCCCCAATGCAAGCTCGTATTTCCAATACATTCCCTCCTCCACATGTGACGCTGCATTCTCGTAGTTTTATCCAATCACTCCAAACTACAAATTTTAATCAGTTCAACTAATTGTGGGCTACATCGAAATAAGCTACTACTGTTTGCGAGCATGCAATGTCATTTATACTGAGCTATGCAACAAAAAATGAGAGCAAATCAAAACCCCCTGGTAGAAAAATTATATGAAAGTATTGGCATTTCCAAATCCGAAGCTGGGGTTTCCTGAATTTGAAGATGAGCTACAATTGGCCTGTGCAGGCCAGCAAAAACTATGTGAAATTTTGTTTTCAGCCAAGTTTGAAAATGTATATATCACGCCTTAAATAGTATTGTTTGCAATAACCTATGTTTACAATTCCCTGCAATACAAAGCTGTGTTCATGAAAAAACCGCTTGGGGCGTAGGTATATGCTGTCCATCAAATTGTTAGTGCTCTAACCACTCTAACTAACGTAACCTATTTTAACGACGAAGTAGTTGCAAAAAATAATTTTGTAAAGCAGCTTACATGGACAAGGCTGAGTGTTGCATCTTGCCATTCTGCCTGGATTTCCTTCGCATCCGGGACCGTTGATGCAGGATCGACGTTCTTCGACTTCTCCTCCTCCACAAGTCACTCCGCATTCTCCAACTTTCATCCACAGACTCCAATCTTAATCGAAATATATCGCTTAACAAGAATTGTGAATTTCCAAACATTACTCCGTACTCAACTCTAGTTACCTTGGAATGGACCGCCGTGTAGCAAAAAGGAAAATAAATTGATCTGTAAATTCAAAATCATCAAGTGACTCCAAGAGATAGGAGAAGATTCACACAACGACTAAAGCAAAGGTTGTGAAATGACAATGAAGAACAGATGGTTAAAATTTGAATGAAAACAAAGAAGAGATCGAGTGAATTAGAAGAACACTTAGATTCTATCTGTAAGCAATGCCATGGCTATTTGTTGAAGATGTTGATGACATTTCAATGGCGATTACCGTCTATTTTGAACTCGTTTTGTAAGGAACAAGCTCACTGTTATAGTGTTAATTGCATGTTTAAAAAACGCTTAAAAAGTTGCTTACATGGACATTCTTGGTTATTACAAGCGACTTCTCGGCTGCCAACGCCAGAGCAATCATTTCCATTCATACAAGTCCTTGTTTCACTAATAGTTCCACCATCGCAAGAAGCGCTGCAAGCTCCTACACTGATCCACGACGACCAAGCTACAAATAAATGAAGCAATGAGAAAAGTCTTGTTTCTTGCTGAAAGGAAACATCAACATCATAACAAGCAAGAAAGGTACGGATCAGGATACAGTTGTAATTCGCTCTCGCAATCTCGACAAAAAAAATTTAAAAACTAAGCATACAGCACATACCGCAGCCTGCAATCATATGTTGTAATATATATATTCATTGCATGTTGTAAAGGTGACTGCTTGATTTGAAAACTACATTTGTTGGTCCTTTTACAGCTTCCAGATGTTTATTCTCATATATATACCGTATTGGAAAATAAAAATTACTTGATCGTGGGTATCAGTCCATACTACACTGTCTATTGTGCCATCTATTCGGCACATTTCTGTATTCGATGAGGTAAATCAAGCTACTACTACTACTGTATTGCTGACCGCCACCAATGGTATGGTGTAATGATATGCTGCAGCTATAATACAACTTGAAGTTATTTGTACAGTGTATTAACTTTGTGCAAAATGAAAGACATTTGAGTGAAATGTAGGGATTTTAAATCATGGAGATGCAAAACTACATCCGCGTTTGACTTATCCGCCACACTAAAAGGAGTAAGTTATTTTTTAGATCGACAAAATATTATACTTTTTATTGGTTACATAAAAATAAGGAAGCTTGACTCTAATTAGGCCTATATAAATTTTTTGTTGAATTTGTTAAAAGAAATTGTCAAATTAGCAATTAACCCTTTTTACGTGGTTAGAAAAACGAAGCTGCGCGTCCCGTAATGTTCTGTCCCTAGGTATAGTTTCGGATAAGCCAAAAACGGATGTAGTTTTACATCCAGAGGACCCTAGGTGAAATGACATGGATCAGTTGACATGAAATGAATCTACAGTTCACCTACTTGAACAGGGCTGCACGTTGCATTCTACCACTCTGCTAGTTGGTCCCACACAACCACCCGGTGCAAGACAAGCTCTGATTTGCTGCTTCATACCAACTCCGCACGTGACATTGCAAGCGTCGAAGTCTAACCAGGGTGACCAATCTAATCATAAATATGGCAGTTTAAGGATAAAATAAATCAAATTAAACCTCGATACTACAGATATTACTTTTCATAGTAGCGTTACAGATTATACGTCAAAGATCGCTTTCATCGCAGGCAAGTAGACTTTTGTCAAAAACTTAACTCATTCAATAGTCAGAAATAAAAATAATAGGCTCGAAAAACTATTTTCATTGTAGGCCCATGTATATAGCAAAGACCTTTTGCATCGTCCACCAACGGTTTAGTTAGATTAGCAATTGACTTTGCAAGAAAACGTAGCATCAAGAAATCCTGGTTCAAGACGTGGGTAGTGTGCTTGAGCAACAGACTTGAAGAATAGCTCCTCATTCAGCGGAACCCAGTAGATGAAATAATTTATAAGCAAAAACACTTCAACGACAAGTGTAAACTATTTTCTATCAATTTCGATTATATGTCAGTGGTTTAAAACTTCTGCAAGTGTACAAAACTTCCAGGACTATAGTTCTAAAAACGTTTTAGGTGAGAACCTCAGTCGGGGGGTAAATTCGTCTATTCACAATCAGTCAACATATAAAGCTACGTCTTACCATCTGGACATGATAGAACGTTACAAGGGACCTCCACAGTGTTTGATCCGTGGCATTCTGCTGCTATCTTGCAAGTTCTTGTTGCTGTCATGAGACCAACCCCACAAATTTGTGAACACATTCCACTTTCTTTCCATACGCTCCAGTCTATTCAAAAGTTACCAAGCATTTACGAAAAAAAAATTATTCTCTTTCGAACTAACAAATAAAAGTGGGTTAACAATATCTGTCAAATAGTGACGATAACAATAGAGATTCTTTTTTTGTATCATCACAAATATAAAATCAAAAAGGTTCATCTTACCTTCAGTGAGGCAGGAAAGACCACAATGACCATTACAAACACAAGTTGACGAACCGACACAATCAGAATCGACTTCACAAACTGCCCCACAAAGCAGTTGGTTTCTTTCTTCTTCAGATATGACCGAAGGTTTGCAGTTCACTGAAGAAAACACGAATCTCGTAGTCGACTGTTTATATTTTAAGAGCTAATCATATTAAGTACAATATTAGAAAAAGAGCAAAATTTATACTTTTTATTAAGGTAGGCTATTAAATTTTCAAACTTAATTGTTTGCTAGAGTTCACTTAGTTGCAGGCTACAGAAACATATACGTTCGCATATAACGAACTTACGTAATCTAATTTAGCATCATTTTATTTTATGCTTAGTTAAATTAAAAATGAATCAAACGTTTTTGGAGGAGCATTGTGCCGCAGTCAGGAAAAAAATAATTCAACTACATTTGAAAAAGTAAATGAACGACATATCATCGGAATGACAGTTACTTAATGGATCGACAATTTGGTTGAACTGCAGTTAACCGATGCAATCGCAGGGGCTATTCTAGATTTGATAGCTTTTGAGGTTTAGGATATCAGGGTTTTGAGAGATTGTGTTTTTATAAGTATTGATAAATAAGAGAATTAGGACTTCAAAGAGATTGGGGAGTAACAATTTCAGAAGTTTGTGAAAATGGTTTTTAAAGATTAGAAGATTATTCAAAGAATGGAAAATCAGGATTGTTTGGGAAGCGGTGATTTTGGTGAACGAAATATAGGAAAATGGAGTTTTTAGGATTAATTGATTTGGGAGATTTGTGAGTATACTGAGGTGATTGGGATAATATAAGATTTAGGAAATTAGAAAGATTGGTAGATCTGAAAGATTGAGAACTTTGGATTTTAAGTAGATCGGGAATTAGAAATTGTGACTTTTGGGATTGTAGGATTTATGTATGACGATAAATGAATAAATATGTGATTAGCAGATTTATGGACAAATGGTTTGAATTATGGAGATGTGGGGATTTCTAAAATCAGGCCTCGAGCAAACGGAAATGGAAGAAGCCATACTCGAATTTCACCTTAGTTTGGGAACATCAGTGAAGCATATCCAAAAGTGGCTTGGAAGATCATGTTCTTTAAGATCAGTGTTTTTGAGGAGTTGAGAGAGTTAAAAAATTAGAAGTTTTAGGTATTAGTGTACTGGAGACCTTAATGGTAAATTTAGAGGTAAGATATTAGGCTACAATTTCCAACTCCTAACCTGTCAATCCCTAAATCCTTGCGATTCCTAATCCTTTAAATCCAAACTTACAAAATCCCAATCCTCTCCAAAATCCCAAAACAAAAACAATTATTAATAGTAATAAAAGGTTTCTGCAGACTCTTAACCTCAGTTCTGGCTTCTCGGTGTTTTGGGAATTGCTAATCATAAATAATTGTAGGATCCATGTAAAAAGGTTTCAACCAAACGTATAATCAATAAAAAATCAACCAGGTTTGGTAACTACAAAAATTTATTGGTAGAGCTTTCGTCGCCGTAAAGACGGCTTCATCAGTGCTCTTGATTACTAATAGTACCTGATAACAAAACTGATTCTATTTGAATACAGGCGCCTGTACGCCTTTTCGTCGCCTTTACGGCGGCGAAAGCTCTACCTATAAAGTTTTGTAGTTACCAAACCTGGTTGATTTTTTATTGATAACAACTTTTAAGCCTTAATTTCCCAAATAATTAATTTCTCAAATTTTTATTTACAAAAAATTCCAAAAAGAATTTTCCCATCCTAACTCCTTTTGTCAAATTTCTTAATTACTCAAGACTCCAATACCCAACCCCAAAAGTCTTAAATCTTGAAACTTCAAGTCCACTAATCCTTCAATCACCCAAGATTTAAATCTCCGATTCGTTCAAAACCTAAATCGCCAAATGCATCTATTTGTCTTCATATTCTCCTCAAATATAAAACTTTTTCCAAATCCTCGAATTCCTCTCTCGTTATGCGACTTTTCATTGGATGACCTTTTTTGATCTACTGCTTTTGACCAACATTCGGCTAAACAGCACGAATTTAACGTCAGATCCAAAAATAACAAGGTTCAGTTCGGTATGGAGCAGATCACATGAGATGTTACGGATAAACAAAAATATAAAAAACAAATGTAATTACAAAAAGGTAGGCTACTGCTATTTTGCATTTATGGAAGGTTGGCATTTGCACAATAATTTAAGCTAATTGCATTTATACTCCTTTCAAAAATTGCTCGCGATTTATTTGAAAGTTAAATTTCATTTTGTATGTTTAGTTGTTTTACAGCAACAAGATCCTGAGTTTTGCGATGCTAGAAAAGTAGCCACTATGTCCTGCTGTAGCCTGCTAAAAAAGTCAATCGTGTCTGATTCACGAAATCTCGGAATAAAAGCAGATTATCACTTCATAGATCTTGTGATGGTTCACCTTAGTTTGCACCTGTACAACGTATCATGTTATTTAACTACATGCCTGGTGAACAACTTCATTTAATTTTTAATTTTCAATAAAACCTCATCATATTTGTTTACAATAGCCCAATCGATTTTGCTGCAATAATAGCATCTTAAGCTTATTTAAATGAAGGCACACAGCACAATGGACGTCTTCAAGCATAAGTAACCAGCTACTCACAAGAACAGATTGTTCGTCCGGTCCATCTCTTTCTACCATGGCAGTAATGTGGAATCTCTTCTATTTTTGTGTACCCTTCGTTGCAAGTATATTCAGCGATGTCGTTATACAGATAAGGAGCAGTCACTACCGTTTCGCCTGCTCCGTCTGCGTCACGTCGTTTCACAATCACCCTACTTGCATGTGGAATATTAGGAGGAGCAACACAGTGATTACCTGGCAACACATTTAGATAGCATCTCATCTTGTGAAACGAAAAAATGCAATTTACCAATAAAATAAATCGGTAATTTCTGTTGAAGGAAAAAGCTATCTGTTTTTTCTGTTTGCGCGCCTCATTAATATATTTGCTTTCCTTTGTGATGTGACACAGTATATACTGTATATGATTGTTAGTATCATAGTACTAAGGTACTGTTTCTACATTGTTAGTATTATTCATTAATAAAGAATGCATCGTACATTTATAATTTAGATTAATGCTAGTCATGTTTTCATTCGTGAATTGTATTTATTCCATTGTTGCAGAAAATAAAACCAAGTTTTAATGCAAATTAAAATATGACACTTACTAAGGTCGACGCATGAGTACCCGCACTCGTAATCACAGACGCAAACTTTTCCGTTCTTACACGCATTTCTCATGGTCTCTGGATGGCAATGCGCCTTTCTACATGGTCTTCCTGTGGCTTGGGCTGCTGCTATGTCCCGTTGCTGGCATTCTTCTGAAACAATATTCAGTTATGTGTTATGACAGTGAAAATTTAATTTAGCCCTTCAATTACTGTAGTAAGAAAAAGGATATCGTTTGTTATTGGAGTCTACTAGACACCAACTACCTAATGTTTAAAATTTTGCCGGATTATACACACACAATTTCTATTTTTTAGTTTACGGTGGTTCAAATGGTTTTGTGCGGCCCGTAAACTCTACCTGCCGGCTGGGTTTTCTAGTGCAAAATCCACCCACAGGTGTTTAAATACACTTACGGTACCTTTTATATAAATGCATTGCATTAACCACAGCCCTAAATAAGTCGCACATCATCAAAGTGCACGTCAATAGGTAGCCTAACTGTTATGCGGTAACAATGTCATTTTAGGGTTTGTAAGACACAGACTTGCTTGATTTTTGCTTTTTGCTGATAGCACAGACTCTGGAATTCAGTTGTAAGTTAGCTGCTAACTTATATATTTAGTCAAGTGAAACAATAATTTATTAACAAAATGAGTGCCAGAAGAAAACAGAGAATTCAATTCTACTTGGAAGAAAAGGTATTTTTGCCAATGACAATGGTAAACCTGTATCTGGTGTGCTTGGAAGTAATATCCCTTCCGAGTAGTTTAATTTAAAAGACCTTGCTCTAGCGATGTGCTCCATGTGTGGTAGCACATCGGCTACTGCATTCACAAAAGCGTTAATTTCTCGATCGCAGAAGCGATTGAAATGCGACACACGGAACAGAATAGCTGATGTCTGCTTGTCCGTCGACCACCAGATTCAAAGTGGAGATTGACACAACAACCAAAGCTAAAAATCGTTTGTTTTGCCATCTTGTGGATGTGTTATTTATTGCATCTTCTTTACTAATAATTGCAAATCATCTTTTTAAGTCACAAGCTGAAAATCCCTTTTTTATACTACCCGCAAAGTTTTCTGTGGCGCTTTATTTTAACCCTTTGCTTTTCAACGTTTTTTTGGAAGTTAACTGCTCAAGGGGGGGGCGTTTTTGGATCAAATTCAATCAGCTGTTACGAGTTATCCGCTGATGCTATTTCAACAGAAGTTGCACTGGTGTGAAAACAAATCATTTGTCTATAAGTTTGAAAACTCATTATTTTAAAATTTTATATGTTAAACTTGATATTTCAATTTTTGCAAAGGTACCCAAAAACGACAATTTTGATTTAACTTGCCGCTATTTAATTACCGTGCTAATCCGATTTCATGCAAACTTCTAAATAACAAAGAGCTCGATCGAACGCACGAAGTGTGTGTGCGGTGTGCCGAATCATTGCATTGATTAGAATTTACGACTTGCGAGCAAATCTTATTGTAAGCTACTCACTGATTCTAAAATAGTTACAATCAGAGTAATATTGTTACACGAATTTGAAAAAACAAAACTGCGTTTGTTGTCTTACATTTTTATCCTAAACTAATGCATTCCGAAACTCATGGCTAGCTTCTAGTTTTATGGAACCAAATTTCTCATAAGTAACACCTTAGCCTGCTTGAATAGCTGTTTACATCTTCGTTTGTGTATTTTAGGTCTACAATTGAGTTTGTAGAATGAATATTTTTAGTAGAAAGAAGACAATTGAACAAGTTGTTGAAATAATCTGAAATTTCTAAGTTCAAATTAGGTGCTTTTGAAATTGTGGATTTGTGTCAAGTCGCAACACAAATATCATGCAGGCCACATCATAAGTCATTTCGCTTACGGGTGTTTATAAACATGACTCATAAATTACATCCACAAAAAATACAGCATTTACATCAACAAAGCTAAGTTCGAAGCTCACTTTTTATTGAAGATTGTGTCAATCAATTTGAAAATACATTTTTAGTCAGCCAGCGTCGAAATAATGCAACAGCGAATTGAGGAACATGCGTAAACAAAGGAAATGTGAAATAACCCACAGTCAGCAAATCTACATAAATTTAACGTTTACAAATGTTGAATCAATGTAAAAGAACTGGATTGCTGACTGGGTCCTTATTGTTTGAAGCACTAAAAATACGCGTAAAAGTGACAACGTCAGCAAGGCAGTGATTATGTTTCTGGCCAAAAAAAAACATTTTACTGAGATACAATAAACATAATCATTTTGTGCCAGATTGTGAGAAGACTTCCTAGATTCTTTCCAACCATTTGCATGATTGCAAATTATTTTCTATAACTTTACATTGCTAAAAAATGTCTTCTTTGTTGAAACAACGTGGCTACAATTCTATAAAAAATTCTTAGGCCTACTACATTGAAGTAATGAAATTTTTTTTGTGATTTTGCTGATGACGTTTTACAATATCCGAGAAGTAAAAAATAATAATGATGAATTATTTTACAAAACCGTGGTTTGCAAGTGCTTCACAAAAAATTGTTGGGGGAAAATTTACTATTAGACGTAAAACGTTTGTAAAAGAAAATTGTCGGTTTACGTATTTATAATGTTTATTGCGCTGTTATCGAATTATAAACTGCCTGTAGGCTATTGTCTACCTTTGTGGTTGCCGGCCAGCTTAGAGCAGCATGCAAACTAAGCGTTTATGGTATTTGCATCGTGTTATGATTCTCGAAAATTTCCCACAAGGTCTTTATTTTTATCGTGATATTTTGTGCCTCTTCTGTCCTAAACTTGAAGTTATTGTGCAGCACTATCCACATCGGTTTTTAGACTCAGTCTTCATTGAAAATCTTTTGTGTGGTGCATCATTTCAAGTAGTGTCTTCCCCTAAACTGTTACACAAATCGCCTTGAACCAGGTTGATTATTATGTATCATGTGTGGAATTATTACTGTAGATGTCTGACTAAATTCATGCCAAAGTCGAGCAAATTCTGCTTTCGGGATCCTTGCCGTTATTTACTGTATTTTTTGTTGATAAGTTTAGGCAGCATTTTTCCAAGATAAATGAAGACATCGGTATTGTTCGTCACTTAGATTTAGTTTTCTCAGCATTATTTATTCATTCTTTGATCCACTAGTTTGTCCCACTTTTGGTATAATCGGATCGTTTATAAATGGCGGGTCTTCACAATAGCCGGCCTCTTATACATTGGCGCAACGTATTCAGATGTTGAATCAATGATGAAGAAAGCTGATTTGTTGTTTGTCTTATGTGACGCCTAAATTTATGCCTCGTCTACAGTACAAAATATTTTGTAATGTACATTGTGTACATTGTACATTTTGTTTGTAGGCCTACATTACAAAATATTTTGTAATGTAGATGAGGCATTATCATCTTTATTTTGCGCTCTTTGGAACAAAACACAGTGCACTGTGAAACAAAAATACAGGACATAACAACAAGTAGGCGACATAAAGCAGTGAAGGGACGCCATCGAGTTAGCTGCTACGTGTAAAGGGAGCCTATCTCATAATTTTGAGTGTATCTCACAATTACTGTTTGCAAAAACGCTATTTCTCCGGCTTCTCCCAAAAGCATTTGCAGTGATACATTTCCTCAATTGCAAGTTTTGTCAATGAGAGCATTTCCATAGAACGTTTATTTCGAAACCAGGTTTTCGTGTCTTTATCCAAGAGAAGATTTCTTATTGTAACGTTTTTTATTCGTCAATGAATATTATCTGCTTGAAACAACTGTTTTGAATAGTTTGTGGCCTCCATAGCCTACTATTTTGATCGTGGATTGCTATTCTTCTTTGTAGAGCTGATAACGCAAAAAAGCTTGCTATTATTGTTTCTAATTAACAGCTTTGCGATCACTGGCTTTTCTTTGTAGCATAAGAAATAACGCGCTTTGTATTATTGAGGTCAAACCAAACAAAAGAAAGCAAGAGGATGCTTCTCTCTGCTCGCGCATATCGATACACGAAGCAATTATGAGCTTATGGCTTGTTATCGCAATGTAATCCATTTCACGCTTTGCTGGAAGTTAGCTAGAAATAGCAAAAATTCACCAAAATCTTGAATTTACAAGAAAACTACACAACTTTTAGCATCAAATTTAATATCATCAGATCCGCCTGGCAATTTTAGGAAAAGTCAAGAAAAACCAAGTGCATGGCGTTACTGTGCTTCAAATAATTAAAGGAAATATGAGGGGGGGGCCAAATCTGGCCTCCCTTTGAGGAGCAAAGTGTTAATGTGGCTCTTTATGCTCGCAATCTTGGACCACCCTATTGTAATTCTTAGCAGTGTGAAATAAATCAATTTTACTTTATTTATGTTTAGCCTGATCAGCTTGCTCAGCTTGAATCAATGGCGTAGCCAAGGGGGGGGGGGTTTTGGGGGTTACACCCCCCCCCTTGGCACGCGTGTGACGTCACGATATTGAGAATGATGCTTTCAGTCAAAAAAAAATTGCCTAATTTTAAACAAAATTGCATTAAAAGAGAGAGTTGTGCCAATACCAAACATTCAAACATCTCAGCCAGGAATTAGCAACAAGAAAACATAGAGACTTAGCTTTACTTCCGAAAAATGCCGAAGAAAACATGATCTTATCCTTTTGCTATGCCACCGGACAGCATCATTTTACAGGAATATTCATACCCACATTTTTGTTGAAAATGCTCTCAGAATGCACCAAATTCAAAGCAATTTTTCAAAATTTTCTGGGGGAGACCCCCAGACCCCCCGCCGCTGGGTTGTCAAAACCCCCCCTTCCAAAATTCCTGGCTACGCTACTGGCTTGAATTACAGGTTTATTGCCTGGAACTAAGTAGCCTAACTAGTAGGCCTACATCATTAAATATATATTATTTGTTGAGTAACTAGCCTAACAAGAAAAACAAGTAACAGAATCTGATGCATAGAAAGTCATTAGCACTGGCTTGAATTAACTGTCGATACTTACCTTGGCCAGCCACAAGCAGAAGACTGGATAGGAATGCTGTGCCCAGGAAGTCCAATTTCATTATTTTTTAACTTTTACTAAAATACATAAATATGAGTTACGGACTTCTCTCTATTACTGAAAGGTTGTAATTTCAATATTCACGCCTGAATTGGTTAGGCTACATTTCGTTTGGTGGTGTGATTTACATAATTTTTTATCCGAAAATATTTACCTAACCCACGCAAGCGGCTAAAGAGACGTCACGGTTAGATTTGTAACATAACTGCAAACTCGAACAACTCGGGTTTCTTTGGAGAGCGCTTTATTAGCTCCAACTTGCTCTCAAATAAAACTTAATTGAGTTTGCAACCCTCATATGTAGCCTATTGCTGGATGAAATGGTTCAAACTCAGTTAGATCAGACGAATCCAAATAAAAATTGAGCTACTGTTCATTTTCCTTTAAACACCTGATCAACATTAAGATATCAAATAAGTAGTGATCGTAGACTTAAGCGTAAAATTAAGATATAGTAAAATCCTGAATGGAAATTTATTTTACCTTGAGGCTATTCTGCTTATCACTGAACGTACCGGTCCTGAGTGTATCGATGCTAGATGATGTCAAAGCATTCAGTGAGTTTTCATTCAGCCCATTGCCACTTCAGAGTTTGTGCGGTTTTAAAAACATCTTTGATCTTTCTCGGATAATTTCACTCGAGATCTTGCAAATTTTTTTTACACGAAATGTGCGTCTCTCCATGTTTTTTGAGTTGCTGCCGTTTTCTTGTTTGTCGTTTTATGACTGGGCATGTTTTTCTATCATAAGTTAAAGCCTATATTTTTATATGATAATTTGTTTACCTCATTATTGTTATCATGACTGTAATAGATAGCCTATGTATATTATAACTTACATGAATGTCCACTTTATCACGAATCCTTATCATCTTGTTAACGATGCTTGATGGATTAAACCTATAACGGTTAAAAATTGCTATTGTTAGGCGAACATAGGTAAGAGTGGACAGTGGACACACTACTCAGGTCGTCAATAATAGCCTAAATGCAAACGCAGGTTATTGGCAATCAGCAGTCAATCTATAAACATGTATATTACACCACACTAGGCCTATATGTTTTGTATTGCGACATCAAGTGCCGTGCACAAAGAGGCATTGGGCCATGTCCCCTCTTTAAAAATGTTGATTTTTTTTAGCGTTGTTGTGATTGTGCAGTGCAAACATGTTATTATTCAAAAGTGGTCTTGAGGAGCAGGGCCGTATTAACCGCCCCTCGTACCCTGGGGGAGGGAGGGCACGGCTGTTAAAGGCCCACTCATTTCAGTTTGTTTAATGTTCTTTTGGCTATTTGAAATGAAAAAACGTTGTAAATATTGCTGCAGAAGCTCGATCACGAAAGGCCGTTTTTTACGCTTCCAAACCCCAGTTAGTGGGCCCACCTATATTCATATTCAGTTGGTGCAGCGTTTTTCGGCAATTTACAATAAACAATGTGACCACAATGCTACAAAAAAATCGACATTTTATAGCTTAGGTTGCATCCATCGGTTTTGTATTGTTGATCATGATGATGAACTGTTTTATTTTGGTCAACGACGCACGAGTACAAAATAATTGACACGGCGAAAAGAACACAATAAACATAGCCAGGTCAGAGACTTTAAAGAACCGGCCTGCCACGCCCCGTGGAGGCGGGGAGCGGCGTGATTATGGGGTGGCGATGCACCCGGAAGGGAAATCCACCAGCTTAGGTCGCGGGGGCCAGGCTGGGGAGTCTAGGTACCTGTGGAAGGAAAGTGTGGATCGAGATTTTTGTGCGACTCGTCCGCAAAAGTTAGAATGGCGGAACGGGCCAGGGAGACGGGATTTGCTTTCTGCAAACGCAAAAAGGTCAGCTCACGACGGGCCGGGCGACAGAAGTTTTATAAAGCCAGGCAGCGCCCACGTCTCCATCACGTGACCGTAACACAGGTACGTTTGACTCCTATACCCGGTCTGCCCGTAGGCAGAGCGGATAAACTTTGGGGTCTCCCACGAGGAAGAGAAGCTTAGCTACAAGGACGATTTGAATACTCGTGGGAGACGAAAATTATTTAAAATCTGGAGCAAAGGCTCAATTAATTGGTGTAAAAAAAAAGATGGTAAGTGGGAATATATTGTATGCTTTACCTACCGAAAAAGTGTTGACGTTGAACCAACGAGCACGGATGTGCACTGGCCAGACGTTGAGGCAGGTTCGCCCAGATGGGTCGGGGGGACTAGCGATCGAAGCGTAGATATGACTAGGCTACGTTACCAGGAAAAATATATAATAGTGGGATGAAACTTTGGAGGTTGCATCGAGTTGATCGGGAAATCATGATTATCGATGAGTTAAAAGCAACGCGAGGTTGATCCGAGCGGGAAAGAGCAGCATATCGGGAGAAGGTAGTGTGTGATAATCTAAAATATTGAAATATGAAAATACAGATCCAGTGTTGTTAATGATATTACGTCATTGATGATGATATGAGTCCATTCACGATATGCAATATATACTTAATTCATATATTGCTATTTTATTTTATTGATGATGATTGTATTCTTCATTGAGCTGCAGCATGCTGATGAAACGACAATTGTTTACAGGTAAATTGATAATGAAACAATGGATTTAACATACTATGACGTCACACAATTACTGGCGGGTTTTGAGGTTTGCTGTCTTGCGCGCTCGGATGCTTACTGCAGAGCTTCTGCTGTTGGGGAATTGAGCTTCTGATCGCTGGAATCGTCTTTTCTATGACGTAGCCCCTCCACGAGTGAGCCCGGCGTTCCAAGCTTTCCAGACACGGAGGGAACCTTCGATTGAGAGGGAGGCCACTTTTCTAGCCACCTCTGCTACCCCACGAGCAGGAACACCCAAGGCCGCCAAAGCCCGAGAGCTCAACGGAGCATAGCTCCCGAGGGAGCCTACGACGAACGGAAGTGACAGGACGTCCCTGCAAGGGCGCTTCCTGTCTTCCAATATGTTTACACATAACTCGCCGTACTTGTCGTGTTTCCTGTCGGCGGCTTTTCGAAGGGAATCCGCGCCGTAATCGAACGGGCAAGTGACGTCACATACAACCGTGACACCGTCAGGGCGTTGCAGGACAATGTCAGGGCGCAGATCAGCACCGCCCGCTTCCACGTGTTGTGGAACCGTACTATCTATGGTAAGCAAGGGTTGCCATTCGGCAGGTACATGCTTCACGATCTCCCACAATACCGAATTGTGTCGTTCCGTGACAACAGGCATCACGGTAGGGCAGTGATTCAATATATGAGGGAGAGTCTCTTCCGCTTTCCCACACGCGCGACATATGGCAGGTTTATATGGGTGGCCATGGCTTGGTTTTGATTTCAAGGGAAGTAGGTTTAGGCGGGCTTTATAAGCAAATGCACGGTTCGCGTGATCCAGGAGCTCCGGTCGCCGAGTCCAAGAATTCGAAAATCCGGACAGACAGTGGGCACTGACCGTCTTGCCTTGGTCAGGTTTGGATTCCCACTGTCTCCTCCACCACAAGTCATTGTGTTGGTGGAGGGTCGGAACCACTTTTTTTCTTAGGGGAGGGGTGATTTTGGAGCTCCCCGCGGTCAACTCGAGACCGCCATCCGGGCGTGCGGACCAACGTACATTTAGACGACGGGTAGCCGCCGGGACGCGGCCCCACAAGCTTTCGCCTGTTGGGCACGGTCGAGAACGGGCACCTTCAGGTGGGGGGTCCTTATTCAAGTAACTGGCTAGCTGGCACGGGGTAGGATCTGGAGTGCCGAACCTCAGACTGGCACAACGCCTAAGCTGCCCGAAAGCGATGGCAGAGACACGGTCGTCAGGAGACGTCAGCATCTTGAAGGCCTGGGCTATCAAAAGCGTGTCGCTTTCGCGACACAGATTCAACACACCAAAGCCCCCCAATGCAGGCTTACAGTAAAAGAAAGCGCTGCACGCCCACCTGGGAAGACGCCACGCCACCTTCAAACACTGCAATACCAGTCGATCGAGCTTCAGAAGCTCATACTGTCTGAAGCGCCGCACTCGCAGATGGTATGACGCGGACGGAAGAATGATAGAATTAAGTGCCAGAAGTTTCTGGCTTGGAGTAAGGAAAGATTTCATTAAAGAGGAAATGTGTTTCTCCAGGGTGGAGATGAAAGGTTGGGTAAGGGACGCATCCGAGGCGTAACCGGTTCGAGCGCCAAGATATTTGTACGTTTCGCCTTTGGGGATGACTCGGATTTCCTCCCCGGCTAGGGAGAAAGGTTCCGGGTCGACCCGCAGACGAGACGCCGACGCCTTCCTATAGGATAAGGTGCCACACTTGCGTGGGTTGAACCGTAGCCCGGACCAGGAAGAGAAGGGATCAGTAGTAGATAAGAGGGAGATCATCTGCTCGCGATCGGAAGAAACGAGACAGATGTCGTCCGCATATGCCATACAACGTACTTTGACGTCTTCTTTAGCAGGAAGGTTGTAGCCGCAATCCGTTTTGTCACGGACGCCCCTGAGGAGCACCTCGATGACCAAATTGAATAGCAGCCCAGACAACGGGCAGCCCTGACGGACTCCCCGCCCCACAGGGATACGGTCGGTTTCACCATTGCCACAGCGGACGGTGCAGGTGTTAGCGACGTATATGTCGGAGATGCACTCAATAAGGTCTGTGGGGGCGTCGAAATGACGCAGGACCTCGGCTATGCATTCGTGCCGGACACTGCCAAAGGCGTTTCGAATGTCCAGAAACGCAACCGACACAGGCCTTTTGCGTGACTGTGCATCCGAGAGGATGGTGTCGAGCATGAACACATGCTCGTAAACGCCCTCCGTGGGCATGAATCCCTTTTGCTCTCGGCTGATAACATTCCCCTCCACCGCCCATCGCTGCAGGCGTCGGGCCAATACGGCGGCGTAAATCTTATATATGTTTCGGCAGATGGAGATGGGCCGCCAGTTGCTGACGTCGTGCAGATCACCCTCAGGGTCTTTGCATATGAGTGTGATCCTGCTGGTTCTCCACTGGTCCGGTACACGACGGTTGATCCGGCAGGTCTCGAAAAGGCTGGCCAAGAGTCCCCCTCTTGGGTCCAGGGTCTTCCAGAAACCGTAGGACAATCCGTCAGAACCAGGGGCGGAACCGACATCAAGCGACTGGAGGACCGCCTCCACCTCCCGGGCCGTAATGGGACCTTCATCGTCATCGATGAGGGAGAGGTTTACATTGCCATACTCGTAACGGTGGGCGTTCATCCACTCAGGCATCTGCGAGCAACTCCCAGCTTTAGGAGCGGCCATGTCACGTCGAAATCTCTCCTCAATTTCTTGAGGGGGAATTTCGCAGTGAAGGTCGCAGTTTTTTCCTTCAACGATCCGACGGACCGTTCCCTTCGCATCCCGCGAGAAGGCGGCTCGCAACTCCACTCCCCTACGATATCGGGCTCCGTTCCCGCGCGAACCCCCGCCGTCCGACCGAGGAGAACCCCCGTTCGAACGACGGCGAGCCGCGCGAGCCCGGGCGCCACGATTGAAGCGTGGTTTGCGAGGACGTGTCCTCTTGGGCGGCGAAGTGCCAGCGGTCCACTCTTCCAATTCAATGCAGAACTGGTCGAAATTTATGCCACCCGCTAAAGTAAGGTTCACTAAACTGCAAAGAGCCCGCCTGGAGCTCTTCGTCTTACTTTCCCTGACCGGTTCAACAGGGTCTTGGATGGATCGTTGAGTGTTGGGTGTGATGGACATCCCTGGGGTAGTCTGTGGGAGTCCGGGGTCATGCATGGCTTGGTTGCATGCCATGGTGTCGCTTCGGGGTCGAGTCAAGGTTTGGGAAGAGATAGTGGAATGGAATTCATTGTGGGTGGTTTGGGTAGGTGGGGTAAAGGGTCGGGCTTCGGCAGACAGCGTCGAGGTACAGGATTGTATAGGGCAGATGGAAACAGGATTAAAAGATAAGGAGGAGTGAGATGGGTAGTGTTGGAGAGACTTGGAAGAAGAGGTCTGCATGGGCGGCTTGGAAGAGCTGATTGAGTCCCCAGCTTCAGCTCCGGTGGTAGCCGTCCGAGGCAGAGAAGATGGGCGCGAAGCCGGCTTGGATAAACCGAGCGAGTCCACTGCCACGGCTCCGGTGGAGGTCGGCTTGCGTAGAGGTGCATATAGAAAAGGATTCGCACTGACAGTAGGGCCGTAACCGTTCGTGGTTGGGCTATCAGGCGAGGAAGTGGAGGAAGAGGAAAGAGATTTGCTGTTCGACGAGTCGGACGAGTCGGAAGAGTCCCCACTTTCCGACCCAGGTCCGGCCGAAGACAGGCGAGGAAGAAACAGCACATCTAGATCAGGCAAGCTGTCAGCATCAGCTGGGCTGAGCGAAGTCTTGCCTGAGTGGGATAGAACAGTACGGAAAAGTTCTGGTATAAAGTCAGGTGGGGGGGGGCAAAGTGGAAGTGCTTTCCAGGTCTTGGCGCCAGAAGACTTGAGAGCGGATGACAGAGGAAGAGGAAGGAAGGGATGACCCCTCGACCGATGCGCCTGCAGTCGAGGGCCGGCGCCTTTCATGCCTAACAACAGAGGCGTAGGAAGGCCCAGGCTTGGTCATCATAGGGGGCCTTGTTTGGCTCTCCGACGGCGTCGGGTCATTGCTCGGCCAGGGAAGGCAGGTTGGCAATTGAAGGCCCTTGGGGCAGGATCGCCAGTGCTCTAAGGCCCCATCCAGCTTGTAAGCTCGAGGGAGAACACGGCAGCACCTGCTACAGGTGATCAGGAACTCGGCGCGCGAACCATGGAATGCTCGCATATGGTCCTGATACGCCTGCACATCTCGGTAAGGTCGAGATGCCCTCCTGCAAGTGGAGAAAGGACAGAGAAGGGGGAATAGATTGGGGAGGGTGAGGCGAATAGGGCAGACGGACTGCAGTCTATTCGACCTCAGATATAGTGGAGCTGACTCGTGGCATGCGACAGGTAAGCCACTGTGTGGTGTGGGATCACGGATCGGACACTCGTCGCCACGACGAAGCAACGAGTTCGTGAAAGCAATAGAGTCTACCGGTGAGGCTTCACCATCTGGGTTGAGTGGGACTGAGTGCCCACTCACAGGAACCTGCTTCCTCGTCGGCCAGCCTAAACTAGTGGACTCAGCAGACGGGGAGGTAAAATCAACACCGGCCAGGTTATCTTGAAAAGTCTTTGAACCTGTGCGACTTAAATGGCGTGACATATTCAGTAGAAAATGTATAAATATAATATATAAAAAGTTGGTTAAGTTTAAGATGTTTCGGAATTTACAGCGACAGCTCAAAGTTTAGAAATTGAAAGTAACGGATTACAAAAACAAAGAACTACTGGCGGATTACAAGAGGGTTGAATCAGAGGTTACTACTTAAAATTTGATAATTATTTTTTTTTTACATAGACTCAACGTTACTAAATGCAATTAGAATTAGGCTTTGAATATCAGTTAATTACGGTACTGCAAATAAGTTTGATGAGCTAGGAGGTTAAAAAATGCTTTGAGAACAATTGACTAAAAAGTCAATTGTGACGTCACTACTGAAAACTTAAACCAACAAATAGGGTGACCCTTTGATTTGAAGTACGATTAGTTAGGATCGATATAAATAATTGTTCAAAAGACTTTAAAGATAAAGAGAGGATTATTGTTCAAATTATACGGTATAGAATATTAACAAGATAAGGTTATGATTCAAGTGAACACTTCAAGGAGAAAGGAAGTTATGGAAGATGCGTGTTTCAGATGCAAGAAAAGGAAGATTTGGCAGACAACTGGCAACACTAGATTACCAATGCAGGAGTTTGAATGCCGAGATTTCGAAAATTAACTGAACAAGGGTGTTTAAATTGGGTAAAAAAAGGATTTTCGGATGGATTTATTATTGCAATAGAGGCACAAGTCTACGAATTAATTAATTTAAGTAGCAAGATACTAACTGATTAGAATTAAGGTTAAAAATGAAACAACAAAGTGAAATGGAAAAATAGGCTAGGAATTAATTTAAAACTCGATAAAGCTAAATTTAGGTTAAATAATGAACATATAGCAATTACTGTAGTATACAATTAACACGACATCAATAATTACAGTTTTATATGATTTCTTTCTTGTGAAATGTTTTTCCTTTTCTTCTTAAACCTTGTTCTTCGGGGGAAAAGATAGGGATACCAAGCCCGGGCTGGAATTGCAGATCCCAGGGTTTGATTGGGGTGGAAATAGTTAACTAGGATGGGGGTGGGGATAAAAAAAAAAGGGGGGGTTTTCAGAACAACTCACTTTTTCTTTAAATTCTTTCTTTTCTTGACTGAGATTTGGAACTAAGCATACGCACGACAGAACGGTGATCTGAATCTAACTTTAAGCTTTCTTTGTAGCCTTTTCTTTATTTATTTCAGCACTTTCGCAATAAATCACCTGGCTCACTTACTAATCTCTTCACTTTTTCTTTAAATTCTTTCTTTAGTCTCCTCAGTTTTGTATCCTAGGCAAGTGTCATTGCACATTACGAGCTCATCAGTTTTTAGACTTTATACAGTAGATCGATTAGTGTTTTCGTAACGGTCTTACAGCGATCATTTCATTTTGCTGAAAATTTTGCATTTATCAGCAAAACCAGTATATTCGTGCTATTTTGGAGTTTACAGAAGAAATAATACTACGCTCTCGCTTTCTTAGAAAATGTGTTTCAACGGTTGATAGCATAATGACTATTTTAAATCAGCAAAACCAGTATATTCGTGCTATTTTGGAGTTTACAGAAGAAATAATACTACGCTCTCGTTTTCTTAGAAAATGTGTTTCAACGGTTGATAGCATAAGACTTGTCCAAAATTAAATGCTCATGAAACGACGAAGATGTTCAATAATGGCATTTAGAAGCGTTGACAAGAATTTTCCAACTTTTGTATTCGAGATAATTTCTTTAATAAAAATTTTTTTTATGAAGGGGTTTGCATACGGAAGGAAACTCCACATCGCAAAATTTTTTGTAACTAGGCCTACTTTGTTGAAGTGGGCTGGTGTGCATTCAACCTATCGTTTTATTTTTTCAAGACAAACACTGCGTCATTCTTTTTCCTAGTTTCGTGAAATGTGGAACTACAAACTGGTACTATAAGAAACACACGATCGACTAGATTAGAAAAAGAAAGGGGGAAGGCCTTTGCTCAACAATGGGTTACCACAGGCCGAAAATGATGATGAAAATTTTTAGATTCATAGCCCTTTGGATTGTTATGTAGTCAAAGATGGAAGGAGTCCTAACAGATTGAGGAGTCAGTCTGATGTTTTTAAACCGAATTTACAACCTATGGTTTGAAAAGCATTTTAGACACATTTACTAAAAAGTAGAGACCGACTAGTGAATTTTGGAGGCGAGATGGTGCTCACACGGCCCTGTGGAATAGGCTAGGTCTTCTTTTTCGTTATAGACTATATGTTGAGAGAACGATACATTTTGTTGAAAGTACTATAAACAATTACATTCGATATTTAAACTTTTACAGATAGATTCGATTTATGCTTTAATCAGAAGACATTGCCTGTAAATCGAACTATTACTTAGGCTACAGTTTTACTTATCTGTTTAGGCCTACCATCTTGCTTTTCATATTCACATATCTAATAAATCAATCCAAAAGTAGGCTACAGTAACATACGCAGACCGTGAGAGTTTATATTTCATCAACAGATAGCCTCAGCTACCTTAAACTTTGGTTAGACTATAAAGTTGTATTAGGCTACTCTTGATAAAAAGTTGTCTAGCTAAATCGAACCCTCCTCTCCCCAAGTAGGCTAAGAAAATCCTGCAAACACCATTGAACATACCAGGGATGGAGGAACCATTTTAAAAGTAGGTGGGCCCAGTGGCGCAGTAGTCAAAGTCAATCCAACTTCTGGGAGGCAAAGCCCCCAGACCCCCATAACAAGGTTGTATTCCTAATATTTGAAATCGTTTACACCAGGAGTCGGCAACCTATACGGTCCACCAAGAAAAATCATCCGGCCCGCCGCTCCTTTACAAATTATAATAATGTGTGGCCAGGCCAGTGGTTTATTACAGTATAATCGAGTGGAGAAAAGGGATTAAAACAATTACTGCGCGGAAACAATCGGCCACCCCCACTAGTGGGGAACAAACCGACGATGGATTATGATAATGATGAATCGAGTGGAAGAATAAATACTTTTCCTTAATCATTTTAGTAGGCCCACGTCTTTGATTTGCAGCGTTTCTGTTTGTATAAACAAAGAACTCAACATAAAGCGCCATTATGATACAAAACATCGTAACTCGTAAGAATCGTAACTCGACGAAAAGAAGAGATATCGGAGAACGTGGCATCTAGCAAAAAGTTATTGTATATCTACAGTTCTTCGCAATGGCAATAGATGAGAGCGCAGACACGACAGATAAACCTACAGCTGAGCTGGCAGTATTTGTGCGTGCAGTAAACAAAGATTTTGATGTTTTTGTTCAGCTGATTCCCGTCAAGGATATTACTAGCCGATATTTTGAAGGCATTAGGCTACGTCAACGCCTTGAAATCATGCATCTGAATCTATCAAAACTGGTATTAATAGGCTACGGCCTGCCAAGACCATGTAAAGTTTGGCTTTGGCCCGCTGTTAGAAAGAGGTTGCCGGCCCCTGGTTTACAAATTGCGTTTTCATAATTGCCTTGGTCAAATTTACAAAATTGTTGAATTGCTCTATAGCGCTGTACAAAATGTGGCGATGTACACACTAATAAAAAGGCAACAATACCCACACAGTTATAATACCACCTGGGAGTGATAATATGCAGCATTATACACAGAGGTGGGCACCCGCCACTTTTGAAGTAGCGTGCTACCCGCTACCGCTACTTGGGACAAAATAGCGCGCGCTACCGCTACCAATTTACAAAAGTAGCGCGCTACCCGCTACCCCTACTCGGGCCAAAGTAGCGCGCACTACCGCTACTTTTGTCTACTCTAAAGTGACACTAGGAAGCACTCAAGTCCCCAGTGATTCAAAAATAACCTTGAAAACGAATGTTATCATTCGTTTACACTGTCATTTTAACGTCGTTATAGAAAACACATTCTAAGAGAAATTTAGTGTTATGCATCTTTCAAAAACACGAGCATTTCAAAATGAGAGTCCCTAAGTCCTGCCAGCTTTCGCTTAAGCACATCTTTTCCAACAGAGAAAGGTCTCTCCACCGCAGCACTGGAAGGAATGGGGATGTTGTATTTAATCAACAGACTTTTTAACTCGGTACTCGAAAAGCTCAAGAACTTGCTCTTGTCCGAAAAAAAAGGCGTCCATAATTGCTGCTTCCTTCTGCACCGACGTTTCACGGGATGGCACCAATACACCAAAAAATTCTTCCTCGGAGTCATGACTGGTGTTAGTGTCACTCTTCTCGGTATCAACCTGACTTGATGTCTCCGCAACAGTCGAATTACATCTGTCTTAATTTTTTTCGCAGTTCATGGAAACTTAGTGCAGGAATAGTAGCCACGACGTCTTGAAGGAGGGATGAAGACATGATGCCATAACGCATTTTATGTCGTTGAAGCACTTGTTGAATCGTTTCTTCACCCCTGCAAGGACTTTCAGTTTCAACTCCTCACAGGTCACAAGATCACTGATCTCGGTCAACTTCTTCGCGCAAATTGTGATGGTTGGAAGCAAGACTCCGTAATACGCCTTGGACTCGCCCTGGAGAATGTCTAAAGCCTGACAGATAGGCTTCATCACACGGAGATGTTCACCGAAGAAGTTGACGTCAGCTAGAAAAGACCGAAACTTTGCAACCAAACCGATTATATAGCTGCTTGACCACGCCAGTATTGCCAAAAAAACATGCATTTTTTTCAATTTAATTTAAAAAGTAGCGGGTAGCGGGAGTGCGACTGAAAAAAAAAATAGCGCCTCTCCCGGTACCGCTACTTTGGAGAAAAAATAGCGCCGTTACTCCAACTAAAAAGTAGCGCCGCTACCGCTACTTTTACCAAAAAAGTAGCGCGCTACTGCCCACCTCTGATTATACAGCACGTGCATATGTAATGATACACTGTTCTAACCATAGAGAGCATAGAGAATAATTATATTGATTGATAGATTGCTCCACCAGTCACACGCAACCACACCTACACGTGCTGCACATTAATAATGGACTCAACAGAAAAGTTTGAAGATTGGATTTCGTCATTGAGCTATCAAAGTAATGTGTATCAAATGAGTGAAGACCTTTTTTTGGAACTCCCTCTCTGAATCGCCGTTTTCGCTACCTTTTCAAACAAATTTGGTTTTCAAAAGTGGGTGGGCCAGGCCCACTCAGAAAATAAAGTAGGTGGGCCCAGGCCCACGTGGTTCCTCCGTCCCTGGAACATACCGTCAATACGTGTGGTTTATTGCGATGAGTAAGCTCACTACGTCATGCACGTAAAGCATTATATGCGACGTGTCGACTTCGAGTGTTGTAACACATTTTTATGTTTTCTATGCAAAATCGATTTAAATGAGTAGGCTAAGCTAGCATAGGCGTAGCCAGGGGGGGGGGGGGGGGCGAAAGGGGCCATGCTCCCCCCCCCAATTTTTAAAGTTTGGATTCCAAAGTTGAGCCCTTTGTTAAAAATATAATAAAATTTGTAGAAGTTTATAACGTTTTCCAAGACATCTGGCTATAAACACCCCCAAAGATTTGTTTTAGACACTCAGAAAGACACCAATAAATTTACAAATCGTAAATCGCGCAAAATTTACGCGATTTACGTTTCTTTTAACTAATTTCTGGGGCAATTTCAGAATGGCTTACTTTGTTGGGTTTTTGTGTAATTATTGAGTTTTTGTGTAGGTGAGGTTTTGGTGTTCTCTAATTTTAGACGCAGTTTTTGTCCGTTCGTGTGTAAGAGCTACCTTTAATAAGTTAATAGCTGTTTATCTGCTAATAAATTTCATACAAATAATACCCTGAAAGTGTTTCCAGAAAGCGCTATAATCGATTATTGAGTGTAAATTTGCAACATTTTTCCGGGGAAGCATGCCCCGGACCCCCCACCACTTTTATCGATTCCCTTGCTCAACTCACCAGAATACACCACTGCACAACAGGTGGCGATGTCTTAAACACTTTGTCGTTCTCATTATTTCATCAAATATTTGGCCGCCCCAAATTTTTTTTTCTGGCTACGCCACTGTAAGCTAGTTGCTGCAAACTAAAAAATTATCGTCAATGCAAGCTGAGTATGGTTGACTAATCTTACACAGTTTGACTTAGCCTACTGGTTATTATTAGCAAATAGGAATGTTTTTTAATTCGTTTCGATTAAAAAAAAATTCGAATGGCCCCCTCCACGAGAAAATCCTGTGTGCACCACTGGCAGCATCTCATAGAATACAAAACCTGTGTGTAACACCCCTAAGACCTTTACTAGTATTTGTTTGCATGCGACAGATTTTTACTTCTTCCTAGAGCTCTGCCATGTTTGCATGAATAAAAACTAGCTGAAATATGAGGAAAATGCGCCCAGAATATAATATTTGTTACGGTACATTCACCTGTAAGCAATTAGGATATATAGACCACTTTAAGCTCTTTGCTGTGTTCCATTTTAGTATTCATAAAACACTTCATTGCATAATAAGCTAGTCTAAATCAGAAACTGCTTTCTTTCACAACATTTTCTTTCTTTTTCCAAACTATGACTACGACTTGTAATAGACCTAGGTGGACCTAGGGTAAATATTTTTCTTGCTTTTATTAATTGCAAATCAGTACAATTGGATAGTTTGATATTTTGTAAAGATTTTGAAGAAACCTCTGTTTTAAACTTACATTTGCACAAACTTTCCATTCACAACGCAATTTTATTTCTTTTATTTAATGAAAAAGACATCAAAACTAAAAGTTCGTGACTGATATAGTTCAAAGATAAAGAAAGTCCTTTGGAGCATCATCAATCCATTTTTGTTTTTAAACTATTTAAAATAACAGGTGGTATGCTCTTTTTCCACACCTATTAAGATTTTGATACGGATGTTTATGGCGTAAATGAAGAGCATGGGCCACGATCTTCACTAGCTCCAGGGCAGACTCGACTTCCTCCTTCGCAATGTCTAGTTCTTGTTCGGTATTTTTTTGTTAGTCCAAATCCACAAGGACTCCATGCACCCCAGAAAGACCACGATCCTAATTGAGAAAAGACAAAATAAAACCATTTTTGCCTACAGTGGGTTGCTTCTTCAAATGTTAAGTATTTCAAGCTTTAATGGAATCAAGCTTTTTTATTTAAAAATGGGTTGTTACTTTGCACAACTCAATCAATACAACAACAATTAAAGTGACCAGAAATGAAAGTGTTTACTGATAAAATTAAATTGCAACGTTAGCAAATCAAACCAACAATTTTGTTCTAAAAAAAAAAATATTTTATTTCCAACAACCCTGCCAGACAACATTTCTATTTGGTCATGATCTGATGATACAGGACGTTACAGAAGTTGATGGTACAGAACCGTGAGAGTTTGATCGTTTGCTACCGACAAGTTCTCTTGCCAATGTTGTAGATCAATAGGCTACTGGTGGTGCAAAGGCAGTTAACTCTTACACGCAGCTGCTACAGATGTCGATAAAAGTTACATGTCAATATCAGCAGCCTCCAGCTGTGATCAGTCATTAAGATGTCCGCAACTAGCGTCAATTCGCCAACGCCGATAAAATATAATTCAGTGGTTACTTCTACTCAATCGAAAAGAATTTCGATGCTTTATAATTGATATCTAATAAAAATCACTAAGATCCAAAGAAAAACAACCCACTGTTCGATGGTTTGCGTACGCAACGATAAATCATCTCCAAGTACTTTGTGGTACCCTCGCACGGATCATCAAATTCAGCTCTAGTGGCTCGAAGAATACAGGAATTCCGATTCTTGCATTTAGCTTCGATGATGGATTGACTTTGTTTAGCCTTGCAATCCGTTGTCAAAATGGGATTGACAGGACATCTAAGAAACGTAAATGTCCCTTCAATAAACGTTACATCAATGCTGACGGTCTACTTAATAAATAAACTAACATGACTCAGCAACAGAACTACATTTAACTTTATAAAAATAAAAAACAATAAGCAAACGTTTTCGGCTAGTCATACAGCTCTTTTCAAGCAAATAAGAAAAATATTTTTAAAAGAAATATTAAAGAATAATAGACTATCACAGCAAAAAGATGGTGAAATCTAAATATTTGAGAAACTCGATAACTACTGTGAACTACTATCTTAACTACTTGACACTGTCTGCTTTGTAAAGCGCTAAGGAGCAACGCATTCTGCGATGGATACAGCGCTATATAAAAACTAACATTATTATTATTATTATTAACTAGCACACACAAAATGATCACTGAAAAATTACGCAGCACAACGCGTCAAGTATTTGAGAGGAAATATTTATTAATTGTTTAGAAAAGGACTAAAAAAACTAAACCAGATTAAGCAAGATAGACAGAAGCACAGCACGAGATAGTGACACAAACAAAGTAAAAGTAATAGAAGCACAAGACGTGACAACTCAATCAAAAATTGTTAAATAATATGAGGCTCTATTCTTCAAAAATACTCAGACCGGCACCGGTCCGTGGACTGGCGATTGGGAACCAAGATATAAAACATTACAAATGGTAACGATAAACCTACTCGGGTACCTTGCATGCTCTACATTCTTCGAATAAAATCTTTACTGCATTAATTAAGATGAACCACGCAAGTACATACGTAGTTGAATCCATTCGACCATAGAAAGCCGATGTGACGTTAATGACTTGGCCAAATGGACAGGTGAAAGTTTGTCGATCTCCTTCGCAGATGGCAGCTTTAACACCTTCGGGTAAAATGCTACAGGAGTATTTCATCTTCAAGTAGTTCGTTGTATGTTGGCACAGATCTCCGAATTCAGAGTTGTTGGCAAACACCGAACAAAAATTGAGTCCATCGCATTTCGCTTTGATGGTTGATAAAGTTCCATTTGTTTGGCAATTTGTTGTCATGAAGGAGCCAGGACATCTGCAGATTATAATCGTTTGTTATTTTCTCCATCAACATCCAAACTTGGTTACTAGCATACAAAGCACAAGAAGAAGAATTAAACTTATTCAGTTATTATTCAAATTACTGTCACAATTGTCATTAAAATATTTCGTAGAATTGGACAAGGGAAATAATAGGACATTCACATGATTTAAAAAATGAAAATGTTGAAACAAAATACCCTGCTAGTCACACAACCTTCTTGCAGCATCGCCGTTACCATAGAGATTTCTTTGTTTAACTATTCATACTGTTGAAACTTTAGAAACCAAAACAAGACCATTTACTTTACTGCAAACCTAGTTATAGCTTTTTTCCTCCATTTGTCTTGCAATATATTTTATTACAAAATTTGAATTTTATGCACAAATTGAGTTGAATATTTGAGGTTTACATGTTTCGATGAGCTTCGGCATTTTTCCAGCTGTCTGGCACTTAGCACAAGGATAAAAAGTTTTATTAAATTGCTTATGGTGTTTCATGTTAACAGATTTTTGGAATAGGTTTTATTTAATAGAAGCCTGTAAAGTCGTAAAACTGTTAAAATCACAAAGGCTTGTAAAGTTTGAGAAAAAACAACAGTTTACAAAAATGAACTTCATAGCTTCAAAACTACGCTGATTTTTCATTCCTATTATTGGCATCGAAGCACAAGCTTACGTGGTTGAATCCATTCGGCCGTAGAAAGCCGATGTCACAGTGATGGCTTGACCATGTGGACAGGCGATGTTTTGCTTATCAAACTCACAAATGGTAGCTTCCACCCCGTCAAAACGATTGTGACAAGCGTATTGCATTCCCACATACTTGCTGGTACCATTGCATGGATCGCCAAATACCGAGTTGTGAGAGTTAATTACACAGAAATTGTGCCCATCGCATACTTTTTTAATAATTGCTAAAGACCCATCAGCTTCACAGTTTGTTGTCAAGATAGGGCCCGCAGAACATCTGAAGAATAAAGCCATGTGTCAAGTTTAGTTCTCATAGTTGAGAATGAATCTTAAGCTTAAAAAGAGAGAGTGCTCTTATTGAAAATTTCTTGTGAAATATGTCAACTTTGCCAAGTACGCTTGGAAAAAATTTTCGTTATTCTTTAGACGCAAAGGCGCAATAATTTATGAATTACTTAGTTCAAACGATAGTTTATCAAACAATATTTTATGAAAGCGACAATTTATTTAACTTCATCAAAACGACACATATCAGTCTGTATTACCTTTACTGTGTAATTTATAGTACAGGCGCATAAAAACTATGACATTAGTGCAGCTTCAGCAACATGGCCGTTTTTCAAGATACAACTCTTAATCAAAACTTGCCACAATGAACGAGCCCTTTCAAATTGTGATGTGGTCCTGGTAACTACAGTCACATGGTGGTGTTAAAGTAAAACATGTGATGTTTAGGAAATAAAAAATAGTATTCAAACGTGAATATGTTTTATTCATTCATCACTTACGTCATTAAACTTTGTGCTTGCATCGTGCACAAGTTTTTTTACTAGAATGAATTAGCCTTTGAATATATATCAATACTTCGGCTGCACACAGGATACAATTAGATCAACATTAATCCAACCTTGCAAATACACCCTTAATGAAGTAACTTTTTGTGTTTTAGGGAAGGTGTTACGATAAATTTTTCTTTAATTATGCCATGTAGGACTGTCATAACTAGGGGGCGCTATGTTACGGATAATCGTTCCCTAAATCATACGTCACATAAAACCGTTAAAGTCTACTTAACCTGGCGTCTTACGTCATGGAATATTGCTAAAAAATAAGCAGAGATTTCATCATTCTTTTGTAACACCTGTAAACTATTGCATCATCTTGAATGATAAGGTATTGCATCATTCCTTTTTAACACCTGTGGAATTGCTTAACAATGCATATGGACTGTTCCGTCATAGAGGCGGGTTACGTGCATTTGAAATATCGCAATCAATTCTCTCATTTTGTAGATTGTCGCTGTGAAAGTTGGTCAGATATTAAACAGTTCTGCTTCGGGTAATAACTAGAGTAGACGAAATTTCCGTTATTTATCTGGAAATCTGCTTGTGGTGACAATTTTTCGTTGGTGCGTACGTGGTGTGCTCTCTTTTTAACAGCCCGTGTTGCTGTGTTTTCTTGAAATACAATTCGTGAAAGACTTTTTCAGAAGAGTGTTTTTTTTCGGTCATCGCATACAGACCAAGGATTTGGAAATTTTATCATACAACTTTCCCACGAAGATATATGGTTTACCGCTGTGACCAGGAGGTTTGACCCAATCGCTCCCCTCCTCTGATCTGCCACTGGCTACTCATTTGAAAATTGTTTGCTAATCTTACGTTTGTTTGTCTTTGCGTCCATAAAATGCTGTGACCACTTCGATCGCTTGGCCAAGAGGACACTTGATGGTCGATTTCGATCTTTCGCAAATCACGTCAGAATGCACTGAAGAATGAAAATGTAGTTACTGCAACAAGAAACATGGGCCTACAATAGGGTGATTTATCAACTTTTGAATTTTTAAGCGGGCGCCCTCTCAAGCTGTTCCAATTTGGTTAAAATGGAAAACCTCAAATTAAAAAAAAAGTCATCGACGTCTAAGGTGCGCTTGTAACATGTACCATGGGAGATTCAATTACAAAAATTTCGTGCATTAGAATAAACAACACCATTCATCCCACGTCGTTCAAACGTTGATTAACCATTACAAAACATGCTAGACGTTTTATGCCTACCGATTTTATCTCGGTATGTTCTATTGAACCATTACTGTTTCCTGTTACATACACCCTATTAGCCGTAAGCTTAGCCTACGCCATAACACTGTCATGTTACGTAGTATTCCCATTCATCTTATGTTATTATTTACCGCTTTTACATATCGTACTTCAAGCTACGCCATGTCTCACTGACATTGTTCATTCACTGATATCGCATCACCACCTGTTTTTCACTCCATTTTATTACAATTTTAGGTGCTCATCATTTCACCTTGCCTACGTTAACTAAGCTATTCGTTCTCAACGACTTCGCTCATTCACTGACATTGCATCCCCTTTATTGTATCACATTGTACATACTTACAGTCTACCGATTTTTCCTGCCTGTTCTCACACTTGAACAGCTTCTAGAACCTCATAAGCTGGCATCTGCCGCTATGATTAAATCATGTCGCCTAGTGGTTTCAACAATTTTATGCTATATTTTGTTATTGTGTTATGCTACCGTAATTATGTATCTTGCGGATGCTACTCTGTATCGAATTTTGCAGATGCGCCACCTCACCGCATGGTTGCTGCTAGATGAGATGCAAGAGACCTTGAGAGACTACAGCACTACGACGGATGACACGACAGAGTTCTCTATCGCCACCACACGGTGACTCTCATCAACTTACCTCCACGTGAGATGCCTCTATTCGATATGCCTGTACTTAATGACGTCAACTCGGCTAACCTCATTGCCGCCTACATGCACCGAAGCTGCATCGTTATCTTCCAACATGGTCAAACCCATGTCCTCCTGTCAACTGCGATACCGTGCACAGTAGTTGTATTGCTACGCACTCAAGCCTTCTTCACACAAGAAGCACTGCTGCTTGCGACACACCGACGTGCACCACAGTTGCACTGTCTATCCAGCATCTCAAGACGACTGCTTTACAGCTTGCGACTTTACAAGCTGGCCACTCCCATGTCACTGCTCATCATCCGTCAACAGACATAAACTGAACTGCTTATCAGCACTGTTTGTCATAGTCTCGAACTCAACATTGCCTGAACTCAATAGCATATCTTGTCCTCAAGGCTGTAGCGCACCCAGCATGGGGCTAAGGGGGCTCAAGCCCCCCCCAAACCCGCCACTAAAAATAAAGTATTTGTATGCTTTCATTTATAAATTTTGCTTACAGGTTAGGTATGAATAAGACACAACAATACAACAGGGCTGAGCATTATAACAATATATTTTACATAATTACTTGCAAATAGTTTTAACAGTTGAACGTTTTTTGTTTAACTTAAGCCCTCATCAGGAATCTGAAAATATTTATAAAAATGCAATAAATTTCAACTTCTTGAAGGTAAAATTACATTAGGAAAAGGCAACTACATAAATAACTACGAAAAAATTTGCTCCACAGGGAAGGTGATACATCAAGTAAATGTTGAAGAGAATGGACTCGCCTCCAGCAAATAATTGTTAGTTTAAATTTGAGTTATAGCGTTTGATTAACAGTGCTTCCTAAATTTTGGTGTCAAATTGGGATTTGTCTTTGCGTAAAATTTTAAATGAGTCGGCTGAGAATTTTCGATCAGAGCAAAAAGAACACTCCGTGATATCTTTAATGGCACCTTTCTTTAACTTCCTAAAGTTCAGATGCTCCTACAGGGCCGGATTTAGCTGATGGGGGACCCGGGGCACTTTTAGATCGGGGGGCCCCCGTGCAAAAAAAATTTTCAAGCCTACGGAGCGAAAAACCATCTCTACGTCTACAGTAGCATCAGTCCAGTACTGCACAGCATTTTGCAGAACTTTAAAGGCCAAAAGGAAAAAAATAACACAAAATCACTTTTTTTTTCCACATAAAGGGGCCCTTCAAAAGTCGGGGGGCCCGGGGCAACTGCCCCCTCTGCCCCTCCCCTAAATCCGGGCCTGTGCTCCTGTACTCTCGGTCAAATGTCTAGTGGACATACGTACCGATGTACCGTACGTCAATGCCGAATCACACGGACATGTAAAACTGTATACGACGTTTGAGCAGAGAGACGAAGGCGTCTGGGACTTTAATTGAAAATACGAACTACATTTGAATGTTTGTAAGTAGAAAAAACGTCCACATCAAATTTATTGTTTACAAAATTAGTGTTTTGTTTCAAACTGTTTTCGTGCTAGTTGTTGTTTTCGCACTTATTTGTGTTGGCAAACGGAAAGCTAATTCTATTTTATCATACATGACGAAAAAGTAGAGATCTACAGAAGACTGCAAGAGTGAAGGGTTCCAACACCCCCTCTCCCCCCTTTGGCACTCGTGTTACGTCACGATATTGAGAATGATGCTTTCAATCTCTTTATATCTCTAAAACAAAGTCTGCCTAATTTTAAGCGAAACTGCATTAAACGAGCAAGTTTTTCCGATATCAAACATGCAAATATCTCAGCCAGGAATTAGCAACAAGAAAACATGGAGACTTAGCTTTATTTCGCTAAAAAGGCCGAAGAAAACATGATCTTATCCTTTTGCTATGCCACCAGACAACACCATTTTACAGGAATATTCATACCCACATTTTGTTGAAAATGCTATCAGAATGCACCAAATTCAAAGTAATTTTTCAAAATTTTCTGCAGGAGGCCCCCCAGACGCTGGGTGTCGTCTTAGGCAAACACACCGTCGGCCTTCGCCCACCGGCCGTCAATCCCCCCCTTTTTTTTTTAAATTCCTGGCTACGCCACTGGCTGTGAGTGCCTTTTATTGTCACTGTCACTATTGTGGCAAATTACTCGGCCGACATTTCTGAATTAGCCCCCCCCTAACTTTTTTTGTGGGTGCGCTACTGCCTCAAGGACATTACTCTCATGAAAGCCATCTTCGTCTAGCACAACCTTCGCGCACGCGTAGCTCACCGCTATTCTATTATTATTATGGTTGCTTCTATGAGTGTCAAGCCTATCTCCCGGACGCGGGGTATTAACAATCAAGGACACTCTCCTGCCTATATAGCCTACGATATTTGTGTATTTTATTTTAAAACTATTTGTAATGCTTACTCAAGAATGATGCAGCAACGTTGCAACTGCCGTAACATAGTTCCTCCTGAGCACGAGGTGAAACTGCATTCCTCATGGACGAGAGGTAAAACTGTACCCAACCCATTAGTTAAGCCACTGCTGTCTTGCCTACACAAGCCAAAGGGCTTCCAGGGAACATAAGACATCGCCTTATCTCTTATGATAAACGACTGTTACCCCTGTAACCGCAATTACTGTAGCCTATTACAGTCCTGCAATTATTGTATATCGTAGCCTACTAAGCCAAAATGGCTCCCAGGGAACTTAAGACATCGCCTTGTATCTCTTATGATAAACGACTGTTACCCCTGTAACCGCAATTACTGTAGCCTATTACAGTCCTGCAATTATTGTATATCGTAGCCTACTAAGCCAAAATGGCTCCCAGGGAACTTAAGACATCGCCTTATCTCTTATGCTAAACGACTGTTACCCTACAATCACGTTATCGACTACTTATTAACTTATGTGTGCGTTTAATCTCCTCATCCCACGAAAGGAGGGGGGTCATGTGTCTTCCCCTAGCAATTGTTAGCCTATAATTGTCAAATTTCTTTGTAAAGTACATATCTTATAACCACACCCTATATAGTATTGCAGCATGTATAACCAAGTTATTGTAGTATTATTCATCTGATATTTTGCCGTAAGGAGGGAAGTGTGTAACATGTACCATGTTTTTAACTAACAAATTTATATTACAATTAACCGAAATTTATCAGTATTGCAAAATGCATTTCAACGCTGCAAATTCAAAACCTAAAGTTCTCACAGAACATAGGTCACGCTTCCTGTTTAACCAATGTCACACGGAATTTAACTCAACACATCTGTATTTTTAATGCGACATAACTATGTAACCGGTATAGCTTTTCCCTTGATTCTTACGATAGCTATTATTGATGAAAAGGCTCTACCGGTATATTATGAAGTAAGCGAGGAATTGAAAAAGACAGGCATTCAAAAATAGACTTGCAAGCGAACGGACTGAACTTTAGAACAAGAAAGTTAAATTCACAACTGGGGAATGTCGCTCTTCTGACACCGGTCGCAATAAATTATATTGATTAGAGATATTTTTCAATTTCCCGAATTTGTAACTTTGATTTAATAAAAATGTTTAATACTATTTAATACGTTTGCTTTTTATGTAGAAAGTCATACCCCTAGACTAGACAGCCAGAAGCCTAAATTATCCTTTTTTAAATAGAGACTTAGAGTCTCTCAATATTCTTTTAAATTATCCTTTAAATTTTACTTTTTATAAACAAAAATTACAGCTATCAGATAGCCCAAAACCCTACGCTGGGGACATAAGTTAGGCAAAAACCCTACATGCTCAAAGAGCTTAAACTTTCTACGCATAACGGCTTAAGTCGGTAATAGCATTGAGGCATGGGTGCACATGTGTTACTGCACTTTCATTCTACTGGGGGCTCGCATATATCAAATGAGAAGTTAATAACGATAGATACTATAGGGGGATCCTTATTTCAAATCTTTCAAACTATAAAAAATTTTGGCATTTCTTTTCCACGCCGTGATCACGAGATAGACACGCCGAACACATGTGCAGCCAAATCGTACTGAGTGATGTCACAATGCTATGTCTGCACTCTACGCCGTGTTTTGCCTGCTGAGTAGGCTACTGAATATTGTAGCAGCCTGATTAATAATAATATAATAGTCTTGTTTCTCTGGTACTGTAAGCGTAAATGGCAGAATCTACAAGAAAACAGTCTTTCTCCCCCCTGCGGGAGTTATTTAACATGAATTAACGTAACAGCGTGCGTATCGCTTGCTCGCTTTATCGCTACTTTTGGTATTATTACATCACAACAAATCAAACAATGCAATCGTGATAAACTACCCTAGTAGATTTTTCGCTTCTCGTTTTACATGTTTTGGTACAATCATTTCGTAATAAATGTTCACAGCAATTGCCGAGGCAATTTCAACTTTTGCCGTTTGGCCTCGGCAGCGTTTTTGCCGAAGTAAAAAAATGCTAATTTCGAAGACTGAGTCTGAGATATAGTTAGTTGGGCCAGTGAAGGATGAGTTTACTGGCTCAAAATTGCCATCTGTGCATGATGCTCTCGCCGTGTACTTTTACCGGCTAAAGATTATGAAGGAAACAAAAAGGGAGGCAGCCAAGCATACTATCCAGAAACTTTTCGCATACTGGAGCCGAGCAAAGATTCCAGTACGGGATGAAAGAAGAGCAATTAAGAAGTTGGATGGTCTTATCACAGCATGGAAAAACCTAAAAAAGAATAAGAATAGAAAGACCAACACGCAGAAAATGAATGAAGAAATCTTCACTGCAGAATATCCAAATTTGTTTGATGTTTCTCATGGCAATGCTCTCGAAATGATTGACATTCAAGAGGACATAGAATTTTTGGTTGCTCAACGGGAACCTGGCAGGAGAGGGTATATGGCAGGATTGGACAAGAAGCTGAAGAAAAGAGAGAATGAAAAGGCAACAAGAGTGAAACAAATGAAGAAACGAAAAATTGCTAGTGACGAAGCCAGGAAGGAACTGTTTGATAAAGTTGTTCTAGAGAGCAGCTCTTCTTCAAGTGAAGAGGATTCACAAGGAGACGAAGATTTCATACGACCTTCATCATCTGACTTCAGACCTTCACCTCTTCAAAAACGTGGCAAAAAGAAAATTTTTAAACCAGATGTCCTTGCTTCTCTTGACAGAGGTAGGATCAGCGATAGGCATGCAGTTCACACTGGAGCATCTGTGCTATCTGCAACAGGTTTGAATCTTTCAGAATTTGCTTTAACCGCTTTTCTCTTCGACGATATCGCAGAAAGTATCGTGAAGATAGGTCAAGGGACCTGAAAGCAGGGTTTCAGAGTTATGGAAAACCACGAACGATTCACTGGTATGGAAAGCTGATGCTTGATTTGACAGGAGATGAAAAAGTTGATAGACTGCCCATTATAGTTTCTTCTGATGGCGTTGATCAGCTTCTAGCAGTACCTAAACTTCCATTTGGAACAGGACAGGCCATATGTGATGCCATAATCCAGACTGTTGATGAGTGGAATATCAAGGAAGACATTAAGGCCTTCAGCTTTGACACCGAAGCAGCCAACACTGGGCGACTTAAAAAAGCTTGTGCACTTCTTGAAGCAAAGCTTGAACATGATACTCTGTATCTGGCATGCCGCCACCATATTCATGAGATTATACTTGAGGAGGTGTTTTCGTCTTGCTTTGGCCCTTCATCTGCCCCAGAAATACAGCTATTCAAGAGGTTTAAGCAGTTCTGGCCTAAGGTTAAGCATCATGACTACACTCCTGGAATTCAGGATGAAGTTGTACTGGCTGAATTGGATACTGAAACTCAACAGAGGGTGCTGTCCTATGCCAAGGAGCAGCTAGACAGCAAACATCCCAGAGATGATTACAGAGAACTTCTCGAAATCACGATTATCTTCTTAGGGGGATTTCCACCTGAAGGGATAAGATTCATGAAGCCTGGAGCCATGCACCGAGCAAGATTTATGTCTCCTCTCATTTACACCATGAAGATATTCATCTTCCGAAACAGTGGATTTTGCCTGACTAAGCGTGAGCTAAAGGGTCTCAAAGACCTATGTATCTTTCCAGTGAAGTTTTATATTAAAAGCTGGTTTTCTTCTCCTCTTGGAATTTCAGCTCCAAAGAATGACCTCCAACTAGCTAAAGAATTGTTGGCATCTGGTGACCAAGTATCACTCGCTGCCCTAAAGAAACTGAAACGACACTTTTGGTACCTGTCTGAAGAAACTATTGGGTTTTCATTCTTTGATGCCTTCATTTCCTTAGAAGACAAGAGAAAGATGGTTCAGGCATTGGTTGAACAAGGAGCAGAACATCCAGCCAAGCAAGTCAGTTTGTCAGACCAAGACATACGAACGAAGGAGATCCCTGACTTCGTCACAAAAAACACAAAGAATTTCTTTGAGACTTTGAGTATTTCAACTTCATTTCTAGAAGAAGATCCTAATTTATGGTCCAGTTTGCCAGCATTCATTGAGGCCCAGAAAACTGTTGGAACACTTCGTGTTACGAACGACACATCAGAGAGGGGTGTAGCCCTCATTCAGGAATATCATGGGTTGCGGACAAAATCAGAGGAACAAACACAATTTATCCTCCAAGTAGTGGCTGAGCACCGAAAGAAACTGCCCCACATAACTGAAGCTGCTCTTGTTAAGAATCAGAAAGACATACTATTGTAGAAGAGTAAAGAGACATTCGTCCTTTTGTTTTTTTGTGGAACATTTGATAACCGCTAACATTTTGTGTTATCATATTAATTGGATTCAGCCACGTGAAATTTCGTTTGCATTGAGCATACGTTACCTTAATTTTCGTTTAGAATACAAAATATTTTACAGTAAGTGTTTTTACATCAAGTGGAATCAATGTAAGGGGCGCCCATACAATTTCCTCCAACTCAAATTTTTGACTACATATAAGGACCACCCTAGCCTACAAGTATCAAGCTAGAAATTAATCTGAAATATATATTACGGTGTTTTATTTGGTTCGATCAGTTTTTCTGTAAAAGTGCATTTTCTACGGTTTTCGTAACAATTTTGAGATTGGTAAACCCAAAAGTGATTACTTAGGTCCAAAGGTGGGAAAAGTTACTTTCAAAAGTAACTGAGTTACAGTTACAGTTACTTGGCCAAAATAGTAACTGAGTTACCGTTACAGTTACTGATTTTAAAAAGTAACTAGTTACAGTTACTAGTTACTGTTACTAGTTACTTTCAGTTACTCACAAATCTGAACATAAAATTCTGCACCTGGCCAGCTCTGCATGCGAGTCCAGTTTAATCGCAATGTTAGAGCCATCCATGCTAACATAACAGCACAAGTACAAAACCAACAATGTTTCATCCAAAAAACTTACTCAGTAGCCGATATGTTTATTTCCTTTGATAAATACGAGCTTTTCAAAGTGCTCGTCACTTAGGCCTGCCCTTTTGGGCTTTAAAATGTCCTTGCCCAATCGTCGTTGTCGTGTGAGCCTCTGGGGCCGAGGGTCTATCCCAGTGGTTCCCAACCTTTTGGTTGTCACGGACCCCTTTAGACAAATTATTAATTCTGCGGACCCCTACCTAAATTTTGCCTCAACTATACTGTACTGTGTCACATTGTATTGCCGCTATGACTCCTGCGGCAAATATCAGGTTAAACAGTTGCTCAAATAAGAAAATGAATGAATTGTTCAAGAAATGTCAGCAGTATTTGAATATTAAGGTGACCCAAAGTGCCATGCCGAAACTTTTTCAACGTAAGCCAATTTAATGAGAGGGCTGTTGTTGCCTTTCCTAAACTAAACGACTGAACTGTGGTTGAGTTTTTGACAATGCAACACGCATGTCATCTTCAACGTCCAGGCGATTTCGATATTTAGATTTTATTGTAACAAGAGCTGAGAATCCTGCCTCGCAAAGGTTAAGTGGTTATGAAGGGTAACAAAATAATAATCGCTTGCTTTGCCAAGAATGGGTAGGTTTGCAGTTGTGAGCACCAAAATTCTTCCACAGTTTTTGAATGAAATTCAATGCGTAATAACTCTTTTGATCTCAAATCCATTAGGTCATCTTTACTGAGATCGTCATCGCTAATGTTGTTCAAGTCAAAAAGAAAAGGATTTCGAATCCATGTTTCAACTTCGTTCGGCAGGTGTTCTAAATTAAAATAACGTCGAAATGACATTTGCAGGGTTTTCAAGTGTGCGCAAAATTTTTCTCTCATAGAGATCAAAAGAGTACATTCTCTTTGAGTTTCATCCATCAAGATAAGATCTTCTAACATTGGAAAGTTAGAGTAATTACCTGCTTCCAATCTGCGTTTTCAAACCGGCAACTTGGCTAAAAACGCCTTCAGCTTTTCAGCTGCATCAATTATTGTCACACCTGGTCCTTGATAGTGCCATGCAATGCCATGATTAACATTTTTAATATGACCCAAAATATCGGCTAAGTAGGCCATGCCGTATAGAAAACTTTTACTCTCAAATGATTTTGAGAGTGGACTTCTTTTTGCTTTGAAAAGAGTTGATACTTCATTTTTTAGCTGCTGCAGTCGTTTTAAAACTTCTCCTCTAGATAACAAACGTACCTCAAAATGATACAAAAGTACTTCGTAATCTGACCCTACTTCTTGACAGAGCGCTTTAAAGTACGGTGTACTTGACACATTTGCATTTAAACAGAAAAATGAAAGTAAAAAGATCGCTTTTCTCTTTTTTCTCCAAAATTCATCAAGGTAATCACGGACCCCCAAATGCTTTTTCACGGACCCCCAAAGGATCCGCGAACCCCAGGTTGGGAACCAATGGTCTATCCTTTTACTACCCCAGATTCACAATGTTCCCGGATTACACTGGAAGGCTACTAGAGAGCAGCCAGTCTTTGGTTTTATCATCCATGACACGCAGATCTTCCTCTCAGTTAGGTGGCTTGAAGATGGTACAGTCATTAATGGTGTGGTGTGTGGTCTGTTCCTCAGCACCACATTCACAAGAGGAGGAAGAGGCCATTCCCCATTGGTGCATGGTTGAGCGGAAAAGCCCGACGCCGGTACTGAGACGGTTGAGGCGCACCCATGCCTGTCTTGGTAGTGTTAGGCCGATGGGGCGTGTGTTGGCGTCTGGGATGAACAAGCAAAATCTGTTGATGAACAAGTGCTGCAATGAAAACAATATTTTCACTGCAGCGCTTGACGGAATGGGAGTGTTATGTTTTAAAAACAGTTTTTCATCGGTCCGCTTGTGAATCTGGATCCGCTTAACTTGGGCTCAGGATCCTCTTCCAAATACTCCTGTATCAGAATCAACGCGCATTGTTTTCTTTTCTTGGTTTTGGCGTAAAGTGGTGCAAAAAAGACCTCTGTGGCTCTACCACCATCCACTTCAGTGTCGCTGCTACTCCCCTCTTCAGCAGAGCAGTTTGCTTCTTCAATTGCTTGAAGCATGTTCTGTTTTATTTTGATCTTCAATTCAGCAGTGTCACATCGTCAGCCATTAAACATAGGTAAGTCTAAATTTTGAGTGGAATGCAGTCGCAAGCTGAAAGTCGCTGACCTCGAACCAATGGCCAAATCTGGTTTGTATTGCTTACAAAAGAACGTCCACCAACGGCAAGCAAACAGCAATGCTGTTGCTGGTTTTGATGTCAGACAATCATTTTAGAGGCATTACAAGTGTTGCACTAAATGCAATAATTTTCAACTTCTTGAAGTTAACGAGCTAACTAACTGACTATAAGCGTCAAGAAATTGCTTTTAATCGCTGCGTGTTTCTTGATGCTTATAGTCTGTTAGTTAGTTACTATCAAGAAGTTGAAATTTATTGCATTTTTATAAATATTTTCAGATTCCTGATGAGGGCTTGAGTTAAACCGAAAACGTTTGACTGTTAAACTCAGGGACCTCGTTAAACTATTTGTAAATATGTAAAATATATTGTTATAATGCTCAACCCTGTTATATTGTTGTGTCTTGCCTGTCTTTGGTACATATTGATTAATCGCCAAAAACAATTGATTTAGCCAAATCAGTTATTAAAAATCGCCAAAAAAAAGCCAAACCATAAATATGAAGCCAAACGTCTTAAAAAATTGCCAGATTTCTAGATTTTGGCGATAAATTCGCCAATATGGGAACCCTGCTCCACAAGACTACAAAACAAAAGTAGCACCGCGCATGCGCAGTGCTGCGCTGATACGCCTGCGAGAAAAATGCATTATTGCACAAAGCGCAGCAAACACGGCACAAAGCAAGACACAAACACGTGCAGAGAAATAAACGGCAATTAGAAACTGAAATTTCAATAACTACAGTAGTTACCGCGTTTCGTTACTTTTGGAAAATAGTAACGAAGTTACAGTTACTCAAAAAGTAACTAGTTACAGTAACTAGTTACTTTTGTAACTAGTTACTGCCCACCTTTGCAGGTCAGTGGTTACTTCTACTCAATCGAAAAGAATTTCGATGCTTTAGAATTGATATCTAATTTAAACCACTAAGATCCAAATAAAAACAACCCACTGTTGAACGGTTTGCGTACGCAACGATAAATCATCTCCAAGTACTTTGTGGTACCCACGCACGGATCATCAAATTCAGCACTAGTGGGTCGAAGAATACAGGAATTCTGATCCTTGCATTTAGCTTCGATGATTGATTGACTTTGTTTAGCCTTGCAATCCGTTGTCAAAATGGGATTGACAGGACATCTAAGAAACGTAAATGTCTCTTCAATAAACGTTACATCAATGCTGTTGGTCTACTTACTAAATAAACGAACATGACTCAGCAACAACACTACATTTAACATTATAAAAATAAAAAACAATAAGCGAACGTTTTCGTCTAGTCATACAGCCCTTTTCAAGCCTATAAGAAAATATTTTAAAAAGAAATACTAAAGAATAATACATTATAACAGCAAAAATATGTTCAAATCTAGACATTTCAAAAACTTGCTTAACTAGCTCACACAAAATGATAACTGAAAAAATACGCAGCACAACGGGTCAAGTATTTGACAGGTAAAATTAATTGTTCAGAAAAGGACTCAAGCAGATTGCGCAAGATGGAAAGAATAGTCCGGTTGCCAAATCCAATTTTTGGCTGAACCTAGAAATTTTATGCAAAATTTTTTTTTATTGATTTTGGTAGCTTAGGGTCTACTCTTTCAGAATCTGCCGGGTGCACTCCGTGCATACTTGAGCGTTTTGAGAAATTCAAAATGGCGTCCAAAATGGCCGCCGTTTCAGATAACTCCCTATAACTCAGTTAGCATTTGACCTAGGATGATAGTTTTGGTGTCTAACCGTATGTTTTGAGGGGCAAGGAATCCATTGAAACTATTTATTTGACTGGTTGGGGATTGCATCATGTAGAAATGCAATAATGTCGCCAATAGGGCTGCCATATTACAAATTTCAAACAAATTACTTGTATTTGGTCTAGAATGATAATTTTGGTGTCTATCCATATGTTTCGTGGACAAGGAATCCATTTCAAGGATTAAAACAGTTGCATATGAATTACATCACAGTAAAATCCAAAATGGCTGCTGAAATATTTGCCAAATACTTATTGTAAATTTTTTAATCTCGAACTCCCACTATGCTACGTAATCACTTTGCTTTCTGACTGAGAAGCGCGAACTGGCGTCTCAGCAGGCTTGTAAGAAAGATCGATAAAGCGTTCTCTCTTTCGAAGCCGCAGTGCTTGTTTTAATTCAATGTTCTAGTAATAAGCAGACTGTCAGAGAAGTAAAAAGAAAACTTTGTGAATATTTAGTTAGGATGAATGATGATGGCGTATGAGCGATCTTTTTAGGCATTAGTGCATTTCCGAACGAAAGCGGCCAACGCCAGTTCGCAGGCGGTTAAGCCTGACCCACGCAAGCCTTGCGAGGGACATCCCTGGTGGACGGGGATCGGCGTCGGGTATGAAGTCACGGAGCGTGGAGGTGTGATTTTGCCACTCCGTGTTCCACATATGGTTCGTCCAGTGTGCCGCACTTAAACCAAGTTCTTCTGCGTTCTTAAGTAGTTGTTGTGCGGCAGGCACAAAGGGGCGTCTTGATTTCAGCCGCTGCTTTATGGGTGGTGGTCTCTTGAGTGCTGCATGGAGGAGATGGTCGGGGTCCAAAGCGCGGCGGGCGAGAGAAATCGTGGCTCCTTTACGGCGTAGCTCAGCGGGTTGGATGCCTGCTAGGATGGGTAGGCAGTCCGTTGGAGTGGGACGCAGCCATCCAGTCACAGTACGCAGTGCGTCGTTGATGGCGATATCAATCTGGTGGGTGTGAGAACTACGACACCAAACCGGCGCGCAGTACTCAGCGGTGGAATGAACAAGGGCTAGGGTAGTTGTACGAAGAGTTTTAGCACCAGCTCTTCAGCCGGAACCCGCCAATCGCTTCAAAAGTGTGACCCGTGTAGATAGTTTTTTGCGCAGTGACTTCAAGTGCCGGCGGTACGTGAGTGACCTGTCCAGGGTTATGCCGAGGTATGTAGGTTCGGCACAGTAAGGCAGGCGTTCCCCATCAATGTTGATGTTTATCTCACGCTGTGCCTCCGGTTGTTAAGGTGGAAGGCCGCCGACACTGTCTTTGACTTGCTGAGCTGTAGCTTCCATTTCTGGAGGTATGCTGATAGTGTTTGCATGTCTTGGCTGAGGTTCCTCTCCACTGACTGCCAGTTTCCTGCTGAGTGCAGGAGTGCCAGCTCGTCTGCGTCTCGTTGTCGGGCGGCAAAATCCCTAAGACTAATAGATGAGGATGATGGTGATATTGATGTGATCTTAAATAGAATTGCGAAAAAGGTTAGAAGTGAAGTCAAAGGCATTAACTTGGATAAAAACCATTACTCAACAACAATCAATAAGGACATTGCAATGAACGAAGTAAGTGAAACATTGATGACATTACTAGGACTTGTATCCGCAAAACTGGAAAGGACTTTCTCAGCCATAATGATGGGATCAATCTTGACCGGGGCTGTCAAGAACAACCCAACGGCACTGCAGATAACACTAAGTTCAAAATTGGGCAGATCAAAAAATATCATCACAACCATGCAGTCATTCGGTGTGACATGTTCTTATGACGAAGTATTACGCTGCGTTCAGCTGCGAAAGCTGCAACAATGGAACGATCCTGTCTTGGCATATCTGATGCATCAGAAGGTTTGGTACAAGTAGTTGTCGATAATTTTGATGCTGAAATCTCGTCGCAAAATGGAAAACTTTCCGCCCACTCGTTAGCTGTTCTGGTTACACAACCTGAATCACCATCTGATGCTGATCGATGCCATAGAGAGACAATCCCACGAATTTCAAAGGAGGAGATGTCGGAGCCAATAGAATATGATGTCACCATACAGAGATACAATCGTCCCAAGAAACCAAAAATGCCCGAGAGTGCTGCTGTTAGAACAGTTCTCTCACTCAAGTTACTTGCGCAACAGGCTACTCTAAAACAAAGAGCAGACGAAACTGACTTCGCCTTCTTTCAGGATGTTCAGAAACAGAATTGTCCCGAGTACAATGGCTACAACACAGCTCTTCATTCAAGACGAGTCATTCCATGAGTACACCCAAAGTCACAAGTTGATAGTGATTGGTGAGGACATTGCCCCATTTGAGATCAGCCATGGTGGTGTAGTGATCAGGAGGGCGGACCTTTCAAGGCTTTTAACTAGTCATGAGGAAGCGGACAATATCATTGTCCAACAGGTGATGCTGTCTGCTCGAAATAATGAAGAGAGTGGTATAAGTATAACTGTGATATCCGATGACACTGACGTTTTCATTCTCTTGCTTCATTATTATCTCGCTGGAAGCCTGAAAAATCGTATCACCATAGAATCCCCAATTAAAGAACGAACAGTCATTGACATTGGAAAAACCGTAGAGAAGCATGTGTCTTTTGTGAATGAACTCCTGCCAGCCCATGCTCTTACTGGGTGTGATACGGTAGCATGCCGCTATGGGGTTGGCAAAGGTACTGCATTGAAGGTCCTGAAAGATGGTCACTCACTGTCACTTTTAGGGGTCATTGATTCTCCCATAGAATCAGTGATTGCGCAGGCAACCACATTCATGTCAGCCTGTTACGGCCAATATACTACGAGTAAATCAATGTCCGAAACACGCTGGAGGGTATGGGAATTCAAAACGGATCGGGCCTCCGCGGTACCACTAAAACTTTGTTCCCTTCCTCCTACAAGTGAGGCCTTTAAAGAGAATGTAAGAAGGGCCCATCACCAAGCCATTGTGTGGCGTTTACTGGAAGACAGCAATCCGCCTGAATTGATGTAGAAATGTACGGATGGGTGAAAGACTTAAAGGGGCAGACAACCCCATTTTCAAATGCAAATTGAGAGTTGAAATACATAAAAAGTTTTGGTTTTGTAATTCGAACACACACTGCACGAACTGTTGTCGAAATAAAAAATTTTCTCCGGTGACGTCATAACAGTACTGCTGGACAAATATTTTGCTTGTTTGAGGTGTGGCATGCGTTTGCAGCAGTCGATAAGATTATTCCAAGTTACAATTGAAGTTCAGATTTAGTTTATTGTAGCCTTGGTGCTAGCTTACATCATTTTACAGACTACACTAAACTTTTTATTGGACGTTTAACCTAAACATTTTGGGCTAGACCTTGCAGTGTTTGCATAGTTTTGATGGTATTTAACAGCAAGAGGTTCAGACAGTCAAAGGTTGCAGAGATTTGCATTTATTTTTTACTTCATGATTAGTCAGTGCTGCACCCTGTGCTGTATGCACGATGGGCCTACCTACCAGTCTTAGTATTTACTCATGTATTTCAATTTGTGATTGTGTATTGGCTAGACATGTAGGCCTATGCTGGTGTCTCAATATGCATTCTTCCCCAGTGCTGTGTGAGTAAACTAAGCTAAACCTGTTACAATTTGGTACTCATCATGCCAAATCGGTGTGTTGTACCGTATATAACTGTTTATCTGACAGTTCTAGGCTACTGATAAAATTTCTTTGTTCCATTTTCCATAAAATCGTACCATAAAAAAGAAATGGAACAAGTCTGTAAACACCACAAGAGTGTGGCCAGGATCAACAGAGTCCAGCACAATATGGCGACTCCATTTCAAGGAAATAGATTTTTAAAATCTTTTCAATTTGACATGGGTCATGCCACACGTCTCAATTGAAACTTTAATGCATGCCCTTCAATTTTTCCAAACAAAAACATTTCAACAACTTTGCAACCGTTGGATTCAAAGTCCAGTAGAGAGACAACTCCACAACAAAATTCCACTTTATCCATGCGACCGGCTGCTAGGAAGCGGCAAGTTCTTGAGGTAATTTTAAGCTAACAATTATATTACTACATGTTTGTTATAAAGTACCGCACATAAGTAGCGAAGTAGCATCCTTGAGAAATTGTTTTCCATAAGTTTACAATATGTATGCTGCCTGCTGGTATAGTGATTCCCAGCTACATGCACTTTTAGAACGTCCCATGTATAATTCACCAAGTTCATCAACAAAAAATGTTTCTTCATATATACATTGTTGTTTTCTTTTTCAGTTACTGGCTAGAAATGCACCCAAATTCGTACCCTGAACAATTCCTACCCCCAATTCGTACACCGAAAAGATCGAGAGAAATTTAAAAAAAAAAGCCGAAGTCATGCCAAACAGAAATGGTTACTTGTGATGCTGTAACACAATATGACGTATTAGATTTTCGTGCTTGTTCATCAAAAGGATGCCAAGCTGCCTTGAAGCCAATGAGTGCGGCGAAAGGTAAGAAACTTTGACTCTATAATATGACATATTATGAAATAACAGTAGTGTACATTTTAATAGCTTTGGAAAGAGAAGTGATGCCAAATAATACTGTAAAAGTTGCTTTGCTTGATTTGGAATATGTTTATTGCAGCAGTGCAGCAACTCAGGCTAATGCCCTGGTATTAACACAATCTGTAGATGTGACCTGCAACTTGCAAGAAAGAAAATGAATTCCACCAGATTACCTTACTTCCACTTCCAAAAAAGCAGGAATGGCTTTGCAAGACATATCTTTTGAAGATAATGAAATGCACTATCCAAATTTCTCAATAAATACATTTTCGGAGGTGTCTAGCAATGAACGTAGTGAAAAGCCGGGGTAAGTTTGTAAAATTCCAAAACAAAACTTCGTTCCTAAACTTTTCATCAAATTTTCCTATAATTTAAGTGATGATCCACTGGGATGCACGGTGTGACAAAACATTTTAAATAAAGTAAACAATATCACACCAAATCAGAAGAATCGGTTTATTTAAATACAGAGCTTTCGCCACACAAGTGTGGCTTCATCAGTATAAACTTATTCAAATAGAAGTTTGTAAACAATGATATATCTGTTATAGATATTTTATGAATGCTTCCTGATGTATGGAAACACACACATACTGTAAACGGAAGTGCTCAATCTTTTCTTTAAAATAGTGTCATTGATAAGAATTTTTAATATGTCATTGAGCAGAACATTGTACTTCAACAATTGGAAGGTGATGGTATTGACCTCATGTTAGCAGGAGATGGAAGGGTAGATTCTCCTGGACATTGTGGGAAGCACGGCACATACACGATCATGGACACAAGATTGAATAAAATAGTGGATTTGCAACTTCTTCAGGTATGGACTTCAGCCAGTACATTTCATACTTTAGCTAGCAAATCCAGCTTCTTTTACATGACTCATTGAAAAGCCAGTGTGTCTTATAACAAATTTACGTTTATTTTACGTATGTTTGTACGTTATAGTTTCTCTGCTCGGCGCGCTTTCCATTGATTGTTTTCTCTGCAAGCCCATTTTCATAAGAGCTTTTCTTGCTGTGTTCAGTAAAAGGGACTTTTGTTACTTTAAGTTCTGATCGTGTGAGACTGATTTAATTGGTTCGTTTTATATTGTTGACTTGTGTTTTGCAGATGTACTTCGTCTCTTTACTCTCTTACTTCATTTAAACCTAATAAATGGTCGTTTCAGTGTGAACATACCCAGATAACAAATCAGTCGCTTTTTACATTGATTCAACGTCTGCAGACGTTGAACCAATGTAAAAAAGCGACTGATTTGCTATCATGTGTACTTTTCTCAAAACTGCTCGTAAACAGGCCAACTTCGCCCAGAAAGCAACAATGTAATGATGATTTATTGATGCTAAGCTATTTCACTGAAAACAATTTCACTGAAACAAATTCACTGAAACAATACAAGTTGTATTTGGCTGTACAGTGTACAATGTACATGCTTCCCATTGCCAAGTCAAGAAAAATTTACGGCCATGGCCGTCTCCCATCAAATCGGCACATAGGCTACAACACTCGCGGCCATTTAAAAAGTATAGCTTTGGTAGAGAGGTACTTTTTAAAAACCATAGACAGACAAAAGTTGTTTTAAAAGTTTGTTTGTTTAAAAAGTTGTTTTGAATTTGAAGGAGTTACCGTAACAAGAGTAAATGTAACCAAAAGTTGTTTTTACAGACGTTATAGGCACATTGCCTATAGACAGTTTGTTCGCTGGATCTGGGGTTACCTTGGACGTTCAATCCGTGTGCCTCTGCCGTCATGCGTCGTTTCGGCAATTAGGTCGAAATTTTCAAATCAAGATAGCGGCGAATATGTTGGATTTAAATATCCTGATTTGAAATAAAAAGTCAGAATTCAAAGTCTGCTTTGAAAAAAGCTTTTCCGTGTGCACAGAGAGAGTGAATTTTGTACATGTACAGACAGTACAGTAAGCTATACTAGAGGTCTTAAGAATCTTCTTGACCTAGTTCTTTACAAACTAATATGGTACTTGTCGAAAGGTAGTTACTTTCAGTGTTCATTTTATCAACTACTAAGCCGCTTACAATCGACATAAATACATGTAGTTCATTGTATTTGTTGGAAACGACACTACGAACACTTGCTTACAATGCATCTTGCGCGAACATAAGATCGGCTAGTACTCTTATGACGTCACACGTGATTATCGCACGGTTCATTGAGCACGCGTCGCTCTGAAACTAAGGGCTAACTAAAACGGCCCTACAAAGGAAACGCAATGAAATTAAGGGAAAATTTCAACGACAACTACTTATTATACATGTCTAGAGCACTTACAAACAAAAAAATCGAAAAGTATGGTTTGGGGTTTACTGCCCTTTTAAAACTTAAAACGCTACAACCGGTCCTCCTTCCCGCGAATTTTGAACTCGTCCCAGAAACTGTCATGCGCATGATCAGATGTTGATGCAAGTGTGACAACCCCTGCAGAACGCTTTCTTGCAGCTGCACAAGGAATGGTTTGAAATGTGCAATATTCTGTGCGTGTTATGCTGCAGGTTGCAGCCAGATTCTTACTTAGCATTTTAATTCAATTGGACAACGTCACAGATTTATGGACTAGCTTAATGACGAGATGATAACCACAACTGACTGTCCTGTGACTGTGAGAGAGGCTTGTACATTACTAATGGTAACATTTGTGATAACTAATGGTGACATTTGTGAGTGATGTTATATGATAGATGGTATTTCACAAGCAAAGTCGCACAAATAATGATTTTCTGTAAGTATTCAGCAAAAATATCAGCAGCCATTTTGGATTTTACTGTGATGTAATTCATATGCAACTGTTTTAATCCCTTAAATGGAATCCTTGTCAACGAAACATATGGATATACACTAGGGTGTTGCAGGCGCCCCGACCCTCTCGGATTTTGCTTACCTTTTTTGTGGTACTGTGTTTAGATCAGTAGACCACAAATATGAAGTTTCATAAATTTTCATCGACGTTTACCTCCACCGCCGAGGCCATTTTGAGGACCACTTTTTGATTTTTTTCATATTTTTTGCCACTAGAGGGCAGTGCATAAGTTTTGCAATATTGGGGGTATATTTAAAAGATGCCCTATGATGTTCTGAATTGTTAAAAAAAAAAATTGGGGAAATGGGATAAGTATATCCAGAAATATTCAAGTTTTGTCACTAATTTTTTGCACAATACTGCTCCTAGTGGTGAAAAGAAAAATTAAAATATCTTAAAAACTACTCATCATATTGTTATGGAACTTGCATGCACCCCCCCATTTTCGTGGATAAGGAATTTGATTTTAGCAATATTTTTGCAAAATATTACCACTAGAGGGCGGTATTCCTAATTTTGATCTGTTTTCCTGTAAAAAGGCGATATTGTTGCATTTCTTGAGCTGTGCTATTTGAAGAATACAATTTTATGACTTATGCACAACAAAATGTATTCAATTGTAAAGAAACTGCATGCATGCACTATGTCTATATCAATAAATCCAAACAGGCAATGTGAGTCTTAGTCAACACAATTTCCGCAAAGGCAGTTGTACAATGTACATCTTCATTGTGTTGATAAACGACGTTTTCTAAGATGTGGTATCCTTCGATTCTCCTCCAATACTTGAATATAGTTTTGCAGATTTTTTTTCTGTTTTGCTAGATGAAGAAAGTCGGATACCAGTTTTACCCCTCTCTCTGCTGAATCATTGCAGACTCTGAGTGCACTTATGATACCATTAGCAGAAGCATAGCCATCATCTATTTCCCACTCTTTCGGGTGTTTGGCAAGAAAAGTTGTTGAAATGTGCAAAAGTTCAAAAAACATTTTGCTGCTGGCATTTGCATAGGAGCACAATGACAATGAGTTATCATTAACAATGTCTGGCAACTCTAGCTTTCCGTATCCATTACCAAACCTGTTTGTAACCTGGCCATTGAAACTTGCATTTAAACGCAACAGAGTTCCAGCCAAAGCTTCCTTTTCATCCATAGTGACTTGTTTGTCCCATAGAGCTAAGGGGATCAGCTGCCCAGTTGCATACCATGTGTGCCTACCTAAAGCTTTTAAAGCAGCAACACTGATAGTTTTGTCTACTGCAGCATAGCTTTTGATGTCACTTACCAGTTGCAAATCTTCTCGGGGTGCTGATGCAGCAATTGGACAGTTGAACCACCATCCATTAAATTATATGTTTTGTATTTGTGACTTGGAAATGATTCCTTGTGGTAGAAAGTCTTGCAGCATTACTATCTTATATAGCAATAGAGCTGCTTTCCCATCCACCTTGCTCGATGGACTGTACCACATTTCATGAAGTTGAACTGTCCACTGTTGATTCCAATGTACATCACCATCAGGTTTAAAAGTTCTTTGTAGTTACGGTAGTTACCCCTCTGATAATTTTGCATATCTCTCTCAAAATTTATAAGTGCTTCCATTTTTCTTTGAGTTGTTACAAATTCTCCCAACTCTTGAATATCAGTGTTGCACTGTTGCTGCTTTAAAAGCTTTAGGTAGGCACACATGGTATGTAACTGGGGACTGTGAGGAACTGCTCCCCTTAGCTCTATGGAACGAACAAGTCACTATGGATGAAAAGGAAGCTTTGGCTGGAACTCTGTTGCATTTAAATGCAAGTTTCGATGGCCAGGTTACAAACAGGTTTGGTAATGGATGCGGAAAGCCAGAGCTGCCAGATATTGTTAATGATAACTCATTGTCATTGTGCTCCTATGCAAATGCCAGCAGCAAAATGTTTTTTGAACTTTTGCACATTTCAACAACTTTTCTTGCCAAACACCCGAAAGAGTGGGAAATAGATGATGGCTATGCTTCTGCTAATGGTATCATAAGCACACTCAGAGTCTGCAATGATTCAGCAGAGAGAGGGGTAAAACTGGTATCCGACCTTCTTCATCTAGCAAAACAAGAAAAAAATCTGCAAAACTATATTCAAGTATTGGAGGAGGATCGAAGAAAGATACCACATCATAGAAAACGTCATTTATCAACACAATGAAGATGCAAAACTGCCTTTGCGGAAATTGTGTTAACTAAGATTCACAATGCCTGTTTGGATTTATTGGTATAGTGCAGTGTTTCTCAACCTTTTTTGGCCCAACGCCCCCTTCATGAACTGGCAAAATGTTACCGCCCCCCAACAAAAACGATTAATTACGAAAAGCGAATATAAAACAATACTACAAAAAGTGCTCAATGCCATCCAAAAAGCCAAGAAGAGCGAATTACATCAAATATAAACTAGTTACCAGTCTCTAAAACCCTTAGGCTACAGCCTGTTTTATCCTAAAAGGGGGATCATCAGAAGGTCCCTATTCAAATAGAATTCTATTTCTATTAGAATAAGGACCTTTTTCAAATAGAATTCTAAGAAATTCAGAAGGTCCTTATTCAAATAGAATTATATTTCTATTAGGATAAGGATCTTTTGATGATCCCCCTTTTAGGGTTAAACAGGCTGTAACTGTTTTAGAGACTAGTAACTATATTTGATGAAAAGCAAATATTTATTTGCGAGCATGAAAACAGTATAGGCCTACTGGTAGTCAGTGTGAACCTTGGGCTTGGTGAGAAAGTGCCAGTTTCTTCACATCCGATGTAAAGCCAGTGAGAAACATTCGAAGATCACCTTTTATGGATATGTCAAGTGGGTTTCGCTGTTTGGTATGTAGCAGAACAACACAGCTGAATCCCTTTTCCACCAAGGTATGAGGTAGGAAATGCTACCACGAAGATACAAGCTCTTTGACGAATCGTTACGCTGGGTGGTAGATAGGTTAAACCAGAATGCCCCCCAATAATCAAAACGCCCCCCTTAAGCCGAAGTAATCATACCGCCCCCCTACAAAATCAAAACCCGTTGAGAACCACTGATATAGTGCATGCATGCAGTTTCTTTACAATTGAATAAATTTTGTTGTGCACAAGTCATGAAATTGTATTCTTCAGATAGCACAGCTCAAGAAATGCAACAATATCGCCTTTTTACAGGAAAATAGATCAAAATTAGGATTACCGCCCTCTAGTGGTAATATTTTGCAAAAATATTGCTAAAATCAAATTCCTTACCCATGAAAATGGGGGGTGCATGCAAGTTCCATAACAATATGATGAGTAGTTTTTGAGATATTTTAATTTTTCTTTTCACCACTAGGAGCAGTATTGTGCAAAAAATTAGTGAAAAAACTTGAATATTTTTGGATATACTCATCCCATTTCCCCAATTTTTTTTTTTAACAATTCAGAACATTATAGGGCATCTTTTAAATATACCCCCAATATTGTAAAACTTATACACTGCCCTCTAGTGGCAAAAAACATGAAAAATTTCAAAAAGTGGTCCTCAAAATGGCCTCGGCGGTGGAGGTAAACGTCGATGAAAATTTATGAAACTTCATATTTGTGGTCTACTGATCTAAACACAGTACCACAAAAAAGGTAAGCATGGTGAGACCAAGATTTAAATTTTATGGGGCGCCTGCAACACCCTAATATACACCAAAATTATCATTCTAGAATCTAGACCAAATACAAGTGAATTTGTTTGTTTTTGTTTTAATTTTGTAATATGGCAGCCCTATTGGTGGCACTATTGCATTTTTACATGATGCAATCCCCAACCAGTCAAATAAATAGTTTCAATGTATTCCTTGCCCCTCAAAACATATGGTTAGACACCAAAATTATCATCCTAGGTCAAATACTAACTGAGTTATAGGGAGTTATCTGAAACGACAGCCATTTTGGACGCCATCTTGAATTTCTCAAAACGCTCAAGTATGCACAGAGTGCACCCGACAGATTCTGAAAGAGTAGACCCTAAGGCCTAGGCTACCAAAATCAATAAAAAAAAATTTTGCATGAAATTTCCAGGTTCAGTCATACTTCTGCCGGACTAGAAACACAACACGAGATAGTGGCACAAACAAAGTAAAAATTCGAGAAGCACTAGACGTGACAATTCAATCAAAAACTGTTAAAAGATATGGGGCTCTATTTTTCAAAAAAGTTACTCGGACCGGCACCGGTCCGTGGACTGGCGATTGGGAACCAAGATATAAAACATTACAAATGGTAACGATAAACCTACTCGGTACCTTGCATGCTCTACATTCTTTGAATAAAAAATATTGCTGCATTAATTAAGATGAACAACGCAAGTACATACGTAGTTGAATCCATTCGACCATAGAAACCCGATGTTATGTTAATGACTTGGCCAAATGGACAGGTGATATTTTGTCGATCTCCTTCGCAGATGGCAGCTTTTACACCTTCGGGTAAAATGCTACAGGAGTATTTCATCTTCAAGTAGTTCGTTGTATGTTGGCAAAGATCTCCGAACTCAGAGTTGCTGGCAAACACCGAACAAAAATTGAGTCCATCGCATTTTGCTTTGATGGTTGATAAAGTTCCATTTGTTTTGCAATTTGTTGTCATGAAGGAGCCAGGACATCTGCAGATTATAATCGCTTGTTATTTTCAACATCAACATCCAAACTTGGTTACTAGCATACAAAGCACAAGAAGAATAATTAAACTTATTAAATTATTATTCAAATTACTGTCACAATTGTCATCAAAATATTTCGTAAAATTGGACAAGGGAAACAATGGGACATTTACATTATTTAAAAAATGAAAATGTTGAAACAAAATACCCTGCTAGTCACACAACCTTCTTGCAGCATCGCCGTTACCATAGAAATTTCTTTGTTTAAATCTTTGTCTAAATAGTTAAAACCACAAAGGCTTGTAAGGTTTGAGAAAAAACAACAGCTTACAAAAATGAACTTCATAGTTTCAAAACTACGCTGATTTTTCATTCCTATTATTGGCATCAAAGCACAAGCTTACGTGGTTAAATCCATTCGGCCGTAGAAAGCCGATGTCACAGTGATGGCTTGACCATGTGGACAGGTGATGTTTTGCTCATCAAACTCACAAATGGTAGCTTCCACCCCGTCGAAACGATTGTGACAAGCGTGTTGCATTCCCACGTACTTGCTGGTACCAACGCATGGATCGCCAAATACCCAGTTATGAGAGTTAATTACACAGAAATTGTGCCCATCGCATACTTTTTTAATAATTGCTAAAGATCCATTAGCTTCACAGTTTGTTATCAAGATAGGGCCTGCAGAACATCTGAAGAATAAAGCCATGTGTCAAGTTTAGTTTTTATAGTTGAGAATGAATCTTAAGCTTAAAAAGAGAGAGTGCTCTTATTTAAAGTTACTTGTGAAATATGTCAACTTTGCCAAGTACGCTTGGAAACTTTTTTCCTTATTCTTTAGACGCAAAGACGCAATAATTTATGAATTACTTCAAACGATGGTTTATCAAACGATATTTCATGAAAGCGACAATTTATTTAACTTCATCAAAACGACACATATCAGTTTATTACCTTTACTGTGTAATTTATAGTACAGGCACATAAAAACAATGACATTAGTGCAGCTTCAGCAACATGGCCGTTTTTATTGCTAACCAAATGCCTTGATAACATCGCTTGTTTATGAATGTCAAAATTGTCTTGATATGATGAAAATTCGTTGTACAATTATTTTCACGTTAAAAGGGGTAATGCAACAATCTTTCAAGATACAACTCTTAATTAAAACTTGACACAAAGCAAATTGCTAAATAACAATACCGCAATATGTACACAAAAAGAAGCTGTCTATTTGTGGTGTTACATGAGAAGCGAAATAACTTTAGATGGAGCAATACTGCAAACACTGCAACACTGCTATTGTTGAGATTTCAACTTAAAGGCACATTTTAGTCAACGTCAATAAGTTGTTCAAATTACCAACAGCAAGCAACATAAAATACGTTTGTGGAACGTCGGACAACAAAACAAATCAAAAAAACCTCACAGACACTTGCAACGTTGCAAAAAAAAAACTTCAACTGCAAGTCACGCAACTTTTGGAAGTGGGTGTGTGACCTCAGCTTTTTTGAGTCAACCATTCTATTTGAATAAGGTAAGTCTCACGAGCCTTATTCACTGCGAACGATTATCTGCAACTTGGTGGCCTTGGAGACATTGCTGCCAAAAAGCGTTTAACAAGCAAGCCTTGCTTTCCTCGCTAGAGCGAGCGAGTGAAAGCGACACCGGCCTAACTTTTACCAGCCTTTTTAGATTTTTTTTTAAAGTCAGTTAGATAAATAACTAGAAAGTTTAGAAAATAGCCTAAGTCAGCTAGATCAGTGGCCCCCTGCTGGGAACCACTGATCTAGGCGAGTAGTTAGCTTTTTTTCCCTCCCTAGATTTTTTTTGGAATCAGCCTTTTCCCCTTAAGGGAATTAGTTGATTGCCACGTAGAAAGGTCAGGTGAGAATAGCCAGTTAGCTACAGCGAATCTAGACAGTACGTGACCAGCTTTAAGGGTGTGGTCAAAACAGAATTTAGCTGAACTTTCCTTCAGAAGGAAAGTTTGAAACTGTTAAAGCTTGGACTTTGGTAAGTCTTGTTAATTTCTTTATATTTACAATCTCTACATACAATCTATACTCATGGGCGATTCCAAGACCAACGAGTTTAAATATGAAAGAACTTTGGTGGTGCAAGCATCAAGCCAGTCCTGGCTTGATGTAAGCACTTTCATAGGTTTCTTTATGGAAGGCGGTTTCCTTGCCAAATATGGAAAGGAGCTAAAAGCTGTGCGTGCCAAGAGCCTGCGGCAGCACATTTTCACCGTTACTTTCTCAGCTTCTGAGAACGAAACAAAATCCTTGCTGATGGAACAGCTGGCGCTAGACCATCGGTCACCCGTGACCTACAAGCACAAAGAAACTGATTATGTAATCAAAGTATGGCGCCCTATGCCACCATGCGACGTGATTACTTTATACCCAGTGCCAGACGAGTGGCATCTGGACTTAATCAACGAGTTTGCTTGCCAAGCAAACTGGGGAACAGTCTATCAAATGACCAAAGGTAGACATAAGCAGCACCCCACCATCTGCAACGAGTTTCTGCATGTCTACCTGCAGAACACTCAACTGAATAACATCCCAGAAAAAGTGCAGATGTTTGGTGAATGGATATCCATCACCAAGCCTGGGGAAGGACATTTGCCTCTCTGCCAAATTTGCAAAGCCCGGGGCCATTTAGCTTCCAAATGCCCCACGAAGCCGAAGAAGACCCAGGCCAACCCACCTCGAGACGGGGCGTCCAAAACTGATCCACCCCGTGACCGGGCGTCCAAGCCGACCAGAAACCGGACGCCAAAAAGAAGAACAAAACACTCCCGGGACAGGAGCGACAAAGTACACACAAAACGCTCCCAGGATTCGTCACCGGCCAGGTACCGTCTCCCCTGCCATGTTTGCCGATCAACAGACCTTCACAAGCCTGGATGTGACGCAAGAGAAAAGTTCCGGGAAATGTGTAGTGGAAGAGGAAGGGGAAGAGGAAGAGGAAGAACTCCCCCCCCCGCCCCAAACAACAGGAAGAGGAAGACCCCCCCCACGAGCGACGATGGCTTTACCACCGTGGGCAAAGGAGGGAAACACAAACCCAAAACCCACGTGCGCAGCATCTTCTCGCCAGATGCTGAATTGGATAAGCCCATGTCGTCCAATATAGAGTCCAAGACATCGACTCCAAAAGAACCATTGCACAAGCGGAGATCGGTTCCCCAAACAGCATCTCCCAGGACGACGAATCCTACAGACCACGATGCATCCTACGCCAGCTCCAAGGATGCGTCGGTCTCAGTTGACAATGACAACTCGTCAACTGACTTGGAGTCCGTTTCTTCGAGAGAGTCTCTGCCGGCTGGACTGCCCGAGACCTCTCCTCCCCATCGAAATGTCTTCAGTTCGGTGGGTGAGCTCACGGACTCAGACGGCGACGACCCAGCCATCTACACGGTCTAGTCCAACCCCTTAAACTTTAACCTGCTTTTTCCCTATCTATAATCATGTTCGCAGATACGGAGAGTGACGATTCGGACGCCGGACTGGGCAACCTCAAGGTTGGCTCAATGAACATCAACGGAATATCCAAGAAATTGCGAGATGTCAAACAGTTCTTTACATCTCGCAGACTCTCTGTAGCCTACTGGCAATTCAGGAAACACACAGAATCCCCACCGATCAACTCGAGACGTGGGCTCAACATAACAATTACATAACATACAACAACATAGAACCTGATAGAACCCCCTTCTATGCAGGGACAATGTTCATCGTAAAGAAGGACATACACGATAGGTCCGAAATCACACATCACACCATAGTACAAAATCGAATACATCACCTCAACATCAAATGTGGTAAAAATAACATAAACATATTCAATGCATACCTTCCGCAGAGCAGCGGAGAGAGAAAGTCATGTTTTGAACTGCTCTCCGAGGCTATGCTGGAATATGAACATCAACATGTGGTCTTACTTGGTGATTTTAACGTGATCCTTGATCCGTTGGACACTGCTAAGCCGCAATTTTTCTTCACTACACCGGATAAAACAGCACTTAGAACATTAATACATCATAACCAATTGACAGACATATTCAGACAAAAATATCCTTACAAAAGACTGTTCACGCGCCAAAACCACAACAGTAAGACCAGGATAGATAGAATATACATAAATGAACATGCGCTTGAAAATTATCATAACATCAAACATGAATACTTCACATCATCAGACCACTGCACATTACCAATAATTCATCTCCAATATCAACAACACACCAAATGGGGTGAATATTCATACAAAATCAATAACAGCATATTAGAATATGCTCACGTCATAACAGAGCTTGAAACGGCTTGGAAAAATTGGACTATAAACGTACCACAAATAGAACCACCAGACATGCTTATAAGGTGGGATCATGGCAAGAAAATGTTGAAAAATCGACTGATCGAACTCTCGCAAGATGTCGCACTCAAGCGCAGAGAAGATTACAATCAAGCGAAAAATATGCTCCACACTCTGGACGCTCATCCAGACCACGTCCTGGAAGATCGTCGCCCCGAATTTTTGGAGAAAATCAACAACTTCTACGATTATAAAGCAGTAGGATCGCAAATCAGATCCAGAACTAGCGATGAAGAGCCATCTAAAAGCTTCTTCAAAGCAGAGGAACAAAATTGTAAAAGTAGCTCTGAGATACACGACGCAAACAACACAACACTCACCAAGAAAAAAGACATTCTCAAAGAAGTACACAGCTTCTACCACTCCCTATGGGGTGTAAAAGACAACATAAACTCTCAAGAACAAAACAACTACTTAAACATTCTTGGAGAGGCCAAAATTGAGGAAGACGCAGCTGATCAGTCTCAAAGACGTAAAAACCGCCATCGATTCTCTTAACAAGGATTCTGCACCTGGATCAGATGGTCTCGGCTCATTATTCTACCAAAAATGCTGGCATTTCCTGAAACACGACATTCTAGAGATGCTTACAAATTGCTACTTGAGAAAAACAATGACTCCCTCAATGAGAGAAGCAAAAGTGAAGTTAATCTTTAAAAAAGGTGAAAAAGAAAAGCTCAAAAATTGGAGACCGATCTCTCTGCTCAACACAGACTACAAGATCTTGAGCAAAATCCTCTCCAACAGACTCACACCCATGATCACAAACCTGATTTGTCCGAATCAAAAATGTGGACTGCCAAACCGCAGAATAGAGCATGTTACAATGAATATACAAGCTGCCCTGGAAGCTTCTCAAACACAACACAGGGACTTGTACGTCATGGTAACTGACTTTGAAAAAGCTTTAGATAGAGTTAGTCACTCCTTCCAAGCAAGATAGAAATCAATGGAGCTTTAACAAAACGAATAAACGTTAAAAGGGACATACGACAGGGTTGTCCCCTCAGCATGCTCTACTTCATAATCTGTGCTGACGTTCTCACCGGACGCATAGAGAAAAACCATCTGATCAACGGTTTTCGCTTTTCCAAGCTGACAATCAAAATCCAGCAATATGCGGACGACACCACATTCATCACAAGAGACATTCCATCTCTCAAGGAAATCAACAAAGAACTAGCCATCTACCAGACGATGTCCGGCCAGAAAGTGAACCAGGGAAAGACCCAGATCCTGGCGTCCAAACCTGACCTGGCTAAAGAGCTCAGCAACTCTTTCCAGAAGCTGCGATCTTGAACAACGTCAAGATCCTGGGCATCTGGCTAGGCACAAACAAAACACAACTTGACAAGATGAACTGGCAGACCGCCATCAAGAAAACTCAAACGATCGCCAACATCCACAAACCACGAAGACTCTCCCTCCATGGAAAGATCTCCATCATCAACACTCTCTTGGTACCCGTCACTCTGCATCTGAGTAGAGTCCTGATGCCAACACAACAACACATCAAAGAACTCAACAAAATCCTTTTCAACTTCCTCTGGTATCCTTCACCATTCGAACAGCTCCAGAGAAGCAAGACGTTTACTCCTGTCAAAGATGGAGGCATCAACATGGTGGACATCCAATCAAAATTTCAAACAAGCCGCATCGACAGAATTCGCCACCTCTTCTCACTGGAAGACGCCACCGAAATCTGGCACGAATGGGCCATGTTCAATTTGAGCCACAGAATGAGACACATTAATCCTCATCTGTTCTCCAACAGCATTCCGCATGCTCCAATTCCAAACGAAATGTATGCGGACATCTTCAAGTCCTTTTGCAAACTCAAAGGCTTGAAACACGACTGGGAAAATACTTCCTACAAAAATATCTACATCAATCTGAAAACGCAAAATGAAAAGAAGATTGACAAGATTGATGAAAACGGAAAGAAGATTCCTTGGAATGAGATCCTCTTGAAAAACAAGGGAATCAAACTCCTCCTTCCACCTCACCTATCCTCCATGTCCTTTCGGATTGCACATGGAGGATACAAATGGGGAGATGTTAATAGATCAATACATTCCGACAGAAAAACAAACTGCAAATTCTGCAGAAAACCAGAAGACAATGTGGCCCACGTCCTCACCAAGTGCTCCTTTGCACAAGGAATATGGGAGCGCCTGAAACAACAATATCTTGACCTAACCAAGGAAGACATAGAAATAACAAAGGACATGATCCTATACAACCAACTCCCTGGAGGACAAAAGAACAACCTGATCCTTCTGACCATGATGAATATCGCCAAGCACACCATCATCCAAAAGAAGATATCTCTGGACATAGGCGACACATATATACAGGACACAAAACGGTCCACCATTCAAGCCCTGTGGGTCATCATGACAAAAACCAAAGACATAACACAAAAGCATAACATTCCTTTGTCATCTGACATTTCTACTCCTTCCAAACCTCCTCCTACGGTCAGAAGAAAAAAGAACCAGTCGAGATCCACTCTTCAACCGCCCTCTCAGTCGTCCTTGGTGGTAGGGATGACTGATTGCAGCGGTGGATCTCACTAGCACAGTACGGTCGTAGATCATCTTTGAAGAAGCTTAAACAGCCAAGGGCGTAACAACCCACCTTTAACCCGTCCCTCTCACTCATCTACAACGGCCTGATGCCGGAAGAGTGACTGCAGCGGGAGATCTTTAACCGTCCCTCTCCGTTGTCCCACTCGCTCTGGGATGACAGGATTGCAGCGGCCCATTCCAAGACGACTCTGGGGTCAGCGAAAGCTACCCTCTCTCTGGCCGCTCCTCTCTGGCATCTCTGCCAAATGAGGTGTCAGACTGCAGTGGCCCGTCTCCCACAAGCAGGTGCCCTTCTTCAAGCGGGCAACAAGAAGATACACACACATAAACAATTACAAATAAAATTAAAATTAACTCTCTACCAAAACGCGCTAGTTCTTGAGCTTGACCCGCCATCTCCTAGACTGCTCCAAGATCAGCAAGAGGAAAGTTGAGACAGGCAGATCAGCTTGAGGCAGCCACTAACCAAACATTTACATCCACAGATTACCATCTACCGCGGTGGGTCCCTTCGGTCGTAGTGAGTCCCTCGCCTCCCTGGTAGGTATCTTTCATGTAAGTATGGTGTGCCTGCTGAGTGTTTGGGTGTGTGGACGGCTCCCGGAGCGGACGCACTAATGATGAGACAGGAAACAAATCTATTCCATATGGACAATTTGTAAACCTGCAAGATGTAGTGGTATCCATCTTGAACTCTGAGCGTTGCGCGAAAAAAAAAAAAAAGAGTCAATTAATGGGCTTGAAAAAAATCTCCTTGAATAAATCGCTGTAACCTAGTTGTTATAATTTGTTTACTCCTTATTCGATGAAACCATCTATTTTAAAAAAGGTTTTATATGTCCATTAATCTATATTCATAGAACCACTAAGTTTGGTATCGTTTTTGATCACATCTTTAGCTTGAACGAGCGCTTTCAAATTGTGATGTGGTCCTGCAGTGGCGTTGACAAAGAGGTCTAATCTAAGTGGTACTTTTGGATCCGGGCCCGGAATATTTAAGGGGCCCGGATTGAAAAAATTTCCAGCGTCTTCAAACATTATCAACTTCTTAATATAAGTTAATCATGGATCTAAATTCTAAAGGAATTGCCATCAGAGGTTAAAACAGCCATTTCAGCCGTCAGATGGTAAAGTACCGCGCCCCCTTCTGGGTACCGGGCCCAGTGCAGCTTTCTGGTGGTAAAATAGCCACTTCAGCCACCAAACAATAAAATAAGAATTTCGTCTAGTTATAGTGATTTCTCTAACCACGAATATTACCCGAAACACGAATTTCAAAATGAACAGGCTAATATTTGTTCAAACTCAAAAACTGAAATGGCACAGGTAAGAAGATTGCTATCCCTATTTCTGCACTAAAATTAGACCAAAACCGCTTTTCAGATTGCAGCAATCAGCAAATGTTTGACCTAGGCCCAAACACCTTTCCCAAATCAAATTGAAAACTTTCTGACTGTCTGCACTAACTTTGCTGTAAATTCTCTTCTGGTGAACCTAGAACAGGGGTGACGAACCTTTTTGCTGTCGCGGGCCACTTTGTCAATTACACATGAGTTATCGGGCCACACAACTTTTTAATCGTCAAAATTCCATGACGTCATAGATTGGAATCGACCAAAATTGGTGAATAGTGTTTTCACACTTTTACACACCACACCTTACTTCGAAAACATCGTGAATCATGGGGTGGTAAAAGGATAGACCCTCGGCCCCAGACGCTCACACGACGACGACACCTTTACCTTATAACTTTCCTATTTTCTAACTTTAAACCCTGAAAGTTAGTGTTTAGGGCAGTGGTTGCCAACCTTTTTTACCTGGTGGACCCTTTTAGTCGATATTCAAATCTAAATCCTCCCCCCTATAAATTTAGTTTGTTAAAAACTCGTTTACATATTTTAATCTAAGTTTTGGAAGATAAAGTAAACTTTCACTAGTAATAAGCTTTTTAGCTGGTAATATTCCTTTTCAAACTAAAATAATTTAATTAAAAAAAAACGTAGCTGAAAAGCATTTTATTCAAAGAATAGGCATTCAAAATTCTAAGAGTCAATGCATTTAACAGTCTGTGTGAATCTTGTGATTTTTTTCGATAACTCATGAATGTCGTGGAAGAGTATTGGAAAGCGCACAACGATTATCATTCTCCACGTCTAATCTGTTTCTTTGTTTTGTTTTCATTTGCAAGAGTTAAAAAATCTGATTCGCATAGATAAGTGGAAGCAAACGGAAGGATACTTCGAGTAGCTTTCTCTGCCACTTTGGGATAGGAATTACACATCAATGGCCAAAATCCAGTGATTGATATCTTTCTGACTAAGTCTCTTGGGCAAGAATCCGTTTTGAGTTCTAAAAATTCATCCTGCAATTTATCGAGAAGTTTTTCCACCAGCAATGTGAATGAATTTTGTATTAAATCAAGCTCATCGTCATAAATTTTAGGAAAATATCGAATGAATTCCAGTTCTAATTCTAATGCTGTGAGATGTTGCAAAGTCAATTCTTTTTCCAACTCTGGAAGAACTTGTTCTTTGCCATCAACAACCAGCACCAATGCTAATTCTTTAAACATGGGAACATGTTCAATCGTCCATTCTAACTTTTCTCTTTCATTTATTATCAAGCTTGCAGGTGAAAGCTTCCAAAGCATCTTTAAGTGCTGAACGGTACTGGTAGCTACTCCTGGAAGGGCCACCCAAACCAGGCTGGTCGAAATGTAGAGGCCAGACAAAACGTACTCCCCTCACGAAGAAGACAGCAGAGCCTTCTAGCAGTGCCGGTCTTAGGGTATTTCGGGCCCTGTGCGGAATATGCTTTGCGGCCCCAACGACAATGATCCAATTCAGTAGCGTAGCTAAGCATTTTGAAAAGGGAGGGGGCTGGTTTGACGGTCGGCGGGCGAAGCCAGACTGCGTGTTCGCCTAAATCAACACCCAGCGGCAGGGGCCCGTCTGGGGGGGCTCCCCAGATAATTTTGAAACATTAATTTGAATTTGGGGCATTCTGAGAGCATGTTCAACAAAAATTTGGGCATGAATATTACTGTAAAATGGTGCTGTCCGGTGGCATAGCAAAACGATAAGATCATGCTTTCTTAGGCATTTTTAGGAAATAAAGCTATGTCTCTATGTTGATTCTACATGCAACCTATTTCGTACCCTGAAATTGGAGTAACAAATCAGATTTCCACCTATTTCGTCCCCTGAAAAGATCGAGAGAAATTTTGAAATGTTTGCGACAACTCCGATCAGCGACTTCGGCTCTGTTGTTTTTTTTCTTGATCTTTTCAAGGTACGAAATGTTCAGGGACGAAATAGGTTGCACCCGTTGAGCTTCTATGTTTTCTTGTTGCTAATTCCTTTGTTGAATTTTTCCATTGGAAATGACAAAAATTATTGCATTTTTTGAGTGAATTGCGGGCCCCCTAATTTGCGGGCCCTGTGCGACCGCGCGGTTTGCACACCCCAAAGACCGGCACTGCTTCTAGTACCTTAAGACAATCTCCAAATGACGATGACATAAATCAATCACTCTCTTCCAACCTTCCTTGAACCATCATGGAAGCAGTAGCCTACAGTTTGTAAATTTCCATTGTATCAATATGTCAATGGCTCATGGATACAGATAACCCATGTTGATGAGCAATTTCCTTTAAACAGAGATGGCAATTGAATATATACCGTATATTGTTGTTTTTCTCTTGCATTTTCAGATTTTGTTTATTCAATGGACCAAACATATCAACCAAATAAGAAAGGAATCTAATCCATCTGTCATCATTCAGCAATGAAACAGATTTCAATTTTATTTAAAAGTCAAAAAATAATTTAAGCTCGTCTATGAGCTCAAACGCTCGTTTGGTTACGTTTCCTCATCATGAAAGCCATGGAGTATTTAAATGAAAAAGGAGTAGGCCTACGTGATGGATTGCATCCATGTCAGATTGTCAGTGCACTTAAATAATCGGGAGTTAATCTAATAATAATTTCCTCTTTAACGCTCTAATCTAGGCCAACTTACTAGGCTTAAAAGGTTTACAATCCTAAAACCAAACTCCCCCTTAAAATTGCAAAATTCCTCCATAGTGGGGAATTCTCCCCCGGTTGGGAACCACTGGACTTTAGGGCAAGAAAAAAGCAAAGGAAAGGTGTACCAGTGAAGGCATAAAACAGCTTTGAGATGTCTTTTGTCTTTAATGCATGAGCGATTGTCAAATTGTTTGCGGGCCGCACAAAATTCTTTGACGGGCCGCATGCGGCCCGCGGGCCGCAGGTTCGTCACCTCTGACCTAGAAGGACCAGTGAAACACCAATGGAATCGGGAAGTAATACTCTAGCGCTATGTGACAAATAAAAGTTCAAAAAAGCAACCACTATATAGAGATAGTAAGTTTTGCTGTTCAAGAAATTTTAAGATTGCTCAAGATTTGTTAAATGTCTATGCTTAAACGACATCAATAAAATTTGGTACACAATCTTTCTATTCATAACATTGTCGATGAAGGGGTCCCGAAAATAAATTGGTACCAGGCCCGAGCAATCCTGTCAACGGCCTTGTGGTCCTGGTAACCACACTCACATGCTAGTCTTGAAATAAAACATGTGATGTTTAGGAAATAAAACATAATATTCAGATGTGAACATGTTTTATTCATTCATCACTCACGTCAGTAAACTATGTGCTCGCATCTTGCACAAGTTTTTTACTAGAATGAATTAGACTTTGAATATAAATACTTCGGCTACACACAGGATCCAAATAGACCAACATTAGTCCAACCTTGCAAATGCACCCTGAATAAGGTAACTTTTCAGTGTTTTAGGAGTGGTTTGCCCCAATCGCTCCCCTCCTCTGATCTGCCACTGGCTACTCATTTGAAAATTGTTTGCTAATCTTACGTGTGTTTGTCTTTGCGTCCATAAAATGCTGTGACCACTTCGATCGCTTGGCCAAGAGGACATTTGATGGTCAATTTCGATCTCTCGCAAATCACGTCAGAATGCACTGAAGAATGAAAATGTAGTTACTGCAACAAGAAACATGGGCCTACAAGTATCAAGTTAGAAATTAATCTGAAACATACATTACGGTATTTTATTTGGTTCGATCAGTTTTTCTGCAAAAGTGCATTTTTTTACAGTTTTCATAATAGTTTTAAGATTTGGTAAACAGATTCTATGAAATAATGTAGCCTACAGCTAATTTTGTAGAGTTTTTATATTACAAAGATTATAAAAACATATTCTCAGTGTTCAATTAAATATTAATAAACCCAGAGACATCAGAAAATCAATTTCCCGCATGTGATTCCAGACCGACATTACTCGCTTGAGTGTTTTTTTATGAAAAGACTTAAAATGTTCAAAGCAAAACAACCATCACAATGAACATCTACCGTAGTATAGCCTACTAATTGAAATTACTATAGTAAGTAACAAATTAATAGATGGTACTGTAATCAATATCAATTCAATATATCATATTCAATTGAACGCTGAGAATATGTTTTTATGATCTTTGTAATATATGTAATGAGTTTTAAATTGTAATGTTGTTATTACGTGTTCAAACGTAGTTGCACTGATGAGAATTTATTATTCAAAAACGCGTTATGCAACATTGCTTTGCACTCTGCAATGCCTGATGGTAATTTCTTTTAGGTTTCCGTCACGCGTTGAAGCAGTGTCTGATCATGTGTTTCGTTTCTCTTTGTTTATTGCATTGATCGGTTAGTGCTAGCTTATATGCAGACATTTCTGAATAAATACTGTTTGTTTGCAATGGCTAAAGAAAAACAACAAGTCGAAGAAACGGAAGTCTTCATCTTCTAGCAATCTAACTAGTCAGACTTGGAATTTTCTCAATGTTGACACGACAGTAAACGCTAGTTTTCTTATATCAAACATTTTAAATTAAATGTTTGCAGCATTTTGTTAACAAGCAATTGTTTTTTCCTCAATTTGTAGCAAAAACGCAACGTGGTTTACAATAAATTTGGACTTTTATTAAGTGAGGTGCACACCCAGAGGAGGTTTGGGGAGCCCTCCCCTTGAAAGTGTTGAAAATAATACTTTACAAATGAGCATTCTGAGAGTACTTTTAGCCAAATTAATACTAAAACTCTGTTAAATAATGTTGTGACAAAAGATAACATTTTATTTACGTTGGGCCAACATAAGACTAAACAGGCTGTAAGAATAAACAGAGCAGGCCTATAATTACATGCCTATCATTATAATTTTAATTATATAATTACATCATTATTTATAGTAATTGAATTACATGGACAAGTCTCAGTGTTGCAATTTATCATTCTGGTTTCATTTCCCTCACATCCGGGACCGTTGATGCACCTTCTACGTTCCTCGTATACTCCTCCTCCACATGTCACTCCGCATTCTTCGAATTTCATCCACAAACTCCAAACTTAACCATGATGCAAAGGTTCAAGAAATTATTGATTCTTATTTGGAGTTACTAAGGTTGTACGTACGTTTGTCATAATAATAATAAGGTTATTTTTTATACAGCGCTGTATCCATCGCAGAATGCGTTGCTCCTCAGCGCTTTACAAAGCAGACAGTGTCAATGCAGACGTATAGAGGCACCACTGAGTACATTATTACCCGAATCCACTCCATTGCTCAGGGCCAAGCAGGAATTAGATTCAGTACCATTTCTAAAAAGTCTTTGGTATGACCCGACAAGGTATCGAACCCATGCCTACCGATTCAGAGGCGGGCGTACTAACCACTAAGCCACCATGTGAGAGATACGTAATACAATAGAATAAGTTTGTAAGTTGATTAATTGTATTTTGAATGAGCATGGGGCTGAAAAAGTGTTGCCAAGGCTGTTTGAAACAACTTGTTTTGTCAAACTGTAACAAGACAGAATATTGCGATGAAAAAGGCCTATCATTGTTAAAAAAGTAAAACGAATTTTGTGTCAAAAAATGATTTGTGTTGGTCTGAAAATTGTTTGATTACTTCTTCTTTGAACACCAGCAACACTGAATGATTGCGAATTTCTCAAATTAAATGTTATTGTTTGTTCTCATATTGTTGTGGGGTTTCGTTTTATTCGATTAGACAATAAAGTTACAGTATACAGTCTTCGAAATTAGCATATTTTTACTTCGGCAAAAACGTTGCCGAGGCCAAACGGCAAAAGTTGAAATTGCCTCGGCAATTGCTGTGAACGTTTATTACGAAAAAATTGCAGGCTACCACAACATGTAAAACGAGAAGTTAAAAATATAATAGAGTAGTCTATCAAGACCGCATTGTTTGATTTGTTGTGATGTAATAATACCAAAAGTAGCGATAAAGCGAGCAACGCGATACGCACGCTGTTACGATAATTCATGTTAAATAACTCACGGGGAGGGGGTAGTATGTTAATTTTGGGTTGATTCAACGTTCGAGTCAGCACAAATCGATTTAATTTTCCCGACCGGTTGTATTGCGTAACAACAATGCCCAAAAAGAAATTTACATTTGTTTTACATTAATTCAACATCTAGCGACGTTGAATTATCATAAAATAGCGTTAATTGCTCAACCAGGTACCGGTAACAAATTAATAGCTTCCTGCGAGAAGATTGCCTCCATTTACGTTTACACTAACATACTTTCGGCACAATTGGAATACGGCGAGCAACACAAATACTGTTTGATAAGAACTAGTCAGAATCGGAATCATCAGATGCTGCATCGGAGGATGAGGTTATCTCGTCATCACTGGAATCAGACACATCAAGAGGCTCAACGCTTGGCTGTAAATCTACACTGTCTTCGTCGTTCGCAATGAAGCGTCCACGTTTTGCGGCTTTCGTGCTTTGATACCCATCAACACGCCTCTTTCTCTTTCGCAAAACTCCATTGGGGTGTTGACTAAGGAACAAATCTATGCCTGTAGCATATCGACTGGGAGGAATGTCTCTTCCAGCACATCGCACTCGCATTAGTGCTCTTTGGCTATCATTGTTGAGACGCATTCTAGAGAAAAGAATAACACAGTTTCAATAACATAGCCAACTATTTTTTTACATTTATCCTTGATTTAGTACAGTGTAAACCAAAACGTACGCAATAAATTACATTTCATTGGTAAATCTTTATACATATAGATTATCAATTTATCATACGTAATTTCATTATCCATATATCTGTCTTTGCTGAGCATTCTTGCAAATGAAGAAAACACACGCTCAACTTCAGCATTGGAAAGAGGCAAAACGACGCATATCTCAATTAATTGCAGAACGTTGTGGAGTCGCAGCTTGTCTCGTAGCATAAACAGTTGCTTCCATACTTTCATTGGCTCGGAACAAGGGAAGAAACGTCGCACGTGCGAGACAGCCAGATTGACTTCAATTCCTAAAGAAAATGCGTCTTGATAAATGCCTTTTGTGGTGAACTTATCTGCAAATATTTTTTGTCGATTCAACATCGTCAGACGTGGAATCTACAAAAGTGTGGTATTGCGATCAGGAACAACCATTTTATTTCGCTACAATCTTGCCAGAGACAACCCACAGGCAAAATCCCCACACAGGCAAAAATCGGTTATTTTTACGTTGATTCAACGTCTCACTACGTTGAATCAACGTAATAAAGTCATAAAAGTAACCAGCTACTTAAAAAAAATTACCAATTTGTTGAAAGAACAAATAAAACGTCAACCGAATGTTGTTCATCTTTTTACCTCTAGTAAACCAATACAGATGAAAATAGCACTCACCTATGCGGCTTGGGTTAAAGTTGTTTTGCTCAAGCACAGATGAAAATTGTTCCATGATTCGGTTTGCAGCATTTCGGATATTTTCAATCTCTTGACTGACGTAAGACTTGGTGTCCAGGAGGGTAGCCGCTGCAGTAAAAAACGAGTCTTCCGTGATTTGCTTCATCCGTTCTTGCAACGAAACTTGCAATGCATCCAGCACGTCCATCATTTCAATGCGAACCCGAGCTACCCCTTCCTCAAGATTACCATTGCGCATCGCGTATGAACAGAAAGTTACAGAACCCTGGCTCTGAGTGGTAGATTGGCGTGAGCGCGCAGCTTGTTCGGCTGGGGCGGGAGTCAAACTAGTGGCGATACAGGGAATAAGCACAGTGTTAAGAGTAGGAAACAACTCTTTCGAAAACATCGCGTCGACCCCACTTTCAATCTGCGATAGCATGGATTGAATACTTTCCAAACAGGTATCGATAGCTGTGATAGCTTCAGAAAGCAATAACTCGTTTTTTTGCAAAATTAAAGAAAGTGGTTTTATGCAAGCAACTACGTCAAACTTGACGCATTGGAAGATGATAGTTTGAAGATTACAAATTTCCCGCCGAATTCCTTCTAATTTGCTTGCATCCTTCTTCATGGTGGTATTGAAAGGTTGGGCAATTTGATGGTTTAAAAAACTGATCAACGTTTCCAAATTTTTTAAGTAGACGTCAATAGCGTTGTGTTGGTGCTCTAACCACCGCGTGCTGAGGGAACGTTTGTATCGATATACTGTTTTGTTTGCTGCAGTGGCGTGTCGCCTAAACAATCGCCATTTCAGGTTAGCCCGTTTGAACAGATAATATACAGTTTCCAGCAATGTTTCAGCTTTTTTATTAATTTCGGAATGCTTAAAGCTATCTTTAACGGCTAACTCAATCTTATGTGACGAGCATAACATTAAAAGCAAATGATCGCCTACTTCTGCCTTTTGCAAGTTGAACGCGGCCTTGTTCACGCTGGCACCATCGGACCCAATGCCTATCAGTCGGCTGTTTTTCGGAAATTCGAAGTTCCCCTTCGAATACGCTTCGTCGAATGCATCCTTCAAACCCTTTGCATTACAGTCCTCTGGTTCCTCGACAGATAGCACGTGAAAGGTAGGTTTTCCCAAAGAACACGTTTTAATGACGAAAACTTCTTTTTCGTCCATAGTTTTGGCACTTGACGACCCATCGTACAAAATACTGAAATATTGCTTGCTTTTACTGTTTAAAGGCACAGTAACCTCGTCTTGTATTAATGCGTTGGATAAAAAATGAATCATTTCTCTACAAGCCTTATCAGTAGAGTATCCAATTCCCAAGTCAGCATTAAAAACGTCTTTTTCAAATTTATATAGTTCTTCGTAAAATTTGAAAGATTTATTGTTCAAAGCCAAGAAATGGGCCATTTGGAACTTTTTCATGAGTTGGTCCCGTTGCTGCAAATTTAGCGCCTGAATATGGTGAAGAATGCTACTTTGGGTACTTGAAACAGCACACGCTGCAGTCTCCCCTGGAGTCAAACTTTCGCTGCTGGTGCTAGTTTCTTGAATACGCAAAACTGCCCGTTCATGAACGCGCGATGTCATATGATTGGAAGCATTACTTTTCTTTACTGCCGAAGTACCATTTATCCAATTTTGTGCTACTTTTTTAACTGGGCCCCGTAGCTTTTCTAATTCCGATTTGTTTCCTTCATAAAATTCTTTACAAATTTTACAAAATACTACACTAACTTTTCCTTCTGTCCCCTCTGTTTCATAACCTATAGCAGGTAAATTCCACTTTTTAACTGTATCTTCCTTTACCATGATATATATTGGCAATGACACTGGTAAAGAACAAGCATTCGATGAAAGAATAACTTTTGCGTAACAATTAAGCCAGTATTTATAAGGTTGCAAACTTTTTTTATAACTTAGTTCACATGAGCATTGTCAGCGCATAAAATTGCACCTGTAGTTGTTACGCAACCAGACATCTATCACAAACCGCAATTAACAAAGCTCACTCTAAAGCGCGTTAACCTATTACTTACATGTATTCGACGTCTGTTGATGTTGTGTGGTTCGTTGTGAAAGCGGCGCGATCGTTTCTGATACAGCTGGACGAGATAATGGAAGGCGAAGCGCGATTAGGAGTAAATGCTTACAAAAATTTGACGTCTGCTGGCGTTGAATCAATGCAAATAGGGTGATATTTCTATAAAAGATTCAATTCTGCCAGCTGGCAAGCAATAGTAAGATTGAATCAACCTCCTAGTCTGGTGTGGTCTAAGAAAATTAGGGTTATTTTTGTAATGTTGCGGTCTTAACAAGCGCTCGTGTGGCCTCGGCATTTTTATTGCCGAGGCTAATGTGCCATTCATGCATCTGCCTCGGCAATCACCTCGGCAATTGCCGATTGCCGAGGCTAATTTCGAAGACTGAGTATATCGCCTTAATTTCAAAGAGATCAAAAATGAAAGCGTTTAATGATAAAGTTAAATTGCAACAAAAGAAAGCCTTAAAACACGAAAATTTGAATTCCAACAGCTTTGCCTAGATAATCATTTTATCTAGTTCAGATGCAGCGCATTTGGCGGGTCAAATTAAACCAGGTTAGGTAAAATCGGGATAAAACAGAATAATGTCTGGTCAAATCAGTATTAACTATTAAGTGAAGTGAGGATTCTCATCAAGCAAAGATGTTATCTGGCTGAATATTATCGACCGAAGGCAGAGGTTAAGCTATTCATCCAGTTACAACCTAATTTATTTTTGTGTGTGGCAGCAAAAAGTTGTGGATAGGATAAGATTAGATAGGCCTACACCAATGCTTAGACAAGCAACTTACATGGACAAGGCTGAGTGTTGCATCTTGATATTCTACTCACATTCCCTTCACATCCGGGACCGTAGATGCAAGTTCGACTTTCTTCGACTTCTCCTCCTCCACAAGTCACTCCGCATTCTCCAACTTTAATCCACGGACTCCAATCTTTAACACAATGCAAAGATTAGAGAAAATATTAAACAAGCATATAGGCAGTGATTTTCAACCGATTTGTCAGTTTGGCTCAAACCATCTCATTTTGCCAACAAATATTTTAATAGAATGTTATAGCAGTTTTCATTTACAGTAAGTTACCTCTTTGCGAAGCGAACTTTAAAGTGTGGCGTATAAGTGTAGGAACTTTTAAGCATAGCGTGTAAGCATGACATAAATACGAAGTTCAAAGTATAGTTTATGGAAAAACCACAATATGCTGGGCGAATTGAAGAACCGTAAGAGTTTAATTGTTTTCTAACGAAGTTATCATGCAAATTGTGTTGTCTACACGGTATACTAATACTAGTGGTATAAAGGGCCGTAAAATCTTACGCGCAGCCATTACAGATGTCAGCAAATGTTACATGTCAATATCAGTAACCTCTAGCTGTCATTAGTCATTATTTAAAATGCATATAATTACATCATTCCACCAATGCCGATCACATATGGGTCAGTGGTTACTTGTATTCAATCGAAAAGAGTTGCAATCTTTTGGATTGATGTCCAATTGGCCAATAAAGTGCAGTTCAGTTGTTTTTATTTTTGGCCTTAACAGCGAAAAGAATACACACAAAAACCACTGCGATCCTAAGAAAAACAACCCACTGTTTGAACAAGGTTATTGTTACCTACATGGTTTGCGTACGCAACGATAAAGCATCTCCAAGTACTTTGTGGTACCCACGCACGGATCATCAAATTCAGCACTAGAGGCTCGAAGAATACAGGAATTCCGATCCTGGCATTTAGCTTCGATGATTGATTGACTTTGGTTAGCCTTGCAATCCGTAGTCAAAATGGGATTGACAGGACATCTAAGAAACGTAAATGTTCATTCAATAAACCTTACATCAATGCTGTTGGCCTACAAAATAAAACTTCTAATACATATTGAGTAAGCCATCGCAAAATGTAGGCCTACATACCGCATGCAATCTGTTGTGCACCAGTGCCTTATACACTCACTTCTGAGTACCATGTTCAAGAAAAATCAAATCATAACCCCTCAGGATTTTGAACATTTATAGTCTTTGCATTTTTGGTTATTACCCAGGCAGGCTTACAAATATGCAGGCTAGAAAAATTGATTAGCCTACAATTTTAGAAGTAATATTTATAGAAAGAAAAAAAAAACTGGATCAAATATTACCGAAAAGTGTAAATATTCTAGGGCAGGATACTGTGTGCCGTAGGGGGTCGCAAGTGTGTCGCAAAAGTCTGTTGCTTTAAACGTCGTAGCCGAAGAGGAAGTTGGGAAATGTCAAATTAGTTTAAAAGATAGCATGTGCCAGTGGCGTATCCTGGTGGGTTGAGCAAGGGAAGCAATAAAACTCGTGGGGGAGTTAGAGCGTGCCGAAGGCACGTGTATTCTAGGGCATGCTTTCGGAAAATTTCTGCAAAATTACACTCAAATAATGGATTATAATGTTTTCTGGAAACTCTTTTAGGGTAATATTTGCATGAAATTTATTAGCAGATAAACAACTACCTAGCAACACGCAGCTACAGCTACCTACTGCTGTAGTAGCTTAAGCCAGTATTCATTTTAGTCAAGTCTAGCCTAGACCTCACATATCATGTCTTAGGCTATGCCATAGTCTATCCATCCAGTATAACAGTGTAACAGTGTATAACGCTAACATGCATTTTGACGAGTAAATTGAAAAAAATCCCAATCTAGAAAAAGGCCAAATGTATAATTTCTAAGGTCAACAGACTAAAAAAATCCTTAAAAGGGCAATCTGGCTACCCTGAACAATACCTAACCGAGTAAGCAATTTTGAAATTGCTTCCACAGATTAGTTTAAAGAAACCTAAATTGCGCTGCTTTTTTTCTTTTCTTTCCCACGTGTTTCTTCTTACAACAAAAACGAGAGCAAAGGATGGGAAACGATTCTCTGCTTTCGTAAACTTCCAACTTTTTTCAAAATTAAAACCGAGCTGAAATCATGCGGGGACATGATATGAGTTACAAGCTGTTTTAAGTCGTATTCAAGTAAAGAAATTACCAAATCGTTTTACTAAAAAAACATCATCTTCTCTTTTTTCAATTTTGACAGGGGAAGCAATGCTTCCCTTGCTTCCATTGAGGATACATCCCTGGCATGTGCTTTCGTGTTACAATCGACCGAAATTAACTGAGTCAATATGTTGATAATCAAACCACTTTCATCTGATGTGAAGCCGCAAACTAAGATTGGTGAGCAAGAACAGGCACACATTTTACATTCCAGTAAAAGTAAACGGTTTTACTGGTTTATGTGTTCATTCAAGTGGAGCTGCTTTATAGCCTATAACGTCTATCATTGTGTAGTTTCTTCAAAGTAGTAGTTTCGATCAAACAATTGGAAAAATGCAATATTTTGAAAAAAATATTAACAAAGTAAGTCAATAAATGTGCCGCGGTAGATTCTGAAATACTTTAATGTGCCGTAGGCCAAAAAAAATTGAAAACCACTGCCCCAAGTTGTTGATTTCTAAATTTGCATAGAAAAATGATGTAGACTCACGTCGTTTTATCATTCCGACCATAGAATGCCGATGTCACAGTGATAACATGACCAGGTGGGCAGATGACAGTTTGCATACTTCCCTCACAGATAGTCAGTTTTATACCTTCGTCTGGAGTGCTACATGTATACAGCATGTCCACATACTTTGTGGTACCTTCGCATGGATTTTCAAATATAGAGTTGTCGGCAAAAATTAAGCAGGAATTGTGGCCGTTGCATTTTGCTCTGATAGCCAACGAAGACCCATTGGCTTCGCAATCTGTTATCTTGATGTGATTGCTCGGGCATCTAAAGGTTATAATAATTTGAATTAGTAATAATCGAATAATTAATTAACTAAATAATAATATAATGAATTAGCCTTTGAATATATCAATATTTCGGCTACACACAGGATCCAAATAGATCAACATTAATCCAACCTTGCAAATACACCCTTAATGAAGTAACTTTTCAGTGTTTTAGGGGAGGTTTGCCCCAATCGCTCCCCTTCTCTGATCTGCCACTGGCTACTCATATAAAAATTGTTTGCTAATCTTACGTTTGTTTGTCTTTGCGTCCATAAAATGCTGTGATCACTTCGATGGCTTGACCATTAGGACATTTGATGATCGATTTCGATGTCTCGCAAATCACGGAAGAATGCACTGTAGATGTGATTGCTGAAACAAGAAACATGGGCCTACAAGACAAATCAAGCTAGATCTTAATCTGAAATATACATTACGGTATTTTATTTGGTTCGATCAGTTTTTCTGCAAACGTGCATTTTTTACGGTTTTCATAACAGGCTTGAGATTTGGTGTAATGCACAGCTAATCATGTAGAGTTTTAAATTAAATGTATGCAGCATTTTGTTAGCAAGAAATTATTTTTTCTCAATTTCTAGCAAAAACGCAATGTGGTTTACAATAAATTTGGACTTTGATTTAGTGAGGTGCACACCCAGAGGAGGTCTGAGGGGCCCTCCCCTAGAAAGTATTGAAAATAATACTTTTCAAATAAGCATTCTGAGAGTACTTTTAGCCAAATTAATACAAAAACTCTGTTAAATGATGTTGTGACAAAAGATTACATTTGATTTACATTGGGCCAACATAAGACTAAACAGACTGAGAGCAGTGGCGTATTTAGAAAGTTTGTTAGGGGACGGCCAAGACATTGTGTCAGTCAGCCGCGTAGCGGCTTACTTGGCGTCTGGAGGCCAATGGGGGTCTGGCGGTAGTACACACGGGGTAGTCTCAATGGTAGTACAAAGAAAGGTCAAATTTGATGAAAATGGCTGTTAATTGGTTCAAATTTTTTCTACTTGGGTTAAAATTAGACTTGTTTGACCCTTTAAATAGTGGTACACCAAAATGTCATATGATGCGTCAGAACGGGGAGAGGAGGTTAGCTGAAACCGTCAGAATACCGTCAGATAGGGGGAGGGGGAATACCTTTTACCGACCTCGAATACCTTTTGAGCATTCTCGGCGATTCGCAATGACAATTTACCGTTTAATGCGATGGCTGCGCTTGGCAAATATATCAATGACTGCATCATACTCGAGTAGGCTACAATATCCTTGTTTAAATACATCTGAGCTAGACCATCTAAACGCGACTCTGTCATGGTCGTGCGGTAATAATTTTTCAGGTGAGCTAATTTAGTGAAATGAAACATCGCTCATTGGAGGCAGTTGTAACTAGAAGCGTAGCAACGATTCGAAGTAATTTATGGATAATCGGATAAGTGCCGAGTTGTTCAGCAGCTTGACACGCATCCACAAGAGTCGCAGGTAGTTTATCCACAGAAACTGCAAGCCAATGCGCTCTCCATCTTCGCAATTCAATAGTAGCTGCAAAGCAATTGCTTGGTTCAACACCAGCATTTCATGGCAGAAGTCGAAAATCTCGTCGATCGGGCAGTCCTCATCTTCATGAATCAATGAAAATGTGCTGACTTTAAAAGCTAGCGAGCTGTGCTCATTGAATCTCTCGTGAATTTGTGCCATGCAATTGTCAAGAAAACGAAGAAAAACTGTTCGTTTGAAATAGATCTCCGCAGTTTCAGCTGGAATGTTAGGTCGATGATGTTGTCTAGGTGCTCTCCTTGGCATTCGGATTTCTTCGCCAAAAACTGAGCAAGCCTTGCCAAAAAGTTGATGAAAAAGTCTATTATCGCCCCTTAGGTCTTGCAACACAGTTGCGCAAAATGAATCATCCGAGCATTGCGCTACAACTTTTTTTTTTTGCAAAATTTTTATTTTTTTATATTTTTTTACCTGGTTATTAGGGGAGATCGCCCTTTATCCTTCCACCTAAATACGCTACTGGCTGTAAGAATAAATAGAGCAGGCCTATAATTATAATTTTAATTATATAGTTACATCATTATTTATAGTAATTGAATTACATGGGCAAGTCTCAGTGTTGCATTTTATCATTCTGGTTTCATTTCCCTCACATCCGGGACCGTTGATGCACCTTCTACGTTCCTCGTATTCTCCTCCTCCACATGTCACTCCGCATTCTTCCGTTTTCATCCACAAACTCCAATCTTAACCATGACACAAAGGTTCAAGCAATTATTAATTTTTATTTAGAGTTACTAAGGTTGTACGTACGTTTGCCATCATGTGAGAGATACGTAATACAATAGAATAAGTTTTTAAGTTGATTAATTGTATTTGAATGAGCATGGGGCTGCATTGTGGGGTTTCGTTTTTTTCGATTAGACTACTAACTTAAGTTACAGTATATGGCCTTAATTTCAAAGAAACTAATAATGAAAGTGTTTATTGATAAAGTTAAATTGCAATGTAAGAAAGTCTTTGATTTCCAACAGCCTTGCCCAGATAATCATTTTATGTAGTTTAGATGCAACGCACTTGGCGGGTCAAATTAAACCAGGTTAGGTAAAATCGGGATAAAACAGAATAATGTCTGGTCAAATCAGTATTAAGTGAAGTGAGGATTCTCATCAAGCAAAGCTGTTATCTGGCTGAATATTATCGACCGAAGGCAGAGGTTGAGCTATTCATCCAGTTATAACCTAATGTATTTTTGTGTGTGGCAGCAAAAAGTTGTGGATAGGATAAGATTAGATAGGCCTACACCAATGCTTAGACAAGCAACTTACATGGACAAGGTTGAGTGTTGCATCTTGATATTCTACTCACATTCCCTTCACATCCGGGACCGTTGATACAGGTTCGACTTTCTTCGACTTCTCCTCCTCCACAAGTGACTCCGCATTCTCCAACTTCCATCCACGGACTCCAATCTTTAACACAATGCAAAGTTTCGAGAAAATATTAAACAAGCATGTAGGCCAAGGGTACTCAACTAATAAAGGTCCAGTGTGACAAATTGAATGCTTTTAGCGGTCCGGTGAATAAATTACTTCATACGCAACTACAAAGGTTAAAGTATCAATGATAGTAACGAACCATTTGTTTAGGTAAAATGTAACTCTTCTAGGATTTTTGACAAAGTGTTGGGGCACCACGCACCCAACTACAAGGATAATCACAGAAGAAAATGCTTTCTCCGAGTAGAAGTCTGTTTGAAGAGGCCCAGAAACGTGGCAATGAGGTTACTCTTCCGAAAGCCCGAGGTCCACTATCAACACTCAGAAGGTCCGGATTCGGACCGCGGTCCGCCAGTTGAGTAGCCCTGATATAGGCAGTGATTTTCAACCGATTTGTCAGTTTGGCTTAAAACACCTCATTTCGCCAACAAATATTTTAATAGAACGTTATAGCAGTTTTCATTTACAGAAGTTACTTCTTTGCGAAGCGAACTTTAAAGTGTGGCGTATAAGTGTAGGCGCTGCTAAGAACTTTTAAGCATAGCGTGTAAGCATGACATAAATACGAAGTTTAAAGTATAGCTTATGAAAAAAACACACAATATGCTGGGCGAATTTAAGAACCGTAAGAGCATAATTGTTTTCTAACGAAGTTATGATGCAAAATGTGTAGTCTACAATGGAGACTAACACTATAAAGGGCCGTTAATATAAATAAGTATAAAGGGCCGTAAAATCTCACAGGCAGCTGCTACAGATGTCAGTAAATGTTAGCCTACATATCAATATCAGTAACCTCCAGCTGCGATTACTCATATTGAAATGCATATGATTAGCATCAGTTCATCAATGCCGATCACATATGGGTCAGTGGTTACTTGTATTCAACCGAAAAGAGTTGCAATATTTTGGATTGATGTCCGATTGTCAATAAAGTTCAGTTCAGATCAGTTGTTTTCATTTTTGACTTTTACAGCGAAAACAATAAACATAAAAACCACTGCGATCCAAAAAAAAAAAACAACCCACTGTTTGAACAAGATTATTGTTACCTACATGGTTTGCGTACGCAACGATAAAGCATCTCCAAGTATTTTGTGGTGCCTTCGCATGGATTTCCAAATATAGAATTGTCGGCAAAAATTGAGCAGGAATTGTAGCCGTTGCATTTTTCTCTGATAACCAACGAAGACCCATTGGCTTCGCAACTTGTTGTATTGATGTGATTGCTTGGGCATCTAAAGTTTATAATAATCTATTAAAGAAAAAGTATGGACATGCATTAAACTATATGTTCACAAATGTAAAACATGGCACACTTGAGCATTATACATACCAAATGCCTGACCTATATCTACCATTCTACGTATCCTAACAGTGCATAGGCGTAGCCAGGGGGGGGGAAGCGGCCATGGCCGCCGCTAAGTTTCAAAGTTTGGCTTCCGAAGTTGAGCCCTTTGTTGAAAATATAATAAAATTTGTAGAAATTTATAACGTTTTCCAAGACATCTGGCTATTAACATCCCCAAGGACTTGTTTTAGACACACAGAAAGACACCAATAAATTTTGCAAATTGTAAATCGCGCAAAGTTTACGCAATTTACATTTTTTTTAACTAATTTGTGGAAGCAATTTCAGAATGGCTTACTCTGTTGGGTTTTTGTGTCGCTGAGTTTTTGGTGTTCTCTAATTGTAGCCTCAGATTTTGCCCGTTTGTGTCTAAGAGCTACCTTTAATAAGTTAATAGCTGTTTATCTGCTAATAAATTTCATACAAATATTACCCTAAAAGTGTTTCCAGAAAGCGCTATAATCCATCATTTAAGTGTAATTTTGCAAAAATTTTCCGGGGAAACATGCCCCCGGACCCCCCTAGAGTACGCGTGCCTTAGGCACGCTCTAACTCCCAGTTTCATTGCTTTCCTTGCTCAAGCCACCAGGATACGCCAGGCCACTGCACATCAGGTGGCGATGGCTTAAATTAAACACTTTGTCGTTCTCTTTAATTCATCAAATATTTGGCCCCCTCCCAAATTTTTTTTCTGGCTACGCCACTGTAACAGTGTCTAGGCTACTGCTGTGTACAATTCGAAATTGTTACGGCTAGTGAACAGCAGAAAAAAAATCATTTTTTTTCATCGTTGCGTAATCACCTACAGAAGAATATTAAGAAGTTGTTTGACTGATTAACCTATCAGTACAACGTACTAGTCATACACCGGAGGCAACATTTTGACCGGAGGCCAAAAGCAGCAAAAAATGGCAACTCCGGCAGAACGCCAAAGCTTCCGGGCTTTGTTAACGTCTAAGGTTTACCCAAGCAGTTGTGGGTAGTAGCGTTGATAGGGAGGTCCAGATGGTACTTTTGGACTCGGAATGATTTTAGAAGCAGTAATCATTTCAAGAGGCCCGGGAACTTAAAGAAATCACCTCGTATTTTTTTGGATATGGCGCATTTTTTTTAAAGTGTCTGAATTTGGGTCCTGAGAGTCTCCTTGGTACACGATAGCCAGTTACTCTTAAAAAAGGTGCTTTATGGAAATGCTTGGGGTCCTTTGGAAGGGTTCTTTTAGAAGTGAACATTAGGCTAGATTTTAAATTTGGCTATGTTTTCTATCCACCTGATGTACTATTGTTTTTTAAGATATTGAAGACTTCTTTAAACCCAATTTCAATCTTACATATGCATTTGTGAAGAAGGAAGCGTTCTTCCCAGCTATCAGCACAAGGCTGCGCACTCACTAGTACAACGAGCAGTTGCGATTCGCTAACCATAACGGTGTAGCTTCCACGCTAGCCATTCAGACCATCCAATCAACAATATGTGCATTTAATGTTACACCCAACATGTGCAATTGTGCATCCTTGCATCACCGTAATACCACAATGACATATTAAATTGGATTTATCCAAGGTTATAAACTTGACCACAGCCACACACACACAGTTGGCTCACCCATCTCCGGCTCGCGAATTGTTTTCCCACGAACTTTTTGTTACTTTGCATAGACTTTGTATTAATACCATGAGAATGCGTTCATGTGTTTAGTTTAGTGGTTTCATTTTGTGCCTTATGTTCGTGAGGACAACGGTTCGTTTCCCATCAAAGTCAACATTTTTCTTTAAATTAATTATTGCGGTGCACAAAAGCTTTTCATAAAAAAGTCGTGTTAGGGTTAATGGGTTAAGGTAATTCTTAATCAATTCGGAAACTCTTATTTTTAGAGTGACCACAATCAATTTCTTTTCTCAACTTTTTCAAACTTGACTAGACTAGGTGTGTCTCCAGGTTATGTTTTTTTTTCAAGTTCAATTTTTAGATTTGGACCTGGAGGGCAAAGATTGGCTGCTGACTTTGAAAACCGTGCAAAAAAATGAATCGGTAAAAACAGTTACGCGCGCCGCCGGTAACCAGTAATGGCTACACTTACAGAAATATGCAAATGAGACAGAAAGTTCGTGGGAAAAAATTTCGCCTCCGGCTCAGGGCCAGAGCCGGAGTTGAAAAAAAAGGCGGAGTTTAGTCGGATCCGGAGGTTGCACCATCACTACAACGTACAATGATCCATTTCTCATGTTTTTATATAGCTGAGAGATAAACTTACGTGGTTGAGTCATTTCGACCATAGAAGGCCGATAGCACTTTAATGGCTTGACCAAATGGACATGTGATGGCTTGCCAATGATGCTGACAAACAATTTTTCTTACACCTTCGGATGGGGTATGACAAGTGTATTGTATTTTCACGTATTTTGTAGTATCTTGGCATGGATCGCCAAATACAGAGCTGTTGGCATAGACTGAACAAAAATTACGCCCGTTGCACATTGTTCTGACTGTTGATAAAGATCCATTAGCTTTGCAATTTGTTGTCCACAAAGGCTTGATAGGGCATCTAAAAACATGAGCATTTAAAAAACAATTGATATCTACTGATTTTCTACTTTCGTAAGGTAAATAGCACGACTTTTATCGTAATCAGAAATTCTTAAAAGATGAAGATGCAATGCCAAAACAAAAGTCAAAATATAAACAACTTGCAAAAATGAAAATAAAGAACTCGAGGTCAGAGGTAACGGCACAAAAAACAGAAACCGTTAAAAACAGAGATCTCAAACGTAAATGTAGTTCTTAGAACTTTAAATTTGACAAAATGTCGAAGATAAGTAAATCAAATTTACAATCTGATATTAATTGTACAAATTACCATGAGAAATCATGTCATAAAGCATTACAAACGGTAACAACAAGCCTACTTTATTGGCTTGACCGTTCAACATTGCCGTTAGTGTTGTTGCAATTTTGACAAAACATGAATCCGGCCACCCTCGGTAACGGGGACATCACCGGACTACTACTACATCATTGCTGCATTAATTAAGATTCTATTGATCGTAAATAAACAACGCAAGTACATACGTAGTTGAATCCATTCGACCATAGAAAGCCGATGTTATGTTAATGACTTGGTCAAATGGACAGGTGAAGTTTTGTCGATCTCCTTCGCAGATGGCAGCTTTAACACCTTCGGGTAAAATGCTACAGGAGTATTTCATCTTCACGTAGTTTGTTGTATGTTGGCACAGATCTCCGAATTCAGAGTTGTTGGCAAACACCGAACAAAAATTGAGTCCATCGCATTTCTCTTTGATGGTTGATAAAGTTCCATTTGTTTCGCAATTTGTTGTCATGAAGGGGCCAGGACATCTTCAGATTGTAATCGTTTGTTATTTTGCACAAAAAAAATAATTAAACTTATTAAATTATTATTCAAATTACTGACACAATTGTCATCAAAATATTTCGTAGAATTGGACAAGGGAAACAATGGAACATTTACATTATTTAAAAAATGAAAATGTTGAAACAAAATACCCTGCTAGTCACACAACCTTCTTGTAGCATCGCCGTTACCATTGAAATTTCTTTGTTTAACTATTCATACTGTTTATAACTTTAACCAAAACAAGACCATTTACTTTACTGCAAACCTAGTTATAGCTTTTTTCCTCCAAATTGTCTTGCAATATTTTTTTCCATAAAATTTGAATTTTATGCACAAATTGGGTTGAACATTTGGGGTTTACATTTTTCGATGTGCTTCGGCTTTTTCCAGCTGTCCCACACTTAGCACAAAGATAAAAAGTTTTATTAAATTGCTTAATATGGTGTTTTATGTTAATGGATTTTTGGAATGGGTTTTTATTCAATGGAAGCCTGTAAAGTTGTAAAACTGTTAAAATCACAAAGGCTTGTAAGGTTTGAGAGAAAACAACAGCTTACAAAACTGAACTTCATTGCTTCAAAACTACGCTGATTTTTCATTCCTATTATTGGCATCGAAGCACAAGCTTACGTGGTTGAATCCATTCGGCCGTAGAAAGCCGATGTCACAGTGATGGCTTGACCATGTGGACAGGCGATGTTTTGCTCATCAAAGTCACAAATGGTAGCTTCCAACCAGTCAAAACGATTGTGACAAGCGTATTGCATTCCCACGTACTTGCTGGTACCATTGCATGGATCGCCAAATACCGAGTTGTAAGAGTTAATTACACAGAAATTGTGCCCATCGCATACTTTTTTAATAATTGCTAAAGACCCATTAGCTTCACAGTTTGTTGTCAAGATAGGGCCCGCAGAGCATCTGCAGAATAAAGCCATGTGTCAAGTTTAGTTTTTATAGTTGAGAATGAATTTTTAACTTAAATTAAGTGAGGTACTCTTATTTAAAGTTCTTTTCAAACATGCTAACCTTGCCAAGTAACCCAAGCTTAGACTTTTTTTGGCTCTCATTAAGGCGCAATAATTTATCAATTGCATCAAACAACGGTTTATTGAACGATGTTTAATGACAGTGACGATTTATCTAACATCGTCAAAACGATACATATCAGTCTAGTAACTCCACTGTGTAATTTTTAGTTAAAAGTACATAAAAACTATTGAATTGGTGCAGTTTCAGCAACACGGCTGTTTTTGTTGTTAATCGAATGCCTTGATAACGTAGCCAACTTGTGAATATGTCAAAACTGTCTTGATACGGTAAAATTTTTACTTGTTTGTACATAGAGTAAAGAAGGGGTAATGCAACAACCTTTCAGGATACAATTCTTAATTAAGATTTGACGCAAAACCATAATGTAACATAAGAATACACAAAAAGAAACTGTTTAATTGTGGTGTTACATCAGTAGCGAAGAAAGTCTGGGTGGCGATAGATGCACATCAAAAAACCGCAATGCTACTGCAACCATGCTGCAATTACTAACACTCTTCGAAAAATTACCTAAAAAATTTATTGCAATACAACACTGAAGAAGCAGGAAGGCCGAAAAGGTGTGCACTGTCTGCAGTAATGGACGCTCTTGGCTTACGCCGATTGAGCACTTTCCTGGAGGCGCCTTGCTATGCATTGCACAAAGCTCGCTGCTTACAGTTTGAGCACTTTGGCAGTAGTACCATTTTCGGACCTTAGGCTCCACCAATGGAAAAATGTCACATGGAGCAGGATTATCTCCATGACCATACCAGTGTACCCACTGCACTGAAGAGACCGGAAGGCCGAAACGGTGTGCACTTTTTGCAGCTTACAGAGTATCATATTCTTGAATGAACCATACTTTAAAAAAATAATTTAAACAAGTTTCATCTGATAGAAACTATAATTGATATCATCGCAAAGGATCAAATAGCTGTGTAAATCACTTCGAGCAATTTTTTGTTATCATTTTCCTTTTTCACTATGCAAACCAACGTGAACCTCAATATACATATTTTTATGCCAAACGATACCAATCGTTTTTCCTTTTTTTAATTAGTTTTATGACACAAGGAAAACGATCCGCATAAAAAAATAATTCAGTTCAGAACATATTTCACTTGTTTTGTCAGATATGTATTTTGTGCAAGAATGCTTTAGAAAAATTGCTGAGTATGGTATAGAATCTGAGATGCTGTTAGAGAATGCAACTTTATGGTTGATGGCATTATCACAACGGAAATATCACGGATATTTGTCACGAAAATGTATTTGAAATCAAAAAGGCGCAAAAGCGGCTGACTGATAGATTACGTTACAAAAACGAGGCATTGATTTCAGATCAGCAGATTCTTTCAACCCAACAAACAACTTTGCTCCAAATGACATTAACGTCCAAATTTATTAAGAAAAAGATATAGGCCTACACCGTTTTGAGGTAAGCTTTTGTGAAAATAAGCTTTTGAAGACCAACATTTGAATAAAAAGTTTGAATTTATTGGTCCTTATAGTGTTTCTGCTGAGATATATCAAAACTTTCAAATCCTCTTAGAGAACAATTAATTTTGTAATCTCTCAAGCAACTGCAAAATTACCATTTAGGTAAGATTCAGTGCTGATAACCTACAATATGTGCAATGTTTATCAAAGCACAATAATTTAGCTGCGCTTGTTTTTCAACAAAAGCAGATCAGTTTAGATAGCCGACGTCAAGTTCTTTTCAGTATCCTTCAATCTATCGTTTTTATAAAACATTTTAACAACATCCATAAATATTTATATGAATATAAGTGTACCGGTACATGCAGAAGTTTATTGGCGGGTCAAGAACTCACTCCTTGTTGCTTTCCCACAAGAAATCAACAAAAAACTTACCACATCAGTCTGTTTGTTTTAAAAGATAAACTGAGTTTTGTCCAGAATTTTCCTACTGCTTCTTGTTATAAGTTAGAAACAAATTGTATTGGCCATAGAAAACAACGTAAAATTACATCTTTTTCAGCATGACTTATCGTATGCTCTCTGAAAATTTCAAAGAAACTCAGATGTAATTAAAAGATTAATTAAAGCAGTGGTTCCCAACCTTTTTTGGCTGTTACCCTAATCTCTACCCTGAAGTGAGCCAATTACCCCAAGATCAATTTTCAAAAACAAAGGTGTTTATTGCTATGTATTTCAATGTACAATACAATACTGAATACAAGATAACAATGCGTGGTAAACATTTAATGCGAAGGTTGGGCCTGGACGTTAGCTTTGTGATCCTGGACTTTGTGGTGCTGAGGGCGATTCTTGCGTCACTTTTGACATCCTGGCGATTACGCTTTTTTGTCTTCATTCGCAAGACATTGAAAATCCTTGTTCACAGCGATACGTTGTTGAAAAAGATGTCAGGATATTTAATGACCGTGTCGCTAATGTTGGTGCGTTCTGAAGTCTGCCAATCCAGAAGGGTTTCAAGCCTTTCTCTTGAAATCAAGTTTCAGTGCCGGAAAGTCGTCATCATCCACCTGGCTGTCATCACGTGAAGGGCTCAATGCACCATTGGAGACTAGCGCGTCCAAATTCGGAAAGTATAGTTGTCTATCTTCTTGCCTAGCTGGCCTAAGTGGTCAGCTATGTCCTCCTTCAGTGCCGCTGTCAAGTCAAGTCCATTACCTTCGAGGTACACGACGACTTGTCGAGTGTCTGAAACTGCGCCACTGTGGCTCTTCCAACTCGCTTGCAACTGAACCTTCGCGATAAATGCTGCTACGGTTACTTTGGTGTCGATCACAGTTACATTCTTGCCTTGAATTAAAAGATTGCCTGTGTTCAATTCACTAAAGATATCAGGCAGGTTGCACAGCTGGGAAATCCGCTGCTGGTCAGAGAAGTATTCAGCTAAGTCGGACTTCTTTTCTACCAGAAAGACATGGACAGCCTCACGAAATTCGACCAGGCGGGTAATCACTTTGCCATGAGACAGCCACCGTGCTTCTGTGCGGTACAGTAATGCTTCGTATCTTTTTCCCATCTTCTTGCACATTTCCTTGAAAAGACACATTTCCTTCAATTCATTCGCTTTTATACTGTAAAGTTCACAACCTTTACTGTTTCCAAATAGGGTCTCGTTACCCCCCAAAAATAAGCAAATTATCCCCCGGGGGTAATTTACCCCCAGGTTGGGAACCACTGAATTAAAGCAACACTAAACTCTAGTTTGCAAAAAAAGGCGGAATCATTACGGCTGAATGCTTTACAACACAGCCAACTCATGAGACATCTGCGTTGCTGTTCCACACACGGCGTCGCTCAGTAATCCCATGAATCCTTATAATTTGAAAACAAAAGGACTAGCTCGTAGCAAGCTAAAATAATGTTCCTGGAACGTTGGAAAACAAAACAAACCGAAAAACTGCTCACAACCGCTTGCAAAGTAATCAAAAAAAATTCAATTACAACTTTTGAAATGGATGAGTGATGCCAGCTTGTTTGAGAAAGTTGCTTGCCTTGATCTCCTTGCATATTTCGTTGCTGCTGTTATGACTTCTTGGTTTGAATCTTCATCCTCGGACTGACTAAGCCTTGATTAAGCCAGGCTAGGGTGGAAGCTGACATAGATCACCTTACAGGTCTTTCGTTGCCATCCTGTTGTGCTGATAGTCACTCAATCTGTAAGTACTTTTGTTGCAAATCTTTGTTATGTAACGCAGTTCTGGACCATTCTGTAAGATGCGAACCTCGAACATTCTGTTGTTTTCTCAATCACCAAACATCGTTTGTCATGATGTCACAAGGATGTTTACCAATGGATCTCTGATTGCGAAATCATTATTATGCAATGTATTTTCTAGAATCATTTTCCCTACGTGACAATCTAGAACCTTGGGCTTGTTTACGATTTAGTGCAACTTGACAGAACCATGAGTCCTATGATGTAACATTACGTAACCTTCTCGAAGTTACTATACCGAATAACCTGCTATAAATAGTGGTGTAATTTGCGTAATCATGATTATTATGATGAGTTGATTATTATGATGAGTTGGTGATGAGAGATCATTGTTGTAGTAGTAGCAGTTGTTAATAGACGCAAAGATTATTGTTGATCGAGAGTTGAAGTAATGAATACGAGTAAAGCAAAGTTGATGCTAATATAATTTCTGATTGAAATTAGAATCGTATGAGAAGCTGTGAGTGGATCACGTTAAACTCGATCAAAAGCCGCAAGCGTTGGAATCTATTGCTGTTTACTGTTAGCCTACTTTGATTAGTCTAATTGCTGTAAGTGGTGAACCATTTGTTAAAGTCTTTCAAGAATATTCATTTATCATTTCACCAGTAGAACTATTCGACCATTTAATTGACTGCTTTTTGGTGATATCCTATTAAAGTGTTAAACTACGTCACTAAACCTTTTCAAGTCTTTTTCCTGGTAAGAGACAGAAAGAAAGCGTGACAATCGCCAGCAAAACAGTAAATTCAACTAAACTTAATGCACTATTCCTAGTGGTTTGGCATATTTGTAGAGGCTTTTGACGCAGAGCCGGTTACCAAGACTGACAGAGTAAAGTTGCTCGTTGTCGTCGTGTGAGCCTCTGGGGCCGAGGGTCTGTCCTTTTACCACCCCAGATTCACGATGTTCCCGGATTACACTGGAAGGCTACTAGAGAGCAGCTAGTCTTTGGTTTCATCATCCATGACACGCAGACCTTCCACTCCGTTAGGTGACTTGAAAATGGAACAGTCATTGATAATGTGGTCTGCGGTCTGTTCCTTGGCACCACATTCACAGGAGGAGGAAGAGGCCATTCCCCATTGGTGCATGGTTGAGCAGAATAGCCCGACGCCAGTACGACGACGGTTGAGGCGCACCCATGCCTGTCTAGGTAGTGTTAGGCCGATGGGGCGTGTGTCGGCGTTGGGGATGAACGAATGGAGTCTGGTGGCGTTTGACTTCCATTCAGAACTCCATTTATGGTCCGCCCAAGCAGCCGCAGAGATGTCTTGTAAGATCAGCGTCGTTGATAAGAAGTTGAGCGGCTGGCACGAATGGGTGTCTTGATTTCAGTCGACGGGGGTGCTCGTTTGGGAAAGCAGAGATCTTGTGGTGGAGAAGGTGGTTAGGCTCCAGTGCCCGTCGACCGAGGGACAGAGTAGCTTCTTCGCGACGAAGCTCAGCGGGTTGGATGCCAGCGAGAATGGGGAGATTGTCCAAAGGTGTGGGACGCAGTAAAGTTGCTGATCCATAAGGTGCCGCTGAATGGAGAGCAGTGCTTGTAATGCGTTGCTCAAGCGCACACCCAGAGAGTCGAACCAGCGCCGCTTTATCTGAAAGCTTCTTCGTTCAAGATGGCAGGCGCTAACCAACTGAGCATTTGAGGCAGACCAACTTGTCACTTGACAAAGTCAGATCTTGTTTATGCCACGAAGCCACATATTCTAAGGTGTTATGTAGTTATCAGTCTGTTTTCATTATCACATTTATATCGTAAATAAGCGCTTTCAAATTGTGATGTGGTAACTATCACAGTTATATACTAGGGTTAAAATAAAGCATGTGATGTTTGGCAAATAAAAAATAGTGTTCGGACGTGAACTTACGTCATTAAGCTTAGTACTTGCATGGCTACCTAAAGAAAAAAGATACGGTCTGATTCACATTTTGCAGAAATTTCCGGAGTTTGCTAACTTTGGGTGAATGCTTACATAAATTTTTCTAAATTATATTTTTACGCTTTCTTTTCTGTTTTCCCCAGATGACACAATAGGTTTTAACATCCTCACATGTAGAAAAACAAAGAAAATTTGATTTCGAAGATTTTAGTCATACTGTTAATTTTTCAATAACAGTCTGATTCAGCGTTTTTCAACTTACTTTTTCTCATTTGCTACTGTTTCCCCAAAGCAACAAAAAGCTTTTATATCATTAGGAGACAGCAAAAAGTAAAAAAAATCTCAGAAAATGTCAGTCAAACACTAGCAGTAGCTGTAGGCTAATCAAAATCTGCAAAATGTGACAGGTGCTTGCTTGTATATTGTACAAGTGGGTTGCTAGAATGAATTAGCCATTGAATAATTCGGCTACTCATATAAAAGTTGTTTGCCAATCTTACGTTATCTTGTCTTTTCGTCCATAAAATGCTGCGATCACTTCGATCGCTTGACCATTAGGACACTTGATGGTCGATTTGGATTTCTCACAAATCACATCATAATGCACTGAAGATGTGGTTGCTGAAACAAGAAGCATGTAGATTAAAAATTAATTTGATTCATTCTATTTAACATCAGTTTTCTGTAGAAATACATTTTTTGAGGTTTTCATGACAGATAGCTTTGACAAGCTGAACAATTTCGATAAAGTCACAAAAACCATGAACGAACAAAAATGAAGGCCCCATAGGCGAGTTTTATCCCTTGTTTGGGATCATCAGTGGTGCATATCCATGTGTTTACAATTCCCATCAAGTTGGAAGTTTGATTCCTGCTCAAGATATAATCATGGATAGGCCTATGCTACTGTATGCACCACTGATAAATCTAAACAAGAATGAAACTTGAGTATGACCTCTTCCATTTTCGTTCGATCGGGGCTTAAATGACTTTACAAATCTCACTTCCCCTTAATTTCAATGAAATGTAGAAATTTAGAGTAGGCTACAATTCTAATTTATAGTTTTTTTTGAGTTTTGAATTGCAATCCTGCAGTTATTTATTGGTTACAAGGCAATTATTATTTTTTCTCACTTTATGGCAAAAACCAACATGGCATACAATAAATTTGGATTTTAATGCAATAAGAAAAGTTTTTTTTTGGGGTTCATTCATTCATAGCTTGCCACGCCAGTGTCGGAGCCAGGTAAGAGCATTGTTTGTGATGTTTTTGAGGTCGTTGTCATCACATAAAGGGCTGAGGGAGCAGTTGGCGAGGATGTGTTTCATCGTCTGATTGTCTAGGCCGCAATCACACGTTGGGTCAGGAGTCATCTTCCATCGGAAAAGATTGCTTTTATTTCTCCCGACTCCGCAGCGGGCTCTATTTAGGCAGCACCACTCTCTTCTCTCACTCTTTTTGTTTTTGGGTTTAAAATTTAGTAAATCTTTTAAATACCAATATTTTGTTTTGTTCGTATTCATATCATGATAATTTACGTTTAGACAGAAGCCACGCCTTTTACACGCAAAAAGTTGTACTTTGAATATCATACGTGGTACAAATTTACAAAGTTTTAAACTCTATTCTAACTGCACCTCTTGGTGTGCTATCGCCTAACACCGTTCTGTAATGCTCAATCAAACTTATTCAATGGCACAACAAATTACACTGCATCATTATACCCCGCATACTAATGTAGTGCGGTGGTATGTTTTTAACTTCATAGGCTATAATTAAAAGTAATCTAATTTGCTTAATCGTAAATTGCTTACCGAAAGCCAAGAAAGGAAACAATCCCACAAGTAACATAAACTTTAACATCACTGTCGCTAGTAAAAGCCAAATCTGCAAACTCTGTATGCATTTCGGATCTTGTTAATTTTATCGTAGACTGTTTAATTCCTTTATAAATCTTTGCTTTACGTAGAAGAATCTAGGATTCTAGGGCATGCTTTTCCAAACTATCGGTCGCGACCTAATCGGGGTGGAAAAGTATACTTTCAGAATCACTGAACAAACATAAAATGACTCACTCCCTGGTAAGAGATTCCAATATAAGATAGCTATCTATTGAAGACCCACACAAACTCATTTCTTCATATTACTTTATATTGGAATAACGTTTTCTTATTTTTTATTTCAATAACCTTTCTAAAGATTTGAAGGTGGTTTGAAGCTATTACGTTACTTTGGTTCAAAGATATCAAGCTGCTTCACATTGATATGATGCATACTGTATGCTTATTGATTACACCTTTCTTTTGCCTGTCAACAGATCATCTCACGCGTTACTGTGTGGCAGCTCTCAGCTCTTACATTAATAATAATAATGCTTGTTTTTACATAGCGCTGCATCTATCGCAGAATGCGTTGTTTCTCAGCGCTTTGCAAAGCAGACAATGTCAACTGTCGATGCAGCCGTATAGAGGCGCAGCGATGTCTTCAGGTCTATTAATCTCATTTTCATCATTTTCAACTCATTAATCTCATTTTCTAAAGCGAAAAAAATTAATGCATTTTACTGCATTGCAACGTTAAAAAATGAACAACTATTTATGATGAAGAAAAGCGTTTTAAGAATCATCGAAAGAATCAACAAAGTGTCGAAAGAATCAACTAGGCTTTGTGTGCACAGTTTCCACTTCAATGGTTGGTTTGTTTTATAGCATCAAAAGCGAAGAGATCAATTGCCCGTTTGAGGAGGTGATTTCCTAATAGCAATTGTTGCAAAGTTTGCACGTAGACGGTTTGCAGATCAGAGGAGGACGCTTTTTTGGGTAACAGCGACCCAGCCAACAAGTCAACGTCTGTAGACATTGAATCAATGTAAAAAGGGGATGATTTTTTTGTTAGGGAACTGATTCATCGGATATGACTCCAAGTCTTCATGGCGCCGATTAGAAGAAGATTTATGACCAAAGTAACTTTACTTCAATCACGGTTGTAAAGTTGAAAGGTAGATCACAAATCTGGAAGTAGGCTACCTGCTGCACAATTATATATTGGAGTGTGAAAATTACTTTTTATTGTATTGCAGTAGTCAAATCGCAACGATCATCACACTAAAATGAGTAAAACGGTAAACATTGATCTCTCTCAAGCTTTGTTCGGGTTGTTCGGTGACGGTGTGACAGACAATTACAAGTTATAAAAGAATTGAGCACGTTAAGGACTGCTTTCCATTCAGCGGCATCTAATGGATGGAATAGTTCCCCGGCAACAAGACTTCAACAATCGGAAACTTCACTCTGTCAACCTCGGTGACCGGGCCTGCGTCAGTGATTCAAAGCCTCTACAAGTATGCGAAACTGCCAGGAATAAGCTCTGCAAGAAGCTTTCCCAGTCCGAGGATAAAGATTCAATCAATCAATCAATCAATTCATCAACTGTGCAGAGTGCAGTGCAACCAAACGATGGTCAATGTCTGAGAGAAGGCGACTTTTTAGAACCGGTGTCTAAAAAAGCAAATGAAAAGAAATGGAAAATCATTTAAAAAAAAAAAACGCATTGTCTTTATCTTTTCAGATAACATGAAACCAAGGAACTTTCAGAAATCATTAGTTAAACTACTATTCAACGTTTTATAGGCAGAGAAAACTTTTTCTCGAACCGTAGAAAATTTCATTGTCAGATCACCGCTTCAATGCGTGATGGAAATCCACAGATAAATCTGCATCAGGCATTGCAGAGTGCAAAAAACAGTGTTGCAGAACGCGTTATCTTTTATATACGATAGAAGTATCTGCTTTGGCACGTCTTAAATTTAATCATAAACCCGACTGAGGTCATGGGAGTTACTCCAGAAAAACAACAGTCATTAAGTAAACTTACATCAAATCCGTCATCTTCAACAAAAAAGAAGCGCGGGCTGTCAAGACATAACAAGGAAAGAAAAGGACGTAACAAAAGTGAAAGTTTACAAATATGTAACCAGAAACAAACCGACCATATACGCAATGCCAAAAAGTTCAAAGCTAATTGTAAAAGTTTGAGAACAAATATCGATGTCTTAAAAATTAACTATAATTAAGTAATAACAAACTCTCAACACTGACGTTATAGTTTTCCAAGTGAAACTTGTTGAAGGTAACCAAATTTAACATAAAATCGTTTTAAAAGGCATATAAAATATATTTCGCTTCACAAAGCCGTATGCATTGCATAGGATGGTAACATATGTTTTACGTGTAAAGGTGGTCTTATTGAGATTTTGAATGTTAATTGGCTGTCTGATGAAATTCTGTCTGCCTGACGGATATCCTAACTGATTTGACTACCTGACACCATTAAACTATTTCCACACATTATTACTCGAATTATAATTTTTAGTGATCATTAGGTGTTCATATAATATTGTAGGTTCATAGCAAAAATGAATTTAAGCATTATAGAATAACGAAGTAGGCCTAATCATCATTATGTTCCTTTCTCGTATCGAGGGTTGAATACAATGCGCCGTTGTTCTTGACCATGAGCTGTTCGTACTGCACTTTCATAACTTAATTTTGTCCATGTTTGTTGTCCAAATCATTCTTGGTCTGCCTTTGTTTAACGGAATAATAAGAGATTACAAATTATCACATTTTAGCCGTCATCCAAATTGTATACGATCTAATTTTTATTCTCTCTTGTGTCTCTTAGTCTCTCATTCTCACGTGCCGCAGTCCGCCTCTTCTCAAATCAAAGGGTGAGGGTGAACAGTTTTATTTTCTGTTACCTTTTTTCTATTTAGAACAGCTGAGATGGAAAAATACAAAATTGCAGATTAGAGGTCAAACTGTTAGGAAGGAAAACGTGTTTGGCAATTGGCATAATATTGGATTGCTACAATACATGACGTACTCAACAGAGGCCATGTCATCGTGCGTGCTGGAGTCTAAACTGGAGGCGAACATGTTTTCATGACTTTGACATATCATATTGAAAAGATATGTATAAAAAGTTGAAGTGAACGTTTTTCACCTTAAATATTTATCTTACATGAAAAAGTTTGCTAGAAAATCAATTTTTAATTGTATATTCATTCGCCATTTGCGCAAGCATACTAAAACTATGCAGAGTTGCCAGGTGTGAAAACACCAACAGATATCTGTGTGCTTTAATCGGTACTGTCCCGTTGTTCTGTTATTGAAATTGCACAATTGTTTTAACATACCCTTCTTTGAACAGGAAAAATCTACAAGAACTATCTTTACTTTTCAAAAACGCAGAAAAGTCTTAGTTTTTAAAATACTTTTTTTTTCTTTCAATTTTAATATAATTCCTATGTGATGAAACTTTACTAAACGTTTCATTTAGCAGCTTTATCTGCGGTTTTTATAATTTATATATTGAGCAATTTTTTTAATTTTACTCAGCTTTGTTTTGAAAATTGCACTTCTTTTCATGGCATTTCCTTTAAAAAGTTAATTGTTTTAAACTTCTGGCAACACTGATATTGTGTTCAATAATTGAATTAGGTTTTGCGGTAGTTTTTAAGGTGCTTGCTGTTGAAATGTTATTTAGGGTAGGATATTTGGATAAATGAAATGTTGATTTATTGAAATACTGGCCATGCAAACAAATATTGAGTACCGAGGCTGAAGGCCAGCTAGCGAATGCCGGTAGCCGCGTCGGTTTTGGTAAAATAATGTTAGGCTACTTGAGGGGCTGAGGGCACACCCAGAAGTGTTATGAAATTGTGTGAAAAGTAACTTACGGTACTGTAGGTACTGTACGGTACCTTTGAGAATGATGGGAATTGTTGAGGCTAGCTTTGTTTTTTTTTTCCAAATTGTTGTAGCTGTTTTTATTTTTAGTAGAGCTGTAGTATATTAAACGCATGATTGCAGTGTCAGCCTTCAGCTCTTAAGCCTAAAATTGCTTGCATGGTCAGTATTTCAAGGTCGCCATGGCTCAGACAAATCTAGAAATCCTATGCAGCATTTTGAAATTCTACTTTAGAAAAATAATTGCTTAGTCTGGCTAGACTTGTGCAGGCTAATACTTTGCTACACTGTAGAACAGTACAGCAAAAATGTGGCATGAAGGCATCCAGGAATTAAGAGACACTTTCATTTTCGAACCTGGTTTTAAAATTTTGTTGCAGTCTAATATACCCGATTGTTCTATACTGTGCATGTAGTATAAATAGGAATAGTCTAATGTGGTATAAGAAGGAATAGTCTAACAAACGCGTTTAAGTTTGTGTGCATTAATAAAAATTTAGTCTCCAATTTTGAGACCAGCAAAGTTTTTAAAAAAAAAGCAAAACGTTAACATGTTTAGATTGTTCTTATAAAAACTGTGCATTTAAATTTTGCTGCTTAAAGTTTGATAAGTTGAATTTGGTCAGTTTATGCGGTCTCAAAGCATCATTTGTGAATTTTGTCAAACTTGTGCCATTGCAAAGTGTAGCCTATAGTTAGTGCAGGCATAGTTTTCATTACATCTTCATTTTCATGTATATTTCAAAGTATGTTAAGAGGTTATTTGATATTTAATTAAGATGGGTAGAAAATGTTGTGTGACTAATTGCCATGGAAATTATGATGAGGCAAACAAAGAAACAACTTTTCGTTTACCTCGAAATCCTGAAAAGAAATATACCACATATATACAATTATACATATATCAGGTGACACAGTTTGCCAATGGGTACTTTATGGTTATATCATGTTTCATGAAGTTGTTAACCACTGTTGCAGAACCTCGTTATGTCGTGTTTTTCACTCTATATCAGATCAATACCAGTTATCTGTGAACAAAAAGTATGCAGCTACATTGGCCAATATTAAAGTTTAAAAATTATTGTTGTCTATTTTTACCTGTATCAGAAAAGGAAGTAAAACAAAAGATTTTAAAACTTGTGCATTAAAAACTTGTTTTTTGTTTGTTTTTCTTTGTTGTTGAGACTTCTGTAAGGACTGTTATAGAACTTCTTTAAATGTCCATTTTCATTCCTGAGAAGTCCTTGCACTGATATTATTTAAAGTTGTCGTAACAGATAATTTTTTCGTTCATTATCTGAACTAAAGTAGCACCACATTAGTTGCGCAACCAGGGGGGCTTGGTTTAGCCCCCCCCCCCACTTTACTAAAATCCTGGTTGCGCTACTGGCCACAGTCCTTTCATGTAGTAGTTTTGACCATGTAGGTACATTGTATTTTTGTGAATCAGCTCTATAAAAAATAATAACTTCAAAGTTAAAACCTTACACATCTACTGTAATTGTTTTTACTATTGTAACACACACGGGAACAACTATTCATTGGAATAGACTATGTCAAGCATATGAAATGCCATGGATGAAAATGTATTTTACATTTTGAAATTTAAAAGCAAAATTTTCATTATAATCGTTTTAGGTTTAAATATACTGTGTTTGCAATGCAATATGTCAATGAAAATGTTCGCCTCCAGTTTAGACTCCAGCACGCACGTTGGTTTGGCCTCTGTTAAGTACGCCATGCTACAATAGCAACAAATATACCCAGGCTTTGCTAGCGTACAAATCAATTAATCATCAATCAATCAAGTTTATTTCGGCATAGCTCCACATTCATTTTCAATGTACACATCAGAAGATATAACAAATCGCTTTTTATATGGAAACTACACTAGGCGAGTAAGAATTGACATAAAAATAGCCGGACCCGGACATTTTTGATAACAACCATTTTTTTTCATAAAAAGATAGGTTACCTGTTTGAGACTCCAAATCTAAAATTCGGCAAAATTCGGACATAAGGAAAGGCCTTTTTGAGGGAAGCAATTATTGAACGGCGCGCCGTCTAGCGGAAGAAAAACATAAGTATTTTCCGTCGTGCTAATTCGCAAATTTCAAGTGAAACAAAGATGATTAACATAGTGTCTAGAATTACCCTTCAGCAGAATTAGCTATTTTACGTTGATTCAACGTCTGGCAACGTTGAATCGACGTAAAATAACATATTTTGTTTACTGAGTGCCTCATGTAACAGAAACTAGGCTGCAATGATAGTGCAGTGGTTGTAAAATTATGCAAAATACTAATTAACTAAGATTGATTTCGGAAAACGTAATTTCGTTTGTTAAAACGTATTTGAAGAACATGAAAACTACGAGCACATAAAATTTGGTAATGATTTATACTTTGAACTTTTTACAAAAAAAAGATTTCAGAAAATGCTCCGAACAAATGTTCTTGCATAATTAAGGAGTTGGATAACACCTATAACATCAGACCAGCCAAATCATTAAATCAATAACTTCATTGCCAAAGCAACACAAAAGTGGTTATCTGAAGAAATATGTCGTTACATAGGTAGCCATTCTTACTTCGATGCAACGTCGCCAAACGTTAAGTTTAGGTAAAATGGAGCAATTTTCTCAGCAGGTTGTCAACTTGATTTCATATTGACACGTGGCCGGAGCTATGGGACAGTAAGTTACATGACCAATTCTTTAGTTCTAACTTCTAATACGCGTGCAAGCAAGTAGTTTAAAACGTTGAGTTTTTGAGCCAATATGGAAAGCAATGTAAGTAAAATCTGCGAAATTTGTCAGAAAGTGGTTGTTTGTGGAAAAAATGGTAGAACGCTGGGTTCAAAAGCAGTATCAACACTAACCCAGTGGTCTGTTAAGTATCGTGATCAAATAAATGAGAATATTGGCGACCAACGGGAAATTGCAGTACATAATATTTGCTACAGAAATTATACGAATCGAAAGCTTTTGCTCGAAACCAAGCAGATGCACACAAACCGCAATCTACAGCTTCGCGATTAAGGAGAACTACATTCGACTATAAAACCCATTGTTTGATTTGCGGTGAAGAAATAGATTTTGAAAAACTCAAACAGAATCCAAAGCAATTTTCCTCGATAGAAAATGTGGAAATTGTTGACAAAAAAAAAAAGAGAAGTTTGCTACAGGATACATTAATAGCGGAATGTGAAAAGAGAACAAATGACATTTCAATTCAAATTAAATCTAGGATACTTTGTGCAGGAGATAGACGAGCTGTAGAAGCTACATATCACAGAGATTGTCTTCAGCGATTTCTCAGTAGCTGTACTATAAAATCTGATCAGGTTGGTGGAAGCATGCTCAACTTCCGCAACTCAGATTTGTTGAAGGAAGAAGCATTCAAAAAACTCTGTTTGTGGATGAATGATATTAATCGAGTAGGTAGGCAATATACATTGCAAGAGCTACGCGATCATATGTCGACATTTTCATCTAGCGATGTTCAAACTTACAGTAGCAAACATCTAAAATGGCGTTTGCTGGAGCACTTTGATGAGCAGCTGAGCAGCACTGAGTAGCAAGCTGGAAGTGTTATAAAGAAAAAAATTAAAAAAATTGATAAAGCTCAAACATCTTATCCTGTTCCTGAAGACATTAATCTGGAGTATCTTGCTTCCGAAATACCGAAGTCGCTTAAAGTCTTGAATGTCTGAAATAATGCCTCGATCGCGGAGTGAATCAGAAGAAGCTTCTACAAATCGGTGTCCCATGGACAACAAAGGAATCAGCAATAGGTAGTAGCAGCATCACATCAGAAGATGCTCTCACAACTCACGAATGAGTACTGGGTTCCATTTCGGGATATTTTGTGTATAATAAGTCCTCTACAGTTGCAAGGGCATGGTGGCAGACAGTACAGATTAAACACAATGGACTATGATCGAATTATGATTATTTTGCCATCACACTGCAAATGAATTGTAATGACTTAACACAATCTTTTGGGTCCGTTACTTTGCTTCCAGTGTTTAAGTCTTATGTAAGATGTTCTGACTTGCAAATCTCAGTATTATTTTTTTTTTTTTATTCCTGGCCGGGGATGTCCTGTGACAAATATATCCTGTACACTTATGGAGTTATATTATTTTGCTGTGCAATATTCTTTGCCTCATACTGTTGAATGTGCTTTGCTAACTACAGTACCATACTTGCTTTGTTGTGTTAGTGCTGCTTTATTTTACTGTTACCAACTCAATGTGCTATAGAGCAAGGCATTTAAAGATAATTATGCTGAAACACGGAAAAGCCATCTGCCCGTTGTGATGGTTATGCATGCTATGATCTTAAAAAGTCAACAGTAAATAGCAGAGATTCACAAAAACATGAAACAATACAACTCTCCTGTTTTGACTTAGTTATAGCTGCGAGTTGTGACCTATTACTGATTCATTTGACTTTTTTTTCTTTGTTTGCTTGCTTGTTTGTTTAGTTTCATTTTTATCTTGAAACTAACCAGTTATATACAAGTTAGTTTATGAACTTTGTGTATTGAATAGCTTGGACCACAATACTTGTTCAGCGCTGTTTTGTGCTAGAATACCCAAAACAAGTTTTTTTTTAAATAACTGCTTTTCTACTCAAGATAGACACAATCACTGTTCAGAAAGCAGATAGGAAATCATGTTTTCTGCATCTTTTGACACAAAAACTGTATCTCTAGCTCCAGCAGTTTTTGAGATATGAAGATTTGGTATTTTGGGGGAGGGCGCAGAACTTCAGGGGGAGAGGGCCACCCCTAAATCAATTTCAAATTCAAAAATGTTTTGAAGGAGTTATTTTTTCTGACAACTTCACAATTTAAAAGGGTGTCCTCAGCAAAATTCAAAACATTTTTATGTTTGCCAAGTAAGCTACACTACCTTACACCCCCAAGACTTTTGCATGTGATGGTCAAACTCATGATTTCACAGCTGCATTTACTATTGAAGGAGTTGGGTTACATATTTGAAACTTGAACTGTTTATAGCTTAGGCAAAGAAGATTTTTTTCTGAAAGTTTCAACTTCCTGAATGACTGTCCACAGGGTCAAATATTAACCACAAGATGGCGCATTTTGCGCTTTTTTGCTCGCGCTTCATCTTTGCACCCTCCAAACTTCAATAATTTCACATTTTTTTAGTGTAAGTCTCATGGGGGTTAATTACCAACTAGTATAGAATAATAATATGCAAAATGGTAGTTCTGGGACTATTGGTTTGGGAGATAGCGGACATCAAAAATTGATGTAATTTTTTCAAATGTAAAAAATTTCAATTTTTGAAAGGTTCTATATCTAAAACTAATTTGAAATTAGCAATTTCGATGGTAGATATGAAAACTAGGGCTACTTCTTAATCAGAATACCAAATTTCAGATTGGTAAATGCTTTACATGAAAAGTTGTGAAGACCCAAACATGGAGGAAAATTTACATGCGAACGCATTTTGAGGGACCTTGGTGACTTTGAAGGGCTGTAATTTCTAAACGTTTTGAGATAATGAGCTGAAATATTTTTTGTGTTCATTATACATCAATATGAAACTTTAGTGTGAATTTCAAGAAAATCTAAGAGGGTCGAGCTTGCACACCCTGTTGAGTTGACATGGAATGACCCCCATGTATTTCTGTAGTCAGCAAGCAGGCTATTTTACATTTCCCCTCTTTTATTGTCAATTGGCATTTTATACATCAGGTCACAAGATCGCGTATTCTCTTGGATGTAGGCTACTATCATCCCTTGGTTTTTGTGTAAGTTATGGTCAAGTAATAGCGTTTCAACGATCAGCTAGGCTACTGTAAGCCAAGCGAATAGTGATAATACGGATGAGACAATAGACTCTACAAGTCATCCCGGTTCTTTCTGTCAGTGGGTAGCAGATAACTTCGATTTTAACAAAGATACTCTGACAGGTCATGAATCATGATACAACGCATGTGATGGGCATTATAAACTGTCAAACACCAAAAACGGCAACTCGGCCACTAGTTATTGAAAAACGACACGTCAGTGCAACTGAACTACTGGAATTAGGTAATTTTGGCAATTTAATCAAACCGTATACTGCTGCAAAGATGGGTAGCTTACTTGGAAAGCGTACGAATCAAGCAGCTGAATGCCTCTACTGTGTTATTTACGCACTATGAATTGCTTGACACTCTGTGGCTGTGTTCAAATATATTCAATTCTAAGCCAGTAAAATGGCAAGGGTTCATGACCAATGTAGTTAAAGGTGAGTTTCAAGTTTCGTCAGTATCATTTAATCCTATGATACCGCTTAATCCCGTAACAGATGAAGCTGTTCACAGTACAATGATATTCCTTTAAGACCAAGCGAGGAAAATGAGCATATGTTGTGCACCACTAACGTTTGACCAACTCCTCTACTTCAGAGCATTCAAAATTAAACAGGACAATTTTCGCATTTTCAAAAATGTTTGCTTACGACTTGGTGGTTTTCATCAACTGATGTTTTTTCTCGGAGCAGCTTGCTTGCAGCAGCTTGCTCTCCGAGAAAATATGTGCCGAACGTTGCTATTTTGCCACGCGTTCTCTGGCTGCGATACAACATCCTGCTTTTACAGAATAGAAAAAGTAAAAGTTTTTAAAATCTTAAAAGGTCTGAACAAAGTGCAACGTAAATGTGCCGCCTTCGAAAACAAGGAAGCTTTGAAAGAAGACATTTCCAGAATTGAAAAAGAATTTGCCAAAAATTCTGTACAAGCAAGGGTTTTCCATGGATACTTTGAGTTTATTGCGCTACAATTACGCTTTTTCTCCAAATATATATCAGTTGAAAGAATGCCTCCAACAAGTAGAGCATGCTACTTTCACAGCCTTCGTGTGCATCATCAAGTGTCAACATGGCGTCATTTAAAAACTGTGCTGAATCCTACTTTCTATGGATACAAGGAAACAACTTCTGGTCTGGTCCCAATAATGACAGATAATGAATGTGCACCCAAAACCTTTCTGAAAGAAATTAGGTGCAATCGCAGGAGCGCTAAACGTTTATGCACATCTTGTGGTTGCTCCAAGAAAAGCTTTAAATGCAGTATTCACTGTGCTTGTGAAGCTCAGTGTGAAAATTCATCACTTTTAGAGTGTTAGATACCCAATAGCTGTAAGTGTAGAAGTATATTTACTTTAATAAAAATAGTTGTATCTGTAGAACGGGACCTCAAATTGTTACTGTGGTAGTTTTTGCAAGTAAAATATGTTTTGCAATGAATGATTTGTTAATGAAAGTGAACGCATATATTAAATATTGTCTTTTCTCTTGAAGCATTAATCGCTCAAATTGCTGATGTTCATCGTTTTATTAGCCTATTACACGTTGATTCTACATCTGCCAACGTTGCATCACCATTTATTTCAGTTGCTAATGTTGTTGAAGTGTCATATAGCCTACATTACAACTTAACGTAGGCGATTTATAATTGCGTGAAAATCATTAAACTGTAATAAATGACCAAATACGTCACAAACATGGGTGTCCACATAAAAAAAATGCAGGGGTGGGGGAGAGGCGGGGGTTGCAAAGACACAATTTTTAAAGCCAAATTCATCTTGTAAGCTGCAACATAGGTAAGAAAAGTTCTCAATTTAAAGTAACATTTGAGTGTTGAGGTGCGAGAATTGTGAAAAAAACTACTGTTAACGTCTGGTGTATGTGGTTGTTGAACCTACGGCGGAAAATTTTTTAGAGAAATCAAAAAAATAAAATAGGGTTGGTTGAAAACCTGATGGGAAAGTATTTGCCTGGAAGGCGAATCCGATTTTGGAAAATTGCACTCTTGCAAGCAAATTACTTGTAAAATCATAATCCGGGTGAAGGTTTAGTGCTCCTTTACTGCGACACCTATGATCACAACCTTTTTAAATAGTTTTAATACACTTATCTTTTTGTGATTGTTAATTACGTGAATATATGCGTCATATGTTGCATTTTATTTAGAGCAGATATTTACAACCGAAAGATGGCGCGCTATGCAAATTTAAAATGCGGTTTGGGGCAGTTCCTTAGGTCCGATTTTTGCCGAATTTTAGAATCGTCGGTTTAACTACCAGACAAGCCTCCTGTAACTAAAAAATGGTTGTTATCAAAAATGTCTGGGTCCAATGTCACTTCTTACTCGCCTACACCATGGAGGCACCGAAAAAACCATGCGATTATCTAAGTCAAGGTACAAACCAACACACAAGGCTGGGGTCGATGTTAACTTTGATTTTGAACTCCAGGCTAAATGCAGCCTGCTCGAAATCTACCTGAAATGACAGTTTTGAGAATCCGAATTGCCAACGTGTGGTCACGTAACCTCAAATCACTGCAAAACTTTGAGTTTCTTGTTAAAAAATCACAAATTTTTCTCCTTTACCGATGTTGCCAGCTGCTTGCTGGACTTCCAGCACAAGTTCGAAATTTAATCCAATATTTGTATGGCAGCAATAGCAAAATTTAGCTTAAAATTAATCCTGGTTTGACTCCCGGCTTATGCTGGTTGTTGACAAACACCGCTCACTTCTACCCAGGGTGTAATAAATTGGGTGGGCATAATTGCTGAAGTAAAGGCGGCCGAGAGAAAGGAACTGGCCACCCTACTTTCGTTAGTGCCAATGACTTAGTATAATGAGAACCTTATCTTCTCATCCCCCGATACTTGGATTCCAGTATGGGACTCACCTTTTTTACTCAACCTATAAACTTTACCTAGCAATTTTGACTGCTATCAAGCTAAGCATACAGTAATTACAGTATTGGCCTCTATTCAAATATGAAGTTTGCACTTTGGCACCACTGTGTACTGTATATTGATCGCCATGACTGGATGTTTTCCAGGAAGGAAATTTGTGAAAAAAATTGTCGTTGCATTCATTCCAGGCATTATTTGTTTTTGGAAATAACTGGACATGGTTCGAATCCATTAGTTCTAAACGTAAAAGGTATAGTGCAACGCTAGAACTGGATCCGAAGGACTCCGAAGAACTGGATCCGACCTGATTTTGATGTGGGGCATTTAGAGATGGTATTGGGTTTTCTGACAAATAGGCAGTTTCGGAATTGATTTCAAACTGAAATTAGACAGAATTTACATGGTAATTTAATTTTCTTCACACAAAACTACCTGACTTTATGCTCGATTAACATGCATTGACTTTTCGCTTTAATTTGTATAATATATTGTTTAATATTTTAAATGTTTAATGTTTTAATATATAATGTTTAATATTGTTTAATAAGAACTATGGACAATCGATCGTTGTGGAGACTCACGGACACGGTAGCCGACGCCTTATTCAGATATGGACGATGATGATGATATTCGGTTTAATTCATTTTTGGTCTAAATCATTAGTATAAAGCAGAATTTCAAAGTTCAGCGCAGGTAGTGTTGGATTAGTTGTAGTTGACCCCGTCCTGTGTTGCCACAAGCTAGGCTGTAATATGTATCTTGTTTTCTGTCCTGATAAAAAGCTCCAGAATGACATCATATAGTAGTAAGTTTCTCCACACGGACGCGCTAAAGAGCTATTGCTGCAAAGTGGAACGAATGTAAAAAGACGGATTTTTCTGGCTGGATAGTCTTTGGCTTCAGGTAGCTTGACTGAGTTCTGAGGACTGCAGAATACGCAACAAAGATCCTGTTTTTAAAATGTATATTTGATAATAAAAGCATCAAGTTGATGACAAAGAAACAACTGATCTTTTTCAAACAGCACTTTATAAAGTCTTGCAATAAACAGTAAACACATGGCGTGGAAACCGCTACATTTAATATTTTTTAAGAAAACAGGCGTCAACTTAGTTTGGCAGCAATACAATTTAAAAAATAATCTGTAGCTAATAAGTTTCGTGCGTCAAAATGTGTCGATATTATCAAATCAAATTACAATTGGTCGGTAAGAATGTTGGCGAATGGCTAGCTTCAAAAACGCGGAAACAATGCTTGCATACGATGACAAGTTGGAAAGACAAGCAATTGATCTGCAAACTTAATATAAGTTTGTTCTGCACGTGTGCAATATCGACCTCACAGATTTCCTTCTCAGAAAAGTAGCATTGCCTATTATCCAGTCAAAGTTGAGCTACAAGACAACATTTCTGGTGGAAGCTTGCGTGAAAATTCATGTCAATTGGTGACGTAGGCTACAATTGAGAAAATGACCCAATAATAAATAATAATTGAATCCTTTTTTATTGCTGTATTTATTGTACTATATTTACCTACAACGAAATAAAATCAATCAATCAATCGTGTTTTTATTTGCGCCCATTGCGATATCATACACTGCGATACAACAGACGACAGGAAGCAGCTAAATGACATATAGTCTTCGAGTCAGCTGCTCCCTTTATGTTGGCTTGCCATTAAGTGTCTTTGCCGAGACACAGCCGCGTGCTTTGGAACGGTACCGAACCCACGTCCTTTCGAACGTCGCACAGACATTCTCACCAATCGACTACCCAGCCGACAAGTAGGCTATTGTCACAATTGTGACCAGAAATGTTCGTCACAAAGAACTTAACGATACAATTAATTGATTGGTCTGCTGCATAGCCAAGTGGTGAGAACCCTGCTGGAACAATCTTTGAACGGGCGCCGGTTCGACACCGCTCAAGTGCATGCGGTTGTGTTACTGGCAGGCAGGCAGGGCCTCTGAGAGAAATTTTCACTAGGGGTACGAAGAGTCATGGCCCCTTTTGTCTCACTCCGGGCCCCTTTTGTCTTGGGCAAAAAGTGTGATGTTTGCTTAGACGTATTGCACACCATACAACATTTTACTGCAGAATTGGACATCTGTGCGCAATAATAGTATCAGGCTTCAATAAAACTATTATTTTGTGTTGTGCATATCATGTGATCTGACCCTCGCCACTTTCTGTATCCTGCATTGAATTCGTGTGTCAATTATTGATGGTACTCTACTGCTGTTGAGAGGTGTCGCTTATTGTACATCTTTAATGTAAAATTTTTAAATTCATTTTTTTATTTCTCTTAGATGTAGCTTATAATTATTTCTGAAGAGTGTAGGAAAAGCAGGTTTGAGAAAAACCCAGGCAAAACGCCCGAGTGTTTTTGTTTCTTTTGTGTTTTTTAAAAACTATTTGACAGAGGTAGTTTCACGCTTATTTCACTTGAAAATGAATTTCGGAGTTAGAGCAGGAGAATACTTTCGGAGCAGGGCCAGAGCCGAAGTCAAAAAAAGTGACTCCTCTCGTTCACCTCTGCTAGTGCTGGGCATGTGGTGAATGCAAAAGTTAATGAAGAAAGGTTAGGATTGGTCAGATGATTAACTTGATTATGTTTTAACAAGATGTTATGTTTGAGCCTTGGTAGAGAGCTTGGCTTGTACCAGATACATATAACACTCAGTAACGTTAATGGATTTAACATTAAACACACAAAAAAAAACATAAAAAAACTACATGTAGCAAGAAACTACATGTTCAAACTACATGTTCAAATGTAGCAAGATACCTATCTCAGCATACATGTAGCCCACAGTGAATCATGTTCAGTTACGTGGTTACGTCAGCAAGAAACAGAGACATGTTAAAATCAACATGGTTTGTAGTCGAATAATTTAGATAAACATTGTTTTGCAAGAACGTTGTTTGAATGAAATGAAGTTATTGGGCTTGACAAACACTTAAATCAATATTAAATTAACGCAAAAATATAATAGAGGTATGGTTAAGCTTTCAAACAAAAGTGTTTCTTCTTAAATCCTTTGTTAGACTTACACATGACACCCCCAAGCAAAGGAGAAAAAACAGCCATTTTTTATAGACTGAGATGACCTATGGGATAACACGTGGTAACCGTGTTATGTGTTCCACTTACGTTATAACATTTACTATCACAGGCAGTCAAAAATATTAATACGTAAATGTTAAAAAATCGTATAATAAAGTAGCGTGTTGAACATTTTTGCCAATATCAAGTAAATTTGATAATATATTCAAAATCGCCGACGCGAAAGTACTTTACATTGCTTACAATTAGGCTATTGCACTATAGTATTATCCTAATAATTGTAGCAAGACACAAAACTAGCATACAATAATTTTTGAAAAAAGTTGTTTTGATTCCCACTCAATCACCAGAAGTCTTTGGAACAATGGCCTCAGAATTTCACAACGTTTTGTATTTTACTCGAACATCAACGGGAATGGATGGGGACAGAACCCCAAACCCAACTCGATCGTTTTCCATCACTGGTTTCTCGTCACGGCTGAGTAGCTCGAAGTCGAAGCGGAGTAGGGCCAAGGCGAGAAACTGCTTGATTTCGGCCACGGCCCAGAGACGACCCGGGCACTTGCTAGAAAAACAAATGATCAAACTATTATCAATGCGCGTGTGACGCCAGCAACAAATATTCTGGAAACGTTGAAGAAAAAAAATTGAAAAGGGAATTTGTTTTGAAAAATGTTTCGCAAATATCATATTACGTGATTTTAAAACCTTTAAGGTTCGTTTTATAGGTACGTAAATGAAGAAATGTTAGAAAGGTATAACGAAGGATATCTAAGAAGGAAGGGTTTGTTTTACATCAATACCTAGCCTGCAACCAACTGCGAGCCAAACAACCAAGTTGAAATTTCATAACCAAGGTCAATTAACGCCTTAAATCAAAAAGTTGTTGATGAATTGTTTTTGATTCTGTCAAAAAGATTTATCTTGTAAAGAAACAATCATGATACGGTGCCACCAAACCAACACAAACATTGCCACCAAACCAACACAAACATTGCCACCAAAACCGATTGAGAAGAGCTGAAGTAGATTTGACAGTTGTTGGAATCTTAGTTGGCAAAAAGAGGTACAAAGCGGCGAGGTTTCCAATGTGTATGCAACTTCCCCAAAGTGGGGTATTGGTCGATGGGCATTAGAGCCCAACCATCTCCTTCAAGGCCCTGCTCCTTCTAATGAACACCCCTGTCAACTGAAATCAATACACCCATTCGCACCAGCAGCTCAGCTCTTGATCAACAAAACTGATGGAGAAAACATCTCTGCGGCTAATTGGGCAAACAATAAATGGAACTTCGAATGGAAGTCAAGTACCACTAGATTTCATTCGTTCATCCATAACGCCGACACACGCTCTACCGGCCAGACATTACAAAGACAAGCGTGGGTGCGTCTCAACCGTCTTCGCACGGGCGTTGAACTTTTTCGTTCAACCATGCACCAATGGGAAATGGTCTCTTCCTCCTCCTGTAAATGTGATGACGAAGAACAGACCGCAGACTACATCACCGATGACTGTGCACCATCTTCAACCCATCTAACTGAGTGAAAGGTCTGCGCATCTTGGATGATGAAACCAAAGACTAGCTGCACTCTGGCAGCCTTCCAGTGTAGTCCGGAAACTTCGTAAATCTGGGGTGTAAAAGGATACTAGGGCTACTCAACTGCTGGCGGACCGCGGTCCGAATCCGGACCTTCTGGGTGTTGATGGTGGACCTTGAGCTTTTTGAAAAATAACCTCATTGCCACGTTTCAGGGCTTCTTTAAACAGATTTCTACTGGGAGGAAGCAATTTCTAGTATGATTATCCTAGTTTCTGGGGCCTTCTACCCCCGGACTCCTCAACACTTTCTCAAAAATCCAAGCCGAGTTACATTTTACCTAAAAAGTGGTTTGGTACACATAATTTAACTTTCGTGATTGCGGGTGCAATAACCTATTCACTGGACGGCTAAAATTATTCAATTTGTCAAACCGGACCTTTGATGACATTAGTTGAGTAACCCTGGGATAGACCCTCGGCCCCAGATGCTCACACGACGACGACGAAAATGAGGAGTTCCACCACTGGTCCGAGAATATCATAGGGAAAACAGAGTACCATACTGATTATAATTTTTTGCTTCCTGGAGCAGGCAGTTTACATCTCATGAAGCAAATAAATGATCGGATGTGCTTAAACTCAATCATGAATTGTTTTCCTACAGTCGAGTGTAGCAAGAATGGACAGTGGTAGAGACTGGATTCACGTGGGAATCAATTTCACAGAATCACGATTTCACAACAAGTTTTTAATTTATTGTTCTTGATATATTAACAATCTCATACCAGACCACCAATCATCATGAGCCCACCTTAACCCGCTGCCGAATGGCTGGTAATAATATTTGACACTTTTCCCGTCCTTCAAGAACGTAGTCTTTTCAGTTCCGTCCTGGTTAAGGAAACGATCGTACTTGAAGGTGTAGGGGTCTTCGTATATGTCGGGGTCGTAGTGGGTAAGTTGAAACAATGCCATCACTTTGTCACCTTTGCGGACCCTGTTCAAGTAAATATTTTGTCAATTAGGCTCAGGGATATCTAGAACAGCGGGATTGCTGACTTTGTTTTGAAGTGGACAATAGGAGGGTTACTGCATCATCATAGCCGTAGGAGATGGGGGGGCAGGGGGGGCGATCGCTCCCCCGCTGAAAAAAAAAACGTCGCGAATTTGGGCAAAAGTGTCAAGTTATTTGGGCAAATCAATCTTACCATTACGGTATGTTTCGAAGTCTCACCAGTTTATAGACTTTTTTCAATGATTATAATTTATGAGATGCATTGACATTTTTCAATGAATGTAAAATGCATTATCATCGATTTTGGAAACAATTGCATGTGGTATTGCAATCTGGGCATTTAAATGATAAGTTTCGATTCCAAAACTGCAAAAAGTAACTGTAAAAGAGCACACTTAGCATTGTACGCTTAGCACTGATTTTCACCAAAACATAGGCTGCATTAGTTAGATATATAAGATTTAAAAGCTTGCTGGGTACTGGTAACTTTATGAGGGTTTTTTTGTTTTTTTCCACAATATCCTACTAGGCCTACTGTGATGTAGTTGTTTGCAAAACTCATTTGGGCAAAAATATCTAGGTATTTGAATAAATTAATTCTTGGCTGTGGTTATATTTACACTATAATAGTGTGAATATAGCCGTAATAGTATTGCCAGATAAGGAATTCTGCCCTAATTTAAGAAAAGTTAATCCTAACTCTGGCAACACCTTTCACTAGCAACCATGGCAACAAGTGTGTAAAAATAGCCACTTTGTTAATTCTTACCATGAGTTTTCAACATTTTACCAGTTTAGTAACTTTTTAGTGTTGCATTTTGTAGTAGGCCTACATTAACATTTTTCTTTGAATGTAAATGTAGCATCAACAATTTTGAAAACTTTTGTGTATGGTATAGAAATTTGGGCAGAATGTAACTTTCGATTCACTATCTGAAGAAAGTAAATGTAAAATAATGCATTTGGCGAGCTGAGGTAAGCTTATTACAGATCTTCATTAGGATATATACACACTAGCTTTCATTTCTTCATTGGTAGAATTTTGAAACCCTAGCCTACTGGATTCTCGTAACCTTATGAGGTTTTGTTTTTCGGATAAATTAATTTTATCATGAGTTATGCTATGCTCACAAAACTTAACTTAAATACTACAAAGATAGCTCATCATTTTTAGATATGGCCAAACAAGTTAAGCATTTGTTATAAACTTTAAAAATCAACAGTTGTGAGGCCACATATAGCCTACACCACTTTTGTGAACATTTGATCTCGGCAACGAACTACCGCATAGGCCTGCACAAAGTGAAAAAGTATATTAAATGAAAATAATTTGTAAATTTTCCAGCATACGGTAGTTTTATGTAATTTGTGGGCTACGGTTTAACTGTTTTCTATAATTATGTAAAGAAGTTTTTTGTTTAAACTGCTGTTTGTCTTTGCTAGTCCTGGGGTTGATATGCTCAGCTATACTACTATCTATGATACAGTATTAGAGCAACAACAATCAAATATAAAAACACATGTTATGTTGTTTATGTTCTGTCATCCAATTCACGCAGTTGATGCATCAGGCAATGCAAATAGTGCTATTGGTAATGAGGTCTGTAATATTTTGTGGCTAGGATTAAGTTTGAAGTTACTACCTGGGAGTTGCTTTTCTTCAGTGCTTGCGATTTGAGTAGCTGCTTCATTATGAAGTAAGAATATCAGAATATCATTCTAATTATGTTCTGTAAGAACATTGAGTATGATTTCATTGTAATATGATTTTGATATCAATATTTGTGATATTAAAAGTAATTTTGTTCAAAGGTGCAAGTTTGATGTGCATAGCATCATAAACTGTCAAATTCTTTTTAGGCCATAGTATTTGAAGTAGCATGGATATTGGATAAAGTAATGTTACTAGTTTGATAAGTAAATAGGTTGTCATTCTAGATTTTTTTTAATGCAATTTACAAATACTGAGTCTTTGGACTATCTTTATATTGTAAAGATTGAGCTATTTTTTGTCTGGTCTTTTAGTGAAGTTAGGCTGGAGATTTTCAAATAATCTGATGACAAGGATATTCATCAATTGTTACCCGGTTATTGCTGAAGTCAGTTTAAATTGTTGTTGAATCCAGCTTGGCTTAATATATATTTTTGTGCCACACAAGAGTGTTTCAATTTGATCGTTTATTTAATTGGGACACAGACAGGTCTATATGAATGCACGTTAAAGTTAAGTTAGCCTTGTTTTGCTGTTGTAGCCTACGTTATGTTGCCTGTGTTTTCGTACACGGACAAGTTGATGCCTGTAGAGTTATTAAATGCACTACTGTACCTCAGAGATTGTGAGTAATTTTGTGCTTTTGAAATATACACGCAAAGATAAAATTTGGGCAAACTTTGAAAAATTTGGGCAAATTTTGTTCGCCCCCCCAAAATGTTTTACTCTCCTACGGCTATGTGCATCATTACTGCACAAACTAAACTGTAGATTTCTCAACATACAACCCACTTCTTGTTTTTAAAATGATGCTTGAAGATCAAATAATTTAAAAAAAGCAAAAAAAAATTGAAAATGTGGCCGCTTTTCTCCAAACCGCCACCAAGTGGTAAAAATACACAAATTTTAAACACAAATATTTTTAATACCACTTACCGGATTTGAGTCAAATTTTAACAGAATGTTTATAAGTATCAAGACTGACGCTCTATGGAAGGAAATGAAGATATTTTGAGAAAATAAAAAGTTATTCGAATTGTTCCATTTTTTCAAAAATTTTTGATCCTCGGACATGAAACAAATAGGTGCCAACAACATCATGGGCAAAGTTTCCAAAATTCTTTGATTAGAGGCTTTGCATGTTTACATTGCCTGATAGTGTTAAAAATTTGAAAGCGATTGACAAATGAATGAAAGAGATATTTGGGATTAAAGTTTGGTACTTGGTCAAAAATCATATTTTACGAAAAACAACAATAAACATTTTCAACACCTTAAAGCCTCCTTTATCATAAGTAGACCCCTTTTTTGCCTCTACTTGGGTTTGTAATTTTTTTTTAAGTGCTTTTAATGTTTTTCTCCTGGCCTTGGATGTGTCGAAGCTTCTTTTTCTTGATTTGTCAAGTCAAAACTTGTCGAGTATTTGGCAGATTTCTGAATATGCAGAGATTTTGCCACTGTTTTCTTTTCCTAATTTTTTTTGCTGAAGTAGAAGGTTGGCAAAAAGGGCTTTGATCTTCTGTTGTTGAATGGCTTTCTGGTGTTACAGGAAAGGTTACACTTGTGTTACAGTAACAGTTCATCAAGTCTACCACCATTGTTAGACTTACAACCAACCTTATCCAACTTTCTTTGTTTAGCAATACCACGAAATTGATTTTTCTTACTTCTTTTCATGTTTTTTTTATTTCCTATTTTTGATGACTAAAACTTGTCCAAAGTGATGCAATGATCAATTATACATGAAAACTAAAGCTGTGTTCAATACTCAATAGTCTTGGATGACTAACAGCAAAAGTTTGCTTTAAAATGATGATCTTAAGTTATAGACAAGGCCAGCCATTAGTTGTTGCTATGGTCGTTGCTAGGGAAGATGCCTAGGAGTGCCCAATTTCAAGACCTTATTTTAGCTTCACAGCAGGGATATCTAGAAAAGGCGACTTCTCAACAGCGTAACTGACACGCGCTTTCGCCTTTTTCATTTTCGGGCGTTAACAGCGCTGACCCTTCTAGTGTCCACCGCTTTATCGAAATTTGCAAAGTCAGCAATCCCGTTGTTCTACTGTAGATATCCCTGATTAGGCCAAGCGACCTAGTGGTGTGATAAAAACGAGAGTATTATAGGAACTTCTAATACAAATGAACCGGCACATTCCACATGTTTGGTTAACACACCTTGAAAATGATTTAGCACATTGTCAGTTGGCACAGTTAGAACTTTAATGAGAAGTATCTAATGCAGTACAATCCGCTTAATGAATTCGCTTCAGGTTAGCCTATTTTGAATTTCATAAAGAGTGAATGTTTCATAGCTGACCTGGTGAAAAATTGGAAAAATTTATTCAGATTTTTAATGCAATGTTCTAATATTATACATTGTATTAAAACAAGAGGACTGTTTTCAAAAAGAATGCTCGTGATGATGATACGATATGAACTGTGAAAGCATGGAACTTTCCAAACTCTTCGTGCTCAGATCAAATCCTCATTGTGATTGTCACAGCCAATAAGTAATCGGCTAAGATAATCACGACTTTAAAATAGTTTGTGGAAGGATAGTTTAGCGCTTTTCAAACTTTCGGTGCTTTCTCACTTGTAACTTCTTCCTGAAGAGACAACTTTTAGATCCATATCTTCTACCACTTGTCGGACTGTGGATGCAGAGATGCACATCCTTAAAGATTCTTTGATAATAGAATCTACATCAAAACAAGAGAATTTGTCATGTCTACTTCAAGATTTAGGCAAAAAGCTTGCTTTTTTGTAACACAAGGCATCCCAAACAAGTATTTGTTTTGAAGTTTCAAAGAGAAAACTTCATGACTGCAAAACACATCATTCACACGTTACTCCTGTAATCTCAAGACGAACATGATACAGTTACACATGTAGGGTTTATGACGATTTCAAATGTCTTTGTGATCACAGAGATAGCCTTGTTGGATCCGGTAATCACAATTGAAATTGAACCCACGTCTTGTGTTGAGCAGATATACAAATTCATCAAACGTGGCCTCTGGAAGCTTATCTGTTGATGAAGATGCATCACCAAGCAAAAAACAATGATTCAAAGTTTAACCTAAAGTAAATATGATGACGTAAGTATAAATCCAGACTCACTAAGCACATTCAGTTTATCCAACTGTTGCCTGTTCAAGCGGAAGTTGTCATTGTGCTCCTGGCCAGTCGTTTTTATAAGAGCTTTGACTTCTTCCATTGCAGCCTTCATAGCGACGGGATCATTCAAAACAAAATACAGGGCCCAGAAAGCAGAAGGTACAGAATTGGCCTAGAAAATGAAGAGGATATAATGAGACCAGGAGCCAAACAAAAGGTGCAACTTTTGCCACATATTCTATAAGTTAGTCATTTTCTGCCGTTTGGCTAACAATTTTCTTGAGTAGCTATTCTCCAACTCGTGACGTAACATACCACGCCTGCGAATAATATTCCAAACATCAGTGACGTCATATCATCCATGGGGATCGAACTCTGTGTCTGGAAGTCTGCAAAGAATTTTAAAGCTCCATCTCTCTTCTTCATATTAATGGTATCCATGACGCTGTTCCTAGCCTCTGCCACGTTCAACGAATCAGACTAAATATCAACGTTTGTATACGTTAAAGCAACGTGTAGTTCACGCAAATAGTTTTACAAATTTGGTTTTTATAGTTATCAATTATTGCTACACTCGGAGGCCGACGAACAAACTTTGGTGCAACCAAGTAAACCATAGTTTGCATAATATTCTTTATACCACCGTCACCTGCAAAGGTGGAGAAAAGATGTTGTAGCGTTATTGTCCGACCAACCTTCAACTTTGTGATGGGGTATCCTTGCACCAAGAGCGGAAGGACCTTGTCAAAAGCTTGAAACTTCTTCATAATGTCAGTAATGTCATCAGGAGGAAATCCTACTTTTGCCGAGCCAAACCTGAATTGTCACAAATTGGTGAATTGCATTGATCAGATCACTTACTTTATAGCTTCTCTCTCATCTGAAGCACAAGCTTCATTGATGATGAGGTTTCTGTCAGTTTTTTTTTTAGGTTTTTATGAATGCTCTAACTTAGTTTCCACTTTTTTTAAAAAAGACACAGATAGTAGCCTACTTTCCAACATGCTTTGATGGATAACTAAACGAAAACCTTATTGGTTGAATTTTCTGCATTTTTAATGAAACTGGTAAGAAAATTTTTATTGGATAATCTGTTCATACATGACGATTCTAACTAAGAGTTGAGTTATGCAACGCACATGGTTTTAAAAGCAGCACGGAAGAGAAGATCAAACGAGAACTGGTGAAGACTCGTCTTCTTCCACTCTTTAAATGTGGAAATATTTTGATCGATAGCCTCGTGTAAGTTATTCATGGTGGCTTCCACCACGCGCTCCAGACCTTCACCCTGCGAGAATGACAGCCAGTAACGTCATGATAATGTGGACAAGAAAAACTCTAACAATAAAGTGTGCTACTGCAAAAAACATTAATAGAATTGTGTACACAGCAGCTTATCTTTTAACGAACCTAGTTGATCAGTTTCAACTGAAAACAAAATTGATCTTCAAAAGGGAGACTTTTTAAGTTAGAGTATTTCAACAGCAAGCGTTTCAAAGGCTACCAGTCGCAAACCTGAAAGTGTTTCGGAAACAATCCAACCATGGTAGAAACATCGTGAGGTCGTGTGAATCCGAACAGCTTCTTGGTCAGCAATTGAGTGTGGAGTCGAAAACTAAGTTTCTTTCTCTCCTTGGCAATGAAGTGATGAGAGAATGGATCCACAACGAAAGTATAGTAGTCCCCCCCTACACGAAGTGTATTCGTACATTAATCCTTCACATTGACGTGTTAAAAAAGATGAAATTTGGAATAACAAAATGTTAAATATTATTGAACAACTGCTATTGAACCAATTTGTCAGGAGAAACGAAGTAAGATGGTATGGACATGTACTAAAGAGGGAGGAAGAAAGTTTTCTTCGAAAGGAATTGACTTTGTAGGTAGATGGGAAGAAGAAGTGGGGACGTCCAAAAAGAACATGGAAAGAACAAGGTAAGAATGAGGCAGACAAAGTTGGACTGAAGTCCTGAAGTACTGTATATGCAATGGACAGAACGAAATGGAGATTTGGAGTGAAGGCAGTTGCAGCAAGGAAAGAATCTGCCACCTCCACAAGTGGGACAAAACCGAATTTAGATGATGATGATGATGTTAAATAACTATCATTATGATAGTATCAATAACTAACTATGATAGTATCATATAAATTATCGGTTTTGCCTCTAATAGTGAGGTTAATGATGATGTCCGCTTCGTATAGCGTCTAGGCTACACAATTGGCCTAGCAAAATTTATATTACACATGTAAATGCAGAAAAATATAAAAATCACTCTAAGCCGGTCTTACCCATATAAACTGTGAAGATTGGGCCATATTTCTTCTGTAATGTGCTTAGAAATTTGATAGGATCCTTTTTATATACTAATCCAGATCCTGTAAACAAAAATAATGATGAAAAAATCACTTGGTTAAAAATCCCAACGCTCTCCATAATAGTTATATATAGAAATAGGACCCACTTGATGCAAACTTTAATGAATTTAAAAATTAGTTACTTTGCAACCCCCATGAATATAATAGTACGGTAATAATAGTATTTTTTTAATAGAAAGAAGAAAATAAAACAATGATCATCATCACGTCCAACGTTCTTTTGCCTTTGATACTTTCTTTGCATCCTAAAGTCACCTCGTGCATTAAACAAAGTCAAAGCACATCTTCAAGTTACCACTGATGAGTAATCTTTATTATGTATCATAATCTAACCGATGTATGGGATCCAATGAGGGACGAGCGGAGGCTCGTTGCTCATGCGGCGACGTCTTGTTAACATCCATATCAGACAAGATGCTATGACGACACAGAGGAGCGTGGTTACAACAAGCAACATGTTGTTTCCGAACACACTCCAATTGCCACGTAACAGACTGCTGTAATGCAGTGGTTCTCAAACTTTATCAGCTTGTAATGCACTAAAATATTCGCGGAAAATTTACTATACAACAAAGTCGCTAAAAATATTTTAATTCTGAAAACTTAAATGCGATTCTTGTGCCTCACTGTGCCTGATTCTTGATTGGCTTATTATGAACCGCCTTGAACCAGTCATTGATCTGCAACTCCGCACAGAACAAGCTGGCTTCCGGCGCGGCGTTGTACAACCGACAAAACAGTTAAATTGACCAATGGCATAGACTCACCATAGAGAATAGTTTCGCGAGGGGCAATAAAGTTGGTGACGTATCAGTTGATCTACAGCAGTGGTCGGCGACCTTTTTTAACAAAAGAGCGATTCTGTTACATATTTTGGCAGAAATGACCAGCTGAGAGCCACAAAACGTAATATATGTGTTTCAAGTAGATCAGACCACAGTTTCTTGGCTATCGAACAATTCTTTTTTATGCCGTCATCTCTATCTTTGTACGCCTTTCCTCGCTTACAATCTATTGAGCTGTCACAAAACTAGCAACATTGGTGTGACATGGGGCTGTTATCCAGTTATTGAAAGCTTCCTTACTCTGCTCCGATCTTTGCATAAGTTCCAATACTGCCTACTTTATCTAATCTCCAAAATGGGATAATGTGCAGCAAAAGTAATGCTCTATGGCTGTTCTGACAGTGCCTTTTGAAGTCATTGATTTCGGGATTTTTTCCCACATAGGCAATTAAGCATGCAGATATGTCAACATCATTTACATTGAATGCAAAGTTCATGTTTATGTCCAATTGTCCATGCTGAGTAACATCTCTGCTTTCGCTTAAAACTTTTCAATTGTTTATTTGTGCATGGCTACTGATAAAAAAGGGTATGCTGTTCAGTGTTCACGCCAAAAGCTGTAAACTGACCTGATAAAGTCAAAACTGGAATAACAAAAATTGTAAAAAAAGTATATTATTTTTTGACAGAGTATAGGCTATCACTCTATCAGAGTTAGATCATTGCTGCACCATCTTGCACAACTAGTAAACAACGTTTTGAAGCCGTTTTTTTGTTTCTTTATCACAGTCGAACGCATAGGCTATACCAGTGGTTCTTAACCTTTTTTTCCCCAGCGCCCCTTTTCAGAGATTTCCATAGTCTGGCGCCCACCATAATATAAGGGCTGTAGCCTACTAATGACATTTTCTTCCAAGACTATAAGGCTAGCCTACAGCCAGTAGTAATTAGTTATTAGTTAGTAAGAAAAAACTAGTTTAAGCCGATGTTAGTTTTAATACTAAAAAATCAGCACAGATGTGCCTTAAGGCTCTTAACTTAAAAGTCTTAAGGCACATCTCTGCTGATTTTTTAGTAGTTAGTAAGAGTTACACTAATAACCATTATTGACTGACTATTATTATGACCAGTCCTTATGGTTTGCTTGCACTGCCTGCCCGCTGTCCCTGCCAAAAGCTGACAACAAAATGCCATTTACTTACTACAAGGAAAGGGAAACAATGCCCATTATCAACAACAAAGGCCATGCACAACACCATCCGACGTCCACGCTTGTCGGATGGTGTTGTGCATTGTGCTGTATAGGCCAACATAGAATGCTCTGAGAGAGAATCACTACTTCCCTTGTTAAACACAATCTCTATACTGTATATAGCTCCTCATCCTCGGTGGATTCTCGTACCCCCAGCAGAACTACTAAAGCAAATTTGCAGTGAGGAAAATATCGTTACACCTTCTGAATGTAGCGCCCCCTATAACGCCCCCTGAATATTTCCGCCCCTCTAAAAGTTAACAGCGCCCACTAGGGGGCGGTAGCGCCCAGGTTAAGAACCACTGGGCTATACAAAATCATGTCAAATCTGAAAGGAGCCGCTTCAGAGGAGCTAAAGAGCCGCATGCGGCTGCGGAGCCACAGGTTGCCGACCACTGATCTACAGTAACAGGTGCTTATGACACAGTGCGGCACCAGGGCTTAGTGCTAAAACTCCTACAAAAGTTTCCTGACAAGCACCTTGGTCGCTTCCTCGTTAACATTATAGCAATCCTCACATTAGTGCTGAAAACTAGCGACGGACAAACTAGCCGCTCCGCCGCCTAAGAAATGGCATTCCATAAACATCTTGCTCAACACTCATGTTATGCAATATTTACATCAGCGATATTTCGTCGACAAACCCCACACAGTACAGCTATGCAGACGAATCGGTCCCACTGCATACAAACAAAAACTAGACTGACATAAAGGATGCACAACAATATGAAGCTAATTTCACAATACCTACCCCATAAACATTGGCTCGTAAAAACACGAGAAATAGACGTGTATTACACGAGTTTCCTCAGAATTTCATGTGTTTTTCACGAGCCCGTGTTTATGGGGTACAGAACTGGAGACTAAAACTCAGCACAGCTACAACCACCATCACGCCCTTCCACCTCAGTCCTCAACAAGGAAGCTAGCCGTCAGCTACGAGTCCTTCTGGATGGAGTCCCTATTCGACTCTACCCTGCCCTTCATACCTGGAAGTGACCCTGGATCGGCAACTTACTACATAGAAAATACTGTGAGTCAGTTTGTGCCAAAGCACCAGCTAAAAACAACTTTGAAGATGCCTAGTCGCAGTAGCGTAGCCAGGAATTGTGAAAGGGGGAGGTTTTGACGGCCGGCGGGCAAAGTCCGACGGCGTTTTTGCCGAAGACGACACCCAGCAGCGGGGGTCTGGGGGGCCTCCCCCAGAAAATTTTGAAAAATTACTTTGAATTTGGTGCACTCTGAGAGCATTTTCAACAAAAATGTGGGTATAAATATTCCTGTAAAATGGTGCTGTCCGGTGGCATGGCAAAAGGATAAGATCATGTTTTCTTCGGCATTTTTCGGAAATAAAGCTAAGTTTCTATGTTTTCTTGTTGCTAATTCTTGGATGAGTTATTTGAATGTTTGGTATTGGCAAAACTCGCCCTTTTAATGCAGTTTCGTTTAAAATTAGGCAAACTTTTTTTAGAGACATAGAGACTGAAAGCATCATTCTCAATATCATGACGTCATACGGTGCCAAAGGGAGGTTGTAACCCCAACCGAGGTTAGTTTGCCAAAGTTTGCCAGAGGTTAATATAAAAAAGAGCACAAGCTTATGCAAAAAGTAGCCCAATAGTAGCCCAATTTTTTTGGGGGTTCTGAAATGGAGCCCAAATTGGAGCCCTAGCAAAGAGATAGGCTATTATACAAAATTCTTCCAGAGAGCTTGATCATCAGGGATGCAACCTAGTTCGTACCATGGACAGTTCGTACCGTCAGTTCGTACCTTGAAAAGATCGAGAGAAAAAAATTAAAAAAAGCCAAAGTCGCTGATCGCAGTTTCCGCAATCATTTTAAAGTTTTCCCCCTGAAAAGATCGAGAGAAAAAATAGCTCAAAACCGAAGTCCGCTGATCGCAGTTTCCGCAACCATTTTTCCGCAGTTTCCGCTAACCTTAATTCTAACCATAGAGTAATCTATGCTCTAACCCTTACCCTCGCTGATCGCAGTTTCCACAAACATTTTTCCGCAGTTTCCGCTAACCTTTACCCTAACTATAGAGTAATCTATGCTCTAACCCTCGCTGATCGCAGTTTCCGCAAACATTTTTTCGCAGTTTCCGCTAACCGCAGTTTCCGCTTACCCTAACTCTAACCATAAAGTAATCTATGCTCTAACCCTAACCCTCGCTGATCGCAGTTTTCGCAAACATTTTTCCGAAGTTTTGCAGTTTCTGCTAACCGCAGTTTCCGCTAACCCAACCCTCGAGTTTGTTTCAATTTGTTTGGGGAAACTCCGATCAGCGATTTCGGCTTTGTGCTATTAAACCATAGATATCTTACATATGTAAGATATCTATGATTAAACTGCGATCAGCGACTTCGGCTTTTTCAATTTTTTTCTCGATCTTTTCAGGGTACGAACTGACCGTACGAATGGTTCAAGGTACGAACTAGGTTGCACCCGATCATCAGTCCCAAATTATAGGTGTTTTTCCAGTTATTCACATCTTTCAGACAGATTGGCAACCATGCATTCACTCAACTTTTGTTAAAATCAATCAATCATTTTATTTTTCGTCATTAACGCGTCCGGGACGAAAAAGATACTAACTACAAAAATCGATATAGACCTACCACAGGGATATCTAAAGAAGGGGATACGAAGGCTTTTATTACGTCTGACAATAGAAGGGCTTTTGTTTATCGTAAATAATCTATGTTTATCGTAAAATGACAATTGGCACCGATAGTAGTATAATAAATCTTGTTATGATAACTTGCATTGCGCTATTAGCATCAGGCCTGGATATTCACAGCATGCTCATGGTTGCTTGTTAATTTAACTACCCATATACTTGCTTTACATCTAGCCTACTGCAAAGGCTTTGTTTAAAAAAACAGTTTACTGGTAACTTTTCAACTATCTTTGTAAACAAGTATTCTTTAAATATGCTCTATGTAACGTTTACTAACTGTCTTTGGTAGCTGACTGTACCAGTTGCACTACAAAATTTTCTGCAATTTTGAAAAGAACCTTATGTTTCACTCGCTACAAACTACCGCCCTGGTAGTGTCACGAAAATAAGGCAATCGCTGTGAGCCTTCATATTCCCTTCTCTACATATCCCTGACCTACCAGCACGTTAATGAACGGGAAAAGGTGGCAAAACCTTGAAAGGTTTAAATTATGTAGTAGGCTATATATATCAGTAGTTAGCACGGCCACAAACGGAAAATTACCCAGAGAAATTCTCAAATTCCAGCAAATTAAAAAAACTCTAACTTTATTACTGGCATTTAAAAAGACATAAAAAATTGGGCTGTAGGCAACTCAAATTAAAAACTGACTACAAAAATGCACTTCGTGTCAAAATTTAGTTAAAAATAAAAAAATAAAAAAAGGAACTCTTCCGGGTATTTGGGCGACGTATCGCACGCGTCACGTATCAAGTTGAATGGAATGGTTGGATTTAGAACTTATATGCGCGCTTCTTGTCTTTTGCTTTGAAAGAGAAAAAGAAAAAAAGTGACTGTATAGTGACGTCATGACCGGTCAAATAGTGTTTCAGATTCGAAGACCGGCGCCGGTCAAATAGCCACTGCCAAACAAAAACAGGGAGAAGCACACATGTAGTAATGAATGACAGCCTAATGAAAAGTGTTGTGGATTGAATTTGCCAGTTCCAATATTGATGTGGATGAGCAGTCATAATAATAATAGTAGGATAAAATAACTACAAACAAGTAGGCTACCGGTAGTACTCCACATCCAGCATATCAAGATAGCCCATATCTCCGGCAACTACAGTGAAGTGGACACGATTCGCAATTGCAGTTTATCATTTTTAATAGGTTGTCGGGGCAGCTTTCATGTCCATCATGATTGGAACCATCTGATTATTGTCTATTTTCCATTCCCAGTCTAGAGCATCCATACCATCGTCAGCACCCATCCAGACCATAATCTGGTAGTAAACTCTGAGGCATTGGAATTTGCTAGAGGATGATGTAGGTGGCAAACGTTCTGGGTGAACAAAGGACTTGGCTGTTGTAATTTTCTTGACCAATGTATTGTAGCGCAGTGTTTCCAGGTTACTACTGCCATCGTTGCCACACATAACGGTCATAGCTTTGTTTCTAAGATCAGTATTGATGTGGTCTGCTTGGTTTGGAAGAATAAAGAAACTTGCACATTCTTTGATTATTGGTCGACCTTTCAATGGTTTCTTGAAAGCCGTCTTCTTCCGAATACCAAATATCCTTGACGTTGAATCACAATCCGTGAATGCATGTATGAAGAGGAGCTGTGAGCAATGAGCATATGGCTGGTTCGATGATTGCTTTCAGTCTGTTGATGTCGTGTAGGCTACCTTGGTTGCGTAAGTTATGTCGGAGCAGAAGTAAAGGTCAGTAAAAGGTCTTTAATGTCTGGGTCAGTGTCAGCATAGTGTAGTAACAATATTAAAAGGTCCATGCCTTCACCAATTAAAGTCGTACTATGTCGATGAGAGCTGTCCACTGCCGTCTTGACGATGTCAACATCTGCATCACCTGGTGCGTTAATCACATTGCAGCCTCTATTCCTCAGTTGAACAGAAATTAGAGAAATTAATCCTTCCTTGTTGAAAGCTCGGGACAAGAACTGCTCCTTCTTTCCAATGAACTTGGTGTCTGCAGTAAAGTGAACAACCGGGTGGACGTTCACGCCGCGTCTTTGATGGGTATTGTCTTTGATAGACGGATCACTATATCCATCAAAGACCACCGTTGCTAAGCCATAATGACGAATGGTAAAATCTGCATACGACTGTGCAATAGACCCATAACTGTCTCCAGCTTTCCACGGCACTCGATGCAACAAGGACCCTCCATCAAGGACGTAGTGATCGGTTTTTGTGGCAGATTCTTTCACTACCGTACTTCATAATCGTCTGACGTCACACTGCTGGCATGTTCTGTGATGGCGGTAGCTATTTGAGGCTTATCGGCTTTTCGGAAAGTATGTCTAGCTTCAAACAAGGCGGGTAGGTATGTACTGAGCTCGTGCTTCATCACTTCCTGCATGGAGAGATCACCTGTTTGGGATACGACGATGAATCTCTGAAACAACAAGGCGGGATCGATAGTGCGATCTGGGGCAATGAACACTGGGCAAAGAACACTGAAACGCAGCTTGTCCAACCATGGTATTAATTATGTTCATTCCGATTGCCTTGCATTCGTGAACATTGGTAGGCTATCAGATGGAGCCTCTATGCCAATAACAATGTTTCGTAATGAACGACCTTCAGAAAACGATGTGAATGGAATCAGTCTGGAGTTAATCTTAGCAAGATCATGTATGTCTCTATTTAGGCGTGCATCTGTAGTTTTCTTGTGTCAATCACTGGTTGTATATTATGTCAGGTTGAGTCCTGCGTTGTCATGTTGTACATTGCTGTAACTGGCATGGAAATTGTCTAGACTCTAGAGTGAGCGCTGTTCTTCATTCATCCCGCTACCATGTGTCAAGCCTCCACTGGTTTTGAGAGACCTCATTTTGAGAGACCTCGTCTGTTCGATTACAAAACCTGAGCTTAGTCCAGCCCAGAATTTGTTGCACCATCTTACTACATATCGCCCGTTTGGTTAAGCTCGGGAAATAACCGAGCTATGGTAATTTTATATATTTTAAGTGGGTTTGGCAGCCATCTTGGCAGCCATTTTGAAAATAATCATTTTCCGGAAGTTGCATTCCTTAACATTTTTAATATGTGATAATGGACACCTAGTACTACCCAAATCAGTTAAAAACCTTTTGTTGCGATTTTTTGGTGTCAAACCATATATGCTCCTACCGATTTGAGTTTCTTGCTAAAAATCACAAATCTTTCTCCTATACCGATGTTGCCAGATGTTTACTGGACTTCCAGCACGAGTGCGAAATATATTCCAATATTTGAATGGTGACAATAGAAAAAATGTAGCTCAAAATTACAGACTATATGTATTAGCAGCTACTCAAACTATCAACTTAACCAAGCAATTTTGACTGCTATCAAGCTAAGTAGATTGGCCTCTAGTCAAATATGAAGTTCGGACTTTGGCAAGCCTGTGTACTAGATATTGGTCGCCATGACTGGATGTTACGCAGGAAGGAAATTTGTGAAAAAATTGTCATTACATTTATTTCAAGCATTATTAGTTTTTGAAAATAACCGGACATGGTTCGAATCCAGGGCCTGATTTAGCTGATGTGGGGCCCGGGGCACTTTTAGATCGAGGCCCCCCCGTGCAAAAAAAACACCTCTACGTCTACAGTAGCACTAATCCATCACTGCACTGCACAGCACTTTGCAGAATCTTCAAAGGCTGAAAGAAAAAAAGCCTAACACAAATCACATTTTTTCCACGTCGGGGGCCCTTCAAAAGGGGGCCCGGGGCGCCTGCACCCTCTGCCCCCCTAAATCCGGGCCTATGCGAATCCATAAGTTCTAAACGTAAAAGGTATAGTGCAACCCTTGAACTGGATCCGAAGGACCCCGGTTAGCTTCTTAACTTGATTTTGATTTAAAAGTGCGGCATTTAGAGATGCTTTTGGGCTTGCTAACAAATAGGCAGCTTCGGAACTGAATTGAAACTGACATTAGACAACATTTACATGGTAATTTAATTTTCTTCGCACAAAACTATACTGGACTTTATGCTCGATTAAATTCCTTGAAGTTTTCTCTTTAATTTGCTTAATAGCCTATTCTTCTTCTTCTTCTTCAATTGCCTTGCCTGAACCAGGCATCGACGGCCTCAGATGAATAATTAGACCAAATGTTCCTATTATATGTTGCATGGATGATTGTTTCTGTCTTGTCGTTAAATTGTTCCAGATGTGTTTGTCTTTGTCTGCCAGGTGCCCGCTTTCCAAAAATTTTACCAGTTAAAGAGAGATGCTCCAGTTTTTGCTTTCTTACTACATGGCCGAGAAATTTATATTGTCTGGTTTTCATACTTTTTAACAGAGTTCTGTTTTGGTTCACTTGGTGTAGAATTTCTTTATTTGTTTTCTTTGCCAGCCAGGAAATGCGTTGCATTCTACGGAAGCACCACATTTCAAAAGCATTAATCTTTTCTACCATTTTTGTTGAAATATTCCAGGTTTCAGAGTTGTGACGATAATAGCCTATATTCGGTTTAATTCAATTTTTTGGTCTTGTTCATTTGAATAAAGCAGAATTTCAAACTTCAGGGCAGGTAGTTTAAGATCAGTTGTAGTGGAACCCATTCTGTGTTGCCACAAGCTAGGCTATAATATGTATCTTTTTTTCTGTCCGCATGAAAAGCTCCAGAATTACATAGCATAGCAGTAAATTCCTCCACACGGAAACGGTAAGAGCTACTGCTGCAGAGTTAAACGAATGTAAAAAGACGAATTTTTCTAGCTGGATAGTCTTTGGTTTCAGGTAGCTTGACTGAGTTCTGAGGACTGCAGAATACGCAACGGAGATCCTGTTTTTAAAATGTATATTTGATAATAAAAGCATCAAGTTGATGACAAAGAAACAACTGATCTTTTTCAAACAGCACTTTATAAAACCTAGCAATAAACAGTAAACACATGGCGTGGAAACCGCTACATTTAATCTTTTTTAAGAAAACAGGCGTCAACTTAGTTTGGCAGCAATACAATTTAAAAAATAATTTGTAGCTAATAACTTTCGTAGATCAAAATGTGTCGATATGATCAAATCAAATTACAATTGGTCGGTAAGAATGTTGGCGCATGGCTAGCTTCAAAAATTGCTGAAACAATGCTTGCATACGATGACAAGTTGGCAAGACAAGCAATTGATCTGCAAACTTAATATAAGTTTGTTCTGCACGTGTGCAATATCGACCTCACAGATTCCCTTCTCAGAAAGGTGGGCATTGCCTCTCAACCAGTCAAATTTGAGCTACAACATAACATATCTGGTGGAAGCTTGCGTTAAAATTCATGTCGATTGGTGACGTAGGCTACAATTGAGAAAATGACCCAGTGTAAAATAATAATAATAATCGTGTTTTTATTTGCGCCCATTGCGATATCATACACTGCGATACAACAGACGACAGGAAGCAGCGAAATGACATATAGTCTTCGAGTCAGCTGCTCCCCTTATGTTGGCTTGCCATTAAGTGTCCTTGCCGAGTGCTCTGGAACGGTATCGAACCCACGTCCTTTCGAACGTCGCACAGACGTTCTCACCAATCGACTACCCAGCCGACAAGTAGGCTATTGTCACAATTGTGATCAGAAATGTTCGTCACAAAGAACTTAACGATACAATTAATTGATTAGTCTGCTGCATAGCAAAGTGGTGAGAACCCTACTGGAACAATCTTTGAACGGGCGCCGGTTCGACACCGCTCAAGTGCATGCGGTTGTGTTACTGGCAGAATAATTAAAGACAAGTCAGAAGGTGGACACAAAGATTGGCTTTCTTGTCTTTTCGTCCACTCTGTAAATCTTCAAATACCGGCATAAAGCCTGTAGCCCACTCGGCAAAAAAAAAATAGAGTAAAGGTTCAAAAATATACAATAGAAAGTCAAACTCCTGACAATGTCTGATATAAAGAACAGAGCCTCGATTAGTGGCTTTAGAGCGTGTGATTTAGTGGCTTTAGAGCAGGGGTGACGAACCTTTTTGCGGTCTCGGGCCACTTTGTCAATTACACATGAGTTATCGGGCCACACAAATTTTTAATCGTAATCTACTATTATATCATAGATTGGAATCGACCAAAATTACAAGGTGAAGTTGGTGAATAGTATTTTCATGACTTTGCTTTATAGCTTTCCTATTTTCTAACTTTAAACCCTGAAAGTTAGTGTTTAGGGCAAGAAAATAGCAAAGGAAAGGTGTACCAGTGAAGGTATAAAACAGCTTTGAGATGTCTTTTGTCTTTAATGCATGAGCGATTGTCAAAGTGTTTTGCGGGCCGCACAAGATTCTTGATGGGCCGCAGGTTCGTCACCTCTGCTTTAGAGCGTAGGGCTTCGAGAGTGTGTAACACAAAGTAGTTTGTTCTTGTTTGGGTCAATTTCTTCAAATGTAGCAAGATATCTATCTCGGCATACATGTAGCCTACAGTGAATCATGTTCAATTACATCAACAAGAAACAGAGACATGTTAAAATCAACATGGTTTGTAGTCGAATAAATTAGATAGAAATTGTTTTATAAGAACGTTGTTTGAATGAAATGAAGTTATTTGGCTTGACAAATACTTAAATAAATACTAAATTAACGTAAAATATAATAGAGGTAGGGTTAAGCTTTCAAGCAAGAGTGTTTTTTCTTAAATCCCTTGTCAGACTTACACATGACATCCGCAAGCAAAGGGGAAAAAACAACCATTTTTTAGAGACTGAGATGACATATAGGATAACTCATGGTAACCGTGTGATGTGTTCTACGTTATAACATTTACTATCACAGGCAATCAAAGATATTAATACACAAGTGTGAAAAAATCGTATAATAAAGTAGAGAAGTGTTTTCAATATTTTTGCCAATATCCTTTAATTTTGATAATATATCCAAAATCGCCGACGCGAAAGTAGGCTACCTTACATTGCTTACAATTAGGCTATTGCACTATAGTATTATCCTCATAGTTGACACAAAACTAGCATACAATAATTTTTGAAAAATGTTGTTTTGATTTCCACTCAATCACCAGAAGTCTTTGGAACAATGGCCTCAGAATTTTACAACGTTTTGTATTTTACTCGAATATCAACGGGGATGGATGGGGACAGAACCCCAAACCCAACTCGATCGTTTTGCACCACTGGTTTCTCGTCACGGCTGAGTAGCTCGAAGTCGAAGCGGAGTAGGGCCAAGGCGAGAAACTGCTTGATTTCGGCCACAGCCCAGAGACGACCCGGGCACTTGCTAGAAAAACAAATGATCAAATTATTATCAATGCGAGTGCGACGCCAGCAACACATATTCTGGAAATGTTCAAGAAAAATATTTGAAAAAGGAATTTTTTTTTGAAAGATGTTTCTCAAACATCATATTAAGTGATTTTAAAACCTTTAAGGTTCGTTTTATAGGTACGTAAATGAAGAAATGTTAGAAAGGTGTAACGAAGGATATCTAAGAAGGAAGGGTTTGTTTTACATCAATACCTCGCCTGCAATCAACTGCGAGCCAAACAACCAAGTTGAAATTTCATAACCAAGGTCAATTAACGCCTTAAATCAAAAAGTTGTTGAATTATTTTTGATTCTGTCAAAAAGATTTATCTTGAAAAGAAACAATCATGATACGGTGCCACCAAACCAATTCAAACATTGCCACCAAAACCGATTGAGAAGAGCTGAAGTAGATTTGACAGTTGTTGGAATCTTAGTTGGCAAAAAGAGGCACAAAGCGGCGAGGTTCCCAGTGTGTATGCAACTTCCCCAAAATGGGGCATTGGTCGATGGGCATTAGAGCCCAACCATCTCCTTCAAGACCCTGCTTCTTCAAATAAACACCCCTGTCAACTGAAATCAATACACCCATTCGCACCAGCAGCTCAGCTTCTGATCAACAAAACTAATGGACAAAACATCTCTGCGGCTAATTGGGCAAACAATAAATGGAACTTCGAATGGAAGTCAAGTACCACTAGATTTCATTCGTTCATCCCCAACGCCGACACACGCTTCATCGGCCTGACATTACAAAGACAAGCGTGTGTGCGTCTCAACCGTCTTTGCACGGGTGTCGGGCTTTTCCGCTCAACCATGTAACAATTGGGAATGGTCTTTTCCTCCTCCTGTAAATGTGGTGCCGAGGAACAGATCGCAGACTACATCACAGATGACTGCACCATCTTCAACCCATATAACTGAGTGAAAGGTCTGTTTGTCTTGGATGATGAACCCAAAGACTAGCTGCACTCTAGTAGCCTTCCAGTGTAGTCCAAAAATATCGTAAATCTTGGGTAATAAAAGGATAGACCCTTGCCCCCAGAGGCTCACACGACGACGACGAAAAAGGAGAGTTTCACCACTGGTCCGAGAATATCACAGGGAAAACAGAATACCATACTGACTATAATTTTTTGCCTCCTAGAGCAGAAAGTTTACATCTCATGAAGCAAATAAATGGTCGGATGTGCTTGAACTCAATCACGGTTTGTTTTCCTGTCGTCGAGTGTAGCAAGAATGGACAGTGATAGAGACTGGATTCACGTGGGAATCAATTTCACAGAATCACGATTTCACAACAAGTTTTTAATGTATTGTCTTTGATATACTGTAATTTAAAAATCCCATACCAGATCACCAATCATCATGAACCCACCTTAACCCGCTGCCGAACGGCTGGTAATAATATTTGACACTTTTCCCGTCCTTCAAGAACGTCGTCTTTTCAGTCCCGTCTTGGTTAAGGAAGCGATCGTGCTTGAAGGTGAAAGGGTCTTCGTATATGTCGGGGTCGTAGTGGGTAAGTTGAAACAATGCCATCACTTTGTCACCTTTGCGGACCCTGTTCAAATAAATATTTTGTCAAGTAGGTCAAGCCACCTAGTGGTGTGATAAAAACGAGAGTATTATAGGAACTTTTAACACAAATGAATCGGCACATTCCACATGTTTTGCACAACTTGACAATGATTTAGGATATTTTCATTTGGCACAGTTAGAACTTTAAGGAGACGTATTTAATTAAACGATCGGCCACCCCCACTAGTGGGGAACAAACCGACGATGGATTATGATGATGTAATGCAGCACAATCCGCTTGATAAATCCGCTTCAGGTTAGCCTATTATAGATTTCATAAAGAGTGAATCTTTTATAGCTGAACTGGTGACAAATTGGAAAAAAATTATTCAGATATTGAATGCAATGTTGAAATATTATATATTGTATTAAAACAATAAGACTGCTCTCAAAAAGAATGCTCGTGATGGTGATGACGATACGAACAGTAAAAGCATGGAACCTTCCAACCTCTTCGTGCTCAGATCAAATCCTCACCATAATCACAACTTTAAAATAGTGTGTGTGAGGATAATAACTTAGCGCTTTTCAAACTTTCGGGGCGTTCTCACTTGTAACTTCTTCCTGAAGATACAACTCTCAAATCCATATCCTCCACCACTTGTCGGACTGTGGATGCAGAGATGCACATCCTTAAAGATTCTTTGATGATAGAATCTACATACAAGAGAATTTTTCATGTCTACTTTAAGATTTAGGCAAAAAGCTTGCTTTTTTGTAACACAAGGCATCCCAAAGAAGTATTTGTTTTGAAGTTTCAAAGAGAAAACTTCATGACTGCAAAACACATCATTCACGCGTTACTCCTGTAATCTCAAGACGAACATGATATAGTTACACATGTAGGGTTTATGACGATATCAAATGTCTATGTGATAACATAGATAGCCTTGTTGGATTCTGTAATCACACTTAAATTGAAACCACGTCTTGTGTTGAGCAGATATACAAATTCATCAAACGTGGCCATAAAACCTCACAAATTGAATTGAAAAAAGACTCAAAACTCTGGAAAATTAGCTGTTGATGAAGATGCATCACCAAGCAAAAAACAATGATTCAAATTTAACTTAAAGTAAATATGATGACCTAAGCATAAATCTAGACTCACCAAGCACAGGCAATTTATCCAACTGTTGCCTGTTCAGGCGGAAGTTGTCATTGTGCTGCTGGCCAGTCGTTTTTATAAGAGCTTTGACTTCTTCCATGGCAGCCTTCATAGCGACAGAATCATTTAAAACAAAATACAGGGCCCAAAAAGCAGAAGGTACAGAGTTGGCCTAGAAAATGAAGAGAAAATAATGAGACAAGGAGCCAAATAAAAGGTGCAATTTTTGCCACACGTTCTATAGTCATTTTCTGCCGGTTGGCTAACAATTTTCTTGAGTAGCTATTCTTCAACTCGTGACGTAACATACCACGCCTGCGAATAATATTCCAAACATCTGTGACGTCATATCATCCACGGGAATCGAACTCTGTGTCTGGAAGTCTGCAAAGATTTTCAAAGCTCCATCTCTCTTCTTCATATTAATGGTATCCATGACGCTGTTCCTAGCCTCTGCCACGTTCAACGAATCAGACTGAACATCAACGTTTGTATACGTTAAAGCAACGAGTAATTTACGTAAATAGTTTCACAAATTTGGTGTTTATTGTCACCAATTGTTGCTACACTCGGAGGCCAACGAACAAACTTTGCTGCAACCAATTAAACAATTTAAAACCAATTGCAACCAATTTAAATTTAATTAAACCAATTACAACCAACTTAAAGTTTGCATAATATCCTTTATACCACCGTCACCTGCAAAGGTGGAGAAAAGATGTTGTACAGTATAGCATTATTGTCCGACCAACCTTCAATTTTGTGATAGGGTAGCCTTGCACCAAGAGCGGAAGGACCTTGTCGAAAGCTTGAAACTTCTTCATAATGTCAATAATGTCATCAGGAGGAAATCCTACTTTTGCCGAGCCAAACCTGAATTGTCACAAATTGATGATTTACATTGATCAGGTCACTTACTTTATCTGAAGCACAAGCTTCATTGATGATGAGGTTTCTGTCAGTTTTTCTTACGTGTTTGTCATTACTCTAACTCAGTTGTCACTTTTAAAAAAAGACACAGATAGTACTTTCCAACATGCTTTGATGGATAACTGAGCGAAAACCTTGATGGTTGAATTTTCTGCATTTTTGCTGATACTGTTAAAAAGTTTATTGGATAAGCTGTTCATACATGACAAATCTAACCAACTATGTTACTATGAGGAGGTATGCAACGTACATGGTTTTGAAAGCAGCACGAAAGAGAAGATCAAACGAGAACTGGTGAAGAGTCGTCTTCTTCCACTCCTTGAAGGTGGAGAGGTTTTGATCTATAGCCTCGTGTAAGTTATCCATGGTGGCTTCCACTACACGCTCCAGACCTTCACCCTGCGAGAATGACAGCCAGTAACGTCATGATAATATGGACAAGAAAATCTCTAACAATAAAGTGTGCGACTGCAAAATAAAACATTAATAGAATTGCGTACACAGCAGCTCAACATTCAACGAACCTAGTTGATCAGTTACGATTGAAAACAAGATCGCTCCTCAAAAAGGGGACTTTTTAAGTAAGAATATTTCAACGGCAAGTATTTGAGAGTTTTCCAGCCGCAAACCTGAAAGTATTTAGGCAAAAATCCACCCATGGTAGGAACATCGAGTGGTCGTGTGAATCCGAACAGCTTCTTGGTCAGCAATCGAGTGTGGAGTCGAAAACTAAGTTTCTTACTCTCCTTGGCAATGAAGGGATGAGAGAATGGATCCACAACGAAAGTATAGTAGTCCCCCCCTGCACGAAGTGTATTTATACATTAACCCTTCACATTGCGTGATGATAAAAATGAAATTTGGAATAATAAAACATTAACTACTATTGAACAACTGCTATTAAACAAGTTTGCCAGGGCAAACGAAGTAAAATGGTATGGACATGTATAAATTAGAGAGAAGGGAAGTTTTCTTCAAAAGGCTTTGACTTTGAAGGTGGATGGGAAGAGAAAACGGAGACGTCCAAAAAGAACATGGAAAGAACAAGTGAAGAATGGGCAGACAAAGTCGGACTGAAGAAAGAAAACCCAATAAACAGAACGAGATAGAGAATAGGAGTGAAGGCAATCGCTGTAACGAAAGAATCGGCCACCTCCACAAGTGGGATAAGACCAAGTTTGGATGATGATGATGATGAATAACTATCATCCAAATTATCGGTTTTGCCTCTACTAGTGAGGTTAATGATAATGTCCGTTTTGTATAGCGTCGAATACATTGGAGATGTGCGTTGCTTAAGGTAAATATTTGTAGAACTGATAAGTTTCAGGCTTGGAGAATGCTCATATATTTCACAGCTTAGGCCTGGCACCCTGACCTGGCACCTCAAATGTCACCAGCAACTTCTTGGTATAAACAAGTGCCCAATGCACTAACCAGTCGGCAGCAGTGGCCGAGTGGTTAGTGCATTGGGCTCGCAGTCGAGAGCCTGCCTGTTCGGCTCCAGCTACCCGCACTTGCTGTTGTTTCTCTGGGCAAGAAACTTTACGATAATTGCCTCTATCCAGTGATCGATTTCGAGTAAATGGGTAGTACCAAATTTAAGTCATAAATAGAGTAGACAGTCGGAAACAGACATTACCGTCGGCTGCAGCGTGGGTCAGGTGTACGTTGGACGGCGTACACCGATGCATAGCGCTCAAGTCCGCTTTCCCGCAATGTAGGATAAAGATAAAACAAACAAACAAATAACGTTTCCAAAATTCATTTTACACCACTAGGCTACACAATTGACTAAACAGAATTTATTTTTTATGCATGTTAGTGCAGAGAAATAAAAAAACACTCTAAGCCGTTCTTACCCATATAAACTGTGAATATTGGGCCATATTTCTTTTGTAATGTGTTTAAAAATTTGATAGGGTCCTTTTTATATTCTAATCCAGATCCTGTAAACAAAAATCATGATGAAAAATTACTCAGTGGGTTAAAAATCACAACGCTTTACATAATAATTATAAAAATAGGGCTCTCTTGATATAAACTTTAATAAATTTAAAAATTAGTTACTTTGCACCCCCATGAATACAATACAAAGGAATCTATTCTCACACGAGTCAGTTCAATCATAAATATCTAAAAATCGATTTCGATCAGCTAGTAGCTAGATCATCTTCAGTTAAGCTGAAAGCAAAAAGCACAAAAAATCAAATCATGAAAGTGCGAAGGAACGAAAAACGTTTTACTCTTGCTACGTCAAAAAATTGATGGAAAAACTAACAATCAAAGGCGAAATAAAAGGAAATGGAACGAAGGAGTATGGTACAGGATAGTACCATCATAAGCCTATAACCAGGAACACATCAACAATACGAAAATATTGGTTAAAAGGATAAAAGTATGGTATAAAGTCTGCGCTTTAACTGACAAGGCGTCTATACTAGCAAATATAGGCTACTATAGCGACGAAAAGAATTAACTGGATCAAACGATATCCATGAGGTAACCTGACAACTGCCTGCACAAAATTTTTTTTTCTCACTAAAATTGCAAAATGTAAAAGTAGATATTATCCTACACGTCCTACAACTGTACCTATAAGATAAATTCAAATGGTAAAATGGTAAAAAACAATGCCCATGAATATAATAGCACTAATAGTATTTTTTAATAGAAAACAAAATGATCATCATCACATCCAATGTTCTTTTCCCGGCAATAAAATAAAATTGTGATACTTTCTTTACATCCTAAAGCAGTGGTTCCCAACCTTTTTGTTGTCACGGACCCCTTTAGACAAATTGTTAATTCTGCGGAACCCTGCCTAATCTTTGCCTGAAATTCAATTAACATATTATTGACTATTGTAATAATGACTATGACTATGCACACCACTCACCTATATGCTTACCGGTACATATCTACATTCTACAAGCCTACCAGTAGGCTACAGCGTAGTCTCCAAATGCAAGCAGTGGTGTCGTTCCCGCCACTATGAGGTAAACTTTGGTTGCACCGCATACTTACTACTACGTAATGGACGAGCCCATCCTGATTTGACTGTAATCGACATGCGTTGTTGTAGATATAGTTTAAGGGAAATATACACACTGTAGGCAGCAGAATAGATTTATTTTAATGCATACCGGTACAGTTATTCTCGCAGGCTTGAGCTTGACATATTTGCATTTAAAGAGAGAAATGAAAGTAAAAAGATCGCTTTTCATTTCTTTTCAAAAATTCATCAAAGTAATCACCGACCCCCAAATGCTTTCTTACGGACCCCCAAGAAGTCCGCGGACCCCAGGTTGTGAACCACTGTCCTAAAGTTATCTGATGCATTAAACAAAGTCAAAGCATATCTTCAAGTTATCACTGATGAGTAATCTTTATTATGTGTCATAATCTCACCGACGTATGGGATCCAATGAGGGACGATCGGAGGTTCGTTGCTCCCGTGGCGACGTCTTGTTAGCATCCATATCAGACAAGATGCTATGACGACACAGCAGAGCGTGGTTACAACAAGCAACATGTTGTTTCCGAACACAGTCCAATTGCCACGTAACAGACTGCTGTAATGCAGTGGTTCTAAAACTTTGTCAGCTTGTGATGCACTAAAAAAATCGCTGAAAATTTACTATATAACAAAGTCGCAAAAAATGTTTTCATTCTGAAAACTTAAATGCGATTGGTGTGCCTCATTGTGCCTGATTCTTGATTCGCTCATTATGACCCGCCTTGATCCGGTCATTGATCTGCAACTCTGCACGGAACAAGCTGGCTTCCGCCGCGGGCGTAGTACAACCGACAAAACAGTTAAATTGACCAATGGCATAGCCATAGAGAATAGTTTCGAGAGGGGCAATAAAGTTGGTGACGTAGTAGTAGATCTACAGTAATAGGTGTAATAATTATGACACAGTGCGTCACTAGGGCCAAAACTCCTACAAAGATTCCACAAAGACAAACACCTTGGTCGCTTCCTGGTCAACATTATAGCAATCAGCACATTTGTGCTGAAAACCAGCGACGCACAAACTATAGCCACTCCACCGTCTAAGAAATGGCGTTCCATAAGGACTTTGCTTAACACTCATGTTGTGCAATATTTACATTAGCGATATTTCTCCGACAAACTCCACACAGTACAGCTATGCAGACGACTCGGTCTCACTGCATACAAACAAACATAGACTAAGATAAAGGATGCCCTTACTACGGATATAAAGCTAATTTCACAATACCTATAGAACTGGAGACTAAAACTCAGCACAGCTACAACTACCATCACGCCCTTCCACCTCAGTCCTCAACAAGGAAGCTAGCCGTCAGCTACGAGTCTCTCTAAATAGAATCCCTATCCGACAAAACCCCTGCCCTATATACCTGGGAGTGACCCTAGATCGGCAACTTAGTACAAAAACACTGTGAGTCAGTTTGTGCCAAAGCATCAGCTAAAAACAAACTTTTAAGATGGTCAGGTTGACTTGGGTATTAAAGTCTCAACACTGCGCACCAGCACCCTTACGTTTGTGTAGCTTACAGTGCTGCTATGCTTCTCCAGTCTGGTGCCGCAGCACACATGCAAGGAAGGTAGATATCGCCCTTAACGACACTATGCCCATAATCAGTGGGTGCTTACGCCCAACCCCACATACCTATTACCGGTGCTTTCAGGCATTTTCCGACTAAAACTAGGCAAAGAGAACTTCAGAAAATGACTGGCAAGGCAAAGGTCAATGATGGCTGTCTTCATCACACTGTATAGTCCTTGACGCACAACAGCTCACACGCCAACGTTTGCCTTTCAGGCGCCCTTTTTCTCGACACATTATGGCGCTCCATAAGGACCACTTCGCCTTATGCAGTTATGAGAAACTGCTTGGAAAATACCTCACGGCCTGATCAAGCACACCAGACACTGCTAAAGTACACTATACTACCTGGCTTAGACGACAGATCTGCCAAGAAACGAATGGGTGACTTTAAATCGCCCTGTAGACTACTGGTGTTGGTTGCTTTAAGCACAATAGGCCTACATTTTACTATGGTTTGTGGGACTTTCCAGCTTGCACCTGTAGCGAACCTCAAACAGCACATCATTGTGCTGCAGTTTTTCGATCTACAGGACATGTGAACCACACAGAGTCCAGGTTTACTCAACTAATGTTAACAAAGGTCCAGTTTAACAAGTTGAATATTTTTAATGGTTTGGTGAATAAGTTATTTCACACGCAACCATGAAAGTTGAACTACCTGTACCAAACTACTTTTTAGGTAAAATGTGACTCGACTTGGATTACTGAAAAAGTGTTGGGAAGTCTGGGGGATAATCACAGTAAAAATTGTTTTCTCACAGTAGAATCTTGTTTAAAGAAGCCCTGAAACGTGGTAATGAGGTTATTCTTGCAAAAGCTCAGGGTCCACCATCAACACCCAGAAGGTCCGGATTCGGACCGCGGTCCGCCAGCAGTTGAGTAGCCCTGACATAGACCCTAACACTGAGACAGAGTACTGGTTGCAGCAGATGAGAGATGTTACGAGTCGCCTTCAATTCAGCAGGTGTAAAGTGAGAAAATTTCGTTTGAGCAAGCGACATTTCAGCAAGTGGCTGAAGTTGGCACATGATGAAACTTAGCAAGACCTAACTGAGCAAGCCGAAACTTGGCATGTCATCAGTCTGGAAATGCAGTTTAGCAAGCAATGACCAAGCAAATTATAATTGAACAAATCTCAACTGAGCAAATCTCAACTAAACAAGTCCTAACTGAGCAAGTTGATGCTTGCTGAAAATGTCATTTTCTGACTTGGACAGTAACTGAAATGTAGCCTACTTGCTGAGTTAACGCATTTGCTGAGTTGTTGCAGGCCGAAAGCTCTGACTATACCAGCTTAAATTGCTGTCTCAGAAACAAAAAGTAGACTGTGCCTGCTTGTTAACGTGACAATCTCTTACTACATGGACATTGGACAAGGCAACAGGAAAATACGGTACCATACTGTTGTCCGTTATCTAATGGATAGAATGTATTCAAGTCTAACATGCCCATTTATAGTGTAGCGATCCATTATTGCGTCCAACAAGTTTCCCTTTTTTTAACTATAGTGAACCAGTTTAACCTATATATTATTTCCTAATGATTCTGTAATTTTCCATGCAACCTGGGCTGTTCCCGAAGTAAATAGGAAAAAGGAAGCAGACGATAAAATGGTTTGTTCGCATTTGGCGAAGAACCAGACCAGCTCAGCTCATAAAACATTAAATTGATTGTGTAGTTTTACGTAACAATTTGGACGACTGTTGAAATGTAATAATTCGTGATATTGTTTCACTGTCCTGTAATGTTTAAATTAATTTTTGTTATAGACCTACAATATTATACGAACACCTTCTGATAACTTAAAACTATAATTCGAGTAACAATTTTGTGGAAAGAGTTAATTGGAGTCAGATAGCTAAATTACATATATAGAATTTTCATCAGGTAGTCAGATAGTCTTAATATTAATTAAAATATAAACACTTTGTTTCTCGGCAGCCGATTTGTAGCAAGAATTGACAGCGATAGACACCGTGTTTCGCCCATGAGGCTGGGCTCGTCAGTATCGCACCACTAATTTTGCCACAAAGGTATTCGACCTGCTACTGAACCCTTCTCCTCCTGGTCCGGGCTACGGTTCAACCCACGCAAGTGTGGCACCCTGTCCTATGGGAAAGTGTAGGCGTCCCGTCTGCGGGTCGACCCGAAACCTTTCTCCCTTGCCGGGGAGGAAATTCGAGTCATCCCCAAAGGCGAGACGTATAAATATCTCGGCGCTCGAACCGGTTACGCCTTGGACGCATCCCTAACCCAACCCTTCATCTCCACTCTGGAGAAACACATTTCTTCTTTAATGCAATCTTTTCTCACCCCAAGCCAGAAACTTCTGGCACTCAGTTCTATAATTCTCCCGTCCGCGTCATACCATCTGCGAGTGCGGCGCTTTAGACAGTATGAGCTTCTGAAGCTTGACCGACTGGTTTTGCGGTGTTTGAAGGTGGCGTGGCGTCTTCCCAAGTGGGCCTGCAGCGCGTTCTTTTACTGTAAGCCTGCATTGGGAGGTTTGGGCATCACGAACTTGTGTCGCGAAAGTGACACGCTTTCGCTAGCTCATGCTTTCAAGATGCTGACGTCACCTGACAGCATTGTCTCTGCCGTCGCTCTCGGGCAGCTTAGGCGTCATGCCTGTCTGAGGTTCAGCACTCCAGATCCCACGACTGACCACCTGGCTAGTTATCTGAATAGTGACCCCCCTCCTGACGGCGCCCGTCCTAGACCGTGCCTTACAGGCGAGAGCCTGTGGGGCCGTGTCCCGGCGGCTACCCGTCGCCTGAACGTACGTTGGTCCGCCCGCCCGGATGGCGGCCTTGAGTTGGCCGCGGGGAGCTTCACAATCACCTCTCCTATAAGGAAAAAAGTGGTGCCGACCCTCCATCAACACAATGACTTGTGGTGGAAGAGACAGTGGGAATCCAAACCTGACCAAGGCAAGACGGTCAGTGCCCACTACCTGTCCGGATTTTCAAATTCCTGGACCCGGCGCCCGGAGCTCCTGGATCACGCGGACCGAGTATTTGCGTACAAAGCTAGATTGAATCTAATGCCACTTGATTTAAAACCAAGCCATGGCCGCCGTTACCTACCTTCCATGTGTCGTGCGTGTGGGAAAGCGGAAGAGACTCTCCCCCACATATTGAATCACTGCCCTACCGTGATGACTGTCATCACGGAACGACACAATTCAGTATTAAGGGAGATCGTGGGGCACGTTCCTGCCGAATGGCAACCCGGGCTTTCCATAGATAGTACGGTTCCACAGCACGTGGAAGCGGGCGGTGCCGATCTGCGTCCTGACATCGTCTTGCAACGCCCTGACGGTGTCACGGTCGTATGTGACGTCACATGTCCGTTCGACAACGGCGCGGATTCTCTTCGAAAAGCCGCCGACAGGAAACACGACAAGTACGGCGAGTTATGTGTCAACATAAAGGAAGACAGGAAGCGCCCTTGCAGGGACGTCCTGTCACTTCCGTTCGTCGTAGGCTCCCTCGGGAGCTATGCCCCGACGAGCTCTCGAGCTCTGACGGCCTTGGGCGTTCCTGCTCGTGGGGTAGCAGAGGTGGCTAGAAAAGTGGCTTCCCTCTCAATCGAAGGATCCTTCCGCGTCTGGAAAGCTTGGAACGCCGGGCTCACTTGTGGAGGGGCTACGTCATAGAAAAGACGACATCAGCGATCAGAAACTTATTCCCTAATAACGTTGCAGTAAGTATCCGAGCGCGCAAGACAGCAAACCGTTTAGACGTTATAACCTTATAACAATATTGGCTTAAAATTGATCACCTTATGTCATCACCTTATTTCTATAAACCTGCGCCATTTCTTTTACATGATACTCCAGTCTCTTCAAAAACAATCATTCTAAAGTAAAAAGGAAGGAAATAAAATGTCTAATGTACATTGTGACTTGAAACTGGTTTAATAGCAGTTAAGCAATTTCAATCATCACTAGATTCTCTATGTACTAATCAATCAATTGTTTCGAACTGTCATACGCTGCTTTCGCCTTGTAATGCTGTTCTTGCCCGCTCGGATCAACATCGCTCCGCTTTCAATGCATTGATCAACAAGATCCCCCGATCAACTCGATGCAGCCTCAAAACTTCTACCCCAATTTTCTATTTTTACCGGAAATGTAGCCTATCAGTGCCTCTGGTTTCGATCGCTAGCCTCCCCGACCCAGCTGGGCAAACCTGCCTCAACGTCTGGCCAGTGCACATCCGTGCTCGCCGAATGAAAGCTTACTCTTCTCCAGTGAGTATTAATTACACTCCCACCTATATATATATATATTTTTTTTTTATTACATTATATTGATTCATCGAGCCTCTGCTTCACATTTTTATTGAATATTCGTCTGCCACGAGAGCCAAATTATCCTTAAATGGTTCGACTCTCTTCCTCATGGGAGACCCCAATTTTATCCGCTCTGCCTACTGGCAGACCGGGTATAAGAGTCAAAGTACCTGCGCGAGGACGCGTGAAGGAGACGTGGGCGCTGCCCGGCGGTCAATTACTGCCGGTTCCAGCGTCCACACGCGACGGGTCGCCCGGTCCGTCGCAGGGCTTCATTCTGGGCTATGCAGAAAGAGCCTGTCTCCCTGGCCCGCTCCGCCATTCTAAATTTGCGGACGGGCCATATAGTGTTTCGATCCACACTCTCCCTCCACAGGTACCTCGACTCCCCAGCCTGGCTCCCGCGACCTAAGCTGGTGGACTTAACCCTCCGGGTGCATCGTCACCCCATAAATCACGCCGCTCCCCGCCGCCGCGGGGTGTGGCAGGCCGGTTTCTGAAAGTCTTCGACCTGGCTATGTTTGTTTGTACTCTCTCACCGTGTCAATCTTTTGTACCGTGAGCTACTGATGCGAATAAAACAGTTCAACACTTGTACTCTCTCACCGTGTCAATCTTTTGTACCGTGAGCTACTGATGCGAATAAAACAGTTCAACACTAGTGGTGCGATACTGACGAGCCCAGCCTCATGGGCGAAACACGGTGTCTATCGCTGTCAATTCTTGCTACAAATCGGCTGCCGAGAAACATATTGTTGATTGGATGGTCTGAATGGCTAGGGTGGAAGCTACACCGTTATGGTTAGCGAATCGCAACTGCTCGCTGTACTAGTGAGTGCTCAGCCTTGTGCTGATAGCCGGGAAGAAAGCCCCTTTCTTCACAATATAAACACTTTATTAGACTTTAAATATAAATGCTATCACATGAAAATCATTCTTGTACGTAAATATAAACGTTACCACAATTTCGCGGTAATTTTTGGTAGCCATGACCTAAAATCTTGCATAAAGCAATAGCCAAGGTGAAAAATTTCAAAAGAGAAACAAATCACTGAACTTGGTCAACCGCAAATAGGAAAACTGCAATTTTCAATATGCCAAAGCAGTTGTAGGCCAGGGGTGGGCAAACTTTTTTTATCTCGAGGGCCGCAGAGTCTAAATTTGTTCGAAGGTCACACTATAGTATAATTAAGATTATAAGCCAAAGCATAAAATTTAAAATAGTTAAAATATAAGCTTTTATTAATTTTAAAGTGATCAAAGAAATGGAGATTTTATATATTACATAAAAGATATACAAAATGTCTGTTTCAATTATTTGTTTACATCTAGCTCACATGTATCAGAAGCATTAATGAGATTTGTGCAGTTGGTCATTAACCTACTTGTCAAAATAAAGGATGAATTTGGTTAGGCCTACAATGATTCTTAAAACAGAATGGGGATTTGAATCTGTAAGCAGTGTTCTATTCTTAGATTTGTTGATTTTTATTACAGAGAAAGTCTGCTCGCAAATGTACGTTGTTGCAAATATCACAAACAACTTTTTTGGCAAAATCTTTAAGGTTGATTTTCCAATCGATTTCGCAATCGTTGCTTCTTTCTTGCAACAAACCACTACAATGCGGCAAAAAGACTATAATTTATCTTTATCAAGATGAAATACATGCAGAAAAAGTTTAAATTAAGTAGCCTACTTATATCAATTAAACTTTTCAAGCCAATTTATTACTATTTTTTATATAATTGCTTCAAGCTTTCTCTGGCCACACAGAAAATTGTTTCGAGCGGCATGCGGTCGTAGTTTGCCCACCTCTGGTTGTAAGCCTATAGCCTACTCATTTGAAATATTGTTTCAAGCTACCGATCTTATAAAAATACGAGCAAACAGTTTGAGCCATTATACCCTTTGTTCAAACTAGAGTTAGCCTACTTAAAAAGGTGTCCGGCAATATATTTAAGCTTTAAACTTGGGCTTTAAGTAGGCTATCTGTATTCTAAATAAATAGCTTCGGACTGCAATATTGATTTAGTCTTTAAGAATCCTTCTGAAAGCTTTCTCCTGGTAGTTTAACATGCAATAGTTTCATTAAGTTTGCACCTTTGACGCATGTTCATTTCACTAACCAGCTGACATACAAGCCGAGAGAATAAAAGTGTTGGATTCTATTTGTACTCACGCGTGCTCGAACGCTTGTTTCTGGTAACTCAACATCCTTTTAAGCAAACAGTTTTATTTGTTCAAGGTCTATGATTTGTTTGTATGGTCAACATCTTGTGAAACAAACCATTAAAAGTGACTGAAGTTGTGAATGGTTTCCTAGCAGTCCTCGAAACTTTTTGGATATTGCAAGTAGTTCTCATAAGCCTCGCGTGCAAGCAGCAGGCGTTGGCCTTGAGCTAACACATTCAACGGCATTTTTAACACTCAGGTATGTGCAGTATTGTTGCACGTCAAACTGCTTACTAGCAAACGAGTCCTTGAACGAATCGAGAGAACGAATCGAGCGAACGAATCCTTTTTCATATTGATTCAATCTCTGCGCATGTTTAATCAACGTGAAAAAGACTGAATGATTGGCTAATTAAGCGCTGAGGTATTAACCTACCTTCATTCAGCAACCAGCTCACTGGCCGAGTGGTAATTGCCTTCAGCTCTGGTGCTGGTTGATCTTAGCTCGAACCCAGGTCGGGCCAAACCGAAGACTTTAGAAACGGTACCGATTGTGCATAACCGGAGGTGACGTCATAACCCAATGAGGATAAGCCGAGTAATAATGTTATGACAACGTAAACCTATAAAACTAAATATGAACCCTATCGCTAAGAGACCATTGCTGTTTGTAGTGTCTGTGTATTTACATAATCTGTATTGGAAACCCGTAACGTGCTAGTATATAAATGACTCGTGTCTCGCTGTTTGTTTTCTTTGTTCCGCCACGCAAATACAAGTGCTATGTTAAATCTGAACTATCAAGTTGTGTAAAGCAGGCTAGGCAGACACAACAATTCTGGCGACGAGGATAGTAGGATAATACTCAGAAAAGAATGGAGATACCTACGTTTGATTTACAACCTTTTGACTGTGAAAGTCCTGGAGCAAGCACGCGATGGACCAGATGGAAGCGAGCTTTTGAGTTGTATGCTGAAGGAAAGAATGTCACGAATGCTTCTAGAAAGCGAGCTCTGCTGCTGCATTGTGCTGGAATGGCAGTGCAGGACATTTTCTTTACCTTTGAAGGGGAATTGAACAGCTATGAAGCTGCTGTTCAAGCACTAACTAATTATTTTACGCCGTTAAACAATGTCCCGTTTGAACGCCATGTATTTAGATCTCTATTTCAAAAAGAGGAAGAAAGTGTAGAACAATTTATAACTCGATTAAAACAAAAAGCAGAAACGTGCAGTTTTGAAGACATGGATGATCAAATTCGTGATCAAGTCGTGGAAAAATGTAGATCGGATGCGTTACGACGGCGACTCTTAGAAAAAGGAAGTGACTTGAACCTAAAAACGTTAAGAGAATTGGCCTTGGCATTCGAAGTGTCAGAAATTCAATCAAGATCATACAGTCAGGAAGTCAACAAAATCTCGACGTTTAAATCAGCTAAGAAAAGCTATCAATCTCGATTCCGATGTTACCGATGCGGAAGGGAAGGTCACAAAAGCAGCGACAGGAATTGTCCAGCGCAAGGAAAAGAATGTAGAAAATGCAATAAAATAGGTCATTTTGCAAGCTGCTGCAGAACAAAATCTGTTGGAACCAGCCACGTGGAAAAGAACCCGACGAATGGAAGCAACAGGACGAACCAAAAAAATAACATCAGACAAGTAAAACGAAATGCTGATGGTGAGTTGGACTATATCTTTAATGTATGTAGTTACAATACTGGAAAAGTTTCGGTAAATGTTGGTGGAATCAATATTTCAATGATTATCGACTCGGGAGCTACATGTAATGTAATTGATCGTGCACTGTGGGAAGATTTAAAAAAACAGCGCATTAAGTGCAAAAGCCATCTTTCGGACAAAACAATCTACGCTTATGGAAGTGATGCACCTTTGAAAATAGCAGGAATTTTCACTGCAGACGTTGAAACAACAAAAAAAGCACTGAAAAATGTCGAATTTGTAGTGATCGAAGGAAAAGGGCAACCGCTGCTAGGATTGAAAACAGCCACAGAGTTACAAATAATTAAATTTGATTGTGAACTAAATGCTGTAACTAAAAGTCCTTCGTTTTTGAATAAATATCAGTCATGTTTCGATGGTGTGGGAAAATTAAAAGACTTTCAATTAACAATACCTGTTGATAAAAATGTAAAGCCTGTGTGTCAACCTGTAAGACGAATACCATTTAACCTTCGGGACAAGTTAGCAGAAAAATTAAAACAGTTGGAAGACCTTGACATCATCGAAAAAGTTGAAGAACCGTCAACTTGGGTTTCACCTGCAATGATCATGCCCAAGCAAAATGGAGACATTCGTTTGTGTGTCGATATGCGCCAAGCTAACAAAGCTGTCAGAAGAGAACGTCACCCGATGCCTACCATTGAAGAAGTGCTGCATGACATGAACCAAAGCAAGGTATTCACTAAACTAGATGTCAAATGGGCGTATCACCAAATTGAATTACAACCTAGTTCTAGAAATATTACTACATTTGTGACGCATGAAGGATTATATCGATACAAGAGACTGATGTTTGGAGTTAGTTGTGCTCCGGAGATGTACCAACGAGTAATGCAACAAACGCTACAAGGTTGTACAGGAGTCAAGAATATCCTTGATGACATTATCGTGTACGGATCGACTCAAGAAGAGCATGACCGAAGACTCGAGAAGGTACTTGAAAGAATTCGAGATAGTGGGTTCACGCTGAACAAAGAAAAGTGCGAATTCAACAAAGACAAACTTGTATTTATGGGACATGTGCTGTCGTCTAAAGGAATTGACCCGGAAGAGGCAAAAGTTGAAGCTGTTAAGGAAGCAAGAGCACCAGAAAACGCCGCTGAAGTAAGAAGTTTTTTAGGACTGGTGAATTATAATGCTAGATTTATACCTGATTCAGCCACGGTGTCGGAACCGCTTCGTATGTTAACTCGTAAAAGTGTTGATTTTCATTGGGGTAAAGCTCAACAGCAATCTTTTGAAAAGCTAAAGTCTTCATTGTGCAATTGTGTAACTTTGGGTTATTATGACAAACATGCTAAAACTCAAGTAATTGCTGATGCTAGTCCTTATGGTTTAGCTGGAGTGCTGGTGCAAAACCAAAATGAAAAAAATTATGTTATTAGTTATGCTAGCCGTACTTTAACTGAAATTGAACGTAAATATTCGCAAACTGAAAAAGAAGCTTTAGCTATTGTGTGGGCATGCGAAAGATTTCACGTTTATTTGTATGGGAGCAGTTTTGATTTATTAACAGATCATAAACCGTTAAAATTCATTTTCACTCCCCGCTCCAAGCCGAATGCTAGAATGGAACGCTGGATTTTAAGATTAATGCCTTATCAGTATGAAGTGAAGTATATTCCAGGGAGGCAAAACATTGCCGATTGCTTATCTCGCTTATTTTCTTCAAAAGCGCTGTGCAAACACGTTGATGACACGCATGAGTATGTGAAATTTGTAGCAAAAGAAGCGACGCCTATTGCCATGAGCACACGTGACATCGAGCGTGCAACAAACGCTGATTTTGAGTTGCGCAATGTCATGGATTGCATTCTTTCGAACGACTGGTGTGAACTTGAATGTAAATCTTATCTAACAGTTCGAAGTGAATTAGCTGTCATTGGCCGTCTTCTATTACGCGGTACACGTATTGTGATTCCAAAAACATTGAGACAACATGTTCTTACGTTAGCTCACGAGGGCCATCCTGGTATCGTTGTCATGAAGAGACGTCTTCGTACTAAAGTATGGTGGCCTGGCATAGACAAAGATGTCGATCGTTTTTGTAAAAATTGTTTTGGGTGTCAACTTGTTTCAAAACCTGTATCCCCTGAACCCATGAAACGTACCGAATTGCCGGAAGGACCCTGGCAAGATCTTGCTATTGATTTAATGGGACCTCTGCCTTCTGGTGATTATGTTTTTGTTGTGATCGATTATTTTAGTCGTTACTTTGAAATTGATGTTATGAAAACAGTTACTAGTGAAAAAGTGATTGGAAGTTTAAAGAAAATGTTTGCAACGCATGGTTTACCTTGTTCAATAACTTCTGATAATGGTCCGCAATTTATTAGCAACGAATTTCATTCATTTTTGAGCGAATGTGGAATATTGCATCGTAGAGTGACTCCATTGTGGCCTCAAGCCAACGGAGAAGTTGAAATTCAAAATCGCTCATTGCTTAAACGCATTAAAATTGCACAAGCTGAAGGTAAAAACTGGAAAAATGAATTGTATTCGTATTTACTTATGTATCGCTCTACACCACACTCAACGACTGGAGTTAGTCCAGCCGAATTGTTGTTCAAACGAAAATTGCGTACTAAGTTACCATGCATTGATCGGTCTTATGACCATGATTCTAAATCTGTTCGTGACAGAGATTCAGAAATGAAGGAAAAGGGAAAGTTATATGCTGATCTTAGACGTGGTGCAGTTCAAGCTGATATTAAACCTGGTGACACTGCAAACGTAACCCATGTTAAGAAATTTCATGATTCAAACAATGACCCAACCACTGATGTGTCTTCGTGACATAATGTCTCGACTGAGGCTTTCTCTGACTCAACTGATGTAATACCTGAACAAAATGTTTCGCCTGATAACCTTACTGACGCTGTTATTCTAACCAGGCCGCACCGCAACATCAAACCACCGCAACGGTTTAAAGACTTTGTTATGTAATTTACTGTGTTGTGTTTAGCCAGAACTGTTATGTTTAATTCTTGATCTGTTGACTACATTTCGAAATAGTGTTTGATTCTGAAAAGGAAAGAGATGTAGTGTCTGTGTATTTACATAATCTGTATTGGAAACCCGTAACGTGCTAGTATATAAATGACTCGTGTCTCGCTGTTTGTTTTCTTTGTTCCGCCACGCAAATACAAGTGCTATGTTAAATCTGAACTATCAAGTTGTGTAAAGCAGGCTAGGCAGACACAACACTGTTGAAGAGCGACAATAAATAAAACCATAACTATGATTATTATTAGTTATTACCATAATCCGGCCAGCATTCATTGTGCTAATTGCGTGCGAACACACCATATAGATCTAAACAGAATAAAAATTTTTCGCTTTGTTGGCAGGCATTGGACATTAACCATAGCTAAGCCTCTTCACAGAATTTATCATGATGTAGGCCTATAAAGAAAAAATCTTGAGCGTTTTCGGCTTTACGTTTAGCTCTTTTCAAATGTTTGTAAAGCTTGTTTACAATCCACAAAATTAGCAGGCTACAGTTACTAGAGAATAGATTACGTAACACAACCGATAAAAGCACAATAAGCGATGATCTGATTAAATACGTTTTGCAGAGAAAAAACTTTGTGAGAAATTGATTAATTAATCACTTGTTAAGTCATAGCCTAAAAAAAAGACTTGATTAGGCTAACAGAGCATTGTGATTTATAACTTAGGCCTAATTATCAATTTCTGTAATGAAGGTCTGAATGGGTATTTAACGGAATAATAGAAGAGCTTTAAATTCAAAAGCAAATCCATTAGGCTTATTCCAAACATCAGTTATCTTTAAAACCACCATCGGTAGACTACGTGGTGTGTGGCCTGACGGTGGAAAGAGCTCACCAGTCAGTCACCACTATGCTTATTTGGGACACATGGAAAGGGTCTACTGCCTAGGCCTCTTCTGAGTTTATATTCGATTTTATCCTCCAACCTGCCACAACGACTGCTCGTCAACAATCTGATTAGAGCTTCGGTAGAGAGTTTGTTTTGTTGAACGAAGCCGAGTAACGTGATCAGATTTAATTATTCACGTTTATTTTAACATTTACAAAAAGAAAACTACATTGAAATAAATTACAGTGTTATTCCTGAAAAGGAAATCATGTGATGTCGGAACGTTCGATGTGTAGGCTAATTTGTTTCAATGTAGTTATTATTTTCTGTAAAAGTTAAAATAAACGTGAATACGTTCAATCTGATTACTTTACTCGGCTTCGTATGTCTATATTGTTCAATCTGAAAGCCGGCAAAAATCAATTTTTACAGCTGGTATCACCTTTTAGGTCCCGATTTTACGTTACGTTAATGTTAGTGTTACGTTAATGACGAAAATATGAACAGCGTGAATAGTAGGCCTAATGTCACAAAACGCAAAGTCCAAAAATTGTAGCACCTTTCCAAGAATTCGTTTAATTTAAAAACATGTCAGGATAGTTCAAAATTTTGAACTAATGGACTAGGTGTACTCGTGGCCATGGTGTACTATAACCGAACATACTTGTATTCATAACAACAACTGCTCCTTTACGGTCAATTACCACTCTATTTTCTTCTGCATGATCTGAGTTGTTTCTGTTTGGCCTGGTTGTTTTGTGCAGCAAATATTTCCAAAAAGATTTCATTCTGATATTCAGATTCCGGGATTCCCCCATATGAAGAGCAAATTGATCACATTTCATTATGTCAGATGTAAATTTTATTTCTGTTGAGAAGTCGAGAATACTGTTTTCTCCTCTGTTAAGTTTTTCTCTCAGAATACCACTAATGAAAACATCTTCAAGAATCATTCCATTTCTGTCTGTTATCTTTGCCATTTCAAAAATGCCCCTCAGTGAATGATACGTCATCACGGTAAATCCTCCATTGCAAAAAGGCGGGAATCGGGGTTTGGTGTAAACTTGCAACGGAGTGAAATATTTTGAAGTGGAGTCCCTGCAAAAAAAAATTTTAAACAGCAAGATTTCTGTGAATGAATTATTAGATCATGGTAGGCTAGGCCTATAGCTACACGTTTTCACAGTTGAGTTAAATTTTCTGAGGATATTTGCATAATCATAAATGAAGAGCGGTCTTGAAATGCGTTGCTTTATTTAGTGCATACTCCAACAGCCCAATCATCGCCGCGTGATTATGGGGCGAGTGCTTAATCACTGAACTAACGGGGTGGAATTTTTATAGATAAATTTTACAATCATGGGATTATATAATTTTTATAATTATAAATTTTATTAGATAAATTTAATTTTGTTGCCGTGTACAGACAGCACTTGTAGATATCTACTATAGATAACAGCGCTAATTGATTTCAAAGCGAAACATTGATTTGAAGCATAAAGCCCACACAAGCGCTATTAATGCTGAACAAAAGGATAAAGTATAATTAAACTTGTTTACAGTTCATAAATTAATATATATACAGCTATAATTATTTATTTATAATCCTATTTAGTTTATTATTAATACTATTATCATCATGCTTTACCTGACAGGTCTTTCATTTTTTGTCAAGTGATATCCACAAAAGACACTGTCATTGGAGATGAAGAAATTGTATTTTTCATGAAAGTGGTGATAGACTTTAAACAAATTGATTGCAAAATCGTCATCGGTAAAACCGAAAAAGTCGCTGCTGTTGTGGTTGTCCTCATAAACCCATTGATAAGCAGAAAGGACTTTATCCGGCAAGGAGTTGTAAGAGTCGGATACCTCGGCCTGCAGTATGTCATTGAACCGTTTGCTTTCCCTTAAAAGTTTTTGGGAGCAATTCGGATCCGATTCACCAACAATGAAGACAACTCTGAACCTTGTATCATAAAATTAAAAAAATGAGATTATAGCAGACCAGTGGCATACGCAGAAAATGTTCAGGATTGGGGTTTTGAAAAAAAACTGCATGAGACCATTTCATCCATATGATAAATCACAAGACGTAGGCCTGTAATTGTGCTAATGTTGAGGGCTAAAAAATTGTCGAGTAAGCTCCAATAACATTACCGTATGTTCTTTTATTAAAAATATGTTGGTTAAGCGAACAATGCAATAAAAATCATGACTGCAACCCACTGTCCATTCAGAATCTGGTCGGTCTTTCCTGTGGGCATTTTAAATACTCCTTGCTTGTGGTTTGCTTTTACTTTGCGACAGAAAAATGTACCTGCTTTCGTTGATGGACACTACCGAGCCCCAAGTCGATCTGATGACGTTTCGGTTCTTTATTCGCTCACAAGCCGTCTTGACAAAGAAAGTCATAAACACTCGTCCATTGGAGTGCAGCTCCGGCCTGGTGATAGAAGTAGGCTACAGTAGAAAATTATAAACGCTTTCACAATATTTTTTTTTATTTTATCATAGCTAAGCTAAATATTTGAAGATTTAAATGTGGACGATCTAACAAGTTAGGCTACTTCTTTACTGAACAACCACATAATTTGGCATGTGTATTCAACTTAACACTGTTTTATCGATGCATATTTTAAACCTTTTGGTTTTGTCATCTTTTCCTTTTGTTGATGCCAAGTTCGGGTATTTACTTTATCTTTCTCTACATGTTCGCGCAAGCAATAAAAAATAAAATTGAAGTGAACTCATTATTACGAAACTGTAGCGATTGATTAGGCTATGACCTAACAATTACACTGACCTAACTAAACAATAGCAATCATAATAAATACGTGCAAAACAATCACAGAGAGTTGATTGAGGTACAGAACTTGCATATGACGAAAAGAAAGTTAATCATTAGGCCTACTTCGAAGTTGCAGCAGCTAATTTTCGTCTGACTCTCTTCAGGAGCTTGTCGTGAAAACAAAGTCAATCTAATTTGGTGAGAAAAATTTGGCTAATAAACGAGGAGTGATATCACCTTATAAAAATTTTTTTTTCAAATTGAAGAGGTGTAATATTTTTCGAAAACTCGTCTGGAAGCCCGTCGTACACAGACATTTCGCTTAACTCCATTTGGTCACGTGACTTTAAGGCTTGAGAGGATGTCTTCCATTTGATGTTCCTGTTACGTCACAAATTGAAATATTCCAGTAGGCTATTAAATTTGTAACATGGCCTAACGACATCCAAGTTGCGCTGGTTCGACTCGAGGTGTGCGCTTGAGCAACGCACTAAAAAGACTGCTCTCCATGCAGCGGCACTTATAGGCTAATAGATGGAACAATCAGATACGGAAATAATTTACAGACAACAACATTTCAGTAATCGGAAGCTTCCCTTTGTCAAACTCGGTGACCGGGTCTGCGACAGTGGTTAAAAGCCTCATTGTACAAGTGTGCGAAAGTGTCAGGCCTTGAGCTCTGAAAGAAGCTTTCTCAGATTATCTCAATCACTCCGCCATCACAATGCATTACCTCTTGAACTTATGTAAGCAACTAACGTTGATAAAACGAGTATTTAATATAGGCCTAGTGTATTTAAATATTGTACGTTAGCTTTCTAAGAAATCTTTTTGATTTTATGTTTATTCGTACATAGGCTAAATGTTTGGTTGAGGAAATCTATATGCTCGGACAGTGAAAATCTCTTTTGACGGTATCACAGTTCTCTCTTGCTCTAACACAGTGGTTCTTAACCAGGGTTCGATCGAACTCTTGGGGTTCGACGAAGCTGTTTCAGGGGTTCGGCGCGAACGTCCTCTGAAACATTAACACACGGCCTACTGAATGGTATATCAGAGAATATTTTTGGACAATATCGTCCTGCCGAAACTTGATTGCGGCTTACGTGAGGTAAATAAATATCTGTGTGATTGACGCGTGATGTAATGATGCCATCTGCATGTAACACAGAATGCAAAAAACTATATTTTTACCTAACATTGTAAAAACAATCGGTATGAAAAACTTTATTTTCTTAAAGCATGAATTTCTTCACGTTTGCTATTTGCATGGAACTGCAAAAGCAGGGCTCTCACTTTTGAGGAAACTTCCTTAATTTAAGGAAATTTAGTTGTACTGTATTTTCAATTTTTTTCAACAACAGCAGATATAAACAGTCCATACTTGGATGACATTATCGAGCTTCAAGGAAGCAAGATGCAAAGAAAAACTTTAAAACAACAATTTTTCAAACGTTTTGGTGCCAACAAATGGAAAGTTATCTTCTTATCACAAAAGTTGACCTTGAAGTTCTCATGCCCAGGGCCCACAAGAGAAGGGGACAACCGGTGCATTGCACCGGGGCCCGGTGAGTTCAAGGGGGCCCGACAAAATGTCTAAATTCACGCGATAAAAAGATTGATTTCAACAATTTTGCATAAAATATTGTTTTTATATTAGTTCCGTATGTCGAATTGGGCCCCCTTATGGGTAACCTAGGCTATGCCCTTTTTTAAAATTACAGAATTTTCAATTTTATTAGTTTAGGGGGGCCGACAAAATGTTTAAATTTGCGTGCTCAGGTCGATTTTGCATAAAATATTGTTTTTTATATGAATATTAGTTTTGTATTTTGATTGGGCCCCCTCATGGATATGCCCTTTTTTAGAACAACAATATTTTTATTTTTTTGCGTTCAGGGGGCCAATAAAATGTTTAAATTTGGGTGTTAAAGTCAATTTTGCATAAAATGTTTTTATACGGTATTTTGAAGTTGGTATTTCTTAATGTCAATATGTCATGAACAATTATAGCAATGCATTCATCCTAAGTTTGCTCCCCTAGTCTCTGCAGATATCAAGGTCAGAAATGGTATTGTATGTTAATGTAAAGCTGTATGCACACATATGCAATGCCATGTCGGATAGTATTGCAATTTTTATCTTCAAAATGGCTGATTTTACCCACTTGTTGCCATGGTTACAATCAGGAGTTGCCAGAGTTAGAAAGGGTTAGAGTTAGGAAAGGTTAGGGTTTTGATCTTTGCCTAGGACTAAAAAAAATTTCCAAAATAGGCTACAAGTTTTTGATTTCAACAGCTATAAACTTTTCCTCAAATTAGGGCAGAATTCCATATCTGACAATGCTATGAGGCTATATTTACACTATGTAGGCTAGTGTTTTAGTATTTTATCTAGTGTGTATCTGTGAATTTAAAGTTATATTTACAATAGTGCATTGTTTGTGAAATAATGGAGTGTTAATACTTTAACCTAGTTTATCCTTTGTAAGAACGCGCACCGCAAATTTTGCTTGTGATTGGTGAGATATCACGCGACAACATCTGCACCGGGACCCGGCAGGGCTCTTGGAGGCCCTGCTCATGCCATTCCTAACCATTTATTTATGCAAGCATGCGTTTTCTAACATGAGAATTTGCTGTTTCCGAGACAAAGCTTCGAATCTCACTATTGGTCTGAGAAAAACAACAAAATAAGTCTCATTTGATACAGTAATGTATTAGGCTACTATTAAATGTGGTAGATTTTCGTTTTTGTGACTCAGCGAAAATTTGGGGTTCAACGAAAGCTTGCAGATTAACGTAAGGGTTCGGCAGGGAACCACTGCAGGTAAAGAGACTTGGAAAAATGAATATGACAAAGTTCAATGAAACACTCAACGCCTAAACACAGCTGGAGTTCTCTTTCAAAGACAGCAGCCTACTTCATTCGATCTTACCTGGTGTCTTTTAACAGTTCTTTCTTCACTCCGTGCTGCCGCCTAACGAGCATAGAAATATTCAAAACGAAACTACCAAAGATGAACACCAACGTTGCGGAACGAAGGATTGCAGCGATTACAAGAAATCGATTATTTCTCGTCATGTTCCTAGCCAACTTTATTTTTCTAGGACAATAAAAATTGGAAACAAGAATCATCAGATTTGCAGGCTACCGAGTAAGTAAAATCAAATATAATCTAGCTACTGGAAAATCTTTCCTCGAGAACACTGATGGTGATGGTCTATTCTTTCGACAAACCAGATGAATAAAAAGTCTTCTGCACGTACCAAAGATATTTCTCTGACTTAACAAGTGTCAATGCAAATCTTGCATAGCCTACATTACTTTTTCTGCTACTTTTCGCCATGTCAAGTTTGGGCATAAAAACTGCGACTTTTGTCTGTCACCATAAAACCTATACGCCACATTCTCCTGCAGTGTTATTTCCGATTGTGCGCTTTCAAGTAAAGCCATTGATTGTGGGAACAAAGAACTGAACTAACGAGACCTATAACACTTTCACAAAAGTGACCTTTCGGAGTTTAGTTTCATACCTGCAATTAAACTAAAACTCCAATAATTTCATTAGGAATTGTTTTGCCATTCCATGTTATCGACATCCAACTGTAGCCTAACAGGTAAAAGATTCCTCCTGACGCTGTTCAACGAAGCAACATAATTGTAATAGCAATTTAGATGTCTACTGTATGACGTGTCAAAGCAAGTGTTCGAATTATATTGTCTAACAAAGTGCACGTAGTAAATGCATAATGACGTAATACACCACGTAATAAAATAAATAGCACCAATCAAAATGCGATCGCCAGCCCTCGAGCGAATACAGCCAACTCACAATTGTTTGGCTTGTTACATTATTGTAAGCGGAATACTGTTTGTCGGTGGCTCTGACTGAGAAATACAATTTAATACATAAACAAATTAATACAAAACGTCTATTCTAAAGTAAAAAATACATTGAAAACAATGCGATATTTAAAGTTACATTTCACCAAATATCGAACAATACGGTCAAGAAGTCGAAGATGACCTTGCTATTTCACGTTAAAAAATTGTATGTTGCAAGGAGGCAAATATTACTAAAATCAATTTGAATTACCCGTAATTCAGTTTTAGATTTTGCGAAGAAATTCATCATGTCAGAGCAAAAATTTTACGTCAGGGAAATCCTCACGCTCTTTTCTTCTTGCTGTTGCCAGCAAAACCATCACTTTCTTTTGGCACAGATAGAGATATCAGCAATTGTGCTATGTAATAGGTGGTCATGACGTAAAAGTAGGCTCGATGAATCGTGAAGGCGAATTTGTTGATGGCGAGCAAGGTATCTGATAAAACGAAGCTGATGCATCCAACCGCGGCAAGCAGGTATCGCGATCCTTCTGAAAGAAATGATTGCAGACCTGATTGTTCACTTGAAGGGGTCGCCAAAAATTGTTCTTATCTTGTTCATTGTTCTTGACAGGCAAAAAGAGTTTTACAAACTGCTTTATAAAGCAGTGGCTAGGCTTCTCTGCTCGATAAGCTTCCCACACAGCAAATCAACCGCTTGTTTTACATTGATTTAATGTCTGAAGAACAGTTGATTTGCTGTTTGGGTTGGCATGTATCCCAGACCGTTAATAATGTTCACAGACGGTATGATATAAGAGAGCACACGACCTACTAGAACACGTTCTAGTAGGTCATAGAGAGCACCTTCTATGAACAGCGGACTAAGAAAGGAAGACAACAAATTAGTTTATCATAAAAAATGATCTGAGTAGCTCACATACCATTTGTTTCATTATCTCCAACACGAGCAAAGCATCTCCAGGCCATCAAAGATATAACCACGGTGTATACTATACAACTAAGCTTCAACACAGGGTTCATTCCAGATCCAAATCGTACGAAAATGAAACTGGTGTCAGAAATAAGTCGATCATGTTGAAACTCGTGGATAACCGTATACTCAAATGTCAAATGCAACACGTCCCTTATGTGTGGCTGCTACGATAGTTTATTTATTTTTGTCGTATCCAGCCTTTGCCTTCACCGTGTGGGTGAAGATTTAGATTAAGTATATAGGAAAGAAAGGAATTTAAATTTCATGTCAATCTCATTTCAATCGTCAATCTCAATCTCATTAAAACTCATTTTCGGTGAACAACCATCACGGTAACACACTGTCTCGGTCATGGACAAAATGAAAGGGAGAAAAATCTCACTAGCCCATTCGCCAAAACATTTCTTTAGGATTTTGTTTGGGTCTGACGAAGACAAAGTAGAGAAAAGCATCTTCTGTCATGGCAACAAAGATTATGCAAAAGTATAAGTTTGGAGATTCTAAGCAGAAATCTATGTAAACCTATTCTTTCTAAAAGTTGGAAACAGAATGCAAATTGGCAGTGTTTGCCATTTTAATGAAACGTGTTTGGTTCTTCTGTGGAGCAATTTGCCACTCTACAGTACTTGATGATGTCTTTTGCAAACAATAAACTAAAATGTAAAGTGAACTAAAATGTATTGTACATTTAATCGAACAATACACAAAGGAAATGCTCAGTCGAATTTTGAGCAGCGATAATTTTGCCACATTAGCTTGGTTGAAACTCGCCAATTATGGAGACTTTTTATTGATGTTAATATTTTGCACCCAACAGCTGTACAATAAATTATTACGATTATCTTGTGGCTGGTATTATTATAGCTATGCTGCGTAACATTGAGACTCATTGTGAAAAGCTTAATTGCAATCCACATTTAATATTCAAAAGATTACAGGAGACTTTCTTAGCTGAAACGAAATCAAGCCTAAAACTAAAAGAAAAGATTAGCCTACCGTACTTACTATATGGATGAGAAAGCCATTGTTAGACAAGTAATTAGAAGTGGAAGATTGAAGTTTTTCCATCCGAATGCATTCATGTAGAAAAGGTGAGCAAACAAGAAAGAGACGAGACCTAGTAATAAAATACAAAGTCATTGCAAAACTGCCATAAGTTAATGGTGTATGCCAGTCGAGCCTAAAAGAATGAATGTGAAGCTGCAATTACTCGAATGCTAACTTAGTGTTGTCCACAATAAAAAGTTGTTTAACGTTGCCATAAATACACAACAAAAACAGAAAACATATGTTCAGCTAAAACACAGATGAGAAAATAGTCTATCTTCTGCTAGATATCACATTTGCCGATCCTAAACATTTCAGAAAAAAAATGTTTTTTTTTTTTAGAAAAGATGCAAAATATTTCTCTTATTAGGCTGCATTAATAATAATCATGTTTTTACTTGCGCCCATTGTGGTAACATTAGTACGGTACACTGTGATCACAGTATACAGTATATGCAATACAAAAGACGACAAGAAGCAGTGAAGTGACATATAGTCTTCGAGTCAGCTACTCCTTATTTTGGCTTGCCATTATGTGTCTTTGCCGAGACACAGCCGTATGCTCTGGAACGATGTCGAACCAAGGTCCTTTCATACTTTGCGTAGACATTCCCACCAATTAACTACGCAGCCACTACTTGTTACTTATAATGCACATTAAATTTAACTGCATCATATTGCAGTCATTCCTTACAAATTCTTGGCAATACCACTACCCAAATGTGTAACAAAAAGAAAATGATTGATGCAAGACTGTGCACACAGTAGTGTCAAAAAAGTCTCCCAATACTTAATAATGCTACCGGTACAAGTTAGTAGACAACTTATGCAAAACAATGCGTTAGTGGTGACTCACTGGCACTTCTGCTCATTACCTGCTGTGAAAAATAACTTGTCCGAATCTTGATAGAATATAAACACATCTCCAACCGAAGACAGTATCAGACCAATCAAAATGAAAAGCCCTTCCGAACGTCTGTCAGCAGTTTTTAAACCTTTTACTCTTCTAGCAACGTATGCAATGAGAAAAAGAATAGGGAAACACTGCAAAACACAAAAACTCAATTGAAAACACAAAAATGAATAAACTCAATTCAAGCTTATGGGTTATCCCAAATGTCTTACAGTTTCGTTTTATTGTAAACACATGAAAGCAGACAACATCATGACGCATGTCGTACAACAACCACAACAAAATACACATATTTTCATTTTTCAGCTACCAAACAAAACAGGACAACTTTGCCCAAAATTTGTGGGTTTTACATCTGACCATAATTTTTGATCATCATATTTTATTGGTGACTTTTCATAAATCATATCATTAAATGTACCATAGATATTTTGTGTATTGTTTCAGCAGCAAAAAATACCCTTCAAAATGAATCTATCAAAATTAAGAAAAACAATGCAAAAATGTGTTGTAAACTTTGTGAAGGGTCTAAGGTCGTTTGAGCATGCAGAACGTATAACATAAGCAAACTTTCTATATTTATTCATAAGTAACTTCCAATGTGGTTCAAAGCCATTGAAAGAAGTTTCAAACATTTTTTTTGTCAGTTTAGTGATGACTGATGACCCCTGGTTTTGTGTTTCAGGGACAACTTTGCCTGCACTCAATAATGACTGGAGCAAACACCAAACAGTTTGTTTCTTGCATATTGAACTTCTTTTTTTTACTCAACTATATATAATACATACTATTGTCTACCAATTAATTTTCAGAATGATATGAATGGAACTTGGGTCAATTCATATGTAGAATTTTAGCATGATACTTCAGTTTATTTTCAACTATATTTTATGATTTCTGGACAAAATTGTACCGTTTTACAGTATATAATATACCAATCAATTTATTTCAAAGACCACTACAGAACAAAATCATAACACTTACGAATTATATTGTTACCTTAGCGAGCAAGGATTCAATGAAACTTGTCCTTATGATATTGATAGAATCCATTGCAAAAAAACGTAAATTATGAAACCAAGATTTTAAAGCTTATGTGCCACTAGATTTACTGTAACTGTAAAAACATCGCTGGAGTGACAAATTATGATTGAAAACAACTTTAGTGATAACATCATCCCTGTGGTAAAAATTCTTAGATGAGAATGAATGGTTGATAGTCAAATCAGGTGGCCACTCTTACCAGTGAGTTGCGACATTTGTTAAATTTGGATGCAACCTAGTTTGTACCCTGAACAGTTCGTAACCTGAAAAAATCGAGAGAAAAAATTAATAAAAAGCTGAAGTCGCTGATCTCAGTTTCCGCAAACATTTTAAAATTTTCCCTCTGAAAAAATTGGAACATTTTCCGCAGTTTTTCTGTTTTCACTAACCGCAGTTTCCGCTAACCCTAAACCCTAACCCTTTTAAAAAGTTTGCGGAAACTGCGATCAGCGACTTCCGCAAACTCTTAGGATCATTACCGGAAGTTTTAAAATGTTTGCAAAAACTGCAATCAGCGACTTCGGCTTTGTTCTATTTTTTTTCTCTCGATCTTTTCAGTTTGTTTGTTTGCGGAAACTTTGAACAGCAACTTCAGCTTTTTTGAATTTTTTCTCTCGATCTTTTCAGGGTACGAACTAGGTTGCACCCCTTAAATTTTGCATGCATTCAAGCTAGTCTCAGTATTCGGTCAAATGAAGTAGGCTATTTCTACTTGTATAATAATAAATAATAATTTGAAAAACAATTGCGGTACTGTAAAACTAAAATTTTTAGCTGAAAGTAGTAAAAAATAGCCAAATTACTTCAGTTTAGCTATGTTCTTTCTTACAGTACTCAACACTAAATAACAGCAAGCATATTTAGGCTATAAACAGTAGTAGGCTACCGCATTTAGTTCAATTGTTTTCATTTCTGACCACAACGAAAGTTTACACATTATCATAAGACAGATAAACTGACACGCTATATTTATAGTGTGGCAGTAAAAACACCTCTTAATTTTTTCAATCAAGAGCTAGAACTTCTAACCAACTTACGCGTTTCATATTTTTAAAATGTAGTGGGACAAACGCTGCAAGACACCACCGCTGCACTGCCGCACTGCCTGCAGCTGCTGGTCACCTACAAAAGTACAAATGTAAACATTACGTTTGGGTGTGGAGTCACTCAAGCATGAAATTTATATTCAATCAATCGAATCAGCACAAACATTTCATTTTAAAAGTGAATAAAAAATAACAATAACCTTTCAAATAGCCTACATGTAGCTCCACACAAAGTGAAATTTGTATGACTTATGATTCTTGTTTTATTTCTTTAAAATGTTGTCTCAAAAGACATTATTAAAAGCAACTATGGACAGTGGCCAGAGTTTCGACCTTCTTATCTCTTCAGCTAAAGAGATTCCACCGCTCCGTGACTTCATACCCGACGCCGATCCCGGTTCACCGGAGATGTCCCTCGCAAGGCTTGCTTGGATCAAGCTTAACCGCCTGCGAACTGGCCTCGGCCACTTTTGTTCGGACATGCACAAGTGGGGCCTAGCTCCTTCATCGGAATGCGAGTGTGGTGCTACTGAACAGACCGCAGACCACGTCATACACCACTGCCCAAACCGCCGGGCTCCAAACGGTGCGCATGGTCTGAGGGTCCTGGACGACGAGACTGCTGATTGACTGATGATTTCCTGCCCTCCAATCTAGCCTGGAAAGATATGCTCATACGCCGATGATGAGCTGAAGAGATCGATCTGTTATTTTTTTATTCACTTGTTGTTTTATGCGTAGCCTATCAGTTTATATCCTCTGTGGATCCTTCTCTTGTATCATGGGCCAATCCTATAGAAGTTTGCTGGTACACCCCTCCATTTTCTTTAAATCTTAATTTTATTTTGACGCTGTTCTTTTTTTATTTTTACATTTACATCATGCATCAGATTTAATTTTTATTCTGGTTATACTTCAAAACATTTGGTTGTACAGTAGAACTCGGTTAATCCGGATTCGATTTGACCGGCGATTCCATCCGGATTAGGCGAAGATCCGGATTAACCGATGATGGTTCTATCAAGCCTGACGTTACCTAGATAGAAGGGTATCGGTAAAAATCACCGAAATTGAACGCATTAGTGTGGTCATCTGTCAATTCCGAGACGCGCGATCAAGTAGCAAGTGGTGAGAGCGCTGGAACGGCAATCGAAAGAGCGCCCGTTCGACACCGCTCATGAGCATGCAGCTGTGTCTTTAGCAGGACACTTAAAGGCATGCCTGAAGGTGGACACGAAGATTGGCTTCCTTGCCTTCCCGTCCACTTAATCTAAATCTTCAACCACCGGGTGTAAGCCTGGATACGACAAACAAAACAAACCATATTAGCGATAGAATTCTTTTGAAATGCAGTATGCATGTAAAACGAATGTATTTGTAGACTCTGCGTCTAACGCAAGAACACACTGGCAAAAATATCTTCAGACATGCGTGTCGGAATAATCTGTAGTCACTCAAAACTTTTGAAAACAGTTACGGAAGACGAGTTTCTTTGGAAAACTCACAAAAATTAAACGAAGTCTTCTATTGGAAAAACATCACCGACATACCGCCGAAAATTCCACCGACATCTTTTCAAGTTACAGTACGAGTTTGGGCATTTGCGCACGAATTTTGAGTTAGGAGGGATTACTGTTCATGAAAAGAAGAAATCCGCAATAATTTATTGCGTCACATTAACGGATCAATAGATAAGAAACTTCTCGCAATAAGCCACGATACGTTTTAGCATAAAATGGCAAAACTGTCGGGAAAATCCGGATAAAGCGATAGAGAAAGCGCAACTTTTGTCCGGAATAGGCGAAGATCCGGATTAAATAATCCGGATAATCCGAAGCTGTTTCTCAAGAAAAAGATTACAAATCATTTGTACTTCCAGTTTCATCCGGATTAGGCGAAGATCCGGATTAACCGAATCCGGATTAACCGAGTTCTACTGTATTTGTGATGGTGGGATGGACCGGCAGTGTCCTTGGTGGTGGTGACAATATTTTTCTGTTCAAGTGGTGTAACTTTGTCAAACTTTATAGCCTACATAACCCTTACCTAACAGGAATGCTTTTGCCAAAGAAGGCCTGCGTGCGGCTCTACCGCTTGCCGGACTATCCGCTTCAACATGCACAAATGAGAGGTTGGCTCCATCCGCCATAGCCGTACGAGCCAGGGGGCAGCGGGGCATCTGCTCCCCTGTTGTTTCAAAACGTCACGAATTCGGGCAAAATCTTGCAATTATTAGGGCAAAAATTCTACATGAAAAGCTTCAAAATTGTATGAATGAAGAAAAACTACAAATTAATATCTTTTACCTATGAAACTAAGTGGGGCGTGTTGTCACAATTTTTACAAATCAGCATATATCTCGTTCTGTGCCAATGGTATCGAGATGCTAGATAGTGCAATTGAAAGAGGTATCATTCGACTTCTTTTAGCTACAGCTAAAGTTTTTCTAGATTATTTCGTTGTTACATAAATGCATGTTTAATGCAAGTAAATGGGCTGTGACAACACGTCCCACCCCGGGGCGTGTTGTCACAAAATTTGTGCACATGCTTTATGATTAAAATATGACAAAAACCAATAAAAAATGGTTTTAATACAGGCTAAACGAATAAACAAATAGCCTATGCGAAATGCAAAAAAAGCCGTGGCCGAGTGTCGGCAGCCGTGGCCGAGTGGTTAGCGCGTTGGTCTCGCAGTCGAGAGCCTGCATGTTCGACTCCAGCCACCCGCACTTGCTGTTGTTTCTCTGGGCAAGAAACTTAACGATAATTGCCTCTACCTAGTGATCGATTTCGAGTAATGGGTAGTACCAAATTTAAGTCATAAGTAAAGTAGACAACCGGAAAACAGACATTGCCGTCGGCTGCAGCGTGGGTCAGGTGTGCGTCGGAAGGCGTACACCGATGCATAGCGCTCAAGTCCGCTTTCCCGCAATGCAGGATAAAGATAAACAAACAAACAAACAAACAAAACATATTGGTAAAAAGTTTATGCCTATTTTCAAAAGCAATAAAAATGTCATCTTGAGAATTATGTGTCACTATCGAATATCTGTGTGTATCATTTATCCATTATAAATATTTTCTAAAAAAGTGTTGTATTTTAACAAATACGCATAAGCTATTACCTCGTTGTATATGCAAAACTATTTTTTTTATGTTTCTTAACATCAAAAACGCACACCATGGGGCGTGTAGTCACAGCTGTGACAACACGCCTCGTGGTATGAAATCACGTGGTTTCAACAACCATGTGTACATCTCTACTTGCATGTCTTATCTGTTTGGTATGATGAAAAGAGCAGGCTTAAAGCAAACAAATGGTATCTTTCTTGATCAGTTATGATCATACCTTAGTTTGCCAGACCAATTTCTAGTTTAGTTATAAAACCTGATTTCGCCCAAAATTCAATGGCACTCCTCATAATTTCTGCTGTGGTGACAAATTTATTAACCTTCACAGTTTGTACGAAAGAGAACTGAAAACTATGCCTTCCATTGAAAACTCGTTGTTACACGCTTGGGTTATCACATGGAAATCGTGCTGTGACAACACGCACCTGTGACAACACGCCCCTGTGACAACACGCCCCACTTTGCCCTACAGCCTCTTATTTGCACAAGAAATGTGCGGCAAAATTTTCATTTGTCACACCCGTATTGATGTATTGTATGTTGATCAAACTGTAGTAGGCTACGAAATGCATTTAACCAACTGCATCACGCCAATTTGGGCAGCCACCAAAATATGTCTCTAATACTTTTGTGAAACTGCCCAAATCAAAACACAAAATTTGGTATATAGCCTACGTAGTTAGCTATATAGCTAATTTCATTAATTTTCACAAATGCATCGTGTTGATTTGGGAAGCTGAAAACATGACATTATCTGATGAAACTGATTAGTCTGTTTATGCAACTGCCCAAATTAGCGTGAGGCAGTTTCCCCAAAATGTGGCCGAGTGGTTAGCGCGTTGGGCTCGCAGTCGAGAGCCTGCATGTTCGACTCCAGCCACCCGCACTTGCTGTTGTTTCTCTGGGCAAGAAACTTTACAATAATTGCCTCTACCCAGTGATCGATTTCGAGTAATGGGTAGTACCAAATTTAAGTCATAAGTAAAGTAGACAACCGGAAACAGACACTGCAGTCGGCTGCAGCGTGGGTCAGGTGTGCGTCGGAAGGCGTACACCGATGCATAGCGCTCAAGTCCGCTTTCCCGCAATGCAGGATAAAGATGAAACAAACAAACAATTTTTCCATTTACATAACTGTATCGTTTAGATTTGGGCAACAAAAATATATGAAATTATCTGATCATAGTATATTTATAAAACTTCTCAAATTGGCATGACGCAGTTGCCTCGGCATCAAAATTTACAAAGTCTTTAATTTTTTTATAGTATCCATAAATGCATCATCTTGATTTGGGCAACTACAAAATATGAAGTTATAGGCCTATTAATCTGGTAAATAGCCTACTTTTATAAAACAATTCGGGTGGAGAGGTTACAGTACTTTTTCAACCATAAAGGTAGATAGCTAAGCAACACCACAACATTTAACATAAAAATGTTATAGGCTAGGCTACTGTACCTGTTAAATGTAATGTTAATGTTGTGGTGTTGTTTGGTTACTTTTATAAAACTATACCCAAATTAAAATGATGCAGTTGCGCCCCAAAATAAAAAATAGATATTTAGTTTGTTTATGCAACTGTGTCATGTTAATTTCACCAACATTTAAAATGCTACTGCTAAAATATATAATACTCCTAAATGTTACTCCTACCTACCATGCCAAAGTGCAGAAGCATCGAGCAATGCACAAGCAAGGTATATTCAAAAATGAATTTAGTTGTTCTATCCTGATTACTTTGGTAAGAAATTTTAGCTAGCTGGTGATCTTGCTATATTAGTTTTTCACTGTTATCATGCACCGCATACATTATATTTGGGCAATTTCTATAAAAGCGTGCAGATTTGGGCAAATTTACGTTCTGCCCCCCAAAATGGTTTGGTCTCGTACGGCTATGTCATGCGCGATCTGTGAGTGTGGCAAGGAGGAATAAACTGCAGACCACACCATCTGTAACTGCGATATCTACCATGCGCCAAATGATGCGTGTGCGTTCTGAGTGAACTGGATGACGAATCAAGTCCGTGGTTGCCCGACACTACCCAAACAACTAGTTCGAGTCGCCATCACTGTTCAAGCGTGGTAAAAGGCAGAGCCCCTCGACGCTTGGAGTGGCGAAGAAGGTTCAAACGAAGATCGGTCTCACCTCACGCACTATAGGCTACCTAACGTTTGCGTTTTGTCGCTTCTACCTTTTTCAGGAATTCTGCTATGCTTAGCATGTGTAGATTTTTGCTGCGATGGTCAGATATAAAAACAAGCCAAACGCAAATTAAACACTTCACAAAGCGTTGAATGGTTGAGAGTTCTATTTAGTGTAGGCCTAATCAGATTGTTTATAAATGTGCGGCCGGCCTACGGTATATACTATATAGGGTACAAACCTCGCAGGCCGATACCGGTTCGCGGGTTGTAGTTCGGTGACCCTTACTCTACACCTAACATGTCTGCTGTAGCTTTTTTTGCATCAGAGCTGGAGGCTTTGACGTCGTGCTTTTTCAGTTGTTCAGCGGCTGTTTTAAATTTATTAATTTTGGCTCAGTTGCAAGACGATCGTATCATTCTCCATTTCGGTTTAGTTACTGGTCGATCGTATTTTCTTTGTTACTGTAGGCTACGGTAGGCTACCAGTTCCGGCTGTATCCTTTGCTTTATTTAGAATAAAAATTTCACAATCGATGATTGCATGAGAGCTTTTGAATGCGAATGAAAGTTCATACTCTTATCACTCCTTGCCACCACAGCCCAGGGGCGTCTCTTCGTCTTACAAGACGGCCTTGATATATAGCTTTGCTAGTTATTATAGCGTCCGCTACATCCACAACCGTTTCAGGCCAAACTTTCAAGAACAGCCTGGAATCAGCTTGCATCAATTTGGAGGCCACTGAGGAGGTATACACCAGTCGACTACACACAGAATAAACGCCAACTCTACTTTTTTACTCGTTCTGAAGCCTTGCAAAAATGATTAGTGAGAAATTTAAAAACTGTTTTTGATTAATTGCCGATGTTAGGTCTAATTATTATTAGCTTTTTGTAGGCCACTGCAGTAAACAATACTTTAACAATGTGACCGGCCTGCATAAGTGGTTCACACTTCACAGTCTCTACAAGTAGGCTAGGCCTAAGCGAAATTTTTGATTTAAGCTTAAAGAATTAGGGCTAAAATTAAACTCTACAAGTAAGGGAACGTTCAAATATTACGTAACGCTTTTTTTCCGAATTTTTGACCCCCCTCCCCCATGTAACGCTTTTTTACTTTGAATTCAGCACAAAAAACTACCATTCCGTACTCGAAAGCGTTACGTAACGTTTTGCTTGAACCCCCTCCCCCCGATGTGACGCTAACGTAACGCTTTGCGTAACCCCCCTCCCCCTCGAAGGCGTTACGTAATATTTGAACGTTCCCTAAGCGAAACTTTCAGGACTAAGCTCTCAAAAATCCCTTTCATTGCGAGGATAAAGTCTCCAACAACAAATTTTCTGTAAACTTCTCAATTAAAAAATGGTGACATCTTTGTAGTTTCGTTTCACAATCGATTGAAGGCTTTGTGATGCTTTTTCTACCTAATAACTTGCAGTTGTCTTGTAGCCTTATATTTACTGAAGCAAACTTGAATAAAAACAAACATACGTAGATAAATTGTTGTTGTTACTGATAACCTTTCCATCAAAATCGTCATCATCTTTATTATTATCAATAGTACAATATTTAGTCTATTTAAACATCTGAGCTTATCAACGAAATGTAAAGCGATTCGAATACAGGTATAACATTTTGAAAAAAAAGACTGTAAAAACACCATAACTTACATTGACTATTTCACAGCAAATTCATAATGTTTACTGGCACAGTAACAAAGCAATACAAAATAACAAAAATATACAAATTGGAGGCATGAATTGGCGTTTAAACTCCTTGGCACGAGTTAGTGAAAGCAATGCTCTCAGCGAAAAACAGGCTTCTATTTGCAGGTTGGAAACCTGGTTTTAATTTAATTTTAAGGTAAACAAATCTTCCAAAAACCTTGCATAATGTTTACTCCTTGTGTTTATCGTAATTACAACACAAAACAAATTCTCTTAAAAATTTTCCAGGATGAAGATATTTACATCGAAAACGATGCTTTGCTTGGGCGATTGATTTATATTTCCCCTTCGGTGCTGACTTCTGAAAATATAGATTATTGAAGTTAATCTTTTCTAAATCCATAATAACCTATAATAATAATAAGGTTATTATAAAGAATTATTGACATTAATTTCGTTACTCTTTGATTGTCTTTTTCTTCTTTCGAAACTTGTTCAGTTTGAGCTTTACAGTCTGGACTCAGTGTCGTTAGTATACTATACAGTTACAGTTATAGTGCAAAGTCAAATTCACCTTACAATTTTCATTTTATGTATATTGCAGATATGTAATTCCTGATGAGGACACACGTACGTGTCGAAAACATTAGAGTTTATTTTTAATTATGTTGTATTTGTGTAATGTGTATGCAATACATCATGTTAAACCCGTTGAAGTTACTTTGTTTTATTTCTCTATGGTTCAACAAAGCAAACTCTCTACCAAAGCTTTTTCTTCTTTCGTGTGAGACAGGATTGTGCAGATTTCAGGCCAGGTAATGGAATACCAGGTTAGTGTAGCTTCGTCCAGTTCTGCAATGCTATGCATTCCGTTTGGTGCTTTCTAAATGTTTTTTTTTTTACTTTTTACGCCCTTTACTGTACTTGTGCTTAACCAATTTTGATCTTTTTTAATTATGAGCTGTATTTTACATTTTCCATTTTTGCAATCAAATAATTCCTGAATGAATGCTATTTTTGACTTTTTGTTGTGCAATGTCGTCAATCTTTCTTTTTTCATTTCATAAAATTGTTTAAAAACAATTGAGTAGTTGTGGATAGAAGAATACAAACCAATTTGAAACATTGTATCATCTCAACATACCCATTCCAACTCATTGTTCTATTGTAATTAAAATAAACGAAAAGAATTCACAAAATAGAAAAAATTTAGTTTACCATCAAGAGGCAAAGAAGACATCGCGGGATTGGCTATTCCTCCATCAAGACTTTGCTGTAGAGCTGTATCAGAATTGACATACACTGGTTCCGTTTGAGTGCGTATGTTTTCATACGTATGTTCTTCCCCGTCTGTTGCAACAACGTCATACGTCCGATTGAGGATATCTTGTATCATTTTGTGAAGGAGAACATATTGGTTCTGAAAAGTATGAAAAATATATGTCATTCTGCAATCTGCTACTATCTGCATTATAGACTTAATTATTTAGTGTTTTGCGTTGAAGTTTTGCTTGGGCTTCTTGCGACACCAACGTGAATATCTCATTTGTATGGTGGCTTTGTATTTCAATACTCAATCTACATTGACAATAACCCAATGTTTGCAAACGATGAAAACAACAAATCTGATTATCTGACATAATTATACTTGAGTGTTGTTCTTCTTAGAGGTAAATAAACTTTTCTTACCTCCGTTTGAACCATGAAGACTCTTTGCATCCTCATCTGATAAAGGATCCCGAATATATCAACGTAAGAATGTTCTTCCAAATGTTGGAGGAGTCGGTCCATTGCTATAAAAGTTCCTGTGCGTCCGACACCAGCACTGTAGAAAATATTCGTTGTAGCTTGTAGGCCAGTTAGAATAACTTTAAATGGTTTCGAACTGTGGTTTGCAATAGTCTGTATTATCGATGTGATCAGTGGTGGGATTCAGCCGGTTCGTACAAACCAATTTCCTAAAATAAAATAAAGTTTACAGCACCGGTTCTTTTCCAACTTTTTCGAGGAGATATAATGTCCTAATACAACAAACGAAAGAAAGGTTGCCAGATATGGCTCATTTTTGTCAAAGCAAACCGGTTGCTGACTAGATTGAATCCCACCACTGCATGTGGCGCTGTATAATCTACCAGTAATTAACATTGTTAATACCTGCAGTGCACTACCACTGGTCCATAGTTGTCGCTTTGGTTTATTTCCTTGCGTACACTGCGCACAAATCGCACCAGATCCTCAGTTGTATGTGGCACACCGTGATCTGGCCAAGCGGTGTAACAGTATTGTCTAACAGTGCGAGTTGTGGCATCCTGTATTTAAAAAAAAATTATCATCATTATTTTAATCCAATGCAAAACGCAAACCTTTTCCGTTTCTACCCCATTCAGTCAATTGTTTTTTATACCAAGTTGGTTGTTGCAAAATCTTTGTCAATCTTGTCTCTTTATCTCATTTTGTCTTCATTTGTTTTCGTTGATTTTTAAAACATCATAATAATAACGTACGTGTATTCTGCCGAATTGAATTATTATTGGCCACATGCTGTATGTAGGCTACGCCATATATAGGTTTTGCTTGTTTAGGCTACAGTTTACAGACCAATATGTTGTTGAACGACTTTTTACTTTGGTCAGAAAAAATTCTCTAGTCGTCCATTCCGGCAAAATCGATTCCAAAGTCATTTGTATGAAAAGATCACCAAGGTTGACAAGGGTTTCATCAAAGGGCCAATAATGATCGCACTTGATCCTCCCTGATAAAAATCAATAACATATTTGGTGCACTTCATGTTTGTAATGTATATTATACAGTAGCCTACTGTAGGCTACTCACACAAAGAGATTTTCAACTTTGTCTATTTTGCTAATGATTATAAGTCTGACTTTCATTTTTTTGCTGTTTTGTCACTCAGGGTCTACGAAGATGAACACGTGGTGACTTTTTTATCGTATCCAGGCTTACGCCGGCAATTGAAGATTTAGATCTAGTGAACGGGAAGGCAAGGAAGCCAATCTTCGTGTCTATACCTTCAGACCGCCTTCAGACATGCTTTTAAGTGTCTTGTCAAAGGCACAGCAGCATGCTCTTGAGCGGTGTCAAATCGGCGCCCTTTCGAAGGCCTACCATAGGACTCTTACCTCTTGGCTATACACTAAACAGCCGGCGTACTGACTGGTAAACTGCCAAACAGTAACTGCGAATAACGATTTTGTGCGCATTATTACTACTGTATGTGAAAAGAAGCATGCTTTTTTTTATGTATGTATAACTTTGCAAAGTAAAATGGTAAAAATGCAAGCTTTGTACTGAAAGAGCGATTTACCCGGCAGCCAGCACAAAGCTAAGTAGGCTACTCAAAGAAGCGAGCATTGCGTTTCGCTAACCATGTTAGTGTATAGCTACCACGCTAGCCATTAAGGCTTTTCAAATTAGCCTTGTTATCGCCTTTAAGCTTGAATGTTAGTTTAAATTACCTACTGTAATTGATAATAAAGAAGAATAGCGAGATTTATAAAATTAGTATGTTCATTAATGGTAATGGTTGCTGAGTCAATTATCGTCAGAAGTTATTCATTTGTCATATAACGTTCACAGACCTTTCTCCACAGTTTGGGTCACCATGACAATTGTCTGGCAATCCTGCTCCCAGACCATCCTCCAGAAGTCATCTTTTGTTCCTGGAAGAGGTCCTTGAGTAGCGATGTATGCTCTTGAGTCGTTGTTGTTTCCCTAAAAACAGTTTACCATAAACAGCAAAACTGTTTCAGACACCAAGCAAGATTGATTGATTTTGATTCATAACACAGCAATAACACAGCAATAACACAGCAATAACTTTTCTTTCATTGTCTAGCTGGAACCAGCAACAGCTATTCCGTGTTTCCTGTTGCTTACGGTATATATATCTTGCAAACTTCCAGAAACAGGTACATACTTAATCAATTTGCACAATAAAGATATTCATGATCAGCAATATTTACAGACACAAACGAAAGTGACTAAAGAAACAATTGAGTATTTTGAAACCATCTTGATTTTGAAGTCACTAATAACATTTTTATGACGTTATAATAGCCTACGTTTGTTGTAGGCTATAAAGAGTGGAGCGCTGCTAGCCTCGAAGTGCAGTGATAAATGAGCTCATTTTTTAGATTTACTGAGTTATAACATATTGCAAAGTTTACAAATTAAATTTTTACTGAAAAGACGATGCTGGAAAGCCAAAGTTGAGCTTTTTAGATTTGTTTGGTTTTTCAAAGTTATATTTTTTCTGAACTTTTAATCTTGGAAACTTTACAATTAGTTTACACATGCATCGTTTTATTTATCAGTAAGTTAATTGTTATCATCAAAGATAAGATTAATAACTCAAAGTTTGTTTGCGCTAGTTTTGACATCCAAATAAGTATGGTAATGCACAATTTCTTTGCCTTTTAGTCAATATCATTGATATTTTTAGGTTTAAACATGCCCAGATAAAGCCAAATTTTACTTCAGTATGTAAACGCAGGAAACTAATCGATAAAAGATATTCCTTACCGGTATAAAATTAGCGTTGATGTAATCACTTTCTGGTTTTTCATCCACTATTGAAAGCTTCACCCGGGTTGCGTCATCTAGTAGACGAAGTTTCAAAAATCAAACATTTACAATGTAGAAGTTTTCCAGACAGCCACTTTATCTGGTGTAGATCTTTCCCAGATCGAGTAAGGATCAGACCAAATCTGGACCAGATGAAGTGGCTGTCTAAGGGTCGAATGCAGAAAGGTAGCTCAAAATAAACCTAACTTAACGCCAAGCTCTTCTCAGGCAAGCGGAGTTTCAGTCAAGCTCGGTTTAAAACTTGAGCGCGCTGCAGAAACTAATTTGCAAGGTCGCTTGGCCAAGCCACCCTTTGAGCTGCGCTTCATAATAAAACTGGTTTTAAGTCACGTTTTTGACGCAAAGTGTGACGTCACTCGACTTGCAATGGTGATTTTTGAAACCTACCCGACAAATAAAGTAATATTGTAAGTTTAGAAGTTGTTCGTGTAATTAGGGATGCTTTATTAATGACACCATAATACCTTTTGTTACATCACAATTGAATTTGAAACGCACTTTCCAGTTGGTGGTAGCAAGTTAGTAGCATGTTGTAAGACAAAGCATGTTGACAGCAACTAGCAAGCATGTAGTAGACAACAATAGCAATTTCTGCTATTTCCTTTCAGCCTAATTATAATCTTTTCTTTTTGCCTTAACATAATATTCACGACACAAAATTCTGTATCACTGTAGGTTACATCATTATAACATAGCATGATGCCCTTCCGTTCCATTGTTTTTTGTATACCTGACACTTGCTTCATTACTCGATAATGAGCTGAAAGACGAGCATTATCGCTATATGTTGTTTTAAAACTATAAAAAATGGGCCTTTCAGCAACAAAAGTGCCCTTTTTTTATAATCCTGCCCCCCCCCCCGAGTGAAAACTCGTTCCGGCGCCCCTGCAAGTAGCAGTCGTTTTTTAACAACTTTGTAACTGAAAAATAGCAGTGAACCAAAAATATCTGGAGGTTTGTCAAGGGGCTAAATAGGGACATGGGACATTCCACCTGTAACTCAAATAAATCTGGTCAGAATTTTCTCTTTAAAATATATCTATTAATTTATAAAGTTTTCCATGGTTTTGCTCCGAACTATCTGGACACTTTGCTTGTTCATTATAAACCTGCCAGAACTTTGCGTTCTCAACGTCAATTGCTCTGTGCAACCCTTCATGTAAGACACAATATGGAAATCGTACCTTCCCAATTGTTGCTGCCAGTTGCTGGAACTGTTTACCTATTTGTGTGAAAGAAGCTGAAAATTTAAATGAATTCAAAGCTCGCTTGAAAACGTTCTATTTCAATGAACATTATGACTGAAAGTACCGTATTAATTATCACCATTGTCATGTACAGCGCCCAGGAGCATAGTTTGACTGTGGATGTGGCGCTATATAAATATTGTTATTATTATTATTACCGTATTTAACCTGGTCGTATGAAATGCTGCTAGTAAGCTTCAGCATTTCCAGAAAGGCCTACAGTGTTCTACAGACGGAGAATGCACATTTTAGCAAGCTTCAAAAAGTGCCCTGCACGATGGACTAATTACACAGCTTCACCACAATCCTTTAAAATCCAGTTTGCAAAAATGCTTAAGTCAAGATCCGCCGCTGTTAAGTCGCCTTTTTTGGCGACTTAAATTGGTGGCTCAAAACCTGGAATGAAACGAGTTTTAAGCTTGGCTTAAAGTAAGAATAGTTTCTGCAGCGCAAAACTCGGCTCAAGCCACTATCTAAGCCCGGCTTGCTTAAAACTAGTTTTGAGCTACCTTTCTGCATTCGACCCTAAGTACCGTAGTCGCTTTCGTAATCGCTCTATTTTTTTTTAGAAGTTTCCCACCAAATAATAATGAATAAAAGGAAATAGACCAACTTGATGATAAAAGCAAGAAGGAATTTTTTGTTGTATTCGGATTTCTATAATAAGTTATTCTGTCTTCGTCTTAAGTGTGATTTTGATGACAGAAAACGACGAAATTGAGGAGGTAGCTTACAATGGTACAAGCTCTTGTCTAGCAGCGACACCGAATCATAAGATCATCGTAAAGTGGAGAGCAATGATTTTCGAGCAATGCAACCTATCTTCTCCAGGAGAACGCTTGAAATGTGCTATACCTTGTTTTATCATTCTGTTAACATCTTTTTTCGACTTCGTGTCAGGCAAGTAGCCGGACTTTTACTCCACTAAGCGCAGATGGTCTGTCAACGCTAGGCGACAGTACCATCAAGTGCATGCTCGATGAATGACCAGACATCTGAACTTGATGAAACGTTGTCTAAAAACAACTTCTCATTCGAAAAGAAGGCAAGTAGCTTTGTCTACCTTTTTTGTTGAAACATGTCAAAAACTAATTTATTATTGTGAATGTAATAATAATTATTTTTATCACACCCATTGTAGGTTACTTACAAGGCAAAATATTTGTATATCTATTTTTCGCTCTGTTTTCAGGCTTCAGAGCTTCATTTGTGGTCTGCCCTTTTCCAACGCTATCCAATTCCTGTAAGGCAATATAGAATCGTCCTGTGTGAAGCCATTTTTTAATAATTTTGAAGTCAGAACAAAAAGATGCATCAAAATAAATATTACTAGGTGTCGATGAGAGAGTGCTTAGAGTCTTTGGTTAATTAATACATTCAAATTCCGTTGCAACTCTTCATACAGCAAAACGATGCAGCTTCTTTTTAGTGTTTCATTTATTTGAATTTTCGGAAACAAAAGTCTTCACCATTCCTTTAGCTCAATAATGTAAGGATAGGTTAGTTTTCAAGAGTGCGAAAAAATTCTTCAAATATAAATTATTTGTAGCCCAATATTGTTTTGGGTAAAATCATGCACATTGCACCACTTTAAGCTTTCCACTATGACCGCTAGTCTAGCATATAAATGTACTTTGTCAACAACTATAATTGAAAGCTTTGAGCATTACCTGATATTCTTCCGCAAACCTAAAGTTAGAATCAGCCTGAAAACGTCTGTAGTGCTCATTGAAATCAGTCAATGCAATAACTCTAAAAAAAAACATTGATAATGTGTTAATGTCATTTTGTGATATACTGTAGGTCTGTAGCCTACTTATATGTCGCCAGCATACCACTCAAGACGGTGCGGCCACAACCGTTGGTAGCCTACATCTAAATCGGTCAGATGCATAATTCGCCATGGTCAGATAACATTTTACAAAAAAAACGCATTTCATGTCAACAAAATACAATTCGATTTAACAAGTAGTCCCAATAAACGTTGACGAAGTAACTGGTGGGGAGTCATCAGAATAGCGTTGGATTCATTCAAATAATACATTAATCATCTCTGTGCTTCACAACCTGCCAGCAAACTGCTTCAAAAAAGTGGTGGACAATGGCTTGGCTAGGGGTGCCAGCGCCAGGAAAAATAACGCTTTTGAAAAGAAGGGTAAGTTGCGCATCCTAATACTTTAAGGCAGAGGAATTTTTGAATTTTAAAATAGTAATTAATGTGCTGCCCCTTGTTATTGCACCCAGACCTCGTCTACTGCCTTGCTTCCTAAATACGGCACTGGCCAAAAACATTCAAACATTGAGAAGAAAAACAATTGAATGAAACCAATTGCCTGCGTTAATCGCGGGATTTAAAATGATTCGTTATTGTATCGAATGCAGCGACACTGATAGTTCTGTGCAAACAAGGAACTACAAAAACCCCGAGACAAAACATAAATAGTTAAAATCCGTTTAAAATTTATGACATCCAAACCATCAGCAATTGTTGATGTTTCTGAGTAGTGCTATTCAATTAAGTAGTGATCAGTTATTTGTCTATGATATTCTAGATTTACTTCTCTCCCAAAGCAATATTAACAATATAGAAAAAAAGGCAAATATCAAGCGGCTAACTAAGGTCTATTTCACTTACTTTGATTTTATCTCGCTGGAAAATAACAATAAATACAAGAAGATATACATAAACAATAATAAAATTATGCAGTATAGTAATAAATAACTATAAATAAACAACTTTAAAATTTTGGTTCAATACGATTGAAATGGCATTCAGTAGCAGTCAATATGAAAACAGTATATTTTTCAAAACTTTTTCGAATTACAACATGAGATAGAGAAAAAGTGTTACTTTTTGGTTAAGTTGTTTATTGTTTCAATTATTTCTCATTGACCAGCCGTGTATCTATGTTGTAATATATAACACAAAGGAAAGCCGAAACGGCTCGACACATGTTTTGAATTTCAATTAGGCTACGCTTGTCAAAATCACTTTACTATAATAAGCCGCTTATTACATTAAAATCTTGAAACATTACGTTGTTTTAAATTATAATTTTTTATCTCATATTATGTTTAATTTACCTTTCTCTGGTTTCGATGTCAGCTTCTCTGTTGGCTGCTATGTTGGTGAACTGAGACGTCCTACTGTGTAATAAAAGTATATAAAAACTAATATTATCAAATATAGTTATTAATCTCTAAAACCTCTACACTACAGCCTGTTTCACCCTAAAAGGGGGATCATCAGAAGGTCCTTATTCCAATAGATTTAATTATTATTCGATTTAATTATTATTCCATTAATTATTATTCTTATTATGGAATTAATTATTATTCTATTTGAGTAAGGACCTTCTGATGCCCCCCTTAATGGTGAAAGAGGTTGTAGTGGTTTTAGAGATTAATAACTATATTTGATGTAATTCGCTCTGCTTGACTTTTTGCTTGGCATGGAGCACTTTTTGTAGTATTAATTGTTTAAAAACTAATATCAATGCTTTTTATTGACCAAATGTTCAAATCCGTCGGTTACATAGCCAAGTGGTGAAAGTCGTGGTACGATACTCGAAAGGTTGAACAGTGAACACGACAGAAAATGATTAAGATTACACTAGTTTACAAAAGTGTTTTTAGGTACAGATGATCAACATAGGTGTTCTTAGCTGAACTGCGGCCGCTGATCTCACTGAAATCAGATTTTCTCTATCACATCAAGTTTTCAAGATACCAGTAGGCTAAGCACCTCACTTGACTATTTTCAGTACCGGTAGCCTACTACTGAAAACAACAAAAATTCGAAAGCCAATAATAACAATGTCTTTTATACAGTTTGATTTTATTGGAAGAATACAACTCTGCTGTGGTAGGCTATTCACGTTTGGTGAAAAACCTTACTGCTGATTTCTTTGATTTCGTTGCATTGACGTTTGTTTTCCACCTCGAATAGCAAACACTAATAGGCCAGCAAGTAAAACAAAGATCACAGCCACCAAACCTCCAACCCAGCCAAGATTTGCCTCATCCAGTTCTTCTTCTGCATGAGAAATTATTTGTCAATTAGCTACTCTTGGTTGCGAAGTCTCTGCAAGTGAACCATAGAGCCGGCATTGCTCTACCAGCCATTTTTAGACCTTAATTAAAGCATATTGGTGATCCAAAGTCGTAAAGTAGGGCTAATGTATCGAGATTGTCAGTGAGATTTTAACACAACTGTGCCAAGCTTTTACTAACCACATACAACACAGTTTAGCATCGGATCATACGATCTAATGATCTCACACACAACTCCAAGAGTTGGTGCTGTTCGTGAAAGTTGGTCATTGTGGTGACACTCTACACATTGTTCTACAGAATGTAAAGTCAATGTGGTTCCCCTTAATACTGCACTGGTGCACAGATGTCCCATTTTTGTCTTCCCTTATCCAGGCTCTTATCGGAGACCCTCGATACAACTGCACTTCAAGCAAAGCTGTCAAGTTTTAACTTACGTGTTACAATGGATCCCCAGTCGGTGGCAACCAGTTGTTGATTACTTGTCTTTGCAGCGACAGAAACATAATATGCCGTGTTTGGATCCAGGGGGAAGTTTATGTGGTTTTGGTTTGAGGGTGCTGTTGTTACGTCGTAAGATCCAATCGCAAACTGAAAAAAAAATGACAATAAGAAATAACGAAAACTACATTAATACCAAATGATTTAGAATCAGTTGCTTTTGTGGTTATTTTGACAATAACAGCGAAATAGTGAACTTCATATAATCAATTTTTTTCTGCTATAATTTCACCTTTATCTTTAGAGTTTCACTTCTACAAAAAAAAAAGGATTTTAAAACTAACTTCTTCAACAGGTGTTAGAGTAGGCTAAGCTAAACAAGATACAATATTTTACTTTGTATCCGATAAACTGGAAATCCTTTTGTGATACCATTTTAGTCAAGAACAAATTAAAATCGCTTTTTTAAATCAAATACTTGTAAATCTCGATTGAGCGCTCGATTTTGACGGTTATCTTTATTTTTTCTTCCTTTAAGCAATTGCCCATCGCCATCAGTCCACAATGCAACGCATTCAAAGCTGATAAACACGTCACAAGGCAGTTCTTGTGCAACGTTCGGGCGAGCACCTGCGGATAACAATTTGGCACAAGACATTACACGGAACAGCATCATTAAAAGTAAGGATGTAGTCACGGGGGAGTGGAGGCGTGGGGGAGCAATTGCGTTCTGCTAAAATTGTATCATGCTCTCCAAAAGATGTTTTTGATACCATCACAACGTTGTAATGACGTTGCATCAATGTTTTGGCTGCATTCCGCAGCTTTATATTTTTAAATAAACTTTTTCTATCAAACATTAAAATGCAGTGTTTGTCACCCAACAGTTGCTTTTGTTCGCATAAAACATTTTTCTAGCTGCGTCACTAATTTGAAGGACATCTTTGGTTCTATTAAGGTTTTGGTGAGTTGTTGCTCTGTATACTTATTAAAGATATGCCCTCAAATAACATTTAAATCTAAAAAGGAGGGAATTAAGTTTTATAAGAAATAAGAGTTTGCCGGTAAGAATGGACAATGGACAATACCGAAAAAACACTAAAAATTTGAAACTGGAAAATGTAAAGAAACCTGCTAATTCTTCAACTTTGATAGTTTTTAATTTAGACTAAACTTAAATTGTATACGACAAACTACCAGATAGATAAACAATACCCATTATTATCATTTCTTATAAAAATAAAAAAGCTACAGATCCTTGTGCTTAAAAGTAGCTTATAAGCGATAGGCCTACCTCAAGCCGTTGTTGTTGAAGAAGAAAACGTGGTAAAATCAAATTTTATACAAATATGATCTGATGGTTTTTGTTGTTCATCATTGGCCTACCTGACATTGCTCTTGTGATATAAACCAGATAATTGTCAATGGGTCCGTTCTTGTCCGAGAATGTACCAGCAGGAAGAATTATTATGGTTGATCTTGTAGTAGAAGATGAAGGCAAAGGTGGTGATGGGATGACAAGATCTGGAGCTATGAAAGTAGAAAATAAACCGCAGGATATATAAATTAAGACTGAGAGTAAATTTTAATGATATGTAGTCCATATCATGTTAATACTTTAGAGAAATGAACTTAACTTTAAAACAGATTGAAAACTGTCAACTGGCAATTTGACCTGATATAGCCTATACTGTAAATTGGTTGGTTTTGAATCTTTATCCTCGGACTGTGAAACTTCTAATAGGTCATTCCTGACTAGGGGTGGTTGAAAACGTTTTTTTTAATCGTTGTCTTTTTAGCGTTTTTTCATTGTTCTTTTTATGCGCTTTATTTGTTGTTTTTCTTTTTCGTTTTATATACTATTTTCAATCGTTTCATACATTTTTTCTAGTAACAACTGTTAGAACTAGTAACAAGTGCTACCAATGATGAGGATGAAGACGGTTCGGTCCCAGCGGCCACCATGTTCAGTCAACTTCTTTTGTTGCTTGTCTTAATTTCTTTTATATATATCTTTTTATTTCTTTCATTGCATATAGCCTATTATGATGAGTATTATAACTATGGAGCATCTTGATGTTTTTGAAACTCTAACTGGTGAATCTACAGTCTAGTTGACTGATAAAGGTTAATTTATCGATAAGAAAATGTAAACAGTATAACAATAAATTAACAAATTCAAGTTCTTTCAATTTAAACGTAATAAACTTGCGGTTACCAATTTTATTCTGTTACTTTATGCTTTTTTTTATTATTTTATCATATTACGCATCCTTTTGGATCATTGGTGAAGTCAAAAGAAGATTTTAGGGACACAGTTGTACATTGATAACTTATCGATGTCTTGATTATCTCAGAACAATTATTTTAGAAAAAATATTTCAGGGAAGTACCAATTTTGTTCCAAAATTTAAAATTGTGACAGATTGTTAGTGTAAAAAAAACGATGGTTTTCTTTTTATTTTCATTATTTTTTCAAAAAAACATGTTCTTTTTAAAAAAAAAAAAAAACACAAAAAAACGGCTCACATCTCTATTCCTAACAGTTTTACATCCTTCCTTTGAACCACTGACGCAAGCCAGATATCAAAATTGACCGACAAGCTTCAGCTTTGCTATTGTCTGTGAATTATTCCATCCATTAGGTGCCGTTGAATGAAGAGCAGTTCTGAAATGCGTTCTCCAAGCGCGCACTCTGAGAGCCGAACCAGCGTCGCGTGATCTTAACATTTTTTCGTGTACAAAGCCATGCGCTCACTGAGCTAAGAAGGCGGAGATTATGAGTATGTTTTTTAGCATATTGTCAAATTTGCTGTACAAAAAAAATCTGTAAAACAGTTGAGCTATTAATTGTTATTTACATAGTTTTACAGTAGCAACAGCTTCACTTAGAAACAAAATTTGTGTTGTTGCAAAGTGTTACCTCCAGGTAGGGTGGCGATAGTAGTGTTGCTGCTAAGGCTTCGTTTAAAATTGCCATCCACGTCTGTGATTGTAGAATACACTTGAACTGTGTAGGATGTGAATGGTAGCAATCCAGTGAACGTATGATTAACTTCCATTTCAAACAATTCCACCTGGAAGAAATGTGACAATTTTGTTTCATAAAGCTTAAAGCATTTCCTAGTAGACTGATAAACCAGTAACTACAGATATTTTGACGTTACTAATACTCAAACTCTACTACAATTACAGATTGTCGATGATATTCAGACTCCACTACAATTACAGACGCTTGGCGTTACTCAGACTCTGTTACAACTTCAGACTCTTAACGTTACAACGAAATTAACAACTGCTCTAACGAGTCATCTACTTAAACACGAAAACAAAGAACTTTTTTTTTCATCTTTCAAGAACACTTTCAAGTACGTCATCTAATGAGTTATAAAGATACAGTCAAGTGCTTATGATATGTGCCAAAACAACAAATTTAAGTTGCATTGATAAATGCACCATTCTACTTACGGTATCACAAAGGTTCATGCATGCATACATTCCTATGTTTTCATACAAAGAGAGAAATAGAGAGAAAGAGAAAGAGAGTAAGCGAGAGAAAGAGAGTAAGGGAGAGTAAGTGAGAGTAAGTAAGAGAAAGAGAGGGAAAGAGAGTAAACGAGAGGGAAAGAGAGAGAAAGAGAGTGTAAGGGAGATATTGTTTATTGCCTAATAATATTGGAAGTCAAACACATACTGAGAAAAGACATGTAGGCTTGAAGCACCAATGAACCTTGGTTTTCTTAAAAAAAAGCATTTCAACTGCAAAAAATCAACATTGACATTGGATATTGCTGCAAAATTGCGAAAAATTTTGATAAAGATAAAAAAAAATTCGCTGTCTGTTTGAATATTATTTCTATTCTGTTTTATATTCTGTTGTCTTAATGTATTAGGCGCCAATCTTCAAAAGCGACTTACCATTTGAAAATCACCTTGCAGGTTTACAAACTCAATGACGATAGATTCATAATAGCCCTCCAAGGGGTCCCAGGCCAATGCTATCTGATCACTTGTGGAAGTGGCTTGATAAACTGGGGCGAATGGAGCTAAAATACAAAGCGTAGGCCACTTTAATATCAGGCCATTAAACTTGAGATGTTTTTTATTTAAGCTAAAAAGCATTGTAGGCTTTGCACAAAGGTTGCAGCATTGACTAAAGGCAATAAATTAACAATGAATTCTGTGATAGAGCTCTATAGCTCACTCTATAGCTCTATAGCTCACTTAGATACGAAACGAAATTCCAATTTTAAGTTCTTTTAGTTAAAACACTGAAAGTCTAGTTTTGATTAGTTATTGCCAGATGTATATTTGTTTCATAGACAATAGTGATGGTGACATGCAATTGTAGGCCTAACTGTACTTGAACTGATGGTTTCTGATACAACTACGCTTTTAAGACTTCCGCTCTGGACTGTTATTTTTATTGTGTAGTTGTCACCAGGGGAGGGTTGGAAAGATGCGCTTTCGGTTTGGAAATCGATGTAAAGGGCATTTGAATCGCCATCATGAAGCGCATTGTACTCAACCTAGAAATAACAAAGTGTTCTTTTTATTAGATTAGAATTATTCAGTCTATCAATCGGTGTCATCTTTCCAGCAAACGTTAGTAGCTGCACTGTACAGACCATGTTTATCCACATTCTAGGCTCAGCGGTTTGAAAATAAAATCTCGATAAACTAGAATAGTTTATATGATATTTATATAATATATATTTTAGTCTATATTATACAATATTATAGTATCAGGTACTGTATTTACATAATATTCATAGTTTATATAATTACAATAGTTTAAAGTCTAGATCTAAATGTTTACATGATTTGAAAAATTTTAAGTATACAATTATGCTATCTTAGTTTGATACGATCAAATTGAAGTGCTAACTATTATTATCCATACGTAATATTGGAATTTTTAGATAAAAGGCCTTTAATGACGAAGCCATTGCCGTAACTATCTTACAACCAGAGCTGTTGGGAAGATAATTTGGACCCAGTATTAAAAAGATCCTCGGGGCCCAATTCAAAACATCTCTTACAAAAACGCATTATATCCAAAGACTAAGCGGTGGCTTCTTCAAGTTCCCCGGGATTCTCGGACCCCTAAAAAGTTACGGACCCCAAAAAGCACCTCCTGGACACCCTGTCAACGCTACACCTTACAACACTAAACAAGTTTATCAAGGTTTTTGTAATCATCAGTGAAGCATAGGCAAAGAGTTTCTATATCGTACTTTTAAGGAAATATGAATAGGAATTTGTAGGCCAATTGTTAAAAAAAGCAACTAAGGATATAATAGTGATAACAATAATAATGCTAATGCTACTTACTAGGATATTATCTCCAACACCAGTGGGTGAAGTCCATGTAAGATTAAACTGAGCAGAACCAGTTAAAAAGTCTTCAATTGTAATTAGGTTTTTGACTGAATCCGGTCCTTGAAAAATACAAAAACAATTTTTTTCAATTTTTTATGACTTTATTAAAAATAAATAAATTTGTCTTTAAACCTTGATCGTATTATAAAATGTGAATTACAAACATGGCCTATACTGATAGACACAACAATTCTTATACTTTACACCCATAAAAAACGTCTACAGCAGATACTCTATTCGGTAATCTATTCGAAAGCGACTGTCAACTTTTGCTGTTCGAGATTAAATTTTGCAGTTTTAAAATCAAACTACATTTCAAGTTTTCACATCAAGGACTACCTATCCGTCTTTTAACAAAATGAGAAAACGAAAACGACAAGTTAAAAAATATTGTAAATCTCTTTTCTCAGAGTAAAACATGGCAACCGCTTAATATTTCATAGTAGCCTAATGGTAACAGGGTAATGACAATTATAGAAGACATGCAAAACACAACAATACAACAGGGTTGAGCATTATAACAATACATTTTACATATAAGTTATACAAATAGTTTTAACAGTCGAACGTTTTCGGCTTAACTTAAGCCCTCATCAGGAATCTGAAAATATTTATAAAAATGCAATAAGTTTCAACTTCTTGAAGGTAACTAGCTAACTAACTATTGCGCTGCGTATTTCTTGATGCTTATATAGTCAGTTAGCTAGTTACCTTCAAGAAGTAGAAATTTATTGCATTTTTATAAATATTTTTGGCTTCTTGATGAGAGTTTGAGTTAAGCCGAAAACGTTCGAATGTCAAAACTATTTATAAATGTGTTAAATATGTTGTTATAATGCTCAACCCTGTTGTATTGTTGCGTCTTGCCTATCTTTGGTACAAGAAAGCAAACTCTTTCCCGAAACTAACTATGTAATCATACAGTAGAAGGTTACGCAACCTGAAAATTTGGTTAAAACAACAGTAGGCTACTCCAATAAATAAAAAACTCATTTTCCATGTACAGTACAGAGTTGGATGAATTATATAGTTTTTAGTTCAATTACATTACAATTACATTGTTTCGAAATTTTCAAATTACGATTATAACTACAATAATATTTCCAAATGTAATTAATTGCACGTTTCAATTATAAAAATTAATTGTATTAATATTTATGTTCATCGATGATATTTGAGAGTTTGATTTTATCAAAGACAAAAAGAATTGTATTTGATAAAGATTAGGTTGCAATTAAGAAGTTTCTTTACAACCTCAACTATCGGCTTAATAGAAGCACTGACACCATGCATGCTACCTATCAAATGTACTATATATGTTGTTTAGACCTTTTCTTGAATTACGATTACACAACAAAAAGTCTTAACAACAATTATAATTACAATTACATGAAAATGGTACAGTATTGTGGCTATAGTGTAACATATAGGCTTTAATACTTATGCGATGTGTATCAGAACGTCTTGATCCAGATCCAGCTGAATTTCTGCTTATCACACTGATCCCATAACTTTCCCCTGCCATTAAACCCAAGAGAACTACACCATAAGAAAATGATGAATTTCTGGGAATATGAGAAACTTCTGAGAATGGAAGCCATGTACTATTAGATGATTGTCTCGCTTCAACTGTATAGTTATCAATCTCGTCTCCACCGTTTGGCTTTGTCCAAGATACCATTATTTCAACAGAAGGGGTTACGATGGAGGATATGTTCAAGGTTCCAACCGTGCCAGGTTCTAAAAAGAAACACAATTTGTAAAAATGTACATTGAATTTTGTAACTACATTAAAATATAACACACGCGTCTGCTATAAACGACTCTTCGCTCTCGAGGATTGTGCTTGATTGAGCTGCGCATTTCAAGGACAGAACTGATCTCTATTCAGCGTCACCTTTAGTGGATGAAATAATTCATCTAGACAACCACGAAATATGACTACTCGCAGTTTTTTTTTTATCAAATTTGAAATAGTTCAGGAAGAGCAGAAACATCATGTCGTTCACATTTAGCATTATTTGAGATTAACACTTCCAGAACATTTTTTGTTAATGTTGTTATGGCCTTCGCCACTTTTCTCTGTGACGTTATATATAGAATATCAAAAAACATAAAACTTATGGTGATATGTTTTATTACGAACATTCAAAATTTTGTAGCGATAACTTTGGCAATTGCTGGGTAAATGGAATAAAATCACAAAGAGACTTCATGTTGAAAAATGATAACGAGTTGTGGAATTAATTAATTGTGGAAATATTTATCTTGTACTTGTAGAGACATTAAACCACCAACGCAGGCCCAGTCTCCGAAATTGATAGAGTGAAGTTTCCAATCGTTGAAGTGTTGTTGGTGGGGCATTATTTCATCTACTATGTGCCGCTAAATGGAGAACTGTCCTTAAAATGAGTTGCTAAAGAGCACATGCTGAAAGTAGAGCCATCGCCGCTTCTTCCGCAGTTTCTTCAATCGTAAAGTCAGAAGCTTAATCAGCTGAGCTATCGGGGAAGTGGATCCGATGGATAAAACCACTTGGTAGCTTAATGGTTGGAGTGTTGATCTCTGAATAGGTAAGCATGGGTTCGATACCTTCTAGGGTCAAACGGATAACTTTTGAAAAGTGGTACTTTAAATGGCACTAAGCAAAAGATTGGATTTCTAGGATTTATTTGATTCAGCTTTTGCTGCGTCATTCAGAGGGTGAAGAGGTTCATTGCTTCATTAAGCGATTAGCTAAAAGCACTTCATTTGTGTTATTTATCGATTGGTTGCACTATCACGTTTCTGTGTACCTATATTATCACTATCATGAAATCATTACACCAAGCAAAATTCTTACTTGTAGCAAATGCACCAACATCAGACGGTTGACTGGATCCACCAACATTTACTGTTGTTATTGTGAAACTATATTCAGTGTTGGAAACAAGGCCATCTATGACTGTTGAAATTTCAGTGAGACCAGATTTATTATCAGTGCCATTAGAAGAAGGTGGACTCCATCTGACAGTGTAATTCTTTAAGAGTGTTCCTTCCTCGATGGTTGACCATTGCAACGACACAGAAGATTCATTTGCGAAATTGCTTGTTGGAGGCACTACACTTTGAGGAGCTGTGAGAAAGAAACAAACATGGAATCTAATGTAATATAAGAACAAATAAAAGACTAAACATGATAAAGTATGATACCTTTTGTGAATTATAGCATGAATATATTTTGACAATATAAAGTCAGTGCTGGGTAACAACCCATTGGAGGTTGTGAACCAACGGTGGCAACGCCTCAGGAGCTGCAAAATATGGCTACTTCCAGTCTTTTGTTGTTTTTTTATCAAAGTTGAAACAGTTTAGGAAAAGCAGAAAAAGCATGGCATTCCCATTGAGCATTATTTTGTGATTAACACTTCCAGAACATTTTTTTCGGTATTGTTATGGCCTACAAAGAACCTTTAAAAAATCACAAAAAGACTTTAAGTTGAAAAATGATATCGAGTTGTGGAATTGATTGATTGTGGGTTTTTTTTTCTTCAGACTGAGAGCTTCTTTGAGAGCTTAATCTTGCCAGTTTCGCATACTTGTAAAGGTTTTGAACCACCAACGCAGGCCCAGTTTCCGAGTTTGATAGAGTGAAGTTTCCAATTGTTGAAGTGTTGTTGGTGGGGCATTATTTCATCCACACCATGTGCCGCTAAATGGAGAACTGTCCTTTAAATGCGTTGCTAAAAAGCATATTCTGAGAGTAGAGCCATCGCTGCTTCGTCCGCATTTTTTTCAATAGCCAAGTCAGCGCTTAATCAATTGAGCTATCGGGAAAGTGGATCCGATAGATAAAACCACTAGGTGGTGTATTGGTTGGAGTGTTGATCTCTGAATAGGTAAGCATTGGTTCTATACCACTTCAAGTCAACCAAAAAACTTTTGAAAAGTGATACTTAAAATGGCACTAAGCAAAGGAATAGATTTGTATACAGATTTTAAAAAAACAACAATAAATTGGTTGCTTGGTAGTTCTTCTTCGTCGTATGAGCTGTCTTTTTCCGGACTATATGTTTGGGCATGAAATCATCAGCCACTCGACAGTCTCGTCATCCAGGGCCTTCAGTCCAAGCGTTCCATGTGACACTGGACGAACTACACATGAAACACGGAGTGGCAAGACAACACCTCCCGACTCCGTGATTTCCTACCCGACGTCGATCCCCACCCTCCGGGAATGTCCCTCGCAAGACTTGCGTGGGTCCGGCTTAACCGCCTACGAACCTGCGTCGGTCGCTTTCGTTCAGACATGTGCAGATGGGGCGTGGCTCCCTCACCGGGATGCGAGTGTGGTGCCACAGACCAGATAGTAGACCTTGTCGTCCATGACTGCTTGGTAGTTAATTTGCCCTGACACCTATTCTAGATCACTGCCACTGACCTGAAGTTTGCACAACAAATGCACTCCATTATTCGCTTGTCGAAAAAGATGGCATCATGCTAGAAGTAAGAAAAGCCCCAACAACTGACAAAAGAATTGCCCAAGAAAGGTTAATAAAAGACAGTGTAGAAGTGCTAGCCTACATTTTGTGGAAGCTCGAGAGCTAAAGAGTAGGTTATGATAGAAAGACTACGTCATTTTGAATTTATTCAGTTTGTGCATAATCATATGAATCGGTTTTTTAAATCTGATTTTGAAATAAGCTTTAAATAGCTAACAATTTTAATTCTGTAGACCTACAAAAAGCTTATTTTCCGTTGCTACTTTTATCAGACATTCTTATGGTTGAGTTGACATTTCCTCTTTTATCAGACAAGATGTTTATTCTTGCCCAAAGAAATCATTAAAACATAGGTGTCCTCCAATGTTTTTGACGCTAGCATCTAATGAGCCTACTAGTGCTACAACGATCTTGTGACATTTCACCTACTTGTTTGGCCAAAAATGGAATCAGTAAAATCACTCATTGTGGTTGACAGGTTAGTTAGAGATCTAACTGTGATGTTGTAGTTGGTATTGCTAACAAGATTTGATATTTCAGTCTTCTTCATTGTTTCGTTTTTGGTCTTTAGATTGTCGTCGGGGTCTACATAGAATACTTCATAACGAATGACGTAATAATTCAATGCATTCATATCATCATCATGGTCATTCCATTCGATCATCAGTGCAGTAGGTGACCTATTCGTTATCGTTACATTAGTGGGAGCAGGCGGACCTAGAAAGAAATCACAAGTAATGATTAGTTCATAACGGCTTTTCCGTGATGAATGTTTGTTTAAGCTTGGTAGCCGTGCTTAATTTACTTTCATCTACATGACCTTTAAATCTGCATCGTTTGTACGTTTTAAACTATTTCGGTTTTGCCACCTTTCCTTTTGTTGGTTTTGTTTCCGTGCACTATTTGTAACTTCATCATTAGCCTACTGTTGTAGCCTATTTCGACAAAGATAAATAAATTTATTTAAATTAAATCCACATTGATGTATTAATAAAGTATTAGTCAATACTTTAAGTAAAGAGTGCTCAAAGTTAAGTTTAAAATCGAAAAAACTCAGCGTTTGGAAATTTTTACGTGTTTTGGTTTCGTTTGGAGCAAAAGTGAAACAAAAGTTGTTGATCTCGAAAGAGTCAAAACAAAGCAACGTGCTTTTGTATTAAGCACCCCCACATACTGTACGCTGTTAAGTTAACAATTTAAGTGACATTAACTCTGCATGCAGATGCCTGTACATATTAACTACTGCGTTTCTAGATTAAAAGTGTCTTTTATTGGGTCCAGTACGCGGCTTGCGTGATAGCCTAGGTAGTCTGGCATAGGCAATTTGGGGGAGACTAAACTTTTTTTTCAATTTTAAAATTCCATTCAAGACTTTTCTTCTGGAGCTTAAAGCGTCGGATGATTCAATATGGTTTTCATTTTAGAGTTTTAACCATCGCAACGACAACATGTGTCGTAGTAAGCCTGACGGACGATAAGAGAAATCTTGATAAAGACAGTAGACAAGATGAGAACGTAGACCTCCTCGGGTAAAAATATTTTTTAGCCTACGCAAAAGGTAAACTCACTATCACCCTGCCATACGATTATGCTACGCGTGGGTGGTCAACATCACGCACTTTATTAACAGTAAATCGCCGCTTATTAAAGATTCAAATAAAAACGTAGGCCTACTTTAAGTGCAGACCTCAATGATAGTTATTTAACAACTGTTGGTAACAACAGCGTACCGGCACAAGAAAGTGCAAAGGAGTGACACCAGATTACAGATTTCCGCGTTCTGTAACTTTGTTTTAATATGGTAATTTTTAATTTTATAAAAGCTTACAGGCAAGACCGAAAGAATCAAGCCATCAAAACTTTAAGACAACCCATAGCAAAGAGCTCAGCTAATAGTCTTCTGCTCTCTGCGTGCTTAAATTGGTTTGATTGTATTTGGGGAAGGGCGGTGACAAACAACTCGTCTTGAGTGAAGCCTCCGAGAGTTTTTGTAATGTTTTTACCTGTCACAATACAGTAGCCTAAACTATTACTTCTCTATTCCGATTATAATACTAAAAACCAAATAACATGATACATTCTACTGGTGCAAATCAAGCTGAGCCATCACAAAATCTATAAAATGATAATCTGCTTTTATTCCGACGTTTCGTCGATCAGACAAGACTGACTTCTCAGGGGCTGGATCAGGTAGTCCTGTCCAGCTTAGCTTGTACCAGTGAAAGAATCATGTTACTGTATTTAAATAGATTTCTCTTACCTGTTTGCACATTTTCGATTGTGGCTGGAAGACTGGTTGTTTTTGTGTCGTTAAAGAAATATTCAAACAAGGAAATACTGTAACTGGATCTTGCCGTCAAAGGATCACCGGAAGTGGTCATTGTAATAGAATGCTGTAAGTTATTTTGTACCAAGGTTAATAATTTGTTGTACATCGAGTAGCCTACAGTAATCTCCCACTTAAGTACGTAAGTTGAATCTTGTGGGTTTGTGCGTACTTATCTGGTAGGTGCGCATTTACCTAGTTGGTGCGTGCTTACCTGGTAAGTGTGTAGCCTACTGTGTAGTGTGTACTTTTTTCGTTTTGTCTGCTCTCAAAGTAGGCTAGGTAGCCTATGGTGACAATAGGCTACTGTGTATTACAATTAAAGTGTGACCGGGTTTTTCCACTCGGGCATGCGCCGGTGTGAAATAGAGTCTTCCTCTTCTTGTGAACATGGTGCTGAGGAACAGACCGCGGACCACATCATCAACGGTTGTACCATCTTTAAACCACCTAACGGAGTGAAAGATCTGCATGTCTTGTGTGATGAAACCAAAGACAGGCTGCTCTCTAGTAACCTTCCAGTGCAGTTCGGGAACATCGTGAATCTGAATTGATGAAAGGATAGATCCTCGGCCCCAGAGGCTCACACAACAACGACAGTGAACGGTTTTCATACCACAACAATGCAAGTGTATCTTTGGATTGATGGCATGAGAATAAGAAGTTCTTTTATTTTGCATCATCAGCACATGTGAAAAAAACAAAACAAGATTACAATGTGAGTTAGGTTGTTTGCTGACGATGATGGGAGTGGCACCCGTGAGCCTCGCAAGCCTTCCGGTCCCACACTCATGGCAGTTTTAAAAGCAAAGACAACCGCTGAATAGTTGCAGATATCAGAGGATTACTTTGTGGCAGTAGCTGAACCAATTCAGAGCAAGGAAAGGATTATAAAGAGTTCTTCTCCAAGGAGCTGAAGTGGCGAACGAAAATTCTGAACGACCGGCTGCTTTCAATGCTTGCACGCTACTATTGCTCAATGCTCAGTATGATCTCGAAAATATTTAGCCTACAATATGGATGAAACTGGGCTATAAAGCTTTACAAAACCAACAAATTTTTTTTATTAATTTGTTTCCTGATTGTTTGATAGTTAGAATGCGTACTAAAGCGGGAGATTACTGTAATTAATTTATTTAATAATTCACTATATTAAACTGTATAGGCCATATCGAATAATCTCATCTTCACTAAATTTTCAAATACAATGTTTTGCAAAACAAATAAAATGAAAACCCATTGATAGACTACATAAAATATAACAAATTGATAAGTAGGGTCTTTTGCACACAATGAATTATGAATATTCTACTTTGAAAGTCGAGTGGAATAATCTACGAGAAGTAGTGGTCCAGAATAACAAAAAAACTAAATATCAGACTAATTTTAAAATTTCTCACTTTTTTCGAAAATTACCGTATAAGCCAATCAAAATTTCTTTTTTGTTTTTTTTTAAACAAAAGCGGGAGTGCCGAGTGGTTGCCTATCGATTATTGTGTAATCTACGATGAGATTTTGATGTTTATTTACGAAACAATTTTACAATCAACAAATAGGCTAGTCAGTAGTTTACAGAAGTCCTCCCAGAGAGGTTATACAACCGTGTATGCCCAGCACAATCTCTCAATTTAGACAAATTATTCATTTGATAAAAACTTGGCTCGAAAAGAAATATATACATTGTCTAAGATAAAAAAAAATATTGCTAAATTTTCTGCGTGTGAAGTGACTCGTCATAATGGAATTTCACTAAGTATGCTCTTCCTCAAGTAAGAACTTCACACTTAGGTCTAATAAGTTTGGCTACTGGTTCACGTTAGTGATTCAAAGCTACACGATAGTTACAGAATTATAGAAGCTTTCTCAGCCTAAAAAATATTCTTCTAATCGGGTTATAATAAAATGAATAAACATTCCCTTAATTGGTCACCTTTCATGCAATGTGAAAAGTTTTTGAAATACTTTTATGTTTTTAAATACGAATAAAAGAAAACCAATTTATACTTTGTTACAAAATACTGGTTTTGAATATTGTACTTATTTTTTATGCAAAAATCACTTACGTCAGATTGAGGAATGGTGACGACTTCAACGTTTCCAGTTGCATTGACGTCAGCTGTTGGACCAACAACAGTTTTTATCCTGTACCTCCGCTCATCTTCAACATCCCAAGTTATCTTTATTGCTGTTGATCGGATTTTTACAATTCGAACGTTTTCCGGCTTTGTCTAAAAATGTTCCTAAGTTAGATTTTTTTCGAGCAGGTTATGCTCAGACAATGACTTTCTGAATACTTAGGCTACTTGAATGTGACTTATCGATATAATGAAGATTGAGGAGATCATTTTGTGCGAGCAAGGCAGTTTCTCAAATGTTTAGATTAAACCATAATTTGCTGTAGGTTAGGCCTAATAGCTTACTATATGATTCTTTGATATTTCATTTACAATATCTTGTTTTATAGGCTTGAAAAGGGCTATATGAATAGCCAAAAACGTTCGCATATTGTTTCATGTTTTTATAATGTCAAATGTAGTAGTCTTGCTTAGTTATGTTTATTTATGATATAATGAAGGCGACATTAATGTTCAACTTCAAAAATAATTTCATGTTTTTTTTGTTTTGTTTTTTATGGTGTAGGGCATGTAGGCTATACCAAGTGATATATTCTACCGTAGCGCTTAATTCATAATTCAATAAACCGCTTGAGCGAGTATGCAATTTATCTTTTTTAAAAGTTTATCAATGCAAAAAAAATAGTTGAAAATTGCAGTGTTGGGAAATCTGGCATTTTCTTATTTACACTTGCGCTTTGGCTGCAAATTTAATAGGAAATGAGTACGTATAATGTCATTTTTAAATGGAATAGCTTTGGATTGAAACTTTCTTTTAACACATCTGTTTTTGTTGAGTCTGGGGTTATGTCTGTTTTTGAGAATTTGAATTCTAAAAACTAAAGAGCAATAAACTCAGTTTTATTGTTTACGAGCAATCAATTAGTGTCTTGCTGAAAAACATCTGCTTGTTTTCGGGGAGTAGCGTAATTGAACCTATAGATTCGTTTGAACCGGGCTGAGGCATCGGAGTCGTGAAATCGGGAGGATTTTGACGTGTTGGAGACGTTACAAAAAGGCTGACTCCGGCTTCATACAAAACGATGAACAATAAAATTTGTGTTTACAATCTATTTTCAAAAGATTGTTTCTTGTTCTCCGTATTGCGCTCTAAAACGTTTCCAAAAATAGCAGTAGCCTATCTGCTACTTTCAGTTTTGGGAAAGTCGTCTTTAAATTTTGATCACTACTTAGGTGAAATTAAATGAAAAAAAGAGCAAAAAAATCTGGCAACATTGAAGTCGCAGCCGGCCAGTTCTAAAACTAAGAAATTGGAGTCGTATATTTTCGCCCGACACCACAACCCTGTTTTTGAACGCTTATCAGATACGTGATTTGTCTATTCACTTGGTGACGTGGTTTGTCTATTCATTCAAATTTCAATTCAAACTAGGGCTGTGTTGCCTCTTGCTTTCAATGCAGCTGTTTTTAATCTACTGTGGCCTGCTCAAAAAAAGTTACAAAAAAGTTATCAATGCCAACCAAAATACCTTGTAACGACAATACAAGAAAACATAGTGACTTACTAGCATTCAAAAAACCTTGGTACGGTAGCTTATTGTTTTATCCTTAGTAGGATGTAAAAAGGGTTGTTATTAAAATAGAATTAAAAACGTATTCTACTCAATTGATAGCTTTAGAAAATGCAAAGGATATACAGGATTTAAGGCTTCTTTGGGTAGTAGTAACTCTATTTACTATTGCCTAAACACTAGCAACTATGGCCTAAAAAGCTAATCTAAAAGACAACATAATCTGACGGACGAACTTACATTTAGCTGAGCAAATGAAACTGCTATCCAGGTGAGGATCCAAAAAAGTCCATGTTCCATGACTCAAATCTTTTGACGAGATCAAATTGCATCAGAAAAATGATAAAGTTAAACACAATGATTGTTCTAACGAAATGCAATGTTTCAAAAACATTTGAATTAAAAACAAGAATAGGTTTAGACTACTTGAAATTGGCCTTTAAAAACATCGTAAATTACTATCTGCTCTGATTCTCTTACAGATTCTATGAAAATGTCCTATCTACTGTACGATATCGTCCGATGAACCTTTTCAAGTTAAGATATACGTTATTCTTATATGTCACTGAAGACTGCAACAAACGTGTTTGCTGTTGTTTGGTTTGTAGCAATGTCAAGCTGATGAAACCTCTTTGAAAGGCAATCCTGACAATTTGCAGTGCCTAGACCAGTTCTTTTTAACTTTTTTTTTTATAGTAGTGCACCGTTAAAAATTTTGTGACAAACTCAATCAACTTATTTATTCAAAAGATAAACCTAGTTTAATGGCAATACGAAAATCATCTGGCAAAGAGACTATTATACCACATAAAACACGCAAACAAAGTTGAGGATATTACATTAAATGACTTTATTGCTGTTACGTTTTATTAACAGATCTCAAACCGAGGAATACTCTCCCTTTCAATTGCATCCCTCATCTACGTGTGTGATTGCATATCTTTTTTGAGATTTGATTTCACACCAATAAAAAGAACACTTAGCTACGCATAAGAACGTTGTTGGCTTTTGAAGAAGTACAGAAATTGTCTTTTCAGCTTTGCTTCTATATTCTGGCATATTTAACAAGTGATTTCAAACATCAGAGTTCGGTATCTCTTTAAATAATGCTATCATACCAAAGTCTGACTGGAGATCAGTTAAATCTTCCAGTTCTGTAGTAAGTCTATCATAAATGAATGCTTGGAATATCCAAGAAGAGGCTTTAATTGTGGAATTCTGTTCAGCATTGAAACAGTTCTTAAAATTTTCTTTCAACAAACTAAGGTGGGCATCAATAAGTGGAAGCAGTTGCTCCTAAAAATGTTCCTGTTTTCTCATAAGTTGCTAATGTGTTAATTTTCGGCTGAAGTGTTATCTTACAGCCTAGCTTCTTGATTGGGGGTGCTCTCATTCCCTGGCGGTGCGAGTAGCTGTTGCTGGGGGTGCGAGAACTCACCGAAGATGTGAAGCTCTATATAGGCCAGAGATTTTGTTCAACAAGGGAGGTGGCGATTATCTTTCAGAGAATTCTATGTTGGCCTATACAGCACAATGTACAACAATAAGAAAATAGTCTACCATTGCATTGTACCACAAAGTCCCACGTTTCGAACAGATAATTGCGAAGAGGAGGCAGGAGAAAAGTCAAGGATCTTGATTAATCACCGTTAGGCTACGTTCTCAGATTGAGCTATTTGTTTATTTATTCGCTTTTGCATTTCGTATGATTGCGTTTTTGAAGACTGCTTTTTTCCTATTTGTTAGTCATGTAAAGGCCGCGATGAGCTCCTTTTCTGCGTTATTTTCGTATGTATTTTGAACTTTATTTCTTAGAACCACTCCAGTTTAAAACAGAGGATGCGAGATTGGCCTCATCAATCTCATGGGGTGTGGGGTGAAAAACGAATTGGGAAGCTCCGTTTTACAGTAGTAGTAGCCCAAGTATTGCCTATTGATGGCTATTCCAAAAGTAATTTAAAGCAATTTTTGATCATCTCAATCAAACTCATCAAAGCGTAACCATGATCATCATATTTGATTTGATCTTATTTGATCATTTTAGATCAAATAAGTTCACAAATATCATTGCAAGAAAAGTTGAGTACAAATTAGTTTAGACTAATTTTATTTAACCTTAAATTTTGAATAGTTTTAAATGGATAAAATGTGTGCCAATACCACATTAAACTAGCAATATTGCTTAACTTTGAAAAACACCATGCAATGTTTTTGTCAACGCACCTTCTTCTTGGCAGTTAAAGGTGTTGAAAATCCCGTTCTTCCGAATATCGAGGATAATCGTTCATTTTTGCTTACCAAAAATTGCAAAAACCTTCTGCTTAGTGTAACGAGTTTGTGTAGGCTACCCTTTGGTAGTGGTACTAGTGTACCTCGTGGATATTTTGGTGCACCCTAGGTTGCACCGTGCACACCGGTTGAAGAGTAGCCTACTGGCCTAGGCTACTTGTAAAAGTTTTAAATAGTGGTTAGGAACAGTTCTTTATAATTTGTTGCTATATTTGGTTTACCTCTCATCTTGATGTATTTTTGTATTATAAGATTAGTACTGTACCTTTATTCTTAAATGCTGGTGTTTTTGATTTTGATTTTTTTTTTGTTGGTTGTAAGGTTCATTCGTCCCCGTGTGGTTTCATGAACTGGCACACCTCCGGATGCTTTAGCTATGTGGAGCCAACTGGTTCTTTTAACTAGTTCATCTATTTTAAACTGTTAGGTTTGGTGGCCGTGCTTAATTTACTTTCATCTGTGGACGTAACTTTTTAAATCTACATCGCATGCACGTTTTAAACTTCTGTGGTTTTGCCACCTTTTCCTTTTATTGGTTTTATTCCCGTAAACTATTTGTAACTTTATCATTGCTGTTGTTTTCCGACAAAGAAAAATAAATTGCATTGAATTGAAGGGCCTAGGCCTACATACTCAAAACGCACTTTCTAGGCTAAGCTACAGTAAAACTAAATTGTGGTTATTGTTATTATTTATTTGCTTCAGATATGCATGCATGCTAAACAGTGTAGGCTACACACCCATATGGAGTTACATGAAAAGAAGAAGAAGAAGCATCTACAGACAGCAGGGAAAGATCATAATGATACGCATAGGTAGTGCAACTGTAGCCTACATAGCTGGGACGATGACACTTTACTACCACAAGTAAATTTCAAACAATCAAGTAAGCTACATCTCTATCTGTCTTGCTTTTGCTCTTCATGTAACCTTCTTCTAAACAAACGGTAGCCTATAAACATTTTACAGATGAACTGCATGCTTTCTGAGAAATAAAAACTTCAAGATTGGTATTGTATTTCGAATTTTGTGGCTACCATCGTTTAAGCATCTTGTTATCTTTTCAATTCATTGAAATAGATGAATGTATTGAAAACGAAATTAGATACGATTCTTTTGTGTTACCGAATAAAAAAATAACACAACTCATTCAATTGTTTGTTTGACTATTTGTTTTAAAGCTTCATCACGTATTTTTGACCGCTGTGTTCTGATTGTTTAGTCTCGCATCCGAATTATAAAGGATTTAGCCTACCTAACGTAACTTGTTCCGCTTTTGCAGTATGCGGTTGTTTAAAACCACACATCAATGTTCAGATTAACGCAAAAATCGACTTGCAAAAGGTTCAAGAACAATTTGAAAAGAAACACAACGTCAGCATTAAAAGAGTTATTTAAAACCTATCAGAGGAGGAAACGATAAGGTCTTTTCTTGCTCATTTGAAAAGAAACTGAATTGAATTAAATTTTGTTTTAATCATTTTTATAATATTTCATTGCCCGATATTGCAATGCCATCTTGAAGGCTACCGTATCAATCTTCTCAGCACATGTAATCTGGTCTTCAAGAACGAAATATAAACGAGCGTATGCCTACGTATAAAAATCAAACATGAAAAGAAGAAGTATCCACGAATCCATGAAAAGAAGAAGTATCCAAAGAAGAAGTATCCAGCCTCCCTCAGAAAATCTTGAAAAATTACTTTGAATTTAGTGCATTCTGAGAGCATGGTCTACAAAAATTTGTGTATGAATATTACTGTAAAATGGTGCTGTCCGGTGGCATAGCAAAAGGATAAGATCATGTTTTCTTTGGCACTTTTCGGAAATAAAGCTGAGTCTCTATGTTTTCTTGTTGCTAATTCCTGGCAGGGATTTTTATATTTGAATGTTTGGTATTGGCAAAACTCGCTCTCTTAATGTAGCCTAGTTCGTTTACGCGACAATCTCAGCACTTGCCTCACCCAAAAGCCGCAACTGACTTCAAGGATACCGGTACTTGCTTGTGAATCGAATTGAATTTTTTTTTATTGGAAATTACTGAATTTGCTGAGTAAGTTGCGGGCCTCCTAATTTGCGAGCCCTGTGCTATCGCACTGTTTGCACACCCCAAAAACCGGCATTGTTCGGAGTGTGCGCTTGAGCAACGCATTCTGGACTGCTTTCCATTCAGCGGCACCTAATGGATGGAGTAATTTCTCGGAAACAACGTTTCAACAATCGGAAACTTTACTCTGCCAATTTTGGTGACCGGCTATTTGCCTCTACAAGTATGCGAAACTACCAGGAATAACCTACCAAGGCTTTGTGAGTTCCAAGATTAAAAATCAAAACCAACTAACCAACTTTTATGATGTTGTCTGTAAATGGTCAGGCTACAAGGAAGATTGAGATGTAGGTCTAGGGCTCTAGGCTACTCGTTTTATAGTAGTCTAGGCTTAGTGATAAAGTGTCATCGCTCACCGATGTAATCTTGCACTACGGTACTTATACTTATGTTTGTATTCTTTCCCATACGTGTGTATTTCTTTTCTTTTTTTTCATGTAACTCCATATGGACGTGTAACATGTCAGACAGGGTCGATAACTACCGTATCGGTGCAGCCCGGTATCCTCGGACTGACAAACATTTAATAGGTTATTCTTACCCTATTTTCGAAACCCACAAATTTTCTTATAGATCTTTCTTTTCTTTCTTCCTTGTTACTTATATAACGGTTTACTATTTCGAAACTAACACTCTTTTTCTTGCAGCTCATACGTCTCTTTCTTTCTTATCAATTCTATGGTCATGTTCTAGTCCAGAGATTACCCTTTGAAACCGTTTGAACCCCTGACTTAGGGCCGGTTACCGAGATTGGCTGAGTGAAGTTTCTGATTATTATTGTGGCGTTCTTGTCTATAAATTATTCCATCCACTAGGTATAGCTGAATGGAGAGCAGTCCTAAAATGCGTTGCTAAAGCGCACACCCCCGAGAGCCGAACAACCGCCGCTTGATATTGATTCGGGCGCTTTACCACTGAGCTACTAAAAAAGACAAAGATATTGAGAGTTACTTTCCAAGCACAAAAGATTTAATCAACCAGTCGATTTAACAAGAGGATCAGCTACTGGAAATTGCAAACAATGGGAACCAGGGCCGTAAAGAGAATAATTTGGGAAGAATACCAATGAGATCCTTGATCTCAAATCCAGAATCCCAAATCAAGACATCTATAAGAAAAAGTGCTGCATCCAAAGAAATGGTTTCTTCATGTTTCCAGACCCGAAAATTTTCCCGGGCCCGGGTCCAAAAGTATCTCTTGGACCCCTCTGTCAACGCTACTCAAGGAAACCTCACAGAAAATGTAGCTTACATTTGAGATAACCACCTTACCCAAGTAATAGATAAACATTAAGCCAGAATACTCTGTCAAGGTTGGAAGTCGTTAGTCAAAAAGCAATGACTTTCCGCTATCGATACTTAAAAAAAGCAATGAATAACAATTACTAAAAATTGACTGGCCAAAAAAAAGCGCAAAAACAAGCAACCAGCAAACTAAAAATATAATATGAAAACTCGAAAAAAACTAGCCCAAACTTGCTGAAAACCACAAAGTTGGTAACACTGTCAACGACTCTCTCTGGCATGTTTTTTCTGGACTGTGTGGCAGCAAAATTTTCCTCCTTTAAAGTTCGAAAACCGGAAGGGGACTAGGTAGGATAGTAATCCGAAAACTAAATCTCGTAAATTCGTTTTGATGACGAAGTAAGTGAACAACAAAAGATGATTCAGCGGTTCTCCTAAATATCGATTAGTGAAAAACGAATAATGATTTCGTTGCTTGCATAACAAAGCAGTGAATAACGCCCATTCGATATTTACTTTTAAAAGGAATGGGTATAAGCATTCGATATTCAGAAAGCAACGAATAACGCTATCGAATAATGACAACTAGTCGTTACTTCCAACCCTGTGCTCTGTATTGCATTTTTGGACTCCTTGTACCCTTCTGACAGTATAATAGTAGTAGACTCACCTCAAGTGAGGTTAAACGCCATGCAATTTATACGAAGAAAAGAACGCAGGAATGTATAACTAAGGTGAAGAGTAGGCTACGCTAAAGTCCTACAAAGCGCTGATTCGATTTGAACGCAGTGCGCGTAATCAAATCAGATGTCTGTACCTTATAAACAAAAATGTTACGTTTAACTGACATAAGACCAGAACACCTTCCCTATAACTTAATGCAGAAAGAAAAATGAACAAGACACAGAATTAATGAAAAATCAAAGTATGAAACGAGACGAAGGCCTACGGCGGCGACTTGACACTCGTGGATCGTATAGCTGAGGCCATCGTGAGTCTCGGTATAGCCCGTATTTCAGCAAAGTAAGTGTCTTGTCTGTCGGTCCGAGCTGAGCAGGAAACGGCAGAGAAGTCGACCATCGTTGCAGGAGTTTCTTCCGGCTCCTGGTCCTCTGAGAATGCCTGGTGAGGTTGTAGTTGGTCCATATGAGGCCTCCAGGTTAGACTGTGTGGAAGTAGACGTACCAAGAAGATTCGGCTGCCTTGGTGCTTAATTCCTTTGGCTGAGACCCAAAGAGGGTACTGGCTCCGTCGTTGCGTGAAGATTAGCGCGTAACAGGGGTCTCCCGACTTAATATGTCGCTTCGTATTTTCGGAGGCGTCCGTGTTGCGAGTGTTTTGTCAGTGTAAGCTACCACTTGAGACGATGTGGAAGAAACTGTCGATCTTGGTTCGAATCTGACAATTGTTGAGCAGTTGGCTTCGAGAGCAGCCAGACGGAGTGGGCGTGCGTCGATGCTGTTGTAGGAACTCCAATACGGTTTGTTTGGGGGACAGGGAAGACTTGCGAAGTGCTTGCTTAAACGTAGGCTACATACGAGGCGCTCCGCGGCTCCAGTGGTTTCCGGATGAAAAGGGGAACCCTTGATGTATACCATACTCCTCACCATAGCATCTTTTCACAAATTGGGACTAGGTGGGCAAATTTTCGAAAAAGGGCACTTTTAGCGCCAGAATTATATTAAAAAGGGCTTTTTGCGCATAAATGATGGGAAAAAGAGCATTTTTTTCCGAGCGTAGGCTAAAACATGTAAGCTTAAAAATGTAAATTTCTCAGGCAAATTGTGGGTAAAAGAGCATATTATACCTAGACTAAACTTTTGAGACCCATAATTGATTCCTATATTCATCTCCGCCCACAATATTTTATAAATAATAATGTAATAACATTTAATCTAGCAACATTTAGTTGCAGAGGTCTCTTGTAGGCTACTAAAGTAAAAAGAAACAACTACCGGTGCGATAATAATCTATGAAACACAACTGCTAAGATATTATAATGAGTTGACTCTTTGCAGAATTAGATCATTCTAAAGAGCTAACATTTTATTTTGATGAAAATCAGGAAACACACTTAATTCAGACATTTAGAATCTCACACAAAATTTGAGGTAGGCCTGCGGGGGAGGGTCGCTACTCCTCACACCCGTTGGTCGACCTTGCCTTACATGCGAGAGTGGGAGCTCCCGATGTTGGGGTCCTCAGCGAAGGCAAGTCGACCCTTGTGTTCTATCAGAAACAACTTAGGTTTGTGGTACGTAACGAAGTACAGCAAAATCCCGAAAACGGATTTAGCTGCTTCGTGCCACATAACACCCCACCAGTGTCTGAGGGCTGGGTTGGCCCGAGACACGCAAAGGTAGAGTGCCCTGCGTTGTTCTGAATGTCGGGGGTCACCAGTGCGGGGGAGGGTCGCTACTCCTCACACCCGTTGGTCGACCTTGCCTTACATGCGAGAGTGGGAGCTCCCGATGTTGGGGTCCTTAGCGAAGGCAAGTCGACCCTTGTGTTCTATCAGAAACAACTTAGGTTTGTGGTACGTAACGAAGTACAGCAAAATCCCGAAAACGGATTTAGCTGCTTCGTGCCACAGGCCTACTTACAACACAAATTGCTAATTAATCTGCTTGAATGGAACATTTAGGATATTATAAGTACCGTAAGGTCAAAGGTAGGCTCATAAGTTCTAAATGTATGCTGAAGTTTTCCATTTAGCTGTTCATTCTTTAACTTGGATCTAACTTAAACAAAAATTAAATCTAAAAAATTGCCCACCTAGTTTCAAACTAGGGGGGCAAAGAAAGGGCTAGAGGGGCAAGCAAAGAGACTAGGTGGGCAATTGCCCACCTAGTTTATATGTGAAAAGATGCTATGCTCCTCACTTTACAGAAAGTTTGAAACTTGGTAAATTTAAATGTAGCCTAGCAGCATCATTATCGGAAACTATAGTATGAGGATAACAAAAATGAGCAAAATCTTCTGGCAGGTTGATAGTAGTTGTCGAAGATATTAAAGTAGTGGCATGAATACGTCGGTATTAAGAAAAGGCATCGATGCGGTGTAATCAACGGCAACCCATGAATTCTACCGAATGATCTACGAGTAGGCGACTCCACGGTGCCTTTGGAACCGTCCATGATTGGATCTAGGTTTTAGATACCGTTTGGTGTTCACCACAGATTTTACACTTGTGGCAAAGTTCCGTTATGTCTCGATCAATGTTTGGCCAGCAGAAGTTCTTGCCAACTGCTTCCTTCTCTCAATGCCAAAATGTCCCTCGTGAAGCAACTGAAGGATGAAGTTTACATGGGATGAATACTCTGGAACCGTACAGTAGACACCAGTATAAAGTAGGCCTATAGTAAAAAGAGAGTCTGCGTACTTATGGAACGGCAGCATTTGGGGTCTAAATTTGCAAATAGAAGGCATCGATGGGCGATAGGCCAAACGACATCAATATCATCCGCACTTTCCTCTTCAGCGAAGGCTTGATCGCCTAAAACTATTTGCTGCCAAAGAAGGTGTAGTTTAGTCCTTTGATTGTTGTAACTACAAAGAGAATATAACTTGATCTTCCCGTGGAAAAACATGTCACCTAGGCCTTGAAAGAGCCCGTGATTGGCACTAGATGCTTGCTAGCAGGTTGAAGCAGAGACACTGCTTGGTGCTTGTTGGCTAGTTGAAGTACCTACACTTAATCCTACTTTGAGTCCAGACGTCGGTTGAAAGAAAATTTCCGTTTGTAACAGTGTCTAGTTCTGGGTGTGTGGTTACCGCAGCCCAGGGTAACTCAACTAATGTTAACAAAGATGATCCAGTTTGATAAGTTGAACATTTTTAGCGGTCCGATGAATAAGTTGTTTCACACGCAACCATGAAAGTTGAATTATCAGTAGGCCTACCAGTACCGAACCATTTTTTAAATGAAATATAACTCAACTTGGACTTTTGACAAAGTGTTGGAGGTCTTGGGGGCGAATCCCCCCACCCACTACGATAATTACAGAAAAAATAGCTTTCTTCCAGTAGAAATCTGTTTAAAGAGGCCCTGAAACGTGGCAATGAGGTTATTCTTCCAGAAGCCCGAGGTCCACGATCAACACTCAGAAAGTCCAGATTCGGACCGCTGTCCGCTAGTAAAGTAGCCCTGCCGTAGCCTATTAATGGAGATTGGAGCTTCGGATGTTGGGTTCCTCAGTAATGGCGTGTCGACTGTCGATCCCTGCGTGCTGTCAGAAACAACTCAGGTTTGTGGTAGCGAAATATGTGCCACACAATCTATGCAAGGCTGATTTTTATGTGGTGACAGCAAACAAGACAATATTACGAAGTAGACTGGGCATAAAGAACACACTGTGGGTGTCAATTGGCCATCATAATCCTTGGATGGGAGCAGCTTATTGCTGCTGTAGCTCTCGACAGCTTTCGCTGACGTCACGCGCTCTTGCTTTGCGTCAGAATGCTGGAATTTATTTAATCTGTAACCTACAACATCGTAGGCCTATAAAGAATCTCGCGCCTCGCTAGGGAATTGAAAGCACTGAATTTAAGAATGTCTAATCGCATTCTGGCTGCTACCTCATAGGCCTACACGTAGTTTTGTCATTCTGTTGCATTTTGTGTTTGTGTTTGCGATTGCGATGCGATGTCCTTTGATTGTTGTCCTTTGACTATAGCGATTGCGATGCTCACAGCGACGCTTTTTCAATCAAAACTAGGGTCCTTTATAAGCACTTTTAGCCTAAACATTTCACTTGTAAAGAATAACTTTTTCTATTCAATCGAGTAACTGAGCACGGCAGGGCGTTGTTGAGGGGTGGTTTGACTTGGTTTTGAATCTTTATCCTCGGACTTACAAAGCCTTGATATTCCTGGTAGTTTCGCATAGCCTACTTGTATACTAGAGGCTCTTGACGCAGGTCCGGTCACTGAGATTGGCAGAGTGAAGCTTTCCAATTGTTGAAGTGTTGTTGCCGGGAAGTTATTCCACCTATTAAATGCCGCTGAATGGAGAGCAGTCCTAAAATGCGTTGCTTAAGCGCACACCCCGAGAGTCGAACCAGCGCCGCGTGATCTTGAGCCCGGCGCGTAACCACTGAGCTAACCACTGGTTTCGGAGATGTAAACCTTTCTGGTGGTTTTGGTTTAGTGTTGTGTTTTTAGGATTTGCTGCTCAACATATTATGCTTGCTGTGTTAGAATAAATCAATAAATGTAACATCGAAGAATACCGTGTCCAGAGCACATCTCGCCACTATGGTGCCCAGAGCGAGAGGTGTTGTCGTCCTACTGACGACTGTATATGAGCGAGCGTGTCAATAAGCAACAAGCCGCTACACAGCAAACCACGCTCAAGGCTCTATAATTGGAATCAGAGTTACGCTGACTAACTAAATGAGTTGCAGCCGACGGTAATATATTTGCATACACCAAACATTTGTGTTTCTGCAAAATAATGCTTGCCTTAAACCGTCATGCATGCTTAAACCGCAATGTGGTGCGATGAAGACTGCTGACATCTGACCAAGACAGCCAATTTTTGACCCTGACATTCGTCATTTTTACGTTGATTTAACGCGGATGTAGGCTATGCAATGCTTATAGGCTATTTGAAGCAAACAAATAATTGGTCACAGCGGTAAACCATAATCTCTTCGTGGGAAAATTGTAACATAAAGTTCCCGGATCCGTTTGTCTGCATGTAGTGACCGAAAAAGAAACACTCCTTGAAACGTCTATTCAATAAGTGTATTCCTGTAAAATTAGCCCGCGGTTATCGAAATCGAGATGCAACGCCTTACACCTCTAAAAACTGTCACTACGATACAGATTACTTGGATAAAAGACGGAGAATTTGTCCAGCTAGCAAGCACTAAATAAACCAGTTAAATGTGCGACCGACTTCCAACAAACAACTTCGAGAATGAATCAGAAAAATTTGTGATAACTCAAAGGCACGTCAGCAGTAGTGTGACGCAATATTTCATGTTTAAACAGGTTTCAAACTGAAACAGGTTTAAACCGGTTTAAACAGGTTTGACACAAGTCTTACGAACGATGGTGCAATTTTGGCACATGTTTTAGGAATTTCCATGACGTAATATTCAGTAGACCTGAACGGTTTTAATATGACGTTTGATTAGGTGAACAATTGTCTGGAACATAGCGGCCCCTAGTTAATCACTCACGTTTAAGTTAATACGCAAATACAAAGGGCATGCAAAGAATGAACAGCAACAAGAATTAACACGACGATACATGAAATTGGTACCATAGGTAGTAGGTACACGCAAAAAATGACGCTATACAATGGTTGCGATAATAACCGACTGTTCTGGGCTCAGACAAGTGTCGGCCACCGCAGACAAAACCAGGCTCAAACCCTAACACTTAGGTGTTCTTTACGGGGGCGAGGCACGAAATATCCCTCAACACATAGTCTACTTTCACTTTCCCCGTACTCTCATCATAGTTGCAGACGGCAACTTTAGCTCTACGAACCACAGGCTTCCCTTTCCTAATTTGTGGAACTACCTCATGCACCCTCCCAAGTTAATACTTCCCACGTTTACCAATGTCATGGAGAGAACCTACCACTACAAGTTGACCAGGCTCCAAATTCTCGGCCATTTTTAGCCATTTTTTCCGGCCCTGAAGACCTGGCAAGTAAAAATCGATCCATTTACTCCAAAACTGCTGAGAAAGTGACAAATTGAACCGATAATCCCTTCTTAATTGGTCACGATCATGTGGTTGCCCAACAGCGCAGTATGGGTCTAAGTGTGGGGTCAAAAGTGAGGCAGGGGTGATGACAGTAAAATCCCTAGGGTCGTCACTCAAAGGTACCAAAGGGCGTTCGTTCACGATCCGAACGGCACTGCCTGTGTACGTAAGCAGTTCAATAAATTTGGGCTTACGAATTGAAGAGTCCAAAATGTGAAAAAATGCAATTTTACATTGTTTAACCATTGCCTCCCAGGCGCCACCTTGCGCCGGAGCATACGGAGGTATAAATTCCCAGTTTATCTTTCTCTGTCTCAGGGCGTTGTGAAATTCAGCTGATTCTATCAACTCGGGCAACTTTATTTGAAAGAAGCATTTAGTCACATCAGCCATGAGACCAAATCTACCAAGCCGAAATCTAGCCAAGACATCTACCAGAGGGTTTAACAAGTCAGGACCCGAAAACATTACATCATTAACACAAGTTCCTCGAAATTCAGACTTGCCATCGTAAACAATGCGCTTTTTTAATTGTGACGTAACAAAGTATGGTAAATACCATTCAAATCCCTTGACATTTCCTGCTTCACCAGTACGCTCAATATAGCCATTTGATTTAAGATCTTTCATGGTGTCAGTAAGGAAATCACGAATTTCAGGTTGTTTTAAAGCCTTCTTCCTTAAAGCAGCAACTCTATCTGACGCCAACACAAAATTGTTAGGTAGATCAATATCTTCCTTCAACGGAACAGGTATTTCAAATCGACCATCTTTCAACTCAATATTTGGTTCAACAAGTTCTCTAGCCAAAATGTCATTGCGAGACAATTCACAGGTTTCATTTTGCAAGGTCAAATCCTGAATGACTTTATTCAGGTCTGCTATTTCCATATCGCGAGACTCAATTTTACGCTGAAAGCCAGAGATGACATCCGACTCTGAAGACGTCTGCACTCTGCACACGTTAACAACGCTTTCATCTAAGGGTGACTTACCAGTTACCACCACAAGCCAACCAGCCGAGAGGAGTGAGTAAAGCATGTGGTTCACTACGATTTTCACCAACACGCTCTTTTTTTGCACACATCAAATAAGCGTTGTCGTTGCCAATCAGTACATCTACAGTACTACAATCATTCAAATGAAACATATTCACGTCATGAAAATGACGGAAACCATTTAAATCTTGTTTATGCGGTAAAGTTTTAACATCATCAGCCCAAGCTGGGTTAACCACCGAGGTTATATCACAAAACAGTTCATCTGTCTCTAACGACTGGATGTTAGCGCGTTAACGGCCGAGTGGTTAGCGCGTTGGGCTCGCAGTCGAGAGCCTGCATGTTCGACTCCAGCCACCCGCACTTGCTGTTGTTTCTCTGGGCAAGAAACTTTACGATAATTGCCTCTACCTAGTGATCGATTTCGAGTAATGGGTAGTACCAAATTTAAGTCATACGTAAAGTAGACAACCGGAAACAGACATTGCTGTCGGCTGCAGCGTGGGTCAGGTGTATGTCGGAAGACGTACACCGATGCATAGCGCTCAAGTCCGCTTTCCCGCAATGCAGGATAAATATAAACAAACAAACAAACAAACAAACAAATGTTGAGTTTGACAAGGTCAGCACAAGTAGCTTTCTGACCAGCCAGGGTATCCATTTTAAACGACGCTTTATCGTACGGTTTAAGATCAAGTTCACACACCAATTCCAAATCACTCGAAACAAACGTCAACTGCGAACCAGGATCATGCTGACAATACACCAACTTCGATTTGCCAGTCATTGGATTCAAAACACGAGCAGCAGTAACGCGGTTAAAAGCTGCTTTAACATTTCCAATCTTAACATTACGCACAGGAACTCTGGCACGAGCATCATCTTTCCCAACCGAATCCAGAGAATCACGTGACGTCACATAAAAATCATGCAGAAGAAAATAGTGTTTCCTATCGTTGTTAGGCTCACACTTACGACAGTTATTTGCATGAACGCAATCCCTAACCATATGCTGGCGCAAACAATTCAAGCATTTGCCAGCTTTCACAATGACATCTCTCCGATCTTTAGGTGTCAAGCGCAAAAATTCTTTACAATTAGACAAAAAATGATATTCAACTTGACCACGTGACAAACAACAAATGCATGCCGGCAGGTCTTTACGTCTAGCCTCACCACCGCGCGGTGCGCTAACAACAGTCGAGTACTGCGAACTCCCTGACATCACATCATCGTGGAGTTTTACGGACGTCTGCCTAACCGGACATGAAAGCAATTTTCCTTTGCCAAACTTTTTAAAATGCTGCGACTCACCAGAATCGCCCATTAGCATAATGCTAAAATCAGTCGACTTACGCGTTTCCTCTCGTACAACAAAATCGAACAAACTCTGAAAAGTAGGCTCATTAGTGCCACCACACTGATCACCTAAAAAGTCAAGATAACGCTGCTTAGCGTCAAACGGGAGTCGCTTAGCCAAATCCAAAACAAAACGTCCTTCCAATTTGTCACGCTGACCATAAGCTTGCGCGTAAAGCAAACACTGCGATAATTCATCTTTAAACTCTTTCAGATCACTGGAAGAGATAGAAGTCAATTTGCTACCATAGCGATACTTTCTAAATTCTGGTTCTGCGAAAAGACCTCCACGAACCCCAAAACGCTGGGACAAGCGAGCTAACGACATTTCTATCCTGTCTTCCTCTGACAAGCCAGGGGTGTCAGAAACCAAATTAGCAATCGTTTGCGCAGCTGTTCTAACACAAGCTGCTTGTAACAAAGTCAAACGAGTCCCCTTAAAGGGCGAAGCTGCCATTAAGGCCGTAACACGATTTTTAAAGAAGATAAATGGCATATTATTACCATCGTAACCAATCAAGGCCGCCTTATCGAAAAACGTCCTACTATTTTGGTATTCAAAAAAGCAATCCTGCTGTTGAGAACTCGATTTAGCGGGAGAAGACAAGCTATATCCCTTAAGGGGCTGAGTGGGCTCAGTCACATGCACAGCCCGATCACGATCCTCACACACGTTAAAATCAGGAGACGCGATACGCCTCTCACAACCACCCAAATTACGTGTAGCTGGGCGTTCAAAAACTAGCGGCGCAGAAAACTGTGAAGGGGGCAAAGCATTGCTGCTATAGGCGGCCCCGTGACCTGTACGCTCTGGGGGAGGAGTTCGGTTGTAATTCGCAGGCCTTGGCTCTACAGCATTCGGAAGACCCTTAGCCGCGGCCCCGAGACCTCCTGAAACAGCTGGAAAACGTGTGGATTGCCCTGGTCCACTCACAGGTTGAACGGGCGTTTGGAAAAGGTTATGTAAATTAAACTGCGATTGATGTTCATTTCTGGAATGCCTAGAAGAGCCCTTCCTAGAGCTACGCCGGGAGCCCAACTCAGAACGATATTCAGCTAACACTACCTCTTTTCGTTGTTCGGCCCTCAACTGAGCGTCTTTGAGTGCGAACTCAGCAGCTCTCGCTTCGGCTTTCGCGGCTGCTTCAGCAGCCTTCGCTTCGGCCTCCGCTCTCGCGGCGGCCTCTGCTCGTACAGCCTAATCAGCTCTCACGGCAACCTCAGCTCGTATGGCCTCATCTCTCGCGATGGCCTCAGCAGCTCTTGCTTCGGCCTCAGCTTGGATCTGGAGCTCCTCTCGTCTTAGCTGTAGGTTAATTTGTGCAACTATCCGAGACGAACTCTTAGACATCCTAGTGCTTACATTTGAGGCGCTATCCTCAGGATGTATGTCAGCATCCAACATTTCGGAGTACTCACTTTCTTTTTGTTCGAAGTTATGTTTTAATGAGTTAAATTCGGGATCTACCCTATCACGAAGTTCTGCCAAGATTGCAGAGTTAAAAATTTTAATCAAAAGAGCATGGAAATGCAGTAATTCCTCTTCTAAAGTAGATAAATTAGATCAAAAAATTAACAGTTCCTGCTTATCACTCAAAGAACCTAGGGCTACAGAAAGTTCCCCAATTTGAGTCAAAATATCCCGTCTAAGATGCCGGGCCTCTCGAACTGACTTAGCCTCATCGTTACTGGGTCCCTCCCCAGAATGGCCTGCCCGACTGCAAAGAACATCATCAGGCTTAAACTCAGTCGAGTCTACGGCGGTCGAGTCCCTGTCGCCACCGAGTGTAGACATATTAAATGTTAGGGCTAAATTTAACAATTAAAAAAATTAAGTTACACAAACACACAAAATTATTAGGCTACAGTAGTTATAAAAAACTTAACTGCAAAGACCGTAAAAATACAAAAAAGAATTTAAATGCACGATACCGTAGCTGTACGGGTATGAAGTCCTAACGTCCACAAAACTTGCTTGGATTCTTCCACTTGAATCTACAAGCACAGATGGATTGTCTTTAATCTTCTTTCTTGCCAATGAATGTCAAAGTTATTTTTCTTCAGTAGCAAACTGAGAAGAAATGTCTTTACTTTTCTTTGCTTCTGTAAGAGTGTAGACTACCAACCAACAAATCTTCTTTTATTATTTCTTGTACTTCTAAGTAGTTCTTCTGCACTAGCTGACAACAAACACGTCGTTTATTTTTATGCCTTCAAGTGCTTCTTGGCCTACCAGCTAACAAAAATCGTCTTTTATTTTTTTTTATGTGCTTCTAGTGCTTCTTGGCCTACCAGCTAACAAGAACTCGTCTTTTATTTTTTATGGTCACAGCGGTAAACCTAGGGATTTTATATTACGGGATACGAAGCCTCATCCGTTTTTTTCCTTATCCGAACACTAGAAGGGCTAGTTTCAGGATACTTCCTTTTAGTGATTAGCAGTAAGCTAGCGTGCAGCGTATCTGCAAGTGAGAAGTAACCAAAAGATTGTTGCTGTGGTACTTCAATTTGGAGAAGTTAAAGGAAATAAGTTGTTAACTATACAAATTTGTTAAAGTGCTTTTGATAAGTACGTTAGCCCAAGGCAGGCTTATAGTTTGGTTGGCTTTGGACTTTGCTAAAACAAGTTATAATGTCTGCATTGAATCTATGGCCACCTTTTGCTTATGGACTGTAGCATTCACTAGTAAAGCCTAACACGTTAATTTGGTGTGGGATATATCATATAGGTATCAACTGTGGCAACAATTTGTTGGTGTGACTATTGCACTTCAAACCAGTTCACAGTTTAGCAGTGGAGACTATTTGGTGCTCTTCCACAAAACGCCCTGTTGGTCAACCAGACAAAATGATGACGTCACACATTGGAATAGACTATTATGAAGGAGGAAGTGCGGGGTGGAAATGGAACGAAATACACCAGAAGGAAATTGTCTCCCATTCATTCATTTCTTGTTCAATTTCAACAAATTTGCTATTGTTGGAAAGCACAAGCATAGATCTAACCAACTAAATTAGTACCAAGTCCCAAAATACTACTAGCTCCATCTGGTGGCCACCTAAACTTGACCAAATTCAAACCATCACCAAAACTTCATTTTAAATGATAAACAATCTAAATCAAATCTAATTAAAAGAACATGTTACTGTTTGTTGAAGTGCTAACTTTCATTGTTATATCTTATTCAATATGCGCGCAATCGTGGCCACCTAAACTTGACCAAATTCAAACCATTATCAAAAGTTTATTTGGAATGATCAGAACATTAAACGACAGCCAATTAAAAGAACATGTTACTGTTTATTGAAGTGCTAACTTTCATTGTTATATCTTATTCAATATGCGCGCAATCGTTGTTCGAAGACAGCCCCCCAACGAAGCTTTTGCCCAATGCATTTCAATGGCGAATCGATCGTCTTCCAGTTCACGCCCTGCATGTTCACGATAATTAATTGTCTCCCATTTATTCATTTCTTGCTCAATTTAAACAGATTTGCTATCGTTGAAAAGCACAAGCATAGATCTAACCAACTAAATTAATACCAAGTCCCAAAATACTACTAGCTCCATCTGGTGGCCACCTAAACTTGACCAAATTCAAACCATCACCAAAACTTCATTTTAAATGATAAACAATCTAAATCAAATCCAATTAAAAGAACATGTTACTGTTTATTGAAGTGCTAACTTTCATTGTTATATCTTATTCAATATGCGCGCAATCGTTGTTCGAAGACAGCCCCCTAACGAAGCTTTTGCCCAATGCATTTCAATGGCGAATCGATCGTCTTCCAGTTCACGCCCTGCGTGATCACGATAATTAATTGTCTCCCATTTATTCATTTCTAGCTCAATTTTAACAGATTTGCTATCGTTAAAAAGCACAAGCATAGATTTAACCAACTAAATTAATACCAAGTCCCAAAATACTACTAGCTCCATCTGGTGGCCACCTAAACTTGACCAAATTCAAACCATTATCAAAAGTTTATTTGGAACGATAAGAACATTAAACGACAGCCAATTAAAAGAACATGTTACTGTTTATTGAAGTGCTAACTTTCATTGTTATATCTTATTCAATATGCGCGCAATCGTTGTTCGAAGACAGCCCCCCAACGAAGCTTTTGCCCAATGCATTTCAATGGCGAATCGATCGTCTTCCAGTTCACGCCCTGCATGTTCACGATAATTAATTGTCTCCCATTTATTCATTTCTTGCTCAATTTAAACAGATTTGCTATCGTTAAAAAGCACAAGCATAGATCTAACCAACTAAATTAATACCAAGTCCCAAAATACTACTAGCTCCATCTGGTGGCCACCTAAACTTGACCAAATTCAAACCATCACCAAAACTTCATTTTAAATGATAAACAATCTAAATCAAATCCAATTAAAAGAACATGTTACTGTTTATTAAAGTGGTAACTTTCATTGTTATATCTCATTCAATATGCGCGCAATCGTTGTTCGAAGACAGCTCCCCAACGAAGCTTTTGCCCAATGCATTTCAATGGCGAATCGATCGTCTTCCAGTTCACGCCCTGCATGTTCACGATAATTAATTGTCTCCCATTTATTCATTTCTTGCTCAATTTCAACAGATTTGCTATCGTTGAAAAGAACAAGCATAGATCTAACCAACTAAATTAATACCAAGTCCCAAAATACTACTAGCTCCATCTGGTGGCTACCTAAACTTGACCAAATTCAAACCATTATCAAAAGTTTATTTGCAATGATAAAAACATTAAACGACAACCAATTAAAAGAACTTGTTACTGTTTATTGAAGGGCTAACTTTCATTTTGACACCTTATTTAATATATGAGCAATCGTTGTTCGAAGACAGCCCCCCAACGAAGCTTTTGCCCAATGCATTTCAATGGCGAATCGATCCTCTTCCAGTTCACGCCCTGCATGTTCACGATAATTAATTGTCTCCCATTTATTCATTTCTTGCTCAATTTCAACAGATTTGCTATCGTTGAAAAGCACAAGCATAGATCTAACCAACTAAGTTAATACCAAGTCCCAAAATACTACTAGCTTCATCTGGTGGCCACCTAAACTTGACCAAATTCAAACCATTATCAAAAGTTTATTTGCAATGATAAAAACATTAAACGACAAACAATTAAAAGAACATGTTACTGTTTATTGAAGTGATAACTTTCATTTTTATACCTTATTTAATATATGAGCAATCGTTGTTCGAAGACAGCCCCCCAACGAAGCTTTTGCCCAATGCATTTCAATGGCGAATCGATCCTCTTCCAGTTCACGCCCTGCGTGATCAATGGTGAATCGATCGTCTTCCAGTTCACGCCCTGCATGTTCACGATAATTAATTGTCTCCCATTTATTCATTTCTTGCTCAATTTCAACAGATTTGCTATCGTTGAAAAGCACAAGCAGGGATCTAACCAACTAAGTTATAACCAAGTCCCAAAATACTACTAGCTCCATCTGGTGGCCACCTAAACTTGACCAAATTCAAACCATTATCAAAAGTTTATTTGGAATGATAAGAACATTAAACGACAACCAATTAAAAGAACATGTTACTGTTTATTGAAGTGCTAACTTTCATTGTTATATCTTATTCAATATGCGCGCAATCGTTGTTCGAAGACAGCCCCCCAACGAAGCTTTTGCCCAATGCATTTCAATGGCGAATCGATCGTCTTCCAGTTCAAGCCCTGCATGTTCACGATAATTAATTGTCTCCCATTCATTCATTTCTTGCTCAATTTCAACAGATTTGCTATCGTTGAAAAGCACAAGCATAGATCTAACCAACTAAGTTAATACCAAGTCCCAAAATGCTAATAGCTCCATCTAGTGGCCACCTAAACTTGACCACATGCAAACCATCACCAAAACTTCATTTTAAATGATAAACAATTTAAATTAAATCCAATTAAAAGAACATGTTACTGTTTATTGAAGTGCTAACTTTCATTTTTGTATCTTATTCAATATGCGCGCAATCGTTGTTCGAAGACAGCCCCCCAACGAAGCTTTTGCCCAATGCATTTCAATGGCGAATCGATCGTCTTCCAGTTCACGCCCTGCATGTTCACGATAATTAATTGCCTCCCATTTATTCATTTTTTGCTCAATTTCAACAGATTTGCTATCGTTAAAAAGCACAAGAATAGATCTAACCAACTAAATTAATACTAAGTCCCAAAATACTACTAGCTCCATCTGGTGGCCACCTAAACTTGACCAAATTCAAACCATTATCAAAAGTTTATTTGCAATGATAAAAACATTAAACGACAAACAATTAAAAGAACATGTTACTGTTTATTGAAGTGCTAACTTTCATTTTTATACCTTATTTAATATATGAGCAATCGTTGTTCGAAGACAGCCCCCCAACGAAGCTTTTGCCCAATGCATTTCAATGGCGAATCGATCCTCTTCCAGTTCACGCCCTGCGTGATCAATGGTGAATCGATCGTCTTCCAGTTCACGCCCTGCATGTTCACGATAATTAATTGTCTCCCATTTATTCATTTCTAGCTCAATTTCAACAGATTTGCTATCGTTGAAAAGCACAAGCAGGGATCTAACCAACTAAGTTATAACCAAGTCCCAAAATACTACTAGCTCTATCTGGTGGCCACCTAAACTTGACCAAAATCAAACCATTATCAAAAGTTTATTTGCAATGATAAAAACATTAAACGACAACCAATTAAAAGAACATGTTACTGTTTATTGAAGTGCTAACTTTCATTTTTATACCTTAATTAATATATGAGCAATCGTTGTTCGAAGACAGTCCCCCAACGAAGCTTTTGCCCAATGCATTTCAATGGCGAATCGTTCGTCTTCCAGTTCACGCCCTGCGTGATCAATAGCGAATCGATCGTCTTCCAGTTCAAGCCCTGCATGTTCACGATAATTAATTGTCTCCCATTCATTCATTTCTTGCTCAATTTCAACAGATTTGCTATCGTTGAAAAGCACAAGCATAGATCTAACCAACTAAGTTAATACCAAGTCCCAAAATGCTAATAGCTCCATCTAGTGGCCACCTAAACTTGACCACATGCAAACCATCACCAAAACTTCATTTTAAATGATAAACAATCTAAATTAAATCCAATTAAAAGAACATGTTACTGTTTATTGAAGGGCTAACTTTCATTTTTGTATCTTATTCAATATGCGCGCAATCGTTGTTCGAAGACAGCCCCCCAACGAAGCTTTTGCCCAATGCATTTCAATGGCGAATCGATCGTCTTCCAGTTCACGCCCTGCATGTTCACGATAATTAATTGTCTCCCATTTATTCATTTTTTGCTCAATTTCAACAGATTTGCTATCGTTAAAAAGCACAAGCATAGATCTAACCAACTAAATTAATACCAAGTCCCAAAATACTACTAGCTCCATCTGGTGGCCACCTAAACTTGACCAAATTCAAACCATTATCAAAAGTTTATTTGGAAGGATAGGAACATTAAACGACAGCCATTTAAAAGAACATGTTACTGTTTATTGAAGTGATAACTTTCATTTTTGTATCTTATTCAATATGCGCGCAATCGTTGTTCGAAGACAGCCCCCCAACAAAGCTTTTGCCCAATGCATTTCAATAGCGAATCGATCCTCTTCCAGTTCACGCCCTGCATGTTCACGATAATTAATTGTCTCCCATTTATTCATTTTTTGCTCAATTTCAACAGATTTGCTATCGTTAAAAAGCACAAGCATAGATCTAACCAACTAAATTAATACCAAGTCCCAAAATACTACTAGCTCCATCTGGTGGCCACCTAAACTTGACCAAATTCAAACCATTATCAAAAGTTTATTTGGAAGGATAGGAACATTAAACGACAGCCATTTAAAAGAACATGTTACTGTTTATTGAAGTGCTAACTTTCATTTTTGTATCTTATTCAATATGCGCGCAATCGTTGTTCGAAGACAGCCCCCCAACGAAGCTTTTGCACAATGCATTTCAATTACGAATCGATCGTCTTTCTGGATTCACATTGCGTGATCGCGATAATTAATTGTGTCCCATTTATATTGAAAAAATGCTAAAGTCATAGAAAGTATTAGGATCAGGCACACAAATAGCCTAGTTGGTGGTGTGATGGCTTGTCCGAATCAAGTAATGTAACAAACACTGATCAATAGGAAAGCGATGTGTGCTCTAGAGCGGTGTAGAACTTTGATCCTTTGGGAGGTCGTGGAAGAATTCTTGTCACTCGGCCCTCAGTCGACATCTATTGGAAAAGCTCGGTTGAGGAAGCAAGTGATGTCAGCTCCAAGTGCAGGAGCCAGAAAATTGTTCCTATTTGGATGGAGAAACCTCTGCAAATAATAAAAAGCAACAACAACCAGCGAGACAGTGGGTGCGGATACTTATGTTTTGTTCAATGCTTAGCCAAGAAATTTTTTCGCAACACATAGGCTAAGCCTAATAAACCTAGGCTTAAATATGGATCAAAGGTAAGTAACGAAACCGTAATGAAATGACTTGGGCTTGCATTCTCGTGTTCTTTCATTACCACACGAAGTCTTTTTCCCAAAGGCATCCGTGTGTGTAAACAAAATGATTCATAGGTCCAAACCTTAAACGTTAACACACAAAAATCATGTTACAAACGTAAGTTAAAAAAATTATTTTGTTTCATGTGACATTGCACTTTTTTTAGCCTAGTTTGTTTGTTATAGAATAAATATCACAAAGTAGGCTATGTGGGCAGCAACTCTTTTTTATCATTAGGTAGCCCTGAAAAGGGCTGTTTTTTTTTTTTTTGGCAAATGGACGATGTGGCGGCTACAGTAAGGGGTAGGACTCCCTTATGGCGCGGAGAACTTCCGGAAAATGTCGTCCCCGTGGAAACTGATGTCGCCACATAAATTCATCAAGATACCCAGGTATCATGGGCCTTGTGGTGCCACCCATTCTTTTAAATTTCCGTTTACAATTCAGCCACAGGTTTTCAATGTGGTTCGTATGAACCCCTGTGGCCGAAACATAATGATGGTGATGGTTGACCGTTTGGTGGCGATATCCAAGATCTAAAAAATACGAAAGCAACTTTAAATAAATTTCAGCCTAAAATGCTTGCTGCAACGGTTTCCAAATAGAAATAACAAAAACATGTTAAATTGTTAAATTTATTTTTAATGGATGCATAATTGTTTTGGCATGAGCCATCGTGCTTTTTGAAAAGGAGCTGTGCAGTTAAGTGGCGAGGTCAGTTGATTTTTTTTTCTGCTCCCAAAGTAACTTTAAATGGTTAATTGTTGTTAACAGTTTCTACACTATGAATAAGTTGTATCAAGTGGGACCTGGCATGACAGTTTAAGCCAAATGGTTGGGTCTGATGCTATCACAACAGAAAAGTACACATTGTACTGTGATATGTCTTCAGACAAGCTAAACACAAACTGGTGGTTGAATGACCAATGGGACTGTGCAAGCAATCACTTTTGGGACATATTCCTACGTTATTTTAAGGCTGAAAGAAATTTTTTTCACTTAAAAAGTATTTTTCACTAGGGATGTAGATAAGAGCTACTGCTTTATTTTGTACAATCTTGAAAAGCCTTATTACACTACACTTTGCTATAGATCATGGCAAAAGTATATACCTTTTTAGATTTCAATTCATTGAACCTTTAAAGTGTCTTATTTTATCATGTCTGAAAAGAAAAGCGGGTCTATTTATTGATGAAAACCAAGAAAACAAGTTCTGCTTCTTTTCTCTTGAGTCTCTTTCATTCCATCATACCCTTGACAATCAATTGATGTATCTAGAAAAGTGTCTCCTGGGACATAACCCCTTGTCCCATTGATCATGTATGTAAGCAACCTATGGGACAGTTGTCTGACACTTTTTAATGATGAAAAAAAAACAATAAAGAATATTAGCCTACAGTCATCACTGTTTTGATTTCATGTTAAGAAACAATGACTAAACTTTGCAATAAAATTGCTTTAGTTCATGATTTGCTTTAAAATAACGTTTTTTTAGAAATAATGTCATATTCGTCCCATAGGTGCCACATCTCCCCTACACATTTTTACTCTCAGTACACCTAGTCTACACAAATGTTTAATCTACATGCATTTTATGTACTTCATCCAATCCATTTAATGTTTAACATAATCTACGTTAAGTGTTTACATGTTAGTGTAGCCTATGTCATTTTAAAATAGAACTACAAGAAACACTCACTAGACAAGTTAGAGTATGCACCCCATTCATCGGAATGAATCTCTGTTCCTGGTGCGATGTGGCGTAGAATTTCTGCCTCCAGTGTAGCCCTGTCCCGCCGCGGTACCATTACAATGAAGCATTCTCTAATAGCACAATTTTACTAGGGATATCTACAGGCATTGAGGTGCAAAAGAACGTGCCCTAAGGAGGGTAGGTTAAATAAAAGTGTTGTCAAATATTCCTTCAAATCCCAAGCCCAAGTGATATTGCTCACCTGCTCGAACGTAGTTGACTAGGCGTAGGCCTAGTTGTAGGGGGTAAACATGCACATAATATATAACTTACTTTGTTGTGGTGTCAATCCCGCCGAAGATCCACTGCTGTGGCACTGGGCGCCCTTGTGAATTTCCTGGTTTTCGTCTGGCCACCAAGGACTCATCGATAGCGACGATGTGGCCAGGTCCACCGATTTGATGCTGATTCCTCAACAAATCCTCCGAACAGACCTGTACGTTATCAACAAATGGCAAATATTCGTGTTCATCAATAGTGATGGTGTGGCATGAAGCCACATAGTAGCCTATGCTTTTCGTACAAGCACGAATGTTTGTAGTTCCAAAACCGTTTGTGTTTGAATGTTTTGCTTGGAGACCCAGGGCCTATGAGAGGGGGATACTGAGGGTACGGCGTACCCTTGAGGGCCCAGGCCTGTGATTGTTGGGAGGCCCAAAATTGTGATTTTATACTTTACGCGAAAACATGATGGTTAAAACCACCCTAAACGACTAAATTCAAGCATAAAAGTTGTTATCATTTAGTCCTGGGGGGCCCGTAATGTAGCAAAAAGGCCCGGAGAAGTAATTGAGTGCATTGCGCGCAAATTAGGGGCCCAAAGTGGTGATTTAATGCTTTACGTGCAAAAATGTTCCATTTTAAAGCACCCAAAATTAAATCGTAAAAGTTGGTTTTTCTCCTGTTCGGTTAGGACATAGGGAAGCAAAAGCAGGGTTGAGAAAAACTCGGGCTTTTCTTAAAAAGCTCGGGTGTTTTTGGGCTTTTTTGTGTTTTTTTAAAATTATTTGAAAAAGGTAGTTTCACGCTTATTTCACTTCAAAATGAATTTAGAAGTTGGAGCAAGAGCCGAAGTGAATACTTTCGGAGCAGGAACGGAACCGAGTCAAAAAAAAGTAACTTCGTTCACCTCTGCTAGGCATGTGGTGAATACAAAAGTTAATGAAGAAAGCTTATTGGTCAGACGATTAATTTGATGATGTTTTGACAAGATGTTACGTTTGAGCCTTGGTAGAGAGCTTGACTTGTTGTACCGCAGATACATATAACACTCAGTAACGTTAGTGGATTTAACATTTTTTATTAAACACACAAAAAAACAAGAAAAAACTACTAAATCCAACGTTTTCGACACCAAATCATAGTGTCCTCATCAGGACTAATTATAGGCTACATCTAAGAGAAATAAATGAATGAATTTGAAAATTTTGCATTAAAGCTGTAAGCTACAAGCGACACCTCTCAACAGCACCGGCATCAACAACTGACACACGAATTCAATGCAGGATAGCTTACGCAATTGGCGAGGAATAATTGGCGAGGAACAGATCACATGATAGGCTATGTACAACACAAAACACTAAATAATAGTTTTATTGCAGCCTGATGCTATTATTGCGCACAGATGACCAATTTTGCAGTAAAATGTTGTATGGTGTGTAATACGCCTAAGCAAAATCACGCGCTTTGCCAAAGACAAAGGGGGCCCGGAATGACTCTTCGTACCCCTACAGAAAATTTCTTTCAGAGGCCCTGTGGAGACCTCAGTGCAACTATTAAAAAACACGAAGATTTAATTTTTCTACAACAATCGACTACGGTACATTATTGTGTACTAAAGTGATTGCTGCAAAGATTTTTCACTTTTCCAGGATTCTTTGCGATTTCGAAAATCTTTTATGAATATCTTTGCGAACCCCGTGAAATGACCTTTGCGACCCCCAGGTTGAGAAACGCTGCTTTACACACAGGGGCACCGGAACGATGACATGAAAAGAAAAACTGTTGATATCAACAGAAAGATTAATCAAGCTGTTTACCTTGTTCGATCTTTAACAACGATCATGCTGCTAAAAGCGAAACTCAATCTATTGCAAGTTGCTTTACCATCAAAATGTGTTTTTAAAATTAGATGTTCTCTCAATTTCCCCACACAAAAAAGCAAACCTAGAATTGGTCCTACAACGAGCATTGAAATGCATTGGGCAAAAGCTTCGTTGGGGGGCTGTCTACGAACAACGATTGCGCGCATATTAAATAAGGTATAAAAATGAAAGTTAGCCCTTCAATAAACAGTAACATGTTCTTTTAATTGGCTGTCGTTTAATGTTTCTATCATTGCAAATAAACTTTTGATAATGGTTTGAATTTGGTCAAGTTTAGGTGGCCACCAGATGGAGCTAGTAGTATTTTGGGACTTGGTATTAATTTAGTTGGTTAGATCTATGCTTGTGCTTTTTAACGATAGCAAATCTGTTGAAATTGAGCAAAAAATGAATAAATGGGAGACAATTAATTATCGTGAACATGCAGGGCGTGAACTGGAAGAGGATCGATTCGCTATTGAAATGCATTGGGCAAAAGCTTCGTTGGGGGGCTGTCTTCGAACAACGATTGCGCGCATATTGAATAAGATACAAAAATGAAAGTTAGCACTTCAATAAACAGTAACATGTTCTTTTAAATGGCTGTCGTTTAATGTTCCTATCCTTCCAAATAAACTTTTGATAATGGTTTGAATTTGGTCAAGTTTAGGTGGCCACCAGATGGAGCTAGTAGTATTTTGGGACTTGGTATTAATTTAGTTGGTTAGATCTATGCTTGTGCTTTTTAACGATAGCAAATCTGTTGAAATTGAGCAAAAAATGAATAAATGGGAGACAATTAATTATCGTGAACATGCAGGGCGTGAACTGGAAGACGATCGATTCGCCATTGAAATGCATTGGGCAAAAGCTTCGTTGGGGGGCTGTCTTCGAACAACGATTACGCGCATATTGAATAAGATACAAAAATGAAAGTTAGCACTTCAATAAACAGTAACATGTTCTTTTAATTGGATTTAATTTAGATTGTTTATCATTTAAAATGAAGTTTTGGTGATGGTTTGCATGTGGTCAAGTTTAGGTGGCCACTAGATGGAGCTAGTAGTATTTTGGGACTTGGTTATAACTTAGTTGGTTAGATCCCTGCTTGTGCTTTTCAACGATAGCAAATCTGTTGAAATTGAGCAAGAAATGAATAAATGGGAGACAATTAATTATCGTGAACATGCAGGGCGTGAACTGGAAGACGATCGATTCACCATTGATCACGCAGGGCGTGAACTGGAAGAGGATCGATTCGCCATTGAAATGCATTGGGCAAAAGCTTCGTTGGGGGGCTGTCTTCGAACAACGATTGCTCATATATTAAATAAGGTATAAACATGAAAGTTATCACTTCAATAAACAGTAACATGTTCTTTTAATTGTTTGTCGTTTAATGTTTTTATCATTGCAAATAAACTTTTGATAATGGTTTGAATTTGGTCAAGTTTAGGTGGCCACCAGATGGAGCTAGTAGTATTTTGGGACTTAGTATTAATTTAGTTGGTTAGATCTATGCTTGTGCTTTTCAACGATAGCAAATCTGTTGAAATTGAGCAAGAAATGAATAAGTGGGAGACAATTAATTATCGTGAACACGCAGGGCGTGAACTGGAAGAGGATCGATTCGCGATTGAAATGCATTGGGCAAAATCTTCGTTGGGGGGCTGTCTTCGAACTACGATTGCGCGCATATTAAATAAGATATAACAATGAAAGTTAGCACTTCAATCAACAGTAACATGTTCTTTTAATTGGATTTAATTTAGATTGTTTATCATTTAAAATGAAGTTTTGGTGATGGTTTGAATTTGGTCAAGTTTAGGTGGTCACCAGATGGAGCTAGTAGTATTTTGGGACTTGGTATTAATTTAGTTGGTTAGATCTATGCTTGTGCTTTTTAACGATAGCAAATCTGTTGAAATTGAGCAAAAAATGAATAAATGGGAGACAATTAATTATCGTGAACATGCAGGGCGTGAACTGGAAGAGGATCGATTCGCGATTGAAATGCATTGGGCAAAATCTTCGTTGGGGGGCTGTCTTCGAACAACGATTGCGCGCATATTAAATAAGATATAACAATGAAAGTTAGCACTTCAATCAACAGTAACATGTTCTTTTAATTGGATTTAATTTAGATTGTTTATCATTTAAAATGAAGTTTTGGTGATGGTTTGAATTTGGTCAAGTTTAGGTGGCCACCAGATGGAGCTAGTAGTATTTTGGGACTTGGTATTAATTTAGTTGGTTAGATCTATGCTTGTGCTTTTCAACGATAGCAAATCTGTTGAAATTGAGCAAGAAATGAATAAATGGGAGACAATTAATTATCGTGAACATGCAGGGCGTGAACTGGAAGACGATCGATTCGCCATTGAAATGCATTGGGCAAAAGCTTCGTTGGGGGGCTGTCTTCGAACAACGATTGCGCGCATATTAAATAAGATATAACAATGAAAGTTACCACTTTAATAAACAGTAACATGTTCTTTTAATTGGATTTGATTTAGATTGTTTATCATTTAAAATGAAGTTTTGGTGATGGATTGAATTTGGTCAAGTTTAGGTGGCCACCAGATAGAGCTAGTAGTATTTTGGGACTTGGTATTAATTTAGTTGGTTAGATCTATGCTTGTGCTTTTTAACGATAGCAAATCTGTTGAAATTGAGCAAAAAATGAATAAATGGGAGACAATTAATTATCGTGAACATGCAGGGCGTGAACTGGAAGAGGATCGATTCGCTATTGAAATGCATTGGGCAAAAGCTTCGTTGGGGGGCTGTCTTCGAACAACGATTGCGCGCATATTGAATAAGATACAAAAATGAAAGTTAGCCCTTCAATAAACAGTAACATGTTCTTTTAAATGGCTGTCGTTTAATGTTTTTATCCTTCCAAATAAACTTTTGATAATGGTTTGAATTTGGTCAAGTTTAGGTGGCCACCAGATGGAGCTAGTAGTATTTTGGGACTTGGTATTAATTTAGTTGGTTAGATCTATGCTTGTGCTTTTTAACGATAGCAAATCTGTTGAAATTGAGCAAAAAATGAATAAATGGGAGACAATTAATTATCGTGAACATGCAGGGCGTGAACTGGAAGACGATCGATTCGCCATTGAAATGCATTGGGCAAAAGCTTCGTTGGGGGGCTGTCTTCGAACAACGATTGCGCGCATATTGAATAAGATACAAAAATGAAAGTTAGCACTTCAATAAACAGTAACATGTTCTTTTAATTGGATTTAATTTAGATTGTTTATCATTTAAAATGAAGTTTTGGTGATGGTTTGCATGTGGTCAAGTTTAGGTGGCCACTAGATGGAGCTAGTAGTATTTTGGGACTTGGTTATAACTTAGTTGGTTAGATCCCTGCTTGTGCTTTTCAACGATAGCAAATCTGTTGAAATTGAGCAAGAAATGAATAAATGGGAGACAATTAATTATCGTGAACATGCAGGGCGTGAACTGGAAGACGATCGATTCACCATTGATCACGCAGGGCGTGAACTGGAAGAGGATCGATTCGCCATTGAAATGCATTGGGCAAAAGCTTCGTTGGGGGGCTGTCTTCGAACAACGATTGCTCATATATTAAATAAGGTATAAAAATGAAAGTTATCACTTCAATAAACAGTAACATGTTCTTTTAATTGTTTGTCGTTTAATGTTTTTATCATTGCAAATAAACTTTTGATAATGGTTTGAATTTGGTCAAGTTTAGGTGGCCACCAGATGGAGCTAGTAGTATTTTGGGACTTGGTATTAATTTAGTTGGTTAGATCTATGCTTGTGCTTTCCAACAATAGCAAATTTGTTGAAATTGAACAAGAAATGAATGAATGGGAGACAATTTCCTTCTGGTGTATTTCGTTCCATTTCCACCCCGCACTTCCTCCTTCATAATAGTCCATTCCAATGTGTGACGTCATCATTTTGTCTGGTTGACCAACAGGGCGTCTTGTGGAAGAGCACCGACTATTTTCAAACTTTTCTTTAGTCTTATAGTCTGCTCTATATTTTAGTCAGTCAGTGACAGTAGTCAATTAGTTTATAATAATGATGACATTGAAGGTATGTTGGTATTTGTTAAACCTTAGATGTCATGTCATGTAGGTAATAAATATTATTAGATGTCATGTAATGTAGGTAATAAATATTATTCATTTGTTCAAATAATAATAATATTTATTTGCATCAGACAAAGCTGTCCATATCCAAAACAACGAAATAATACACAAACTGCAAACATCGAACAACAACAACGAAAAACAACGAATAATACACAAACTGCAAATGCACAAAATCTCACTAAATATGCTATCAACTGTTACAAGTTTACAGACAATGGTACGGTAGTGTTACAAGTTAGAAGAACTGAAAGTATTCAGAACGATAAAAACAATCAGATGACATGGCAGCCATCAAAACTAAATAATAGAAGGGTGCAACCTAGTTCGTACCCTGAACACTTCGTACCCTCAGTTCGTACCCTGAAATGATTGAGAGAAAAAATGAAAAAAAGCCGAAGTCGCTGATCGGAGTTTCTGCAAACAAACTCGAGGGTTAGGGCTAGCGGAAACTGCGGAATAGTATTTGCGGAAACTGCGATCAGAGAGGGTTAGGATTAGAAAGCATAGATTACTCGATCTCGATGGTTAAAGTTAGGGCAAGCAGAAACTACGGAAAAATGTTTGCGGAAACTGCGATCAGCGAGGGTTAGGGTTAGAGCATAGATTAGTCTATGGTTAGTGTTAGCGGAAACTGCGGAAAATGTTTGCGGAAAATGCGATGAGCGAGGGTTAGGGTTAGCGGAAACTGCGATCAGCGACTTCGGCATTGTGCTATCTTTCTCTCGATCTTTTCAGGGGGAAACTTTTAAAATGTTTGCCGAAACTGCGATCAGCGACTTCCGCTTTTTTTTTTTTTCTCTCGATCTTTTCAGGGTACGAACTGAGGGTCCGAACTGTTCAGGGTACGAACTAGGTTGCATCCTAATAGAATACATAGAATTATTATACTGAAGACGGTAATTTGATTTACGATGGCAGTCGGACCTCATCAAGGAGGCAACAATAGAGTTAGACAATACTTCACATCTTCCAACAAAAGAAAAAACATATTTCCGAAGGAATGCATCAAATGTTATGATGTTGCACAAGACTTGATGTTCATTGTTCACGTACGCTATAATGTTAAGGCAAATTGTGTAAAATTCTAAATTCTATTGTGTAAAAATTGTAAAGTGTAAAAATTGTAAAAGTGTAAAATTCTAAAATTGTGTAAAATTCTAAATAAAGCAGAAATCCTGTTATTAGCAGAATGAAAACTAAGTGGATTACCCATATACTTTTTAATTGTTTTATTTATGTAAAATCTGTCACTTGTCTCAAATAAAACAGTTTTTAATCCAGAAAATGCTTCACACATAAAACCTAGGCAAGGTATTGATGTCATAGGTAATTCTGTAGTTTTAACGTACTAATCATTCTTATACTTTTAGTACTATTTATGTATAACTATATAATGTATTTGACCATTAATTCATAAAATGGTTAACACTTGCTATGTACCCGGATGTACAACTGGATATAAATCAAGTAGCGAGGTTAAAACTTCTCTGTTCAAATTTCCCAATGATGTTGAACTGAGGAAAAATGGGTGCGAGCAATACCATAAAAAAATTGGAAGTTGATTGATTTTGATATTCTAACTTCTTGCTTTGAACACATTTTGGCACACTCATGCAAGCCATGTTTTTCTGACACATGCTCTCAGTAAGTCAAAAAGTATGTTTACAGTATTTTTTGTTAATCTAAGTAACTGAAGTTACTTTGTTTTATTTCGTTTTGTTAATCGTAAACTAAAATTTTGACTTGTGCAGATAAAATTGATTTATCACATATGATATATATTAGGGCAGGTCGATTTTAAAATTTGATATGGAATAAAGTACCGGTAGTTGCCAATAAGTGAAAAACATCTTTCGCAAGTAAAAAAAATAAGTAAAGTGCAAAGATCCAGTGCCGGTCTTAGGGTTTTTCGGGCCCTGTGCGGAATATGCTTTTGCGGGCCCCAATGACAATAATCCAATTCAGTGGCGTAGCTAGGTACTTTGAAAGGGGAGGGGCGGCGGTGGCGGCGTGATCGCCAAAGACGACAACCAGCGGCGGGGGGTCTGGGGGGCCTCCCCCAGAAAATTTTGAAAAATTACTTTAAATTTGGGACATTCTGAGAGCATGTTCAACAAAAATTTAGGTATGAATATTACTGTGAAATGGTGCTGTCCGGTGGCATAGCAAAAGGATAAGATCATGCTTTCTTTAGCATTTTTCGGAAATAAAGCTATGTCTCTACAGTATGTTGAGTCTGGATGCAACCTATTTCGTCCCCTGAAATCGTGTAACAAAATTAAATTTCGACTTATTTCGTCCCCTGAAAAGATCGAGAAATTTTGAAATGTTTGCGGCAACTCCGATCAGCGATTTCGGCTATGTCGTTTTTTTTTCTCGATCTTTTCAGGGTACGAAATATTCAGGCGACGAAATAGGTTGAATTCGTTGAGTCTCTATGTTTTCTTGTTGCGAATTCCTTTGCTGAATTCACTTGTTGAATTTTTCCTTTGAAAATGACAAAATTACTGCATTTTCTGAGTAAATTGCGGGCCCCCTAATTTGCGGGCCCTGTGCGATCGCACGGTTTGCACATCCCAAAGACCGGCACTGAACGATCGCTTGCGGAAATACGATTAAATTCTCAAAAGTTGCACCCCGCGTTTTTTTTGAAAAGAGCTAATATGTAGCGCCGTTAGCGGAAGTCGTCATAACAGCCGCAAACGCGCGATGACTTTCTCCATACGTTATAGACGATGTAGGCCTACCTAATCACAGTAAGTTAGCAGAATTTTATAAGAATAGGAGACCTGAACAGTGAAAAAGTTATTGTTTAGCTCCAATTGAAATTAAGCACTTAATTCAGTGATAGACTGTAGGCCTAGTGCTTGTTATAAGCCTGACGCGTCTCTAGATACTTAGGCTATTCATTAGATTGAGTATCTGAAACCTGGAATATTTCAACAAAAATGGCAGAAAAGATTAATGCTTTTGAAATGTGGTGCTTCCGTAGAATCCAACGCATTTCATGGCTGGCAAAGAAAACAAATAAAGAAATTCTACACCACGTGAACCAAACCAGAACTCTGTTAAAAAGTATGAAAACCAGACAATATAAATTTCTCGGCCATGTAGTAAGAAAGCAAAAACTGGAGCATCTCTCTTTAACTGGTAAAATTTTTGGAAAGCGGGCACCTGGCAGACAAAGACAAACACATCTGGAACAATTTAACGACAAAACAAAAACAATCATCCATGCAATATATAATAAATTCTATGGACTTTGAGTCTGATTGCAAATAAATAAATAAAAAAATAAAATAAAAAAATAATAGGAACATTTGGTCTAATTATTCATCTGAGGCCGTCGATGCCTGGTGCAGGCAAGGCAATTGAAGAAGAAGAAGAAGCCTAATCAGCTTATCATTACAGCATTGGAGATGTGCTTCTTATGAATATAATAGATCGTTTTGAGAAATGATTTCAAAAGCTAGTTATAATCAGTTGATCTAAACAAAGCTTTTTTAAAATCTTATTTAACTTCAGCTAGTATGTGATAAACTTTCTTGTTTACAAACTCTTATTGAAACATGCCAAAAGAAAATCCGCGTTTAACACGACAAAGTGAACAGCATCATGGAGGAGGCCCTTGCGAGCTTGCCAAAACGGAACCTAGCACTTATAAACAACTAATTCAATATTATTACTACCTTAACAATGCTAAAATTAAAAGAAATATTTGGAGTATTATTTTGCGCATCAGCGAGGATTTAATTAGTATCTGGCAGGCAGTAAGCTAAATCTTCGCCTACGTTTGATTTCTGACAAAGCCACCAACAGAAAAATTAAAGATTTATTGAAATTGGTTAAGAATATAAACTGCATACACGCAAAAGGCCAAGCAAAAGCTAATCTGGGCATGTAGCCTATTTGTTCGCTGGAAGTTGTGGCATGCAGGGATACTCGTGTCAACTGCAAGCTCTTGGATTGCAAGAAAGAGCACATTCTCTGTGTATTCTCTGCAAGTGCCAAAATTCCATTGGAAGAAAGAGCTTATCTGATGGATCAATCATCAAACGCTAAAAATTGGTCCTAAAGGTAGGCTATCTTTCAAATGTTATTGGTTGATCGATCAGCAGTTTCATAAGCACAAAATATTGAAAAATGGCTACAAAAACTTCCCCATGACTTCCACGAGGAGGAAGGCGACATACCTGGACCATCAGAATTACCCGAGGCCGAATGGATAAGTAGCTCAAGCACGTCAAGTTCGGCGTCAGACAAGGTAAGCACGATTTATTTAGTCGATTGAAAGTGATAGGCTGCATATGAATTGGTACCACAATGAAAAAATCAACACGTGCATCATATTGATGTTATTTAATAAGCTCAGTGCACAAAGAGTATAAGTAACCTAAAAATTTATATACCGAAACTATTTTACCTTTGTTTGCCATAAATCTCTGATGTTTGAATGTTTATAATTTAGGCCGGTAACATTTGATTTGTATCACAGATTTATTGTTACCGTAAGTTACTTTTTTTTTTTGATGTCATTGTGTTTTATTTTAGGACAAGCAAGAGTGCCGGCCTGCGAATACAGCACCGTAAAATTTTCTTTTGTCCGTTTAGAGCTTTGAGGAGTGACTGTATCATCGCTTAGCAATGCATTATTACATGACATAAAACATCTTTTGAGACCGTAAATTGATCTCCGTCACATTATTATGAATAAGTCCAAACTGGATCGAGCCAAAGCAAAAACCAAAGTTATCGGAGAAAAATTACAGACAGCAGCAAAATCTGAATTGTTTTTTTCTTAATCAATAAAAAATCAACCAGGTTTGGTAACTACAAAAATTTATTGGTAGAGCTTTCGCCGCCGTAAAGGCGGCTTCATCAGTACTCTTGTTCAAATAGAATGAATTTTTGTAGTTAAATTTTTGTAAATAAATAAATTGTAAATAAATTTTTGTAGTTACCAAACCTGGTTGATTTTTTATTGATTATTATTATACGTTGGTTGAATCCTCTCACATGGATCCTACAATTATTGATGATTAACAATTCCCATAACACCGAGAAGCCAGAACTGAGGTTAAGAGTCTGCAGAAACCTTTTATTGCTGTTTTTTCTTGGCGTCGATAGTAAAAAATTTAGCAGTCGCTAACTTATTTTTGTATTTTTCTAGCGAGCACAGGGCAGCAAAAAAGATTCCATTAGTCAACTGGAATGCAAACGAGTGGCAAGAGTTAGTGGATATCAGCGATCTTGAAAGCCCAAACCCACCACTGACAAAGGAAGTTTCAAATTAGGACCTTCAGTCATTCGTTGACAACGATCGGAAACTGAACATTTCTGATGTACCTTCACATTCGCAAAGTGTGGAGAGATGCGTAAACTGGTTTCGAAAGCTTTCGGCAGCCAACTTTCACTTACTGTAGTTCGCGTATACTGAATATTTGTTTCATTTTTATTAATTTTTTACTTCGAAGAGTACGCCTGAACATAAAAGTTTTCATTTTGAGTTCCCGAAGGATTGAGTCAAAGCAGTTTAAAACGAAAAATAAGCAGCCATTTTCGAAGTTGGTTTTGCGCCATCTAGCGGTAGTGTAATTTTCTTTCAAAAATCGAAAAAAATTCAAATAAATTTCCGCAAGTCGTTTCTCATCCGGTATGGCTGATATTTCACAGAAGTGAGTTTTTCAGCTAAATCTAACTACCGGTACATTATTCACTTTAATATTCCAAAAAAAGTATAAAATCGACCTGCCCTAATATATATCTTGATACAGCTTCGGTAGAGAGTTTGTCTTGTTAAACCATAGGCATACAAAGCCGAGCAACGTTATCAAGTTTAGCATATTTAAAGATTATTATATTTACAAAAACACAAAACTACGCAACAATTAAATATCGAACGTTTTCGACATCACAAGATGTCCTCTTCAGGAATAACATACATACAACTTTATGTATGTTATTCCTGAAGTTGTATGTATGTTATTCCTGAAGAGGACATCTTGTGATGTCGAAAACGTTCGATATTTAATTAGTGCGTAGTTTTGTGTTTTTGTAAATATAATAATCTTTAAATATGCTAAACTTGATAACGTTGCTCGGCTTCGTATGCCTATGGTTCAATATATATCTTGGTTAAATACACAAACCGTTTTATCGCATGAGATTCTTGAATACTAAACCATAACACAATTGGATAATCGCATGTATCATAAAAAAATTGACAATTGGACTATGCAATTATCCGGTTTTGTCTATTTTATATTGTAATCTAATATGCTTGTTTGCAATATAAAGAAATATGCTTGCTTATCAATTTTACATGACTGTCATTTACATTAACTTCAGTGTTCTTGAAAGTTGCAATATTAACTCTTAAACATATGACACATTTTAAGACATTTTCCATGAATCAACTAGTCGAGGATTGGAATTTTATACTGAGGATCACCCATCTTTTCTTGAAACCGCTCGATTTATCAAAATGGTGGAGAATTTGTGGAAAGTGATGTTTGTGAAACATCAGTTTAAAGGTTAGAGCAACTTCACATAAATATTATATAACATTTTGCTGCAAAGGCACACATGAAGAAGTATATTTGTTTATTCTTAATTGTTTAATTATTTGTGGAGACTGAAGCTTTCTGGCATGTTACCTCCAAAATTTGTATGACTGATTACAAAGAAAAAATATACATATTAGAACACATTATCTTCATAAAGTAGCCTACTGTCATTACCCAAAGATTATGCTTATGCCGAAATTAGTTGAAGCTTCTTAGATAGATACTACATTTACTCAATGTTTCAGGTAATAAAATACAAGATGATGCTGTCTTTACTTCAACAAGAAGCTTTGCTAGCTGGAGCCAAATTGTCATCCTTAAATTTCCCAGCAATTACAGCAACAAAAGTTGCATTGTCAGTAACTTGGCTGGTTGATTTTTTAGGATTGTGACATTAGATGACCTATCCACATCTGACATGAATGTGGCATACTATGTTGCTGGGTATATTGACAGAAGCATTTGTCCTCGTAGGAAATGTAATGCTTGCAAGGAACTTCTTGTTGCCGGTCAAGATGACACTTTAGTGCAGTGGTTCCCAACCTTTTTTGGTGTCGGGGCCGAATTTCAAACTTCAGAGTACGTATGGAGCCGCATAAAAACACTCAAGTAATTAACGTGTGCTTTAGCGGATAGCCTATGTGTGCTTTAAGCGTGCTTTGTGCTAATTGGTATTGGTTGCAAATTATTGGGCTTGTCTTTGTGTTGATTTGCCTGTTTTGGGCTTGTTTCTTAGATTCACTTTCTTGTTTTCAAAAAAACAACCTGACATCACTGTGTAAGATGTAAAATGAAAATTTCACTGACAATGCAACCTCTACGACACAACGACAATACAGTTTGTAAACAATTTTGACTTCGCAAACAATTTTGACAAGTCATAAAATAATCGCCCTAGTTATTATAAATAGATTTTTTTATATTTTTTTGTGGGATTTTTAGGGGTCAACGAGAGCCGCAAGAAGGCTAGCTTGGAGCCGCATGCGGCTCTAAGAGCCGCGGTTGGGAATCACTGCTTTAGTGGAAGAAAGCAATGAGTGTTGCAAGCTTCTTGCTTTAGCTGATCGTGGTGGTTTATTCAAGCCAACAGAACTATGTTTTATTGTAACCTCTCTTGCAGTGCACCATTATTATGCTGTGTTATTAGAGTGTTAGAGTGGAAAATTAAAAGGAATTTAAAAGGAGGACTGTTCACTATTGGAAATCAACGTAATATTTTTGTTTCCGCTCTCACGGAATGCGCAGTGTCTCAGTTTAATTACCTTCTTTTCATCGTATCTTTAAAGTGTGATTCTGGTCATGCAAGCTTTAAAATGATTGTAGAAACTGCTTTCAATTGTGTCGCAAAGAATGAACTTAAAGTGCCCCTGACAGGTTGGATCCAAGTATAGTAACTTTTTAAATCATTTCCTTGCGCAGAATCATACTTAGCAAACTTTTTAACCTTAACCTCGTAGCTCGACTGGTTAGGGCGTAATTTACATCAAACGACGGCTCCGCAGCGCCACCACAGGCGAAACTCCATATTTCACTGCTCTGGGACGACTTTGGTGGTATTACGTCATTGTAAGTCGGCGTTCTTAGCGACGGATGAAACATACGTTTCCTAGATGTGATTGCTGGATCACAGTTTAGTCGGAGTTGGTACAAGCGGTTGCTTTTTTCAAAGATCTGTTGTTTTTTACAGTTTAATAAAACTGTACTGGATACGTTCCTACAAAACCTAAAATATACTTGAAGTGAAAAATGAAGAAATTGTACGAATCATCATTCATATTTAATTCATCATCACTATTCATAATAAATAAAAGTTCTCTCTCTCTCTCTCATAATGTGCCCTCAATACGTACATAGCAGAGTCTATACATGTAAAAGCCTAGTTTACCTGTACAAGGGTACGTTTTTGTAAACGTTGTTGTTTAGAAGTGCTGAAATCATCATCAGCAACTGGTTGCATCTTTGCTGTTATAGATGGTAGCCTATGGCAGATTCCTTCAAAATGTAAAGTTTTCTCAAGCCCATTTTTACTTGAGTGGTATTAACAAAATCATCTTCAGTGAAGTGAAGAGAACATATATGACTAGTTTTGTATGGCCCATCCTACTTTCGAACACTTGAAGAAAACTTCTACCATTTTCTTCTCAGCACCTTGTTTTGTGGGAAAGCGTAAAAAGAAACCACACGGTCTTTGTCACTGACACTGTCACATATTTATTTATTATTTATTTGCGTCAGACAAAGCTGTCCACATCGAAAACAAAACAACGAAATACTGTAATACACAAACTGAAAATGCACAAAGATCACAGAGAGCCACCTTGGATGCCGTCGGTTTAAAAGCTCACTAAATAGGCTATCTACTGTCACAAATTTACATATAATGAGCGTTGAAAGCATTCAGAACGATAAAAATAATCAGATGACATCATGTCTGATATAATGCAATTTGAGGAGTGTACGCAATCGGTTAATAAACGAAAACATGTTTTTTCCTCCATAAAGCATCAAACGTAGTTACATTATTCATTACTTGATATTCACGGGCACTGACCTAACGAGGCAAATTGTGCAATATTCTGAAAGAGTCATTGTAAGCAACACGTAATCGTTTTATACTAGAAGATCTAAACTTGTTCCACAACTGGGATAAGTAAAACGACATACAATAAGAACAAAATAAACTGTTTTTTACAGCGGGTGAGCATTTAGAAAAATTGAGATTTTGCATTATTTGCAGCACAGTACTGAGAGCGTACTTGCCTTGAAATATAATTCTCATCTGAGAACTATCAATAAATACACCCAGATATTTTACAGAGTCTGTAAACACAATTTCAGATTTACCTAGATGTAGCAGAGGAGCACGTAAAAGATAAAAGTTTTTTGGGGAGAATAACATACCAAATGACTTTTTAGAATAGAAAGTAATTTCATGTTCAACAGCATACTTGTGGCAAACATCTAACAAATTTTGTAAGCCACACAAACTAGGCGAGATGCAGCAAATGTCATCAGGAAACATAATATGATTTAGACAAGAGTTGCCAACATAGCAACCAACTTTTGTTTTATTGAGATAAGAAAGCTGATCAATATATATATACGGCAAAAAGATAGGGGCTTAACACCCCACCTTGTCAGACTCCGCTGGACACAGTAAATGATTGGCACAGGTGACCTTCCCACCTCACTTGCATGGTTTTTTTACTATAAAGGCACAAAGGTCACCAGTATTCCAATAAGCGAACAAAATAGATAGGCAGTAGGCACGTTACGTGTGATAAGCGTTTTAAACAATAAATGATGATTGACTTTGTCGAAGGCTTTTGAAGCATCCAAAAAGACAGAATATACAGGAGTGTCATGAGTGACTGATATAAGAGGACACTGGTTGTTTTATTAAAAAACACTCATTTCAGTACTATGACCACGACCAGACTTAAACCCAAATTGATTGTCACTGGTATTCCAGAAAGGCAATAGATGATTCACATAAAACGTTCAAACAGTTTTGAGATTACTGTGGCTAGAGCAATAGGTCTATAGTTACCTGAATCTTGAATGTCGCCATTCAAATTCTTTACAATCGGGACTAAGACAGTGTTCAAGCAAGAATTTGGTACAGTGCCATGACTAAGACACATATATATTAAAAAGTACACTAATATAAAAACATATAATCAGCATAAACAATGTGTTCAGCTGAAATTTTGTCAGCACCAGCAGCGCGGTTTATGGCAGTTTGACAAGCAAGGAACCAATTGTGTCCATGTTGCAACAAAACTTGTAATATTTATCCCTAGAAGAAATACATGAGTTAACAAATTCTTTTTCAGTGTTGGTTTTGCTAGAATTTAGCAAGGAGCTGTAATGATGTTTTCACATCTCAGCAATTGCTTCAGAACCTTGTGCTCCACCAACATTTACAGGAAGAGAACTCTTTTTGCAAGTAGACTTTTTTACTTTCTGCCAAAATGACTTATGTGAGCTGTACAAGTTGAGTGCTGAGGCAAGCACATTTGCTCTATGTTGTTTAGAGGCATGATTACGACGAAAGGCTTTTTTAAACTCCTTTCGTTTGCTCTGCATCAATTCATATAGTTAACCATTTCACTGTTTCCCATTTTTCACCTACATGATGTAACTTTCTCTGGCAGTAGCATGAGCATGCTTAACATGATTATTCCAACCAGGAACAGAAAATATGTTACATTTCTTCTTTACACCAACAAAGATTTTATCAGAAGCTGCTTTGAGAGCATCAGTTATAATATTATAGAAAGAGTCTATTGAGGCAACATGAGAAGCATCTGAACAATGAGAATTATTGCATTTAATACTTTCAGTTGGCAAGGAAATTTGGGATAGATATTTTTAAATACAACAATACACATGAACAGCAATTTTTAAGCATTGCCTCAACCATAAATTAAAGGTAGCCTACTGTTTGTGAGATACTGTTGTTACACTGCAAATGGCTATAGCCAGATTAGGACAAATAAAAAAGTATCAAAATTGTAGCCCTATGAAACTGCAATTTCAATTGAATTGAGATGCTGTTTGATAAAAATAAACTCAACCTATTTGATCAAAACCTGGTAGTAATAGTAAGTTCACTTTTCTATTTCGGTAATTCTTAATTTGCACATGCTTTAGACCAACAGAGCCCCACACATTCACGTTTTGCAGTAGCCGTACTATACCTAACCAAGTCACCAGTCACCACAGATTGTATCCTTCCAGCTTACGGTGACGTCACAGCGATGTTGCCGTTTTTATTTTCGCAATAGAATGAGTGTCAGATTCGCCGATGTCAACGAAAGTTTGCAAGCGTGTAACTTAGTAGCCTGTTGATATTTTTTACAATTTTCTGGTCAGGGAAGTTTGCTAGTGTCACCTTTTTGGTATCTTAGGTAAATTTCGCAAATTTATTTTTCTGTCAGAGGCACTTTAACGTTTTGAAGACATTAAAAAAGATTTGGTTGCCAGTTCATCGCGAAAAATTCAAAAACTACCTTCAAAAAACTAACTGTAAGCAATCATTAAATATATATTGAGAAGAGGTTGCTTGGTTATAGAAGAACCATATTTATTATACATTGTGTAATTGTTTACTTATATTATGTACATGACAATGTTTGATATGTGAATATTGTTTATAATGCTCTGGTATGTGAAATGTATGCAACATAGCTTTATATAGCCTGTAGCATACAATATGCATAGGCCTATGTCAGTTTATTAATAAATGTCATGTAAGCGTTTTGATACATTTATTACTTTATTAGAACGTTGTTGCCATTCTTTAGTGACAATACATTCATATGTTCAAAATTGATGGTGCTGTTCGATGTGACTGCGTATCTACTTAAATTGTGCAGTGACCCTTCTAGTGTTGGTGGATAAGCGGAGTTTCGCGTCCCGTAATATAAAGTCCCTAGGTATACCATAATCTCTTCGTGGGAAAATTGTAACATAAAGTTCCCGGATCCGTTTGTCTGCATGTAGTGACCGAAAAAGAAACACTCCTTGAAACGTCTATTCAATAAGTGTATTCCTGTAAAATTAGCCCGCGGTTATCGAAATCGAGATGCAACGCCTTACACCTCTAAAAACTGTCACTACGATACAGATTACTTGGATAAAAGACGGAGAATTTGTCCAGCTAGCAAGCACCAAATAAACCAGTTAAATGTGCGACCGACTTCCAACAAACAACTTCGAGAATGAATCAGAAAAATTTGTGATAACTCAAAGGCACGTCAGCAGTAGTGTGACGCAATATTTCATGTTTAAACAGGTTTCAAACTGAAACAGGTTTAAACCGGTTTAAACAGGTTTGACACAAGTCTTACGAACGATGGTGCAATTTTGGCACATGTTTTAGGAATTTCCATGACGTAATATTCAGTAGACCTGAACGGTTTTAATATGACGTTTGATTAGGTGAACAATTGTCTGGAACAATAATCAATCAATCGTTTATTTATCAATAAACAAAACACAAAAGTGACGTAAAATAATAATACATACAATGTTTAGGTTTTGTTATTGATAGGGAGACAACGAAACGACCATACGGTCTACTAGTCAGTTGCCACCCCGGAAAGAATAATTTGAGTTATGAAACTAATCAACAATTTAACCAAATCGGTTACAATCAAAAAAGAAAACACAAGAAAATACAACCAAGACTAATACTTCGATTAGTAGTTTACAATTAATTGTCAGCTTCATAGAATTATATAGGCTACGAGATTTTCCAACGAACAGTAGGGGAGACCCAGGAGAGTTGAGCCGATTTTTCTACTTTGGTAAATATCTATCGAAATTTTTAGGTTACACAAATAATTCGTTTGGTAAACTGAAGGGTAACCATTCACCTTCATTCACAAAAAAGGAAATTAATCTAACATCATTGCATATATGTGTATTTTGTTGATGAAATAAAAAAGTCAGTTGGCTCAACTCTCCCGCTGATCGAGGAGAGTTGATCATAGTCTCAGGGTGAGTTGAGCCATTGCCTACCAAAACCATATAAACACAAAAAATCTAATACAAAACAAATTATCCAATATTATTCAGTACACAGTGTTACAATGTCACTTGTTAGATTTATTTTTTTCACTATTTAATTCAAAATGGTGGTGTTGCGGTAACATTATCCGCCATCAATGACGGGCCCCGATAGTTTTTTGGTCTAAAAAGTAGTTTAACCCATTTCAAATAGCAACCCAAGCGCTTTTCCAGCCGTTTGCGGTCACTCCAAGCGATAGGCTAGTGTAGAAAAGGAAGTGCCCCTTTGGAAATTGTTTGACAGCAAAATAATTGAATCAATAATAATAATAAATACTGTTATCATTAATATCCAATTATCATGACGTCACACACGTTTCAAAAGGGAAATTTTGAGTTCACAATTGCCCTCTGGCCCCCTGCTGTGAGCAAGTCTTTTGATCATTCACGTTATTCTGGTCAATTGCAAGCTTTTAATAAATCTAATAACAAAAAACTGATTTTGATAATAAGTAAACCAATAGTATTGAGGAGAGTTGAGCCATTGCCTACCTAAACTACGTAAAAGCCATGGCTCAACTCTCCTAGACACCAATGGCTCAACTCTCCTTATGTCACCTTGTTCGGTAAAACTTGAAAGTTTTATTAAAACAGCGCTGCAAAGTTGATAATACTTATCATGATAAAAAGGCATCACATTGACAATATATTACACATCTTAAAAGGAAACTATCTGCTGTTACTTTGTGGCTATAAGATGAAAGACTTGTAACTCAGCAATCCACTTTTAGGTTTGATTTTCACATTGTGCTACTTCAACAAGCTATACTAGATATAACTACAAAATTGATTGAGTCAAAATGGCAGTAATGTTGCATATGTCACGCAGAGGAACCCAAATATTAGATTTCAATACTATAAATTGCATTTTTTGGGGGTGGATCAACCCTCCTTGCGGCTCAACTCTCCCGGGTCTCCCCTAATCATGAAAATCAGTGGACACTTGACACCATGACAATAAACATTGTTGAATACTAGAGCTTAGGCCAAATGAAGACCCACTTATGAAGTATCATAACTTTGCAAAGCTGATGCTTTGCTATGTTTTTTGAAATCATAAAAAGATAACTTTTTGAGATTGCTTGGAACCTCTAACCACACCACTGGTCCAAATACTTGAATGGATTTTTTGCCAAATTCCGTATTAATGCGATTAACAAAATAATTATTGTTTGATTGATATCTAATGTTATGGTTGTGGATGAGTGAAGAACTTGTGAACAATGTAGGCTACAATAGGCAGAAGGGTACAGGTTCATGCAGACTCTGAACATGTGTTTTTTTATTTCTAGTGTACATATGTCCTCCAGCTTTACGATATTCATTTAAAAAAATAATGGACTGGTATGGGCTTTATAATTTCTTTTTGTAATTATTCTTATTATTCCTTTTTGTATTTTTCTGAGAGGTCTAGAATTTTGTTGCAAGCTTTACCCCAGCTAGTAATGAAATATTGAAGGTGGGAGTAAATTAAAGTAGCCTACAGTATAAGAAACGGTTATCAATGTGTCTGAATTCACACAATAAATTCAAAATCAATGGAAAACGGAACACGTTGAAACCGTAGTTCCCATCTTGTGCATTCATCCGTCCTATTCTAAATTCCCACCCCAGGTGCTTTTTGGCTGAGTTTGGTCTCAGCCAGCGATGCCACTTTTGATGTAATTACATCAAATTTGATGTTTTTGGGTAACCTTTTGATGTTTGATGTTTTTGCCCAAAAATCTGATGTTAAGCGATTTGGTGTTAACTAGCTCAGACTAGATAAAATATAATCAATTTGGTGAATTCAATAACTTTAAAAGGACAGCTTCTAGCTCGCCAACTTGTATCCCAAAGTAGTGGAGGCTGCACCAGCTGGCAACCATCAAATAGGCTAGTGGAAAATATGAGCAATGGTGGTCCACGTAAGAGATACATGAGCATGATGAGCCGTTGTGAAGAAAACTGATAGGCTGGTACTTGGTAGTAGTATCTAAAATGAAGATATTTAGAGCCAATTTTAAAACCTTACTTGAGCTCAAGTCGGCCTTGACTAAAAATTCGACCTCATATAGTAGGCTAAAGTGTAATACCAAAATGCCACTTTAACTTAACTTGATGTTTTATAACTAGCCAATTGTTGGACTTGATTCATCATAAAAGATGCATTTTATAAAATTAGTTTTGCATTACATTGGAAGTGAGTCAAACTTGAAGTCGAGTAGGGTTTTAAAATACAGACCTGAGTTGTACTGTAGGTAAGCTTATTTGCAAATGTCAGCTGCCAAAATTAAAAAGGTACGGTACGGTACCGTATTGAAAACGTACTCACTGGTCTACACAATTTTTGCTCCATGAACTTTGAAATCTGATTTAGGGTAATTTTGGGGTGCTGAATCCGACTCTTACCTCAGATTTATCCTATCACGTCAGGTTTGTGAGATATAATACCGTAACAGCAAATTGTTACTTTTGTCAAAAGTGGAAGATTTGATGTTGCGTTTATTGCACATACACATTGTGCTACGTATATCCTGAAATCCAGGTCATGTGGTGCATAAGTAGCTGAAGTATACCCACCAACTATAATTTTGATACCAATTTGTTGTCTAAGCAATATTATTAACAAGGCAGTAATAACAAGCTAAAAGGGAGGCTAAAAGTATAACTGGCCCCTCCTCCGTTAATGTTTTGCATGAAACCACAAAGATTAAAGCAGGCCTGTGGCAATGCTTGTCCAGTAACCTTATTTAGGCTGTTTTGGCCTGTCTAACACTAACCTTTCGTTATAGCACTGCATATGTTGTTGGTAAACGCAACGTCAAATCTTCCACTTTTGATAAAAGTAACGATTTGTTGTTATCATATCTAACAAGCCTGACGTGATAGGATAAGTCTGAGGTCAGATTCAACGGATGCAACCTAGTTCGTACCCTGAACAGTTCGTACCCTCAGTTCGTACCCTGAAAAGATCAAGAGAAAAAATTAAAAAAAGCGGAAGTCGCTGATCGCAGCTTCCGCAAACATTTTAAAATTTTCCCCCTGAAAAGATCGAGAGAAAGATAGCACAAAGCCGAAGTTGCTGATTGCAGTTTCCGCAAACATTTTTCCGCAGTTTCCGCTAACCCTAACCATAGACTAATTTATGCTCTAACCCTAACCTTCGCTGATCGCAGTTTCCGCAAACATTTTTCCGTAGTTTTCCGCTAACCTTTACCCTAACTCTAACCATAAAGTAATCTATGCTCTAACCCTCGCTGATCGCAGTTTCCGCTAAACTTTACCCTAACTCTAACCATAAAGTAATCTATGCTCTAACCCTCGTTGATCGCAGTTTCCGCAAACATTTTTCCGCAGTTTCCGCTTACCCTAACTCTAACAATCGAGTAATCTATGCTCTCTAACCCTAACCCTCGCTGATCGCAGTTTCCGCAAACATTTTTCCGCAGTTTCCGCTAACCTTTACCCTAGCCATAATCTATACTCTAACCCTAACCCTATTGTTTGCAGCAGACAAAATAAAAGGTTTCTCTCTTCGCTGATCGCAGTTTCATTTTTCCGCAGTTTCCGCTAACCCTAACCTTCGAGTTTGTTTGCGGAAACTCCGATCAGCGACTTCGGCTTTGTGCTATGAAATTGCGATCAGCGACTTCGGCTTTTTTCAATTTTTGCTCTCGATCTTTTCAGGGTACGAACTGAGGGTACGAACTGTTCAGGGTACGAACTAGGTTGCACCCAGATTCAGCACCCCGAATTTACTCTAAATCAGTCTTCAAAGTTTTGGAGCAAAATAAAAAATTTTGTAGACCAATGTTACTTTAGTTGCATATAAAATTCTGCTAGCCAAGTAGTTTTTCTTGAAAATTTGTTTTTTAAATGAACTTTTAAGTAAATTTTACGAAGAAAGTTTAGATTTAATGTAATTATTGTCATTTTTTATCATTTTATTGACAAAACACACCCGAGCTTTCAATTTGATATTTTAATTTTGAATTTAATGTTTTTTATGAAAAAATTTGATGTTTTAAAAATTGATGTGAGTGGCAACACTCTCAGCCTACTCTCAGGCTCAGGCGCTCAGCTAATTGGCTCAATAAATCTCTGTAGCCTACTAAATCTCTATACTGTATACTGTATAGGCTACTACAGATGAGTTGGCTTAGGCTAGTGTTAAAGCCTTTTAAAGCAAGGAGGAAAACTGCTTGACTAAATCGTAGGCTTGTTGATGAATAACATTTAAATCAGCTAGTTGTAAGTTACCGTAAATCTGCCCTGATATGGTAGCTTTGTTTGTTGAGTGCATAAAGAAATGTGCTCTAAAGCAATGCATAGAACTGCTTTCTGTTTAGCAGCATTTAGTTAGTGGATAAAATAATTTACTGACAACAGCACTTTAACAAGTGGAAGTTTAATTTTTTCAATCTTGTTGACCAGTTTTGTGTCAGTAGTTCAAAACATAGGCTATGCAAGTATGCAAATCGTCAGTATTAAGTTTTAATTAAGGAAGTGACTATTTTTACACACTTGTTGCCATGGTTACAATCAGGTGTTACCATAGTTAGGAGGGGTTAAGGTAAGGGTTGGAGTTAGGAGCAAGGTTGGGGTTTTGATCTTTGCCCAGGACTGAAAAAAATTTCCAAAATACAAGTTTCTGTTTCAACAGCTTTAAACTTTTGTCAAATTTCGATAGAATTCCTTATCTGGCATCACTATTGAGGCTATTTTAAATGTACAATTTATACATATTGAATAGAAATTTGGAAGATCTGACTAAAATATCTTCTTATACAGTAGCCTACAGGTAATTTTAAAATGACGTTTGATAGGTATGATATATCCAATGTGTTAATGAGGTTTAAGGTTGCAGACACTTGCCATTCCCAAATTCCAAGTCTATGATCCTGTTTTTTTTCTGTCAATATTGTAACCTAACCATTTTATAGGCTATGGCATTTTGGATTGAAGTTGCCAATGTTGTTTTGTAATTAAAAGGCATTTTTCAATACATAAATTGAGCTTCCAAGTGTTAGAGTAATTTGAGAATCTGTCCAGGTCTTTTTGAAGATGTGATTATAATTTTGTCGGAGGCTAGACAGTAGTTGCCATATGTTGTGAAGGATGCAACACATTTCGGAGCTGGTATATAAGTCCCCCCCCCCTTGGCAACTCATGACAAAGAGGAATTGACCAAAACATGTGGATTGAAGTGTGTGAACAGTAAAGCAAAGGTAAAGCAGTTTCACCCGGATGCAACCCAATTCGTACCATGAACAATTCGTACCGTCAGTTCGTACCTTGAAAAGATCGAGAGAAAAAATTAAAAAAGCCGAAATTGCAGTTTCCGCAAACATTTTAAAATTTTCCGCAAACAAACAAAATCTCTTAGGATCATTACCAGAAATTTTAACATGTTTGCGGAAACTTCGGAAAAACGGAAACTGCGATCGGCGACTTTAGCTTTGTTCTATTTTTTCTCTTGATCTTTTCAGTTTGTTTGTTTGCGGAAACACCCTAACCCTTTTAAAATGTTTGTGGAAACTCCCATAAACCCTAACCCTTTTAAAATGTTTGCGGAAACTGCGATCAGCGACTTCGGCAAACTCTTAGGATCATTACTGGAAATTTTAAAATGTTTGCGGAAACTGCTATCAGCAATGTTCTATTTTTTTCTTTCAATCTTTTCAGTTTGTTTGTTTGCGGATGCCGTTAACCGATACCCTGACCCTTTTAAAATGTTTGCGGAAACTACGATCAGCGACTTCGGCTTTTTTAATTGTTTCTCTCGATCTTTTCAAGGTACGAACTGACAGTACGAATTGTTCATGGTACGAATTAGGTTGCACCCGTTTCACCCTATATGTTTGGTTGAGTCCTGTCTTTGTCATGAGTTGCCAAGAGGGGGGGACTTATATACCAGCTCCCACATTTCGTCTCCTGAACACTTCTTCCCCTGAAAAGATCAAGATAACATATAAAACAAAGCCGAAGTCGCTGATCGGAGCTCGTGCAAACATTTTAAGATTTTCCCCTTGAAAATGTTAAGTCGTGCATAAATGGATGAAGGCAGCAGCAATAAAACAAAAAATTGCAAAACCAAAACAATCAAGTTGATAAAACTATTTTTTGTTTAAAACAAGTATGTATCATATTGTTAATTTTTATAGCCACCATAGTTATTTGTTGACAGCAAAAATGTAGTGGGTCTAAACTAGGCTAGCAAGTTCAAAAGAAAATTTGACTCAGTAATACGGAATGAACAATTGTGCGACAAAGATCACATGCAAGTTCGTTCGGCAAACATGGTCACATCTCCTTTTGACAAACACTTACCCAGAGAAAATCTCAAGTTCCAGCTTGACAAAATCTCAACTTCTAAACTTTCTTACTCAATGCCGTACTAATATGCATTTGAAAAAGCATAAAAAATTGGATTGTGCTCAAATTAAAAATTGCGCTGCAAAAAAGCAGTAATATTGACTTGGTTGCTTCGAATTTGAATCATTTTTTTTTAACAAAAAGCACTGTTGAGCTGTGTCGAACCGATATATACCCTTTGGAATCTCAACCGCAGACACAACTCACGAGTTACTGATTCTCTCAAAAAAAAAGTCTGTTGAAGTTTGAAGGAATATTTATACTCTTTCTCTGTTCTTTAGTTTTTCGTTGTTGAATAGATGACAAGAAACAAATATGTAGCTTTCGTATATACAGGACGGTAGCCTATTTCATCATAGTTTATTTCTGAAAGCAAATTGTTGATATATTCTACGAAGAAAAGTCTTTAGAGCACTTCGTCTTAAATAACTTCACTTATGACAATTATGACATTGACTGATTGACAATTAATAAATTATTTGTTTTGTTTTTCTTCGCAAATATTTCAGTTATGCAATTGGTGAGGTACAATTGGAGAGTTGTTAATAATGTAGATGCACCTTTGCAGAAGCCGTTTTCGTCAGATATTAATTCTAGTTGGTTTGCACGTAATACAATGTTTCACATGCATGAATGCGATTACATTATATTTGCAAAAAGATATGCCTAACATCATGTTTGAGTGATGTATAACTGACCATAGCCTTACACTATCTCTTCTATTTGTATATGGTAATTATAGCCTCTGCCACGAAAAATATCTTAATTTGTTGTCATAGTTTTAGTCTCTGGCGATATTGGGTAGTTTGGAATACTGAATCTATTCCAATGCATTCGACTGAATATTAGGTTTCAATAAATATATACCTTTAATCTGAACTCCACAGTACATTTGCTCTCTTACTTGTGATCACTGTTACCCTGTATTGTACATTGTGCAACAAATATATTGTATGAGTACATTTGCACTTATCAGCAGCAGAGTTATCAGTTTTGTTGTTTTGCTCACAAAATTGAGCTTGTCTTGTTCAAGAGTTATGAAAATAAACAGTCCTTGGTTGCAAATTTTTGGCAGGTTTGATGTTTCATGATTGTATCTAGATTGAAAGTAATAACTAGGTGTCGTTCCTGTAATAAGAAGGTTTGGGATGTTTTTATTTACATATTTTGTAAATAAAGGAGCACATTTGATAGCAATGTTTCAAATTCTAAAAGCAAACATAAAATAATTCATTTTCTCACCTTAGGCCTATTTAAAATAAAACATTTCAGTTTTGCATACCGTATACAAGCCTCGAAACTGAAGGCGGCCATCGCGGCCATGGCCGCGATTAACCTACAAAAACCAACATTTTGTCCGCCGGGTCTTGCCCTTCCGTCGGCCGCATTTGTCCGCCATAAAGTTCCGAAAATTTTTTACGCAAACGGGCTTGTGAATAAAGTACTTTGCCGCTTATAATCACAAAGGATTAGAAAGCAACCGAAGCACCCGATAAATCACAATACACACTGTCTATGCTTGAATTGTTATTATTGATGGACCCAGCAGGACGGTGATGTCTGACATAAGCAGGATGCAAGTGACATCACAATATAGCCTACTTTATTGATGCGATATATTCAGTCTTCGAAATTAGCGTCGGCAATGCGTGAATGGATCATTCAACGTTGTTAGATGTCAAATTAATGTAAAACAAACGTAAATTTCTTATTGGGCATTGTTGTTACGCAATATAACACGCCGAAAAATTAAATCGATTTGTGTTGACTCGAACGTTGAATCAACCTAAAATTAACTTACTTTTCTCCCCGTGATTTATTTAACGTGAATTTCTGTAACAGTGTGTGACGTGCGTATCTTGTTGCTCGCTTTATCGCTATTTTTGGTATTATTACATCACAACAAATCAAACAGTGCGGTCGTGATAGACTACTCTAGTATATTTTTCGCTTCTTGTTTTACATGTTTTAGTACAATTGTTTTGTAATAAACGTTTACAGCAATTGCCGAGGCAATTTCAACTTTTGTCGTTTGGCCTCGGCAACATTTCTGCCGAAATGTGCTAATTTTGAAGACTGTACGTTGATGCGTGTCGAAGTTCCGAGGTCCGCCATGTGCTTGTGATTGGCCGCCAAACAGCTTGCTTCAGTCGGACACGTTTGGCCGCCGGAAAAAAAAAGTTGTTTCGAGGCCTGGTATATCAGATTCAAGAAATTTAGAGAAAACTAACAAGCCAACTAGTTATCTTTGACACAGTTTTCATGTACTGGTATGCTTTGACTCACTTTCAGGCAAAGTTTTCTCATTGTGATGCTTGGCAATTTGAACTTAGTATTTGTTACTGAATACAGCTATATTATTCTCACACTTACTTTAATTGCGATTGACAAAAATTTAATGCATGAATGTACTGAGTCTATATGGCTGCATTGACACTGTCAGCTTTGTGAAGCTCTAAGAAGCAACTTGTACCCGTGATGGATACAGCGATACATGAAGACATACATTATTTCAAAGGCTTTTATCATATCTGATTACAGATTCTATGTATATATATATATATCTGAATGTACCTGTGTTATTTCTGAATGTACATATATCTGAATGTATGTGCCAAAATATTAAACCCGATTACAATAGAATAGAGAACAGGTTTAACCTCCTCAGTAGCCTACTTACTGTCTGTTTTAAATTCAATATGATAAGGAAATTTTATTTATACGGTAATTTCTCCTTGTAATATAATGACAAGTAGAGTAATATAATATATTACATTATTATTTTTCTAGATTGCTTGTAGCTATGATAATTTTTATTGGAAATGAATAGGATTGTTTCAAGTTTCTTTTAAAGGTTTGTAAGAACTGACAAGAGAATTAAAATTTTCAAGTGCTGTTTGTCCCTCGAATGCATGATACTGAAATAGTAGTCCATGAGTTTCTGTGGTCCTGACTTTACTGTACCGGTACTAGTTTCAAAACTTTAGTATACATTTCTATGAAAAAAATAGTATTAATGAACTGCAACAGAGTCAGATTGAAAAAATTAACCCGTTTATATTAATTGACCATTTACAAACGGCTTTCCTGTCTAGTTTGGTTAGTCTACCAGACAGGATTAATTTCAGAGAAAATGAACAGTTTTATTGTAATTTTGTTTCCGAATTGGTGTTTCATTTGGTGGTTTCCCCTGCGCACAACATGACAATATTGCGAATTATATTAAAATAAAGAATTACTCTACTAAAAGTTGTGTGTAAATAAACGGCACCCGTCTTTTTATCAACAGTCAAAATGTGTATATATATATATGGTATATCCGTCATCTGTCCTATTACCAAAGTTTTCTTGTGCATATTTATATTATATGTCATCTGCTACAAGTGGGGAAACATGAAGATATGCATTCCATTGGGAATGATAAAGTGCTTAACCAAACTTCAAGAATCTTTTGTTTTTTATTTTTCAACGCAAGCATTCTCTGCTGTCACATTGGCAGTGTTGCTCAATGAATGTATCAACAACCTATGTGACTATAAAGTTTATTGCACTAAGCTTAAGGACTATAACATTCTCACATAGTGTATGATGTGTTGCAAACTGTTGCATTGTTTATCGTCAAATTGTTGTAAATTTTTTGTTTTGGAATGTACATTTGAACAATGGTTAATCAAAAGCATTTTGTCTTTTTAGGTTTTTAACAAAGACAACTTCTGTGCAGGATGGCTGGTGCTATGCAAATACTACTGTGTATTTTAATATTTGAAACCATGATAACTTCAATTGTAAGTATATTCTTATTTCATGTTTTGGACAGTTACGTGAACAAAAGTGTGGCATTGGTTGCAACATGAAACAATTTCAAGAAAAATTTGCATATGATGTTCATACCAGTACGGTACCCATCTTTTTTACTTAATGATTATTGTGATTTATTGCAAGTTATTTCTCCTGCTTTTGTCATATTTAACTTCATAATGGGTCCTAAACCAGTTAATATATATATATAAATTGGAATGGTTAGGAAGAAAACTTGAATTATATGTATGTAGACAGTATCAAACTCATTGAGAAAAGTTGGTACATATATATTGAACATTTTTCTTCTTTGTGTACCATTCCTGTTCCAGGTTTAGGCGTTCATACATAGCTCTTTCTATCTATCTCCGTATTTGACTGCATTAAAAATTGTTGTGGTTGTAATGTGAAGATGATCCTTGAGATTACAGATGTACCGATACCAATATTTTGGCCGATACCGATATCACTTTTTTAGGCCGATATCGATATTTTGGCCGATACTTTAGTGTTACAAAAAGAAGCAATTTTGGGAGCAAGTCTTTTAGGCGCTGGTCTAATAGGCGCGCACACTGTGGCGTCTGGATATTTAGGCGCGGAGCACTGTGGCGCCCGGTCATTTAGGTGCTATTCCTAGTACAGTCTGCAGATTGTATCAGCTTGGCAGCTTGCCAGAAAATTATATCATGGCTTCCGTGAGTGAAACTGCTTAAACCGGCAATGCTTTTCACACAAAATGTTATATTGAACAAAAAAATATATATATTGTTGTTTTATTACGTGTGTTCGGCATTTATTTGTTGTTAGTCCAGGTTTGCGTTGGTGAAAGCTTTATCAATAAATTATTCAAGCTTCCGAACATTATTGAGTTCACTTTTAGTTAAGTCAAATAATAACTACACTAAACATCAGTAAAAAAAACATACCGTAAGCGGGTGGTTAAAATTTTGGTGCGCAGTGCCTGACTTTGCAAGTAGGCCTAGGCTACAGCAAAGAACCCACAGCAAGCTCTTTTGTTTGAGAAGGTAGGCTACACGAGGTGGAAGGATGAACATTTTTATTAAACAATTAATAAATACGGAAAATGCGCAATCAAACACTGCAAATAAATAAAAAAACACAATGAACATAAAAAAGGTAATTTGAAATGTTAAGGTCCCATGTGGAAGTTGTGGCTCACTCCTCAAAGAAACTCCCACATTGTTTGACTGGGGCCGCCACTTCTCCCGATGAAGCGATTCACCAAAGTTAACAGCCTTTCGTCTGCACCTCTGTACTTTCTACGCTTTGCTGGCGGAGCATATCCAGCAATCATTTGCTCGTACTCCAGATCACGAGATTTTTGCACCTTCCGCAAACTGTCGATCAATTTCCAAAGTGTTGGGTGGTCCATTCCCAGCTCACTTTGGATTCTCCTGTGTGCGGCCTCGGCATGGTTGTTTGTTCGATCCTAAAAACCAACACTGCATTACCATATAAATGATGAGTCATAGTAACCAATCGTAAAGTGACGTAAGCTACTCTACACCAAGGCAGGACGCATTCTTCTGCATAAGTCTGTGCCTAAACCGCGAATCATATCTGGTTCAGTGGTCAGTGTAGCCTACCTGGTCATGAATCACTCGGTCGTGAACGTTCCACATTTCCAATGGAAACATGGGGTTTCGTCTCCCGCCACCGTTTCGTTGTCGGCCTAAACAAAGCAAGCAATGGTTACGGCGAATTAAGCTGTAACATCAAGTAAGTTAGACTAATTCAAGAAGCAGTGTCGTAAAATTGCGTTGTTATTGCGTTACTATTATTGCTAGCGTGTTTCCTTTACTGTGCTTGTGGCCGGTTGATTACTACGTGACTCTGCTTACTCGATGAGTCTGCTACACACACTAAAGTGCAGTGGCTAGGAAGCGTTGCATGATGTTTAGTATGAGCGCACCTTTTATTATCATTCTATTTTATGTTCCATAGAATTAAGTTTGTAACTAGCTTATTAAAGCCTTACAAAGGTTAACTTAAACTAAATGTATTTTAGTACAAACAGATGCAATAAATTACCTAAAGCAGCTCAATGCTCACCTACATAGTTGTCTTCCAACCAATCGATCAGAAAGTGCAATTCTTGCGGCAAGTAATTTTCCAAAGCTGTCAATGCTTCTTCCACGCGTACAATTGGAACGAAAGCCACCGCCACTAATGTTTTGCAATGGAGCGCGTACTCGGAGTCATTGCAGTAACGCCGAATAACTCCTGGTATTGAGTTGAGGTGCTTTTGCATGTTATGGGTGAGATGATACAAGCACCCGAATACTTGCGTTCACGGAAATGTGTCCTTGGCTGCCTGGAACGCCGCCGTTTCGAAATCCATTGAAATTCCCATTGGCTACAAAAGACATCAATAAGGTCTAAGCGTAAATTTGCAACTGCAGTCTACAACTGTGCATGAGCGTAAAGCCAGTGGTAACTTAAAAATCAGTAAAAGCTGCAATAAGGCAATTCATTGGACTTACGTTTAGTGTTGGCATCAAATGGCGCATTATTTCGAATAAAGCTTGATAAGTCCGCCTGCTTTTATTAGGTAGTAACCAGGCCTGGAAAAAATGGGGAATCCGGGAATGACATTCCCGGGAAATTTGCCGGTTCGCGGGAAATTTTTACCGTAAGAATCACGTTACTAACGTCTTCATACGAGCGTCGCAAATGCGTATTTACAAGAAACGTTATTTACGAAATAAAGTTTGGTATTGTGATGTCATAATTGTAAATTCCAGTATACCAATGATTTTGCATTCATCAAACGCTGGCGTTTGCACAACGGGAAAAAATTCAGCAGTCAATGGATGCTTTTAGCGGATTAGCCTTCGCAGTGAAAGTGTTAATTTAATTTCTCAGCGGGAAGTTTTTCCCTTCTATCCACTTAGGGTCGGCGTTTTCGCTTACGTTATGGTGCCATGCCAAAGGCGTTTTTTGCAAAATTTTTTGTCGGCTGTAATATGAATTCAACGTGTCCAGGCCTTGAATCAACGTGGAAAGACTCATTGAATAGCCGGTTTGAACTGAACTTCTCAAACCTGCTTGTAAACACACCAGCTTTTTCCTTAGGAAGCAAAACCATAACGATGATTTATTGAACCCAAACTATTTCTGATAGATAACAGAAGCTTTAGGGAATTCACCGAGGCGATACAAGCTGTATACGATCGTAAACGTTGTTGCAAAGTTAAGCAACAAAAATTTGCGTGTATAGACGGTTGCCCGGTGACGCAAGCAAAACGCGCCTGCGTCTATTAACGCTTGCCGATGCTAAGCGGCTATTCGACTGCCCGTGTTGGCGTTATTATTACTATTTGCATAACTCAAGTTAGCCCTATATTCACTTCAGTTCAGCGTGTGTTTTCAGTAATTCTGGGTGATAAACTAATGGCAGCTACGCCAACGTTTAAATCAAAGCTTCCGATCAGGTGTGGTTATTGCAGGGTGTCTATGCAAAGGGACAGACTTAGCGAACATACCCGTCAGCAACATCGAGGTTTTCCTATTAAAGAATATGGTCAAATAAGTCTAATGGAAATGTTTTCCTCATCCACTCGGAAAAGACCACATCCCCAAAACGAGGAGAACAATCAAGGACAACAACAAAAAAAACAAACGAAACAGGTGTTATTGCGAGTAGTAAAAAAGCCGAAGACAGTGACGTCGAGTTATTGAAAGCGCAACCCACGGAAATCATAACAACGGACAACCAGCTTGAAACACGTCATCTTACAATTGGAGCTGAATCACAAAATAATTCTGAAATGAATGAAAAGTTAGACAAGATACTCGATAAACTCACAGAAATGAAATTGTTAGCAGACGAGTCAACGCAATCTCGCCCAATTGCTGCAATAAAATCTGGAATATACGACGAAGTTTCTGCTATAAAAATATTACTTCAAAGTAGTAAATCTATTCAAAGAGTAAGCGAAATTGCGAAACTTACTGTGGATATAGACAACAACATTTTAATATGTGATTCTTGTTCTACCGACATTAGTGTTAGAGCTCGATGTGGTGCTGGAGTATTTTATTACGACTTTTCACTTGGAATTGACTTTAGTTCAGTTCAGTTGTTTTTTTATTTCTGACCATCATATCAAAACAATACACATCAACATAGCAAAGGTCAAGAAAAAGGTAGAAGCGACAAAACGCGAACGTTAAAACGTGCTTGTGATCGAAGTAAGTTATTGAGTTGAAAAAAATTTGGCACGGTCGCAACACCTTCAGAAAAATTTATGATATAAAGGGGAAAAAAAATAAAAAATGTTACAAAACAAATAAACATATATAGGCTATAACTTTATTAGCCTACATAACTTTAGCTGATATATTGAAGATTTGTATGGACAGTTGCTATGAAGATCGGCCATGGTGCGTTATCAAGAGTGCTGATGGTCGTAAGGGGAACACGTCTTGATGCGTTTAGCTCATAGCAAAGAGCAAGGCAGGCAAAGAAAACCCCACAAAGAAATCCTACCACGGGCAAAGCCATTTCAAGCGCAACGCACCAGGCCTTGCACGACTCACAAAATAGATAGGCTATAACTTGATGACATGAAACAATGACAAAAAAACAAATAAAACAAACTAGCAAAAAACAACATCATCATCTTGCGGAAATTCAATTATACCCAGGGAAGTTATGTCTTAAAGATATCAAGCGTGCTTTGATAAAAGTTACGTTGATAAAGCGATAATTTTAGACCCCTGTCAGCTAAACTCGCCACTTCCACACCGATCTAACGTTGGCTAACGTTGAATTAATGCAAAAATGACAGTCATCGCCAGCTGGGATGTAGTAGTGGTATGTCCCAGTAATATGATAAATTTGGGTTACCGTATGTTTTACACGTTAAACCATATTAAAGTGACAAAAAATATCCAATTTGGCATATTACGTTAAAAAAGATAGATAAACAATCAGACAATAGCATGACGATCCAGTCCAAGATATTGAAATAAAACAACTGGTTGGAGCACATGGCCACCGCTTCACCGAAAGATGGAGATTGGTCAAAAAGGATGGAAAAACTTCTGCAGACTCTGTAGAACTTCTGTGGACAAAAAAACACAAGAACCAGAAGGCCAGTAAGAGTACTTACAATCTTACTATTTTGCTAATAAATCTACACACATTGGCTAATCATTGCTGGACAATAAAAAAAAATAAATAAAAAAAAAAAATATTAGTATGTTTGGTGCATGATGTAATACTTAGATGGGATTATTTCAAGGAAGATTTAGCTTGTTTATTTTTGATTTAAAGCCTTTTACAGTTTTACATTCATTTCTTATAGTAGTTGGAAGCTTGTTCCAAACTGTTGGCCCCGTGTACCGTATTGATTGTTTGCAAGTGTTAATTCTGCAATATATCGGAATATAAGGAGAATTACTTCTTGTTGTTAGGCTACTTGATTGTTTACACATAAGTATATCATTGAATGTTGTGGGAAGCAGCTTTTTTGAATATTTAAACATGAAAGTTGCAATCTCTGTAGTTTTCATGTGGTTAATTGACTTTAAATTATTGAGTTCCATTACACCTTTTATGCTTTCTCTGCGGTCAATGTCAAATACAGTACGAAGAAAGTTATTGCATGTACGTTGTAGCTTTTGCAATGTAGTTTTGTTTTCATGACACCACGTTGAGATACAATATAATATCTGACTCTCAACTAGAGAATGGTAAATGGAGAGAAGTGCTTGTTTGTTTAGGAAAGGCTTAATTTTTTTTGTCACGCAGAGTGTTGATCTTATTTTTTGAAGCAAGATTTCCATATGAGATTTCCATGACAAATGCTCGTTTACAATTATTCCCAGAAACTTTATTGAGGCAACTTGTTCTATGTTGCTTTTTCGAATATTCAAGGGTGGGTGGTATGATAGTGTCTTGCTTCCTTGACTTGAAAATAATATATGTTTGGTTTTGGTGACATTTAGAGACAATCGATTTGTTGATAGCCATTGATCTATGCATACAAGCTCTTGATTTGCCGTATCATATACTGTAGAAACGGTTTTATTTTTATATATAATGGTGGTGTCATCTGCAAACATAATTGCAGTTCCGTGTTGAAGGCAGTTAGGAAAGTCATTTACATAAATCAGGAATAGAAGAGGGCCTAAGATAGACCCTTGTGGGACACCCAAAGATATGTTGTTAACATTAGAAGATAGTGTGCCATTGAAAACCACTCTTTGTTTTCTATTACTCAGGTAACTCATGAACCAATCATAGGCCACGCCTCTTATTCCGAAATGATATAATTTAGCTAGCAATATTTTGTGGTCAATGGTGTCAAATGCTTTAGATAAATCAAGAAAGATTCCTAATGCAAGGTGGTTGTCATTGAGTATACTAGTGATACTATCTATTAGCATTGAAGCAGCATGGCTTGTGGAACGATTTTTTCTGAAACCAAATTGATTGTTATAGAAAAATTTATGTCTAATTAAAAACGAGTATAATCTGTTGTACATGAGTCTTTCTAATATCTTTGAAAAAACAGGTAGTAGGCTGACTGGTCTGTAGTTGTTTGAATCTTTGCAGCTACCCTTTTTAAAGATAGGTATCACCTTCCCCAACTTAAATGAATTTATGAATTTTCCACTCGTTAAAGATAAGTTAAATATATGAGTTAAAGCATGCAGTATGTTGTTTGGGGTTGACTTTACAACTATGGATGGTATTTCATCGATGCCACTGCTAGTTTTTGCTGGCATAGCATGAATAATATTGTTTATTTCATTTAAAGTAGTTTGATAGATATAAATTGTCTCAGAGCATGGAGAATCAAGATATGTTGAAAATATTGTATTTGATTTGGGAATTTTTTTTGTAAGGGAATGGGCAACACAGGAAAAGTGATCATTGAAGTGATTTGCAATAGTTAATCTGTCAGTGACTGTACTATCATTTATTTTGATGCCATGGTTAGTCTTAGACTGGGATTTACCTAATAGATTGTTGATTGTTTGCCAAGTAGCTTTCATATTAAACTTTTGCTTTTCAAATTTAGATTTATGAAATTCCTTCTTTTTTTGCTGAACTGTATGGAAGTATAAGTTTCTTGCGGAGGTGTAGTTCTGTTTGGAGTGAATAGTTTTATTTGATATGTACTTTTTAAACAAACGCTCTTTTCTTCGTAATAGATGTAGTAGTTCTTTATCAAACCAAGAATTATTCTTTTTTAAAGGTGTTTTTTGCAAAGGAAAATGCTTATTAAATTGACTGGTATATTCTCCTATGAATGACTCATAAGCTTTATCAGCATCAGTTTGATTTAAGCAACAAGTGATGTCCATATTTTCCAGAGCATTTGAGAAATTTTGTATGTTTGAGAGATTAAATGATCTGGTATATTGATGACATGTAACTGAGGGTTTTCCAATGTTAGTACAATACATAACTGGGAAGTGGTCTGAGATTTCATTAATTAGAATTCCACAGCGAGTTTCATTACCTGTTTGCACATTGGACCATATTTGATCTAAGACTGTTGCACTGGTGTCAGTTATTCTGGTAGGTTTATTAATTAGTGGGTAAAAAGAATTTGAAAACATCAAGTCTGTAAAATTGCCTACATTGATGTTTTCATAATCCAATAGATTATAATTAAAATCTCCCATTATATAGCATTGTTTTGATGCACCTATGTTATTTATGCACTCACTAAGCAGATCAAGAAATTCCAAATTTGACTTAGCTTCCAATACAGGTGCTCGATAAACGCTACCACAGGTCACTTGTTTACCACCAACAAAAATATCAATAAAAATAGACTCAAATACTTTTTCTTTCATAATGGTTAGGTCATCACGCTTGGTATACATAATATCACTTTTTAAGTATATTCCTACTCCTCCACCGCGACTGTTTTTTCGAGCATTTGATATGAATGTATAGCCCGGTAGGTTTAAGTAAGGACCTTTTGAATTAGGCTGAATCCATGTTTCGACTACAGAAATTAAATCAGGACTGATGTTTATAGACATCAGCAGGGCCTCAAGTTTGGTGAAATTTTTTACATTAACAATAGATCGAGCATTGATGCATAATGAAGAGAATACTGGCCCCAGTGAACAGTCCATTTTTAGTTTGTTGACAGTTGTTGAGTCTACATATGTTTCAGATATGTTAGGCATAAAAAGGTCATCTATGTCATTGTTATTTGTGTAAGATGTGCTAGCAAACATATCATTCAAATGATCAGGCTTGAAGGTAAGATTTGTTGATACACTGTGGCTTTCAACCAGTGCAATTAATTCGGTGTTGGATAGATGGACAAAAGGGGGATTCCAGTCACTGCACAAGGTACATGTCCAATTTTGTATGTCATGATAATTTGCACTTTTTTTACAACATTTGACATGAACTTCAATGGGACAAGTTAAACACTTAATATATTTTTGATTTTTTCTGATTGTTTTTATACAGTAGTTACATTTTGGTTTTATTATCATGTATAAACAAGGAATTGAAAAACAAAAGGTATAAGATAGGGTTGGTTTAAAGCTAAGCTTAAAAGATAGCTAAGCTAAGGTTTAAGAGAATGCATAAAGTAAAAAGGTTCCTGAGTTTGGTTTTATTGTCATTGGTAAATATCATATGATTTGTTTAGCTTCAAAATGATAATTGAAAACTGCATAATGTTATAGCCTAACAAAATAGATTAAGATGCCTCATGGTTAAAAATTTTTGCAATATCTGAAAAATCGTCTATCACTTGCCTTTTGTTATTCCAGAAGCACCACACTGTTCCTTTGGATGTCCAGACGTCCTTGAAACCAAAAGCATCTCTCGCTTGACGAAGTAATGACAGACGTCTTATTTGTTAATAATAAGTAAGTCTTATTTGTTAATAATAAGTTATTTGTTAATATAAGTAACACCACAACAAGCGCTAACATGAAAATTGGCGTAGTATACCGTCACCCAAACACCAATATCCAACGTTTTGTTGATGCTCTGGACAGTGTGCTAAGTAACTTAAACAAAATGAATCAAACCTACTATATATTAGGTGATTTCAATATCAATATTTTAAATGACATTCTCCCTTCGCCGGTCACAAATTATCTAAATATGCTAAACAGCAATGGTACTTGCCCTATAATTACTCAGCCAACAAGAGTTACTGATAAATCGTCAACACTAATTGATCACATTTTATCGAACGATGTCTCTCATTCCGTATTACCGGGAATAATTAAGTCTGACATCTCTGATCATTACCCTACCTTTTGTATAATTTCCCACGTTGACAACCCGCATCAACACAAACCTCGTTTCTACAGAGACAAGCGTAACCTTGATTCGGGTTCTTTCATTGAGGACTTGAACTCCCAACTAGGCACGTTTCTATTGGGTATTAAATCATTACAACCTCAGGAACTGAATTATAAATATAGCGAACTATTACAGATTTTAAAAAACGCAATTGACAAATACGCTCCACTGAAAAAAATGTCAAGGAAAATGTGCAAGTTAAAAAGGAAGCCGTGGATTACCAGTGGGTTGTTTACTTCAATTAAAAATAAGCAAAAAATGTACCAATCGCACTACCTGAAAGGGAATCAAACAGACAGGCTAGAGTACAAAAAATACGCAAATAAGCTCACCAAATTGAAATACATTTCCAAGCAAAATTATATACATTCGGAAATTGAACTGAACAAATCTTCTCCACGTAAAGTTTGGGAAGTCATTAACTCACTGCTGCCAAATAAACAAAAATCAAAGCAAACAATCAATTCCATTAATATTGATGGAGTGTCATCAAACAAACCCATCGAAATGGCGAACCAATTCAATAAATTCTTCTGCAACGTTGGAAAAGAGATCTCTGACAGCGTTCCGCTTGCCAAAGATAACAACTTCACATCCTACCTTACAAACCACGTTCCTTCTTCTATTTTTCTTGAACCAACGACTGGCGATGAGGTACTCAAAGAAATCCGAGCCCTAAAACCCAACAAAGCAACTGGCTACGATGACATTTCAGCATATTTCATACAGATCGCCTCCGTGATTATTGCCCTGCCCTTCTCAAATCTTATTAACTATTCCTTTCAGTTCGGTATTTTCCCAGATACATTTAAACTTGCCAAAGTTGTACCCGTCTTCAAATCTGGAGACAAACTTGAGGTAAATAATTATAGACCTATCTCCCTTTTATCGTCTTTCGAAAAAATCTTGGAAAAGCTCTTATATAAAAGGGTCTCTTCCTTTCTAGACAAACATTCTGTCCTTGCTCCTACGCAATTTGGATTTCGGTCTGGCTCCTCTACTTCATATGCCGCTATTGATATTATTAGTGCCACCTATGAACACGTAAAAAGCAACCTGTACACAGGTTTGGTTCTCTTGGATCTTAAAAAAGCCTTTGACACGGTATACCATCCCATTCTACTATACAAACTCAACCACTATGGAATCCGAGGTACAGCAAACGAATTATTCTCCTCCTACCTAAAAGACAGAATGCAGTATGTCGCGATTAATGAACAGGAATCTGAACAGAGATGCATAACACACGGTGTACCTCAGGGTTCAACGCTGGGTCCATTGCTGTTTTTATTGTACGTAAACGACTTACCAAACTGCACGTCTTCTGTTCCAAGACTTTTCGCAGACGATACCTGCCTGGTAATTAATGCTCCGAATCCAACCTACTTAGAAAAAGAAATATCGTCTGAATTACTTAACATCAAGAACTGGATTAATGCCAATAAATTAGTTATCAATCCTTCCAAATCAAATGTCATTGTGATCCCTCCTAAAAAATGCAGCTACCCAGAAGATATCAATGTACTTTATAATTGTGCTCAGATCGAACAAGTTAAGTTTGCCAAATACCTTGGCATTATTTTTGACAATGGTCTAAATTTTGAACCTCACATTAATATGCTCCACAAGAAACTTTCTATATCTGTAGGGATATTGTCGAAACTCAAATACATTCTTCCAAACAAAACATTATTACAATTATACTACGCACTGGTACATTCTCATATCGTATATGGGATAACGATTTGGGGTTCATGCTGCAAGACACAAATGAACAAGCTTAGCACCTTACAAAATAAGGCTGTCAGAATAGTAGCAGGTGGCAGGTGGTCTGATCATGTCACACCTTTCTATAAGAAACTTAACATACTCAAGCTTAAAGATTTGTACGAACACGAAATTGCTAAATTCATGTTTAAATTTGATACGGATGTATTGCCTCTGCCTTTCGCACACTACTTTGAAAAAACCAAACTCATGTATAATGCACGTCTTACTAGACACTCTTCCAACGATTGTTACTTTGTCCCACGTTACGCCTCATCCCGACTCCAGCGCAGCATTAAATATGCCGGAGTGAAAGTCTGGAACTCCTTACCAACGAGCTTGCGTAAACTGTCATTTTATTCTTTTAAAAAACAACACAAAAATTCACTCATCGCCAAATACTAGCACGTTTAATTTTGTATTACCTTTATGCTACCGATAGACTACTAAATATACTTCTCTGTGACCATCTTCTAACCCTTGTTCCAATTTTCGTTTTTGAATTATTCTTATCGCAATTTTAGAACTTCTTTTGAATCTGGGGTATCTGCTTGACTCGAAGACCCATGGTCTCTTCGCAGATTCCCGTTGCTGGAAAATTCCTTTTTATTGCTGTATTTATTGTATTATATTTACCTACAACGAAATAAAATCAATCAATCAATCAAACGTCGTTTGGTCAAGGACTCTGTGATCGATAGTTTAGGACCATCAGAATCAGTTTTTAATTTGCTTTTTGAATAAAAAATTTCGTCCCTTGTCATCCTTCTAACAAATTTAATAATTATTGGTTTGTTGAGTTTTTTAGATGGCAAGGGGTGGCATGCGTCTATGTCACTCACAGTAAGGCAGTTAGTTGGTTTAACTACTTGATTAATTTTATTTACCACATATTTCGAGTAATCTACATTACTTCCCTTGTTTGGGGCGTCAGTACATCCATGAAGTATGAGGCAATTGCTTCGCCCATACTGCTCCAGGTCATCTAGCTTGCGCTCTGTCCTGTATCCGGAGCGTTGGAGTTCCCAAACTTGCTCTTGAAGAGCATAAACTTGTTTGGATAGCTCCGTCAGCTCCAAGTGTTGGGCCTGCTGAAGTCCATCTGTAAAAGATGAAGACACAGCAACAGCAGGGGGTGCAGCAGTGGTTTGTACAATAGCATACTTTTGCTCATACCTTTTTTGACTTTTCATAATCTCTTCCATTCCTTTTAGTATCTCATCCATCTTTGCCTTGTCCTCAGTAGTCATGTTGCAGTTCAATATATTTTTGTTTTTAGCTTTGGATTATTTTGTATGATATTATCAGTAAAAATACAGGAACCTATACAATGTCTGCTACTCCAGCATTCCTTTATTCAAATAGAATCTTTGCCGACAATAACCAGCCAGTTGGTTTCATTAAAAAAAATCCATAGCAAGACACATAGCTGCAGATGCGCAGTTGCGCACCAAGAAAATTTGATTCGCATTACGGTTGTCAAGTACGTAACAAGCGGCTCGTGATGGCGTATTGTTTCATGACATTCACACGGTGGTCAGTGAGTCAGTGGATCTAATTTGTAAGCATGCGGCGTTTAATTTATCATACCTATTGTTGTTCCAATTTATTCCGATCAACGTGGGCATATCAGGCACACACACAGTGCGTCATGCCTGCTTACGAATAAAATACGATACCAAGATTGTTTATTGGAACTATGAAGCTACAGATGGCCGTCTATAATATATTTTTGCATGAGGTTTTTCGCCAGAAAATGAGTACATGTGTAATTATGACGTCATTATCGTGATTGTAAACCACGGGAAATTTTTTCACAAAAAAGCAGATTCCCGGGAAGCCAAGCATTTTTTCCAGCCCTGGTAGTAACGCGTACAGCAGAGGCAGGACCCAACCTTGTCTCTTTACAAGAACCACGTAGAGCTATGAAACCATAAAAAGGGTAAGGATTTAAAAATGTGATTTTTCAAAATCTGATGTTCTGGACATCGCAACATTGACATAACAATGGCGTAATTTACTTTTACCTGCCTTGGTTGTACAGAGGTGGTGTGATGCTAAACGTTCCATCCATAAACAGGTGATTAGCATCAATTGGGTTGCTTGCCCATATCAGATTGCTTTCCCTTCCGAAAACTAGTATTCTCCGGCTTCCTGTAGCGGCACCCGTGTCGTGCAGTAAAAAGTTTTCTTCTAAAAATACACGATCTACAACTAGCTGCGTTGGCAATTCGCCTAGGACATGAAGTAATCAGCTATTAATTATGGGCCTATTGCTTTAGAGAGCAAGCTTACTTACCTCACAAACTGTGCACTGTAGCCCGATAGATCACTCGACCAATTACAGCTTGAATAAAAACCACTTTCATTTGCGTCTAAAAAAATTTTTACATGTGAATTAATAGGAAAATCTATCTACGATAATAGTTTTTAATGTAGGCTACAGTTTTTCAGGCTGTAGTTTAATCGCTTTGGACATCTCAAGTTTGCGCACATTATAGCATTAATTAATCAAAGTTGTGGGCTTTTAAATATTTTGAAAGTCATTTAACACACAAGCACTGGTTTACTATTGACCTAGTCAAGAAAAGCATTTATGTTAAAACATACCTGAATGCACTAGGCTATTACTTAGCGCTGCCTACTCCTAGAAGACAATTTCGCATCCCGTAGCCTACTACTAGAAAGCCTTGTAGCCTACGCAGAGGTGGGCAATTTTTCGAAAGTAGCGGTAAAGGCGCTACTTTTTGCCCACCTCTGAGCCTACGATTGCAACATGCCTTCTTGCTAATAGACTAATCTATGTTCACAGCAATTTTTTAGTAATAGCCTACTGCTTAGCTTAAAATATCTTTGTTGATACCAATCAACTTTCCGTGCCTTTTGAAGAACAATTTCTAGGGAGAAAATTGCAACATCGATAAGACTTTGTTTAATAATAGTTAGGCTACGTAGCCCACGCCATATTACCGTACCTCGTTTGTTGTAGTATCCGTGTGAATTCAAACTTTGCATCCCTCGTTTCGACCAACACAACGCCAAAACTTCTTAGTTTTATCGACACTCGTTTTATCAAATGTAGCCTATATACATGAAGCCATCAGCAGCAATTTTTTCACGATTACGTGAAGTTGAAATAGTCGAAGCTGCCATATCAATCTTTGCTTTATGATGTAGCAAACTTACCAAACTTTTCGGTGCAAATGAAGTGCTCAGATCCAACATGAGCTTATATGCAGGGCAATTGTAGCAGTAGACTACCTGATCTCCACAGGACACGTACTTCTGGAGTAGCAAATTACCAAACTTTTCTATGCACAAATGCAGTGCTCAGACTCAATGTCGGCTTATATGCAGGGCAATTAGAGCAGTAGACCACCTGATCTCCACAGGACACGTACCGGTACTTCTGGAGTAGAAGTTGCCGGTTTAAAGGCGCAGCTTTGTGCAATCTGTTACCTTTAATAATTACTTCTACTTGGGACGGATAGATCGTGTGGAGATGAGGTGCGAGACAACGCTCTACTACTCTTGATATTAGCACATCTCTACAGGACATTTGCTATGCATCCTGAACACAAGTTGCAGCCAGATGGAACTTTACTTGATCTGTTATCTTTCGCAATTGCTTCTACTCGGGATGGATTGGCCATGTGACGAGAACGCGTAAGACGCTCTACTACTGTTCACATGAATACATTTCTACAGGGCATATAGGCTACACCTTGGCTACAAGTTGCAAGCATCATGGTGAGACTTTGCTCGTTATTAAACCTAGTCGGGGTTTTGACGGAAAACTAAGTTACTCTTTACTCAAGCCTACCACCCACTTGAATATAGGCTACGTAGCCTACGGACGGTACGGTATATTTTTTACTGATGTTTAGTGTGGTTATTATTTGACTTAACTAAAAGTGAACTCAGACACGTTCAGAAACTTGAATAATTTATTGATAAAGCTTTCGCCGACGCAAGCCAGGACTAACAACAAATAAATGCCGAACACGCGCATTAAAAAAACAACATATTTTTCTGTTCAACAACTTATAACATTTGATGTGAAAATCATTGCCGGTTTAAGCAACTTCACTCACGGAAGCCATGACATATTATTCTGTTCAATATAACATTTTATGTGAAAAGCATTGCCGGTTTAAGCAGTTTCACTCACGGAAGCCATGACATAATTTTCTCTTCAATATAACATTTTGTGTGAAAAGCATTGCCGGTTTAAGCAGCTTCACCCATATATTTTTCTGTTCAATATAATATTTTGTGTGAAAAGCATTGCCCTACCTACCAAGCTGATACAATCTGCAAACTGTACTAGGAATAGCACCTAAATGACCGGGCGCCACAGTGCTCCGCGCCTAAATATCCAGACGCCACAGTGTGCGCGCCTATTAGACCAGCGCCTAACTGTCTGCGCCTAAAAGACGTGGACCCGCAATTTTGGTATTTGCAAGTAATTATATCAAATGCTAAGTTTTACCTTATTTGCATAAAACTATTAAAAAAAGCTTTGAATTGGCATATTATGCCAATTCAAAGTTTTTTTTAATAGTTTTATGCAAATAAGGTAAAACTTAAAGCACAAAATCAAAAGTAAAACCCACAAGATCTTGTGCTAAAACACAAGCCGTGGCACCACCGCGACTGACACAGTGACTAATTAGTCTAAAATCAAAAAATCCCCTAAATTCAAAATTAGTTGTGTTCAAGTTTGGCGCTTACAATAAATAAATTCCAAAATACGCCACAAAACCAACCAAATTTGGAAATTTATAGAGCAGCAAGGAGAACTTCAAATGGGCAACATTAGGTGCCAAATGGGGCATTATTACGTCATTATGAGTGACAATGAACGGATTTAGAAGTCCTTGGCACTTGAAGATTCAAGAATCCAATCCCAACTCAATGTTGTGTCGTAATGGTAGGTTTTAGTAATGAAAGGCCACCGTGATTGAGAACTGGGGTATAAGGGAAGAAACATGATATCATAATTGGGGTTTCTGAAAAATCAATGCAGGGTTTGCGCAAACTCTCCAAATAGGCAATCATAATTGATAATAAGATGTAAAATGTAAACCAAGTCATTTGTGTAGTCGTACAAAAACTATTCGACAAGTAATATGCAACCTAAGGGCGGTAGGCACTTTAACATACTGATATCCCATTGAACCACAAACCATCAACCAATCAGAAGCTACGCTGTTCATGACGTCAACAAGGTTGCGTTTCTCGGAACAAAGGAAAAATGCAACTTCCCACTACTGCTATTGCTCTTGTTTGTTGTGTAATTACCAAAAAAAATTGAAAGTAATAATCAACTCTCTGGCTGAATGCTGAAATGACCACAATTGGACGGACAACCTAACATCTGATGGTTCGGGTTCGTTCAATTGGATATCAGTATGTCCAATTGTCCAAGGTTCTACCCCTAAGGGCGCTTGTCGTTTGGTTGAGAAGCTTTTGCCAGGCCAAGACTACTAAGGTAGCAAAAAAGTATAATTTTGCATCGTTTTTACGTTGCTAAACGTTTAAAAAAACCATGTAACTTGGTTGTTTTTAGTAAGCTGGTTCTATCAGTTTGTGATTTAATTTCCACCTTTCGTTGTAATAAACTCATCAAGCTTAAACAATGTCAGAGTAGGCTAAGTAGGCTGCGCAACAAATTCCCACAGCCAGTTATCACCACTTGCTGCTGACGAGTCAAAGAACATCTATGTCTTTTGATGTTGCCTATTTGCGCTGCATTTTTTTTTTATAGTGATACTTGCTCTTCGCTATTTCTGTTACGTTTAGATGATGTCACGTTATTATGCCGATTTGAGATATAATAATTTAATTCATGACCTTGTATGGATGAAAAACTTTTACAAGTTTTATACTCTGCTGAGAGTAAAAAAGAAACACAAATGATAAATATTGGAGAAATTGAGTCTCCTTACACAACTTAAGAATCGAACAACGCAAAACCGCTGAAACAAAATGTTTTGTTTAAGTGAAAGAATCACTCTAAGCAACCAATGTTAAAACTTGCGCGCAAGAAGTCATGGGAGTGTGACGTAGCAAAAATTTGAACAGGTTGTTATTTTTCTACATCAATGTGACGTTAAAGTTATTTTGGCAGCCGATTGTAGCATCGAATAGACAGCGATAGACACGTGTTTCGCCCATGAGGCTGGGCTCATCAGTATCGCACCGTATTCTTGCCACTTGAGTAATCGACCGCCGCTTTACCAGTCAGTTTAACTCTTATCTTTGTGGAAAGAAAGAGCCAACAAAACCAGCAGGTGCCAGGGGTAGGTCAATGTGAAGAAAGGCGTTCTTCCCGGCTATCAGCACAAGGCTGATTACTCACTAGCACAGCGAGCTGCAGTGACGCTTCGCTAACCAGAACGGTGTAGCTTCCACGCCAGCCATTGAGACCTCCAATTAAACGTTTAAGTTATTTTGGCAGCCGATTGTAGCATCGAATAGACAGCGATAGACACGTGTTTCGCCCATGAGGCTGGGCTCATCAGTATCGCACCGTATTCTTGCCACTTGAGTAATCGACCGCCGCTTTACCAGTCAGTTTAACTCTTATCTTTGTGGAAAGAAAGAGCCAACAAAACCAGCAGGTGCCAGGGGTAGGTCAATGTGAAGAAAGGCGTTCTTCCCGGCTATCAGCACAAGGCTGATTACTCACTAGCACAGCGAGCTGCAGTGACGCTTCGCTAACCAGAACGGTGTAGCTTCCACGCCAGCCATTGAGACCTCCAATTAAACGTTTAAGTTATTTTGGCAGCCGATTGTAGCATCGAATAGACAGCGATAGACACGTGTTTCGCCCATGAGGCTGGGCTCATCAGTATCGCACCGTATTCTTGCCACTTGATGCTGCAGCCTTGTGCTGATAGCCGGGAAGAACGCCTTTCTTCACATTGACCTACCCCTGGCACCTGCTGGTTTTGTTGGCTCTTTCTTTCCACAAAGATAAGAGTTAAACTGACTGGTAAAGCGGCGGTCGATTACTCAAGTGGCAAGAATACGGTGCGATACTGATGAGCCCAGCCTCATGGGCGAAACACGTGTCTATCGCTGTCTATTCGATGCTACAATCGGCTGCCAAAATAACTTAAACGTTTAATTGGAGGTCTCAATGGCTGGCGTGGAAGCTACACCGTTCTGGTTAGCGAAGCGTCACTGCAGCTCGCTGTGCTAGTGAGTAATCAGCCTTGTGCTGATAGCCGGGAAGAACGCCTTTCTTCACAATGTGACGTTAGTTACTACTTTAAAAAATTATATCTTTGCTTTTGTAGAAAATCCGCAGCAAACGCTTTTTTTTACGTGTTTAGTATCGGCCACAGTATCGGCCAAATTTTGCCGATACCGATACTCAAAAAATGGCCGATATCACCGATACCGATATATCGGTACATCTCTACTTGAGATTATTGAGGAAAGCTGGAAAGTGAAGCGCTGTTTTTCCACAACCTCATTTTCCTTCAAATGATCTTTCCACAAAAAGCAGTGTGTTGTCAGGCTTCGAAATTCGTTTTTGTTGACGGCGGACAAACGTGTCCGGTCTGAGCAGCTATCTCGGCCGACAAATATGACCGATCTAGATGGTACTTTCCGCGGACATCACATGCTGTCATGGCGGACATGTCCGCCGTGAATTTCGAGGCCTGTGTTGTAATTTTTCCTTTTTCGCCCTAACATGGCCGAAAAAGCTTGTTTATTGCTTGATGCTGTTTTTCAAGAGAGTTGTGATTTGATTTGTTTGATTGATATTGAATATAAGACTGTTTTATGCAGAATTGTCAGGAGCCGAAAAATGTGGTAGTGACAATGGCTTATTCAACTTCTATTGTGATCTCATGGGATCCACTTAATACAATGCGATACAAAGTTAAAACTGTTTCATTGGATAGCAGTGACATGTTTGAACCAACTGAGGCTGGATATTCTACTTCACCTGTAAGTTATTTTAAAATATTTTGATGTTTGTTTTATTGTGATGTTTCAGTGATTTATTCATCACTAAAGTTATATATTTTTTTTTTGCTCCACTTTTAAAACTTTTGGTGATTTATAATTTTATGATATCATGGATAATTTTAAATGCAGTGTTCTTGGTATGCATGAGAAAGCTTCAAATAAAAAAAAATATTAATGAGTTTTTTAATTATGTGCCCTTTCCTGGGTCGCTATTAGGGTCTGCTTTGTTGTTTTATTTGCTGAGTTGTATTAGAAACTGATTTATCGGAACGATTGATTAACTGGAGACATCATGAGTGAGGATATAAATACATTTCAGCACACCATAAATATCACTGGTGAAGGACCCTTGCAACCAAGAACAGGCTACACAATATTGGTGTTTGAGTATGATGCTAGTGAGATCCGTACAACCAACGATGCTGCACAAATCTCACCTGCGTATACAGGTATATCTCACTCATTTTATGGTTAACAGTTTTATGTTTTTAAATAATATGAGATGTTCTATTTGGTGCAAATTAAGCTAAACTATCACAAGATATACAGTGACAATCTGCTTTTATTCCGACGTTTCGTCAATCAGACACGACTGACTTCTTCAGGGGGCTAGACCAGGTAGTGACTACCTGTCTAGCATGGCAAAACACAGGACCATGTTGCTGAAATCAACCCAACATGCGAAATAAAAATTCAACTTCTAGACAAAAAGTTATCGCGCGCAAAGTTTGAAATAATTTAGAGAAAGGAGGACTTACATATTAACGATCAACAAGAAACTTAAAAAACAACAAAAGAGGAGAGTGAACAGCATGAGTCATGATGAATCGAGTTTTATACGCACTACTGCACAGTTTTACAATCAGCATGAAACCAATTTAAAAAAACGTCAAATAACCACTTACAATAGTTTTTTGTAGATAGCAGGAAAAGAGATGCCATCATTCCGATTCATTACATGAGGCTTTTGATTGATAAACCAACTTTCAGAAAACATTCGCTTTTTATAATCACTTTCAACTTTTAGAATTTTAGAATTGCTCCAAGTTATGTGCAGGGAGCAGAATGTTCCGGGCGTTGATATTTGAAAGCTCTTTTGTGTTCATTAATGCGAGATTTAAGATCTCTTTTTGTTTGGCCAACATAAATTAAATTGCAATCATCACAAGAAACTTGGTACACTAAAGCTGAGATTTCGCTTTGTTTCAAGGGGTCTTTTAAAGACGGCAAAAATTTACTTATTGTCAAGAAAGGTTTCAAAGCGACTTTTATACCATTTTCATTTAAGATACGCCGAATTTTTTCAGAAACTCCCTTCACATAAGGTAAAGAAACAAAAGACTTATACTGGGTAGATGGAGGTACTAAACTTTTAGGTTGTCGTTGGCAAGCATGCTTTCTTGGAAATCCATTGAGGCGCAACGTATTGTGTAATGCTTTGTTCTGTCGTGAATGTTCATGCGGATCTGCAACATGTGTGTCAATGCGGTCGTACAAACTTTTAGCTACAGTAAGTTTTTGATGTTTTGGATGGTGTGAATTAAAATTTAAATATCTGTCAGTGTGTGTGGGTTTTTTGAAAATTGTAGTGGTCAATGTGTTTGTGGCATTGTGACGAATGACTAAGACGTCTAAAACTGATATGGAGTTGTTGTTTTCATGTTCTGTTGTGGATTGAATTGAAGAAGATATGCTGTTTCTAGCCCCCTGAAGAAGTCAGTCGTGTCTGATTGACGAAACGTCGGAATAAAAGCAGATTGTCACTGTATATATACATCTTGTGATAGTTTAGCTTAATTTGCACCAAATAGAACATCTCATATTATTTAATTTAATGCCTGGTGAACAGTCTCATCCAATTTTCAGTTTTATGTTTTGACAAACACAACATTTATGTTCGTCCAGCAATCATATCAAGGTGACAATACTTTTCAGTTTCTTTAATAAAGTTATGTTGCTTTTGTGTGGACAAAATGCTGGAAGATGCGTTCATAAGTCAGGTTCACGATGTAAATCTTACTTTGGATTAGTGTTGGGCGATATATCGAATTTTCGATACGATACGATATCTTTTCAATATCGATATTTATTTTAATATCGTTCGATATTTTAACTATTACAGCCCTAACTCGTAACTGCAAACCCCTACAAAAACGTTGCCTAGGCCAAACGGCAAAAGTTGAAATTGCCTCGTCAATTGCTGTGAACGTTTATTACGAAAAAAATTGTACCAAAACATGTAAAACGAGAAGCGAAAAATATACTAGAGTAGTCTATCCTGACCGCACTGTTTGATTTGTTTTGTGATGTAATAATACCAAAAGTAGCGATAAAGCGAGCAACACGATACGCACGCTGTTACGGTAATTGTCATTGAATAACTCACGGGGAGGAAAAGTATGTTAATTTTGGGTTGATTCAACGTTAGAGTCAGCACAAATCGATTTAATTTTCCCGGCGGGTTATATTGCGTAACAACAATGCCCAATAAGAAATTTACGTTTGTTTTACATTAATTCGACTTCGACATCTAGCGACGTTGAATTATCATAAAATAACGTTAATTGCTCAATCAAGTACCGGTAGCAAATTAATAGCTCCCTGCGAGAAGATTGCCTCGATTTACGTTTACACTAACATAATTTCGGCACAATTAGGATACTGCAAGGAACACAAAGTCTGTTTGATGAAGAACTGGATGTCAAAATCGGAATCATCAGATGTTGTACCGGAGGATGAGGTTGTCGTGTCATCACTGGAATCGGACACATCAAGAGGCTCATCGCTTGGCTGTAAATCTACACTGTCTTTGCCGTTCGCAATGAAGCGTCCACGTTTTGCCGCTTTCTTGCTTTGATACCCATCCACACGCCTTTTTCGCAGAGCTCCATCAAGGTGTTGACTGAGAAGCAAATCTATGGCTGTGGCATAACGACTGGGAGGAATGTCTAACCCTAACCTTACAAGCGCTCGTGCGGCCTCGGCATTTTTATTGCCGACACTAATGCGCCATTCATGCATCTGCGTCGGCAATTGCCGACACTAATTTCGAAGACTGAGAAACTCTTTTCTTAATTAGAACAAAAATATCGAAAAGTATCGAAATATCGAGTATTTTTTCAAATATCGTATCGTTTTGTTTTTTTCAATATCGCCCAACACTACTTTGAATTTGTTGTCATATTTGCTTATGCAGCCAACTAGACTAAAACTACATTATAATAAGCAGAAAAGGAGGTTTAGCAAGACCATAGGTGTCGATTACGTGGGGGCAGGGGCCGTGCCCCCTCAGGTCTTAGACATAAGGGGGCGAGATATATCTGGCCCCCTCGGTTTTTTGTTAATATTAACAACTTTGTAAGAACAGTGCTGCTGGTTTTGTTGCTGTTTCCGCAAATGTACAATCTACTTTTGTTCAAATTCAAACAGTCGGCTTCGCCAAATGTCTTGTAACAAAGATTGCAAGTCTGATCGTTCTGTGGCAACTTTAGCTCGTCTATTTAACGTTGAGTAACGAGCTTGTCTGGAAAGTCTGTTACGACTTTTGGCAATATGTACCCTAACAGGCTAGCAAGAATTAAGTTAAATTTCGCATAAACTGTTCAAGCTATTTATCAAGAGTGTGTGAAACGAAAATTGCCAACAATATTGAGACAACAAAACCTGTTGCATTTTTTGTTCATTCTTTTCACTTATTTGCTTTGTGGTGATAGTTTTGTTTGATGGACCAACGATTTCAATCCTGAACGAACGACATTCAATGCGTTGTATTCAACTGAGTACTAATTAAGCATGCAAGGGCATTCGCTATGCGGTACACGACAACTGGGCGAGACAAAATGGGCGATACCCACTTGGGCGAGACCAGGTGGGCGACGGACCAAGTGGGCGACGAGTCAAGTGGGCGACGAGCCAAGTGGGCGACGGGCCAAGTGGGCTCGTCCAAAGTGGACGACGGTAGCAAAAGTTTAGTGGTGGTGAAGTTAAAGTCAACTGATATTTTTTAATCCGAATGCTCTAGTCTAGACGCTGCGTATCCGCATCAGCAGTTTACAGAACACACTGTGACTGACAGTCATTACTAGGGCCATTTTTTTATGACCTAAAAATTGAAAAATATGACTTTATGTTTTGAAGTATATGACTTTATTTTTAGAGCATCAAATTTATGCTAATCTCTGTAGTTAATGATTTGTATGTAAGTTTTTACATGTATTTTAAACAATAACACACTTGAACAACTAACAAAAAACTTTGTTTCGCTTGAAAATCACTACAAAAATTCAAATGTGTAATGCTTGTACCTACCAAACCAGCTACTTAGTAGTTAAGATCTCAGCACTGGCTGACCTAGTGACCTACCGCAGGTGTTTATAATATTCATAGACTGGATTGTGTGTTGCGAAATAATGTGTCAAGATGATGCCACAATGGAAATTAACATCAAACAGCAAGCGCTATTGCTAGACTACAAAAAATAATGAAAATTTTGCTTCCAATGCTTCGTGAAACTCAGCGTGAGAACTCTCATTGCCTCCCTTCCACAAATCAATTATTGTATTTTAAAGTAAAAATTAAAAGTCATATTTCATGATATAAAACAGAAAATATGACTTTATAACGACTGACAAGCTTCGATGACTTCAACCACTCTTTGGCCATTCATTTGTTTCTTTTCTGAGGAGTTTCTCTTAAGCTTCACGACAAACCGTGACGCCGCAAATTGCAAAATAATGTGTCAAGATGATGTCACAATGCAAATTAACATCAAACAGCAAGCGCTATTACTAGACTACAAAAAATAATGAAAATTTTGCTTCCAATGCTTCGTGAAACTCAGCGTGAGAACTCTCATTGCCTCCCTTTCACAAATCAATTATTGTATTTTAAAGTAAAAATTAAAAGTCATATTTTATGATCTAAAACAGAAAATATGACTTTACAACGACTGACAAGCTTCGATGACTTCAACCACTCTTTGGCCATTCGTTTGTCTCTTTTCTGAGGGGTTTCTCTTAAGCTTCACGATAAACCGTGACGCCGCAACCGCAAAGCAACTAAATAAATTATATATGTCACCACCACTAAACTTTCGCTACCGTCGCCCACTTTGGCCGTCGCCCACTTGGTCCGTCGCCCACCTGGTCTCGCCCACTTGGCTCGTCGCCCACCTGGTCTCGCCCAAGTGGGTATCGCCCACTTTGTCTCGCCCAGTTGTCGTGTATCGTTCGCTATGTGCCCAGCCTTCGAACTAGGCATATTTTGACTGCGGCAAAAATGATTGCCAACGTAAAATTGCAAAATAGAGTCGGCAATTGCCGAAGTAAAAAATCTGTGAACACGTTTATTTGCCAGGATTCAAATTGCATTTTCAAATTTAATGATTTCTTGTCGATTCTAAACTTTATGCGGTTGTTTATGCAAAGTTCACAAAACAAACTAACTGCTTTTTGGAAAATAGTATCATATTCACCACCCAAAAAGCAGAAAGAGCTGTTTTAAGCGATCATTCTATTTTTGCGTACATAGCCTAATCGTTCTCATTGTAACGTAACTATCTATGATCGTTGCAGTCAATCTTAAACCTTAGCGGCCGCATGATACAATGGTGTAATGTTGGCTGGGTAATAATAGCGGTGATAGACGTCGTTAATGCAGGTAGCTGATCACACAAAAAGTTTTACAGAAAAGTACGAAAAATAAAGTAAAAATGCTCGAAAAGTTTAAAACGATACCACACCCACCAACAATGGTAATATTCAATCTTCATTGTTTAACAGTAACTTGCATAAGCATAGGTGTCATTTCAGGGGTGCGAAGGGTGCTTGAGCACCCCAAAATGAAAATCTGAGGTAACAAGTAACAACATAAATGCGAGAGCACCCCTGGGCCCTGGTTTGCATACAAAATATACCGATTCAAATGCGCAAAAAGAATGGTTTTCTCAATATAACTGGTTGAGACTAAACGATGATGGAAGCTGCTACTGTTCCTTCTGTTACTGTAAGCAAATTTTATGATGGTGACTGGGAACGCAAGGATGTGCTGCGTGAACGCAAACAGTGGTTCGCTTGTTGCAAACGTGACGGTGATGCTGTGACAGTGAATACGCTACGTCAGAAATTCATTGCACAGCCGTCAATGGTCGATGCCAAATATATATTAGTGTTGGGCGATATTGAAAAAACAAAACGATACGATATTTGAAAAAATACTTGATATTTCGATACTTTTCAATATTTTTGTTCTAATTAAGAAAAGAGTTCTCAATCTTCGAAATTAGTGTCGGCAATTGCAGAGGTGATTGCCGACGCAGATGCATGAATGGCGCATTAGTGTCGGCAAAAAAGTGATGAGGCCACACGAGCCCTTGTAAGGTTAGGGTTAGACATTCCTCCCAGTCGTTATGCCACAGCCATAGATTTGCTCCTTAGTCAACACCCTGATGGAGCTCTGCAAAAGAGGCATGTGGATTAGGGTGGAGCTTATTTTTTGATTTTTGAAAAATGTTTTTCTTACCCTCTCAAATGGTTCCTTTATATGAAAAAACAATTGAGAAAAAAAATCAGTGCAATTGAACAATATTTAGAGGTAGCTCAATGAGGGTAAAGTTTCCGACAATCCAAAGTTGTAGCTGCCATTTTTTTTCACTCACTACTGAAACTAAGCTGTTAAAATAGCTTTAAGAAAATAATTATGCAAGGGTGCTGACTATGTTTTTCAATACTTTTCCCCAAGAAAAACACAAGCTTCAAAGCAGTAGTCGGCAACTTTCAGCTAGAGCAGATTGAAATAACAGGTAGCAAGTTGCCATGAATGCGTATGGCTCTTGGAATTTTTCTACATCACCATCTTGATCTGAAGAAGACCGTTAGAAAACACAACTTGCAACGTCGCCAACACAACTTGCAAAAGAGCCGGCTTTTGTTTCTCGGCTTCAAGATCTATTTAATGTCGCTCATGCAGATGCTCTGAACAATACTTCAGTATTACAAGAAGACAAGGATTACTTGTTAGCTCAGCAACCCTAGTAGAAGACATAAAGCAAAGTTTAATCAATCACGCCACCAAGCAACTTGAGCATAGCCATCCGAGAGATGATTATAAAGAATTATTGAAACTTGTGATAGTTTTTCTCGGTAGTGCTCCTGCCACAGGAGTGCGATTCATGTCACCCGGAGCAATGCACCACGCCCGCTGGATGTCCAAAGTTATATACAGTCTGAAGATCTAGATGTTTAGAGGTCAATTCAAACTGGCTCCTGCAGAAACGAGAGGTTTACGTGATGTTTGTGTATTCACGGTCCGCGTCTACTTGAAAGCCTGGATCTTAGAACCCATAGGCGCCGACTTTTCAAAAAACCTTGGGGTGGCGAGAAAGGTGATGACGTCATAACCATAACGCTATTTTACTCAATTAAAATAGTCTTTGATTAACCTTACCGTCTTGTTTATATTGACACCTAGGTCGCAAGCCGAATTTATTAGAACCGCTGCTTGAAACGATTAGTTTTACGCATGCAGCACGCCTAGTCGTCAAAATTTTGATAGGCTATTATTAGCTCATAATAATTGGAACAGTTGGAAAACAAGCCGATTCATATGCGAATGAATAACAACGATCAATTCAGACACTGAAGTTATCCAAATAAAACGCAAAAAATCATGATCTCAAGCAGAGTGGAAACCCGCTATCAGTCTCTTATCGCTATTATTCACCTAGCCAACCTGACATCATTGTTTTATGCGGCCGCTAAGGTTTGACGTCGACTTCAACGATCATGGAATATTACGTGCCGGTAATAAGAACGATTATATCCTACACGCAAAAATAAAAAAAATTGATCTCGTTAATGCAGGCAATATCTGCGACCATGGCCACCTGGAGATCCGGCCTGATTTGTCACATTTTGCAGATTTTGATTACGGCTACTGCTAGTGCTTGACTGACATTTTTTTGAGATGTTTTTACTTTTTGCGGTTTCCTAATGACATAAAACTTTTTTGTTGCTTTGGGGAAGCAATAGAAAATGAGAAAAAGTAAGTTGAAAAACGCAAAATCAGACTGTTATTGACAAATTAACAGTCTGACTAAAATCTTCGAAATCAAATTTTCTTTGTTTTTCAACATGTGAAGATGTTAAAACCTATTGTAACATCTGGGGGAAAGAGAAAAGAAAGCGTTAAAATCTAATTTTTAGAAAAAATTATTTAAACGTTCGCCAAAAGTTAGAAAAACCTGGAAATTTCTGCAAAATGTGACAAATCAGGCCGTATCTTTAGGTGGCCATGCTGCGACCAAGACCATTAAACACCTTTTCTTTTATCGGTTTTCGATTTAATTCTCACACATTGCGAACAAAACAATGCTGTTGAATCATAATTTATCTCACAGCGGAAGACTTCGTTGAAAATAGCGCGTCTAATTTAGCTGGTTTACGTAATACTGCAGTGAATAGTTACGTGACTATTCCAGCAGCGAATTTACGGGGGGCGCGCCCCCCCGTAAGTCGGCGCGTATGTTGGCACCTCAAGCATCAGAAGCACCTTACAGTGACCTGCTGCTACTAAAAACACTAAGTGAATACTCATCAATCAATCCGGCCATCTCGAAGTCAACATCATGCAAGTTTTCCAATCATTTATGGTACTTGTCACAATGTCACAGGAACTTGTTAGCTTGTCTTTCTTCGACAGTCGAGGCAGCCCAACGACGAAGAGACTGATGGTGAGTGCCATGAACAAGGTGGAGGAAGAAGATGGAGATGTGGCTCATTGCAAGCGTATCAGTATTTCTCTCGATACATTCAAGGACAGAAACTTAGAGGATTTAATGACAGTAAGATCAATGAAACTCCTCCAAAAGTTGGACCTTCCAAATAGATTCCTTGCGGTTGATCCTGACTTGTGGGATGAGAGAGATGACTACAGTCAAGTCTCTAGGAGTCGTCAATGACCACGCTGGACGTGACGGGCACTAATTCAGGAGTACAGTGGATTAATAGGTGTACGCTTGCTTTGGTCGACAGACATTTGGTCGACAGTCATTTGGTCGACAGTCATTTGGTCGACAGACTTTTGGTCGACAGACTTTTGGTCAACAGGACATTTGGTTGACAGGACGTTACGCGACAGAACGATTCATTGTAGGGTTAGGTTAGGGTGAAGGTTAGTTAACTAACCCTAACCCTAAAATGAATAGTTCTGTCGACCTAACATCCTGTCGACCAAATGTCCTGTCGACCAAATGTCCTGTCGACCAAATGTCCTGTCGACCAAATGTCTTGTCGACCAAACGTCTGTCGACCAAATGACCGGGTACCGATTAATAACCCATGATGAAATTCAGATGCAATTCCTGCTACAAGTTGTCGAGGACCATCGCCGAATCTTCCCAGACAGCAGAAAACAGACATTGTGTAACTCCATGGTTCCATGAAAAAGAATGTTATGGACATTGTCAGATTGATACTAGGGTTGCCAGAGGTTAATTTAAAATAGAGCCCAACCTTATGTAAAAAGTAGCCTACATTTTTTAGAGTTCTAAAATGGAGCCCAAGCAAAGAGATGGGCTAGGCTATTATACAAAAATTTTCCAGAGCGCTTGATCATCAGTCCCAAATTATAAGTTTTTCAAATTCTTCAAATCTTTCATACAGATTGGCAACCATGCATTCACTTGTATTTTTCAAAAAAAAGTAGCCCAATTGGGCTTAAAAGCGCCTAATCTGGCAACCCTAACTGATACTATGACCCACCACAAAGAGAACAAGGAATTGACTTCTTATTGATGTATTTAATAATACATATTGTGTTCAAGTGTTTAATTAAACACATTACGATATTGGTCTGATATACTCCCAAACCAATGAATTTTCATAATCTTTGAGGTCATTGAGCTACCTTTAAAGGCATATTCAATGAAATTTTCAAACTGGAATTAAGCATTAAAATGCGTAAACTGAACACTCAAGAATACATTTTTAAAAAAATTACCGAAAAAAAATTGTTTTCAAGGGCGCTGGCAAGGCCCAAAGTCCAATGTTTCATTTATTTTTTATTTTTTTCAAAATGACCAAAAAGTGGAAACACTGCTAGAGTATACGTCATAAATGCCAAGAGCTCCAGCAATATCAAAAGTCTTTTTCGTGCGCTGGGTTGCAAAGTTCGGGCCTGTTGCGTTCAAAGGAGTTTTGCAGGATAGTTTTACACGTTTTATTAAGTTTCTAGGATATTTCGTTGAGTAATAGTAGCAATGTTACGAGAAAGGTGAGGTACGGTAGTATAATTCTAGTAGCATTGCTAAAAATTAAATATCCATAAAATCAATATTGCATCATTGTTTGACTATTGTAGAAACAATATTATATCATAGCAAATACTATGCCTGACTTTTGTGTTGTGCTTGGCTGTGACACGACAGCACTGCATAAAGTTAGTATGTTTGGGTTTCCCAAAGACAGTACACAAAAAAAGGAAATGGAATAAATTTGTCAACACCACAACTTGTCATTGGAGTGGACCAAAACCACACCACAGAATTTGTACTCTGCATTTTCAAGAAGCAGACTTCAAAAGTTTTCTTCAATTCCAAATGGGATATGCCAAAAGGCTTGACTTGACACCCGGTGCATGTCCATCAATCTTTCCTTCTCCACCAGAAACTAGTGCAACAGCTGAAAGATCACATTTGATTTCTTCCTGGCGACCAGCTTATAGAAGACGCCAAGTTAATGAAGTAATGTTGATTTTATGGTTTATTGTATTTATTTAGAATTACAGTATTAGGTTTTGATAACCTGTACGGTACCCCAGGGCCTAATTTACAACAAGGCCATTAACCTAGGACAGGGGTTCCCAACATGTGGGTCGCGACCCCAACTGGGGTCGCCTGACAATTTGCCTGGGGTCACCTGAGGCCTTCTGAAAAGTTTAGAATTTCATTAGTTTAGAAACTTTGCCACAAGAATTCCAAGATACAATGAAAAGCGTTGTAAGTGTCGTAAATTTTGTAAAAGCTAGTGCTTTAAACAGCCCTTTATTTTCAAAAGTTTGCAGTGAATTGGATACATTCAGTAATGTTCTGTTATTTCACACTAGTGTGAGATGGTTGTCTAGAGGCAAAGTTTGGAAGCGTGTTTTTGATCTTCGTGATGAATTAAAAACATTTTTTAATCAAAAATCTAAACCACAGTTTGAAACACTTTTCGGCGACAAAAACCAACTTCACAAAATTGCTTGGTGTCAAACTCGTATGTTTACTTTGTCATTCTGTACTTGTTTGCGCCAGCAGCAAAAAATAAAATTGAATGAATTGAATTCACTTTAGGCCTATAACTTCGTTAAAAACAGAGTGAAATGGTTCACCAGGCATTTGATAATTAAAGTAACTTGCGTTCTTCTAGGCTACTAGGTTACCAGAAGAACGCAACCTAGTATGGTAGCCTATAGTCACCAGAAGAACGCAAGTTACTTTAATTATAACATCATTATTGTATGCATGGTTTATATAGTTGTCAATTTTTAGGTGCTTTAGGTTACTATAAATTTTTTGTGTCATATTGGAGAATTTCTACCTCTTGGTTTCCAATACGAAGAGGAAGATAGTACGGTGGTTGAAGTAAAAGTGATGATGAAGAAGAAAGTATGCTATAACCTGAACCCTATCGTTTTGAGCCTGAGTACACAGAGGCAGAGATCAATCGGCTTTACCTTGCTGATGTGACTGACGTTTCTCAGCAGGAGGATCGAGTGGGGGACACTGATTGGTAAGCAAATTTAGGTATTTGACAACATATACTGCATTTGTTTAGCTTTACTTAACATAAAATAATTAAATCACCGACCGTAGCGGGATAAGTGCTCACTGCTCAGCTTTGCATTGTATTTCCCTATGGGTTTGTAAGGCCTTGAACCTACAACACGTTGAAAACAACTTTACAAATGCAACTGAAATTATAAGAAAATGAAATCTTAACGCTCTTAAGTTTACCTTGCCTAATACTAGTTATATTGCAAAGTCGAATTTTCCCGTCCCGGTAGCCTATGCAATGAATTATTACAAGGGCAATTATTTTTTGGCCTAAAAATTGAAACCATTGACATTGAAATTTGTTTTGACAAATTTTCATGTATCAAGAACTCAAGTAGTTAAATTACGCATCATTGCACAAAATGCTGTACAACACAGCTGCCGCAAAACGACATATATATATCAAAAATTTTACACATTTTGAGGTGTGTTGAGCACCACACCATATTAACCTAATTATTTCACCTAATGGCTTATGATTCACAATAAGTAGACAATGGGCCATTTACACCAGTATAAAGTAAGCTAAAAAGGCAAATGTGATCCCATACTTGATTCAACTTCAAGTGTTGGGTATGAGAAGATAGGTGCTCATTGTACTAAGCCTTTGGCACTAAGAAAGTAGGGTGGCCAGTTCCTTTCTCTCAGCCGCCTTTCCTGCAGCAATTATGCCCACCCAATTTATTACACCCTAGCTAGAGGTGAGCGATGTTCTCAACAACCAGCTGAAGCTGGGAGTCGAACCAGGTTTGGTTGGTTTTGAATCTTTATCCTCGGACTAACAAAGCCTTGATAGGTTATTCCTGGTAGTTTCGCATACATGTAGATTGTAGAGGGTCTGCTACAATTCGGTGAGTCCAATTCTTATCGTTACACCATCCCTCTGCGCCAAAGTAGGCTACAAGGTGTAAAATGAAAAAACTTCACTGACAGTGCAACCTCTACGACACCACAACAATGCAGTTTGTAAACAATTTAAACTTTGTGAACAATTTTTGATCTAACGCTACAATTTTGATAAATTTTTGACTTTTTGAAAAGTAAAAAAGTAATCACCCTAATTATTACCAATTTTATATCAACAGGTGTTCATGTTGTCACTGTGTGGCAATGGTTGAGCAACATCAAGCTTTGTGCTACTGTGAGATAGATACAGCACGGATGAAAGACATGCTAGATGGACAATTGGACATGCATAATTACATTTACTCTGCTTGTTTGTTAATATATGGCGCTGTTGAAACAAAATAAATTGACTTGACTTGCTATCGCCTTATTTGTTTCCAAGTTATCAATTCCGTTCAGTAAAAATAAAGTAAAGAAGAATTTTTTTAGGTTAAATTAAAATGGCCTTAGTAATATGTAAGTCAGCATCGAGTGAAAAATGCACTAAACTATGAAAAGCAATTCAATGTCCTGTTAAATCTACATAAAATCGCTCATTTTGTTGGTCCAAGAAATGTAGCTTATGTGATCAGACGAGCGTGAATTTACACAGTAGCCTATGTAGAGTTGGTTGATTGTGTAAAATTATGTGTATGCCATTTCTTTGAATGCAGTATTTGAACTAGACAAAACATTATTTAATTCTCCAAGTATAAAAACTACGGATTGTAATCATAGAAACTCTGGTTAATGAGAGAATACATACAGTTAAATCGCCCGCAGTAAGAAATATTGCTCGATCAGCTTTTATGACGTAGGCTGTACAGTCGCACGCTTCGCTGCTCACGCAAATTCCCGTTTTGACAGCTCTGACAAAACCACGCGCGCAATGGTGGTCAGACCGCAATGGGGCAAAATTTTATTGAAAATCGTTTTATGGTAGCATGTTAAACACAAAGAACATGGAAAGTCGCCAAGTCAGGTTTTTCCTTTACTGCCCCTTTAAATATAGGAATTTAGGCCTGAAACTTTATACACATTGTATTTATATCATAAGGAACGTATTCAGGGGGTAAGACTTTCAAAAATATAAATTTAGTTTTTTTTGTATGTTTTAAGCTCCGCCCTAATGTGGATGGGCATCAAAGCACGAAAGCGGCAAAACGTGGACGCTTCATTGCGAACGGCGATGACAGTGTAGATTTACAGCCAAGCGATGAGCCTCTTGATGTGTCTGATTCCAGCGATGACACGACAACCTCATCCTCCGATACAGCATCTGATGATTCCAATTCTGACTAGTTCTTTATTCAACAGACTTTATGTTGCTCGCGTATCCTAATTGTGCCGAAATTATGTTAGTGTAAACGTACATCGAGGCAATCTTCTCACAGGGAGCTATTAATTTGTTACCGTACCTGGTTGAGCAATTAACGTTATTTTATGATATTTCAACATCGCTAGATGTCGAATTAATGTAAAACAAACGTAAATTTCTTATTGGGCATTGTTGTTACGCAATATAACCCGCCGGAAAAATTAAATAGATTTGTGCTGACTCGAACGTTGAATCAACCCAAAATTAACTTACTTTTCCTCCCCGTGAGATATTCAACGTGAATTACCGTAACAGCGTGCGTATCGCGTTGTTCGTTACTTTTGGTATTATTACATCACAACAAATCAAACAGTGCGGTCAGGATGGACTACTCTAGTATATTTTTCGCTTCTCGTTTTACATGTTTTGGTACAATTTTTTTCGTACTAAACGTTCACAACAATTGCCGAGGCAATTTCAACTTTTGCCGTTTGGCCTCTGCAACGTTTTTGTAGGGGTTTGCAGTTACGAGTTAGGGCTGTAATAGGTTAGTTAAAATATCGAACGATATTGAAATAAATATCGATATTGAAAAGATATCGTATCGAAAATTCGATATATCGCTCAACACTAATAAGCTTATATATGCAGCTTTGGTAACTTACATTGTTATGCCGACTTCTTCCTGTGAAGCCGAACGTTCCTTTTCGTTATTACGACGCTTGAAGACCTACCTTCACAGCACTCAAACGCAACAATGACTGAACAATTTGGCAGTTATAGGTAGTCATTGCAAATTGGCGGAGAAATTAAACATGGAAGAACTTGTCACTGAGTTTGTTTCCAAGACAACGACTCGCAGAAACAAATTTGGATGTGATTAATTTATAGCAAGCCGCATTATAAGGCAGACGTGAACAAATTAAAGTCGAATATATTTCAATATTCAATGTAAGATCACTTTCGCCTCGCATGTAATACTTGTTTTCATTTCTATCTGATCGTTTGACATACCGCTGTAGGCTGTAGTCTATTATTACACATACGACAAAATTATCTTCTATTATGTTGATTCGACGTTTTATGACGTAGGCTAAACATGGTTGAATTTTCTATTAGATTAAGTCATTTGTTTTAACATTTTCCATCGGTCAGGTTTTCAATTTTGATTAGCCTGTATTGACAATTTTCATAAGATAACTTAGGGCACCCCTAACTTCGTCAAATTTTTTAAAAAAATTACGCCAATGTAGCATAAGTATTTTTAAATTGTGGGTCATTCCATGTCAAATGACAGGTACTGTGTAACCATATGTCTCAGATTTCCCTTTACTTTTAATATCTTATAGCCCCTGCAAAATGAGGAATGATGCAAAAAAAAATTCTTTCCAAACTCGTTTCGTTCAAAAGTTATCGCATGTTGAAATTTTAGCCACTAGGTGGAGATTTTATGTGTGAGCACACCCATGCTCTACATAAAAGGCTTATAACTTCATATCTACCCTAAGGAGAGGCCCCAAAATTGGTTTCTGGGGGTTTTAAGGGTCAAGAAATTCGAATTTGAAGTCAAAAATACAAAAAGACAACTCCTTCATGTTCAAATTTCAAGTTGAAATGCTTTCAGCAATTTTTCAGTTACGTAACGTGGGACACCATTTTCACAATGTTGAGGCGGAGTTGAAACCTAATTTTTTTTTTCATGAAATACTACTATTCTTGTACATTTCAAAAATATAGGTTTGGTCAATGTGTATTTTAAACAACATGTTTTTAACATATTGTGAAGTTTCATATATACTTGTCTTGTTTTGAAATAGGCAGTTGTTTTAGACATTTTAAGGGTGGTTAATTTTCTGATTGATTGTAATTGCTATGGAACCTTGCAGCATTGGAAAAGCTCTAGCAACAGCTTGTCACAAACTTACTTTTACCAGAAGATCTGCATTGACACAATTTTCAGCTCTGTCACATAGAGATCAAAATATTATGCTGTGGAGATGTGATCTACGCAGCTGCATTTCGCCTATCACTACAATCTGTTTGCACCATGAAAAACTGTATATAGGTAACAACTTTGAGAAACGGTTTCAAAAATGTTGCAATGTCTATAAACTGCATAAGAAAAAAGTAGCAGCTCATCACAAAATAAGTCTGGAACTGGCTGAGCAGTTGGAACAAAATGGTGTATCGGTTTGCCCCGGGTGGAAATTGTGTGGAACGTGCTACAAAAAGGCTTGCAACTTGGGTGATGTAATCAGTAGCTCTGAAAGTTTATCAGACTTGAGTACCATTGGTGATGACGGCCTTGATAACTCTTTCAAACAAGACTCTGCAAAACGCAAAGTAGATACCAGCCTTACAGCATTGGCATTGTCACCTATAAACTCTGCTCACAGCATGCCAAAACGGCAACGAACCATTCAGGCAAAAGAAAAATTAAAGAAAGCAGTAAAATCACTGGAAACTTCATTTGCTTCTGCTATAGGAGTTGAAGTTGATTCCCTTCAACAACCGGAAGAACCACCAATGCATGAGATAACTGAAATGGCGCAAAAAGCTAAGGATTATGATCTGCTCATGCATGAATTAAAATTGAAGGTTCAGCAGGCACCCTACAAAGAGAAATTGAAGCTGCTAACTTTAAGACCACGATCTTGGAGTTTACGTAAAACTGCAACATTTTTTGACATTTCTGAATATTTGGTGAAGACGTCAACCAAGTTAAAAGAAGAGAAGGGAATATTGGGAGCTCCTGAAGCTAAACGTGGAAAAGTGCTACCACTGGAGACAATAAATGCGATACAGAGCTTTTACGAGAGTGATGAGTACAGTAGGTGTATGCCAGGAATGAAGAATTACGTAAGCATTTCACGAAATGTACACATGCAAAAACGATTGATTTTATGCAATCTTAAGGAATTATACAACGAATTTTGTGACAAACATCCACACACCAATGTTGGATTCTCCAAGTTCTGTTCCTTGAGACCAAAATGGTGTGTGACAATGTCTGCCAGTGGAACACACTCCGTATGTGTTTGCACCCACCACCAAAATGCTAAGCTTTTAGCAGATGCTGCTCATTTAAAAGAACGAAGTGGCTATTCTTACAACATATTGTAAAACTAGCCTCTGAAGCTATTCTTACAAGCACCACTCAAGCAAGACGTTGTTTACTCGAGCAAGACCTTAATGCGCTCAGGCGTTTCATCCGACGACGCTCATACGTAATTTCGCGCGCATGCGTATTGGCTTGTGCTGCACACTTGATCGTAGAGTGAACCGCGGTAGTTGCTGATTTTGCTGATCGAAACTACACGTCAATGAATCCATCGTCATCATGATTACGAAGGGAGCATTATATTACAGTTTTGAGACACTTTCTTCGGCTATTAAGCAATGGGAAAAAGAAAACTTTGTCAATGTTTATGTGAGAAATTCCATAACAATTGAACGCGCAAAACGACGTCTAGCACTTACATCCACAAAAACCTGGAATGAACAGTTGAAGTATCGTACAATACAGTATGCTTGTGTGCATGGAGGAAGAACACCCAAATCATGTAGTCAAGGAAAATAACCAAATCAAAGGTAAGTAATGATGGTTTTGTCCTTGGTGCCCATAGGTTGAGCTACTCATGTAGCCTATATGCATAAGTTTTGCTAATAGATTGAGTTTTGCATAAGTGCAAATTGCCTACATTCCTTATGAATGCTAAGAACTTAGCAAAATGCATATATTCTGCTGAACCATTCCCGCATGCTGTCTATTGTAATAAGTTTTGCTAATAGATTGAGTTTTGCATAAGTGCAAATTGCCTACATTCCTTATGAATGCTTAGAACTTAGCAAAATGCATATATTCTGCTGAACCATTCCCGCATGCTGTCTATTGTAATTTCCATTGAATTGTCATGCCCAGAATTATTCCTAAGTTGCATTGAATTACCCATTAGTTTTGTCAATTTACCCATATGTTACGTCGAATTGCTCATCAGCACAATTCGTCGAATTACCCGTAAGTCTCATGAAATTATCCATAAAGACATGCCTTATGGGTACTTCAACGCAGCTTTTTGGCAATTTGACGTCACTTATGGGTAAATCGACTAGATTTATGAGAATGCTCGGCTGAACTTGTGGTAATTCAACGTGACTTTATGGGTAATTCAGGTGGGCTTATAGGTAATTGGATGCAACTTATGGGCAATTTGACATGACTTGCAGGTAGGCTACTTTAACGTGAGTTATGGCTAATTTAGGTGTACTTATGGGTGATTCAACACGGCCTATGTCACCTCATCTTTGTTGTTTTTCAGTACTTTTATCAAAGGTTGTCCATTTGGAATCAAAGTAAATGCAACGTCAGATGGAAAAGCGCTATGCATCACTGAGATTAGTAATGTCAATGATCATAATCATGATTTCAATGAAGTAAGTGGAAATAACCCTTTGTAGTAGTCATAGCCTTTGAGCTATGGTCACACTAGCCCTGTATATGATAAGGAGGCTTTCATCAGAAATTATGTGAAGGATAAAAAAGAGCAATAACATTAGGGGGGGGGGTTAATCGGCTTTTTTTTCAAATTCAATTTTAACCCAGGTTTTAGGATACAACAGTACATTCTAAGACCACTAGTAAAAAAAATTGAAATTTCCGTCCAAAACCCCCTTTATCCAAAAAATTACTTTTCGTGTATAATTGCATTTTGATTATGACACTTGAAGTTCAAATATTGTTTGCTACTGTACTAAAACACGTTAAGAATGTTGCAAGACAGTTTTTCTGATCTTGACTTCATCGTAAGACACGGTAAAGTGGTCATTTCACTTTGCGCGCATGACTACGCACATGCTGAATATGACCAGTTTGTGCGAAACTGGTCATATTCAAGCCGCCGATTCACCAAACCTGGTGATCTTGCCCATCTCTGTGGGTTGGACACCTGTCAAAAGATATGTCATTTTCTTGACTATGTGCATATAAATTATTTTTCAGAATGCATTTAATTTGATGCCTAAACAACGAAGATTAAATGAAACAGAAAGCAGTGTGATCGGAGAAATGCTTGCCACCAAAGCAAATAAAAAGTTGGTACAAAAGCACATTGCAGCTTCTACAGGAAAAACAGTTATTCTTAAAGATCTGCATAATATTGCCGCAAAACAGAGACCTTTGTATGAAAACACCTATGATGAACTTATTAATGAAATGAACAAAGAAAAAGGTTAGTCGACAGACAAAACTTTTTTGTCTGTTATACAGTACAAGATATGTTCATGCTAAATAGTAGAGATGACTTTCTAATTTCTATGTGCAGTATGATAAGTAGAGATAGAATGAGCTCCGGTTCCGGTCAAATTCTGGCTCCGTACTGGAGGTGATGTGACTCCGGCCTAGAGCCGGATGTGTGTGTGCAAGCTGTGGTCAGGGTCATGACCTTGGAAAAATCTAATTTTTTGCATCATTGTAGTACTGCAGCAATGCAAGAATAGGCTACCAGGTTGCCTGTAACATTGGTCAACACCGTAGGCGTATTTGCAATCTACAGGTCGCTGCTGCAGATTGAGTGTCACATGATATTGTGAGCATTCTTCTTGAACCATTTCAGATATAATGTCAATTAAGCAATTCGCGATTGACCTCTTGCCGTAATGGTTTAGACTGCAGATGAATTATTTCGATGACGTGGGTTCAATCTCACCATTGCCAGTTCAATTTAAAGTGTTGACCGCCTGGTTTACCGGTCAATAGACTCTGTCTACTGCAGCAAACTGCGGATTACCAGTACGCACATCATAGTAGGCTACACAAGAAAAATATCTAATTTTCAGACGTTTTTCTATTCAGAAAACGTTTGTCTAGTATAACCAACACAGAATATTAGCAGTACCCTACAACGTGTGGAAAATTTGCAACATTGAGCTATAAAGGGTCAATTGAGAGTATTTTTTGCTTCATTTTCTTCATAAGAATTCATTCTACTTTCCCAAACTCATGCTCCAAAGATTTTTGTTGCAACATAAGGCGCTATGGGGATTGTAAGATTGAAAGCGGGATCAAGGAATTCAATCAAAGGTCTTCAATATCTTGAAACAATTCTACTTTGAGTGGATAGAAATAGAAAACATTGCTAAATTTGAAATCTACGTAAAAGTTTACTCCTAATGGATCCTTTTAACGGACCCTAAGCATTGCAATGTGGCATCTTTTAGAGAATGGGGTGAGAGTGGTATACAACCGCTCAGTTGGAACATTGATTATATGATGTAAATATTACCAAAGGCCTAAACATCCTTCCTCTGGCCAATAATTAAAATAACATAGAATAGAAAACAAATTTCACTAAAAGTTGATGTTTTTGCTTTTAAATCTGATGGAGTGCCTAATAGGCCTAATTGTTTTGCGCTATTTTAGTCTGGCCCAGGATTGTCAAGATTCTTGCTTTGTAGGGTATACTAATCCTCAGTTTATTTTCATTTTAGGTGCTGCAGTAGATGTGTTTGCAGATGATGACAAACAATTGCAGGCGATATACTTTCAAACGAAAGACATGCGGGAAACCTTTGCGGCATATCCCGAAATGCTGCTGATTGATGCAACCTACAAACTTAATGACTTGAGAATGCCATTATATGTGATGCTGAATGTTGATGGCTTAGGTCAGAGTGAAATTGTGTGTCTGTGGCTTGTAGCCACTGAAGACAAACTGACCATCAGCAAGCTGTTAACTCAGTTTAAACTCCACAATCCAGCTTGGGATAAAGTGGAGGTTGTAATGGCTGACAAAGACATGACAGAGCGGGATGCCATGATGAAAATGCTGCCTACTGCAGAAATTTTAATTTGCTATTTTCATACCCTTCGCACTTTTCGTAGAGAAGTTTCCATGGAAAAATTAGGCATTTCTTCAGCCCAAAGGCAGGTATCACTGGAAATTTTAGGAAAACTGGCAAATGCCAAAAATGAGTCAGCTTATAATTTACTGTATAACCAATTCGTTGACACAGTCCCAATTGCTGTCACAACATATTATAACGATAACTGGCATGCTATTCGACATCAATGGGTGGATGGACTGAGCAACTTGAAAGCTAATTTTTTGAACAGAACTAATAATCGACTGGAATCCATCAATGGAAAGTTGAAAAGTGTCATAACAAGATACTCAGGAATGACCATGTTTTTTAAAGATCTGATGGCATGTATCCAATCTCTTTCCACCGAACGTGACCACAAAGCGTCAAATGCTTTCCTTAAGGTTCCAATTGATGCGATTTCAAGTGTGGCGGAGAGACAATACCAACAGCTACTGACACCATTTGCATATATTCATGTGCAACAACAATTCAAGTTAGCGGAAAAGGTTGTCATGTCAGAGATTTTGAATGATTCTGCCATAGTAAAATCTCGTGTCCATGGGGAATTGGCAGTCACAACAACAGCATGTCCTTGTGGATTCACATCATCAATGCTGCTACCTTGTAGGCATGTCTTAGCAGTTAGAAGGCAGCTCCATATGTCAGAGTACAATCCCAATCTTTGTTCAGAACGGTGGACAATGCAATATTTTCTTAAATCCCATCGCCTGACAAGAAACTCACTGGACAACGGTCCTGCATCCACATTACCAGCTGTTGAGATTCTTAACAAGCCTCAAAGAAGATGTGTTTTATCAGAACAGCAAAAGTATCGCCGTGTTCAAGATATTTCCCAGAAGATTGCGTTAATGATATCTGAACAAGGAATGGATGAATTCCAATACAACCTGGATAATTTACGACAAATTGCAGAGTTCTTGCAGGAAGGAAAGAAATTCCAAGTTGTGAACTTTTTGGGTCAAACTCAGAAAGGTAGGCCTATATGCTAGCACTATTTACTAAATCAGAAAAACTAGCCTACTTTTTCAAATATCTGAAGAGATATGGGTTAGTTACTGCAACTTGCGTCGTGATTTTGCAGTCAATTTTTTTTTGAGCAATGATTTTTATGGCGTTGAGCTATCCAATATGTGGGCTAATATGTACTGCATGCGCAGTTGCGCACTAATTTACGATTATACAAGGTTGCAGATGCTCAGTAATTCTGCTTTTGTGAACAACTGCATGATCCTTTTCAGGCACTAATACTGGAAGTGCTGCTGCAACATCTTCCAGCAATGATCCTGGAATTGTATTTCCTACGGTCTCAAACAGTACTTTACAGCACACACCCTGTGACGTCTTGTCGACCGTTGATACCAGTGCGATTATGATGCAGACTCCGTCCAGTTCTGTTCAGTCTTTTAGAAGTATGCTGTTTCTGAAAGCTTCATTTCTGATTAGTTGTTTTTTTTTTCTTGCATTGCATGCTGCGCTTACACTACGTTTCATGTTTCTTAAGATTATAGCACGGTCTGCATTATTTGATAAGTAATGAGTTTATTGGCAGGTGATGCAGCATTGTGCAAATAATCATCGAGAAACACCTAGCAGATTTTGATAGATACTGGATTGGTTGGCATTCGGTAACCACGCCAGAAGCATGTTTTGGCTGCAACAAAATCTTGTTTTCAAAAGGTTAATGTAGATTTGTTGACACCTCAAGTGCTCGCTTCCAACTCAAAATACGGTATATCACAATATCTACTGCCAGTGCACGTATTTACGATTATACGACATTATGTTCCGCCCAGGACCGTAACCTCGTCAGTTTGGCCCCCATTGCAACAGTGCAACACATCCAATAATTGTCCAGTAAAGACTCGTGCGACGCTTCTATTGTTTCTTCATTGCTCAGAGGTGATCCTTTTCAGGCACTGATACTGGAAGTGCTGCTGCAACATCTTCCAGCAATGATCCTGGAATTGCACTTCCTACAGTCTCAAGTAGTAGTTCACAGCACACACCCGGTGACGTCTTGTCGACCGTTGATACCAGTGCGATTATGATGCAGACACCGTCCAGTTCTATTCAGTCTTTTACAAGTATGTGCTGTTTCTGAAACATTCATTTCTGATTAGTTGTTTTTTCTTGCATTGCATAATGCATTATGTTTATTAATTTTTTAATAAAAACGTTGAAATAGTGATGTTTTCTACGTTGTAGCCTATATTCGATTCTCGTTGTGTTTATTAACAGATGATGCAGGATCAATTAAATTTCCACCGAAGATGATGAAACGTGGCAGGCCAAAAGGAGCTGGATTGACAGTCATTGGGTTACCACGCAAGAGACAAAAAAAGAGCGGACCAATTCCATTCAGACTGAAGTCGTCTTTTCAGAAAGAAGCAGGTTTGTTGCATTTATGTTTGTGTGACTTCATTTTTGTTATAGCCTACGTTAGTTTAAAAAACTACACTTTGACTTCTGTGGGTCTGCCTAGCCGATAGGCTACGTCAAAGCGTACGTAGGCTACATCAAACAAAGTCACCCATGGTCATATTTTTCAGCAATACTCAGTTGGTTTGTCGATTCTGAGGTAGTAGAAGAGGTCTTGCGTCCATTCAGCGATCGACTGATCGAAGAAAATGAAATTGAAACGTTGCCCGAAAGAATTCCAATGAAGTGTTTAGATGAAAACATTGCCATTGCTTCTGTGCGAAGACATTTTTCTTTTGACGGTTGGACGTTGATGGAGAACCTACTGACCACTTTGCGAAATAAAGGCCGCTGGTTGTGCATCTCCTGTTATTTAGATCTTGATGCAGGCGACAGCATCATGTGCGACTCGTGTCTGGATTGGCACCATCTGAGATGTCTTGGTAGAACAATGCCGCCAAAAACGAAGTCTTGGTTCTGCAGGAAATGCAACCTTATGGAGAAGTGACATTGAATGTTCAGGTGATACTGCAATCTCGCTTTGTCAATTAAACCAAGGTTATGTAAACCGTGAACTACGAAAAGACTTATTGGCCTTGACGCGTTATGCTTGAAACTTGTAACATTTGATAAAAATCGTTTCTTCAATGGTCCTCACATAAAACGCTAACGATGTGTTCTTGAATGACTAATGAGTCCAATCCTGGCATTAAAAGTTCTGATGCATTTAGGACATTTAACATTCTTTGGGAGAGCTGGCTGAAAGTCATGGACTAGTACAGGTTTGTAATGTAGTTGCTGCAATATACTACGGTCCAACAAGACCTTCAACAGTTCATTAATATTCAACTATTTTACTGTTTCCAACTTAACACAATTAGTATACGTATGTTGAACTCTTTCATAGCAAATGGTGGTACAGAACTTGAAAATAGCAAGTAAAAGGTAGCTCGAAGCTGCAGTTTTTTTTTTGACTGACTCATCAGGAGCTGTCATCAGAATAAAACAAACCTAAATGTGGTGAAGTACTTATAGTAGAAGGAAAGAAGAAAAACTGGAGCTTCAAACTATCAGCTACCTTATACTCGCTAAATCCAGATTTGTTGCATGTGTGTAGTATTTACATTTCTTCACTGTAATCTTAGGCTATGGCATAAATGCTTTGATTTCTTATGGCAAAAAATGGGTGATGAAGATCCATAAGTTTATAACAGTAAAAAATCAATTGTTTATTGTTGAAAGTGGTTGGCTTCAGTTGAAGATGCCATGAGATCCATTGAAGAGTACGAAGCAAAAGCAGGAACGAAGCTTGTTGTTGTTCAGAAACGAGCATACGGTGCCATGTTAATGTTGATTTTTAACATCCTGTCATTGTAATTCACTAGTGTACTAAGTGTTGATATTCATACTACAATAATAAGCCTTTTCTTTGTTGACAAAGATTCTGAAAAGGTTTCTGCAAAGCACAGTGTTTTCACCAAAGTGGAGGTTAGGCATCATAAAAGAGGAAACGGTTTACTAACTGCAAAAAATGCTATAAACATATGTAAATGTGTTCTGTTTCATCAACTTTTCATCTCGTTTCTTAAAGACACTCAGTTTTCAGGTGTAAAAGCTTTGTTGATTCAAAGTAGCCTAGCCTACTTCACTGACCTCTTTTGTATTTTTTCCATCTAGTGTGCCAAATCCATACGCCTATGTGGTGTTATTGATTGGACCAAGTGACATGTCCAGCGGTAACTAAAGGCAGGGTTTGGGTCACAACCAATCTTTTTGAGACAATTTATTTTTTACCATATTCACGTAGTAGGCTTGGTGGTTTTCAATGTTACGTACAGTACCGTATATTATTTCTGTAGGCTACTATCATAAGATGAAAATTTAGTTGATTGTAACTCATCGTAGATGAAGATAATACGATTGTTGCATCGTTGCGGCCAAGGCATTTGCCTCTTGGATGCAACTTACAAGACGTCCAAGTATTCCCTTCCTCTATTTTTTCTTTGCGTCAGAACGAATGTTGGTTACCAGGTTGTTGCTACGTTTATTATCCAAAATGAACAAGCTTCGGACATAGCAGAAGCACTTTCTGTTGTAAAAGGGTGGTCAGAAAACTGGAACCCTTCGTTTTTCATGACCGATAAATGTGAGGCGGAAATCAAGGCCATCGAAAGCGTTTTTTCAAGTTAGTGAATTGCATTAACATTTTCGTTGCTTGTGTGCTGTCTCCATTGCTCATGCATTTGTGTCGTCACTGTTAAGTTGCTACTGTACTTTACCACTCAGTGCCCACGACTTCTTGTTCCGCAGATTGCTACGTGTTACTCTGTGCCTTTCATCGCGAACAAGCCTGGGAAAGGTGGATGAGGAAAAGTGACAATGGCGTTCGCGATGATAAAGCAATTGTGCTGACATACTAGACGCAATGAGGAAAGCAACTACATAGAACAGACTTGTTTGCAATCAAACCAGGCGACAATGAGCGAATGGCAAACGCGATACCCCCCTATTCAGGGATAATATGCGTGTCTGTGACCGCAGGGGACCTGGAGCCGAGTTGTTTTGCACGTTGATAGCACCATGCAGTTGCAAGCACAGTAATAGGCTACTGAGCTCACATTTTGAACAATTCAGTGATCTTCACACCAAGGCTTTTTTTCAGTTGCTAACACGGCCACAAATCGCAGCGCATATGCGTGCTTAGTGTTAAGTAACAGCCTAGTGGAAAGTGTTGTGGATTGAATTTGCTAGTTCAAATAAGTATATTAATTCCGGTACCCAAAGCCTCAAATGAATTCACGAATATCGCAATTGTTAACAATGGCATATAAATTAGGATGTTAGTGCACACAAAGTAGGGAAAGTATTGCTTGAAGAGTTGATTCCTGGGACAAAAATTGAACACTGTAGGCTATGTCGAGCAGAAACTGGTTTAGTGTTTTAAGGTGGTCAAAAATGTAAGCATGCGTCTATTTGCATCCAACAAATAACGAAACTCTAAACTTCTCAGTTTGGTCGGGAAACAAAAAGGGTTGCGAGGACAAATGGCAGGTCTCATCTAGGCAAGGAGAGGAGGGACACATGGGTGATGATCTGGCCTAACAGTTACTGTGCTGTGCTCAAAATATGTACAGTTTTTGTTTAACATGTGCGGTATTCACTTTTTGTAAATAGCCTAGCTTTTCGGAAATGCAACGAGTCATCTGGCGCTATTTGCTTGTGTTTGAAGCCCGGTTGCTCGCTTTGTGAAAAAGCTATCAACCTCAACTTTTGCTTGTCAATAGACAGAGATATGTTGTTTCGATTAGCGTTTATTAAATGCTGTTATCTTTAAAAATATTTGTGGGATAAATGGTTAAAGTCGGTCAAGTTCAACTCTTTACCTAAGAAATATTTTTAACTTTTAGAGTCTGGCTGACCTTAATTTGGATAGACGATAGCTTGTGCTTTCCAGCAATGGTTCAATTGTTAAAATCGAAGCAGAAACAAGCAACTTACAACTAATTTAATAAAGACATATAATGATCGCAGACCGGGGAGACTTGTATACTTGCTTCGATTCGGAAATGCAACGAGTCATCGGGCGCTATTTGCTTGTGTTTGAAGCCCGGTTGCTCGCTTTGTGAAAAAGCTATCAACCTCAACTTTTGCTTGTCAATAGACAGAGATATGTTCTTTAGATTAGCGTTTATTAAATGCTGGTATCTTTACAAGTATTTTTGGGATAAATGGTTAAAGTCGGTCAAGTTCAACTCTTTACCTAAGAAATATTTTTAACTTTTAGAGTCTGGCTGACCTTCATTTGGATAAACGATAGCTTGCGCTTTCCAGCAATGGTTCAATTGTAAAAATCGAAGCAGAAACGACAAAGATATATTATTGATTAAATGCTGGTATCTTTAGAAGTAGGCTATTCTTCGGATAAATAGTTAAACTTGGTCAAGTTTAATTCTTTTCTAAGGAGATATGTGGTGTTTTTCGGGCTTGTGTTACATAGCTATTAGGTAAAAGCGGACACTTGCACGCTTTTTTTTGTCATGGTTGACTAATTTCACCCCACTTTTCCACCATTTTATGGTGGATTCCTCCTGTGTGACGTCATCTCCTTTTTAACCAGGGTCGCTACTTGTATACCAGTTCCAGATCACGCATGAGCGCATATTGATGTCAAACGTAATGCTTGAGTGGTGCTTGTAAGAATAGCCTCTGAGGCTATTTTTACAATATGTTGTAAGAATAGCCACAGCCTTAAAAGAAACCTACAAAAGTTTAATGGCAAAAATTGTTTGCCGAACAGATGACAGAATTTGTATGGTGCATCGCTGTGGTCATTGTCCTGGTAAAGAATCCCTGCGTGCATACCTTTTAGGATGTTTACAGGATAGAGAGGAAGATATATCCTATCAACAATGGCAATCAACTGACAGGACAGCGTTAAATACATTGGTGGCTTCTGTGGAGGAATTTGTCGACATTCTTTCTGAGGCCATAGATAAACTGACTTCTCATTCATATATTGCCAAGTGTCAAGCACAATACTTGAGCAGCAGAAAGAACAACATGGATAGAAGTTCCTGTATCGTGTTACTGGACTTCGCTGAAAACTATCAATTTACCGTACAGGACGAAGTGCAGGGCTTCCACTGGAATCAAAGCCAGAGTACCCTACATCCCGTAGTATTGTACTACAAAAATAATGAAAATGTGTTGTGTCATGAATCACTCTGTTGCATTTCTGATGACATAAATCATGATACTGCTTTCGTGCATGAGCTCCTGAGGCACATTACAAAATATGTTTCCAGTAATTTATGTCAAGTTCAAAAACTTGAATATTTTTCTGATGGGTGTTCAGGACAATATAAAAATTTCAAAAATCTGCTGAACTTGTGCCATCATGAGCTTGATTTTAACCTGAGTGCATCATGGTCATTTTTTGCCACAAGCCACGGGAAGTCCCCCTGTGATGGCATAGGTGGAACTGTAAAAAGACTTGCAGCAAGAGCAAGCTTGCAAAGACCAGCAAGTGATCAGATCTTGTCATCAAAAAGTCTGTTTGAGTATTGCAAAGTTAACATCGAAAGAATAAACTTCTTCTTTCTTTCCAAAGATGACATGCAACACACTCGGATCACTCTTCAACAAAGATTTAGTAAAGGAACAACAATTCGAGGAACCAGATCATTTCACCATTTTGAACCAATTAATAACAACAGTATCAGGTTCAAAAGAACAAGTGAAGACCTTGAATTTTGTGGAAAACACATTTTTAATGAAATTGAAGGACCAATAGTTGTGACTAAAGCCAAGGTAAATGATTACATTGCCTGTAGATACGATTCCTTCTGGTGGATTGGATATGTCATGGAATTAATCGAGGAAGAAGGCGAAGTTCAAGTTAAGTTCATGTCACCACATGGTCCCAGCAAATATTTTCAATGGCCTGCAAGGGATGACATTTGTTGGATATCTTTGCAACAAATTTTACATGTAATAGCAGCCCCAAGACCAGCCAGCACCAGTGGAAGAAAATATATTATTGAGGAGAAAGACTTAGAAGCAATATTAAGCACTTCGACATCACTTTAACTTTTAGCCTGTTAAATTCAAGATTGTGCTGTATGGTACCGTATGTTATAATAATATAGGAACAATATTTGACGTTCGTTTTGTGTTCTTATTTTTGCAGTTTTAAATGAGCTGTGGAACATGTGTGTGATTGCAAGTATGATGCAGTATCTGTATACCTGATGTTTTCTGGTGAATAAAAAGAAACAAAAAAACTGGAAGAACCATTCAAATGATAGATCAAAGTGATTGTAAAATCGGCTGACTTCTACTATCGTACTTTAACAGTCTGTCATTTGAATGTTTCTTTTAGTTTTGTTTGCGTCTTATTTATTAGTCATCATTCTTTGTTTAGTAAGTAAATTGTAAGTACTGTGTTATGCTTTCCGTACTTAATGGTTGAGTAGTTAGATAGTAACAACACCATTACCAAAGTGCACCATCGAAAAACATGTCAAGATGTTTATTAACTTCTTCATATGCCCTTTGTTGGGAAGAAGTTATTTGTGGTTTTTCTGCGCAACAAAGGACATAAACTATAAGTTCAGAAGAAGGATTATGAGCTAATCTCGACCTGTTTTTGTTGGTGCATTTGACCTTCAACGATCTACTTACGGTACATCTTGTTTAAGGTACCTTTAATGCTGTTAAAGCTATAAGAGGTATCTTAAGTATAAGTGTAAGACACAACTGTACCTTAATCATGTATGTGAATTGTCAACCTATTGCATTTGCAACAAACAATACTCAAGACAATAGGTATAAAAAATCAATATAGCTGTGATTGTGCATTATCTAGTACTTTTATAAAAAATGCATCCAAACTGGCAATTCTAAATACACATTGACCAAACCTATATTTTTGAAATGTACAAGAATAGAAGTATTTCATGAAAAAAAAAATTAGGTTTCAACTCCGCCTCAACATTGTGAAAATGGTGTCCCACGTTACGTAACTGAAAAATTGCTGAAAGCATTTCAACTTGAAATTTGAACATGAAGGAGTTGTCTTTTTGTATTTTTGACTTCAAATTCGAATTTCTTGACCCTTAAAACCCCCAGAAACCAACTTTGGGGCCTCTCCCTAGAGTAGATATGAAGTTATAAGCCTTTTATGTAGAGCGTGGGTGTGCTCACACATAAAATCTCCACCTAGTGGCTAAAATTTCAACATGCGATAACTTTTGAACGAAACAAGTTTGGAAAGAATTTTTTTTTGCATCATTCCTCATTTTGCAGGGGCAACAAGATATTATAAGTAAAGGGAAATCTGAGACATATGGTTACAAAATTTTTTTTTTTCCTGTCATTTGACATGGAATGACCCTTGTGGGACAATTTCGGCACGAATATTGAAGAAACAAATGTTGAGAACGTCAAAGTGGCAATATTTGTATTTGCGATCAAGACCATTGAACATCTTTTCTTTTATGATTTTTCGATTGAATTCTAACCCATTACGAGTATCTCTGCTTCAAGAACGTCACACTCGTCACAGGGAGTCTTCATCGCGCACTTCACTGACCTAGTTTTGTTTGAATTCAGTTGTTTTGATCTAGGCTGCACTTCTCTCGGAATGGCCCGTTTCGGTGAGTCCGATTCGGTGAGTCCGATCCCTTAACAGGGGATTTTTTCAATTTTTTTTTTAAATTATCGGGTACCGTAGCCTAATTATCATTGCCGTTTTAGGGTTAGGGGTTAGGGTTAGAGGTTAGGAACTCACCGAATCGGACTCACCGAATAGTAGCAGACCCCACTTCTTTACCTGTTTTTAATGACATCGACGTTCACATAGCTAGTTACAATTTTCCTTTCCGCTACTGGACACGTTTTTTCGCCTCGGTTATCCAATTGTTTGCGGACATCAGCCCTTTTTTACATTGATTCAATGTTTATAGGCGTTGAAACAATTTGAAAAGAGTTGATTTGCTAACTGGGTTTCCGTAATTAATACCATGTTGGAAATTTACGTTGGTACTTTCTTTGCCGATATATATTCTGTACGATTAGTCTACTTCAGCATTTACCTATCAACTCCGCAATTGCCGGCGTCAAATTAGAAGGCTATGTGTCTTCCATGGCGTTTGGTCAACGTTACACAATTACAGTTAGATTAAATAATGCGCAGAATTTTGCACGTCAATCGCAACAGACTGACATGCGGATCCACAAATAGTGCATTATAATCGTTTAGGCTGAAAATAGGCAACTTTTAGAAATTGCTTTCAAAATTAGCTGAAAATTTTTGCCCCCTGGAATTGGTTTTCTTCAGTAAAAAGTCGACGCCAATGAGTAAGATCATGTTAAAACTACAGTACAAATATTGTATGCTTCATCAGAAAATATTGTATCATGCAGAAAGTATTTATTGTATTCAGGAGAATCAAGAAATGCATAGAGGAGGGAAAGAACAAAGCTGCATGCACATGAAAAGAAAACTTACTGAGCTGAAGTTACCAAACTGATAGTTACCGAAAGAAAGTTACCATCAAAATAGTGAGCTAGTCACAAGTCAACAATGTTTTGTTCAATTCAGGGAGACAGCTAGCACATTTTATGAGATTGTTAATTAACTTTTGCTACTGTTGTAATTTTTATAAGTTCATCGGTATTAAACACCACTATGGAAAGTTCAGAATAAAGTGTGTGTCAGGTTAAATCTTGATTGGAGAGAGTATTTTGCAAATTTTGTTTTCTCTGTTTTGTTTAGGTATAATTAAAAGTTTTCACAGCACTTTTAACCAAAGTTATTATCTTTTCACATCGTTTATTCAATGCTCTTTTGTACAGTACCAAAGTTTATCAAAAACGTCCTGAGTAGTACATGGAAGCATATATCAGAGACGACCATGTCAAGTTACATTTTTGCTGATGTAAAATTATTGTTTAACTTCATTGTACACAGATTGTAGCCGCAACGTTAACATTTTATTGATCACTGAACTAATACTTTCCTGTGACTAACACTATTGAGAAGTGAACTATGATTTTCTAAATCTGTTGTTTAATGGTCTGTTTGCACTATAAACCAAACCTACAACACGTAAAAGAACTTTGGCTGTTGAGGTTTCAAAGCATAAGCATTAATACATATATGCATCACTCGGAATATCTTTCATTGTTTGGTGACTGGAGGTTGTTATCACAATTAACTTTAATTATAGAAGGTTTGACGAGAAAAAGATGATTTTGACTTACCGTAATTTTCAACTAACTCTCTTCTGAAGCTTGTCGTCACAATAGAGTAGACCCTGACTAGAAGCTCCTGAAGAGAGTCGATGGAGAAGTATTTCGAACCATCAACCACCTTTTTCCCAACAACCTCATGTTCTACACGACAAACCAGTTTTTCAAAGTCTTCACACTACAGTATCTTACTTAAAAGTGCTGAACATTTTTACTTTAATTTAGCGTTATGAATAGTTTGTTCAATGCAAAATTGATAACTTTTGTTGCCTCTAAACAACCATATTTTTGTGCAGATCCCCCTGCTCCAACGAATGTTCCTGTGATTTCCATGACGTCATCTCAGATTGATGTTAGGTGGAATGATACTGATACAGGCTCGGTTGGAGGAGTTAGGGTTATCAATTACAATGTGACGTACAAGGCTGAAGGTGGCAGTGAGCAGGCTAAGGAATCTGCAGAAGCCGCTGATGGATCTGATCCTCCGACGGTTATTACATTACTGAATCTCCCATCTAACACAAAGTATGAAATCGTCAGTGTTGTGTCATTGACTAACTCTTCCTACACCGTCAGTAATCCAAGTCCTTTCGCTAATGGGAGAACTGGTAAGCCTTCTGTGTGATTTCAATATTTCAATTTGTTTTTCTTTGGATGAACTACCGAAGGAAAGCAAATGAGAAGTCATATACAGTAGACCTCCCCAATCCCCGGACTTTCTTTTGTTTTCTTCTATGTTGTGACTTTTCTGCATGGGTTTTCAATGCTGATTTCAAAAATATGCATAAAAAATTTTTTCGATCAACGTCTTGGAAGTTATTCGCCGTTTCTTAGCAACAACTTTTCATAAAAATTACAAAAATCCCCTTTAAAACCCCTTTCCTTTTAACCTAGTATGCTGATAGCTAGATTATCTGAAAGCACTTCTTCAGCTGAAGAATTAAAAAAAGAATATTAAAATTGGACAATCGGTACCAGAGTTATGACCGTTTAAGTATCCAGATTACGCAGTCACGCATGACTGATTTTTGTTAATTTATTGCCAAATGATACTAGAAAAATGGTGAAAGTTGCTGTCAAGGGGTTTTTGGGGGTAAGGAGTTCAAAAATTATATTAAAAAGTGTCTCAGAGCAACAGAAAAAAAGTTATTAAAAAATTGATATGAACAGTCATGCATGAATGATTTTGTCGCAGTCGCTTCATTCCTGCAACGAGATGTATTCCTTAGGCACCACAAACATTAAATGCCTAGAGTCATATACAGTAAAACGTGGAACCGATCATCTCAACGTAGGTAACATCTGGGTACCCATTGCACTTGATAGAATACATGCTTCATTGCTCAGAAAGAGCTCTGATCAAGTACAAAATGGTCACGGTCTGCCACAATTTCAATAGCGTATCTCACCCAGCATAATGTAGTATATGTATCTAAATCATGTGGCAAAAAATGGATTAAGTCAGCTGAACTTAACGATAACCTTCTGTAATGCATTTCAGGTTTCACTATTGATCAGTTAGCATTTTCTACTTGTATCTTGTATGATTATAAACGTATTGTATACACTTCTGTCTAATATTCCGTGTGTATTCATTTATCCATCATGGAGCTGAGGAAGAGTAAAATCAACAATGATGGTTTGCTTGGTAATTTGCAGCCTTTAAAACATTTTAAGGAAGGAAAATTTGGACCAACTACTGGAGATGTTCTTCAGAAATACATATATCATCTTCAATTAAATCCTCGTAACCACCAGAGTGGGAAGCTCGCAGCTTGGGAATTGGGATACATTGTCTAGCAAAAGTATGGCAACCTGCTTGCATTCCACTGATGACAAAACAAAATATCCAAAACAAAATTATTCATTTGGTTGATGAATACAAGAAATACGAACATGCCAAAAAGGAATCTGCTGCCTTAATTAAATTTTGAGAAACACTGACAACACGATTTATGATATCTGCTAAGAATGCCGAAAATCTTACTAACAAAAACAAAACATTGCTACCAGAAGATAAGGCAGAAGGTATTCAGTTTCTTAAATTACTTGAAACAAACCAACCAGCATCTCTTGGACCCCTTGATAGAAAGAGGTTGAAACGCTTCACGAATTATGCATTGAAGAAACGAATAAAGGTAATAAAGTATGATGTATGTTTGTTCCCAGTATGCTTAACAGTCTAATGATTTTTAAAGTAACATACCGGTACCTATTAATTTTTGATACGGATCCCTCTGTCAGCATGTGGTATCAGTTTTTTATCCAGTCATCTCTATTAAGATTTAAAACAAAATTAGTACGGTACTTATAGTTTTGTTATGAGTAGTGGTAGCAGCAGTATGTTTGAATTCTTCATCAGTATTAGATTCTGTTTCTTCTGATGACGAGGAGAGTAAATTAAGTCCTGAGGTAGATGGCTGAAAATCTGCATTTATCTGTAAAAAGTGTCTTGTTTATGCATCCGTATCAAAAATTTTATTACCTTTATTCGATTCTTCAATGCATAATTCGTGAAGCGTTTCAACCTCTTTCTATCAAGGGGTCCAAGAGATGCTGGTTGGTTTGTTTCAAGTAATTTAAGAAACTGAATACCTTCTGCCTTATCTTCTGGTAGCAATGTTTTGTTTTTGTTAATAAGATTTTCGACATTCTTGGCAAATATCATAAATCGTGTTGTCAGTGTTTCTTAAAATTTAATTAAGGCAGCAGATTCCTTTTTGGCATGTTCGTATTTCTTGTATTCATCAACCAAATGAATAATTTTGTTTTGGATATTTTTGTTTTGTCATCAGTGGAATGCAAGCAGACTGCCATACTTTTGCTAGACATACTGCTGTATGTATCCCAATTCCCAAGCTGCGAGCTTCCCACTCTGGTGGTTACGAGGATTTAATTGAAGATGATATATGTATTTCTGAAGAACATCTCCAGTAGTTGGTCCAAATTTTCCTTCCTTAAAATGTTTTAAAGGCTGCAAATTACCAAGCAAACCACCATTGTTCATTTTACTCTTTCTCAGCTCCATGATGGATAAATGAATACACACGGAATATTAGACAGAAGTGTATACAATACGTTTATAATCATACAAGATACAAGTAGAAAATGCTAACTGATCAATAGTGAAACTTAAAATGCATTACAGAAGGTTATCGTTAAGTTCAGCTGACTTAATCCATTTTTTGCCACATGATTTAGATACATAGACTACATTATGCTGTGTGAGAGATGCTATTGAAATTGTGGCAGACCGTGACCATTTTGCACTTGATCAGAGCTCTTTCTGAGCAATGAAGCATGTATTCTAACATCAAGTGCACTGGGTACCCTGATGTTAGCTACATTGAGATGATCGGTTCCACGTTAGGCCTATACTGTATATGACTCCAGGCATTTAACGTTCGTGGTGCCTAAGGAATACATCTCGTTGCAGGAATGAAGCGACTGCGACAAAATCATTCATGCATGACTGTTTATATCAATTTTTTAATAACTTTTTTTCTGTTGCTCTGAGACACTTTTTAATATAATTTTTGAACTCCTTACCCCCAAAAACTCCTTGACAGCAACTTTCACCATTTTTCTAACTAGTATCATTTGGCAATAAATTAACAAAAATCAGTCATGCGTGACTGCGTAATCTGGATACTTAAACGGTCATAACTCTGGTACCGATTGTTCAATTTTAATATATATTTTTTTTTAATTCTTCAGCTGAAGAAGTGCTTTCAGATAATCTAGCTATCAGCATACTAGGTTAAAAGGAAAGGGGTTTTAAAGGGGATTTTTGTAATTTTTATGAAAAGTTGTTGCTAAGAAACGGCGAATAACTTCCAAGACGTTGATCGAAAAAAATTTTTATGCATATTTTTGAAATCAGCATTGAAAACCCATGCAGAAAAGTCACAATATAGAAGAAAACAAAAGAAAGTCCGGGGATTGGGGAGGTCTATTATACAGTATACACTTAATGATCCTGAACTGTTCAAATCTGAGATATGCAATAGGGTGGATAAAAAAAAAACGAAATTTTGAGTTCAGCTTAGTGCATCTGCCAAAAGATGCAGTTTAGGCTATCTTTTACATTGGTACTTGAAAAAACATTTTTGACCCCGTTTGACCCCTATCCAAGAGCGCTCTAGTGGCCGCCGAGCCAAAATTCCTTAAATTAGCCATAATACTTTTTCTAGTGGGTGCAGGTTTGTGGTTTTGGTGTCTATCCCCACTAAATCAAGTCTTGGGAAGTCATTTCTGTAGTCTAAAATCATCTATGGGCTAGTAAAATGCCTTTATTCAGCAAAAATGCTTGAAAAAGTTGAAAATTTATTGTTTTTTTTTTAAAAGGGCAAAGAAAAACAAATTCATAATGATTCTAAAGGTATTGCTGTTAATACACTGAAGCAAACATATAAAAGCAAACAATTACCGTATGAAGTTAATTGTAAAAATGCTGCCTTTAATTTGTGCATCCAATTATCCATAGCATTACAGTAATGGACACAAAATGCATGACAACGGGTTCAGGCGAAATCAGTACCGTATGTTAGTGTTTTGTTGAGGAGCTTATATCAAATCCTGCAGACATATCTTTCTTAAAAGGAATGATGACAGACAGGACAGGGCCACAATAGCCGGATTTGACTCTATTTCATTCGCACGAGTCAGAAGGAAAGAAAGTAGGATTCTTAGTGCAGAAAAATGACAAAAACACTCTAAAAAGAAACGCAAAAACTGCTTCTACTGTAGCTCTTAAAGATAAGGAACTTCTCTGGTCAGCTTGTTTACATCACATCGGTGAAATTGTTGTGTCACATATCTTTGAAGATTTAAAGCTAGAGGTTTCAAAATAACCAGAAATGAGCATCTTCATGAGACTCCGCAAGAACTGGGATCCTATTCCACAGTGGCCAACTGCTAAGCACACTGGATATCAACAGCTTTCCAATAACAACACACGATCTCATTCAGAACCTTAAAGATGACGTTGCTCAACTTGCACAAAGCAAATACAAGTTCATTTGAGGCGACTATAAATAACTTATGAACTTGTGCATTGCTTATACGAGTATAAGATCTCGTATAAACATCTCGTATATAACATAAACATCTCAATCTCATCATACATCTGATCATACATCTCATCATAAACATCTCATCTCGTATATAAACATCTCGTATAAGTCCTGGTCTACAAAATGTGAAATTCTACCGTTCTGGGGCCACACACAAGGCCAGATGGATGGCCAAATTGATTCATTCCTATCAATTGGTGCTACTGGAAAATCAAAAAGCTAAGTTACCTAAGGGAACTATCACATCAGTTTCACAAGTGGCTAAACTGAAAGATCTCACGAATTTTATTTCACTCATCTACCGTATATATTGGCTTTGGTGTAGTGTTGCTGTAGATGCTCCTTGGAACTGTTTGACTATGTACAATAACATTCTCAGATATGGAGCAGTGCATAAGTTGATATCAGATGCTGCTGAACGTAGCTTCAAACGTCAATTTTGGTATCTCTCTGCTGAGATGGTACCACTGGCACTGTTCAGCTCTGAAGTTCAGGAAGAGGAAAACATCAGATGGCTGATGAACTTATACATGTAAAACCTACAGATCCTGTTTTTACACCAGCAGATCGGTTTGGCACTGGCTGGCTACGGGAAACCACATTTTCCATCAGAAATCAATCTGGAATCAAAACTGACAGATTTTATCACAAAGGACTCTCGGTTCTTTTTCTCTGTTTTAGAGATAAATGATGATTTTCTTCCTTTATCAGTAGAGAAATGGTCTGAATCAGAGTCATACCAGAAAGCTGTTTACAATGTGGCTGAACATGGAGTTAAACTGAGCACTGATTATCTACATAGTGCCAGAAACGAGGAACACTATCAAAACACTTTACAAATAGTGGAAGCTAGCAGAAAAGACACACCTAATTTGAGAAAGAGAAAAAACTAACATTCTCTTGCACAGATTAGACTAGTCGATCACATTGCCTTCTGTGACAAAATGTGTTAGGGCTACTGTATACATACAGATTCAATACCAGGCTTTCATGTAGCAAACTTACTGGCCTATTGGTAACTTTCTATGTGTATTTGATCTATTTCCAGTGCGAAATTAGAATTTTAGACCACTTCCGCTCACTGGAGTTGTATTTTTAGCTATTCCAACGCGTAAAAAGTGTGAATTCACAAACAACTCGTATAGACATTAGACAAGCATATTCTTTTAATTCCCTGTAGGCCTACGATAAATAGTTGAACAGGCAAAAGTTTTATTCATATTATTTTGTTAAAACATACAAATTCTGCTGAGAAGCGTAAAAATACCGGTAATTCAATATTTACTTAATGGCAAACCTGAAAATTTGAATGGGATGGTGGCCCACATAAACGTGCCCCAATTCTACTGATTTTCGGACCAGCAAAGATTCTTGGCTAGTGGAACAACCTCACAAATCTACAAGTCAATAGTACAAAAAAAAGTAAAAAACAAGGGGATTGTGTGCACACTACCCAGGATGCGTTCAATGGAATGCTTACTCAGAAGCCAAATGCAAGTTTTGCCTCTATTAAACATCATATAAACTCAATGAAGTTAAGTGTGATCAGATATTTACAAACATTGAAATACACAATATCTAAAGAGCTTTGTAATAAATGCAATAGTTAAGTTTACACTGTCAAATAAATATATATGCAACATGCAGCTGCACTAACGTATGCTTCTGCAGTCTATTGGACCTCATATCACCTCAACCACCTCATTGGACTAGAGGCCAGTTTGCACACAAATGGTCACATCCTAGTGTGGTTTATCTAGGTTACACTTTTTTTAGTATTTTATCCATAAAACTGCCCGAAATATCTAAAAATGCCATTTCTTTCCCATAAAATGCCCTTTTTAGAGCAAAAATGTCATTATGCTATTTTGGCTGCCCATGCATCATTTTAGACTGCAGAAGTGACTTCCTAAGACTTGATTTAGTGGGGTTAGACACCAAAATCATTAGCCTACACCCACTAGAAAAAGTATTATAGCCAATTTAAGGAATTTTGGCTCGGCGGCCACTAGAGCGCTCTTGGATAGGGGTCAAACGGGATCAAAAAATGTTTTTTCAAGTACCAATGTAAAGATAGCCCAAACTGCATCTTTTGGTAGATGCACTAAGCTGAACTCAAAAATTCGTTTTTTTTGATCCACCCTAATATGCAAGAGATAAATGAGCAAATGCACACACACTTTATTGTATATTACCGATGATAAGTAACATTCTGAATCAGTCAAGCGAAGGTTGGATCAAGCAACCATGAAGCACTCTCTTGTTGTGTGCAGTCTAGCAATGTATTCCCAGGCATAGGCGCCGACTTTCCAAAAAACCTTGGGGGGGGCGAGAAAGGTGATGACGTCATAACCATAACGCTATTTTACTCAATCGAAATAGTCTTTGATTAAGCTTACCGTCTTGTTTATATTGACACCTAGGTCGCAAACCGAATTTATTAGAACCGCTGCTTGAAACGATTAGTTTTACGCATGCAGCACGCCTAGTCGTAAAAATTTTGATATTGTTAACAGTTGGAAAACAAGCCGATTCATTTCCTTTTCGTGCGAGTAAATAACAACGATCAAGACAGTGAAGTTATCGAAATAAAACGCAAAAAATCATGATCTCAAGCAGAGTGGAAACCCGATACCCCTATCAGTTTTATTAACCTCGTTTCGCTCGTTTTGCTAATTACTTACCTTCAAAGCTTTACCAACGGCGAAGTGTTTTCGTTTATGTTTTTTTTAGAAAGTCTTTATAGTCTTTTATCGAATACCGTATATACTTGACTATAGATCAAGATTTTCGCAACTGATTTTCACCTCAAAAAGACAGGTTCAACTTACACATGGGACAAGCTGTTGTCCCCAGCTCGGCAGTTTTCAAAATTAACGCATTTTTGCTGCGGCAAAATCATTGCCGACGTAGATTATGGAGTGTGAAATGTTGTCGGCCGAAGTAAAAGTTTTGAATACGTTTATTTGCAAAGATTCAAACTGAATTTTCAAATTTAATGATTTCTTGTCAATTCTAAACTTTATGCACTTGTTGAGCAATATGCAAAGCTCACTAGACAAAACAGCAGAAAGAGCTATTTTAAGAGATCAATTTTTTTAATTTTGCGTGGAAGATATAATCGTTGTTATTACCGGTACGTAACATTCCATGATCGTTGAGGTCGATGTCAAACCTTAGCGGCCGCATAAAACAATGATGTCAGGTTGGCTAGGTGATAATAGCGGTAAGAGACGTCGTTAATGCAGGCAATATCTGCGACCAAGACCATTAAACACCTTTTCTTTTATCGGTTTTCGATTTAATTCTCACACATTGCGAACAAAACAATGCGTTCTGTTGAATCATATTTGATCTCACAGCAGCGGTGGACTGAAGGAGGAAGATGCAAGGGACAGGGTGAAATGGAGAAAAGGGATTAAAACAATTGCTGCGCGGAAACAATCGGCCACCCCCACTAGTGGGGAACAAACCGACGATGGATTATGATGGTGATGAGCGGGAAGACCTCGTTGAAAATAGCGTCTAATTTAGTTGGTTCACGTAATAGTGCAGTGAACAGTTACATGACTATTCTAGCAGCGTAAGTTACTCTATCATCTACTTTGAAATTTCCATACGGTATGATTTCCAAGCTGTATTCACGTAATTGTTCGGTGTGTCGTAGTTGCAACTCGATAAAGTTTGCTAAAATCGATTTCATGTTTGAAGTCACAAAAAATCTAACGTACGATTGGATAACTCGTGAAATTAGAATAATTATTCAACCTCGCATTCGCTTTTTCGCTACCACGCGATTTGACTTTGAAGTTGCATCTCACACGCGGGAAGGTAAGCAGTGTGTGACTGTGAGCGTGCGTGCCATGCGCATCTCAGTAGTACTTCTGTACTTCACGTTTCAGAGAAAGCCATGCGATCAGCTGCTGTTTTGCGGGCAAGAGCAACGCAGGCTGTTTTTCGTTTTCGGCATTCTTTAAGTCCGTTTAAATGATCTAAATCTCTCGCGAAGTATTTTATCTTTGAAACACCACTTGTAATAGCCATTTCTGTTACCCCTCAACCATAAATTTACGGGGGGCGCCGCCCCCCGGCCCCCCGGAAGTCGGCGCGTATGTTCCCAGGACAACTCTCGTTGAATTGTGACGATTTGTGCGGAGGCTTTGCTAGAGATTGTTTGCTTCTGAAATATCACGTCGGAAACTGATTTTGTAAAAGCATACCACGCCACAAATCAAGTATTCCTCATAAAAATAACAGTTCAAAAAGTAAAAATTAGTATTTGTCTTACACACTTTAGAGCACACTAGTATTGATGCCACTGATATCGTATCAATAGCGGCAGTCGGCAATGAGCGATTGTGTTTTGGATATTTACACCGTGATGTTCTGGCAATCCAGTCGCAAATGTTTCTTTGGTCATTGGTAATGATTCATCTGTGGAAAAATTTTATCACACCAAAAGTTAAAAGACTTATTTTTTTCGAGAAATAAACAGCCCTGGAAAATAAAACAGCCCTGAACACTAGCTTGACAAATCGATCGAATTACTTAATTCATTAATTTTAAAGGAAAAAAGGTACCCTACATTAATTGCAGCTGAAGTTGATGGAAATTTAATGGTTAGAATGTAATCATGAATTCCAATTCAAAGGCGCTCAATGGATGGAATAATTTTTAGGCAGCAATGCTTCAACAAGCATGTGTTTCCCAATAATTGGGGAAACCGTTTTTTTCATTATGTGTCAAAAGGTTGTCAATGCGATGAAACTTGTGCATTCATGGAATCAGTCTTTGTATCTTCCCAATTGATTCCTGTTGGCCTGTCCTTGTATACGAACCTTTGCCATTGTTGTTCTATGCTTGATTACAAAGTCGCATTTTTGAACCCAGTGTTGTGATTCAACCATCAACCCGACTTATCTTGCGTTGGCGCAACTTTTACTTGGACTGGCTAATATTTTCCTACAGTATCAGCAGTCGACGTTGTAGAAAAACTTGGTAAATCTTAATGTTTATGTCGTTACAAGTTTGGCGTGAATGTTTTGTTTTTGATTTGTTTGCAGAGGTTGCACCGCCGACTGATTTAAGTGTGGATAGCGCCACTTCAACAACTCTTAATATAAGTTGGACAGCACCACCAAATGGTGGAAATGCTGTAACAATCACCGGATACGAAGTTTCATGGACACCACCTGACGATGGTGGAAACAAGACCTTTTCTGGTGCTGCGACTACTTCAGGACGAATTACCGGCCTCGCTTCTAACACACATTACATGATAACTGTGGTTGCCACATATCAGGGTGGACGAGGTGAAGTATCGGATGCAGTTACTGGAACCACAGGTGAGCCATTTTCATAATGTTTTGAATAAACAATTTTATTGCTGATGAAATAGGCAAGAGTTGGATATTAGTGAAAGTAAACAGTGCGAATCATTATAACGTGGAAATGCTACCTCATGGTTAATTGGAATTAGATGACAGTGGTTTCTCAACTGTGCTCACTCAACCTTGAATAAACTTATTGATATCCTCTTGATGCAAAAACCATAGCTACGAAAAAAATATCAGCAGACAAAAACCAGATGAATTTTTGTGTTTATTTAGTTTGAGAAGTTGGATGTAACGTACGTCATTGTAATTTACAAAACGCCTCTATGCATCATCGATGGTATTTCATCTGATTTGTGTATGAGTCATTCCATTATAATTCAACAAATTTTGAAGAAATTTTACTCCACCATCTCTTAGATTTTCTTTGTCTTTTCATATTTGGTATATACATATTTTAGAATGATTTTCATAACTGTTGGAATTTTTTTGATATCTTGTGTCGTTTTCAAGTTATCGCAATTTAAAGTTTTACATTTTTGCCAGTAGTGGCGCCATTGTGCGTGGGAATGTTTTGTAAAAAATGCTCTAAAGTCACCATTTCTTGTCCAATTATGATGAACAAAGTGTCTATTATGTTCTCAGGGGTGAGGAATTCAATTATGCTATTAAAATATCAAAAAAACAATTGCTATTTATGAAAATCTTCATGTTAATTTTTTTTTTAATTCCTCAAACTTTAAGGTCCCCCCACTCCCCCATGATTGCATATTTTTTTTCTGATTGACTCCATTTTGTGAAGTGATTGTTTAATTACCAAGAAATGAAAAATCTTTCCTTGAACTTTTCTCTAAGTGTTTTTATCACTTTAATTGTTAGCATACCTATTGCAAGCTAATAATTAGATTTAAGCTATTATGAAGTCTTGGACAACAATTATGACTTCACAAAGGCATAAAATGATGTGGTCAACCTCAATTTAAAATAAACAATATCACACCAAATCAGAAAAATCAATTCATTAAAATATAGAGCTTTCACTACACGAGTGTGGCTTCTTCAGTATAATCTTATTCAAATAGAATTATATTTGAATATTTTCAATAGTTTCTGTTTGAATAAGATTATATTGAAGAAGCCGCACTTGTGTAGTGAAAGTTCTATATTTTAATCAATTGATTTCTGATTTGTTGTGATATTGTTTACTTTATTTTAAATTGAGGTTAACCACTAGGGTGGCTCGTTTTTGAACTTTTTTTTTAAATTCTCTCGGGGTAGCAGGGAAATGGTGCCAATGAGTGAGAAAACGCTCATGACAAAATTTGAGATTCGTAAAAAATTGTTTTCAGCCTCCTCATGGGGCTCAAAAATCAAAAAAATGATGTCAAAAACGCAATTTTTCCAATAAATTAAAAAAAATATTTTGCAAAAATAATTTTAGTTTGGATAGATACAATATTGTTTAGATATATCTAATTAACCTAAGAAAAAAAATTGGAGCCATTTGAACTATTCATTCAGCTTCCTCACAGCTTCTGAAAATTTTCATTTTTTTTGAAAATTTCGAAAAATTATCCACTCAGAGCAGACACTCGTTTGTACCAAGATAAACTACAAAATATTCAAAATCAAGGAAATAAGCTATTTGATATTTCTGCTTGTAAATGTTTGGATTTTACATCTTGCACAATGCACATGTTCTGCTTCTAAAAAAGTGCGCTGTATGGAGCAGGACTTCTTGATTGACCAGCGCACGAATAGAAAAATGATTATTTTTGGTATTGACCACGGTGAAACGATCAGAGTTAGAAAAATGAATCAGTGGAAAAACAAACGAAAACAGTGCCAAGCAGCACAGCCAAATCAATACGTTGAACGCAGGATTGAACTGGCTTCATCATCGTCTGAATGTGACACAGACAGACACATCGGTAACATGTGAAGATTGTGATGCATTAACTTGTGAAGAAGAGCTTGCTGACTCTGAGAATATTTTCGGTAAAGGCAACCAAAGGAGAAATCGGAATCTCTCATCTGTAGCTCAAGTGTGCGACAAAGCGGGTGTGTCTGACAGAACAGCAACCTATATTGCAAGCTCATTGTTACTGGACATTTGGGGTGATAAGTAAAAATGATGACAGCTCTGTTATAGATCGACATAAAATTTGTCGAGAAAGAAAAAAGGTCCGCAGAGAAGCACATAGCTCCAGTGATGCAGATTTTGATTGCCCATTTGCCATTTATTTTGATGGGCGCATTAATGAAACACTTACAAATGTAAAAAAAAGGCAGCAAGTTTTCAAAATCACTGGTTAAAGAAGAATATAATTATATGTATGTTGCAAGAGCCTGGATCAAACTTCATTGGCCATGTCACTCCGGAATCTGGTTCTTCAAAAAATATTTTGAGAGGTATTATAAAATTCTTTAATTCCAACACATCCAATCTAAATTTAACATACTTGACAGCAATTGCTTGCGACAGAACAAATGTAAACACAGGCACAAAAAATGGACCTGTTGCACTGTTGGAAAGAGCGGTTGGCAGGCCATTACAGTGGTTAATTTGCCAACTTCATGTGAATGAATTGTCTTTAAGGCATTTAATTCAAAAACTTGATAGGAAAACAAGTGGACCAGGTGGATTCACGGGAGAAATTGGCCAAGCATTGGGAAATTGCAAACAAGTTGCTGTTAACGTTAAATTTCGCGCATTTGTAACAGAAACTATACAAGTGGATTGTGATGATCTAAGATTCTAAGTAGTACTTAGTGATGATCTAAGTACTACTTAGATCATCACAATCCACTTCTATAGTTTCTGTTACAAATGCGCGAAATTTAACGTTAACAGCAACTTGTTTGCAATTTCCCAATGCTTGTCCAATTTCTCCCGTGAATCCACCTGGTCCACTTGTTTTCCTATCAAGTTTTTGAATTAAATGCCTTAAAGGCAATTCATTCACATGAAGTTGGCAAATTAACCACTGTAATGGCCTGCCAACCGCTCTTTCCAACAGTGCAACAGGTCCATTTTTTGTGCCTGTATTTACATTTGTTCTGTCGCAAGCAATTGCTGTCAAGTATGTTAAATTTAGATTGGATGTGTTGGAATTAAAAAATTTTATAATACCTCTCAAAATATTTTTTGAAGAACCAGATTCCGGAGTGACATGGCCAATGAAGTTTGATCCAGGCTCTTGCAACATACATATATATTCTTCTTTAACCAGTGATTTTGAAAACTTGCTGCCTTTTTTTTACATTTGTAAGTGTTTCATTAATGCGCCCATCAAAATAAATTGCAAATGGGCAATCAAAATCTGCATCACTGGAGCTATGTGCTTCTCTGCGGACCTTTTTTCTTTCTCGACAAATTTTATGTCGATCTATAACAGAGCTGTCATCATTTTTACTTATCACCCCAATGTCCAGTAACAATGAGCTTGCAATATAGGTTGCTGTTCTGTCAGACACACCCGCTTTGTCGCACACTTGAGCTACAGATGAGAGATTCCGATTTCTCCTTTGGTTGCTTTTACCGAAAATACTCTCAGAGTCAGCAAGCTCTTCTTCACAAGTTAATGCATCACTATCTTCACATGTTACCGATGTGTCTGTGTCACATTCAGACGATGATGAAGCCAGTTCAATCCTGCGTTCAACGTATTGATTTGGCTGTGCTGCTTGGCACTGTTTTCGTTTGTTTTTCCACTGATTCATTTTTCTAACTCTGATCGTTTCACCGTGGTCAATACCAAAAATAATCATTTTTCTATTCGTGCGCTGGTCAATCAAGAAGTCCTGCTCCTTACAGCGCACTTTTTTAGAAGCAGAACATGTGCAAGATGTAAAATCCAAACATTTACAAGCAGAAATGTCAAATAGCTTATTTCCTTGATTTTGAATATTTTGTAGTTTATCTTGGTACAAAGGAGTGTCTGCTCTGAGTGGATAATTTTTCGAAATATTCAAAAAAATGAAAATTTTCAGAAGCTGTGAGCAAGCTGAAAGAATAGTTCTAATGGCTCCAATTTGTTTTCTTTGGTTAATTAGATATATCTAAACAATATTGTATCTACCCAAACTAAAATTATTTTTGCAAAATATTTTTTTAATTTATTGGAAAAATTGCGTTTTTGACCCCATTTTTCGATTTTTGAGCCCCATGAGGAGGCTGAGGACAATTTTTTGCGAATCTCAAATTTTGTCATGAGCGTTTTCTCACTCATTGGCACCATTTCCCCACTACTCCGAGAGAATTAAAAAAAAAAGTTCAAAAACGAGCCACCCTATTAACCACATCATTTTTATGTCTTTGTGAAGTCATTTATTGTTGTCCAAGACTTCACAATAGCTTAAATATAATTATTAGCTTGCGATAGGTATGCTAACAATTAAAGTGATAAAAACACTTAGAAAAAGTTCAATGAAAGATTTTCATTTCTTGGTAACTAAACATTAAACAATCACTTTACAAAATGGAGCCAATCAGAAAAAAAATTTATGCAATCATGGGAGAGTGGGGGGACCTTAAAGTTTGAAGAATTTTTAAAAAATAACATGAGGAGATTTTCATATCAAGCAGTTGTTTTTTTGATGTTTTAATAGCATAATTGAATTCCTCACCCCTGAGAACATAGGAATAGACACTTTGTTCATAATAATTGGACAAGAAATGGTGACTTTAGAGCATTTTTCACAAAATATTCCCACACACAATGGCGCCACTAGTGGCAAACATGTAAAACTTTAAATTGCGATAACTTGAAAACGACACAAGATATCAAAAAAATTCCAACAGTTATGAAAATCATTCTAAAATATGTACCAAATATGCAAAAATGAAGAAACATGGTGGATCTTGAGTTTATGTCGTTACAAGTTTGACGTGAATGTTTTGTTTTTGATTTGTTTGCAGAGGTTGCACCGCCGACTGATTTAAGTGTGGATAGCGCCACATCAACAACTCTTAATATAAGTTGGACAGCACCACCAAAGGGTGGAAATGCTGTAACAATCACCGGATACGAAGTTTCATGGACACCACCTGACGATGGTGGAAACAAGACCTTTTCTGGTGCTGCGACTACTTCAGGACGAATTACCGGCCTCGCTTCTAACACACATTACATGATAACTGTGGTTGCCACATATCAGGGTGGACGAGGTGAAGTATCGGATGCAGTTACTGGAACCACAGGTGAGCCATTTGCATAATGTTTTGAATAAACAATTTTATTGCTGATGAAATAGGCAAGAGTTGGATATTAGTGAAAGTAAACAGTGCGAATCATTATAACGTGGAAATGCTACCTCATGGTTAATTGGAATTAGATAACAGTGGTTTCTCAACTGTGCTCACTCAACCTTGAATAAACTTATTGATATCCTCTTGATGCAAAAACCATAGCTACAAAAAAATATCAGCAGACAAAAACCAGATGAATTTTTGTGTTTATTTAGTTTGAGAAGTTGGATGTAACGTACGTAATTGTAATTTACAAAACGCCTCTACGCATCATCGATGGTATTTCATCTGATTTGTGTATGAGTCATTCCATTATAATTCAACAAATTTTGAAGAAATTTTACTCCACCATCTCTTAGATTTTCTTTGTCTTTACATATTTGGTATATAATCAAATATAGTTATTACTATCTGAAGCCTTTACAAATTGTTTCACCTAACGGATCATCAGAAGGTCTTATTCAAATATGATTCTATTTGAATAAGACCTTCTGATGATCCGTTAGGTGAAACAATTTGTAAAGGCTTCAGATAGTAATAACTATATTTGATTTAATTTGCTCTGCTTTGCTTTTTTGCTTAGCATTGAGCACTTTTTTGTAGTGTTGATAGTTTTCATTGTTTTATTTGGTATTTACATATTTTAGAATGATTTTCATAACTGTTGGAATTTTTTTGATATCTTGTGTCGTTTTCAAGTTATCGCAATTTAAAGTTTTACATTTTTGCCAGTAGTGGCGCCATTGTGCGTGGGAATGTTTTGTAAAAAATGGTCTAAAGTCACCATTTCTTGTCCAATTATGATGAACAAAGTGTCTATTATGTTCTCAGGGGTGAGGAATTCAATTATGCTATTAAAATATCAAAAAAACAATTGCTTGATATGAAAATCTTCATGTTAATTTTTTTTTTAATTCCTCAAACTTTAAGGTCCCCCCACTCCCCCATGATTGCATATTTTTTTTTCTGATTTGCTCCATTTTGTGAAGTGATTGTTTAATTACCAAGAAATGAAAAATCTTTCATTGAACTTTTCTCTAAGTGTTTTTATCACTTTAATTGTTAGCATACCTATTGCAAGCTAATAATTAGATTTAAGCTATTATGAAGTCTTGGACAACAATTATGACTTCACAAAGGCATAAAATGATGTGGTCAACCTCAATTTAAAAGAAACAATATCACACCAAATCAGAAAAATTAATTCATTAAAATATAGAGCTTTCACTACACGAGTGTGGCTTCTTCAGTATAATCTTATTCAAATAGAATTATATTTGAATATTTTCAATAGTTTCTGTTTGAATAAGATTATACTGAAGAAGCTGCACTTGTGTAGTGAAAGCTCTATATTTTAATCAATTGATTTCTGATTTATTGTGATATTGTTTACTTTATTTTAAATTGAGGTTAACCACTAGGGTGGCTCGTTTTTGAACTTTTTTTTTAAATTCTCTCGGGGTAGCAGGGAAATGGTGCCAATGAGTGAGAAAACGCTCATGACAAAATTTGAAATTCGTAGTGATGATCTAAGTAGTACTTAGTGATGATCTAAGTACTACTTAGATCATCACAATCCACTTCTATAGTTTCTGTTACAAATGCGCGAAATTTAACGTTAACAGCAACTTGTTTGCAATTTCCCAATGCTTGGCCAATTTCTCCCGTGAATCCACCTGGTCCACTTGTTTTCCTATCAAGTTTTTGAATTAAATGCCTTAAAGGCAATTCATTCCCATGAAGTTGGCAAATTAACCACTGTAATGGCCTGCCAACCGCTCTTTCCAACAGTGCAACAGGTCCATTTTTTGTGCCTGTATTTACATTTGTTCTGTCGCAAGCAATTGCTGTCAAGTATGTTAAATTTAGATTGGATGTGTTGGAATTAAAGAATTTTATAATACCTCTCAAAATATTTTTTGAAGAATGTGATGATTTGTGAAGGTTGGTGTACACCAAGGATCAGTTTTGTCACCTCTGATATTTGCTATTGTGGTTGACGTTGTAACTGAAGGAGTGAGGGAGGGCTTATTGAGTGAAATTTTGTATGCAGACGACCTGGTCTTGACAAGTAATAGTATGGAGGGACTGGAGAGAAAGTTTGAGAAATGGAAAGAAGCATTTGAAACCAAGGGTATGAAGGTGAATCTTGAAAAAACAAAAGTGATGGTGAGTGGAGCAGAAGGAACAGTTGTTGAGAGCAAAGTAGATCCCTGTGGAATATGTGGCAAGAGAGTGATGAGAAATTCAATGCAATGCAAGGAATGTGGAAAGTGGGTACATGCAAGATGTGCTAATGTCAAGAGAGCCGCAACAAGATTGGCGAAGTGTTTTGTTTGTGGGAAATGCAGTAAAGGAAGGAATGAAGTGGAAGGCCATGATGATGAGTTCTGCCATGGCATCGAAACAGTGACAGACTTCTGTTATCTGGGTGATCGGATAAATGGAAGTGGTGGATGTGAAGCAGCGGTGACAACAAGGGCAAGATTGGGCTGGGCAAAGTTCAGGGAATGTGGGGAAATGTTGTATGGCAGAAAATTCTCACTAAGGATGAAAGGGAAAGTATATCGGAGCTGTGTGCGGCCTGCAATGCTATATGGTAGCGAGACATGGATATTGAGAGAGAGTGAACTGGCAATCCTGAGAAGAACGGAAAGGTCAATGGTGAGAGCAATGTGTGGGGTGAAAACGAGAAGGGAAAAAAGGACTGAAGAATTGTTGGATATGCTAGAGATGAGAGAGACCATAGACCAACTGGCAAGGGCAAATGGAGTAAGATGGTATGGACATGTGATAAGGAGGGAGGAAGGAAGTTTTCTTAGAAAGGCACTAGATCTAAAGGTGGATGGGAAGAGGAAACGCGGTCGTCCAAGAAGAACGTGGAAACAACAAGTGAAGGATGAATTTAAAAAAGTCGGACTGAAGGAGGAAGATGCAAGGGACAGGGTGAAATGGAGAAAAGGGATTAAAACAATTGCTGCGCGGAAACAATCGGCCACCCCCACTAGTGGGGAACAAACCGACGATGGATTATGATGATGATGATGAACCAGATTCCGGAGTGACATGGCCAATGAAGTTTGATCCAGGCTCTTGCAACATACATATATATTCTTCTTTAACCAGTGATTTTGGAAACTTGCTGCCTTTTTTTTACATTTGTAAGTGTTTCATTAATGCGCCCATCAAAATAAATGGCAAATGGGCAATCAAAATCTGCATCACTGGAGCTATGTGCTTCTCTGCGGACCTTTTTTCTTTCTCGACAAATTTTATGTCGATCTATAACAGAGCTGTCATCATTTTTACTTATCACCCCAATGTCCAGTAACAATGAGCTTGCAATATAGGTTGCTGTTCTGTCAGACACACCCGCTTTGTCGCACACTTGAGCTACAGATGAGAGACTCCGATTTCTCCTTTGGTTGCTTTTACCGAAAATATTCTCAGAGTCAGCAAGCTCTTCTTCACAAGTTAATGCATCACTATCTTCACATGTTACCGATGTGTCTGTCTGTGTCACATTCAGACGATGATGAAGCCAGTTCAATCCTGCGTTCAACGTATTGATTTGGCTGTGCTGCTTGGCACTGTTTTCGTTTGTTTTTCCACTGATTCATTTTTCTAACTCTGATCGTTTCACCGTGGTCAATACCAAAAATAATCATTTTTCTATTCGTGCGCTGGTCAATCAAGAAGTCCTGCTCCTTACAGCGCACTTTTTTAGAAGCAGATAATGTGCAAGATGTAAAATCCAAACATTTACAAGCAGAAATATCAAATAGCTTATTTCCTTGATTTTGAATATTTTGTAGTTTATCTTGGTACAAAGGAGTGTCTGCTCTGAGTGGATAATTTTTCGAAATTTTCAAAAAAATGAAAATTTTCAGAAGCTGTGAGCAAGCTGAAAGAATAGTTTTAATGGCTCCAATTTGTTTTCTTTGGTTAATTAGATATATCTAAACAATATTGTATCTACCCAAACTAAAATTATTTTTGCAAAATATTTTTTTAATTTATTGGAAAAATTGCGTTTTTGACCCCATTTTTCGATTTTTGAGCCCCATGAGGAGGCTGAAGACAATTTTTTGCGAATCTCAAATTTTGTCATGAGCGTTTTTTCACTCATTGGCACCATTTCCCCACTACCCCGAGAGAATTAAAAAAAAAAGTTCAAAAACGAGCCACCCTATTAACCACATCATTTTTATGTCTTTGTGAAGTCATTTATTGTTGTCCAAGACTTCACAATAGCTTAAATATAATTATTAGCTTGCAATAGGTATGCTAACAATTAAAGTGATAAAAACACTTAGAAAAAAGTTCAATGAAAGATTTTCATTTCTTGGTAACTAAACATTAAACAATCACTTTACAAAATGGAGCCAATCAGAAAAAAAATTTATGCAATCATGGGAGAGTGGGGGGACCTTAAAGTTTGAAGAATTTTTAAAAAATAACATGAGGAGATTTTCATATCAAGCAGTTGTTTTTTTGATATTTTAATAGCATAATTGAATTCCACACCCCTGAGAACATAGGAATAGACACTTTGTTCATAATAATTGGACAAGAAATGGTGACTTTAGAGTATTTTTCACAAAATATTCCCACACACAATGGCGCCACTAGTGGCAAACATGTAAAACTTTAAATTGCGATAACTTGAAAACGACACAAGATATCAAAAAAATTCCAACAGTTATGAAAATCATTCTAAAATATGTACCAAATATGTAAAAATGAAGAAACATGGTGGATCTTGATATTTATATCTTAACAAGTTTGACGTGAATGTTTTGTTTTTGATTTGTTTGTAGATGTTGCACAGCCGACTGATTTAAGTGTGGATAGCGCCACATCAACAACTCTTAATATAAGTTGGACAGCACCACCAAAGGGTGGAAATGCTGTAACAATCACTGGATACAAAGTTTCATGGACATCACCTGACGACTTTGGATTCAAGGCATTTGCTGGTGCTGCGACTACTTCAGAGCGAATCACCGACTTCATTTCCAACACACGATACAGGATAACTATGGTAGCCATATATCAGGGTGGACAGGGTGAAGTATCGGATGCAGTTAATGGAACCACAGGTGAGCTATTTGCGTAATATTTTAACAATCAATTTAGTAGTGCTATGACTTAAACTTCCATAAACTTATTTGCATAATGTTTTGAATAAACGATTTTATTGCGAGATGAAATAGGCAAGAGTTGGATATTAGTGAAAGTAAACAGTGCGAATCATTATAACATGGAAATGCTGCCTCATGGTTAATTGGAATTAGAAGACAGTGGTTTCTCAACTGTGCTCACTCAACCTTGAATAAACTTATTGATATCCTCTTGATGCAAAAATCATAGCTACGAAAAAATATCAGCAGACAAAAACCAGATGAATTTTTGTGTTTATTTAGTTCGAGAAGTTGGATGTAACGTACGTAATTGTAATTTACAAAACGCCTCTACGCATCATCGATGGTATTTCATCTGATTTGTGTATGAGTCATTCCATTATAATTCAACAAATTTTGAAGAAATTTTACTCCACCATCTCTTAGATTTTCTTTGTTTTTACATATTTGGTACATATTTTAGAATGATTTTCATAACTGTTGGAATTTTTTTGATATCTTGTGTCGTTTTCAAGTTATCACAGTTTAAAGTTTTACATTTTTGCCAGTAGTGGCACCATTGTGCGTGGGAATGTTTTGTAAAAAATGGTCTAAAGTCACCATTTCTTGTCCAATTATGATGAACAAAGTGTCTATTCTTATGTTCTCAGGGATGAGGAATTCAATTATGCTATTAAAATATCAAAAAAACAATTGCTTGATATGAAAATCTTCATGTTAATTTTTTTTTTAATTCCTCAAACTTTAAGGTTCCCCCACTCCCCCATGATTGCATAATTTTTTTTTCTGATTGACTCCATTTTGTAAAGTGATTGTTTAATTACCAAGAAATGAAAAATCTTTCATTGAACTTTTCTCTAAGGGTAGAATGCAGAAAGGTAGCTCAAAACTAGTTTTAAGCAAGCCGGGCTTAGATAGTGGCTTGAGCCGAGTTTTGCGCTGCAGAAACTATTCTTACTTTAAGCCTAGCTTAAAACTCGTTTCATTCCAGGTTTTGAGCCACCAATTTAAGTCGCCAAAAAAGGCGACTTAACAGCGGCGGATCTTAACTTAAGCATTTCTGCAAACTGGATTTCAAAGGATTGCGGTGAAGTTGTGTAATCAGTCCATAGTGCAGGGCACTTTTTGAAGCTTGCTAAAATAATTGTTCGTAAAATTAATTCTTCGCAAAACAATTCTTCCTAAAGCATTTTTTCGTGCATGCAGTTGAAATTTGATGTATACGAAGAAATGCTTTACGAAGAATTGTTTTACGGATATCATTTTACGAACAACAGTTTACGAACAATTGTTTTACGAACAACTGTTTACGAACAATTGTTTTACGAACAACTGTTTACGAACAATTTACCTATAACCATTCATTGCATTGGTTTTGTTTGTTTGTAAATTCGACAATAAAATGTACAGAGTTAGGCTAACGGAAATGATGGTAATGCAGCAGAGCAACAGAAGCCCTTTAAGAAAAGTGTTTAGTGATGAACTGGTATCGAAACAAGTTGCCTTGTTGATTGTTGTCATTTTGATGTGAATCACTTGAAAAGTCTTCATGGAAGTCCATTCCCGTAATGATATCATTGTGAGAGATAGCAACATTGTGCAGACAGGCCACTGCCACAATGATAACCAATGGATTTTCTAATTTGGTCCGCAGCGGCATTCTCATGCAGCGGAATCTTTGTTTAAGAACACCGAAAGCTCTTTCCACAACTCCTCGTGTCTTGATATGGCTTCTATTATAGCGCACTTGTGCTGCACCTAATGGGTTTTGCAGCGGAGTCAGTAAATAACTTCGGCAAGCGTAACCACCATCTCCTAGCAGTATTCCATTAACATTGCCTTGTTGAAATTTGGAACAAATCCGGCTATTATGAAAGATCCGTGAATCATGGGTTGTTCCTGGCCATAATGCGACAATATTTGTACTGCATAATTCTGCATCAACAATGTACTGGGTGTTTATTGAGAAATAGCCTTTCCTGTTCCGGAAAATTTCAGCGTTTTCACCACCAGGTAAAACTATAGGTAGGCCTACCGTATATGTGTGCAATCAATTGCACCTATTACACGAGGAAAATTGGCAATACCATAAAACTTCTGTTTGGTATGCAGAATTTCTGCTGGCGATGATGGAAACTTTAATAATAATAATGTTATGGTTTTATTTATTGTCGCTCTACAACAGCTAAGGTCTTTTAGCGACAGGACTCATTTTTAATTTGTATCAGGTTTACGATGTTATCACATTATTACCCGACTCATTCTCACTGCGCTATGCAGGATAGAACACAATTGGTACCGTTTTTTTAAAGTCTTCGGTTTGACCCGACCTGGAATCGATCTCAGATCTACCAGCACCAGAGCCGAAGGCGAAACCACTCGGCCACTGAGCTGGTGATGGAAACTTTATGTATGTGTTTTTCCTTGCAGCTATATATATATGCTGAAACTTTTTTTACTGTACAGCATACAGTCGTTTGGTGACTGTTATGTTATTGCTTTAAGTTGTATTGTAATTTACGTTGTTGCTGATTGCTTTGTTGCTGATTGCTTTTTTGCTACGTTGCCTTAAGTTCCTTTGTCGCTTTTACTGGTATGTTTATGTTTAGTCTGATTTCAGTTTGCAGTTTATGTCTCAGTCTTTTAGCGGAATAAACTTCTTCATAGAGGAGTTGTAGATGGTTTCACTACATTTTATTCCGCTAAAAAAAGTATGGATTTGAAAGACTTGCGCCCTAGACTCTTAGCTGCGGACCCGCAAAGTAAAGACGCTAAACGACAATGGGTGCATTGGTATAAGTCTTTTACAATTTATGTAGAGAAGCTTGGAGAAGTTTCAGCTGAAGACAAATTGAATTTGCTTATAAATCACATAGACGCTTCAATATATGAACTGGTGTGTGAGACAACAAGTTATGATGAAGCTATCGAACAGCTGAAGCGCCTTTTTGAAAAGGTTTCTAACCCCATGTTTTCTCGATTTGTTTTAAAAACTAGGAAGCAGAAGCCAGATGAATCATTAGACGAGTACATGCAGACCCCAAAACGATTGAGCCTCTCCTGTGACTTTCGGGCCGTATCGGCAGTTGCGCATAAAGAGGAAGCTATTCGTGACGCGTTTATCGCTGGGATTTCGTCAAATAACATTAAACAACGCTTGCTAGAGGACAAAACTGCTTCGCTACAACAAACTTTTGATAAAGCTCGATCCTTAGATGATGCCCAAACGTTTTGCAATCGTTTTGAAATGACTGCGAGCCAGACTCCGTCTTCACTTGATTGTGGCGCAACCGCTTTTGAAACTCGTCTTACCTTTAAAATGGAAGATTCCTCAGATAAGGAAGAAAGCTCAGATGTTAGCGCCGCGTTGGTTGAAAAGTGCAACTATTGCGGAAATAGGCGACATAGTAGAAGATATTGTCCTGCTCGTGAAGTTATTTGTTTCAAATGTTCTAAAAAAGGTCATTTCTCAAAAGTTTGTCGTCTTTCCAGGGTAAATCGAAAACCTATTTATTCATCTGCTTCTACTCCACGAGACGTCATTATGAATATGACAACCGAATCTTTCGACACCCACGAAAAGGTCAACGTCCCTGTTACAGTTAACGGAGTTCAAGCCAATGCTCTCATTGACACTGGCTCTACCCTTTGTCACATGAGCGACCGTTTAAGAAAGCGTCTAAAACTACATCTCGAAGAAAGTGAATGCCGCATTGGTTTAGCCGTGAAAGGATGTTCATCGCAAAGTTTAGGAACCTGTAATGTAAAAGTTGCTCTTTTTGGACAAGAGTATGATAATGTAGGAGTTACTGTTTTGAAAAATTTGCTCACCGACCTAATTATCGGACAAACTTTTATGAAACAGCACAAAAGTGTGAATATTCAATTTGGAGGCCCTATGCCAACGTTACAGATTGGAGCATTAGAAGCTATTAAAACGTCCACTTCAATACAGCTTTTCAAACACTTAAGGAAGGAGTGCCATCCGATTGCTACAAAGCCTAGAAAGTATTCTCAAGCCGATAGAAGTTTCATCTCTTCAGAGGTGCAGCGACTTTATAAGGAAGGTCTAATTAAGCCGAGTCGTTCGCCATGGCGAGCACAACCTCTTGTGGTCACTCAAGACAATCACAAAAAGCGTATGGTCATCGATTTTAGCCAAACCATAAACAAGTTCACTTGTTTGGACGCGTATCCTTTACCTCTTATGTCAGACGTAGTGAACAATGTCGCTAGGAACAACATCTATACAACGCTAGATTTAAAAAGTGTGTACCACCAGGTAGAAGTTCCTCTGCAAGATCGAAATTACACTGCTTTTGAAGCCGATGGAAGCTAGTGGCAATGGAAGAGAACGCCGTTTGGCCTAACGAATGCTGTACCTGGTTTTCAACGGATAATGGACAACATTATCAAAGACTACGAGTGCAAAGGTACATACGCTTATCTTGACAATATTACTATTTGCGGGAAAACCCAAGAAGAGCACGATCAAGATTTATCAAAATTTCTTACAGTAGCTCGAGAATGCAATCTAACTTTCAATGAAGCAAAAAGTACTTATTCGGCGGATACAATCGACTTGCTTGGATATAGAATCTCTAAAGGTACTTTAAGTCCTAACCCCGAAAGAGTGGAATCTCTACTAAAAATCCCGCCTCCAGTAAGTAGCAAACAACAGCAGAGGGTTGTCGGTTTATTTGCGTATTATGCGCAATGGATCTCGCATTATTCTGATAAGATTCAGCCTCTAATTCGAAATACTACCTTTCCTCTGAATGATGCAGCCCTTAACTCTTTCGCGACTTTGAAAGCTGAATTGGCCCAAGTTACGCTTGGGGTGATAGATGAAGAAATTTCATTTACAGTAGAAACTGACGCATCTGCCATTGCCATTTCAGCCACTTTAAATCAGAACGGGCGACCCGTTGCTTTTTTTTCCAGGACACTCAACAAAAGTGAAAAGGTTCACTCAAGCATAGAGAAAGAAGCGACGGCAATTATCGAAGCCATTCGAAAATGGAGTCATTTTCTAGCGGGACGCCGATTCAAACTTGTCACAGATCAAAAATCGGTGGCATTCATGTACAACAACAATCATGGTAAGGTAAAAAACGCAAAAATTTTGAGATGGCGACTGGAATTATCACAGTACGATTATGAAATCGTTTATCGAGCAGGGAAGTATAATACTGCTCCCGACACTTTATCTAGAGTGTATTGTGCAACTATGATGGACAATTCGTTGTATGAAATTCATGCGGCCTTATGCCACCCTGGAGTAACTCGCATGCATCATTATGTTAAAACAAAGAATTTGCCTTATTCTATTGATGACATCCGTAAAATGACATCCTCTTGTAAAATTTGTGCTGAGTTGAAACCTAAGTTCTACAAGCCAATTGAAATTCCATTGATAAAAGCTACGCAACCTATGGAGCGCTTAAGCATCGATTTCAAAGGACCTTTACCTTCTGCTACAAATAACAAATACATTCTGACTGTAGTAGATGAGTACTCTCGATTTCCTTTCGCCTTTCCTTGTAGTAAAGTAGACACTGAAACTGTAATCTCGTGCATGTCTAGTCTTTTTGCAATGTTACTTTGGTAAATGTGGTTATGTGCATTCGGATAGAGGTGCATTGTTTATGTCTAAAGATTTTGTGTCTTACATGTACAGTTTGCGTATTCCTACCAGCAGAACCTCTATATACAATCCTCGTGCTAATGGCCAGTGCGAAAGATATAACGACGTAATTTGGACTTCTGTAAAACTTGCTTTGAAAACTCGAGATCTCCCTATTTCTAAATGGGAGTGTGTTCTACCTGATGTTTTACATTCCATGCGCTCTTTATTATGTACTGCAACAAACGTGACGCCACACGAGCGATTTTTTAATTTTCAGCGTCGTTCAAGTCTAGGTCTTTCCATACCTACTTGGGTTAAATGTCCTCAAAAGGTTTTATTGAGACGACACGCTCGTGCTAGCAAGTATGAACCGCTTGTCGAAGAAGTGAAAATGACTCATGCAACTCCGAACTATGCGCACGTTCGTTTCGCGAACGGACGCGAAACCACAGTGTCAATCCGTGACATCGCTCCAACTGCTCGTGGTGGCTTGGACGAGTCGACTCTTAGTTTGCCTGATCCCGGGAGCCCTGCAAACTCACACAATCTGCCTGGACATGATGAGATAAACAAACCACCTTTGGAATTTCCCGAACAAATTACAACTAATAATGAGCCAGTCAATGAGAATACACCTGCCCCATCATCGGAAATTCATATACCGACTGATTCCAGCGAGCGCCCCATGCCCCGGCGCTCATCACGTTCAAGGCGACCTCCGAATAGATTTGTAAATTAATTTTATGTCTTTAATGTCATTCATCTTATGTTGATCCCTATGTAGGCTATAATCTTTGGAAGGGGTGAATGTTATGTTATTGCTTTAAGTTGTATTGTAATTTACGTTGTTGCTGATTGCTTTGTTGCTACGTTGCCTTAAGTTCCTTTGTCGCTTTTACTGGTGTGTTTATGTTTAGTCTGATTTCAGTTTGCAGTTTATGTCTTAGTCTTTTAGCGGAATAATTCTTCTTCATAGAGAAATTGTAGATGGTTTCACTACAGTGACATTGAATCAAGTCACCATCACTCCGTTGAAAACGTCCAGTTGCATAGAATCTCAAGGTAACAAGCAACTGTAGCATTGGTGAGAGGGATTGACTTCGCTCTGTGAAACTATCGGATAGTTGCTGGCACAGTTCTACTACAACAGCTTTGCTATATTTGTAGCGTGCATGAAACTGGTCATCATCGTAATAGTCAAATGGATTTGGTGTATCCCTATCATCCTGCGTGATAAGTTAACCGTTGGTTCTTCATATTCAATGAATCTTTCAAGCAAGTCTAATGTATCCATAAAGTACCATATGTTATTGCTAAAAAGTAAACCGTTTTCTGGTAAAAAATAAACAAACGTTTGTTATCCTCCTCTTGCTAGCAAACAAAATATTGGATGCATGATTAACCAATGCTTATCACTTCGGCAATTTTATGTTTTTGTTGTAAAAACTATTTCCGAAGTATACCTGCAGAGGCTGTAGTAGGCTACAGCATGCAGGTAAGCTATTTTATGGCTATACATTCAGTAAGATGAGGCTCTGCCTTTCTACAACCATTTTTTTATCAACGAAGTTCTATAGATATAGAAGAAAAAACTCTACAGTACTTGTACAAGTTTCTGTTTGTTCATACTTGCTAGTTGATTTTTTGGCTCTCTTAAAGAATCATCCCTCTCTCGCCATTTTGTAGACTTCTATAATATATACTTTTAATTTTAGTTCTTATTAATAGCCAACCCCTCCCTATTTAGCCCCTTGACAAACCTCCAGATATTTTTGGTTCACTGATATTTTTCAGTTACAAAGTTGTTAAAAAACAACTGCTACTTGTAGCCTACATATTGTTGTCTACTACGTACTTGCTAGTTGCTGTCAACATGCTTTGTCTTACAACAGGCTACTAACTTGCTACCACCAACTAGAAACTGCGTTTCAAATTCAATTGTGATGTAACAAAAGGTATTATGATGTCATTAATAAAGCATCCCTAATTACACGAACAACTTTCTAAACTTACAATTACTTTATTTGTCGGGTAGGTTTCAAAAATCACCATTGCAAGTCGAGTGACGTCACACTTTGCGTCAAAAACGTGGCTTAAAACCAGTTTTATTATGAAGCGCAGCTCAAAGGGTGGCTTGGCCAAGCGACCTTGCAAATTTGTTTCTGCAGCGCGCTCAAGTTTTAAACCGAGCTTGACTAAAACTCCGCTTGCCTGAGAAAAGCTTGGCGTTAAGTTCGGTTTATTTTGAGCTACCTTTCTGCATTCGACCCTAAGTGTTTTTATCACTTTAATTGTTAGCATACCTATTGCAAGCTAATAATTAGATTTAAGCTATTATGAAGTCTTGGACAACAATTATGACTTCACAAAGGCATAAAATGATGTGGTCAACCTCAATTTAAAATAAACAATATCACACCAAATCAGAAAAATCAATTCATAAAAATATAGAGCTTTCACTACACGAGTGTGGCTTCTTCAGTATAATCTTATTCAAATAGAATTATATTTGAATATTTTCAATAGTTTCTGTTTGAATAAGATTATATTGAAGAAGCCGCACTTGTGTAGTGAAAGCTCTATATTTTAATCAATTGATTTCTGATTTGTTGTGATATTGTTTACTTTATTTTAAATTGAGGTTAACCACATCATTTTTATGTCTTTGTGAAGTCATAATTGTTGTCCAAGACTTCACAATAGCTTAAATATAATTATTAGCTTGCAATAGGTATGCTAACAATTAAAGTGATAAAAACACTTAGAAAAAAGTTCAATGAAAGATTTTCATTTCTTGGTAACTAAGCATTAAACAATCACTTTACAAAATGGAGCCAATCAGAAAAAAATTTATGCAATCATGGGAGAGTGGGGGGACCTTATAGTTTGAGGAATTTTTAAAAAATAACATGAGGAGATTTTCATATCAAGCAATTGTTTTTTTGATATTTTAATAACATAATTGAATTCCTCACCCCTGAGAACATAGGAATAGACACTTTGTTCATAATAATTGGACAAGAAATGGTGACTTTAGAGTATTTTTCACAAAATATTCCCACACACAATGGCGCCACTAGTGGCAAAAATGTAAAACTTTAAATTGCGATAACTTGAAAACGACACAAGATATCACAAAAATTCAAACAGTTATGAAAATCATTCTAAAATATGTACCAAATATGTAAAAATGAAGAAACATGGTAGATCTTGATGTTTATATCTTAACACTTTAGCTGCCAGCGTTTTGAAAAAGTGAGAGGAGTTCTCCTCTTTCTCTTGTTGTCATGGTAATGAAAAAATATGTTGCCAAACTGTTGAAACGCACTTTGAAATTTTGGAGCAAATCGGTGTTGCAATAGATCGTCGAAATGAAAATTGCATTTACAAGCGCGCCAGTCAGCAAAACAGTTTTTTTTTTGCATTGAATCAACCTGTTTAGACGTGAAATCAATGTAAAGAAAAACGATAGGCCGAGTGATTCAACGTATTCAAACATTGAATCAATGTAAATACGAACTGTTAGGCTAATTCGGTTCTTTGAACAAATCGAATGGCTTTTGTAAATATTTCTCAGTTGTAAGTTGCAACCTAGCTTATACCTGGTCAGCAAAAGTTCCTTTTTTTACACAATTTTAACGTCTGGCGACGTTGAAACGATGTAAAAATGACAATTTTTGCTGGCCGGTAGCTAGGCTACTGTACGGTACCGAAGTTTAACTTAACCAACTAGGCGATTGCAAACATATTTCCTTTCGATGAAACCTATAGGCTACCACGTTTGGTTTGCCTTTACATTACATTCAAAAGTTTTGTTGACATCATAGCATAGTCATGGCCTATATTCATAAGAAAATGCTTGCTTGGATTTTTTTAGCGACTAGGGTTAGATAGCCTACAGGACTTCTAGCTAGTACCAGTAAGCAGTCTAGTCTAGTGACTCTAAATGAATAGGTAAATTAGTCTAAACCTTAAAAAATAATAGAATATTTCAATTATCTTGTTGCATAAAAAGTAAGCTCTTTTACATGACCTATGTGCATTGATCAATATACTAGTAGCCTGGCATCATGATCCCAGTCTAAGAATTTCTAGACCTCGAAGTCATTGCTGAATTTCAAGCTTTGTTCACACTGATTAGTGCTTTGACTTTTATTTAATTTTAAGAATTTGGCGGGGAAATGGGTTAAAAATCGTTTTTTTTGGTTTAAAATTGAAGCAACCTGTCAGTCCCCCAGACTGGCAACACATTAGGATTTTTGGGGCATTGTGACGTCATGTGACGTTAACAAGTTTGACGTGAATGTTTTGTTTTTGATTTGTTTGTAGATGTTGCACAGCCGACTGATTTAAGTGTGGATAGCGCCACATCAACAACTCTTAATATAAGTTGGACAGCACCACCAAAGGGTGGAAATGCTGTAACAATCACTGGATACAAAGTTTCATGGACATCACCTGACGACTTTGGATTCAAGGCATTTGCTGGTGCTGCGACTACTTCAGAGCGAATCACCGACTTCATTTCCAACACACGATACAGGATAACTATGGTAGCCATATATCAGGGTGGACAGGGTGAAGTATCGGATGCAGTTAATGGAACCACAGGTGAGCTATTTGCGTAATATTTTAACAATCAATTTAGTAGTGTTATGACTTAAACTTCAATAAACTTATTTGCATAATGTTTTGAATAAACGATTTTATTGCGAGATGAAATAGGCAAGAGTTGTATATTAGTGAAAGTAAACAGTGCGAATCATTATAACGTGGAAATGCGGCCTCATGGTTAATTGGAATTAGAAGACAGTGGTTTCTCAACTGTGCTCACTCAACCTTGAATAAACTTATTGATATCCTCTTGATGCAAAAACCATAGCTACAAAAAAATATCAGCAGACAAAAACCAGATGAATTTTTGTGTTTATTTAGTTTGAGAAGTTGGATGTAACGTACGTAATTGTAATTTACAAAACGCCTCTACGCATCATCGATGGTATTTCATCTGATTTGTGTATGAGTCGTTTCATTATAATTCAACAAATTTTGAAGAAATTTTACTCCACCATCTCTTAGATTTTCTTCATTTTTACATATTTGGTACATATTTTAGAATGATTTTCATAACTGTTGGAATTTTTTTGATATCTTGTGTCGTTTTCAAGTTATCGCAATTTAAAGTTTTACATTTTTGCCAGTAGTGGCGCCATTGTGCGTGGGAATGTTTTGTAAAAAATGCTCTAAAGTCACCATTTCTTGTCCAATTATGATGAACAAAGTGTCTATTCTTACGTTCTCAGGGGTGAGGAATTCAATTATGCTATTAAAATATCAAAAAAACAATTGCTTGATATGAAAATCTTCATGGTAATTTTTTTTTTAATTCCTAAAACTTTAAGGTCCCCCCACTCCCCCATGATTGCATAATTTTTTTTTCTGATTGACTCCATTTTGTAAAGTGATTGTTTAATTACCAAGAAATGAATAATCTTTCATTGAACTTTTCTCTAAGTGTTTTTATCACTTTAATTGTTAGCATACCTATTGCAAGCTAATAATTATATTTAAGCTATTGTGAAGTCTTGGACAACAATTATGACTTCACAAAGACATAAAATGATGTGGTCAACCTCAATTTAAAATAAACAATATCACACCAAGTCAGAAAAATCAATTCATTAAAATAGAGAGCTTTCACTACACGAGTGTGGCTTCTTCAGTATAATCTTATTCAAATAGAATTATATTTGAATATTTTCAATAGTTTCTGTTTATAATAATAATAATGTTAGTTTTTATATAGCGCTGTATCCATCGCAGAATGCGTTGCTTCTCAGCGCTTTACAAAGTAGTCAGTGTCAATGCAGCCGTATAGAGGCGCAACTGAGTGCAATATTACCCGAATCCACTCCATTGCTCAGTGCCAAGCAGAAATTAGATTCAGTACCATTTTTAAAAAGTCTTTGGTATGAGCCGACAGGGTATCGAACCATGCCTACCGATTCAGAGGTGGGCGTACTCACCACCAAGCCACTGAGCCGGTTGAATAAGATTATACTGAAGAAGCCACACTTGTGTAGTGAAAGCTCTACATTTTAATTAATTGATTTCTGATTTGGTGTGATATTGTTTATTTTATTTTAAATTGTGGTTAACCACATCATTTTTATGTCTTTGTGAAGTCATAATTGTTGTCCAAGACTTCACAATAGCTTAAATCTTATTATTAGCTTGCAATAGGTATGCTAACAATTAAAGTGATAAAACCACTTAGAGAAAATTTCAATGAAAGATTTTCATTTCTTGGTAACTAAACATTAAACAATCACTTTACAAAATGGAGCCAATCAGAAAAAAAATTTATGCAATCATGGAGGAGTGGGGGGACCTTAAAGTTTGAGGAATTTTTAAAAAATAACATGAGAGGATTTTCATATCAAGCAATTGTTTTTTTGATATTTTAATAACATAATTGAATTCCTCACCCCTGAGAACATAGGAATAGACACTTTGTTCATCATAATTGGACAAGGAATGGTGACTTTAGAGTATTTTTCGCAAAATATTCCCACGCACAATGGCGCTACTAGTGGCAAAAATGTAAAACTTTAAATTGCGATAACTTGAAAACGACACAAGATATCAAAAAATTCCAACAGTTATGAAAATTACTCTAAAATATGTACCAAATATGTAAAAATGAAGAAACATGGTGGATCTTGAGTTTATGTCGTTACAAGTTTGACGTGAATGTTTTGTTTTTGATTTGTTTGTAGATGTTGCACAGCCGACTGATTTAAGTGTGGATAGCGCCACATCAACAACTCTTAATATAAGTTGGACAGCACCACCAAATGGTGGAAATGCTGTAACAATCACTGGATACGAAGTTTCATGGACATCACCTGACGACTTTGGATTCAAAGCATTTGCTGGTGCTGCGACTACTTCAGAGCGAATCACCGACCTCATTTCCAACACACGATACAGGATAACTATGGTAGCCATATTTCAGGGTGGACAGGGTGAAGTATCGGATGCAGTTAATGGAACCACAGGTGAGCTATTTGCGTAATATTTTAACAATCAAATTAGTAGTGTTATGACTTAAACTTCAATAAACTTATTTTATAATAAACTTGTCGGTATTGGCGGCCATATATGAGAGTGAACGGGGTGAAGTTTCGAATGCAGTTGACGGAGTCACAGGTGAGCCACTGAGCCATTTGCATAATGTTTTGAATAAACAATTTTATTGCTGATGAAATAGGCAAGAGTTGGATATTAGTGAAAGTAAACAGTGCGGATCATTATAACGTGGAAATGCTGCCTCATGGTTAATTAGAATTAGATAACAGTGGTTTCTCAACTGTGCTCACTCAACCTTGAATAAACTTATTGATATCCTCTTGATGCAAAAACCATAGCTACGAAAAAAATATCAGCAGACAAAAACCAGATGAATTTTTGTGTTTATTTAGTTTGAGAAGTTGGATGTAACGTACGTAATTGTAATTTACAAAACGCCTCTACGCATTGACGATGGTATTTCATCTGATTTATGTATAATTTTTTTGAGAAAATGTATCCAAGTCATTTTGAGAAGGTTTTTTGAAACAACTTTCTTAAATGGAAAGGGAATGCTGTTGCTGCAGTAGCTTCTTCAACAACATGATTTAAACGAGTGATGTCTTCATCTGCTGGGCTATGACGTCATGCTACTATTCTTTGCTGTCAATCTTTTCATTTGCTTTTATGTTGACTTTTTGTCTACATCAGGGGTGTCTAACTCAAACAGGCTTGGGTGCCAATTTTTATTTTATAATTCCTTCCCGTGCCAACGTGTGATAGTTATGTTTAACTAATTCTTTTTAATGCAGTATTAACAAATTGATGTTCATAAGAAATAAAACAGTCATTAATAGCCTACTAGAAAAATATTTATTTATTTAACGATGCGAATCATTTACAATGACCAAAACTGCTTCTTTGCAAAAGATTTGCTTTCAATCAAACACGAATGATGGACCTTCAACGGCGTAGTATCAATGCGCATCACTGCATCTGACCGTCCGTCGGTGAGCTGGCTGCGCAATTAGGATTTGTTAATTTTCATGACAGAGAATTCCAGTTCGAATCGAATTTGCTTCCAAGCTGAATAGGCCTAATCCAGAAACAAGCATTCCTCAATAGAACTAGATAGATTTTTTCCTCCAGCCAAGAGGAAAAATAAAGTATCGATTGTTCCTGATACACGTTTTTCATAACTGATCTTGTAAAACTTATTTGAACAATGCCCAGTTTTGCAGTGGTCTTGCAGAACGAGCAATATTTTTCGCAATGACGTATGATGCACAATTTCTTTTGTTTGCCTGGCATGAATGTACATTTGCCTGGCTTTGTTTGAATGTGCATTTTTGTGCAAACCAGAGGTGTAGCCCTACAGGAGCCGCAGTTTCGGTCGGAGTGGAGCCGGAGTCTGAAATGTTTTGACAGAAGCTGGAGTCTGGTGTCTTTTTACCACGATGTGTTGTGTGAAAAATGTTCGTATCTGAAAACTATGGTGCATCCCTGTCACTTGTTGGTGAAAACTTCAAGTGTATGGCGCGTTAATTTTGTGTACTTGTATTGTTTTCTTTTCCAAGCAGTATTTTTTCATTTGAAAAGATGCTTTTTTATGGCAGGAGGTTGGGAAAGTATAAGTTTTATAGTATAAAAAAATCCAGGTTGCAATTTATGGTTTGCGCCGGGAACCGGAGTGCAGTTTGAAGTCAATATTCCCAAAACATTGAAAGAAAAAATGAAGTTTCCAGTCACAGATTTCGGAGTCGTAGTGGAGCAGGAGTCTAGAAAGCCTCACTCCGTACACCTCTATTGCAAACCTCCATCGCAGTATAATAATCACACAATAGTAGAACAACGCTTCGCAATTACTGCTGTTTCGTCTGCATGTCTGTAGATAAATTAAAAAAGGGCTAATTTAGAAAATTGTCAATAATGTCAAATCCTCTTCCAACAATTGACTGTGTAACGAATCCTAAGATTTTGGAATATCGCAAGAACTCGAGAACCATTTTCAAATAGGCTACGCCGCATGCCAAATTTGGCATGTTTGCCACACGTGCCAGACACCACTGGTCTAGATAGTAATTCCACCACTTTCTGATATCGCTATTTTGATGTATGGCATCAAACTATCTTCTTTTGATGGATAACCTGTAACCTTTACTTGGCTAACCAATATTTATGTCGTGAAACCATTTTATGTCGTGGCAGAGTATGTTGCTGATGTGAGGCACTTAGTTATGTCATAAAATGTCCACACCAAGTTCATGTTCATTGATTCTAAACCAAGGCGACCTACTGCATATGTTCACCGGTAATGTCAACGTGTAACTTCAAATTAGACTGGAGACGGATCTACTATGCTTGAACTCTATGTTTTAGTAGTAAAACATGTAAAAGCATTATTGAATGCTTCTTGATAGGTTCCTGAAACATACCTTACAACTATAAAAATCTTTCTTTTTTTTATCTACTTATTCCAACTGAATCAGATGGACAATTTCTTACAATTCATTGATGTCAAGAAAGCCATTTGTACGCGCTGCACAAGACTTCTGGCAGCTTCTGGTAGAAGCCCTAGCAAACAGTGGTGCCACGCGGCGTGGTGTGAACAATGGTCAAGCAGCACATCCCCACTTCGCCAAGTATTCAGATCCTCGCCCGAGAACCAGCTGGGTCATGGCCTCTCTAGACTTGCCTCATCAAGGCGTAACCGTTTGCTCACTGGTGTTGGACGCTATGGTGCAGACATGTTGCGCTGGGGCTTGGCAGAGAGCGCTGCTTGTGAGTGTGGTGAAATGCAGACGGCAGCCCACATTATCAAGGATTGCCGGCTATACAGACCACCTCATGGTATGGAAGGCCTAGTTTCTATCGATGACGACACCAGGCAGTGGCTAACCAACGGATGCCCTGACATATAGCGACAACACGAGAGAAGAAGAAGATTGATGTCAAGATTTTTTTTTTAGATTTTTATTAAATGCTGTTTTTGCACTAGCGTCTAGCATATGTGTTGCATTCACCTAAAAAGCATGTCTTCTAATCCAATAGATCCTGATACGGTGAAGAATCTCGTTGCTGATCAGTCGCCTGGAAGTGAAACTACCCAAATAGATTTGAGATGGGCCAGTACTGACGGAAGCGGGGACACCATCACTGTGAGTTGATGTTCTGACTTGATGCATTTGCTGGTTGTGTTGGTGGCAAGTTGTACAAACTGCGTTAGTTTATACAAAAACTTTGTTGTAAATTAAGATTATTGGTTTCATAGCTTATGTGCTTATTCTGACTCTTTATTTTTGGTCAAGATGATTTGTTAATAGCTATTTATTTGAAAATAGGAATTCGATGCTAAAAATGAAGATATAGAACTATCTTTCAGGTTACTGACTTTGGCTTTCTATAATTATGAATTTTATTGTGCTTTAGTTTCACAAAAAACATCTGGTTTAGGCACTACCATTGTGTCTTCATACCTACATTTGAACAGTCCAAATGGTCGGAAAAGAGCACAGTTTATTGATTGATTTGTTCCCTTCTTGCAGATCAATTACGTCAGCACAACTGATTCATCGGCCAGTCCAGCTGGCAGGGTCTCAACTGAATTTGTTGACACCAGCAGCCAAATATCAGTGCTACCAGGCCACAATTACACCATATCTGTTGTTGTCAACAGCAAAGGCTTGGATAGCTCTTCCAGTGTTGCCAGTGCTAACTCAAGTTAGTGTTCGCTTTGCAAGCAACTTCGCAATTGTATTTTAGTGATTTAGAGCGAAGTACTTTATTCTTTATAGTTTCGGAAGAGATTTTGCTTTCTTGTACCAACGACAGGCAAGACACAACAATACAACAGGGTTGAGCATTATAACAATATATTTTACATATGTACAAATAGTTTTAACAGTTGAACGTTCGACTGTTAAAACTATTTGTAAATATGTAAAATATATTGTTATAATGCTCAACCCTGTTGTATTGTTGTGTCTTTGGTACTTTATTCCTTCGTGATAAATTTGTGAAAATATGCAACAGGCTACTTTTGTATGGAAAGCATAGATTACGAGTGGAGCATACGCCAAAGTAAGAAATGTTTATTACATGGCAAATGTTTGCTGGAGCTTGGAGTGTACGTAGATGTATTGAATCAATCTAGTTTAAAAAAGCATCGCACAAGTTGCAAAAGGTGATTTTGATGAAGCCGACTTTGAAACACAAGCTGTGTGGCTTTCTTGGTTTCTTGTGCATTCGAGGAGAATTGGCAGAGCAATTAGCAATAAAACATTTTTGTGGCATATTATTGCTCACGATTTTTTTGAAGAAGCAAACCAATTTTTGAAACTTATGATTAAAGTGATGAATGGTGATGAAGTATGCGGATTTTTACGTTTTATGAACATATAGACATATGATTATAGAACCAGGCCTACTGAATGTGTCCGTGCTATTTAGTCAAAGAAAGAGGTGACGGTTGGTGGCAAGACCCTGTTGGTTACGTATTGTCACTACTCAGTGAACAAAGTATTTCTGCATGCAGAGCCAGAACAACCGGTTGCATCCGGGGTTACTGGTCAAGAAGAGTTGACGCTAACGTGGGAAGACCCTGTCGGTAACGTCGACTTTTATGAAGTGGAGAGAGATAGTGAAGTAAGTCAATATACTGCAATTAGATATTAACTTGATATTGACTTATGGCTGCGGTTATCATTATCATCGTCTATTTGTCTTTTCTCCAGTAGATGAGACCTGGCGTTTGTCCCCGCTAGCAGGGGTCCGCCAGTTTTTGCTATCCTTTTGCCATGCTTCCCGGTTGTTGGATTTGATTCTGTTTAAGTTCTTAGCACTAATGTCTTCTCTCACCAACTCTAGTCATTTTTTGGTTTATAAAGTGCGTTTTTCAATTAGAGTGCTTATTTGGACGCCTGCAGAAGTTACCAAAGTCAAATTATTCAATTAAATTCTCTCTAATTTTAAACTTTGTTTCAGCTTATATCAGATATAAGCAATACACAAAGAACAATCACATTTGACACCCTTGCCCCTAATACTGACTACACCATAACAATGCATGCTGTGATCATCGGTATAGATGGGATGCCTGATCGATCCTCATCGTACGTAGAAACGTTCACAACGTTAACAGCACGTGAGTACACTTCATAAAACCCGGTTTTAGAGTGACTGATAACGTTGCCAAGTTAGGTTTAATTGACAGTTGATTTTGTATGGGAGTGTTTGAAGTTGAAAGCTGAAGCTAAACTGTGTTTAATTTTCCGAAAATCAGGGATTCATAGAATTACGGGATAACCAACTCGGTTGCGATATTCGACAAGTGGTAGTAAAAGTGCTGCCAGATATTTTTTAAATCTTTAGAAAAAAATTTTTTTTTTCAATTAAAAAGTAAGTCAGTGGTCGCCCGAAGCTTGTCCGTACAAAACTAACCTAAAGTTTAAAGTCGAACAAGATTGAGTTCAAGCAATTTTTAGTTGTGTTACTTTGCAATAAGAATGTAACTTTATGTACAAAACTTAGATTGAATAAATCCTACAGGTTTAAAAAATATATTACTAAGAATTTAAGAACAAAAAAAAAACTTGAGAAACTTAAAATACACCTCAGGAATATAAAGCTTCATGTTTTAAGCGTTGAAGCCAATAATTATTTTTCAGGCAATGTGTTTTATTGGCAGGAGAGGTTAAATTTGCAAAAATTATGATAGTTTGATTAGTGAATAATAAAATTGCTTTAGATTAGTTTAAGAATAAATTGTTTACAGGCAAGTTTTGGCGACCACTGCTTTACAAATGCCAAAATGATATTTTTTTCTATAAAATTTAAAAAATGTCTGCCAACACTTATACCTACCTCCGCATGTCGGATACCGCAGCCGAGTTGGCGATCTCCTACTTCTATGAATCCCTGCAGAAAATGAGTAACATTTCAAATGCTGAAACCGCACACTTTTTTCAAAATGAATGGATTGTTTGGTTATTGCAGGTGGTTAGTTGGAAGAAACAACTTTGTATTTGTACATAAGTCTGGAAATATTATCTCATAAAGTGCGATAACTTTTCAGCACCGTCGCGACCTAATGCAACCATATCACTGAATCCTGACTCTGCCACTTCCCCGAGCTTAATATCCTTCACTCTTCCTTCTGGAACCTTCTCCGATGTCAACGGACCCATCGAGTCCTTTGGCGTCTACTTGACCAAGGGAGAGGGCACAGCAGCTCCCGACGTGACTAAGAACGAGACCTGCCCTACAAGCTCATGGGATCCAAACTTTAATGAATGTGTCGCTCTTTGGACGGATAAGGATGGTACGAGAGTGGAGGCAGGAGCAAAATCTCGAAGGGATGCTGAGAATGCGGAAATCACAGTGAGCAGTTGAAGTCTTAAATAATATGTTAAATGAGTTATTTCAGTTAGTGATTTATGAGTTATAGTGATAGGGTGACAGTTTTTAAACAGATTTTTTTTAGTACAATTATTTTCAAAATAGAAACTAAACTACAACGTGATACGATTTCTGATGAAAACAAGAATAATGATTTTTATAATAGATTGAGTTTCGCTTTTAGCAGCATGGTTGTTGTTTATTTTACGAGTGCACATACAAGCGACCTGTTTTAGCCTGATGCTGCGAGTTCGCTGAGGTAGTGTAGGTAGGGGCATATATGGTTTGACCCCAATAAAATTGCAACAAAAGGTTTTTCAACTGATTTGATTAATATTGGGTGTCAGTATTAACATAGTCAAAATCTTAAGGAATCCAACTTCCGGAAAGTGGTTGTTTTCAAGATGGCTTTCAAGATGACCGCCAAACCATTAAAATAACAGTAAATTGATCATAACTCGGTTATCATATCACCAAAACTTGCTATATCTAGGTTTTTATACCCTGTGAAGTCAATGAGACCATTCTCAGAATTGTTGAATTATCTGATAGTCTATAAATTCAATATAGCAATCCAAGATGGCTGCCAAAACAATTAAAAATGAACAATAACAATATATTGGTTATTAAAAAAAAACGGTGAATTTCTATATATATTTGGGGTAAACTAAGCAGGCATAAAGAGTTCATACGATGTGGTCATGTAGACTTTTAGGACTTTGTCACGAGCTTTTAGAACAGCTCCCTAGTCATTTGCTATGACTAGTTATGTACTCGTCATTGCAAATGACTATGACTAGTTATGTACTCGTAAATCACAATGCTCGCTGTTCTATAGTGAGTGGTCAGGTAGTGCTGACGTCAGAAAGATCGCTCCTTCTCAACTATGACTAGTTAATGTAGTTATGTACTCGTCATTGCAAATGACTAGGTAACTGTGTTTCAAAAGCTCGTGACAAATCGCTATTACCACAATGAACCCGCAGCAGCAGGTTAAAACAGGTCGTTTGTAATACACTTGTGAAATATATAATGATTTTTACTGTGAGTAAATTAAACTTATCTTTATTTGTATACGTTTGTTGTTTACTTGATTAAAAGCCGCGTAAAAACACTGATAAAGTTGAAACAGACACAATCCATTGGATTAGTGGGAAGTGTTGTTGTATCTGGGATTTTGAAGTAGTGACACTAGTAACCAAAAAGAAACACAGACTACTTTGTTGTACGATTTAGCTATTTTTTACTGTTCGACAGTATGCTGCAAGTTATTATGATAAAAAAATAAAATCTACAAGTAAGATTGGATGCTGCAAAAATTCTAAAATTTTTAGCCGTTCTAGCTTGAGTATATATACGTCATTCAGTGACAAATTTCCAGCAATTATGGTAGCGATAACTTATCGACCGTTTCTTTAGTTTGTAATTGGAGATGGGACTCAATCTATGTCACCATGGGGTGTAATCTACATCAACCCTTCATTGGAACCAAACACCCTATACAGAGTCGCTGTAGCAGCCAAGACAGAAGGCAATGGAGTGCTTGTGGCAACCACTTGGACTCCAATTACAACACGTGAGTGACTTCTTCGTTCAACCAGCTTTGCTTTGGTAAATCGATTGCTTCACTATCACTATTGCTATCAAAGGATGGTTAGATCATGCAGTTAAATATGTTTCAAGGCTTGCTTGATAGTTGCTGGCAACAATTGTGATGCTTCAATTGTGAAGGGAAATGTTCAGTTATGAACATTTGTGGCAGGACCGACCATAGTGAATGAAACTCTGTCGAAATAATATTTGACAGTACATTTACAGCACCAGAAAAATTTGTTTGTGGTATAGGCTACTTACAGTCGTACATATGCATACTATTATGGAGCCTTTCGGTGTAGTCCGAAAACCATAACCTATCTGGGGTGGTAACAAGATAGACCCTCGTCCCCCCAGAGATCCAAACGAAGAAGAATAGCTTTGTGTATGGCAGGCACGATTCAAGTGTACAATGTTACACAAGGGTCACTGTTTGCCACCAACGAACTCAGGAATGTTGCGACAATGGATTTCCGAACTCATTCTTCATTTCAAAACAGCTAATTCTCCTTTGGCCGGTGTTAGCTTTTGGCGCTTAATACTTCAACATCTATTGGTACCTTCACTGGCACAGTTACTGCAAGGCCTAGTGACAACTAACGTGTGGTTATGGCTGCACTCCATTTTTGCTCGCAATAGCTTTAAACTAAACTGTGTTGTTTTATTTTTCAAATCGTCTTCTTGTCACGGACTTGGATGGGTAGTCAGACAACCAGGTTAGTTGGTTGGTTAATTGAATCATATCAAGTGTATTTGTAATCATAAAGTGAATGCTGTTAATTGCGGATGTTTATATACTTTGACACTTCACTTGAAGATGAAATCTTTTTATTGTTTCTTGTTGTTGTGGGATAAAATTATTTTCCTTTTTTTCATTTCCTGCAAATTCAAGTTGTGTAAGTAACCATGTCTTTATTCCATGCATGATAGTACCGTATCAGACAAATGTGGTTTATTGAAAAAGTTTTGTAAAGTATTAATGGTTATATTTTCTTTGAAAAGAGTTTCTATTAACTCAGTTGTGCGAACAAGTTCCTAGTGAGCTATTTTAAGAGAGAGGTGGCAAACTAGGTTGAAGATGACTCATGCATTAGTTCATTTCTATATCATATGTATCATGTTTGGTGTGTTCGGTGTCACCAAAGGATGATGCAACCAACAGTTTCATTTCTGTGACACGCTCTGTACGCAAATAATTGCCTGTTCTTTTTTTACTTTAGTTTGGCATCGCATTGAGTTTTTTTGTACTCAGCTCTCTTTCACCACTCGGTGTTATCTCTGTTGCTCTCATTGATCTTGATCCTCAATGTTGTTCAGGCATCGTAGTCGGTGTTTTTTTATGAATTTCTCCTGTGATAATGACTTTTTTTGTTCTACCTTTCCTCATTACATGTCAAAAACTCTTTAATCTCTACTTTGTCACATTGTTGGAGCAACACTCACCAAGACAGCAACGTTACCGTTTTTGCATTGATTCAACGTCTGCGTCTGGGATACGCATCAGTCGCATCATATAAGGTCATTGGAAAGGCGACAGAGTAATGCTTGAACTTCTTTTCAGACAACGTGGGCGCCATCGTGGGACCAATCGTGGCATGCTTATCTGTCATCATTGTTGTTCTCGGGGCGTTCTATTATCGCTCACGAAAGGCGTGTGGAGGGAAACAGTGAGTTGTGATTCTTAACTTCAGCAAACGATTCTAGAAATGAAGTGTGACCACTGACCGGTTTTGTTTTCAAAATTTAACTTTATAAAGTGAGCATCTGAAAATGTTTTCATTTTATATAGTCTTTATTAGTTTGTGTGTAGTATTTTTTCATTTTTTTGTTTTTTATTTGGCTACATAGCCTACTTGTCTCAACTCTATGTTCAGCAAAGCTGCTACATTATTTTATTTTGTTTAACTCTGAAACTAATTTTTTTTTCTCGCAGAATCGATGAACAGTCACACCCAGAAGTTGCACTTAAGTGAATACTTTACGCATCTTAAATTATTTTTTTTTAATTTGTTACTGATTTTTTTTTTCCTTTAATCATTCTTTTTTTCTTTTGATTTATTTATTTGGTCTAATTAATCGTAAGCATGCTTATTGCTTATTCGTTTGTTATTCGGACATGTTCCACCGCAACCCCCCATGACCAAGGTAATATGCACACTGCACAGTCTAGAACAAAAGTGATGTTTGTCATAATGAAATACAGCGCAACGGTTTGTTACAGCACGAACAATCAAGACACGGAAAAGTGTTTTTTCAATTATTCTGAAGTGTAAATGTTTTTTTACAGTTTTTCATGTTTTTCCAGAAATGTTTGAAAAACATTGTTTTTAAGTAAAGAAGGATTGTGCATTATTTTTTCAATCTAAATTTCAAAAATGATTTTCACGTTTACATTAAATCCAGCAGGTCATCTATCAAGAGGTAGAAAGATTTCAGTACGGCAGGTCTCAAGCATTGCGTTGTTCCTACCATATTATTGTCAATGACCACATTTTGCAATAATTTCTGAAAAAATTTTCCTGTTGAAGTTGCTAAAATGGTTGCAAGCAAAACGTTTTATTCAAAGTTTGACGTTCATTTGCATGTAACAACGTCTGTCCATGGCATCATCAGAACTTGACTAAAAAAAATCGTATTTTGTGGCTATACAAAACTAGACAATGTTATGAACTACTTAGATCGTACGACTGAGACGATTTTCAACGATTTTGGCATGAAATATGATTCTTGTGTGCACCGTCTCATAGACAGTCTCGTCCCATCAAGAACGATAAGTTGCGTGATCGCAAATCTTTTAAATCAAGTTTCATTTGTCCAGCGTAATCGTTAAGAGAAAATAAATTGATTTGTGTCTACTGCGAAATCAAAGTAATGTTCTGCGGGGTTAGGGAAATACCCGCCGCATGCCACGTAATTGTTGACTTGTAGTATTGGCTTAAAATTTACATTTTATCGTATCAAGGTTTACGCCTGGTGGCTGAAGATATAAAATAAGTCGAGAGAAAGGCAAACAGCCAATTTTTGTGTCCACTTCGGTGTCGAACCGAGGCCATTTCGAGCGTTGTATCAAGGCCACGCTGTCAACATTTGACTATTTGCTGCTCTACTGTTAGTGTTCTTAGGCGATGGTGGCTTACATAGTAGGGTGTTTCATTTTTTCCACACTTTTAAACTAGTATACAGGCTTCGCAAACCATGTCAACGACTCAACATGCAAGCTTAAATATTGACTGGAGGCTAATCTGCTATGTTCTTGTCTGGGTATTAATTACTGTAGTTGATAATTGTGTAATTTTGGGTTACTTTTGACAAACCAGGGATTCAACGAATTACGGGATGATCAACATGGCTACGCTCTCTGACAAGTGGAGGGTAAAGTACTGCCAGATATTTTTTTTAATTTAAGAAAAAAATTTAAAAACACTTTTTTGACATTTTTAGAGCAGTAGTCAGGCAAAGCTTGCTTGTTTAAAACTAACCCGAAGTTTAAAGTTGCACAAAAGAAGTGCTTTAAAAAACCACTGCTTTAAAAATGTCAAAAAAATATCTTAGGCTAAGTTGTTTCTAAAAATTAAAAAAATACCTGGCAGTACTTTACTCTTCACTTGTTAAATAACGTTGCCAAGTAGTTCATCCCGTAATTCTATGTATCTCTGTATTTTGGGTTACTTTTGACTAGGGATGGTAGAAGTAGGGGATTGCTTACTCAAAATTCAGGTGGACAACTGGAGGGTCACAATGTTATGACAAAATTTGATGCAACTACAGCTTGAGGTCTACTGCCATAATGTTGCATACTCAGGTGCAGTTTATATGACCTGCCCACGTGTGTACAAAGTTTGTATCGCCAAAACGAATGTATAAAAATATGTAATATCATGTTTATTTAATAGTATTCAAATTATGATAATGCAGGGGTAGAATCCACGCTACAGTAGTAATGGTACGTAGCCTCACACTGCTGCAGTAAGGTTTTGCAGATTTTCTACCACCCAAAATTTTAACCAAATATAGCAATTCATTTGATGAGAATGAATTTACCTAGAATCAAAGAAAACGTTGTGCAGTTCTGCTAATTTTTGAACTTCTTAGTAACCCTCCAGCTGTCCATTTTGCAAGAAAAATCATTAAAGTGAGTCGTCCCGGTATTCCACTGTCCCTACTTTTGACAAGCAAACAGTGGACTACTAGATTTTAGCATTTGTGTTGGAAATCCGAAGAGCATCTGGCAACACTGGTAGCAGGAAGAAATTTGTATTTCTTTTTCAAATAAATCCAGGAGTTTTGCAGTGATTTGAGATTCACTAATCATACTTTGACAATATTTAAAAAGATATAAAGTAAAGTTAGCCTAGTTCAAAATACATCAATCTCCTGTCATAACTGTAGCTTTGCTCTTTGGCAAAGCCTGCGTATAGGTCGCTATGATTATGAGACCATTGACCAGTTAAACATGCTAAGATATCCATCAATTTTCGATGAATTGATTTCAGTTTTAGTGATGCAAATCACCTACAAGTTACCAGAAGACTAAACTTTCAAAGCGGTGTTCTCAATATGTGTCTTCTGTGCATAGTATAAGAACTTATTTGTAAGAGGACTTTTCCAATTTATCACTCTTTTTTGCCCCCATGGTCATGCATAACAAAAGTTAAGTAGGCCTGCAATTCGTATTTACCATCGCAGAAATGCCTCATCTCCACGCCTCGAAGAAGACAACAATGGATATTTGTCGCCTTCCCAGATTGGAAACGCACACTCTGTTGAAAGGTAAGAAGAGATAACTTCAAGTCTTTCCTCTTTTAGTAAGTGCCCCCCGGTCTAAGACCAGCCCAGGTAACAAACCAATCTTTTTTCACATTGGTTCAACGTCTGCAGACGTTACCCAAAATAGGATGCGATTTATTTGAAAAGTTGATGAAAGAATAAACGAGTGTGGAATGTTGAAAACATCAAACTTGATCTTAATTAATTAAATCTTTATCGTCGGACTGACAAAGCTTCTTTGAGAGCTTAGTTCTGGCAGTTTGGCATGCTTGTAGAGGCTTTGAACCACTGATGCAGACTCGATCACTGCATTTGACGTGAAGTTTCCGCTTGTCTCTGAATTTTTCCATCCACTTTCCGCCACTGAATAGCACCACCACGATCTTTCCCACACCTGGCGCTTCAGGAACATACATTAACAGTTCGGTTAATTCTCGTCGTCGTATCCAGGCTTTCACCCGGTGGTTGAAGATTTGGATTAAGTGAACGGGAAGGCTAGGAAGCCAATGTTCGTGTCCACTTTCAGGCATGCCTTTAAGAATTTAAGTATCTTGCCAAAGACATAGACGCATGCTCTTGAGCGGTGTCGAACCGCAAGTGCCTTTCCAGGGCTCTCACCACTCGGCAATGCAGCCAGGGCCTCTGAGAGAAGTTTTCACTAAGGGTACAAAGAGTCATTCCGGGCCCCCCTCTCACTACGGGCCCCCTTCGTTGGCAAAACGCGTGATGTTTGCTTAGGCACATTGCACACTATACAACAATTTACTGCAGAATTAGTAAAGACATGAGACATCTGTGCGAAATAATAGTATCACTGTATCAGGCTGCAATAAAACTATTATTTAATATGCACAATAATATTGAATATGAAGGATAAATATGTCACTTACCTCATATGATATAGGCCAGGGGTTCCTAACCTTTTTACACCGTGGCCCCCTTTGAAAATTTTGAAAAATTAATGGCCTCCCTATTTTTTTCTACCTTTTGAAAAAATTAAGAAACGTCATTTTAATTAAAAAACTTGTTTATACAGTAACCGGTGTAGCAGTCCAAGAGTTACTGCATGCCAAAAGTTACAAGAGTTGCCAAATATTTCATTCAAATTTTATTTAATTTTGTTTTGAAAAATAATTAAATTTTTAACCTCTCAAAAGGTCAGATTAATAATTATAAGTATTTTGTAATGTTGATTGAAAAGCTTGCATTAGTTTGAGAGCAATAAATTCATTACACTTAGTTAAAACAATTTTCGCTTTTCTATCGATTACGAAAACGCCGGGCACCGCTGGTAACTTTTGGACTGACAGTAACTTCCAGACTGCAACGCCGCAGAAGCAGTCCAAAAGTTACTGCTATTGTAAGTGGGTGTGCTTTTTCGAAATTCTTTTGCGAAAACTTGTAAATGGACTGAAACTTCACTTGGTCAGTAGATTAAACCCTCTGCAAGTATATGCGAAAGATGAATCCCAAGGATAAATATTCTCACCACGAAACCATAATTCTAGACTTTAAGTTTCGTGCCACGTGTTTTCGATGAGAGATTGGGAGTCCAACGGAAATTCATTGGAATTTCAAAGTGTTCAACACTTTCGTAAAAGCTAAAGCCTTCCCCGCGTGTGAGACTGTGGTCGCCTACTCACTGAAGGTTGATGGCGTTTTGACTACCGGTTGGCCTACATGTAGCCTAAGTTACTTTATATTTCTTCAAAACGGTAGTTATGAAAAACCAGACCAAAAATAGGCTCAGTGCTTCATTCACGAGAAAACTTTGGTTTTAACTTTCATGAAATAGGCCTACATAAAATATAGTCAAAGACTATGTTCGTCAACTACAACTCAAGACCAGCGGCTAACAAGTCAGCCTTCAAAAGCAAACTTTGCACGATATATTAAGACCTGTAGCTTATTAAATGCCACCGATTCACGTATAACCACGATTTAAACTTTGAAATGTTTGGAGCGATGATCAATTAAATTAATTGTTTCAACAGCGCCATATAGCCTACAATGAGTCAATAAAACACTCATAATATGGTACTACATTGTGAATCGTAGGTTGCATTATAGCACAATCAGGATGACAGCAAAAGACTACAGTATAGGCTAAGTGGTCATCTAGATGATCTAGTCCAGCGGTCGGCAACCTGCGGCTCTTTTATCTCTGCCCTCTGGCTCACGCGGATGCGCTATGCAATGAGGTTCAGGAGCAAAAATCACATTAACTGCTCGAAAAAATCATTAAAAGAATATGTGTATGTTTATATCTGACCATGAACCGATTACTTGTGTTTCCCAGCCATGTTAAAAGTTGACAGCTGTTGGAATGGTAACTACAAATCAGTTCTACAGGGTGCGGCCGAATAATTCGAATAAAAGGCTTTCCTGTAAGCGTAAAGGTTTTTGCTATAAGCAGTCAGTTAGATGGTGCGGCTCCGAGCAGGTTTTAGTTTAATGGAGACGAGATCAAATGGCTCTTTCAATGCTAAAGGTTGCCGACCCGTGATCTAAGTTAGTCAATCACCTCCCCATGCAAATTTATTTGCCAACGCACGAAAGGCACGGACACAACTTCAAATGGTATAATACAAATCAGGCTAAAATGATAGCCTACGTAAATTGTTAGGTTACAAATTCAAATTTCATTCCAATACAGCAACAATTTCTAGTACAAAACTCATCTTTTAACTTTCATCTTATTTTCGCTTCATTCCCAATTACGTTTCTGCTGTAAATCATGTTGTTAAGATGCAATGGTGGATAAGTCTTCAAGTTCAACATGTTTCCAATGTTGAAATCATTTATACAAATCTGCTGCAGCGCCAAATCTGAAAACCCTATTTTAGTAACTTCTGGACTGGCAGTAACTTTCAGACCGCGTATACACGGTCCAGAAGTTACGGTAACTTTCAGACCGCAGTAACTCCTGGACCGTTACACCGGTACCGGTAGTTAGAATGATATAAATACAACACGCAATAAACATGATAGTACATTAATTATTTATTACATATGCAGTTAATGTGATGGTTGAGCTTGTTTTTGCTATGACAATGTCTTAATTGCTGGTTTGGTTTTGGAAAGAGAATACCGCATGTCATATTGAATATCCAAGACACTACGCTGCTTTGTCTTCAGAAGTAACATTGTTGAAAACCCACAATCACAACGATATATTGATGGAAAGGCAACAGCAATGGCATGACAATTTCATGAGGCTTAGGGCCTACGATTTGCTTAGTTTTGCCCAAAATGTGGTCAAAACTATCTTTCTCAAAGCTCAACCGGGTTGCATGCAAAGGATCTTGTACTAGTGTAGCAGCTTGATCTGGTATGTCAGGGAAATACTTGCTGAATTCTTGCATCAAATCTCCCAAGTGGGCATTTTTATTAAATTTCAATTTATTTCTTTTGTTATATAGTGTTGGAGTGGTCTTAGAGATGATAAATTAAAAAAATTATTATTTTTCAAATTTTGCCAAGGCCCCCTTGAAAAAGGCTCATGGCCCCCAGGTTGGGAACCCCTGATATAGGCCTACGCTGCCCTGCTGCCAGATAAGATAAGACTGAGCATCATAAAATACAAGTAGGCTATTGTATATAAGAACAGAGAATGGGATTGGCCTATTCTAAATTAAATTGGAACAACAAGTCAAGCTCTCTACCAAGGCTCAAACATAACATCTGGTTAAAGCACAATCAAATTAATCATCTGACCAATCACCTTTCTTCATTAACTTTTGCATTCACCACATGCTTAGCAGAGGCGAATGAAGTCACTTTTTTTACTTCGGCTCCGCTCCTGCTCCAAAAGTTTTGACTCCGGCTCCTGCTACAACTCCTAAATTCATTTTGAAGTGAAATAAGCGTGAAACTACCGGTACCTTTTTCAAATAGTTTTTAAAAAACACAAAAAAGCCCGTAAACTATAAAACCACAATTCCGGGCCCCCCAACAATCACAGACCTGGGCCCTCAAGGGTACACCGTACCCTCCGTACCCCCCTCTCATAGGCCCTGAATGCAGCCGACGGTTGATGGTTAATTCTCAGAGCAGCACACGAACCTGAAGCAAATTATCGGCCACTTGACATTGTAATGTGCAGATTTGACTGCAGACCATAGTTTCCATTGTATCCTATGTCGCTGCTTGAATTCAGTAAATGGTCGTGCGACATCACAATTCACAAACATGCGTTTTCATATTTTAACAGAAGAAATCTGGCGCCACCACCTCTCGAGGAAGACGAGAACGGATACATGAGCACTTCTCAGATCAATTCTGGGCATGTTGTTCACACATATGAGGATATACCCAACAACTACGAAAATGTCTCCACGGTCGATGAATCGTCGACATACGTCAATACTATGGTTGGCGCAGGGTCAAATAGCAATTACGTCAACATTGAAGACAGCTCTCAGACATGAAGGAAGCTGTGATTTGGTTGGACATTCTAAGAAGATGCGTTTCTTGAAACTTATCCCTTGAACTTAACTAAACCTTGTAACTTGCTACTTTCACTCGTTTATGCGGCCGACCCCAGATTTATGGATGACGTCATTGCACTTTTACTTTTTTATGCCTTTGATCATATGAAAGGGCAATAATTATTTCTGTAATGTTGCTATGCATATTATGACAACGGTAATCATGTACCGTGTGTGTTGTAGTCGCCTGTAATCAGGGTTGGGACTATCGATTACGAATCGATATTCGATGGCGTTATTCTTTACTTTGTCACTATCGAATCCGTGTTCTCTTTTCTTTTTCAAATAAGTATCGATTAGCTGCTATTCTTTACTTTTTTGCGCGTTGAATCCGATATTCGATATTCGGTACTTTTCTGTAAAGTTTACAAGTAAACAACGTAAAATATGAACCGAATTCCACAATTTTATTGGGCAGACTTTGAAATTCTATTGAAAGGAGGAGCGAATTTTTTTTGCGGGGAAGCCCTGGTTGATCGCATTCAACTCGGAAAAGACTAGAACATCATTCGCTTTACCAGATAAAACTCTTTGAGGCGGGCACCGCTATCCTGAGGGAAACTTCGGAGGGAACCAGCTACTAGACGGTTCGATCACACGCCCAGGGCGAAAGAGAAAATTGAATTGAGTCCTGTCTTTGTCACGTGTTACCAAGGGGGGTGGGGGGACTTATATGCCAGTCCCAGGTATAACCTGTCCCCCCCACCCCCCATGGTAACTCATGACAAAGACAGGACTCAATTCAATTTTCTCTTTCGCCCTAGCCGTGTGATGTTCAAGGCGTTACCATTCAACTCGAACCCTGCGTTCTTTTGTTTAGGCCAGGTCCAGGCGCTCATGCAGTTTGTTAGAAAGGGTCGTAATTGTTAAAGCATGCCGATGCAGTAGGCTTGCTTGAGTGGGAATAATTTTTCACTTCTTTGAATTTTTTTTAAATTTGTTACTGCCTTGAGCATTCAGAAAGAGTGGTGGAATAATCTTTTTTTTTCAATATCGATTACTACATTCTTTATTCTTTACTTTTTTTTCTAGTATCGAAATCGGTTAATTCTTTACTTTTTTTGGCACTATCGAATATCGGAATATTCTTTACTTTTTCACTATCGACTCCCATGCCTGCCTGTAATCACCATCACGTGCAATTTTTTTCCAGTTTCTTAATGACAGTGTTGGCCTTTCAAATATCAAGACACCATTTCCTTCCTTTACCTCATCATATATGACGAATATCGTTAACCTGTCCTATGCAATGAAGTGGTTCTGATCATCCACCAGAGGGCGTTACGTGATGTTGGAACAGCCCCATGAAATGTGAAGACCTCCTTTCAATAACCTACCACAAAGAAAGATGTAATTTTTTTGTTTGTATTCAAGCTGCATTCAATTCATTATCAATTTATCTGCGAGCAAAAAAAGTTTCGGAACCCCTGGTTTAAACTATCCCTAACCAGGGTTGCCAGATTGGCCTTTTTACGGCCAAATTTCAGAAATTTGGCCTTTTTGAAAAGTGTTTGGCCGGACAATTTTTGTTTGGCCGTTTGGCCTTTTTGAGTTTTCCGATTGGCATTTGTTTGGCCTTTTTTTCTTTTGGTTTTCATAGTTCTTTTGGTTACACAGTGAAAAGTTTTGGTGTAGCGTTTTAAATCATACCCATTTCAAAGACCTTGCTAGCTATGCTTTAACTTGTCTCTGCATCCCTGGCAGTAATGCAGTAGTAGAGAGGATTTTTTCATTACTTACTGCAGTGAAAACAAAACCACGAAACAAAATGCAGAGTGAGCTTTTGGAAGCGATTTTGCGAATACGAACTGAAATGGCTTTGCGAATCTAAAATGGCTTTGCCCGTGGTAGGATTTCTTTCAGGGTTTTTTTTTGCCTACCTTGCTTTACGTGATGAGCTAACGCATCAAGAGTGTTCCCCTTAAGACCATCAACACTTTTGATAACCCACCAAGGTCGATCAACATAGCAACTGTCTTTTTGTTTTTCCTTTTACATATTTTTTTTACTTATAAATTGTTAAAAAAAAAATTATTAGCCTTTTTCTCTTTTTTTTCTAAATCTATAAAATAAAAAGTTATTAAGGTATTGCGACCGTGCCATCTTTCAAACTGATTGTCCTGCTTTGGTATCATGCACGTTTTAACGTCCGCGTTTTGTCGCTTCTACCTTTTTCTAGACCTCTGCTATGTTTGTCATATATTGTTTTTTTTTCGTTGTGATGGTCAGAAATAAAAACAAACTGAACTGAACGGACATGCTGCTGAATGGAAAATGTTGCACAAAGTTTGATGCCAGTGCCATAATGATAAGGCGTTTCACATCTGATATTGTTTAAAGTGAAATTTAGCAGTAACGAAATGGCAGAGGCGCTAGCATTCCTACAATAAGGAGTGTTCATTGTGGAAGGATGTTGTACATAAATGCAATTGATTTCTCTGATTTTGCAGTGTTGGGTGTTTAATGTACCGTAGCCTACAAGTAATTGTATTGGGTATAAATATTGTACATATATACTATTTCATATTGCATTAAGTGATATGCCAATATTATCTCCTTTTTCCTCTGCTCTCTAGTCACCAGGCTCTCACTGGTGGACGTTAATGGCTTTTTAGTCTAGAGGATGATGCTTAGCCTAATGTTATAGCCTATAGGCTACATATTTCAGTTGTACTGTAATTGTTTCCATGCCTATCTGTTTGTATTTTATGGATTGCATTTTTTCAGGAATTTTACTAAGCAATTCTTCTTTAACAGATAACATGTAGAACAATAGAAACTGGCAGAGGTGGGCAAAAAGTAGCGCCACTCCCGCTACCGCTAGTTTGGAAAAAAAAGTAGCGCCGCTACTGCAGACGTTACTCCAACTAAAAAGTAGCGCCGCTACTTCTACCAAAAAAGTAGTGCGCTATTGCCCACCTCTGGAAACTGGGTATATATTATCTAATTTGTTGTTGAAAGTAAGTGCAAAAACACCACTGATTTCAACAAAGCGAACAGAACCTCAGGTTTGGCCTTTTTTGGGGATGCATTTGGCCTTTTTTGTTTTATCAATCTGGCAACCCTGTCCCTAACATTTCGTTAAAAGAAAGGAAGTAGAGAAGATTACAGTAGATCACCGTTCTGTCGTGCGACTGCAAAGCAAGTAGGCCAACGCAAAGAAATCAAAAGTTGAAAAGAGATTAGTAAGTGAGCCAGATGATTTAGTTGTTATTGCGAAAGTGCTGAAATAAATAAAGAAAAGGCTACAAAGAAAGCTTAAAGTTAGATTCAGATCACCGTTCGGTCGTGCGACTGCGAATAACTGGATGCTTAGTTCCAAATCTCAGTCAAGAAAAGAAAGAATTTAAAGAAAAAGTGAGTTGTTCTGAAAACCCCCCCTTTTTTTTATCCCCACCCCCATCCTAGTTAACTATTTCCACCCCAATCAAACCCTGGGATCTGCAATTCCAGCCCGGGCTTGGTATCCCTATCTTTTCCCCCGAAGAACAAGGTTTAAGAAGAAAAGGAAAAACATTTCACAAGAAAGGAATCATATAAAACTGTAATTATCTATGTCGTGTTAATTGTGTACTACAGTAATTGCTATATGTTCATTGTTTAACCTAAATTTAGCTTTATCGAGTTTTAAATTAATTCCTAGCCTATTTTTCCATTTCACTTTGTTTCATTTTTTAACCTTAATTCTAATCAGTTAGTATCTTGCTACTTAAATTAATTAATTCGTAGACTTGTGCCTCTATTGCAATAATAAATCCATCCGAAAATCCTTTTTTTTTTACCCAAATTAAACACCCTTGTTCAATTAATTTTCGAAATCTCGGCATTTAAACTCCTGCATTGGTAATCTAGTGTTGCCAGTTGTCTGCCAAATCTTCCTTTTCTTGCATCTGAAACACGCATCTTCCATTACTTCCTTTCTCCTTGAAGTGTTCACTTGAATCATAACCTTATCTTGTTAAAATTAAATACCGTATAATTTGAACAATAATCCTCTCTTTATCTTTAAAGTCTTTTGAACAATTGTTTATATCGATCCTAACTAATCGTATTTCAAATCAAAGGGTCACCCTATTTTTTGGTTTAAGTTTTCAGTAGTGACGTCACAATTGACTTTTTAGTCAATTGTTCTCAAAGCATTTTTTTAACCTCCTAGCTCATCAAACTTATTTGCAGTACCGTAATTAACTGATATTCAAAGCCTAATTGCATTTAGTAACGCTGAGTCTGTGTAAAAAAAATAATTATCAAATTTTAAGTAGTAACCTCTGATTCAACCCTCTTGTAATCCGTCAGTAGTTCTTTGTTTTTGTAATCCGTTACCTTTAATTTCTAAACTTTGAGCTGTCGCTGTAAACTCCGAAACATCTTAAACTTAACCAACTTTTTATATATTATATTTATACATTTTCTACTGATTATGTCACGCCCTTTAAGTCGCACAGGTTCAAAGACTTTTCAAGATAACCTGGCCGGTGTTGATTTTACCTCCCCGTCTGCTGAGTCCACTAGTTTAGGCTGGCCGACGAGGAAGCAGGTTCCTGTGAGTGGGCACTCAGTCCCACTCAACCCAGATGGTGAAGCCTCACCGGTAGACTCTATTGCTTTCACGAACTCGTTGCTTCGTCGTGGCGACGAGTGTCCGATCCGTGATCCCACACCACAGAGTGGCTTACCTGTCGCATGCCACGAGTCAGCTCCACTATATCTGAGGTCGAATAGACTGCAGTCCGTCTGCCCTATTTGCCTCACCCTCCCCAATCTATTCCCCCTTCTCTGTCCTTTCTCCACTTGCAGGAGGGCATCTCGACCTTACCGAGATGTGCAGGCGTATCAGGACCATATGCGAGCATTCCATGGTTCGCGCGCCGAGTTCCTGATCACCTGTAGCAGGTGCTGCCGTGTTCTCCCTCGAGCTTACAAGCTGGATGGGGCCTTAGAGCACTGGCGATCCTGCCCCAAGGGCCTTCAATTGCCAACCTGCCTTCCCTGGCCGAGCAATGACCCGACGCCGTCGGAGAGCCAAACCAGGCCCCCTATGATGACCAAGCCTGGGCCTTCCTACGTCTCTGTTGTTAGGCATTGAAGGCGCCGGCCCTCGACTGCAGGCGCATCGGTTCGAGGGGTCATCCCTTCCTTCCTCTTCCTCTGTCATCCGCTCTCAAGTCTTCTGGCGCCAAGGCCTGGATAGCACTTCCACTTTGCCCCCCCCACCTGACTTTATACCAGAACTTTTCCGTACTGTTCTATCCCATTCAGGCAAGACTTCGCTCAGCCCAGCTGATGCTGACAGCTTGCCTGATCTAGATGTGCTGTTTCTTCCTCGCCTATCTTCGGCCGGACCTGGGTCGGAAAGTGGGGACTCTTCCGACTCGTCGAACAGCAAATCTCTTTCCTCTTCCTCCACTTCCTCGCCTGATAGCCCAACCACGGACGGTTACGGCCCTACTGTCAGTGCGAATACTTTTCTATATGCACCTCTGCGCAAGCCGACCTCCACCGGAGTCGTGGCAGTGGACTCGCTCGGTTTATCCAAGCCGGCTTCGCGCCCATCTTCCCTGCCTCGGACGGCTACCACCGGAGCTGAAGCTGGGGACTCAATCAGCTCTTCCAAGCCGCCCATGCAGACCTCTTCTTCCAAGTCTCTCCAACACTACCCATCTCAATCCTCCTTATCTTTTAATCCTGTTTCCATCTGTCCTATACAATCTTGTACCTCGACGCTGTCTGCCGAAGCCCGACCCTTTACCCCACCTACCCAAACCACCCACAATGAATTCCATTTAACTATCTCTTCCCAAACCTTGACTCGACCCCGAAGCGACACCATGGCATGCAACCAAGCCACGCATGACCCCGGACTCCCACAGACTACCCCAGGGATGTCCATCACACCCAACACTCAACGATCCATCCAAGACCCTGTTGAACCGGTCAGGGAAAGTAAGACGAAGAGCTCCAGGCGGGCTCTTTGCAGTTTAGTGAACCTTACTTTAGCGGGTGGCATAAATTTCGACCAGTTCTGCATTGAATTGGAAGAGTGGACCGCTGGCACTTCGCCGCCCAAGAGGACACGTCCTCGCAAACCACGCTTCAATCGTGGCGCCCGGGCTCGCGCGGCTCGCCGTCGTTCAAACGGGGGTTCTCCTCGGTCGGACGGCGGGGGTTCGCGCGGGAACGGAGCCCGATATCGTAGGGGAGTGGAGTTGCGAGCTGCCTTCTCGCGGGACGCGAAGGGAACGGTCCGTCGGATTGTTGAAGGAAAAAATTGCGACCTTCACTGCGAAATTCCCCCTTAAGAAATTGAGGAGAGATTTCGACGTGACATGACCGCTCCTAAAGCTGGGAGTTGCTCGCGGATGCCTGAGTGGATGAACGCCCACCGTTACGAGTATGGCAATGTAAACCTCTCCCTCATCGATGACGGTGAAGGTCCCATTACGGCCCGGGAGGTGGAGGCAATCCTCCAGTCGCTTGATGTCGGTTCCTCCCCTGGTTCTGACGGATTGTCCTACGGTTTCTGGAAGATCCTGGACCCAAGAGGGGGACTCTTGGCCAGCCTTTTCGAGACCTGCCGGATCAACCGTCGTGTACCGGACCAGTGGAGAACCAGCAGGATCACACTCATATGCAAAGACCCTGGGGGTGATCTGCACGACGTCAGCAACTGGCGGCCCATCTCCATCTGCCGAAACATATATAAGATTTACGCCGCCGTATTGGCCCGACGCCTGCAGCGATGGGCTGTGGAGGGGAATGTTATCAGCCGAGAGCAAAAGGGATTCATGCCCACGGAGGGCGTCTACGAGCATGTGTTCATGCTCGACACCATCCTCTCGGATGCACAGTCACGCAAAAGGCCTGTGTCGGTTGCGTTTCTGGACATTCGAAACGCCTTTGGCAGTGTCCGGCACGAATGCATAGCCGAGGTCCTGCGTCATTTCGACGCCCCCACAGACCTTATTGAGTGCATCTCCGACATATACGTCGCTAACACCTGCACCGTCCGCTGTGGCAATGGTGAAACCGACCGTATCCCTGTGGGGCGGGGAGTCCGTCAGGGCTGCCCGTTGTCTGGGCTGCTATTCAATTTGGTCATCGAGGTGCTCCTCAGGGGCGTCCGTGACAAAACGGATTGCGGCTACAACCTTCCTGCTAAAGAAGACATCAAAGTACGTTGTATGGCATATGCGGACGACATCTGTCTCGTTTCTTCCGATCGCGAGCAGATGATCTCCCTCTTATCTACTACTGATCCCTTCTCTTCCTGGTCCGGGCTACGGTTCAACCCACGCAAGTGTGGCACCTTATCCTATAGGAAAGCGTCGGCGTCCCGTCTGCGGGTCGACCCGGAACCTTTCTCCCTAGCCGGGGAGGAAATCCGAGTCATCCCCAAAGGCGAAACGTACAAATATCTTGGCGCTCGAACCGGTTACGCCTCGGATGCGTCCCTTACCCAACCTTTCATCTCCACCCTGGAGAAACACATTTCCTTTTTAATGAAATCTTTTCTTACTCCAAGCCAGAAACTTCTGGCACTTAATTCTATCATTCTTCCGTCCGCGTCATACCATCTGCGAGTGCGGCGCTTCAGACAGTATGAGCTTCTGAAGCTCGATCGACTGGTATTGCAGTGTTTGAAGGTGGCGTGGCGTCTTCCCAGGTGGGCGTGCAGCGCTTTCTTTTACTGTAAGCCTGCATTGGGGGGCTTTGGTGTGTTGAATCTGTGTCGCGAAAGCGACACGCTTTTGATAGCCCAGGCCTTCAAGATGTTGACGTCTCCTGACGACCGTGTCTCTGCCATCGCTTTCGGGCAGCTTAGGCGTTGTGCCAGTCTGAGGTTCGGCACTCCAGATCCTACCCCGTGCCAGCTAGCCAGTTACTTGAATAAGGACCCCCCTCCTGAAGGTGCCCGTTCTCGACCGTGCCCAACAGGCGAAAGCTTGTGGGGCCGCGTCCCGGCGGCTACCCGTCGTCTAAATGTACGTTGGTCCGCACGCCCGGATGGCGGTCTCGAGTTGACCGCGGGGAGCTCCAAAATCACCCCTCCCCTAAGAAAAAAAGTGGTTCCGATCCTCCACCAACACAATGACTTGTGGTGGAGGAGACAGTGGGAATCCAAACCTGACCAAGGCAAGACGGTCAGTGCCCACTGTCTGTCCGGATTTTCGAACTCTTGGACTCGGCGACCGGAGCTTTTGGATCACGCGAACCGTGCATTTGCTTATAAAGCCCGCCTAAACCTACTTCCCTTGAAATCAAAACCAAGCCATGGCCACCCATATAAACCTGCCATATGTCGCGCGTGTGGGAAAGCGGAAGAGACTCTCCCTCATATATTGAACCACTGCCCTACCGTGATGCCTGTTGTCACGGAACGACACAATTCAGTATTGTGGGAGATCGTGAAGCATGTACCTGCCGAATGGCAACCCTTGCTTACCATAGATAGTACGGTTCCACAACACGTGGAAGCGGGCGGTGCTGATCTGCGCCCTGACATTGTCCTGCAACGCCCTGACGGTGTCACGGTTGTATGTGACGTCACTTGCCCGTTCGATTACGGCGCGGATTCCCTTCGAAAAGCCGCCGACAGGAAACACGACAAGTACGGCGAGTTATGTGTAAACATATTGGAAGACAGGAAGCGCCCTTGCAGGGACGTCCTGTCACTTCCGTTCGTCGTAGGCTCCCTCGGGAGCTATGCTCCGTTGAGCTCTCGGGCTTTGGCGGCCTTGGGTGTTCCTGCTCGTGGGGTAGCAGAGGTGGCTAGAAAAGTGGCCTCCCTCTCAATCGAAGGTTCCCTCCGTGTCTGGAAAGCTTGGAACGCCGGGCTCACTCGTGGAGGGGCTACGTCATAGAAAAGACGATTCCAGCGATCAGAAGCTCAATTCCCCAACAACAGAAGCTCTGCAGTAAGCATCCGAGCGCGCAAGACAGCAAACCTCAAAACCCGCCAGTAATTGTGTGACGTCATAGTATGTTAAATCCATTGTTTCATTATCAATTTACCTGTAAACAATTGTTGTTTCATCAGCATGCTGCAGCTCAATGAAGAATACAATCATCATCAATAAAATAGCAATATATGAATTAAGTATATATTGCATATCGTGAATGGACTCATATCATCTATCAATGACGTAATATCATTAACAACACTGGATCTGTATTTTCATATTTCAATATTTTAGACTATCACACACTACCTTCTCCCGATACGCTGCTCTTTCCCGCTCGGATCAACCTCGCGTTGCTTTTAACTCATCGATAAACATGATTTCCTGATCAACTCGATGCAACCTCCAAAGTTTCATCCCACTATTCTATATTTTTCCTGGTAACGTAGCCTAGTCATATCTACGCTTCGATCGCTAGTCCCCCCGACCCATCTGGGCGAACCTGCCTCAACGTCTGGCCAGTGCACATCCGTGCTCGTTGGTTCAACGTCAACACTTTTTCGGTAGGTAAAGCATACAATATATTCCCACTTACCATCTTTTTTTTTTACACCAATTAATTGAGCCTTTGCTCCAGATTTTATATAATTTTCGTCTCCCACGAGTATTCAAATCGTCCTTGTAGCTAAGCATCTCTTCCTCGTGGGAGACCCCAAAGTTTATCCGGTCTGCCTACGGGCAGACCGGGTATAGGAGTTAAACGTACCTGTGTTACGGTCACGTGATGGAGACGTGGGCGCTGCCTGGCTTTATAAAACTTCTGTCGCCCGGCCCGTCGTGAGCTGACCTTTTTGCGTTTGCAGAAAGCAAAGCCCGTCTCCCTGGCCCGTTCCGCCATTCTAACTTTTGCGGACGAGTCGCACAAAATTCTCGATCCACACTTTCCTTCCACAGGTACCTAGACTCTCCAGCCTGGCCCCCGCGACCTAAGCTGGTGGACTTCCCTTCCGGGTGCATCGCCACCCCATAATCACGCCGCTCCACGGGGCGTGGCAGGCCGGTTCTTTAAAGTCTCTGACCTGGCTATGTTTATTGTGTTCTTCTCGCCGTGTCAATTATTTTGTACTCGTGCGTCGTTGATCGAAATAAAACAGTTCATCATCGTCGTTTCATCAGCATGCTGCAGCTCAATGAAGAATACAATCATCATCAATAAAATAAAATAGCAATATATGAATTAAGTATATATTGCATATCGTGAATGGACTCATATCATCTATCAATGACGTAACTAATATCATTAACAACACTGGATCTGTATTTTCATATTTCAATATTTTAAAATATCACACACTACCTTCTCCCGATATGCTGCTCTTTCCCGCTCGGATCAACCTCGCGTTGCTTTTAACTCATCGATCAACATGATTTCCCGATCAACTCGATGCAACCTCCAAAGTTTCATCCCACTATTCTATATTTTTCCTGGTAACGTAGCCTAGTCATATCTACGCTTCAATCACTAGTCCCCCCGACCCACCTGGGCGAACCTGCCTCAACGTCTGGCCAGTGCACATCCGTGCTCGTTGGTTCAACGTCAACACTTTTCCAGTAAGTAAAGCATACAATATATTCCCACATACCTTCTTTTTTTTACACCAATTAATTGAGCCTTTGCTCCAGATTTTATATAATTTTCGTCTCCCACGAGTATTCAAATCGTCCTTGTAGCTAAGCTTCTCTTCCTCGTGGGAGACCCCAAAGTTTATCCGCTTTGCCTACGGGCAGACCGGGTATAGGAGTCAAACGTACCTGTGTTACGGTCACGTGATGGAGACGTGGGCGCTGCCTGGCTTTATAAAACTTCTGTCGCCCGGCCCGTCGTGAGCTGACCTTTTTGCGTTTGCAGAAAGCTAAGCCCGTCTCCCTGGCCCGTTCCGCCATTTTAACTTTTGCCGACGAGTCGCACAAAATTCTCGATCCACACTTTCCTTCCACAGGTACCTAGACTCCCCAGCTTGGCCCCCGCGACCTAAGTTGGTGGACTTCCCTTCCGGGTGCATCGCCGCTCCCCGCCTCCACGGGGCGTGGCAGGCCGGTTCTTTAAAATCTCTGACCTGGCTATGTTTATTGTGTTCTTCTCGCCGCGTCAATTATTTTGTACTCGTGCGTCGTTGATCAAAATAAAACAGTTCATAATCTTTAATTCGTGAGGCAAGCCAATCCTGCATAGTTTTGCCTCAAATTCGTATTCAGCTTCGTAAAGTCGAATGCATTTGGGAGAAATTGCAATAACAAATTATTGTCCACCCCTTTGTCGAGGCATGGTCGCCAACTGAGTCGCTGAGCAACCATCACTTTTGCATATGACGTAGCTACATCGTAAAATACAAGTATCAAACTTTACAAAACTAACATCTCATGGATAGTATCTGCGAAGAAAAGGGTGCAAGCTGGAATCTGTTTCATAGTCATGCAGAGAGGGAGGTTCCAGAAATAATTCCATACTTGTAAAGTAGAACATAGCCAACGATTCATTTTTAATTGTCACACAAACTGTATTTCTTTATTAGTCCAGGGCTCTATTGGTTATTCAGCGGTAGACCGCTAAATTAATTTTCAAAACAAGACGCCTTAAAATAGTCTTTATATAGGTCATGGCATAGGCCTACCCTTTAATGCTTTGTGCTTCAGTTTAGCCTATGACCAAACAATAGGCCTACAGCCTGCAGATGTAATTCGCGGGGTGACCTATGAATAGCATCAGATTCAAAATTATGTTCATGCGCTTCACCCTCCAGTTCTACTGTAGTTTAAAGACGGGACTTTGCAACAGATGTCACCATAGGCTAGCCAAATGCTACTGTAATATAATTAGCCTACTTTGCAACGGGTTAATCTTTAAAACAGATAAAGCGTGAAACGTATCAACTTTATAGAAATTCGCTTAACGAGTTTATTTTGTGAAAAAAAAAAGTGTATTGGTCAGAAGTTTTCAATGTAACAATCATGAAGTCCAGAGGAGGCTAATTTCATAAAGCAATTGCAGAGGCTGCTGCGTTGCTTACAGTCCACATATTGCACTGATTTCGGCCAGTGGAGAGTATGCTTACCTCGAAATATCGCAAATAAGATATTGCACAGAATAGCAGCTATGAAGTTAAACTTGCTTCTTCCATGCCGTTCAAATACGGAGGGAAATCTTTAAATGTTAGGCTATATAAGTTTTTCTTAAAAACAAGAACGTAACCACAAAACAGAGTGAAACTGTTGACCAGGCATTTGATAAATAAAGTGACTTGCGTTCTTCTGGTGACTGTAGGCTACTAGGTTACCTCCTGATGTTAAGGATGATACCTAGCTTCTATTACCGACGTTCTGTCAGTCAGCACGGCTGACTTTATCAAGGAGGCCGAAACAGGTAAACAACCTGTTCAGCAACGATGGCACAACATACAAACATACTGACGAAATGAATAAAGTAGCAAGAATCGTGGATTCTTTCACAGTAGGCTAATGGTAACAGGAAAATGACACTTAATCATCCCAGTCAGCAAAGGTTCGTGGGGCCCACTTGGGCTGCATATGGGTTACCCACATTGTACTGCGTGGGCCCCAGTACCTATGTGTCCACGGTTTGCAGAAATGTCCCAAGTGGGCAGCCCACCTACGTCTAATGGGTGGGCAGCCTACCATGAAACCATTATTAAAATGTAAACCGCCGTCGCATTGTATCGTTGTATATATTCAATTTTTATGATTATTGCACTTTAATATAGCACAATGGACCGGTGCAAACGTATATTTTATAATTTTTCATCATGGTGGGTAGCCCACTTCATGCCCACAGAAAGCCCAGAAAGTTTATTTCAAGAAATGAAAATAAATTCCCAGATACATTTTCATGATATGATAACATTATTAAGATAAATTCAATAAAAGATGTCGGGAATCGGTTGTAAAGAAAAAAATATGAAGTAGGTCGCGCACTTGGGGCCTAATCGGAAACATCAGATAAACTCACCTTAAGCCCACAAGCCCACGAATGCCCATGGAAATCCCACGTGGGCCCCACGAACCCTTGCTGACTGGGATAGAAGGTTGCGTAACCTGAAAGTTTGATTAAAACAACAGCACTCCAATTAATAAAAAACTCATTTCCCATGTACAGTACAGCGAGTTGGATCAATTATACAGTTTTTAGTCCATTACATTGTTCTGAACTTATTCAAATTACAATAAAATTACCTACTTCCAAATGTAATTAATTACCCGTTTCAATTACAAAAATTAAATCTTAATATTTCTGTTTATCGAGAGTTTGATTTTATCAAAGACAAGAAGAAATGCATTTGATAAAAATTAGGTTGCACTGGGGAAGTTTCTTTATAATCTCAACTATCGGTTTAAAAAAGCACTGACACCATGCATGACACTTATCAAATGTAGCCTACTGTAATTGTTGCTTAGGCCTTTTTTAATTACAATTACACAAAGTCTTGATTACAATTACATGACAATGTGTAATTAATTATATTCAATTACAATATAATAAATCCAACTCTGGTACAGTATTGTGGCTATAGTGTAACATATGGGCTTTAATACTTATGCAATGTGTATCAGAACGCCTTAATCCAGATCCCGCTGAATTTCTGCTTATCACACTGATCCCATAACTTTGCCTTGCCATTAAACCCAAGAGAACTACACCATAAGAAAATGATGAGTTTCTGGGAATATGAGGAACTACTGAGAATAGAAGCCATGAATCGCTAGATGATTGTCTCGCTTCAACTAGATAGTTATCAATCTCATCTCCACCGTCTGGTTTGTCCAAGATACCATTATTTCAACAGAAGGGGTTACGATGGAAGATATACTAAAGGTTCCAACGGTGCCAGGTTCTAAAAAGAAACACAATGTGTAAAAATATACATTGAATTTTTCGACTACATTCAAATATAACACACGTGTCTGCTATAAAGGACTGTTCGCTCTCGAGGATTGAGCTGACTAGCTGAGCATTTCAAGGACAAATCTCTATTCAGCGGCACCTATAGTGGACGAAATAATCCACAGACAACCACGAAATATGGCTACTCGCATATTTTTATAAAATTTTAAACAGTTTAAGAAGGGCAGAAAAGGCATGTCACTCATATTTAGCATTATTTTGAAATTAACACTTCCAGAACATTTTTTTCTCGGTGCTGTTATGGCCTACGCAACTTTTCTCTGTGACGTTATATATTATAGAATATTAAGAAACATAAACTAATGGTGATATGTTTTATCACAAACATTCAAAATTTTATAGCGATAACTTTGGTAATAGAGGGATTCCAAGTTACGTTTCAATGCGCACGGAGAGGTTGAAGCGTTGCATGGAAACCAGGTACTGCATTGCGAAATCCTCTGTCACCAGTCAAGTTATTTGTTTCGATGCTAAATATCTACGATGGAAGTGAATAACTGGTCATAATCTTTACAATATTTACCATCGTTTGATATTAGATCAATATCAGACTGGATTGGACCATCTGCAAGACCTCTCAAAGGAGATTATCAGTTTTTCATTGAAGATAATTATTTGCGTGAAATTTTTACTAAACGTGGAGATTCTCAAAGTTTTATCTGCATGGCAAAATGTTGGCCAAGTCAGAGAAAAACTGATAAACTGCATGAACTCACACTTCAGATGAAGCAATCGACTACAGTAATGCAGAAAGCAAAGTGCTCTTGTAAGGCAGGGTAAGCAAATGGTTGCAGGCAATCTATAATGCTAAATATTTCTTTCTATGTCATGTGAAAGTTTGGATGGGTGATATTAAATTGTGATGTACCGTAGTTGCAAACTAGTCTTTTTACACTTTTGAGGATTATTGTTTTATTAACCATATTATTGCTGCTGCTTGTAGCATAAGCCATTTGATATTACAGCTAAGCCTATATGCGGTTTATGTAGCCTACCTACTGTAGTAATATGAAGCAGTTTATGCTATACTAACATGGATTACTAAACCTATAGGCCTACCATGTTTGGTTACATAGTATATATACTTTGTTCTGTTACCGTGCATAAACTTTTGTTTAGTATTAATTTGCATTTATTTGTGTTGCAGACTTGGTGGTAGATGCAGTCACATTACTGCATTGCTATACAAGATGCGTCATTTTCACATACGTGATGTTTTCACATTCGTGATGTTAAAATGATCCCAGGAGCTTTATCCTGCACCAGGACAGAGCAACAGTGGCACAAACCAAGAGGCGACGCCATTTTTGCAGAACCAGTCACAAATTACATCTTTACAAGAGCGGAGACCGCCCGGACCAAACGGAAGGTAAAAAGCACCATCACATCACGCAGATTCAATGCCAGATGCAATGACCTTAAACGCCCCTTGGTTGAAAGCGAAATTGAAGCCTTTGTAGCATGCTCTGCTTCAAATTCACCATTTTCCTACCTTTTGAAACATCATGATGCATTAAAATAATGAAGACATGCTTGTACATGGGCTTACAGGAAGCATATTGTCGGCTGCGTAGCCGAGTGGATGAGAACGTCTGCGCGACGTTCGAAAGGACGTGGGTTTGAAACCGCTCCAGAGCACGCAGCTGTGTCTCGGCAAAGACACTTAATGGCAAGCCAAAATAAAGGAAGCAGCTGATTCGGACACTATATGTCACTTCGCTGCTTCCTGTCGTCTGTTGTATCGCATCTGTGATCGCAGTGTACTGTATGTTATCGCAATGGGCGCAAATAAAAACATTATTATTGTTGTTATTACATGCTCTTGAGGAGGCAACAACTTCGTCAGTCGCAATCAGTTTTATGGCACAATAGCCGAAAACGACAACTAATCTTCTCAAATTTTGGAAAAATTATTAAGCGGAAAACTACTTCCTTTTTAAGATCAGTTTTTAAACCACCAATGCTACACCATGTTCCAGCTGTTCGCCACGGTTTGACAAAGGAGAAGCATGCAGTTCGGTTATATCGCGAAGAGATGAAAAACAACTAAACAGAGACGTAGAGATTTTTGACAGCGGCCTAATAGTCAATCCTGGGAAAAATTTTGGACTCTTGGAAGTGAAGTGTCAATTTAAATATAGAAACAACTGTGTACAAGAAGCAGCTCTTAATGATGACTTTTGTCTCCATTTCGTTGTTGATGAACTAAAACTGAAAAGTAGACACAACTACTTCCATCAAATTCAGGGGAAAATAAGCCCTCAGTGGTCTGCCTTTGTGTGACTTAGTTGTCTATACTTCAAAGTCTTTATTTATTGAGCGAATACACTTCGATATACTGTTCTGGACTGCAAAAATGGTACCTTCCCTTGCAAGCTTTTATTTTAGTTTTGCGTTACCATATTTGGCTGAATAATTGTTTTTATGGTGATAATGTGGTTATGTAACCTATTCTGTGTTCATGAATTAAAAATAAATCAGAAAGATGGTGTTAAACTGGTTTTAATATGAACGGAACAATCTGTGCAGTGTGCAATACTGTAGTTTGTCTAGACTTTCAGCGCAAGCTTCAACCCGTCACGGTCTGTTGGTTCACCGTGGAATCCCTCTATTGCTGGGTAAATGGAATAAAATCACAAAGAGACTAGGTTAAAAAATGACAAAAAGCTGTAGAATTGATGGATTGGGAATTTTCCTCTTCTGACTGAGAAAGCTTCTTTGAAAGCTCCAGGAAGTTTTGCTTAGCCTATTTGTAAAGACTTTGAACCACCAACGAAGGCCTAGTCTCCGAGTTTGATGGAGTGAAGTTTCCAATAATTGTTGAAGTGCTGTTGGCGGAGAGTTATTCCATCTACTATGTGCCGCTAAATGGCAAGCACACCACGACAGTCAAACCGTCGCCTCTTCATCCCGTAGTTTCTTCAATCATAATAATCACGCACTTAAACAACTGAGCTATCGGGCGGTATATCCGATGGATAAAACCACTTGGTTGCCTAATGGTTGGAGTATTGATCTTTGAATAGGTAAGCATGGGTTCGATATCCTCTCGGGTCAAACGGATAACTTTTGAAAAGTGGTACTTAAGATGGCACTCAGCAAAGGAATGGATTTCTAGGATTCATTTGATTCATCCTTTGCTACTTCATTCAGAGGGTAAGACAAATAGGTTCATTAAGCGATTAGCTGAAAGTAGGCTACTTCGTTTGTATTATTCATCGATTGGTTTTTGGGGGGGAAGAACAAGCACCTTCTCGTGGTCCCTCTCGTCAGTACCATATCTTTAAGAAAAGATATGCGAAACGAAGCTTGTCACACTCGAGTAAACCAGGCCCAGGTTCAGCCCAGGGTGGATAGGGAAACGCCCTTCTCAGGGCGCGGCAGCTCCTCTGTCGAAAAGTACCGACGACCCACCGTACTGCAGCTGAACACCGAGGGCATTACGGCCAGCAAGCTCAGCATCATCGAGTATCTGGCCACAAAACATCAGGCCCTCGTTATTCTCCTCCAGGAGACCCACTGCACATCTGTGGAGAAGTTGGTATTACCCAACTTCACACTCGCAGGCGCAACCATCAGCAGGAAACACGGCCTCGCCACGTTTGTCCATGAGCAACTGAGCTGGACGCCAATAGACCAGTCCAGTGCCCAGTCGGAGATAGAGTGGTTATGCATAGACATATCAGGCTATCACATCATCAATGTCTATAAGCAACCACCCTCACGCTTAACACCAACAGCCATCCCAGTGTTCCCCCAACCCAGCCTCTATGCTGGCGATTTTAATTGCCACCACGTTGACTGGGGCTACAACACCACCAACACCGACGGAGAAAGCCTGGCCTCATGGTCAGCCAATAACAACCTCACCCTACTGCACGATCCCAAGGGTGCAGCGAGCTTCTTCTCCGGACGCTGGAACACTGGTACAAACCCCGATCTGGCTTTCGCAAGTGATGACCCCGATAATTTCCAACCGGACAGACGTGTGCTAGAGAAGTTCCCCAGGTCCCAACATCGACCCTCGATTATCACGGCTCCAACGCTCATAATACCTGTCCCGAGCAAGCCTGTTAATCGATGGAACTTCAGAATGGCTAACTGGGAGTACTATAGCCTCCTCACCAATGAAGCCACACAGTATCTCTCATCCCCTCACACCAACAACGTGGAAGAAGCCTACCAGGACTTTTGTGATGCAATAACATCAGCGGCAAAACAATCCATCTCTCGCGGCCGACGAAAGACCTACATACCGTGCTGGGATAAGGAGTGCGAAAGCCTCTACTCCGACTTCCTCCACGCCCCTCAGGGCAATGACACCAACAGCTCAGCCACAGCTCTGCTGGCAAGGCTGGACTTAAAGAGGAAGGAGCGCTGGACAGAAGCCGTTGAATCAATCGACTTCACGCACTCCAGCCGCATAGCATGGAGTACACTGAACAACCTAACTGGCAGATCACGTGCCTCTCGTCAACAATGTCCCGTTTCAGCAAATTCCATCGCCTCACAACTTGTGGAGAACGGGAAATACAAATCGAGAGACCGTGAATCAGATAGATCCGTCTTGCAAGAAATGACGGACCTCTGGAGGGTAACAACCCCAGACGAGAACAACATCTCAGGTGAGTTCACCCAGAAAGAATTTTCCTCCGCCCTCCAGCACATAAAGCCAGGTAAAGCCCCGGGCCCTGACCACCTATGCCCGGAGTTGATATTCCATGCTGCTGCCTCCTTAAAGTCCTGGTTAAAGACTTCCTTTCCTGATGTTTGCGCCACCTGAGAATTCCCAGAATCTGGAGAATAGCCCTTGTGGTTGCAGTCCCTAAGCCGAAGAAGCCCCCAGAGGACCCGAAGAGTTACCGTCCAATCTCACTGCTCTGCATCCCCTTCGAGATCCTCGAGAGACTCATCTACGCCCGTGTCGAACCAATAATAGATCAGCAGCTCCCCCGTGAACAAGCTGGTTTCCGACACGGACGATCAACCGTAGATTAGGTCACACTTATGACCCAAGACATTGAGGACAGCTTTTCGGCTAAGAAGAAGGCTGGCGCCGTGTTTGTTGATCTCACGGCTGCCTATGACACCGTATGGCATAGCGGCCTTACCTGCAAGTTACTCCGTCTGCTCCCTGACAGACACATGGTCCATATGATGATGGAACTTGTGCAAAACCGCAGTTTTACCCTCACAACCGGTAGCGGTCGCCGAAGCAGACTACGCCGACTTAAAAACGGCGTCCCACAGGGCTCAGTCTTGGCTCCTCTCCTGTTCAACATATACACCTACGACTTGCCCCCCACCATCTCCAGGAAATATGCTTACGCAGACGAACTGGCACTCCTGCACTCAGCAGGAAACTGGCAGTCAGTGGAGAGGAACCTCAGCCAAGACATGCAAACACTATCACCACCTCCAGAAATGGAAGCTACAGCTCAGCAAGTCAAAGACAGTGTCGGCAGCCTTCCACCTTAACAACCGAGAGGCACAGCGTGAGATAAACATCAAGATTGATGGGGAACGCTTTCCCTACTGTGCCGAACCTACATACCTCGGCATAACCTTGGACAGGTCACTCACGTACCGCCGGCACTTGAAGTCACTGCGCAAAAAACTATCTACACGCGTCGCACTTTTGAGGCGATTGGCGGGTTTCGGCTGGGGAGCTGGTGCTAAAACTCTTCGTACAGCTACCCTAGCCCTTGTTCATTCCACCGCTGAGTACTGCGCGCCGGTCTGGTGTCGTAGTTCTCACACCCACCAGATTGATACCGCCATCAACGACGCACTGCGTACTGTGACTGGATGCCTGCGTCCCACTCCAACGGACTGCCTACCCATCCTAGCAGGCATCCAACCCGCTGAGCTACGCCGTAAAGGAGCCACGATTTCTCTCGTTCGCCGCGCTTTGGACCCGACCATCTCCTCCATGCAACACTCAAGAGACCACCACCCATAAAGCAGCGGTTGAAATCAAACGCCCCTTTGTGCCTGCCGCACAACAACTCCTTAAGAACGCAGAAGAACTTGGTTTAAGTGCGGCACACTGGACGAACCACATGTGGAACACGGAGTGGCAAAATCACACCTCCACGCTCCGTGACTTCATACCCGACGCCGATCCCCGTCCACCAGGGATGTCCCTCGCAAGGCTTGCGTGGGTCAGGCTTAACCGCCTGCGAGCTGGCGTCGGCCACTTTCGTTCGGACATGCACAAGTGGGGCCTGGCTCCTTCATCAGAATGCGAGTGTGGTGCCACCGAACAGACCGCAGACCATGTCATCCACCACTGCCTAACCCACCGGCCTCCACACGGTGCGCATGGTCTGAGAATCCTGGACGACGAGACTGCTGAGTGGCTGAAGATTTCCTGCCCTCCAATCTAGCTTGGAAAGATCGCTCATACGCCATCATCATCATCATCATCATCACCGATTGGTTGCACTATATCACGTTTCTGCATTCCGACATTATCACTATCATCAAATCATTAGGCCTACACCAAGCAAAATTCTTACTTGTAGCAAATGCACTAACATCAGATGGTTGACTGGATCCACCAACATTTACTGCTGTTATTGTGAAACTATATTCAGTGTTGGAAACAAGGCCATCGATGACTGTTGAAATTTCAGTGCGACCAGATTTATTATCAGTGCCATCAAGAAAAGGTGGAGTCCATCGGACAGTGTAATTCTTTAAAAGTGTTCCTTCCTCGATGGTTCACCATTGCAACGACACAGAAGATTCATCTGCGAAATCGCTTGTTGGAAGCACTACAGATTGAGGAGCTGTAAGAAAGAAACAAATTTTGAATTCGATTAATATACGAACAAATAAAAGACTATGATACGATAAAGTATGGTATCTTTTGTGAGTCATGGCATGAATATTTATTGACAATATAAAGTCAGTGGGGTAACAACCCATTGGAGGTTATGAACCAATGGTAGCAACGCCTCAGGCAGTGTTGGGCGCGATAACTCATTTTTCAGTTAAGCGATAACGATAATCGATAAACGAAAAATGCCTAAAGCGATAACGATAAACGATAAATTATCGCCGATAATGTCCGATAACGATAAAAAAAAAATTCTTGATTGGCGCTGCCCCATCCCATGCAGCACGAACTGTTTTCATCAACATGCCGAAAAATCGAACATAATATACTGTAAAGGGACAAAACTATTTGTAAGTTATGCATGAATAGAATCGCAACAGCGGCAGTGAGTATCGAATCTTCAACCTCTTGATCCAGAATCAAACCACCGAGGTAACCGCCGTGCTTATAATTATACCTTCAGATACCAGTTGGATGCTTTTATCAATTGAGTTACACTGCCGCTTACGTGTAGTAGGCAAAATAATTAAATCAAATGAAAATACCATAAAAATTCCAATTTTTGTATTTTGCTTTCTGCAGGGCTGTTTACAGCAAAGTCAGCAATAATTGAAAATTGAAAAAATTCCCAAAAACGCAAAATGCTTGAAAATTTATCAGTAATCTTAAGCGTTATTGGTAGTAAAAATGTGCATACTGTGAAATCCATCAAGCTTGTCAAATTAGTCGTGTTTGTTTAAGAACAATAACATAATTATCGTAATTTACTGATAATTTCAGATAATTTTTTTTGTTTTCTTTGTGAACACCATCATTAAAGCAATGGCAGAACGCTGAGTTGTTGAGACAAGAATTACAATGTAGGCACTGTATTAGTGGGAATAAAAATATTTGATTGACGTAGGCTATGTCGCATAGGTAGGCTACAGTAAATGAGAAAGGTTATACTGTATTTAGCATAATTTTACCACGCAACTCGATCCGTCTATTGTCATGCAAAAACTACTACAAGATGCAAAAAATGTGATGTCGGTTTGCATGTTAAATGCTTCAAGCAATATCATATTCCGCAATGACTTGTTTCAGTGATGTTGTGTTACTTTGCTAATTTTCGTCTTCATATTTTTTGAACTTTCATTTCAATAAAATGCTCGATGACAATAATGACATGACAAGACATGAACAAGACATTTCCCATTTATCACTTTGAGCGATAAGTAAAATGTAATAACGCTTACGCACATGAAACTTGTGAAATTTGATAACGGATTTGCCTAGCGTCTTATATATAGGACGGCTTTTTTCTCAAAAAGTACAAACACAATTAGGAAAAAAATAATCGTGATATGTTTTTTAGGTCATAACTATGCAACATTTAAATTTTCCGAAATTTTTTTTAAGTACTTTCACTTTCGGCACAAATGGGTTAACTTTTTAAGTTAAATGGCACTTATGCATTCGGTTATTATTTTTAGATTAAAGTTATATCGCCAAGCTAGAAAAAAATCGATCTTACAGTCTATAACCGATCTTGTGTTGTTGTTGTGTGTGAATTTTGTCTTTTAATCTGAGTTTGTGACGTAACCGCACGTCTCAAGGCAAGTTCTTGCAATTTTAGTTAATCTACTCATCTAAAGATTTAATGCGCTTAAAACAATAAGTTTCATGTTTTGACGAGAGAGATTTTATTTTTTTACTTCAATTACTAAAAACTAACACTTCCAACGAAAAAAGAAAACACAAGAATAAAATAGTTGATCGTGAGGTGGCGCGAAAGACCATGTTTCCGATGTAAAAGCGGCCTCGCATTGCGACACTTTCACAAACCACATGCCAATTTCTTTCGCTTCGCTTCAAAGGAAGTTGTGCACCTGTGCACATAAATTTTAATTGTAAAATTCACTCGCGATTGCCCATTGCAGCAAAACAACAAGAGACTTGTTGCATGCATTTCATTGCATTGAAATTTGCAACTCTAAAAATTATTGTGTTGCCAGTGCCGTCGCTGCAGGGGGGCGTGCCCCCTCCCCTGATAACGACCTGTGCACACACACTTCAGGCACTGAAGAAGAACTGGTTTTAATTTCAGTTTCATTAAATAGGTGGCTAGTAAAAATATTGCTTTTCATGATCTTTCCACTTGTGTGTTGATCCGAAATAAAATTTATCGGCGATTAATTATCGGCGATAATCAAATATTGCCTTTGGCGATAACGATAAACGATAACTGAAAAAATAATTGAGCGATAACGATAAGCGATAAATATTTATCACCGATAATTATCGCCGATAATGCCCATCACTGGCCTCAGGAGCTGCAAAATATGACTAGGCTACTTCCAGTTATTTTTTTTATCGAACTTGAAATAGTTTAGGAAGAGCAGAAAAAGCATGTCATTTACATTTAGCATTATTTGAGATAAACACTTCCAGAAAAATTTTTTGTTCGGTGTTGTTATGGCCTACGCCAATTTTCTCTGTGACGTTATATATATATTATCAAGAAAATATTTTTTATCACAAACAATCAAAATTTTATATCCATTGCTTTGGTAATTGCTGGGTAAATGGAATAAAATCACAAAGACACTTTAGGTTGAAAAATGACAAAAAGCTGTAGAATGGATAGATTGGGAATTTTCATCTTCTGAGAAAGCTTCTTTGAAAGCTTAATTCTGGAAGTTTCGCATACTTGCAAAGACTTTGAACCACCAACGCAGGTCCAGTTTCCGAGTTTGATAGAGTGAAGTTTCCAATTGTTGAAGTGTTGTTAGCGTGGAGTTATTCCATCCACTATGTGCCGCTGAATGGAGAGCACGTTTCTAAAGAGCACATCCTGAGAGTCGAACCATCGACACTTCATCCCTTAGTTTCTTCAATCGTATAATCACGCGCTTAAACAATTGAGCTTTCGGGCGGTAGATCCGATGGATAAAACCACTAAGTTGCCTAATGGTTGGAGTGTTGATCTCTGGTTTGGTAAGCATGGGTTCGATACCCTCTCGGGTCAAACCAAAGGCTTTTGAAAAGTGGTACTTAAAATCGCACTTAACAAAGGAATGGATTTCTAGGATTTATTTGATTCATCCTTTGCTGCGTTATTCAGAGGGTGAAGAGGTTCATTACTTCATTAAACAATTAACCAACAGCACTTCGTTTGTGTTATTCGTCGATTGGTTGCACTATATCACGTTTCTGTATTCCTAGTCTACTTTATCACTATCATGAAATCAAAATACTAAGCAAAACTCTTACTTGTAGCAAATGCACCAACATCAGATGGTTGACTGGATCCACCAACATTTATTGCTGTTATTGTGAAACTATATTCAGTGTTGGAAACAAGGCCATCGATGACTGTTGAAATTTCAGTGAGACCAGATTTATTATCAGTACCATCAAGAGAAGGTGGACTCCATCGGACAGTGTAATTCTTTAAGAGTGTTCCTTCCTCGATGGTTGACCATTGCAACAACACAGAAGATTCATCTCTGAAATCGCTTGTTGGAGGCACAACAGTTTGAGGAGCTATGAAAAAGAAACATGTTATATAGGCCTATGCTTCTTGATGCAATTTAGTCTTCATGATTGAAGCTTAGTAGATGAGGAAAGTACCTTCTATACCTATTTCTGTGGCATCACAGAATCACTAACTGCGCAATTTTACTCAACTCAGTAGCTTTGTGAAATCTGTAGGCTATACAAGTTTTTTTTAAAAGCCAATAAATTGGTTGCTTGGTACGGTAGTTAATTTGCTCTGACTTCCATTCTAGATCACTGCCACTGACCTGAAGTTTGCAAAACAAATGCACTCCCTTATTCGCGTGTCGAAAAACAAGGCTTCATGCCAGAAGCAAGAAAATTACCAGTGTCACGATTTCTTTGTATCTCTTACCAGGAAAGAGACTTGAAAAGTTTCAATGACGTAGTTTAATGAGATATTACCGAAAAGCAGTCAATCAAATGGTCGGATAGTTCCAGAGATGTACGTATACGCCGTAGACTTGCGGCGTAGACTTTTTGTTTACGCTAACGCTTGCGGCCACATTTTTTAGGATAGTTGTCGCTTGAGGCTACGCCGTAAAGTTTTCGCGGTATTTTAGCGCATAGCGTCAACGCATACTTTTTAAAGTCTTTTTTTCGCTACAACACGCCAATACCTTAAAGCGCTGCAGTTGAAAGAATGTTTTCAATGGGCAAACCAATCTATTGAAACCAAAACGCAGCAAAATGTCAGATGAACACTTTCAGATGCTTGTGTTTTTTCGTGGAAATTCAAAATAAAACTTGTTTGTTTCGAGTGGTTTATACTGTACCGTGTGAATGTTTGGCACCTAGCAAACAAAATGAGTTTACGCTAGTGTATGCGCTAACGCTGACGCAGCCAACTTTTTTTTACAAGTTACGTTTACGCATCCGGCGTATGGTTTTTCGAACGTTTGCGTTTACGCTGACGGCGTCAATATTTTTTGTATGCGCGTACATCACTGGATAGTTCTACCAATAAGATGATAAACGAAAAGTCTTGAAGTACTTTAACGAAGTTCACTCACAGCTTCTCATGTAACTCTAATTTCGATCACGATTTATATCAGCACCAACTCTCATCTACTTGTATGCAATTACTTCAACTCTCAATCAACAATAATCTCTGCACCTATTACCAGCTACTACAACAACAATCTAGAACTCATAATAATTACGTAAATTACACCACTATTTATAACAGGTTGTTTGGTCTAGTAACTTTGAGAAGGTTACGTAATGTTACATCATAACAAACAACATCTGGCAATTGTGAAAAACAAAAGAATATTCCAGGCTCGCACGTACACGAAATGTTCTGGAAATACGTCACATAATAAAGATTTCGTAATCAGAGGTAACTACAGGACAGTAACCGATAATAACATATAGCATAAGAATTCTGTTCGGTCAAGATACAAAGCAGCCTGTCTCGAGGCCTTGCACATTGATTGTGACAACCAGCAACTGACAAAAGAGTTGCCCCCTAGAAGTGCTAGCCTACATTTTGTGGAAGCTCTAGAGTTACAGAGTAGGTCATGTTAGAAAGACTACGTCATTTTGGATTCATTCAGTTAGGCTAAGTGCATAACTATATGAATTGGTTTGATGATACTGATTTTAAAATAAGCTTTAAATAGCTAAATAATTTAATTCTGTAGCCCTACAAAGAGCTTATTTTTCGTTGCTACTTTTATCAGACATTCTTATGGTTGAGTTAACATTTCTTCTTTTATCAGACAAGATGTTTTTTTGCCCAAAGAAACCATTACAATATTTACAACATAGATGTTCTCCAATGTTTTGGAGCAAGAATCTAATGAACCTACAGCGACCTTGTGAAATTTTACCTACTTGTTTGGCCAAAGATGGTATCAGTAAAATCACTCATTGTGGTTGACAGGTTAGTTAGAGATCTAACTGTGATGCTGTAGTTGGTATTGCTAACAAGATTTGATATCTCAATCTTCTTCATTGTTTCGTTTTTGGTGTTTGGATTGTCGTCAGGGTCTACATAGAATACTTCATAACGAATGACGTAATAATTTACTGCATTCATCTCATCATCATGGTCATTCCATTCGATCATCAGTGCAGTAGGTGACCTATTCGTTATCCTTACATCAGTAGGAGCAGGCGGACCTACAAAGAAATCACAAGTAATGATTAGTTTTATAATAAACGGCTTTTTCATGATGAATGTTTGTTTAGGCTTGGTAGCCGTACTTAATTTACTTTCATCTACGTAACCTTTGAATCTGTATGGTTTGTAGTCTACGTTTTAAACTTTTTCGGTTTTGCCACCTTTTTCTTTTGTTGGTTTTGTTTCCGTACACTATTTGCAACTTCATCATTAGCCTCTAATGTTGTAGCCTTTTTCGACAAAGAAAAATAAATTTATTTGAATTGAATCCACATTGATGTACAAAGTATTAGTGAATACTTTAAGTAAGGAGTGCTCAAAGTTAAGTTTAAAATTGAAAAAACTCAGTGTTTGGAAATTTTTACGTGTTTTGCTTTCGTTTGGAGCAAAAGCGAAACAAAAGTTGTTGATCTCGAAAAAGCCAAACCAAAGCAACGTGCTTTTATGCTCAGCACCCCCACATACTGTACGCTGTTAAGTGAACAATTTAAGTGACATTAACTCTGCATGCCGATGCCTGTACATATTAACTACTACGTTTCTAGATTAAAAGTGTCTTTTATTAGGCTTAGTAGGCCGTTTGCGTGATAGCCTAGGTAGTCTGGCATATTTGGGGGAGACTAAACTTTTGTTTCAATTTTAAAATTCCATTCAAGACTTTTCTTTTGGAGCTAAGAGCCTCAGATGAATCGATATGGTTTTCATTTTAGAGCTTTGACCATCGCAACAACAACATGTGCCATAGTAAGCCTGACGGACGATAGGAGAAATTTTGAAAAAGACAGTATAGACAAAATGAGAACGTAGGCCTCCTCGGGTAAAAATATATTTTAGCCTACCCGAAAGGTAAACTCGCTATCACCCTGCCATACGGTGATGCTACGCGTGGGTGGTCAACATCACGCACTTTATTAACAGTAAATCGCCGCTTATTAAAGATTCAAATGAAAACGTAGGCCTATTTTAAGTGCAGACCTCAATGATAGTTATCAACTGTTGGTAACAGCAGCGTACCGGCACAAGAAAGTGCAAAGGAGTGACATCAGATTACAGATTTCCGCGTTCTGTAACTTTGTTTTAATATGGTAATTTTTAATTTTATAAAAGCTTACAGGCAAGACCGAAAGAATCAAGCCATCAAAACTTTAAGACAACCCATAGCAAATAGCTCAGGTAATAGTCTTCTGCTCTCTGCGTGCTTAAATTGGTTTGATTGTATTTGGGGAAGGGCGGTGACAAACAACTCGTCTTGAGTGAAGCCTCCGAGAGTTTTTGAAATGTTTTTACCTGTCACAATACAGTAGCCTAAACTATTACTTCTCTATTCCGATTATAATACTAAAAACTAAATAACATGATACGTTCTACTGGTGCAAATCAAGCTGAACCATCACAAAATCTATAAAATGATAATCTGCTTTTATTCCGACGTTTCGTCGATCAGACACTCAGACACTTGACTTCTCAGGGGCTGGATTAGGTAGTGACTACCTGTCCAGCTTAGCTTGTACCAGTAAAAGAATCATGTTACGGCATGTAAATAGATTTGTCTTACCTGTTTGCACATTTTCGATTGTGGCCGGAAAACTGGTTGTTTTTGTGGCGTTGGAGAAATATTCAAACAAGGAAATACTGTAACTGGATCTTGCCGTCAAAGGATCACCGGAAGCGGTCATTGTAATAGAATGCTGTAAGTTATTTTGTACCAAGGTTAATAATTTGTTGTACATCGAGTAGGCTACAGTAATCTCCCACTTAAGTACGTAAGTTGAATCTTGTCGGTTTGTGCGTACTTATCTGGTAGGTGCGTATTTACCTAGTTGGTGCGTGCTTACCTGGTAGGTGTGTACTGTGTACTGTGTACTTTTTTCGTTTTGTCTGCTCTCAAAGTAGGCTAGGTAGCCTATGGTGACAATAGGCTACTGTGTATTACAATTAAAGTGTGACCGGGTTTTTCCACTCGGGCATGCGCCGGTGTGAAATAGAGTCTTCCTCTTCTTGTGAACATGATGCTGAGGAACAGACCGCAGACCACATCATCAACGGTTGTACCATCTTTAAACCACCTAACGGAGTGAAAAATCTGCATGTCTTGTGTGATGAAACCAAAGACAGGCTGCTCTCTAGTAACCTTCCAGTGCAGTTCGGGAACATCGTGAATCTGAATTGATGAAAGGGTAGATCCTCGGCCCCAGAGGTTCACACAACAACGACAGTGAACGGTTTTCATACCACAACAATGCAAGTGTATCTTTGGATTGATAGCATGAGAAGAAGAAGAAGTTCTTTTATTTTGCATCATCAGCACATGTGAAAAAAACAAAACAAGATTACAATGTGAGTTAGGTTGTTTGCTGATGATGATGGGAGTGGCACCCGTGAGCCTCGCAAGCCTTCCGGTTCCACACTCATGGCAATTTTAAAAGCAAAGACAACCGCTGAACAGTTGCGGATATCAGAGGATTACTTTGTGGCAGTAGCTGAACCAACTCAGAGCAAGGAAAGGATTATAAAGAGTTCTTCTCCAAAGAGCTGAAGTGGCGAACGAAAATTCTGAACGACCGGCTGCTTTCAATGCTTGCACGCTACTATTGCTCAATGCTCAGTATGATCTCGAAAATATTTAGCCTACAATATGGATGAAACTGGGCTATAAAACTTTACAAAACCAACAAATTCTTTTTATTAATTTGTTTCCTGATTGTTTGATAGTTAGAATGCGTACTAAAGCGGGAGATTACTGTAATTAATTTATTTAATAATTCACTATATTAAACTGTATAGGCCATATCGAATAATCTCATCTTCACTAAATTTTCAAATACAATGTTTTGCAAAACAAATAAAATGAAAACCCATTGATAGACTACATAAAATATAACAAATTGATAAGTAGGGTCTTTTGCACACAATGAATTATGAATATTCTACTTTGAAAGTCGAGTGGAATAATCTACGAGAAGTAGTGGTCCAGAATAACAAAAAAACTAAATATCAGACTAATTTTAAAATTTCTCACTTTTTTCGGAAATTACAGTATAAGCCAATCAAAATTTCTTTTTTGTTTTTTTTTTAAACAAAAGCGGGAGTGCCGAGTTGTTGCCTATCGACTATTGTGTAATCTACGATGAGATTTTGATGTTTATTTACGAAACAATTTTGCAATCAACAAATAGGCTAGTCAGTAGTTTACAGAAGTCCTCCCAGAGAGGTTATACAACCGTGTATGCCCAGCACAATCTCTCAATTTAGACAAATTATTCATTTGATAAAAAACTTGGCTCGAAAAGAAATATATACATTGTCTAAGATAAAATAAAATATTGTTAAATTTTTTGCGTGTGAAGTGACTCGTCATAATGGAATTTCACTAAGTATATGCTCTTCCTCAAGTAAGAACTTCACACTTAGGTCTAATAAGTTTGGCTACTGATTCACGTTAGTGATTCAAAGCTACACGATAGTTACAGAATAATAGAAGCTTTCTCAGCCTAAAAAATATTCTTCTAATCGGGTTATAATAAAATGAATAAACATTCCCTTAATTGGTCACCTTTCATGCAATGTGAAAAGTTTTTGAAATACTTTTATGTTTTTAAATACGAATAAAAGAAAACCAATTTATACTTTGTTACAAAATACTGGTTTTGAATATTGTACTTATTTTTTATGTGAAAATCACTTACGTCAGATTGAGGAATGGTGACGACTTCAACGTTTCCAGTTGCATTGACGTCAGCTGTTAGACCAACAACAGTTTTTATCGTGTACCTCCGCTCATCTTCAACATCCCAAGTTATCTTTATTGCTGTTGATCGCATTTCTACAATTCGAACGTTTTCCGGCTTTGTCTAAAAATGTTCCTAAGTTAGATTTTTTTCGAGCAGGTTATGCTCAGACAATGACTTTTTGAATACTTAGGCTACTTGAATGTGACTTATCGATATAATGAAGATTGAGGAGATCATTTTGTGCGAGCAAGGCAGTTTCTCAAATGTTTAGATTAAACCATAATTTGCTGTAGGTTAGGCCTAATAGCTTACTATATGATTCTTTAGTATTTCATTTACAATATCTTGTTTTATAGGCTTGAAAAGGGCTATATGAATAGCCAAAAACGTTAGCATATTGTTTCATGTTTTTATAATGTCGAATGTAGTAGTCTTGCTTAGTTATGTCTATTTATGATATAATGAAGGCGACATTAATGTTCAACTTCAAAAATAATTTCATGTTTTTTTTGTTTTGTTTTTTATGGTGTAGGGCATGTAGGCTATACCAAGTGATATATTCTACCGTAGCGCTTAATTCATAATTCAATAAACCGCTTGAGCGAGTTTGCAATTTATCTTTTTTAAAAGTTTATCAATGCAAAAAAAAATAGTGGAAAATTGCAGTGTTGGGAAATCTGGCATTTTCTTATTTACACTTGCGCTTTGGCTGCAAATTTAATAGGAAATGAATACGTATAATGCCATTTTTAAATGGAATAGCTTTGGATTGAAACTTTCTTTTAACACATCTGTTTTTGTTGAGCCTGGGGTTATGTCTGTTTTTGAGAATTTGAATTCTAAAAACTAAAGAGCAATAAACTCAGTTTTATTGTTTACGAGCAATCAATTAGTGTCTTGCTGAAAAACATCTGCTTGTTTTCGGGGAGTAGCGTAATTGAACCTATAGGTTCGTTTGAACCGGGCTGGGGCATCGGATTCGTGAAATCGGGAGGATTTTGACGTGTTGGAGACGTTACAAAAAGGCTGACTCCGGCTTCATACAAAACGATGAACAATATAATTTGTGTTTACAATCTATTTTCAAAAAATTGTTTTTTGTTCTCCGTATTGCGCTCCAAAACTTTTCCAAAAATAGCAGTAGCCTATCTGCTACTTTCAGTTTTGGGAAAGTCGTCTTTAAATTTTGATCACTACTTAGGTGAAATTAAATGAAAAAAGAGCAAAAAAATCTGGCAACATTGAAGTCGCAGCCGGCCAGTTCTAAAACTAAGAAATTGGAGTCGTATATTTTTCGCCCGACACCACAACCCTGCTTTTGAACGCTTATCAGATACGTGATTTGTCTATTCACTTGGTGACGTGGTTTGTCTATTCATTCAAATTTCAATTCAAACTAGGGCTGTGTTGCCTCTTGCTTTCAATGCAGCTGTTTTTAATCTACTGTGGCCTGCTCAAAAAAAGTTACAAAAAAGTTATCAATGCCAACCAAAATACCTTGTAACGACAATACAAGAAAACATAGTCACTTACTAGCATTCAAAAAACCTTGGTACGGTAGCTTGTTGTTTCATCCTTAGTAGGATGTAAAAAGGGTTGTTATTAAAATAGAATTAAAAACGTATTCTACTCAATTGATAGCTTTAGAAAATGCAAAGGATATACAGGATTTAAGGCTTCTTTGGATAGTACTAACTCTATTTAACTATTGCCTAAACTCTACTAACTATGGCCTAAAAAGCTAATTTAAATGACAACAAATAATTGATGAACTTACATTTAGCTGAGCAAATGAAACCGCTATCCAAGTGAGGATCCAAAAAAGTCCATGTTCCATCACTCAAACTTTTTGACGAGATTGAATTGAATCAGAAAAATGTTAAAGTTAAACACGATGGTTATTCTAACGAAATGCAATGTTTCAAAAACATTTGAATTAAAAACAAGAATAGGTTTAGGCTACTTGAAATTGGCCTTTAAAAACATCGAAAATTACTATCTGCTTTGATTCTCTTAAAGATTCTATAAAAATGTCCTATCTACTGTACGATAATCCATATCGTCCTATGAAGCTTTTCAAGTTAAGATATACCGCTACGTTATTCTTATATGTCACTGAAGACTGCAACAAACATGTTCGCTGTTGTTTGGTTTGTAGCAATGTCAAGCTGATGAAACCTCTTTGAAAGGCGATCCTGACAATTTGCATAGCCCAGACCAGTGCTCCTCATCTTTTTTTTTTTATTGTGGTGCACCCATAAATTTTGTGACAAACTCATACACCTTATTTGTTTAAAAAATAAACCGGCTTTAATCGCAATAAGAAAACCATCTTGCAAAGAGACTACTATACCACATAAAACACGCAAACGAAGTTGAGGATATTATATTTAATGGCTTTATTGCTGTTGCATTTTATTAATAGATCTCAAACCGAGGAATACTCTCCCTTTCAATTGCATCCCTCATCTATGTGTGTGATTGCATATCTTTTTGAGATTTGATTTCACACCAATAAAAAGGACACTGAGGTACGCATAAAAACGTTGTTGGCTTTTGAAGAAGTACAGAAATTGTTTTTAGCTTTACTTCTATATTCTGGCATATTTAACAAGTGAACTAAAACGTCAGCGTTCGGTATCTCTATAAATAATGCTATCATACCAAGTCTGACTGGAGATCAGTTAAATCTTCCAGTTCTGTAGTAAGTCTATAATAAATGGATGGTTGGAATATCCAAGAATAGGCTTTAATTGTGGAATTCTGTTCAGCATTGAAGCAGTTCTTAAAATTTTCTTTCAACAAACTAAGGTGGGCATCAATAAGTAGAAACAGTTGCTCCTGAAAATGCTCCTGTTTTCTCATAAGTTGCTAATGTGGTAATTTTAGGCTGAAGTGTTATCTTACAGCCTAGCTTCCCGATTGGGGGTGCTCGCATTCCCTAGCGGTGCAAGTAGCTGTTGCTGGGGGTGCGAGAATTCACCGAAGATGAGGAGCTCTACAGGCTATAGCCTAGGCCAGAGATTTTGTTCAACAAAGTAGGTGGTGATTATCTTTCAGAGCATTCTATGTTGGCCTATACAGCACAATGCACAACAATAAGAATATAGTCTGCCATTGCATTGTACCACAAAGTTCCACGTTTCGAACAGATAATTGCGAAGAGGAGGCAGGAGAAAAGTCAAGGATCTTGATTAATCACCATTAGGCTACTTTTTCAGTTTGAGCTATTTCTTTATTTATTCGCTTTTGCATTTCGTGTGATTGCGTTTTTGAAGACTGCTTTTTTCTCTATTCGTTAGCTATATAAAGGCCAGTGAGCTGCTTCTTTGCATTATTTTCGTACGTATTTTGAACTTTATTTCTTAGAACCACTCCAGTTTAAAACAAGGGATGCGAGATTGACTTTATCAATCCCATGGAGTGTGGGGTGAAAAACGAATTGGGAAGAGCTGTTTTACAGTAAAAGCAGCCCAAGTTTTGCCCGTTGAACATTATTCCGAAATTAATTGAAAACAATTTGTTATCACCTCAATCAAATTCATCAAAGCATAATCATGTTTGCAAATTTCATCTAGGCTACATACATAGCCTAACTTATAACCAGAAAAAAGATTATGGATTTATCAACTAAGATTATCACTTGACATCAATCACATTTATCACAAAAAAAATTAAAACTATGTCGTAGGATTATAAAGCATCATGTGTCAACATGATATTATAAAGCATCATGTGTCAACATGATGCTTTATAATCCTAAGACATAGTTTTAATTTTTTTTGTTTTACTTTAAACGTTGAGCAAAATATTTTTTAAACCTGTAGCCTAGTTTTATTTTAGATCAAATAAGTTTACAAATATTATTACAAGAAGAGTTGAGTACAAACTAGTTTAGATTGATTTTATTTAACCGTAAATTTTGAATAGTTTTAATAGATAGAATGTGTGCGAATACATCTTTAAAACATATTTCTGCTTAACTTTGAAAAACACCATGCAATTTTTTTGTCAACACACCTTTTTCTTGGCAGTTATGGAGTTGGAAATACCGTTCTTCTGAATATCGAGGTTAATCGTTCATTTTTGCTAATCAAAAGTTGTAAAAACTTTCTGCTTAGTGTAACGAGTTTGTGATGCACCCTTGTGTACCCTTTGGTACTAGTGCATTTCGTGGATATTTTGGTGCAGCGCACCATGCACACCGGTTGAAGAGTAGGCCTACTGGCCTAGGCTACTTGTAAAGGTTTAAAATAGTGGTTAGGAACAGTTCTTTATAATCTGTGGCTATATTTGCTTTATCTCTCATCTTGATGTAACCTGATAAGTTTTTTGTATTATAAGCTCAGTACCGTACCTTTACTCTTAAATGCTGGGTGTTTTTGATTTTTATTTTTTTTCTATTGGTTGTAAGGTTCATTCGTCCCCGTATGGCTTCATGAACTGGCACACTTCCAGTTGCTTTAGCTATACGAAGCCAACTGGTTCTTTCAAGTAATTCATCTATTTTACAATAACGTTTGGTGGCCGTGCTTAATTTACTTTCATCTACGTACCCTTTAAATCTGCATCGCATGCACGTTTTAAACTTCTGTGGTTTTGCCACCTTTTCCTTTTATTGGTTTTGTTCCCGTAAACTGTTGGTAACTTATCATTGCTGTTGTTTTCCGACAAAGAAAAATAAATTGCATTGAATTGAAGGACCTACGTACTCAAAACGCATTTTAAATTAAGCTACAGTAAAACTAAATTGTGGTTATTGTTATTATTTATTTGCTTCAAATATGCATACGTGCTACATTGCTACACACCAATATGGAGTTACAGAAAATGAAGAAGAAGCATCCACAGACAGCAGGGAAAGATCACAAAGATACGCATAGGTAGTGCAAGTGTACTGTAGCCTGCATAGCTTAGACCAGGGGTCACCAACCTTTTTTGCATGCGGGCCACTGTGGCACTAAGGAGAGCTGTGGCGGGCCGCACTAATAAAATGTTAGGTAGGTTGACTCTTATGCCAGAAAAAAACGTATTTCGTATATCCAGCGTTACACGTTGTTCATATTTATGTTAGAATACCACAGCAACAAATTTAATCGAACAACGCTACTTCCAGGCCAAGCTCCTTTACAACACTTTTGACTTTTTTAACAATGCCTAATAAACGAGGCCACTTGTTTTGCGCACTTATAGCGAGGCGAGCGGTTTGATCAGAATATTCATCGCTAAGCAAGAGTGGTGTTGTCACTTCGCTTCACAACAGATATCTTGCAATTAACAGTTTCAGTAAACAAGGAAATGTTTGACTCATCGCAATACAGGCAACAAATAGTGACCTGCAAACGTATCAGCGAAAAATAGGCTCCAATAACAGGGAAAAAGAAACCAGGCACCAGCAAACAAACGCTTGTGGAAATCTACGAAAAAACGTTTCTATCGTAATTTATGAACGGTCTTCCCTTTAAAAAAGCAATGAGTTGTTTTTTCATCTTTTTTGTAAGAGTCTATAAAACCGTCTTTCTTTGATTATTAGACAACTGTCACTTGCTGTGCTTATCAGCATGGAAAGAATTGTTAATTAGCAACATTTTGCAGTACTAAGCTAAATATTTTCATGATACAACCAGAAAAAGTCTTTAAATTTATAGATAATATTTTGCCAATTTATTATAAATTGAGTTGGCACACCGACCTACTTTGCCAACAAAAACTTGCATAAAGGAAACACGGTTCGAGAACACAATAACAGTGAAACGCACAATGCACACCCTATGCTCACAGGCATTTTTCGAAATTCGAAAACAGACGTTTTCATCAACCACTGGGACAGTGTGGCTGGATATCGCATTGGAATAACTTCAAGCGACCCCCACCTAGAACTACACTCTGATTGGTCGGTCGGTGGAATCGTATACAAAGCGAAAATATGCTTTCTGGAAAGTATTTTTTGCCTTCATGCTCTTTAACTCCTCAAGAAAAGCAGTTTTGGTTATACTTGTACGCTGATACCTTCCGCGGGCCGCACATAACAGCGTAGCGGGCTGCATGCGGCCGCAAGCCGCCAGTTGGTGACCCCTGGCTTAGACGATGGCACTTTACTACCACTAGTAAATTTCAATCAATCAAGTACATCTCCATCTGTCTTGCTTTTGGTCTTCATGTAACCTACTTCTAAACAAACGGTAGCCTATAAACATTTTACAGATGAACTGCATGCTTTCTGAGCAATAAAAACTTCAAGATTGGTATTGTATTTCGAATTTTGTGGCTACCATTGTTTAAGCGTCTTGTTATCTTTCAGTTCATTGAAATAGATGAATGTATTGAAAACGAAATGGGATACGATTCTTTTGTGTTACGGTACCGAATAGAAAAATAACACAGCTCATTCAATTGTTTGTTTGACTATTTGTTTTACAGTAAAGCTTCATCTCGTATTTTTGACCGCTGTGTTCTGATTGTTTAGTCTCGCATCCGAATTATAAAGGATTTAGCCTACTTAGCGTAACTTGTTCCGCTTTTGCAGTATGCCGTTGTGAAACCACACATCAATGTTCAGATTAACGCAAAAATCGACTTGCATAAGGTTCAAGAACAATTTGAAAAGAAACACAACATCAACATTAAAAGAGTTGTTTAAAACCTATCAGTGGAGGAAATGATGAGGTCTTTTCTTGCCCATTTGAAAAAAAAACTGAATCGAATTAAGTTTTGTTTTTATCGTTTTTGTAACTTTTCATTGGCCCAACATTGCAATGCCTTCTTGAAGGCTATCAATCTTCTCCGCACATGTAATCTGATTTTCAAGAACGAAATATAAACGAGTGTAGGCCTACGTATAAAAGTCAAACATGAAAAGAAGAAGTACGGTATCCACGAATCAATGAAAAGAAGAAGTATCCAAAGATGAAGTATCCAGCCTACCCCAGAAAATTTTGAAAAATTACTTTGAATTTGGTGCATCCTGAGAGCATGTTCAACAAAAATTTGTAGGACTATCTGAATATTAGTGTAAAATGGTGCTGTCCGGTGGCATAGCAAAAGGATAAGATCATGTTTTCTTTGGCATTTTTCGGAAATAATGCTTGAGTCTCTATGTTTTCTTGTTGCTAATTCCTGGCTTTGAATAGTTTCGTTTACGCGACAATCTCATCACTTGCCTCACCCTAAAGCCGCAAATGACTTCAAAGATACCGGTACTTGCTTGTGAATTAATTGAATTTTTTTTATTAAAAATGACAAAAATTACTGCATTTTCTGAGTAAATTGCGGGCCTCCTAATTTGCGGCCCTGTGCGATCGCACGGTTTGCACACCCCAAAGACCGGCACTGCTCGGAGTGTGCGCTTGAGCAACGCATTCTGAACTGCTTTCCATTCAGCGGCACCTAATGGATGGAATAAATTCCCGTAAAGAACGTTTCGAAACAAGATCTGTGGTCTAAATCTGTAAATAGAAGGCATCGATAGGCGATAGGCCAGACGATCAATGTCATCTACACTTTCATCTTCAGCGAAGGCTTGATCGCCTAAAACTATTTGCTGCCAAAGAAGGTGTAGCTTAGTCCTTTGATTGTGACTAAAAAGGGAGTATAATCTGATCTTCCCGTTTAAAGACAAGTCACCTAGGCCGTGAAAAAGCCCGTGATTGGCAGTGGATGCTTGCTAGCAGGTTGGAACAGCGACACTGCTTGGTGCTTGTTGGCTAGTTGAGGTACGCTTAGTCCTACACTTTGAGTCCAGACGTCGGTGGAAAGAAAATTTTCGTTTGTAACAGTGTCCAGTTCTAGGTGTGTGGTTACTGTAGCCCAGGGTAACTCAACTAATGTTAACAAAGATCCAGTTTAATAAGTTGAACATTTTCAGCGGTCCGATGAATAAGCTATTTCACACGCAACCATGAAAGTTAAATTATCAGTACCAGTACCGAACCATTTTTTAGATGAAATGTAACTCAACTTGGACTTTTGACAAAGTGTTGGGGTCTCGGGGGCGAATCCCCCCACCTACTATGATAATTGCAGAAACAATAGCTTTCTCCCAGTAAAAATCTGTTTAAAGAGGCCTTAAAACGTGGCAATGAGGTTAATCTTCCAGAAGCCCAAGATCCACGAGCAACACTCAGAAGGTCCAGATTCGGACCGCGATCCGCTAGTAAAGTAGCCCTGCCGTAGCCTATTAATGGAGATTGATAGAGCTCCGGATGTTGGGTTCCTCAGTAAAGGCATGTCGACCCCTGTGTGCTGTCAGAAACAACTCAGGTTTGTGATACCGAAATATAGCACAATTCCATAAACTGATTCAGCTGGTTCGTGCCACACAATCTATGCAAGGCTGATTTTTATGTGGTGACAACAAACACGACAATATTACGAAGTAGACTGGGCAGTGGGCATAACGAACACATTGTGGGTGTCATTGCTAATTGCCATCATAATCCTTGAATGGGAGCAGGTTATTGCTGCTGAAGCGCCCGAGAGCTTTCGCTGACTTCACGTCTCGGCAGCAGTGGCCGAGTCTCGGCAGCAGTGGCCGAGTGGTTAGCGCGTTGGGCTCGCAGTCGAGAGCCTGCATGTTCGACTTCAGCCACCCGTAGCCTACTTGCTGTTGTTTCTCTGGGCAAGAAACTTTACGATAATTGCCTCTACCCAGGGATCGATTTCGAGTAATGGGTAGTACCAAATTTAAGTCATAAGTAGAGTAGACAACCGGAAACAGACATTGCCGTCGGCTGCAGCGTGGGTCAGGTGTATGTCGGAAGGCGTACACCGATGCATAGCGCTCAAGTCCGCTTTCCCGCAATGCAGGATAAAGATGAACAAACAAACAAACAAACGCGCCCTTGCTTTGCATCAGAATGCTGGAATTTATTTAATCTGTAACCTACAACATCGTAAGCCTATAAAGAATCTCGCGCCTCGCTAGGGAATTGAAAGCACTGAATTTTTAAAAATGTCTAATCGCATTCTGGCTGCTACCTCATAGGCCTACACGTAGTTTTGCCATTCTGTTACATTGTGTGTTCGTGTTTAGCGATTGCGATGCAGCGACGCTTTTTTATTCAAAACTAGGGTCCTTTTTAAGCAGCTACAAACCTTTCACTTGTAAAAAAGAACTTTTTCTATTCAATCGAGTAACTGAGCACGGCAGAGCGTTGTTGAGGGGTGGTTTGGTTTAGTTTTGAATCTTTATCCTCGGACTGACAAAGCCTTGATAGGTTTTCATGGTAGTTTCGCATTCTTGTAGAGGCTTTTGACGCAGGGCCGGTTACCGAGATTGGCAGAGTGAAGTTTTCCAGTTGCTGAAGTGTTGTTGCCAGGAAATTATTTTATCCATTAAATGTCGCTGAATGGAGAGCAGTCCTGAAATGGGTTGCTCAAGCGCACACCCCGAGAGTCGAACCGGCGCCGCGTGATCTTGAGCCGGGCGAATAACCACTGAGCTAACCACTGGTTTCGGGGCTGTGAACATTTCGGGTGTTTTTCGTTTAGTAGCCTATTGTGTTTTTAGGATTCTGTTGCTCTACAGCTACATTATGCTTGCTGTGTTAGAATAAGTCTATAAATGTACTGTCGTGTAATTTACGTTGTATGCTACAGTAGAAACTCCTGCCGCGTTCCACGCATAATGCCTTTGGCCAACGCAACTGTTCAGTTGGCGCTCCCACTCTGTTTACTTGCTTGTTATGTTGAGGTGCGGTTCAGGTTGATAATCTTATTGTCTGAAGTACTAAGCTTAATTCATTTGTTTATATTTATTTAGATGTTCCATTTAGTTTGTTAAAGCTAATATAAGCTTGCGTAATAAAGTATGTATTAGTTCACGACAATTTAACAAACTAATTGAAGATGGATAGCAAGTTTATAAAGCCCAGTTTGTTCAGCGCTGATCCCAACTCTAGTCAAGCTAGTAAAGAGTGGAAACATTGGCATCGAACATTCGCGAATTTTCTTGCAGCATTTCCAGCTGAACCAGAGATCAGTGATGACGATAAACTGCGATGTTTGATCGCCCACGTTGATAAGGATGTTTACGATTACATCAGTGAATGTAATACTTATGAGCTTGCAATAAGAACTTTAGAAAGATTATACGTGAAACCAAATAATCTCATATTTGCCAGACATTTTCTAATGACGTGCAAACAACAGGCAGAACAGTCATTAGATGATTATGTATTAAACTTGAAGCGGCTATCTCGAGATTGCAATTATAAAGCCGTAACCGCGGAAGTTTGCCGCAATGAAGCGATTCGTGACGCTTTTATATCAGGGATATTGTCTGCATCAATACGTCAAAGACTCTTGGAAAATATTAGAGAAGAGACCATAACCCTCGATGCTATTTTTAATCAAGCTCGCTCATTAGATATTGCTCAGAAAAATTCTGATGCCTTTCTAGTTTCAAATCAACAGCAAACCTACTGTCAAGGAAACACATCAACATTTGCCAACACGATACAATGTTCTCAGAGAGAATCGGCTGAACAAGAGATTTCTTTGCGTGAAAGACTTCCGTTAAATGAAAGTTGTGCTGCAGCTGACTTGAAGAAAAAATGCTCCCACTGTGGCTGTCCTGACAATCATGGAAGAGAAAGATGCCCTGCGAAGAACAGTAAGTGCTATAAGTGTGGTTATCTTGGTCATTATGCAAGAGAGTGTCGTTCTCGTAGAAAACGAATTTCACAAAATCCGTCTAGTGCTTCTTTATTCTCCTTACATTCTGCTCCAAATAAAGTTAACTACACTGTGTGTATTAACGGTGTTACTGCAAGAGCACTTGTGGACACGGGTTCTACCCTAAGTCATGTGAGCAAACATTTTGCTTTAAAGAATGCAATTCCTATCGAACCGGAGTTTAATGAAATTGGTTTGGCCGTGAATAAAAAAAACTTCACAAAGCGATGGATTTTCTACTGTTAAAGTTTACTTTCAAAGACGTGAATACGATAAAGTGAAACTTATCGTGCTTGATAATTTGTTAACGGACGTTATTCTGGGGCAGGACTTCTTGGCTCAGCATAAGCACGTAAAAATTAACTTTGGAGGTAGCGAAGCTCCTTTGTATCTGGGGGCACTAAAATGCGTGAAAACGGATATTTGTCCAAGATTGTTTCAACATTTATCGCCCAACTGTAAGCCTATTGTGACTAAGTCCAGAAAGCAGTCTGCTGCTAACGAAAGGTTTATAACTGAAACTATACAAAAAGATCTTCAGCAAGGTGTAATTGAGCCAAGCACTGCACCATGGCGAGCTCAAGTCCTTGTGGTATCTGGAGAAAATCACAGGAAAAGAATGTGCATTGATTACAGTCAAACTATCAATAAGTTTACGTTGTTAGACGGATATCCATTGCCTAACATGCAAAATTTGGTCAACAAGATTGCTCACTATTCATTTTTTAGCACATTGGATCTGAAAAGTGCATAGGCTACCATCAAGTTGAAATTCCTGTGGAAGATCGGCCTTATACAGCTTTTGAAGCCAATGGTAGATTGTATCAAAGCAAAAGACTATCGTTTGGATTAACAAATGCTGTACCTTGGTTTCAAAGAATTGTTGACAATATCATCGAGAGCAATGATTGTAAAGGCACATTTGCTTATTTGGACAATATTACCGTGTGCGGTAAGACAAAGGAAGAACATGATGAAAACCTTCAGCATTTCTTAACAGTTGCAAACAAGTGCAATCTCACTTTCAATAATGACAAGTGCACCTACTCCACGGACAAGATCAACTTACTGGGGTATGAAATAAGTAATGGCAGTTTAAGCCCTGATCGCGAAAGAGTGAAGTCGTTATTAGAAATGCCGGTTCCAACCTCAGCCAAAGAGCTACTACGAATTATTGGTCTTATGGCATATTATGCTCGATGGATACCGCAATATTCGGACAAAATAAAACCGCTTGTTGATAGTAATAGGTTTCCCCTGAGTGATCAAGCTATCTCGTGTTTTAACGAACTTCGGCAAGTCTTGACAGAAGCCACTTTGAAGGTAATAGATGAAAACTTGCCCTTTTCAGTCGAAACTGATGCCTCGGATATTGCGTTGTCCGCAATATTACATCAGGCGGGAAGGCCTGTGGCGTTTTTTTCTCGGACCCTGAATTCGAACGAAAAGCGATATTCCAGTATCGAAAAAGAAGCTACTGCCATAATAGAAGCGGTTCGAAAGTGGTCACATTTCCTTTTAGGCAGACATTTTACTTTGATCACTGATCAAAATTCAGTTGCTTTTATGTTCGACCACAGAAGAAGAGGAAAAGTAAAAAACGACAAGATAATGCGTTGGCGAGTCGAATTGGCACAGTATTCGTATGATATCGTGTATCGCGAAGGCAAACTTAACGTGGCATCTGATGCTTTATCTCGTGCGTATTGTGCCAGTACAACTGGGAACACACTGAAAGAAATTCATGAAAATTTGTGTCATCCGGGAGTTGTGAGAATGCAACATTTTGTAAGAACAATGAATTTGCCATACTCGATAGATGATGTGAAAAGATTGGTCACAAATTGCAAAGTTTGTTGTGAAGTGAAGCCAAGGTTTTACAAACCTCCAAAAGCTACATTGATTAAAGCAACGCAACCATTTGAACGCTTGAGTATTGACTTTAAAGGACCATTGCCGTCAAATACTAAAAATCATTTCTTTTTAACTGTTGTTGATGAATTTTCGCGTTTCCCCTTTGTTTTTCCTTGTAGTAACACTACTTCTCATACTGTAATTATTTGTTTGAAATCTTTGTTCAACATGTTTGGTATGCCAGCCGTAGTGCATAGTGATAATGCAAAATGCTTTATATCCAAAGATATAAAACAGTTCTTAAGTGAGAGAGGCATATCCACAACACATTCGTCAGTGTATAATCCGCGTGGCAATTCACAGTGTGAACGTTATAATGGTGTTGTTTGGAATGCAATTAAGTTAGCTCTTCGTACTAAAAATTTAGAAATTTCACAATGGGAATTAGTTGTTCCAGAAGTATTGCATTCACTTCGATCGTTATTGTGCACATCCACAAATGAAACGCCTCACGAAAGACTTTTTAATTTTCCACGACGTTCAACTTTTGGGTTATGTGTACCTTCGTGGTTGACTGAAGAAGACAAGGTACTGGTAAAACGTTTTGTACGTAACAAGTACGATCCACTAGTGGACGAGGTTCAACTTGTGAATGCAAATCCAAACTATGCTGTGGTAAAGTTCCCAAATGGAAGGGAAGCAACTGTATCTGCCAGAGACTTGGCAGCGCCAGGACGAGACTTTGCCGACCCCGTCAACCCTGCTGAAGTGGAGAAATCGAATGAAGTGAACTCCAGAATTAGAAATGTTTCTGATGACGTCGAACGTGAAATTACCTGTGAGAGGAGCTCTGCAGACGATGGTGCGGTTATTAACACGCAACCTATTGAACCTAATGTTGAATTGCAAACACAGAAAAACTGGCGTTCTGTTCGTATAAAAAACCCGCCAAAAAGGCTGAACTACAATTGAGCGTTTGTGTATTTATTGTACTGTAATTTTTATGAAGGGGTGAATGTCGTGTAATTTATGTTGTATGCTACAGTAGAAACTCCTGCCGCGTTCCACGCATAATGCCTTTGGCCAACGCAACTGTTCAGTTGGCGCTCCCACTCTGTTTACTTGCTTGTTATGTTGAGGTGCGGTTCAGGTTGATAATCTTATTGTCTGAAGTACTAAGCTTAAATCATTTGTTTATATTTATTTAGATGTTCCATTTAGTTTGTTAAAGCTAATATAAGCTTGCGTAATAAAGTATGTATTAGTTCACGACATGTACCATCGAAGATTACCATGTTCTGAGCACATCTCGCCATTATGGTGCCCAGAGGTGTTGTCGTCCTACCCAGGGCCTCCGAGAGAAATCATGACTGGTCGGGAAACACATGGCCACCTAAAGATACGGCCTGATTTGTCACATTTTGCAAAAATTTCCAGGTTTTTCTAACTTTGGGCGAACGTTTAAATAAATTTTTCTAAAAATTAGATTTTTATGCTTTCTTTATTCTTTTCCCTAGATGACACAATAAGTTTTAACACATCCTCACATGTTGAAAAACAAAAAAAATTTGATTTCGAAGATTTTAGTCAGACTGTTAATTTTCAATAACAGTCTGATTTTGCGTTTTTCAACTTACTTTTTCTCATTTGCTATTGCTTCCCGAAGGCAACAAAAAAGTTTTATGTCATTAGGAAACCGCAAAAAGTAAAAACATCTCAAAAAATGTCAGTCAAGCATTAGCAGTAGCTGTAATCAAAATCTGCAAAATGTGACAAATCAGGCCGCATCTCCAGGTGGCCATGGGAAACAATACTAAAAGTGGGCCCCAAAAAAACATTTTTCAGCAAAAATACAAGTAACGAATTTGTATCATGCCTTGCATCATGTGTCTTAAGCCGAACTTGGCTACTTTCCTCATTGTGAAATTGATTTCCTTTAAAGTTTCGATTTTAAACAGCGTAGGCTATATAAGTTATTTTACATGAAAAAACTTCTTTCAATATGAAAATCAACAAAATCACTCGACTACACTTGCAGCAAAATTGCCATTGTTGCTCAATATTTTCTCTTGAAAGAATTGCAGTGAAGTTATATGATGTGCACATCTCATACATGGCGCCTTTGGCCACGGCCGTTAGAAGGAGAATTTAGGCCCCATACCAAAACGATTCTCTGGCCCCAAATAAAGACACTTTCAAGAAAAATGCACCATATCCAAAGAATGTAGTAGATTTGATTGATTGATTGATTGATTTTATTTCGTTGTAGGTAAATATAATACAATAAATACAGCAATAAAAAAGGAATTTCCAGCAACGGGAATCTGCGAAGAGACCATGGGTCTTCGAGTCAAGCAGATACCCCAGATTCTAATAGAAGTTCTAAAATTGCGATAAGAATAATTCAATAACGAAAATTGAGACAAGGTGTTAGAAGATGGTCATAGAGAAATATATTTAGTAGTCTATCGGTAGCATAAAGGTAATACAAAATTAATCGTGCTAATATTTGGCGATGAGTGAGTATTTGTGTTGTTTTTTAAAAGAATAAAATGACAATTTACGCAAGCTCGTTGGTAAGGAGTTCCAGACTTTCACTCCGGCATATTTAATGCTGCGCTGGAGTCGGGATGAGGCGTAACGTGGGACAAAATAACAATCATTGGAAGAGTGTCTAGTAAGTCGTGCATTATACATGAGTTTGGTTTTTTCAAAGTAGTGTGCGAAAGGCAGAGGCAATACATCCGTATCAAATTTAAACATGAATTTAGCAATTTCATGTTCGTACAAATCTTTAAGCTTGAGTATGTTAAGTTTCTTATAGAAAGGTGTGACATGATCAGACCACCTGCCACCTGCTACTATTCTGACAGCCTTATTTTGTAAGGTGCTAAGATTGTGCAAACTCTCTGGTGTTTGGGCAGTGTGGGCATGTTTTCTGATGAATTCTTGTCTGTTTGTTGTGTGGAATCCTGAAAGAGCCGCTTTTTGGTCAGTGATAACGTCTCCTCCTTTGACAAGTCTGCATCACTGCGTCTGCGTTGGTTCCAGTCATGTTGTGAATCGAAATTGTTATAGGTGGTAATTTTAGTATAACATACAGTAGATAGAGGAAGAATTGTAAACACACAATGCAGGCAATGAAAATAGCTCAACAAAGCATTCAATCCATTCCGAACCTTTTGCAATGCAGTTACGGATCACAGCATCAAATAATAAAGATTTTGCAAGGTCTAATTTGATGCACAACATGCATAAACTGTTCACTCGGTTTTGAGTCGTGATGGAGCGTAAATAATTCCTACAAATTTCTGTGTGCTAAAACCACGTTTTCAACTCGCAACCGTTGGAGGTACAGGTTTACGTAACAAATTTTCAGAGCAACAAAAATATTTGGAAAAGTGTTTCGAAAGTTGTAATCAATGATTTCCTTGAGTAGATATCATGGGGTGATGCGTTCCGGTTTGCAGCTCAATTTTGCTGGGTAGCTTTCTTTCAAAAGTAGCCTACCAACTCATCCAAAATGTCATTGTTGTACAACGTTTTTAAATTTGTTCCACATGCCTGCAACTACACATTAAACATACAAGGATATTTCCATTGGACTTCAAACTCATCGATATCTTTGAGTTTGTTGATACATTTGTGAATAAACTACCAACAGCTAGCGAATCCTTTGCAACATAGTTTACAGTAGAATAAATTTCGTTTGTACGATTGAGCTGGTGAAGTGGAGTTGTTGGAGCGTTCCGTCCCCAGAAAAACAAAATCTTTTTTAATTCATAGTTCCTATAACAACTCTTGCGAGTAGCCTACTTTCCAGCTTTCTGTAATTTTGATTACTGTAGGCCTACATCTTCCTTTAACTTCATTAAATTCATCAGCTTATTGTCCATTCATCGTCGTCGTGTGAGCCTCCTCTGGGGCCGAAGAACATTGCACAGTTCTTAATCGCTGCATAAATAGGTTAGTAGAGTGAATCTCGCTTAGGACTGTGATCTACATAATGCAGAGAAGCACAGGTGTGAAACTGCTCAGGTAGGCTGCTTGGAAATGGGATAAATTTCTTTAGAATTTCCTATCTGACTTGGCTGCAATTGAAAATGACATAAGCTTATAGTCGATCAATTAGACTACTCAAAAATGATATAATATTTGGACAACACTGCACACCATGAACTCCAACTCTAGTGCATTTAAGCAATGACATCCATAAGCAAAAAATAGGCAAGAAGGGTTTACTTCCTTCAATCTTGCTCGGACACTTTTCCAAATATGTTGAATCCATTATCATATGCCTGACAAACGCAGTTTTTCATGTCAAGGTAAGTTGGTCAAGCAAACATAATACACGCTTAGCCAAAGCAGCACTAGTTTTCAAGTTAGAACAAGACAAAACGTTCAGTGATACAGAGATCAGCAGGCTTAACAGCAACAGAATTCACGTGTTGAAGCAGTCTAACATAGCCGGACTCAATACGAGAATGGTTTGTTCTTGATAAGAAACAAGTAGCATCTACAATGATCGAAAAGTAGGCTACTTGTAACTACGCATTTCATTCAAAAATTTGTTTATTTTTAAGGTGATAAATGTTTATTTTAGTAGTAAAAATGGGCTCCCTCAAAAGTGACAAAACGGAAAACTACTCGTTTTTCCTTTACAATGTTATGCTAGGGGGGAAAGTAGCCCGACTTCTCACCCCTCTCGGAGCCACTGGACTCCTACCGACGACTGTAGGCCTATATGTGCGGACGTGTCAATAATGGACGAGCCGCTGCACAGCAAACCACGCTCAGGGCTCTATCGGAATCAGAGTTACGCTGACTGACTATGAGTTGTAGCCTACGGCAAGGCCTATGAGAGGAAGGTACGGAGGGTACGGCGTACCCTTGAGGGCCCAGAACTGTGATTGTTGGGGGGCCCGAAATTGTGATTTTATTGTTTACACGCAAAAATGTTTGGTTAAAACTAGAGATGTACCGATACCAACATTTTAGCCGATACCGATCCCGATACCGATATCACTTTTTTAGGCCGATACCGATACTGATACCGATATTTTGGCCGATACTTTGGTGTTACAAAAAGAAGCAATTTTGGTATTTGCAAGGAATTACATCAAATGCTAAGTTTTACCTTATTTGCATAAAACTATTAAAATAAGCCTTCAATCGGCATAATTTATTAAAGATTCAAGGATTCAATCTCAACCGCATTGTTGTGCCATACTAGTAGGTTTTAATAATGAAAGGCCACCGTAATTGAGGATTGGGGTATAAGGGAAGAAACATTACATCATAAGTGGGGTTTCTGAAAAAATGTGTTTGCGCAAACTCTCCAAATAGGCTATCACATGGCCACCTAAAGATACGGCCTGATTTGTCACATTTTGCAGAAATTTCCAGGTTTTTCTAACTTTGGGCGAACGTTTAAATAAATTTTTCTAAAAATTAGATTTTTACGCTTTCTTTATTCTTTTCCCCAGATGACACAATAGGTTTTAACATCCTCACACGTTGAAAAACAAAGAAAATTTGATTTTGTAGATTTTAGTCAGACTGTTAATTTTCAATAACAGTCTGATTTTGCGTTTTTCAACTTACTTTTTCTCATTTGTTACTGCTTCCCCAAGGCAACAAAAAAGTTTTTTGTCATTAGGAAACCACAAAAAGTAAAAACATCTCAAAAAATTTCAGTCAAGCACTAGCAGTAGCTGTAATCAAAATCTGCAAAATGTTGATTGATTGATTGATTGACATTTTATTTGTTGCGAGTATAAACACACATATTCAACAAAATTGGATAAAACAAACGATAACGTAAAATGTATTATGTGTGGATACTGCAACGGGTGGCTGCGAAGTGACCTGGAAGGTCTTCTAGTCGAGCAGCCACCCTCAACAAAAGAAAAAGTAACAAATTAAACATCAATGAAGGGAGGCAAAAGAATCTAAAACATAAATTTACGGTATAATTGCTTGAATGAACACAAAATACATCATGTAATATAAGTTCTACGTAGTCCTGAAGCCATCATCATTGGTAAAATGATAGTAGTAAATTTTTATAAATTTTTTTAAATGAATTAGGTGATTTTTTTCTTATTTCTAATGGGATTGAATTCCAAATTTCCACTCCTGTATACTTGAAACTACGTTGAAGTTTTGAAGATGAATATTGAGGAACATAAAAATTATCCTTGTCAATTGCATTTCTGGTATTGCGAGAATGTACATTTTTTGCTTTTTTAAAATAATTAGAAAAAGTACATGGTAGTGAATTGTTTTCATATTTGTGCATTAATTTTGAAGTTTCGAGTTTGAACAAATCTTTTATTTTAAGAACATTTAGTTGTTTAAAATATGGAGTCACGTGATCCGACCATCGACCTCCCGCGACTATTTTTATTGCTTTGTTTTGGAATGTTTGGAGTTTGTCGACATGTGTCTTAAAAGTGGAACCCCATATTGTTATTGCATATTGTATATGAGGATGCACAAGCGAGTGATATAATTGAAGTCTTGTTTTCGGAGGAATGAAAGATTTCAATTTATACAAGATGCCGACGGACCGAGCAAGTTTCAATTTTATATCATTGATGTGGGGTTTAAACGAAAGTTGATTGTCAATAGTTATTCCAAGATATTTAGCGTGGACAACTATTTCTAATTTATCACCGTTGTAGAGAACATTGATTTTATCAAGATTACTGTAGTTTTTTTTTTGGCGGAATTACTAATAAATTTGATTTGGAAGCATTGATAGTTAACTTGTTGGCATTTATCCAGCTATTGATTTCGACTAGATCCGAGTTGAGCTTGTTTTCTAACAGACTTAAGTTTTCAGCTTTGACAATGAGACACGTGTCATCCGCAAACAATCTTGGTATTGATGATATGCTATTGGACAAATCATTTATATATAACAAGAAGAGCAGTGGGCCTAGTGTGGATCCCTGCGGAACGCCGTACTCAATAAGCTGATGAGTGGAAGAGTAATTGTTAATCTCAACATATTGTTGACGGTCATTCAAATAGGATACGACAAGGTCGTTTGCTACTCCCCGGATGCCATAGTGGTCAAGTTTGCGCAAGAGTCGTTTATGGCAAACAGTATCGAAAGCCTTTTTTAGATCTAAGAAAGCAAGCCCTGTAAAATCGTTGGTCTTCATTTGATCATAGGAAGTGCTGATGATATCGAGAGCGGCATGTGTTGTAGAGCGATTAGTACGGAATCCATATTGCGTAGGAATGAGTACAGAATTTTTACCAATAAAACAGGAAATCGGTTTAAATATTATCTTTTCGAATACTTTTGAGAAGCACGATAACAACGAGATAGGTCGATAGTTAGATACATCTTGTTTGTTACCAGACTTATAAACTGGTATAACTTTGGCAACTTTTAACTTGTCTGGAAAAATGCCATATGAGAATGAATAGTTGATCAAAGCTGTCAAAGGAGGTGCGATAATGCTTGTTACAGGTCGGATAAAATATGGCGATATATTATCATAACCAGACGCTTTATTAGTATCTAGAAGACGTAATTCATTGTCTACTTCAGTTTCATCCGTTGGTTCGAAATAGATGGAAGATTTAACTCGATTATTTATGTACCTGAGATAATCATCATCATTACTGATGTGACAAATCAGGCCGCATCTCCAGGTGGCCATGGCTATCATAATAGATAATAAGATGTAAAATGTAAACCAAGTGAATTGTGTAGTCGTACAAAAAGGTGGCCGGTCGATTGGTCGACAGACATTTGGTGGACAGTCATTTGGTCGACAGACATTTGGTCGACAGGACGTTTGGTCGACAGGACGTTTAATCGACAGGACGTTTGGTCGACAGGACGTTTGGTCGACAGGACATTTGGTCGACAAGACATTTGGTCGACAAGACATTTGGTCGACAAGACATTTGGTCGACAAGACATTTGGTCGACAAGACATTTGGTCGACAAGACATTTGGTCGACAGCAGACATTTGGTCGACAGGACATTTGGGTTAGAGTTAGGGTTAGTTAAGGGTTAGGTTAGGGTTAGTTAACCCTAACCCTAAAATGAATCGTTCTGTCGACCAAATGTCCTGTTGACCAAATGTCTGTCGACCAAACGTCCTGTCGACCAAATGTCTGTCGACCAAATGTCCTGTCGACCAAATGTCTTGTCGACCAAATGACTGTCAACCAAACGTCCTGTCGACCAAATGTCTGTCGACCAAATGACTGTCGAACAAATGTCTGTCGACCAATTGATCGGGTACCGTACAAAAACTATTCGACATGTAATGTGCAACCTAAGGGCGCTTGTCGTTTGGTTGAAAAGCTTTTGCCTGGCCAAGACTACCCAGGTAGCAAAAATGTACAATTCTGCATCGCTCCCACCCGGCCAAACGCTCAACAAACTCGTGCAACTCGGCTGCCCCCAGCAAGCCGGCTCCACCAGTCGGCAATTCAACTTCCACCCTTAGCCGCAACAAACTCACCAAGCCCAAACAATGTCACGACAGAATAAGTAGGCCCAAAAAGAAAGCAATGGGACCACGAATCCTCACCAAACCAATCAAAATGGTCCCGTTGCGCCCCAACCTCATTGCGAAGAAAGGAGCGTCCCCCCGGCCACCAGCACAAGGCTGAGCACTCACCAGCACAGCGAGCTGCCGCGACCCGCCAACCACAACGGTGCAGCTTCCACACTAGCCATTTCAATTCTTGTCGATATCAATTCTTGCTACAAAACGGCTGCCGAGAAACATAGTTGATTGGATGGTTTAATGGCTAGCGTGGAAGCTACACTGTTACGCCCAGCGAATCGCAACAGCCCGCCGCACCAGTGAGCGCCCAGCCCCGTACCGACAGCAGGGAAGGATACTCCCCCTCCCCACAATGAGGCCGCCATCCCAAGCGCAACAAGACCACTTATTGATTAGATCAGTGAGGATTAGCAGTCCCACCGCTCCCACCCCAAGCCCACCCACTCCGCCACGACATTGTTCAAGCCTGGTGAGTCCACCACAACAAAAGGCGGAAACCAAATCACAAACTGACAGAACCAGCCCACCAAAAACAACCAAGCCACACGGGTCCCTCAAACATCCAGCAACGCAAAAACGATGCAAAACTACACATTCCCGCCACCTGGGTAGTCTTGGCCTGGTTTTATCCTCTGCTGAGAGTAAAAAAGAAACACAAATGATAAATATTGGAGAAATTGAGTCTCATTCACAACTTAAGAATCCAGCAACGCAAAACTGCTGAAACAAAACGTTTTGTTAAAGTGAAAGATTCACTGTAAGCAAACAATGCCAAAAGGTGCGCGCATGAAGTCATGGGAGTGTGAGGCATCAAAAATTTGAACAGGTTATTTTTCTACTTCAATGTGACGAGTTAGCCTACTACTTTAAAAAATCTATATTTTTGCTTCTGCAGAATATCCGCAGCAAACGCCTATTTTTTACACGTTTAGTATCGGCCACAGTATCGGCCAAATTTTGCCGATAGCCTACCGATGCCGATACCGATACTCAAAAAATGGCCGATATCACCGTTGCCGATATATCGGTACATCTCTAGTTAAAACCATCCCACACGACTAAGTTCAAGCATAAAAGTTGTTATTCTTTAGTCCCGGGGGGCCCGTAATGTAGAAAATGGGCCCGCAAAGGTAGTTGAATGCATTGCGGTGCTCAAAGTTGTAATTTAATACTTTACGTGCAAAAAGTGTTTTGTTAAAAACATCCTAAAATAAATGATAAAATTTGGTTATTCTCCTGTCAGGATTGGGGGCATAGTGTAGCAAAAGCAGGGTTGAAAAAAAACGGGCTTTTTTTACAAAGCCCAACCCGCTAGGTTTGTTTTTTAAAAAAAAACAGGTATTTTTAGGCTTTTTTAAAACTATTTCAAAAATATAGTTTCACGCTTATTTCACTTCAAAATGAGTTTCGGAGCAGGAGCGCAGCTGGAGTAAAAAAAGAAGTGACTTCGTTCACCTCTGCTAGGCAAGTGGTGAATGCAAAAGTTAATGAAGAAAGGTTAACCGTTATTGGTCAGATGATTAATTTGAATATATTTTAACAAGATGTTATATTTGAGCCTTGGTAGAGATCGAGCTTGATGTAACATCACTTTTGTGAATATAAAAGTTGTGTGAGCGAAATCAAAATTTTCCTATCTGGAAATTTGGTTGTCTGTTGGATTATAGAAACAACATTTAAATTCTCCCTTTGTCTGTAGCGTCCGGAAAAAAAACAAGTCTATTAACTATCTTAGATTCTGACAGTTTTCAGACTAAAAAGGAGTCTATGCCTCCTTTAGTCATATAGTGGCGCCCATATTTCTGAAATTGTGTTATTTTTATCTCTCAACGCATCAAAAATAGCCTGTGTTGTCGAATTCTTTTCAGTTGATTAATTATTGTGAGATTACATCTGTATATACATTGGCATAGCACAGTTTGACGTTGATTCTATGCTAAATGGGTTTGCTTGTTTCTAAACGTATTTCTTTGTGTCAATTTCTTAAAGATTCGTTGTATTGTGAAATACTCAGCATCAACGTCAACGAACGGCCTTTTTATGCAACTGTAACGTTTTTACATTCAGCATCAGGAATAGCCTTTTTCCTAATTCATGGCTTTAAATAGAAGAACTTTGCATTATTTCTCTAATTCAGCAATAATAGCTCAGCTACGCGAACATTCCTTTGTGTCAATTTCACACGTATTAATGGATAGAATTGTTTAGCAGTTTAGAAATAGATTACTGTATTTGTTAACTGAGCTATTGAAATGAACTCTTGATCGTAATTTAAGAAAGGTTATATTAGACTTTCTGGAGTATTTGTTAACTATAATTCTATTCTATTTAGTCGTGATATAATGCTTAGGCGTATCACCTTGTAAATGCATTCTGGAAAAGGGGTTGTCATCAACCGGTAAATATGATTTTCATTTTATTCATAGTTTGTCTCATTTGTTAACCAGCCGTACATCTGTTATGAAGTTTAACATACCAAACGTATGATGTCTACTTGTATATTGTGGTAACTGTTTATTATTATTATACGTTTTCGTATTCGTAAAGTCACGGTTATTTTCCCCAGAGAAAAACCGCGACCTGACGAGGACAAATTGAGTGCTTCGAAGACAATTGCGCGTTTTTCCAACATAGAACAATCATCCCAGCTTGTTGGTGGTATGCGAGCAGACAAGTTCAAGTGGAATCCCCTCAGTGTAGATCAGGTGTTTTAACATCAGACAACCCGCACCGCTATACGATCTTACACTTGACTTGTTAGGCCTAACACTCGATCAGTAGCCTAACGAAGGATTTAACATTTTTTATTAAACACACAAAAAAAACTACTGAACCCAACGTTTTCAACATCACATAGTGTCCTCCTCAGAAAGGCTACATCTAAGAGAAATAAATAAATGAATTTGAATATTTTACATTAAAGCTGTAGGCTACAAGCAACACCTCAACAGCACCACCAACAACTGACACACGAATTCAATGGAGGATACACAGATCACATGATATGCACAACAGATCAGATCACATGATATGCACAACACAAAACACTAAATATTAGTTTTATTGCAGCCTGATACTATTATTGCGCACAGATGTCCAATTCTGTAGTAAAATGTTGTATGGTCTGCAATATGCCTAAGAAAACATCACGCATTTTGCCCATGAAAAAGGAGGCCGGAGTGAGAGGGGGGGCCCGGAATGACTCTTCGTACCCTTAGTGAAAATTTCTCTCAGAGGTCCTGGTCTACGGCAATATATTTAGAGCTTCGATAGAGAGTTTGTCTGGTTGATTGTTGAACCATGGGCATACGAAGTAGAGCAACGTTATCAAGTTTAACATATTCAAGTTAGTTATATTTACAGAAACCAGGGACCTCAGAATACCGGGACCGCTCACTGGAGAATTTTCGGTGTTTTAGTGGTCACTAGTAGGGTAGAAAAAACACACACGTTTTTGAGAATTCTGAATTTGATTCTTTGAGGTCGGTAGTGGTCTGTTTTTTGCAAGCAAGTGATGAATTCTCATGATGTGTAATTTTATTATATTAGATGGTATTCCTTACATATGAGTACAAGCAATAACGTGGTGGTTCTCCTTTTAAGAGACTTAGCTGAAAACTAATTGCTACCCTACTGACTGAGAGATGATTTTTAAGCTTATGATTTTCATGCTAACTTAAATATGTTTCTAGCTGTTGCAGTGGCAAGTACTATTATTACTTCACTATCTGGTACAAACAGGTTATTTTAAGCATAGATTGTAGTCATGGTCATCCCTTGACTAGTATTCCGCCTACCATTCTGATTATTTTCATCAATTATTAAGTTATAGAATTGTAGAATACCAGCATAGTTAAGTCAAACTTCCATTGGAAAAGCATGCAGTACATCAAAACAGCAATAATTAGAATATTAGGCACAGCAATATTAGTAAAGTAGCATCATGTACACCGGTGTATTTTTTCTACAGAATACCAGCATCAGTATGCTTAAGGTAACTAAACATAAAATGTTTATCAGCAATAAACATGTGTTAGGGTGGGTACCGTACCGTTTCCCCAGTTCTGCTAAACTTCCTAATAATTTTGTAAACTTTGGGTCAGCAATGTTGCCTTTCACCTATCAGGCTACATACCTAAGAAGTTTTACTTCAGTAGACTATACTTTTTTTGAAGGTTCTCATAATGGTAAAGTGATTTTTTTTGTTATACTGTAGTCAACTTATGTTTAATTGCAAGCTTTTAACTGTTTTTTACGGTTGAACTAGCCTATCAATGTCGCTGTGCAACAATAGCAATATCAAGTGAATTTAAGCGTTACCGTACAGTTAGGCTACACACTACAAGATAAAAACAGCGATGCTAGCACTTCTAATAATGATTTAATGTACCGGTATGTTACGGTATATCACTAGCCTATCAGTTACTTTACATTAATTTATTAGGTTAATAATTTGGAAGTGGCTATTTTTCCACACTTGATGCCATGATTACAATCAGGTGTTGCCAGAGTTGGGATTAAAGTTAGGAAGGGTTAAGGACTAAGGTAAGGGTTAGAGTCAGGGTTGTCGGTATTTTACCCAACCCAAAAAAAACCACTTAAAAAAATCCATAAAAAAACCAGAGCATCATATTTGTCCAATTTCTATCAGAAAAATGAAGGCAGTGGCTATTTGACCGGCGACGGTCTTTGAATCTGAAACACTATTGGACCGGTCATGACGTCACTATACAGTCACTTTTTTTCTTTTTCTCTTTCAAAGCAAAAGACGAGAAGAGCATATAATATACAAGTTCTACATTCGACAATTACACCATATAATGTAAATATAGCCACAGCCTTATAATTTTTGCTTAATGTTTAAATAAATATATTTATTTAATGTAAAAATATAATTGTATATATATTCAATTAAGGATAGTGCTGTTATGCCAGTGTTTAGATACCATGGTGTTTACTTGCTGTGTTCCAAAATGTAAAACTGGATATAAAACAACTAAACCAACCACCACTGAAAAAATCGCATTGTTCAAATTTCCAGCTGATACAATTCTACAACAAAAGTGGATTAGAGCAATTCCTCGTCGAGATTGGAATCCAACAGTAAAACATAGAGTGTGTGCAAAACATTTCAATAATGATGATTTCATTACCACTTCTCATGATACAAAAAAGAGTCGAAAGATTACTCGCAAATCTGACAAACTCCAACGAATACGTTTGAAACCTACGGCTGTTCCACATGTTTTTCTGTGTCTTCCTAAGTATTTATCTACGCCTGGGATCCCATCTCGACCTGCATCAGCTTTTGCATCAGCAAGACTTAACTTAGAAAATGCAGCAATAACAAAAATGAGTGAAGATCTGTTACAACAGGAAACATTTAATGATTTTGCATCATTCCAGCAGAAAATAAAGGATGAACCATTGATAAGTGGGTAGTAGGGTGGTCCTTAAAAATCATTTTTTTGAAATTTACTGCTCCTAACCCTTAAAAAGTTTCGTCCTTACAAAAAATGAGGTCTTGCAAAATTTTTTTAAATTTGAAAATAATTTAGAGGGTGCACAAGACCCCTCAAGTTCTGCATCCCCCTAAAAATGCAAAATTTGGATATCTCGAAAACCGCTTGAGCTAGAGATGTGCTTTTGGTGTCTAAAGATGCAGAAGACAAGGTTTTCTATATGCTTTTTGAACATTGAATATGCCTATCTAAAGTAGAAAAGCAGTTATTTTGAAAAAACTACTTTTTAAGGGTTTTGCGTGTAAGATTCTCAGTTAAACAATAGTGTAGACCAAAAAACACAATTCTGCAATTTACTTTTCTAACCTGTTAAATTGTGATGTTACAAGTAAACAAAAAACAGTGTTTAAAGTGACTAGAAATCCAGCGACCTAGGCAGCAGATACACAATGTTCATAATCTTTAACAACCTGTAAGTACTGTTTTCATGTCCCTAAGTCTAGCTGAGTTCCGAGCTAATGTAAAACTTCATGAAATTCATGTAAAACTTAAAGCTGAGTTCCGAGCTAATGTTCCTGTGGTTGTCAACTGGGATGGAAAGCTTCTCAGAGACTTGACAACCAAACAGCATGTCGACTGCTTGCACTTTGCAGATTATTGTAACTGGTAATGGGGTTTCTCAGCTGCTGCAAGTAGCAAAATTGCCAAACGGAACGGGATCAAAACAAGCAAAAGCTGCTGTAGAAGCTCTCAATGAATGGGGCCTAAAAAGAACAAGTGATTGCGCTATCATTTGACACTACTGCTTCCAACACAAGGCGAAAGCTTGGCTCATGTGTTCTCATTGAACAAAAGCTGCAAAAAGACCTATTGTATCTAGCATGCCGCCATCATATTCATGAGCTGCTAGTACAAACAGCTTTTACCACAATCATGGGAAGCATTGCTTCACCAGATGTTCTAGTATTTAAAAGATTTCAAACACGCTGGGAGTTTATAGACACGACAAGGTTCACCACAATAGCCGAAAACAAACAAATAGCTGCTACAGTCATCGATGTGGATTTAATCGCTTGGGCTGAAAAATCTTTGAAGGAAAGAAAAGAGTTACGATTTACTATTCCTCCGAGGGGTGTTCATTTTATGACTCCTGGCCCAATGCATAAAGAATTGTCGAAGATTTTGTACTCATTAAAAGTTTAGATGTTTTATGACCAGTTTAAACTTACAGAAAGAGAAAGGAGTGGGCTCTTGCAAATGTGTATTTTTGCTACAAAATTGTACCTTAAGGCATGGATAGAATCTCCTGCTGCGGCCCCGAATAACGATCTAGATCTTTTAAAGCATATTCCAGTATTAACACTGCAGTGTCGAATGCTGTATCATCCACGTTTTCCTCCCACCTGTGGTATCTGTCTGAAGAACTAGCTGCTCTTGCCTTTTTTTATCATTCTGTGTCGGCCCAAACCAAAAGACTCATGGTTAAAGCAATACAAAAGCCGGAAGAAACTGAGGATGCCCCTTAACGACTGACCATCAATTCTGCAATGACTGATCGACTGGAGTTGTCTGACCAGGTTAATAAGGGGTCACTGTTCAAAGAACTGGACATATCAACTGAGGTTATGGAACAGGATCCAGAAACCTGGGCAATCTGTGATGCTTACTGTGAGGGATCAAAGGTAGTAGACACTCTAACTGTCACAGATGACCACACTGAGCGAGGTGTAGCTCTCATAAGAGGGATATAACCGCATCCTCACTCACAATGAAGAACAGGTTCAGTATCTGATGCAGGTGGTTGCAGACCTTCGGAAACGATTTCCAAACTGCAATAAAGCCACTTTAGCTGACAAGCATGTGTTGGCAAACAATTAACAATGCGGACAGAAAAACTATGTGATTTTTATGCCAAAGCAATGCGAAAAGCTAGTTAATTTTGCGGTCAGTGATATTCTGATAAAGCCCAATAATTTGTCATAATGCTAAGCTTATGCTTTGTATGATATAGTTTACTGCGCATTTTTTTCCTATTTTTGATTACAAGAAGTGATTTTGTAGCTTTTTTCAAAAACAAATTATCGAGTCTCAGAATTTAAGTGAATTTTCTCGTAAGGACCACCTTACCCGACCCTGTTATTTGTGCAAGGACCACCCTATTACCCTACAACACATGTTTGCAATGTTCTATTTGTTTACTTGTAACATCACAATTTAACAGGTTAAAAAGGTAAATTGTAGAATTGTGTTTTTTTGGTCTACACTATTGTTTAACTAAGAATCTTACACGCAAAACCCTTAAAAAGTAGTTTTTTCAAAATAACTGCTTTTTTACTTAAGATAGGCATATTCAATGTTCAGAAAGCATATAGAAAACCTTGTCTTCTGCATCTTTAGACACCAAAAGCACACCTCTAGCTCAAGCGGTTTTCGAGATATCCAAATTTTGCATTTTTAGGGGGATGCGGAACTTGAGGGGTCTTGTGCACCCTCTAAATTATCTTCAAATTTAAAAAAATTTTGCAAGACCTCATTTTTTGTAAGGGCGAAACTTTTTAAGGGTTAGGAGCAGTAAATTTAAAAAAAATGATTTTTAAGGACCACCCTAGTGGGTACATTGCAATAAATAAGGACAATTGTATGCAATTTCATTACATGAAATGCTCAGAAAACTTCGTTGATGCTCCACAGTTGCTGGCGTCAGTAATTATAACTGATAATATGGAAATTAAAGCATATGTTCATTCTGCTCTTGTACCGAAATCTGCTTACAAACACTTGTTGAGATCTGAGTACCTTCAGTCAACATCAGAATTATCTAATCTGCTTGCATTATGCAAATCTATCTGTGATGAAACCGGAAATTCAAGCCATTGTCAGTACATTCCCTTGGCAGTATCACTGTTAGAATGTTATATTTCTGCTGAAACAGTCGCTGATAAAGAATTACCAGCGGACTGTTTACCACTTATCAAATTTGTTGTAGAACAACTTAAATTAATATCATTGCCTAAAAATGGACGCCGTTACTCTGTTGAAACTTTAACCACCGCATTTTTATGGCAACTTACGAGCACTGCATTGTACAGAAGGCTCCAGAATTTGCTTATTTTGCCAACAGTGGGTCATCTTCGAAAGTTGTCTGCATCTACCTCTGTTGAGACGAGGGCAGTTGACATGAGTTATTTATTTCAAAGAAGTGAAAACTTGAAAGATCATGAACGAACTGTAGTTTTACTCGTAGATGAAGTGTACACTGCTCAACGAGTTGAATACTGTAATGGTTCATTTATTGGATTAACAGAGGAAGGCCTACCAGCGAAAACAGTTCTAGTGTTCATGGTGCAATCAATCTACGGGAAATTCAAAGATGTTGTGTGTCTGATTCCAGTTAGTAAACTTGACACAAATTTGCTGAGCACATGGTTTCACAGAGTCATGCATGCAATCAATGAGATTTTCTTTGTTGTAGCTGTATGTGCAGATAATCATGTTTGCAACAGGTAAGCTAAAATATGTTCTTACATTGATACATGTGCATGTGCAGCATTTAAGAAATTGTTGTTTAGGCAATTGACAGTTTTGGTGTGCAAGAAATTAGCTTGCTTTGGCAGCTAATGACAGTTAGTTGTCGCTAATCTCACCATACTCTTTGTCTTTAATGTCAATGTACAGTTTAAAATTTTTTGATAAAAATGAGTTAACTTGGTAACATTTTTTCTTTATAAAAACCTATGAGCAACTCACATTTGTTTCCGGCTTTGTCCAAAAGTGAGCTTGTTAGTGACACTGCATTTGTATCATATATACATAATGTATATATATACAGTATGTGAAAGGATTTGGAGTTTTAAATAACAAATGTGGAGTTAAAGAGTTTAATTTCATCTAGAATTTCTATCCTGTAGAGTGTGATGTTAATATGGTATGATTCCAGTGTGGTTTGGCATTTTAGCTTTGTCAAAGCAGTGTGTTGCACTGCTTTTAATATTTGGTGCATACATAGCATCATCCGGTGATTACAGTTATAAGCATAATTTTAATGCTCCTTTACTCTGTGTGGGTTAGTTTGTTGTGTTATGGTAATTTATAAACTGTACTAATTACTGTATATTTTTAGGAAACTGTTTGTGGATCTTTGTGATGGGAAGTTGTCACACAGCATTGATCACCCAACACGGAATGGAGAACGCTTGTTCATTTTATTCGATTTTACACACAACTTTAAAAACATATACAACAACTTTATTAACAGGAAAATAATGTATCTTCCCACTGTTGGCCATGAAGAAATATTGGGTGAAGCCTGTTGTGCTGAATTTTCACACATCAAGAAGCTGTATGCTCTTGAAGAAAATAAGACTCTGAAAATAGCCCACAGCTTGAAGAAAGTATCGTTGAATCCAAGCAGTATAGCCCGAACTTCATCTCAACATGCTCTGGGTAAGTAAATATGTTTGTTATACCTTGGTTACCTGCTTATTTCATTAATAATTATATTAACAAATTTTATATTGTACATAGAAATAACTTAATGTATTGTTAGTTAAAATAGCGGTTACTGTGTTATACAGTCCAAGTGCTGTATTTCCATAAAAACAGCAAAGTTTTGCAAGATAACATCTTAATGTCAAGCCTTCTTGGTAAATGACAACCTCTGGTTATATGAACAGGTTTGTGCTCTTTTCACTGCTTGATTTATTATTGAATGACTATATAATTATTAATTAGTTAATCATTAAATTCCTTATCCATTAAGTTTGTTGTGAACAATTTAAAAGAGCTTCATGAATGAAAGTATATTATACCATAATGTACTTTCCAGGTGTATTCAGTGAATCCACTGCCAGAGGTTTGGAATACTATGCCAGCACCTACCCTCCATTCATGCAGACTGCTCGGTACGTGAAATTTGTGAACAACATATGGAAAATCATGTCAGTAAAAGCACCATATAAAGGTAAGTCTTGTTTCTGAATTAAATAGGTACTGTCGCTAAGAACAGTCACACAGTAGTTATGGTTTTAAAAGCATTTTTTTAATTCGGCCAGAACTCAAAATCCAGGTCTGGTATATCCCTATTAGTGTCTACTAAAGTATACTATACACAAAATAATACTGGTTATGCTTTGGTAGATTTAAGAAAAAGAGACCAAATGTACATGGCGATGAAGGTAGTAGATGGTGAAAATCATGCAGCATTGGCATACTTGCAAGAAGCAACACAACTCTTGAAAGAATGGCAAGCATCTCATAGATCTGGACTTACAACCGAAACCTTCACAGCGTGCATACAAACTATGGGGGCACTCCCTGAATTAACTCGGTATTTGCAAGATAAACACAGCTTCCAGTATGTTCTGTCTGGCAAACTAATGTCGGATCCTCTTGAAGCGCGTTTTGGCTGGTACAGGCAAGTCAATGGTGGAAACTTTTTTATGTCTCTCAAGCAGCTTCTGTTAGCTGAAAAAAAGATTCGTTGTTTGAGCCTAATGCAGCAAGAAGCTCTGCTTGCTGCATCTCGCAGTAAGTCAAATATGTGTGACACTGATGTATCAATTGGCGATGCCGGCATCGCTGAAGATCCAACCTGGCTCTCAGAGTTTTTATCATCAATTTGCTTGGATGATATATCTACCAGTGATGCTGCTGTGACCTAATTCGTCAGTGGGTATATTGGACGGAGCATTGTTCGACGAAGAAAATGTGCTCTGTGTAAGGAATTGTTGGTGTCTTGCAGGGATCCACCTTCACTTCAGGATTCCATACCTGAGGAATATAAAACGATATTTGAAATGGCAGATCGAGGAGGCCTCTCAAGCCCAACAGAATTTTGTTTTGCAGTCACAACACTCGCAGTGCAGTGCTACACAGCCATTGCTGCAAATAAAGCAATAATGCAAGAGCTCCTCACTAAGAAAAACCAGCGATCTATTTTTGTTGAAGCTACTTCCATCACAGCAAGTACGTCTCCGACATTTTGCACTTTAACTGGTGTAAAATGCTCTGCAAAGCACTTGAATTTTGATTTGATTGTGCAAAGTGCTTTTAATTGCTTTGCAAAAAACGAGTTAAAACGATTTAACTGCCGCCCAAGTGCTGAAGGGCCATCTTCAAAAACCCTGCGTAAGATACGGAAGCTTCAATCAAAAGACTAATTTGAAGTATGTTTATTTTCTTTTTTGCGTATATTTTCTGTACTGGCATATGCCTTCACATCCTCGGAAGCTGTCAATTTAAATGTTTTTTTTTTCAAATATGTGTGTTTGTGTGGTTCCTTGGAACCTATTTGCAATCATCAGTTTAAGCAGAGCTACAATAGTGGGTAGATTGCATGACCCACGTGTTACGTTGAATTCTGTTGTTTGTACTTTGTATGCTTGTGATATTTGATGCATGTTCCGTTCCTATTTGAAATTTCTGGCCTGACCCGACTGGGATACGAATCCGGTGAATAGTTACAATAACTGTTTGTACCTTTTCGGAAATGTCCAAGCATTGTTATGTTCAGGCTATCCAGTATCCACACCACCTTTGTATTTTTATTAAAGAAATGTGTCCTTTTGCTCCAAAAAGCTTGGATGTGTTATACGTCATTATCAAATTAAAACGGTCAAGTTTTATTATAGTATCTGTATTTGAAGAAACTTTCCCTTTCGCGCATTCACATTCACGCATCATTATCGCTGCAAATCGTATTATATCCTTTTGAAACCAACTTTGCTACCGCTTATTGGTAGGCTAATATAGCCTATTTGTGATAATCTCTAAAATGTGGTCTGACGAAGTGAGTTACGTTGCCCTTAAAACATCAAAAAATAAATGTAGGTGGATCAGCGTTATGTATTGACCTCTTATAACATTAATTTTGGAGATTATTAACAAGTTTGCAGGGTTTCTAAAATCTACCCTACTAGTGTCCGGGGCAAAAACAAGTGAGCCATCCCGTACTTCAGAGATCCCTGACAGAAACCCAAAACTACGCAACAAATTAAATATCGAACGTTTTCGACATCACAAGATGCCTCTTCAGGGATAACATAGGCCTATATAGTAGGGTGTTTCAAAATTTCACCACTTTTAAATTTCAAAACGAGTACCTTTTTTTCTGATGGAGTTTTGGCCGCTGATTACGAATCTGGCATTATTTTTTCATTATGACGTCATCTTGAGGGTGCCCCACGCGATTTTTCGCGTTTTTTCAATATCTCGAAAACTACTTGGGCTAGACGTATGGAATTTGTATCAAATGATGCAGAATATACGATTTCCTATCGCTACTTAAGAGTGTTTAAAGTCGTATCTGCTTCAGAAAAAAAGTAATTTGAGAAAAACACTTTTTTATTGTTTTTACATCCATTCCATATCTATAATCTTCGAGCTATATGACAATACATTGTGACGTCAATTCGGTAATTGGTAATAACAATGGTAATTGTTTGTAAATCAACAATGATAATTGTTTGCTGACAATACGGGTCTTCGTCGTCGTCTGAGCTAGCTTCTGGGGCCGAGGGTCTATCCTTTTACCACCCCAGATTCAAGATGTTCCCGGACTATACTGGAAGGCTGCTAGAGAGCAGCCAGTCTTTAGTTTCATCATTCATGACGCGCAGACCTTCCACTCCGTTAGGTGGCTTCAAGATGGTACAGTCATTGATGATGTGGTCTGCGGTCTGTTCCTCGGCACCACATTCACAGGAGGAGGAAGAAGCCATTCCCCATTGGTGCATGGTTGAGCGGAAAAGCCCGACGCCCGTACGGAGACGGTTGAGGCGCACCCATGCCTGTCTCTGTAGTGTCAGGCCGATGGGGCGTGTGTCGGCGTCGGGGATGAATGAATGGAGTCTGGTGGTGCTTGACCTCCATTCAGAATTCCATTTATGGTCCACCCAAGTAGCCGCAGAGATGTCTTGTTCATCAGCTTCGTTGATCAGAAGCCGAGCGGCTGGCACGAATGGGTGTCTTGATTTCAGTCGGCGGGGGTGCCCGTTTGGGAAGGCAGAGATCTTGTGGTGGAGAAGATGGTTAGGCTCCAGTGCCCGTCGACCGAGGGACAGAGTGGCTTCTTCGCGACGAAGCTCAGCAGGTTGGATGCCAGCGAGAATGGGGAGATTGTCCAATGGTGTGGGACGCAGGCATCCGGTCACTGTGCGCAGGGCGCTGTTAATACGGGTCTTAAGGGATAAACACAATTTCCAATTTGAATTTAGTTGGTCAGTTTTAAATGCAGTATAAGCAGGGATATGGCATGGTTGAGATCTGTTGAGGTTAAGTCTCTGATAGTCTCGAAAAAGTTACTTGGAAATACATTACCAACGTGTAGAGAAGTTATAGAGCACTATTATTATATTCAGCAGCTTTTAATGGATACAGACACTAAATTTTTGAAGAAAACTCCAGGATTCAATGATATCAAAGATATAGTTATGAATGACATAGTTCAACTGTGGAGAAGAGCCAGCTTGCCTGCTATCGAGTTGAGAAGTATCCATACAAAACTGAAGCTACTTATTCACAAGTTTGCTGTGGCAAGAAAACGTGCCAAGAAATTGAAACTTATTTCAATCAGCGATGGCTGGCTCGACCAGCTCTTTGATATAACTAAGTGCCGGTGTGAAATACCAGATAAATTTCAAACGTATGAAGGTAGCCTAAGCTGATTTGTAGTTGCAGTTTTGACCACAGAGTTCCAGAAAAAGAAATTATGTTTCTGAAAGATCAAAGATCCGTTAGAAGAATAATTTTATCTTCATCCAAAGATGCACTGTTTAATATACACAAGCTGCAGAGTGTAATCAAGCTCAAGCGACGCACCACGGCGGAAGATGATATTGAGAACCCCACATCCAGTAAATTAAGAGCTACAATAAACGGAGGCCTATCCAATTCTAAAGTTTTATTCAATTCGTTGAGACCGCGCCAGTTCGATTTAAATATAAATTCTAATGAGAGCAACGATGATGTTTTTGAAGCAGAGACGAGTGATAATGTTAGGGACACGTCAACCTATTTCGACCTGGATTACCAACCTGCTTCCAAGCATCTTGCAGGAGGAAAAACTTACCTTAAAAAACGTTCATTTTCGATCAGTACCAGTGACTGTTAAAGCAGACCGTCGTTTAGTGTCGATTCGCCAACAATCCGATCTGCAGCGATCAACTGTTGGAGAAAAAAATATTTCCGCTTCGCCAACAACTGTACTTCGAAAGCGCGAGCAGTGTCGACTTGAAGATTTAAATCAATGTGAGGAAGAGCTGAAACATGCTAAAGCAATTCAATTATGCTATGATGGAAAAATCATAAACAAAATGGACAGGTACATCTTTTTGGGACAATTTGTGGATACAGGAGTCAGGTGTGAAAAAGTTATAGCTGTGAAAACTTTTTTGGAAGGAATTTCGGTAACTTCTCAGACCATTTTTAACTGTGTTACAGTGCAAATTTGTGAGGATACTTTGAGTAAAATATATTCAGTTATGTCAGATACTACTGCATTAAACACAGGGCAAATGACGTCACAATTGTAATTGTCATATAGCTCGAAGATTATAGATATGGATATAAAAACAATAAAAAAGTGTTTTTCTCAAATTACTTTTTTTCTGAAGCAGATACGACTTTAAACTCTCGTAAATATAGATAGGAAATCGTATATTCTGCATCATTTGATACAAATTCCATACGTCTAGCCCAAGTAGTTTTCGAGATATTAAAAAAACGCGAAAAATCGCGTGGGGCACCCTCAAGATGACGTCATAATGAAAAAATAATGCCAGATTCGTAATCAGCGGCCAAAACTCCATCAGAAAAAAAGGTACTCGTTTTGAAATTTAAAAGTGGTGAAATTTTGAAACACCCTACTATATAGCCTACTGTACAATTTAACTACATCTGAATAAAATACAATGGTTATTATAATGGGGTGAGACAATGGGGTGAGATAATGGTGATGGGGTGAATGTCTAATGGGGTGAGACAGGGTGGTGTATTAGGTCCATATTATTTTGCTTTGTACATGAATTGTGAGCTGAATAACCTTGCCGTAGGATGCTGTGTTAGGAATTCTTGCCTTAATCACATTATTTATGCAGATGATGTATGTTGTTTTGCACCCAGTATTAAGGGCCTGCAAAGAATTATTGATGTGTGCCAGCAGTATGCTATTTTGCATGACATTATATTTAATTGTAATAAAACTGTTGGAGTTATGTTCAAAACCAAGTTCTTAAAACTTGATTTCCAACCGTTTGTTTATCTGGGTGATGAAAGAAGCTATTCGTTTTGAAACGACAGTAAAGTAGGCTACTTGGGCATTGTGATTAACAACATGCTGTCCGATGATGAAGACATGAAAAGACAGCTTCGGTCACTTTACTGCTCTGGCAAATGCTGAGAGCAAGATTCTCCAGGTGTTCTACGACTGTCAAAAACGTACTATTTCGATCCTACTGTATGCCAATGTAGGCTATGGTTCTCAGCTGTGGTGTAAATATTTTTCTTACAGTATCAATCGTCTACATGTAGCGTATAGGCTAATAACAGCTATAGAATTATATTTCATCTTCCGAGACGTAGGCTATAAAGCTCTGTGATGGTAACTAACAAAATTACAACGTTTCATGCTCTCCTTCGTAAAAGTGTAGGCTATATCAATTTACTGATCGCTGCTTTAACACATCGAATACGTGGATTCAGCATTTGATGAATTCCGAGTGTTATTATCAATCTGCTTTCTTCCAGCATCGTGATCGTGCTCTCCAGCCTGAAACTTGTGGTTAATATTTGTGTAGTACCGATAGCTGCTACTCGTTCTCTGTATGGTGTTGTATTTTGTTTTCTTTGTTTGTTTGTAGGCTATCCTATGGACCAATTCTACTTCTGTCTGAACCAAAATCCAAATAAATAAATAAAATAAACTTGAATGTGTTAAACTTGATAACGTTGCTCGGCTTCGTATGCCTATGGTAATACCGGTATATTTGCATAGCCTACATCACTATGTCCCCGCCTACACCAAACATTTGTGTTTCTGCAAAATAATGCTTGCCTTAAACCGTCATGCATGCTTAAACCGGCATGTGGTGCGATAAAGACTGCTGACATCTGACCAAGACAGTAAATTTTTAACCCTGACATTTGTCATACTTACGTTTATTTAACGCGGATGTAGGCTATGCAATGAATATAGGCCAGGGTGGTCCAAGACTGCGAACATGAAGAGCCACATTAGGGTCTGAGAAAAAATTCACGGGCCGCATAGTGAAAAATGATAACGCGTTGCTGAAAGTAGAAACGTTGTTAAATAAAAACTTAACTAGGTTGCGATTTTGAACTTCTTTTCTATAGATTTCGATCTGTTTTAGCTATATTCTTACGTAGCCTACTGTTCGCAGACTATGAACATTAACAAATCTTGTCGCTGACAAAATACAGTTGCAATGAAAGGACTGCGAGTTTGCTGTTCTGATCAACCTAATGTTTTGTTGCACGCCTAACTCACTTTTTAATCTCTGCTTGCGACTCAAAAAGTGATTTTCAGCTAGTAAAAAAGATACGATACATTACACGTCAACAAATTGATTGATTGATTGCAAACCAAAACAATTGATTGTTTTTTGCTTTTGCATACAGTGTCGATCTCTGGTTTAAATTCAGTGGTCAACAGACATAGCAGGCATCCAGGGTTTCATCAGCCATTCTGTTCCGCGTGTCGCTTTTTAATCGCTTCATAACGGAGAAAGTGCCTTCATAACGAAGAAAGTGCTAGCAACAAAAGCAAAATATTAACGCACGTTTGTGTACGACATTGTTCCCTCATCTCATAGTTCCCTCAAACATTGTTCCGACATTGTTCCCTCAAACACAAACCGACATTGTTCCCTCATAGTTGCCTATTGACCCGATTATACGCGACTTATTTAGGGTTGTGGCGAATGTAATGCATTTATAAAAAGTAGGTGTATTTTTAAACCTTGGATTTAGCACTGATAATTCCGGCATGCACAAAGTGTTCGCGGGCCGCACAAAAGCTTCACGTGGGCCGCATGTGGCCGCGTGCCAGGGTTTGGACCACCCTGATATAGGCTATTTGAAGCAAACAAATAAATTCAAAATCAATGGAAAACGGAACACGTTGAAACCGTAATTCCCAATCTTGTGCATTCATCCGTCCTATTCTAAATTCCCACCCCAGATGCTTTTTGGCTGAGTTTGGTCTCGGTCTCAGCTGATCAGCTCAATAAATCTCTATACAGATGAGTTGGCTTAGACTAGTGTTGTTTAGTTAAGGCCTTTTAAAGCAAGGAGGGAAAACTGCTTGACTAAATCACAGGCTTGTTGACGAATAACATTTAAATCAGCTAGTTGAAGTTAACTCTGCCCTGATAGCTTAGTTTGTTGAGCTCATAAAGAAATGTGCTCTAAGGCAATGCATAGGACTGCTTTCTGTTTAGCAGCATTTAGTGGATAAAATAATTTACTGACAACAGCACTTTTAACAAGTGGAAATTTAATTTTTTCAATCTCGTTCACCAGTTTTGTGTCAGTAGTTCAAAGCATATGCAAGTATGCAAAACCGTCAGTATTAAGTTTTAGGAAGTGGCAATTTTTCCACACTTAATGCCATGGTTACAATCAGGTGTTGCCAGAGTTAGGATTAAAGTTTGGAAGGGTTAAGGTAAGGGTTAGAGTTGGGAATAAGATTAGAGTTTTGATCTTTGCCCAGGACTAAAAAAAATTTCCAAAATACAAGTTTTTGTTTTCAACAGCTTTAAATTTTTCTCAAATTAGGGCAGAATTCCTTATCTGGCAACACTATTAAGGCTATTATTACACTATTGTAAATATAGCCACAGCCTTAGTTTTAATTAAAAAAGGAAGTGGCTATTTTTACACACTTGTCACCATGGTTACAATCAGGTGTTGCCAGAGTTAAGAAGGGTTAAGGTAAGGATCAGAGTTAGGAATAAGGTTAGGGTTTTGATCTTTGCCCAGGACTGAAAAAAATTTCCAAGATACAAGTGTTTGTTTCCAAGTCTATGAACCTGTTTTTTCTGTCAATATTGTGACCATTTATATTGGATTTTGGATTGAAGCTGCCAATGCTGTTTTGTAATTAAAAGGCATTTTTCAATTGAGCTTTCAAGTATTAGAGAAAGTTGAGAATCTGACCAGATCTTTTTGAAGATGTGATTATAATTTTGGCAGTGGCTATTTGACCGGCGCCGGCCTTTGAATCTGAAACATTATTTAACCGGTCATGACGTCACTATATAGACACTTTTTTTCTTTTTCTCTTTCAAAGCAAAAGACGAGAAGCGCGTGTATAAGTTCTACATTTGACAACTTTATTCAACTCGATCCGTGGAGTGTATGATATTTCTCCGGTTGCTATTCCAGAGGGAATGAGTTCGATGGGTGCAACCTAGTTCGTACCCTGAACAGTTCGTACCCTAGTTCGTACCCTGAAAAGACCAAGAGAAAAAATTAAAAAAGCTGAAGTCGCTGATCGCAGTTTAATAGCACAAAGTCGAAGTCGCTGATTGGAGTTTCCGCAAAAAACTCGAGGGTTAGGGTTAGCGGAAACTGCTGAAAAATATTTACGGAAACTGCGATCAGTTAGGGTTAGAGCATAGATTACTTGATGGTTAGGGTAAGCGGAAGCTGCGGTTGGCGGAAATTGCGGGAAAATGTTTGCGGAAACTGCAATCAGCGAGGGTTAGGGTTAGACAGAGGTGGGCATCCATTACTTTTAAAGTAGCGCGCTACCCGCTGCCGCTACTTGGGCTAAAGTAGCGCGCGCTACCGCTACCCGCTACCAATTTACAAAAGTAGCGCGCTACCGCTACTCGGGCCAAAGTAGCATGTGCTACCGCTACTTCTTCCGCTACTTTTGTCTAAAATGACACTAAGAAACACTCAAGTCTCTAGTGACGCAAAAATGACCTTGAAAACGAATGTTATCATTTGTTTACACTGTCATTTTAACGTCGTTAAAGAAAACACATTCTAAGGGAAATTTATTGTTTACGCATCTTTCAAAAACACGAGCATTTCAAAATGAGAGTCACTAAGTGCTGCCCGCTTTCGCTTAAGCACATCTTTTCCAACAGAGAAAAGTCTCTCCACCGCAGCACTGGAAGGAATGGGGGTGTTGTATTTAATGAACAGATATGTTTTAACTCGGTATTCGAAAAGCTTAAGGACTTGCTCTTGTCCGAAAAAAGGCGTCCACAATTGCTGCTTCCTTCTGCACCGACGTTTCACGGGATGGCGCAAACGATCCAAAAAATACATCCTCGGAGTCATGACTGGTGTTGGTGTCACTCTTCTCGGTATCAACCTGGCTTGATGTCTCCCGCAACAGTCGAATTACATCTGTCTTGACTTTTTCTCGCAGTGCGTCAGCATCATCCGTGGAAACGTAGTGCAGAAATTGTAGCCACGACGTCTTGAAAGAGGGATAAAGACATGATGCCATAACGCGTTTCATGTTGTTGAAGCACTTGTTGAATCGTTTCTTCACCCCTTCAAGGACTTTCCCTTTCAACTCTTCACAGGTCACAAGATCACTGATCTCGGTCAACTTCTTCTCGCAAATTGTGATAGTTGGAAGCAAGACTCCGTAATATGCCTTGTACTCGCCCTGAAGAATGTCTAAAGCCTGGCAGATAGGCTTCATCACACGGAGATATTCGCCGAAGAAGTTGACGTCAGCTAGAAAAACCGAAACTTTGCAACCAAGCCGATTCTATAGCTGCTTGACCATGCCAGTATTGCAAAAAAACAAGCATTTTTTTCAATTTAAATTAAAAAGTAGCGGGTAGCGGGAGTGCGACTGAAAAAAAGTAGCGCCTTTCCCGCTACCGCTACTTTGGAAAAAAAATAGCACCGCTACTCCAGCTAAAAAGTAGCGCCGCTACCACTACTTTTACCAAAAAAATAGCGCCGCTACAAAAGTAGCGCGCTACTGCCCACCTCTGGGGTTCGAGCATAGATTACTCTATGGTTAGAGTTAGGGTAAAGGTTAGTGGAAACTGCGGAAAAATGTTTGCGGAAACTGCGATCAGGCAGGGTTAGGGTTAGAGCATAGATTAGTCTATGGTTAGAGTTAGTAGCGGAAAGTGCAGAAAAATGTTTGCGGAAAGTGCGATCAGCAAGGGTTAGGGTTAGAACATAGATTAGTCTATGGTTAGGGTTAGCGGAAACTGCGATCAGCGACTTCGGCTTTCTTTCTCGTGATCTTTTCATGGGAAAAATTTTAAAATGTTTGCGGAAACTGCGATCAGCGACTTTCGCTTTTAAAAAAAATTTTCTCTCGATCTTTTCAGGGTACGAACTGAGGGTACAAACTGTTCAGGGTACGAACTAGGTTGCATCCAAGTTCGATACTACCCAGAAGCGTTCCTTTTCTTTATGTTTTATTTTTTAAACTAAATTTTGACCCGAAGTGCATTTTTTTAGTCAATTTTTAATTTAAGTTGCCTACAGCCCTATTTTTTATGTCTTTTCAAATGTGAGTAATAAAGTTAGAGTTTTTTTAATTTGCTGGAATTTGAGATTTTCTCTGAGTACGGTAATTTTCCGTTCGTCATAAGAGGATGTGACCGTGTCTGCCGAACGACGCATTACATTTTTGCTCTCAACAAGTTAGTTATATACAATGCTTCTTTCAAATAAAATGGTAATGGTACCGTATGTAATGCGCCGCTCGGCAAACACGGTCACATCTCCTTTTGATGAACAAAACCTTTCCCAGAGAAAATCTCAAATTCCAACAAAAGTGACAAAATTTCAACTTCTAAACTTTCTTACTCAATACCGTACTCATATGTATTTGAAAAAGCATAAAAAATTGGATTGTGCTCTAATTAAAAATTGATCCGCAAAAATGTAGTAATATTGACGTGGTTGTTTCGAATTTGAATCAATTTTGTTTTAACAAAAAAGGACTGTCGAGTAGACCTCCCCAATCCCCGAACTTTCTTTTGTTTTCATCTATATTGTGACTTTTCTACATGGGTTTTCAAAGCTGATTTCAAAAATATGCATAGCATTTTTTTTCAATCAACGTCTGGGAAGTTATTCGCTGTTGCTTAACAACTTTTCATAAAAATTACAAAAATTCCCTTTAAAACCCCTTTACTTTTAAGTTTTAACCTAGTGTGCTGATATCTAGATTCTAGATTATCTGAAAGCATTTCTTCTGCTGAAGAATTAAAAAAAAAAATTATAAAATTGGACAATCGGTACCAGAGTTATGACCGTTTAAGTACCCAGATTATGCAGTCACGCATGATTGATTTTTGTTAATTTATTGCCAAATGATACTAGAAAAATGGTGAAAGTTGCTGTCAAGGGGTTTTTGGGGTCATGCATGAATGACCCTTGATAGAAAGAGGTTGAAACGCTTCAAGAATTATGCATTGTAGAATCGAATAAAGGTAATAAAGTATGATGTATGTTTGTTCCCAGTATGCTTAACGGCCTAATGATTTGTGAAGAGAGGTCGTTCTTCCCGGCTATCAGCACAAGGCTGAGCACTCGCTAGTACAGCGAGCAGCTGCGATTCGCTAACCATAACGGTGTAGCTTCCACGCTAGCCATTCAGACTATCCAATCAACGATATGTTTCTCGGCAGCCGATTTGTAGCAAGAATTGACAGCGATAGACACCGTGTTTCGCCCATGAGGCTGGGCTCGTCAGTATCGCACCACTAATTCTGCCACAATGATATTCGACCACCGCTTTACCAGTCAGTTTAACTGACTGGCCGAGAAACATAGTCTAATGATTTTTAAAGTAACATACGTATTAATTTTTGATATGGATGCATAAACAAGAAATTTTTTACAGATAAATGCAGATTCTCAGTGCAGATTCGACTTAATTTATTGGGAAGATGATGAGGAGAGTAAATTAAGTCCTGAGGTAGATGGCTGAGAATCTGCATTTATCTGTAAAAAATGTCTTGTTTATGCATCCGTATCAAAAATTAATTGGTATGTTACTTCAAAAATCATTAGGCTGTTAGTGTTAAGTTGTGTTAAGCATACTGGGAACAAACATACATCATACTTTATTCAATTCTTCAATGCATAATTCTTGAAGCGTTTCAACCTCTTTCTATCAAGGGGTCCAAGAGATGCTGGTTGGTTTGTTTCAAGTAATTTAAGAAACTGTACACCTTCTGCCTTATCTTCTGTTAGCAATGTTTTGTTTTTGTTAATAAGATTTTCGGCATTCTTAGCAGATATCTATAGCATATAAAATCATGTTGTCAGTGTTTCTCGAAATTTAATTAAGGCAGCAGATTCCTTTTTGGCATGTTGGTATTTCTTGTATTCATCAACCAAACGAATAATTTTGTTTTGGATATTTTGTTTTGTCATCAGTAGAATGCAAGCAGGCTGCCATACTTTTGCTGGACATACTGCTGTATCCCAAGCTGCAAGCTTCCCACTCTGGTGGTTACGAGGATTTAATTGAAGATGATATATGTATTTCTGAAGAACATCTCCAGTAGGTGGTCTAAATTGTCCTTCCTTAAAATGTTTTAAAGGCTGCAAATTACCAAGCAAACCACCATTGTTTATTTTACTCTTTCTCAGCTCCATGATGGATACATGAATACACACGGAATATTAGACAGTAGAAGTGTATACAATAGTCAATACGTTATATAATCATACAAGATACTAGTAGAAAATGCTAACTGATCAATAGTGAAACCTGAAATGCATTACAGAAGGTTATCGTTAAGTTCAGCTGACTTAATCCATTTTTTGCCACATGATTTAGAATAGACTCAGGGCTGCAATTTTTGCCTTTTTCGGTGACAAGATCACTCGACACGCGCCATCACTATTCGACAAACACCGTGCCTTACGAAAAAAAAACGAAAAATAAAGGAAAAGAAAAAAAACTGAGAGAGGACTAAACGTCGTCAGGTCGAGGAACAATCGGGGGGGGGGGGGGGGCGTCACGTGATGCAATCATAAGAGTGCTGACTTACGTAAACTTTCTTGCGCCAGGTACTTCAAAGCAAGGTCTAAAAGTGACGCTTCACACGAGAAACTCCCAAGGCGTCAGCGCCGCCATTTTGAACACTGCGGGAGAATGCTTTGATCGAAGTTCCAACGCCTGGCATCAAACATTTCGCCACACACGTTTCGTGCTATTCGACACAACGGGTTTCTTTTATAGATAAAATAACCGAAGTAGGCTACTTTAATTGTCAACGTGTTTGCAAGTTTGTATTTATGTCTGACTTATGCACTTGTTGTTCCAAGCTTGCAGAAACGTTTTGCAATGTGAATAAGGAATAGTAGACAGATAAACACGGTTGCAACTTGACTTCCATCCACTAAAAGGGTTTCTGTGATTACGTAACTTTGGGCGATTTTGCATTTGCATTCACAAAAGCACACAACCCGTCGTTTTTACATTGATTCAACGTCTAAACAACGAGAAGCGAAAAATATACTAGAGTAGTCTATCACGAGTCACGACCGCACTGTTTGATTTGTAGTGATGTAATAATACCAAAAGTAGCGATACGCACGCTGTTACGGTAAATAACTCAGAGAGAAAAGTAAGTTAATTTTGGGTTGATTCAACATTCGAGTCAGCACAAATCTATTTAATTTTCCTGGCGGGTTACATTGCGTACCCAGACAGCAAAAATCATCATTTTTACATTGATTCAACGTCTACAGATGTAAAGTCAATGCAAAAATAACGAATTTTGCTGCCTGCGTAACAATGCCCAAGAAGAAATTTACGTTTGTTTTACATTAATTTGACATCTAGCGACTTTGAATTATCATAAAATAATGTTAATTGTTCAACCAGGTACCGGTATCAAATTAATATCTCACTGCGAGATGATTGCCTCGATTTACGTTTACACTAACATAATTTCGGCACAATTGAGATACTGCGAGCAAACACGAGTCTGTTTGATAAAGAACTAGCTGTCAGAATCGGAATCATAAGACGCTGTATGGGAGGATGAAGCTGTCGCATCGTCACTGCAATACTTGAAGACGTAAAACTGCCCGTTCATGAACGCGCAATGCCATATGATCAGAAGCATTATTTTTCTTTTCTGCCGAAGAACCGTTTATCTAATTTCGTATTACTTTTTTAACTTGACCCCGTAGCTTTTCTAATTCCGATTTGTTTCCGTCATAAAATTCTTTACAAATTTTGCAAAATACCACACTAACTTTTCCTTCTGTTTGATAATCTATATTATAGCAGGTAAATTCCACTTTTTAACTGTATCTTCTTTCACGATGATTTATATTCGCAACGACAACGGTAAACAATAAGCATTCGATGAAAGAATAACATTTCCGTAACAATTAAGCCAGTGTTCATAAAGTGGTAAACTTTTTACAGTTCACAAGAGCATTGTCAGCGCATAAAATAGCTTGCGTGATGCTCTGGGCTACCGCCGTGTGACACGCGATGAAGAAGCGCATAAATTTCGTTTGATTAAACATTAAAGCATACGGCAATTGTCGCAGCAATCCAGGGTGTGTTGATTTGGCGACGGCAATGTTTTTTGCAGATGGAATCACTCAACCAGCGTGCGATTAAAAACTTAAAGTAAGGGACTCTGATACCACACAACTTGTGCGGTAACTCGCGGCCAAACGCTTATAATCTGACTCTTGTGACGTCATATTACTATTCGACAAACAAGGGTAGAGTTTTTGGTCGTTCGACAAGAAAGAAAAAATCGCAGCCCTGCATAGACTACATTATGCTGGGTGAGAGATGCTATTGAAATTGTGGCGGACCGTGACCATCTTGCACTTGATCAGAGCTCTTTCCGAGCAATAAAGCGTGTATTCTAACATCAAGTGTAATGGGTACCCAGATGTTAGCAAAAATATTGAGATGATCGGTTCCACATTATACTGTATATCAGGGGTGTGCAACCTTTATTACAGGAGGGCCAGATATGAATAATTGGGTGAAACCGCGGGCCGCACGTTTATTTAACATATGATTTCTAGTAGTTGCAGGCACAAAAGAGTAGTTTTTTTGTTATTCATGTTATTCTTATATTAGGGGTTATCTCCTTCCAGAAATAATAAGTTAGGACGCATAAATTACTGAAGAAAACTGCTATTCAAATTTATTGTCACACCGTATTTAAACGAGCTCAGTGAGAAGTTTGCAGCTGGCTTCTTTTCCCGACGGCTTTTTCCAAATTTACTTTAATAGAAGTGATCGCAATTCGAAGTCCATTTTCCAAGTGTTCGTCTGTCAGAACCGATCAATAGGGAGATTTCATGACGCCCGTTTTAAAAAAAAACGTTCGCACAAATACGTTGAGCCAAAAAGTGCCATTTTTGAAGCCATGGATTTTTCAAATGTGGAAATTAAGTCATCTTAGTTGAAATGTTTTCGGTAAAAATCGCCAAGATTCATTTTTAAATACTTTGCTTTCAAATCCATTTTCTCTTGAAGATCATTCAGTTCAAGTTATATCTTCTGGTGCTTTGTTGATGTCTGTGTTGAATGGCGAAGCGAATATACCAAAAAAATGTTCATGATATTTGAAGTCCTTGAAACGAGCCAAAAATTCATACAACAATTTTTCAAGTTGGTCAGCAAATTCAGTTTTCTTCTCAGGATGCATTCCATAATTTCTTAAAGTTGGAAAGTGGAAAAGATTTCCTGTCTGTACGTGAGCTTTCCAAAGTCGTACTTTGTTCATAATGCCTTTTATGTGACCATACATTTTTACGTTCCAAATAATTAAATACGATGGATTAGCGGTGGCCGGTGGGAGACTTCTAAAATGGTTAACAGAAGGTGCGAAATCTACAATAATCCACTCCACAATGAATTGTTCAAACGTACCAGACTAAACTAAATTACCGTATAAACATGTTTCGCCGGACGCACACAAATCAAAATATAGAATACATCTCGTTGTAGGAATGAAGCAACTGCGACAAAATCATTCATGCATGAGTGTTCGTATCAATTTTTTAATCACTTTTTTTCTGTTGCTCTGAGACACTTTTTAATGTATTTTTTGAACTCCTTACCCCCAAAAACCCCTTGACAACAACTTTCACCATTTTTCTAGTATCATTTGGCAATAAATTAACAAAAATCAATCATGCGTGACTGCATAATCTGGGTACTTAAACGGTCATAACTCTGGTACCAATTGTCCAATTTTAATAATTTTTTTTTAATTCTTCAGCGGAAGAAATGATTTCAGATAATCTAGATATCAGCGCACTAGGTTAAAAGTAAAGGGGTTTTAAAGGGGATTTTTGTAATTTTTATGAAAAGTTGTTGTTAAGCAACAGCGAATAACTTCCCAGACGTTGATCGAAAACAATTTTTATGCATATTTTTGAAATGAGCTTTGAAAACCCATGCAGAAAATTCACAATATAGATGAAAACAAAAGAAAGTCCGGCGATTGGGAAGGTCTACTGTTGAGCTGTGTCGAACCGATATACAGTATATCATTCCCTTTAGAATCTCAATCGCAGACACAACTCACAAGCTACTGATTCTCTCAAAAAAAAAACTGTTGAATTTTGAAGGAATATTCATACTCTTTGTTGTTCTTTAGTTTTTCGTTGTTGAATAGATGATAATAGAAACAAATATACATGTAGCGTTCGTATATGTATACAGTACGGTAGCCTAATTTCATCATGGTTTATTTCTGAAAGCAAATTGTTGATATATTCTACGAAGAAAAGGCTTTAATAGAGCACTCAGCATTTACTTATGACAATTATGACATTGACTGATTGACAATTAATAATTAGTTTCCTAATTTTATTTGTTTTGTTCTTCTTCGCAAATATTTCAGTTACGCAAAAACAATTGGTGAGATACAAAGTTGAGCGCTTAGTTTTAAAATCAGTACAAACAATAGACAAGAAATATTAGTTACCACCGGTATCAGCTAATTTTGTTATGTCATCCCAAAATGTGAGGAGAGTTGTTAATAATGTAGATGCACCTTTGCAAAAGCCGTGTTTGTCAGATATATATTAATTGTACTGTAGTTGGTTTGTACGTTATACAATGTTAATGTGTTTCACATGCATGAGATTACATTATAATATTTGCAAAAAGAAATGTCTAACATTATACGTAAATTGAGGCAATCTTCTCGCCGGGAGATGAATTTGTTACTGGTACCTGGTTTAACATTTAATGTTATTTTATGATAATTCGATGTTGCTAGATGTCGAATTAATGTAAAACAAACGTAAATTTCTTATTGGGCATTGTTGTTACTCATTATAACCCGCCGGAAAAATTAAATCGATTTGTGCTGACTTGAACATTGAGTCAACCCAAAATTAACTTACTTTTCCCCCATGAGTTATTTAATGTGAATTACTGTAACAGTGTGCGTATCGCGTTGCTCGCTTTATCGCTATATACTTTTGGCATTACTACATCACAACAAATCAAACAGTGCGGTCGTGATAGACTACTCTAGTATATTTTTCGGTTCTCGTTTTGCATGTTTTGGTGGGCTACAATTTTTCCATAATAAACGTTCACAGCAATTGCTGAGGCAATTTCAACTTTTGCCGTTTGGCCTTGGCAACGTTTTTGCCAAGTAAAAATATGCTAATTTTGAAGACTGTGTGAGTGTTCACTAGGGTGTTTCATTTGCTCCCTTTATTTTAATTTTGATCTGTCCCTAAGTTAATTCTGTTCCATTTGGGAAAAAAATAACCTGGAAATAATTTTTAATTTCATGGCCCCCGTTTACCCCCCCACCGCGACTCCGAAATTTCTGCCTACTCCAATCGCCATAACTCAAAAACCACTTTAGATAGACATGGGTTGTTGGGTATCAAAGTTATTGCCATACCCCACTTTAATTCAAAAATGCTGCCAAAATAATAATCTGAGCAAAAAAATTCTTTTTTTCATTTTTGCACAACCTAAGAAAAGCAGTTGGCATGAATATTGAATAGCGAAACATAGGATGTGAACAACCAAACATAAGTGGCAACTGACACAAGTTCACCAAAATTAATCACATGACACAATATTATCAAAAACCATCTATGAAGTAATAGGACATCACAATAAGTAATAGCACAGCAGGGGCTCACACAACCTCCATTAAGCAGGCAGCAACATGGTGATGGTGTGTTGTGCTTAGCGCATTGGTCTTCGCACCAAAGAGTGTTTACATTAATTTCAGCTACTGAAACCACTGTGTTGCTGTTTTCTTGTGCAAGAAAGGTCAAAATGATTGCCTCCATCCAGTAATGGGTAGTTAAAATAAATTCCAGTCATACTAATTTAAGTCACTGGAAACAGTGTATTACAGGCAACTCCAAAGCGAGTGCTGCAAAAATTGCCTACTATGTGCTGTGCTTCAATGATGTTTTTCCGTCCTGGAGGATAAAAATTCAATGACGACAACACAAGTGGGACATGAATCATGAATAGTAACACAGCAACAGCTAACGCTCATTAAGTAGGACATGGATACATTGGATAGGATACTAAGGCCCGTATTCTAATATCCAACTTGAGTTCAAGCTGGAACACAAGTTGGACTTGGGTTATGGTATACCAAATGCATGGACCAAGTCAAACTTGAGTTTCAGCTTGAACTCAAGTTGGATCTTAGAATACGGGCTTAAGTTATCTATAATCCTGCAAATAGTTACATTTTTTCAAAAACTGCAAGTACGATTAGTATCCAAGCCAGTTGGTTGACATATTATCATGATTGATGATGCATGCATATAATTGTCAAACAGGCAGTTGGGCATCATCAACAGTGGGTGCTTCTTTCGCGAAGGAATGGTTGACACTTTCTGTGTTTTTCTGCCACTTGCAGGGTGTCTTGGTAATGGTCTTCGCTGTGAGAAGATCCCAAGAAGTCTGAGCTTAATTTTATATACCTTTCAGCACAGTCATTAATTACATTGATTCCTAGGACATTTACCAGGTTTTCTTTTAAGATGCTGTTGTCATGCCATTCATTAACAGGCAGGTGCAAAAATTTATGGTTCAGGTTTAACAAGTTGATAAAATAGCATGAATCTTGTCCAACTAAATCACCAAGCCTTGTTGATGGCCCAAAGTGTTGTGGAAATTTTGGTTTTTCAAACCCAGATCCATGTCGCTGTTTTGGGATGGCTGAGTGTGTATCAATGCATTGTAGCATTCGATCAGCAATAAACCAAGTTTTTTCAACAGAGGTGTGTTCTCGGAATAGAGAAAGAGAAATCATTTCCTCTGTCAAGTACCAAAGGTGTCTCTTTAATGCCTTCAGAGCAATACATTTATTGATGTTGCTGTAAGTGAACAGCATCTTGTAAAACTTTAGATCATTCCATGGAGCATCAGTGGGCGATGAACATGTCAACCACCACTGAGAATACACATGACATGAGTGACGAATTTGACAAAGCCTCTTATCTTTGAGGTTTGTTGAGTGGTAGTAACAGTGCCAAGTGGAAGCCCTCCAATGTACTTTCCCAGAAGATATGTTTTAATGGAGTAAATCAGCTTTGCCGTCCATCTGGCTTTATGCAAAGCTCCTGGGTTTTTGAAGGTTATTGGATTTTGCAGTGAATTTTCCAGGAAAATACTACAGAGTTCAATGAACTCTAATTAATCACCCCTCTGGAAACTATGCTGAGCACTGAGCAGTACAGCGTAACATCAGGAGACTGGGTAATTTCAAATTTTAGATCATTAAAAATTCGAAACAGCGTGACTTCCCCTATACTATGGTGTCTACAGGCAGACTACAAGGGACGCTGCAGACTATCTTGATACATGCTGCTGAATACGTCAGAAAGTTGGACTTGGGTTATGGTATACGGTACCAAATACATGGACCAAGCCAAACTTGAGTTTCAGTTTGAACTCAAGTTAGATCTTAGAATACAGGCCTTAGTATCCTATCCATGTCCTACTTAATCAGCATTAGCTGTTGCTGTGTTACTATTCATGATTCATGTCCCACTTGTATTGTCGTCATTGAATTTTTATCCTCCAGGACGGAAAAACATCATTGAAGCACAGCACACAGTAGGCAGTTTTTGCAGCACGCGCTTTGGAGTTGCCTGCAATACACTGTTTCCAGTGACTTACATTAGTATGACTGAAGTTTATTTTAACTACCTATTACTGGATGGAGGCAATTATTTTGACCTTTCTTGCACAAGAAAACAGCAACACAGTGGTTTCAGTAACTAAAATTAATGTAAACACTCTTTGGTGGGAAGACCAATGCGCTAAGCACAACACACCATCACCATGTTGCTGCCTGCTTAATGGACGTTGTGTGAGCCCCTGCTGTGCTATTACTTATTGTGATGTCCTATTACTTCATAGATGGTTTTTGATAATATTGTGTCATGTCATAATCATGCCAACTGCTTTTCTTAGGTTGTGCAAAACTGAAAAAAAATTTTTTTTTTGATCAGATTGTTATTTTGACAGCATTTTTGAATTAAAGTGGGGTATGGCAATAACTTTGATACCCAACAACCCATGTCTATCTAAAGTGGTTTTTGAGTTATGGCGATTGAAGTAGGCAGAAATTTCGGAGTCGCGGTGGGGGGGGTAAACGGGGGCCATGAAATTAAAAATTATTTCCAGGTTATTTTTTTCCCAAATGGAACAGAATTAACTTAGGGACAGATCAAAATTAAAATAAAGGGAGCAAATGAAACACCCTAGTGTTCACAATAAATAAAATAGTCCGAGGTGAGGTCTTGGTGCGATGTTTCTGCTGGTTATAGGCAAATTGTTCGTAAGCAATTGTTCGTAAAACAATTGTTCGTAAGCAATTGTTCATAAAAGAATTGTTCGTAAATTGTTTTTTGTAAAATGAAATCCGTAAAACAATTCTTCGTAAAGCATTTCTTCGTATACTGTACAGTGTACATAAAATTTTAACTGCATGCACAAAAAAATGCTTTAGGAAGAATTGTTTTACGGAGAATTAATTTTACGAACAAATTGTTTTACGAACAATTGCTTACAAACAATTGCTTTAGGAACAATTGCTTACAAACAATTTGCCGGACACCGTTTCTGCTGATTAAACTCCCACTGTGAGTAAATAACACAGGAAAAAATTTGAACAATTTTTGTCCTAATTAAGTGCTCATTTTGCGACGGCATTTTTATTGCCATAGCAGAATGGCCATTATGACGTTTGTTGCAGCATTTACCACAATTGCTGCGTGCCGCCGCTAATTTCGATTACTGATTGTATGAGTACATTTGCACTAATCAGCAGCAGAGTTGTCAGTTTTGTTGTTTTGCTCACAAAATTGAGCTTGTCTTGTTCTGTAAGAGTTATGAGAATAAACAGTCCTTGGTTGCAAATTTTTGGCAGGTTTGATGTTTCATGATTTATTATACCTAGATTCATGATTTATTATACCTATTATACCTAGATTTTACCTAGATTGAAAGTAATAACCAGGTGCCGTTCCTTTAATGAGAAGTTTTGTGATGTTTTTATTTACATATTTTGCAAATAAAAGAGCACATGATAGCAATGTTTCTAATTCTCAAAACAAACATGAAAGAATTCATTTTTCTCTCCTTATTTGAAATAAAACATTTCAGTTTTGCACATATCAGGTTCAAGAAATTCAGAGAAAACTAACAAGCAAACTAGTTATCTTTGACACAGTTTTCGTATTTATAACTGGTATGTCCGTATGTATATACTGGTATGCTTTGACTCACTTTTTAAGCAAAGTTTTCTCATTGTAATTCTTGGCAATTTGAACTTAGTATTTGGTAGGCTACTGTATGCTGCTATAGTATTCTCACACTTACTTTAATTGGGATTGACAAAAATTTTTGATGTCATTTCTAATATGATATCATTGTTGTCAAGTAAGCTACTGTGTACTGAGTGTAAGTGTACTGAGTCTATATGGCTGCGTTGACACTGTCTGCTTTGTGAAGCTCTAAGAAGCAATTTGTACCTGCAGTGGATACAGCGATACATGAAGAGAAGACATACATTATTTCAAAAAGGCTTTTATCATGTCTGATTACAGATTCTATATTATATTATAATAATAATATATCTGAATGTAGCCTATGTGTCAAAATATTAAACCAGATTACAATAGAATAGAGAACAGGTTTAACCTCCTCAGTAGCCTACTCAATGCCTGTTTTAAATTCATGACAAGTATAATAATATATTACATTATTATTTTTCTAGATTGCTTGTAGCTATGATAATTTTTATTGGAAATGAGTAGGATTGTTTCAAGTTTCTTTTAAAGGTTTGTAAGAACTGACAAAAGAATTAAATTTTTCAAGTGCTGCTTTTCCCTCGAATGCATGATACTGAAATAGTAGTCCATGAGTTTCTGTGGTCCTGACCATAGGTGCCGACTTTTATTTTTGCTCGGGGTGGCGGATAACACAATATGGCAACCTAAAAACTTTCAAACTGCATGTTTGTGTTTGATTTTTACTAAGCGTGTTTCGTAGATGCAATTGTCTTTTCACACCTGATTTGTAGCTCGATAATTTACAAAGCAACTTTAAATCAAAGCACAGGAGGTATGTCGTGAATTTTATTGTTACGTTGCTGCTCGGACACTTAACATTTGGCAAAAGTATTTTTGCGAACAGCAGTTCTATCAATCCAACTGTTAATCAACTAGTCAAGTTGTAACCGTAAAGCTTCAGCTTGATAAACATTTAAAATTAGGAGGTGGTTCAATCGCTGTTGCGTCATGGTAGATCGCAAGTAGATTTTTATACGCCTGAGTGCACTAAACGATCGCTCCGCCTCTCAGGTGGTGGAAGGCAACGATAAGTATATTTTCACAATGCAGTACTTTGTACATTTTCACTATTTTTACTTATTAGGACAAGTAACAAATAAAACGATCGCAACAACAACAAGGAAAAAACTCGTAGCCACATGCTGCGTAATCTTCACGTAGCTTGCTTGATGTTACGCGAGTATCATGCTTGTGACAAAAATAATCATTTTCTTCGCAATACTGTATTGGTTTACCTCTTGCTTTACGTTGACTTGAAGCGAAAACCAATGATCAAAAAAAGATTTAAACGTCCGTTCAAATTGCATTTATTTGCAGTAAGTAATGTAACCTAAACGCGGTGGCTGCTTCCCCGCCACAGCGGTTACGGGGTGGCGTGGCCACCCCGTACCCCTGTAAGTCGGCGCCAGTGGTCCTGACTTTACTGTACTAGTTTCAAAACTTTAGTATAAATTTCTATGAAAAAAAAACAATATATTAATGAACTGCAACAGAGAGTCAGATTGAAAAAATTAATCCGTTTATATTAATTAACCATTTGCAAACGGTTTTCCTGTCTATGTTGGTTAGTCTACCAGACGGGATTAATTTCAGAGAAAATTAACAGTTTTATTTTATTGTAATTTTGTTTCCGAATTGGTGTTTCGTTTGGTGGTTTTCCCATCGCACAACATAATAATGTTGCCAATATTAAAATAAAGAATTAGGCTACTGTACTAAAAGTTGTGTGTAAATAAACAGCACCCATCTTTTTGTTAACAGTCAAAATGTGTATATAGTAGGGTGATTCATAAATTGAAATTTTTTTTAATTTATTGGGGCACCCTCTTGTATCGTGTCAATACCTGAAAAAATAATCCTGTCAAATTTTTAGGGCAATCGAAAGCATTTTTAAGGTTGCTACCGACTTTGAAAGCTGCACATAATACACAAATATATAGGTCATTCCATGCCAACTCAACAGGGTGTGCAAGCTCGACCCTCTTAAATTTTCTTGAAATTCTCACTAAAGTTTCATATTGATATACAATGAACACAAAAAAAATTTCAGCTCATTATCTCAAGACGTTTAGAAATTACAGCTCTTCAAAGTCACCAAGGTCCCTCAAAATGCGTTCGCATATACATTTTCCTCCATGTTTGGGTCTTCATAACTTTTAATCTAAAGCATTTACACAGCTGAAATTTGGTATTCTGAGTAAGAAGCAGCCCTACTTTTCATATCTACCACCAAAATTGCTAATTTTAAATTAGTTTTAGATATAGAACCTTTCAAAAATTGAAATTTTTTGTATTTGAAAAAAAATTATCAATTTTTGATGTCCATTATCTCCCAAACCAATAGTCACAAAACCACCATTTCGCGTATCATTAATCTATACTAGTTGGTAATTAACCCCCATGAGACTGACACCAAACAAATGTGAAATTATTGAAGTTTGGAGGGTGTAAAGATGGTTCGGGCTTCATCCAACTAGTATAAATTAATGATATGCAAAATGGTAGTTCTGTGACTATTGGTTTGGAAGATAGCGGACATCAAAAATTGATAAAAAAATTTCAAATGTAAAAAAATTCAATTTTTGAAAGGTTCTACATCTAAAACTAATTTGAAATTAGCAATTTTGGTGGTAGATATGAAAAGTAGGGCTGCTTCTTAATCAGAATACCAAATTTCAGCTGCGTAAATGCTTTAGATTGAAAGTTATGAAGACCTAAACATGGAGGAAAATTTACATGCGAACGCATTTTGAGGGACCTTGGTGACTTTGAAGGGCTATAATTTCTAAACGTCTTGACTCTTGAGATAATGAGCTGAATTTTTTTTGTGTTCATTATACAGTACATCAATATGAAACTATAGTGTGAATTTCAAGAAAATCTAAGAGGGTCGAGCTTGCACACCCTGTTGAGTTGACATGGAATGACCCATTTGTGTATTATGTGCAGCTTTCAAAGTCGGTAGCAACCTTAAAAATGCTTTCGATTGCCCTAAAATTTGACAGGATTATTTTTTCAGGTATTGACATGATACAAGAGGGTGCCCCATTGAATTAAAAAAAATTTCAATTTATGAATCACCCTAGTATATAGGCTATATGGTATATCCGTCATCTGTCCTATTACAAAAGTTTTCTTGTGCATATTTATTATTTATATATATTATATGTCATCCGCTACAAGTGAGGAAACATGAAGATATGCATTCCATTGGGAATGATAAAGTGCTTAACCAAACTTCAAGAATCTTTTGTTTTTTTAAGTTTCAACGCAAGCATTCTCTGCTTTCAGATTGGCAGTGTTGCTCAATGAATATATGAACAACCTATGTGACTAAAGTTTATTGCACTAAGTTTAAGGACTATAACATTCTCATATAGTGTATGATGTGTTGCAAACTGTTGCATTGTTTATCGTCAAATTGTTGTAAATTTTTTGTTTGAAAAGTACATTTGAACAATGATTAATCAAAAGCATTTTGTTTTTTTAGGTTTTTTTTAACAAAGACAACTTCTGTGCAGGATGGCTGGTGCTATGCAAATACTACTGTGTATTTTAATATTTGAAACCATGATAACTTCAATTGTAAGTATATTCTTATTTCATGTTTTGGACAGTTACGTGAACAAAAGTGTGGCATTGGTTGCAACATGAAACAATTTCAAGAAAAATTTGCATATGATGTTCATACTAGGAGCCATCTTTTTTACTTAATGATTATTATGATTTATTGCAAGTTATTTCTACTGCTTTTGTCATATTTAACTTCATAACGGGTCCTAAACCAGTTAATATATATTTATGCAAATTGGAATGGTTAGGAAGAAAACTTGAATTATATGTAGACAGTGTCAAAGTCATTGAGAGAAGTTGGTATATATTGAACATTGTTCTTTTTTGTATACCATACCTGTGTGTTCCAGGTTTTCACGTTCATACATAGTTCTTTTCATTTATCCAGGTATTTGACTGTATTAAAAATTGTTGTTGTTGTAATGTGAAGATGATCCTTGAGATTACTGAGGAAAGCTGGAAAGTGAAACGCTGTTTTTCCATGAGCTCATTTTCCTTCAAATGATCTTTTCACAAAAAGCAGAGTGTTGTAATTTTTTCCTCCTATCTTTTCTTTTTTTGCCCTGACATGGCCAAAAAAGCTTGTTTATTGCTTGATGCTGTTTTTCAAGAGAGTTGTGATTTGATTTGTGTGATTGATATTGAATATAAGACTGTTTTATGCAGAATTGTCAGGAACCGAAAAATGTGAAAGTGACAATGGCTTATTCAACTTCTATTGTGATCTCATGGGATCCAATTCCTACAATGCGGTACAAAGTCAAAACTGTTTCATTGGATAGCGGTGACATGTCTGAACCAACTGAGTCTGGATTTTCTACTTCACCTGTAAGTTATTTTAAAATATTTTGATGTTTGTTTTATTGTGATGTTTCAGGGATTTATTTATCACTAAAGTTACATATTTTTTGCTCCATTTTTAGAACTTTTGGTGATTTATAATTTTATGATATCATCCATAATTTTAAATGCAGTGTTCTTGGTATGCATGAGAAAGCTTCAAATAAAAAAAATATTAATGAGTTTTTTAATTATGTGCCCTTTCCTGGGTCGCTATTAGGGTCTGCTTTGTTGTTTTATTTGCTGAGTTGTATTAGAAACTGATTTATCGGAACGATTGATTAACTGGAGACATCATGAGTGAGGATATAAATACATTTCAGCACACCATAAATATGACTGATGAAGAACCCTTGCAACCTAGAACAGGCTACACAATATTGGTGTTTGAGTATGATGCTAGCGAGATCCGTACAACCAACGATGCTGCACAAATCTCACCTGCGTATACAGGTATATCTCACTCATTTTATGGTGAACAGTTTTATGTTTTGACAAACACAACATTTATGTTCGTCCAGCAATCATATCATGGTGACAATACTTTTCAGTTTCTTTAATAAAGTTATGTTGCTTTTGTGTGGATAAAATACTGGAAGATGCGCTCATAAGTCAGGTTCACGATGTAAATCTTACTTTGGATTTGTTGTCATATTTACTTATGCAGCCAACTAGACTAAAACTACATTATAATAAGCAGAAAAAGAGGTTTAGCAAGACCATAGGCGTCGATTACCCGGGGGCAGCGGGCAGTGTCTCTTCGGGTCTGAGACATAAGGGGGTGAGATATATCTGACCCCTCGGTTTTTTTGTTAATATTAACAACTTTATAAGAACACTGCTGGTTTTACTGTTTCCGCGAATGTACAAGTTACTTTTGTTCAAATTCAAAAAGTCGGCTTCGCCAAATGTCTTGTGACAAAGGTTGCGAGTCTGATCGTTCTGTGGCAACTTTAGCTCGTCTGGAAAGTCTGTTACGATTTTTGGCAATATGTAGCCTAACAGGCTAGCAAGAATTAAGTTAAATTCGCAAAAACCGTTCAAGCTATTTATCAAGAGTGTGTGAAACGAAAATCGCCACAATATTTTGGTAACAAAAGCTGTTGCATTTTTTCATTCTCTTCACTTATTTGTTTTGTGGTGATAGTTTTGTTTGACCAACGAATTCAATCCTGAACGAAGAACATTCAATGCATTGTATTTAACTGAGTATAAGCATGCAAGGGTATTGGTTTTGTGTCCAGCCTTCAAACTAGGCATATTTTTATTACGACAAAAATGATTGCCAACGTAAAATTACGGATTGCGAAATGGAGTCGGCAATTGCCGAAGTAAAACCTTTGAACACGTTTATTTGCCAGGATTCAAATTGGATATTCAAATTTAATGATTTCTCGTCGATTCTAAACTTTATGCGGTTGTTCAATATGCAAAGTTCACGAAACAAAATAACTGGTTTTTGGAAAATAGTATTCACTACCCAAAAAACAGAAAGAGCTGTTTTAAGCGATCGTTCTATTTTTGCGTATATAGCCTAATCGTTCTCATTGTAACGTAACTATCGATGATCGTTGCAATCGATCTTAAACCTTATCGGCCGCATGAAACAACGGTGTAATGTTGGCTAGGTAATAATAGCGATATAGACGTCGCTAATGCAGGAACCTGATCACACAAAAAGTTTTACACAAAAATACGAGAAAATAAAGTAAAAAAGCTTGAAAAGTTTAAAGCGATACCACACCCACCAACAACGGTAATATTCAATCTTCATCGTTTAACAGTAACTTGCATAAGTATTTTTAAATTGTGCGATGATTTCGGCACAAACATTGAAGAAGCAAATGTTGAGAACGTCAAATTGGCAATATTTATATTTGCGATAAGATGATTGAACATCTTTTCGTTTATGATTTCTCGATTGAATTCTCACACATTACAAGTATCTCTGCTTCAAGAACATGATGAGGAGTCTTCATCGCGCACTTCACTGATCAAGTTTTGTTTGAACCCAGTTGTTTTGATCTTTCATGGCTGCCCTTCTCCACCTGTTTTTAATGACACCAACGTTAGTTACAATTTTCCTTTCCTCTACTGGACACGTTTTTTCGCCTCGGTTATCCAATTGTTTGCGGACATCAGCCCTTTTTTACATTGATTCAACGTTTACAGGCGGTGAATCAATTTGAAAAGAGTTGATTTACTGACTGGGTTTCTTTAATTAATACCATGTTGGAAATTTACGTTGGTAATTTCTTTGCCGATATATATTCTGTACGATTAGTCTACTTCAGCATTTACCTATTAACTCGACAATTGCCGTCGCCAAATTAGAAGGTTGTGTGTCATCTAAGGCGTTTGGTCAACGTTACGCAATTACAGCCAAATTGAATAATGCGCAGAATTTTGCACGACAATCACAACAGACTGACATGCGGGTCCACATTATAATCGTTTAGGCTGAAAATTGACAACTTTTAGAAATTGCTTTCAAAATTAGCTGAAAATTCTTGCCCCCTGGAATTGGCTTACTTCAGTACAAAAGTCGACGCCAATGAGCAAGATCATGTTAAAACTACAAATATTGTATGCTTCATCAGAAAATATTGTATCATGCAGAAAGTATTTATACATTGTATTCAGGAGAATAAAGGAATGCATAGAGGAGGGAAAGAACAAAGCTGTATGCGCATGAGAAGAAAACTTGCTGAACTGAAGTTACCTAACTGATAGTTACCGAAAGAAAGTTACCATCAAAATAGTGAGCTAGTCACAAGTCAACAATGTTTTGTTCAATTCAGGGAGACAGCTAGCACAGTTTATGAGATTGTTAATTAACTTTTGCTACTGTTGTAATTTTTATAAGTTTATCGGTATTAAACACCACTATGGAAAGTTCAGAATAAAGTGTGTGTCAGGTTAAATCTTGATTGGAGAGAGTATTTTGTTACTTGTGTTTTGCAAATTTAGTTTTTATGTATACTGTTTTGTTTAGGTATAATTAAAAGTTTTCACAGCACTTTTAACCGAAGTTATTATCTTTTCACATCGTTTATTCAATGCTCTTTTGTACAGTACCAAAGTGTATCAAAAACGTCCTGAGTAGTACATGGAAACTTTAATGTTTCATGTGTGTATGTTTAAAATTTTTCACATCGTTTATCCAATGCTCTTTTGCACAAAGTTTACCAAAAACGTCCTGAGTAGTACACGGAAGCATATCAGAGACGACCATGTCAAGTTACATTTTTGCTAATGGAAAATTATTGTTTAACTTTTCACTGCACACAGATTGTAGCCGCAACGGTAACATTTTATTGATCACTGAACAAATACTTTCCTGTGACTAACCCGTTGGACTAACGCTATTGTGAAATGAACTATGATGTTCCAAATTTCCTATTGTTTAATGTTTTTTTTTTTGCACTATGAACCAAACCTATAAGATGTAGATTGTAGATTGCAGAAGAACTTTGGCTGTTGAGGTTTCAAAGCATATCATAAGCATTAAATACATATATGCATCACTCAGAATATCTCTCATTGTTTGGTGACGAGATGTTGTTATGACAATTAATTTTAATTTGAAATGGTTTGACGAGAAAAAGATGGTTATGACTTACGTAATTTTGAACTAACTCTATCACGAAGCTTGTCGTCACAATGGAGTAGACTCTGGAGACAAGCCCTGAAGAGAGGCGATGGAGAAGTATTTGGAACCATCAGCCATCTTTTTCCTTACAACCACATGTTCTAGACGACAAACCAGCTTTTCAAAGTGTTCATACTACAGTATCTTATTTAAAAGTGCTGAACATTTTTACTTTAATTTGACTTTATGAAAAGTTTATTCAATGCAAAATTGATAACTTCTGTTGTCTCTAAAGTCTAAACAATCATGTTTTCGTGCAGGTCCCATTGCTCCAACGAATGTTCGTGTGACTTCCACGACGTCATCTCAGATTGATGTTGAGTGGGATAATGAGGATACAGGCCCCGCTGGACAAGTTAGTGTTGTCAATTACAATGTGACGTACAAGGCTGCAGGTGGCAGTGAACAGACTAAGAAATCTACAGAAGCCGCTGATGAATCTGGTCCTGTAACACTCATTACATTATCAAATCTCCCATCTAACACAAAGTATGAAATCGTCAGTGTTGTGTCATTGACAAACTCTTCCGACACCGTCAGTGATCCAAGTCCTTCCGGTAATGGGAGAACTGGTGAGCCTTTTGTATGATTTTAATATTTCAATTTGTTTTACTTTGGATGAACCATCGAAGGAAAGCAAATGAGAAGTCGTACACTAAATGGTCCTGAACTGTTCAAATGTTAGAAATGCAAGAGATAAATGAGCAAATGCACACACGTATGCACATTCTGAATTAGTCAACAACGGTTAGATCAAGCAATTATGTACCACTCTCTTGCTGTGTGCCGTCAAGCAACGTATTTCCAAGGTCAAATCTCGTTGAATTGTGACGATTTGTTCTGAGATGTTTTGCTAGATATTGTTTGTTGCTGAGACTGGCATGACGAAAACTGATTTTGTTAAAATATGCCACACCGAAAATCAAGCATTTCTCATAACAGTACCAGGCTGGGTAACAGTAATCGTTTATATATTGGGAGCACGGTTGAGCCTCCACAAGTATGCGAAACAATCAACAATAAACTATCAAGGCTTTGTTCGTGCGAGGATACAGATTCACAACCAAACCAAAAAAGTAACTATCAGTATTTATTAGGGTGTGGCTGGTGCCCTTATGTTATTCAAATCAGCTCTTCTTTTGGCATACTCTGTGGATGGGTGATACAAACTCACCTGCAAAATTTCAGCTGATTTCGACAACATGTAGGTGTAGCACACGGGATTAAAAGATTGCGCAATCACGCGGCACCAAAAATCGCTTGTTTTTTTAACATTTTTCAATAATACAAGCATATTTTCAACTATAAATTGTATTATTGGCCTTATGTTAAATAGGGTGATCCTTAGTTGCACACTAAAAAAAATTATTTTGGAAAAGTGTTGGTCCGACCCTGCCAAAACGTTCCTTTTGGTTAAAAAACACCAAGAGGAAAATTTCATTGATATTCATTAATGTTTAGAGGTGGCTCAATGGATCCGAAATTCCACCCAGATGAGGTATAGAACACATAAGCACTTCCATAGTTGCTCTCTGCCCAACGCTCGCATGCCTGGGTCCCCCCCCATGTGTTCTTTAACAGTGGGTATTAGCTGCTCAATGCTCATCGGCAGGGGTGTCATGATGAAAAATATCACTTGTTGTTGCCCAGTAAGGTCTGCTTCAGGATGTTAGGAAACTTTTTATGGTGGTCAGCAACTACTCTCAATGCAAACTGCAGTTGCTCCTCGTTCTTTGTGAGAGGGCCAGACAAATCCTTAACTAAGGCAACGCCATGTTTAACATGGTCAGTAACTGGTCATTGGTGACAGCCAATGTGCTGATGAAGCTTTTTGAAGCTAGGCTGATCCTTCCACTGAGCTGCCGGATATTCAAGAAACCAACCAAAAGACGCAAGTTCTTGAAAAGAAGTGTTGAGTTCCTCATCATAAAGTCGATTACAGTCTTCTCTTGAATGAGTTTTATGTCAATAGTTGCACGCTTAAATGGCTCTTCTTCCCCTTTTTTCTCTTTCTGAGCCACAACCATCTTGTCCAAGCCATTGTCCAAAACGTCATCAAACAACGCCAAGGCAACCAACTACTCAGAAAGTAACCACAGTTGGCCTGCAATCTTTTTCACTGTAGCGTTGGATATGTCGGCATTAATCGTTTGATACTTCTGCAAATGCTTCAGCAGCTTTAGGTTCTTTCTTGGGGCCTTTACAGCAATGCTCGTTGTTGCCCATGCTTCAACGTAGATATGGGAAAATATGCAGAGTTCCTGCAATCCTTGGCATGCTGTCAATTTAAACTGTGAAAGAATAATCCAGACTTTGAAAGTGTAGATCACTTTTGCCATCCATTGGTGCATGGCTCCGGGAGCTACAAAGTGAATGCCTTGAGGAGGGACAGCTCAAAGAAAAATAATTACCAGCTCCAGTAGTTCTATGTAGTCATCTCTTGGCTGAGTGACTTTCACAGCCGTCTCCAAGACATTCACCATCTCATTATTGATGTCAATCACAGCATTGGCTGTATAATCATCAGTTGACGAGTCTTCAAATGCAGTCTGGTCAATAAACTGCCATCTTGTTTTGAAGCGCTTGAACAAGAGAACATCAGGAGCTGATGAAGTCCCCATGGGTTCAGAAAAGGCTAAAGCAGCAATCAGAAGCATCCAGAGGACCAAATTAAACTTTATTTAATCGCTTTAGAACAAACTGGGACAGTATTACAAATCAGGATTTTGCAGAATTGAATGTTTTCAATTGGAAAGATGTTAATAATGCAGAGTTTTTATACGACTGTAAAGCACAACCAATTGAAACAGCTACCTCTATGATGGCTGCAAATACGAGATTTTGGTGCAGGGATGACTACAGAGAGATGTTGCATCTTTCATTGATAAACGCTGGCTCAAACTTAGTGGAACTTGATAATTACACGATGCTAAAGCCTGGTGCACTTCATCAGGCACGGTGGATGGGGCACGAGTTTTGTATATAATACAATTAAGATTGTTCTTTTTGAAAACAAGATTAGAACTGAATTGAAAAAAATGTAATATAAAGACGTTGATGAAGAAATTTCCACTATCGCAATTGCGTCATTTGCAAAGCATCACTGGTACCTTACAGAAGATTTGATACCATTTTCCCTGTTTAGTTCAAAGGTTAACTTGTCTTCAAAGGAAAAAATTGCAACAAAACTTTAAGAGCTTTGACAAAGGTATAAAATTCATCAACCGAATTGGTTTCGCTGCTGAAAAAGGTTATGGAAAACCCCAGTTTCTGAAGGAGGTATCATCGTCATCTTCTTTAGATCAATTTGTCAGCGCTGATTCATGGATGTTTTTTGATTTGTTTAAAATTGATACAGCATTCCTTGAACTACCCGTTGAAAGTTGGGAGTCTGATGCTTCTTATCAACAAAGTATAAAGCTATTATCAATAGTGAATGTTTCAAATGGTACTGCTGTAAGAGGGGTGAAGCTTGCTTCTGATTTCTTACATCACTCCAAAACTGAAGAAAAGTATCAGAACATTCTCCAAGTTAAAGCTTTGGTAGAGAGTTTGCTTTGTTGAACCATAGAGAAATAAAACAAAGTAACTTCAGCAAGTTTAACATGATGTGTCGAAAACGTTAGAGTTTATTTTTAATTATAATTATATTTGTGTATGTAATACATCATGGTAAACCCGCTGAAGTTACTTTGTTTTATTTCTCTTTGATTCTTCAAGTTGATGAAAACGATCGAAAGGTTCTTCCTAACCAGCGTGAACGAGGAACGTTCCTCTGGGGATAGTTTAAAAACCTGGTTTCTGTATACATCATAAACATTGTTGCTATGCTAATGTGTATTATATTTAATATTGGTTTTAACTGTGTTTGTGTAGTAGGCCTACTGTGTCTGTATGAAATGACAAATTTTCAAAAATCAAAGTTTTTTGTTGCTTCGACGAAAAAAAATACCAAAAATTTATGAAAATTAGGTGAAAAAGCAAATAAATTATCACAATAATACCCAAATATTATAATGCAAACAATACTTACTTTGACATAGGCCAATAATACATTTTATAGTTGAGAATATGCTTGTATTATTGAAAAATGCTAAAAAATAAGCGATTTTTGACTATTTTCGGTGCCGTGTGATTGCGCAATCTTTAAATCCCGTGTGCTACACCTAAATGTTGTCGAAATCAGCTGAAATTGTGCAGGTGAGTTTGTATCACCCATCCACAGAGTATACCAAAAGAAGAGCTGATTTAGTAAAGTATTTAATTTTTGGTAGGCACCAGCCACACCCTAGTATTTATCTTACACACTTCACAGCACACTATCAGTGATGACACTGATGTATTAATATCGGCTGTGAGCGATTGTGTTTTGGATATTTACAGCATGATGTTCTGGCAATCCGTTGACAGTCACAAATGTTTCTTTGTTCATGGGTAACACTCAACTGTGGAGAGTTCTAATCACACCAAAACTGAAAAGACTGATTTTCTTCGAATAAAAAAGTCTTGGAAAATAAAGCAGCGGCAGTGCTGAACACTAACTTAACAAATCGATGAAATTACTTAATTCAGTAGTTGTATAAGAAAAAGAGTAACGTAAAACCTTACAACTTTGCCAGGGTGGACAACTTTGCCCGAAATTTGTGACAAAATGATCACAATACGATTTTCATGTTTTATTGGTTTTGTTTAGTGGATGATATTGTTAAATATGAATATTTTATCAATTGTTTCAGCAGAAAAAAAAGCTTTTTAAGATTATTTTCATTAAGTTAATTCCAAATGAAAATGCAAGGGAAAAAATGCAAAAACTATGTGTTGTGTCGGAAATTTCACATGGGGGTCAAAGGTCATTTACTCATGCAGAGTGTTTGCAGTATGCAAAGCTTCTGTATTTATTCATGAGTATGTGCAAATGAGTTTTTATTAAATTCGAAGAAGTTTGATATTTTTGTGGGCATTTTAGTCGTTGTGACCCCTTATTTTGTGCTTTGGGTACAACTTTGCCCACTCCTCATGATCACTCCAGTGAACACCAACTGCCTATTTCTTGCATATAACTTTTATAAAGTTTGTACCTTAGGTCATAAACTTAATTACAGGTCACTAAGAGACACATTGCTGCTTGGTTAAAATAACATCATGGATATGAGGTGATACCTCATTCAGCTAAATCTCTGATTGCTAGCAGTTTTAAAACCAGCAGAAACAAGCTGGATTGAAAGCTATGATTTTTTCTCTGTTGTTTACAATGTTTAGTTATAATTTTTAGGATAAGCTTGCACACAGCTCTGGTTCCAGGGCTACAGCTTGCTCCATCACTAGTGCTGTCTACCAGGTTGACATTCCAAATCACCACATTTTGGCACTATATGACATCTAACGAAGTAGTGGTAGTGTACTCCAGTTTTAATCCGGTGTGTCCCCGTTACCGAGGGTGGCCGGTTCACCTCAAAGTGCCGCAATCGCCTTCACACCCTGCCTCCACATCGATCTGTCTAAAGCAGTAGTTCTTAACCTGGGCGCTACCGCCCCCTAGTGGGCGCTGTTAACTTTTAGAGGGGCGGAAATATTCAGGGGGCGTTATAGGGGGCGCTACATTCAGAAGGTGTAACGATATTTTCCTTACTGCAAATTTGCTTTAGTAGTTCTGCTGGGGGTACGAGAATCCACAGAGGATGAGGAGCTATATACAGTATAGAGATTGTGTTTAACAAGGGAAGTAGTGATTCTCTCTCAGAGCATTCTATGTTGGCCTATACAGCACAATGCACAACACCATCCGACAAGCGTGGACGTCGGATGGTGTTGTGCATGGCCTTTGTTGTTGATAATGGGCATTGTTTCCCTTTCCTTGTAGTAAGTAAATGGCATTTTGTGGTCAGCTTTTGGCAGGGACAGCGGGCAGGCAGTGCAAGCAAACCATAAGGACTGGTCATAATAATAGTCAGTCAATAATGGTTATTAGTGTAACTCTTACTAACTACTAAAAAATCAGCAGAGATGTGCCTTAAGACTTTTAAGTTAAGAGCCTTAAGGCACATCTGTGCTGATTTTTTAGTATTAAAACTAACATCGGCTTAAACTAGTTTTTTCTTACTAACTAATAACTAATTACTACTGGCTGTAGGCTAGCCTTATAGTCTTGGAAGAAAATGTCATTAGTAAGCTACAGCCCTTATATTATGGTGGGCGCCAGACCATGGAAATCTCTGAAAAGGGGCGCTGGGGAAAAAAAGGTTAAGAACCACTGGTCTAAAGCGTCCTCTCTTTTCAAGCCCACCTTGCTGCTTTCCTCTTCAACTTTCGGTACACGACAACTGGGCGAGACAAAGTGGGCGATACCCACTTGGGCGAGACCAGGTGGGCGACGAGACAAGTGGGCGACGGACCAGGTGGGCGACGAGTCAAGTGGGCGACGAGTCAAGTGGGCGACGAGCCAAGTGGGCGACGGCCAAAGTGGGCGACGGAAGCGAAAGTTTAGCCGTTCGGAAAAAATATGACTTTTAATTTTTACTTTAAAATACAATGATTGATTTGTGGAAGGGAGGCAATGAGAGTTCTCACGCTGAGTTTCACGAAGCATTAGAAGCAACATTTTCATTATTTTTTGTAGCCTAGTAATACTAATAGCGCTTGCTGTTTGATGTTAATTTGCATTGTGACATCATCTTGACACATTATTTTGCAATTTGCGGCGTCGGGGTTTATTGTGAAGCTTAAGAGAAACCTCTCAGAAAAGAGACAAACGAATGGCTAAAGAGTGGTTGAAGTCAGTTATGAACGTTCTCTAACCGTTAATCAAAGCTTGTCAGTATAAAATATGATTTTTAATTTTTACTTTAAAATACAATGGTTGATTTGTGGAAGGGAAGCAATGAGAGTTCTCACGCTGAGTTTCACGAAGCATTGGAAGCAATATTTTCATTATTTTTTGTAGTCTAGTAATAGCGCTTTCTGTTTGATGTTAATTTGCATTGTGACATCATCTTGACACATTATTTTGCAATTTGCGGCGTCAGGGTTTATCGTAAAGCTTAAGAGAAACCCCTCAGAAAAGAAACAAACGAAAGGTCAAAGAGTGGTAGTAAGAGTAGCCTAATTGTAATCAAAGAGATAGAAAGGGAAACGCCGCAGAGAGTTGTTGCAGCAAAATTTGATGTGGCACAGGCGCAAATTTCACGGATATGGAAGGCACGGGAAAAGCTCTTGAACAACCATCGTAACAACAACATCGACAAAGTTCACCTTAAGCAAGTAGAAGTTGTGTTTTATTTCCAGCAAACACAACTTCTTTTATCCATCTTTTAGACCAACGTATCATCAAGAATTTCAAACATCATTATCGATGGAGTATGTTGCAAAAACTTCCGGTCACCATCGATGCTAATAAAAACGCTGCAGCCACCAACATAGCACGCGCAATCTGTTTGTTTTTTTTTCGCTGAGACTTTTCGGTCATTTGTCCGAAATGACTTGTAAAAATTCGTTCATTTTTTATTTATTTCGGTCATTTTTTCTGATGAAAATATTTCCTTTCAAGTAGCTGATACAAACCAAAATTTGCACTTTCTGACTCGCTACAACATTAAGTTTCGCTGAGAAACGTTGTCGTGTTTTACCTGAGAAAAGTTGGAACAGACAAACGTTTCTTCAACGTTCATCAGCGAAACTCAACCTTGCAACACTTGGCCGAATTGACTATATATTTGTTTGCACATTTTGACCGAATTGGCTAGGCTATATTTTTTTCGGACATTTTTCTAAAAAATCGGTCAATGACCGAAAAAAAAAAACAGCGCACAATTAGTGTTCTTGACGCTATAAATCGTATGTGCGCGGAAAATCCAATGTCTCATAGAGACTTGCCATTAACTTACATTTACAATGTTGTATGTGAAAGTACCAATAAAACTTTAATCCGAATGCTCTAGTCTAGACGCTGCGTAGCCGCATCAGCAGTTTACAGAACACATTGTGACTGACAGTCATTACTAGGGCCATTTTGTTTATGACCTAAAAATTGAAAAATATGACTTTAGTTTTAGATATTCTGTCAACAATTTTGTTTTAATGGATTATTTTTAGAGCATCAAATTTATGCTAATCTCCGTAGTTAATGATTCGTATGTAAGTTTTTACATGTATTTTAAACAATAACACACTCGAACAACAATTAAAAACTTCTGTTTCGCTTGAAAATCACTACAAACATTCAAATGTCTAATGCATGTACCTACCAAACCAGCTACTTAGTAGTTAAGATCTCACCACTGGCTGACCTAGTGACCTACCGCAAGTGTTTATAATATTCAGAGACTGGATTGTGTGTTGCAAAATAATGTGTCAAGATGATGTCACAATGCAAATTAACATCAAACAGCAAGCGCTATTACTAGACTACAAAAAATAATCAAAATGTTGCTTCCAATGCTTCGTGAAACTCAGCGTGAGAACTCTCATTGCTTCCCTTCCACAAATCAACCATTGTATTTTAAAGTAAAAATTAAAAGTCATATTTTATACTGACAAGCTTTGATAACGGTTAGGGAACGTTCGTAACTGACTTAAACCACTCTTTGGCCATTCGTTTGTCTCTTTCCTGAGAGGTTTCTCTTAAGCTTCACGATTAACCCTGACGCCGCAAATTGCAAAATAATGTGACAAGATGATATCACAATGCAAAGCGCTATTACACAAAAAATAATGAAAATGTTGCTTCTAATGCTTCGTGAAACTCAGCGTGAGAACTCTCATGGCTTCCTTTCTACAAATCAACCATTGTATTTTAAAGTAAAAATTAAAAGTCATATTTTTTCCGAACGGCTAAACTTTCGATTCCGTCGCCCACTTTGGCCGTCGCCCACTTGGCTCGTCGCCCACTTGGTCTGTCGCCCACTTGGCTCGTCGCCCACTTGACTCGTCGCCCACCTGGTCCGTCGCCCACTTGTCTCGTCGCCCACCTGGTCTCGCCCAAGTGGGTATCGCCCACTTTGTCTCGCCCAGTTGTCGTGTACCGTCAACTTTCCTCTTTTCCACGTTTTTTGGGTCTTCCTTGTTTTCTACGACCCTCCACTTGTAACTCCAGCGCTTTTCTCAAAACATCATCTTCATCCCTTCTCAAAACATGCCCGCACCACCTCACTCCATTCGCTTTTGTCAACTTATCAACATTCTCATTCAATCCAAGCAAGTTCATAAGTTCTTCGGTATTCCTTTAGTCCATCAGCTTCACACCACACATTGCTCTCACCATGACGAAGTTGAACAGAAAATTGAATGAGAGTCCAAAACCAAACAAAGATGAATTGAAGGTGTCTAATTGGGTAGTGGTGGAATTTAATATTGGTTCAATCTCCCGAAACACAACGGGTGACAATAGCAAATTGTACGCGGGCCAAATCACAAGAAAATTTTCCAATTCATTTTATGAGGTCAAATTCTTAAGGCCCCCCCTACAATTTGTAATATGTGACTTAAGCATGTGACAGGTACTCATGGCCCTTGAATGAGGATCAGACATTTGTGAACTTTGATGCCATATCTCGCGTTCTTCCAATATTTCAAGTTCTTCCAAGACGAAACAATCTTTTCTTTTTTGTGTAATTTGTTACAAACTGTAAAGCATGTATCATACCGTAATCGTTCTGCTGTTTGTATCCAAAAATTTATTTTGTAACATCCACTGTTGCCGCTGTGTCACAGAAAGATGTAGGATTGATGATACTGTCGTTTATATTTCTTTGCTGTTTACGTTAGCAATTTCAATTCAATAAACAAGTTGATTTCAATATACGATTATTAAGCCTGGAGTGGCTAATCGCGACCATAAGGGTATCCAATTGTATAAAGTCCCTACCAATTGGGCAGAAAGTTATTTTTCTACTGTACGTTATTTTTAAAAACACTGCTTGTGGGGTGGGCAAAGTTGTATGATTACCATGTTAAAATTGCTTGAGCCACAACTAAATGTGTAAAATATAGCTAAAAAACTAGCTGTGGGCAAAGTTGCCACTTTCGGGGCAACATTGCCCAGCAAAATAAAACAAAAAAATAATAATGAAAAAGATTACTTACTGATAATTTAAGTTGTTGCATGCTTTAGCACAATTAGCACATGTCTTTGCAACCCATATAAGCCATTGCAACAAGAATTACCTCCCAACAAAATTTACAACAAACAATTTTCAGCTAGCTCATGATATCTCGGCAAAGTTGTACCATTTTACCGTACCCTATCTTACATTAATTGCTGCTGAAGTTGATAGAAATGTAATGTTTAGATTTGAAAACATAGCGATCTATATACACAATTACACAGGCTTTGCCAACGTGCGACCTGAAGGCCCATGTAATTTTGGTTATGAACTTTTAAGCTAAATCTATTGTACATTCCTTTCAAATTATAGTTAATTGAGAATTCTACTTGCCAAAGAATGATCACTGCATCTCACATCACCGCAAAACTCTTAATTTTACGTTAAACAGGGGATAAATATTTTCCTATGGCCAGTTTTGCCAGGCGCTTATTGAATTTCCAGCACAAGTGTTTAAATCTAGTCCATTAATTCCATGGTAACAATAGCACAAAGTAACTAAAAATTACACAAAATGTACACAAAGACTATATTTATTAACTGACACTTGAACAATCAACTTGTACTAGCGATTTTGGCTACTAACAGATCGGCCTCCAGTCAAACTTGAAGCTGCACATTGACATGGCCTGTGTATGAATATGAAGGTCGCCATGTTTTAGAATATAATCATTAATTTCAATTCAAAGGCACTAGTATATTGAATAATTTTCATGCAACAACGCTTCTACAATCTTGTGTGTTTGCAATATTTTAGAAAACCATTTTTTTTTATATATTAGAAAGTTGTCAGTGCGATGAAATTTTTGTGGATTTATCGAACCAGTCTTTGTATCTTCCCAATTGATTCTAGAATAAAGCTTACCTGTCCTTGTATACGAACCTTTGCCATTGTTTTTTGTATGCTTAATCACTAAGTCGTATTTTTAAAGCCAGTATTGTGATCCACCAGCTTTATCTTTCCTGGTTAGGTGCAACTTTTACTTTCATATCAGCATTCAATAGTTTGGGAAGTTACCAAAACACTTGATGAGTCTTGATTTTTATGTCATCACAAGTTTTACGTGAATGTTTTTGATTTGTTTGCAGATATTGCGAAACCTACCGGTCTGTCTGTGGTTGACATTACAACAACAACTATAAATATAAGTTGGATGGCACCACCAATGGGTGGTAATGCTGAAGAAATCACCGGATACAACGTTTCATGGACACCACCTGACAACGATGGAAGCAAGACGTTTGATGATGCTTCGACTACAGGACAAATTACCGGCCTCACTTCTAACACACAATACAGCATAACTGTGGTTGCCACATATGAGGGTGGAGAGGGTGAACTATCGAATAGAGTTAATAGAGCCACAGGTGAGCTATTTGCATAACGTTTTGAATCACTAATTTTATTGCTGAGAGGAAATAGGCAAGCATTGGATAATGGATATTAGTGAGTGTGAACAATGGTGGCCATTGTGACTTTGAAATGTTTTTTCTTTGTAACGATTAGAAGACGATCTTTTCTCAACTGTGCTCACTCGAGCTTTAATAAACTTGTTGAAACATATAATCTTGCTTTGATAGGTACAAGTCGTACAACCTTTACTTGGCTCAGTTGGCTGACGAATATTTACAAATTAGCGATTGATGTTATGAAAGTTACCGAAAACCGCTGTAACTTTTGAACTTATTTTTGGTTGTTTCAAGTGCTGGGTGACTATTGTTAATTTTGAACTTGTTTTTAGATATTGCGAAACCTACTGGTTTGAATGTGAGTGACACCACATCAACAGCTATTGATATACGTTGGACAGCACCAAGTGGTGGTGGTGCTAAAGAAATCACAGGATACAAAGCTTCATGGACACCAGCTCATAACGATGGAAGCAAGACATTTGCTGGTGCTGCGACTACTTCAGGGACAATCACCGGCCTCACTTCTAACACACAATACAGCATAACTGTGGTTGCCACATATCAGGATGATGGAGAGGGTGAAGTATCGGGTGAAGTATCGGGTGCAGTTGATGGAATCACAGGTGAGCTATTTGCGTAATATTTTAATAACCAATTTATTAGTGCCATGACTTGAACATCAATAAACTTATTTGCAAGCGATCCACATGGTGCAAGAATCATACTCAGTCGAAAAATTTCCAGACAAGATAAAACTAGATGCTGATGGATTTGTATGGCTTGTCTTATTTTGTATTTTAGTTCTGAGAATTGCATTTGGTACAAACGATACTTTCGATTCTTTCATAATATACTCCCTACCCAGTTTATTGTTATAAAGTTGTTTTTGTTACTTATTTGTAGTTCCTGAAAAGCTATCGGCTCCAACAAGTACCTCCAACACTGCTTCTTCGATATCTCTGCAATGGAATAGGACTAGTGGTGGACTTGGTGGGATTACTTACACGGTCACATGGAGCCCACCTTCTTCTGATGGAACTTATAACCAATCTGGGCTTTCAGGAGATGCAACAGTCGTCGGTGATCTTGTTTCCAACACAAAATATAGTTTCAAAGTATCATCAGTTAATTCTGGTGGGTCTAGCGAACCGTCTGATGTCGCTTCTTTGTATACAGGTAAGTTTGATCTAGTTATGTTACATGGCGATATGTTTAAGGACGGTTGATTTAGATTTAGTGCACTTTGCATTATGTTGTTGTGAGTTTGTCCCATCTAGCCTTGTTAGCCTTGTCCCATCTGTATAGCAGAACCAAGTTTTAACGGTATGAGTGATTGCTTGCCCCACAGACGATATGTGCTCACTGCAGGCCTTGAAATTCACGGCGGACATGTCCGCCGTCGCAGCATGTGATGTCCGCGGGAAGTACCCTCTAGATCGGTCATATTTGTCCGCTGAAAAATAGTGCAGAAACTGGCGATACAAATTTTCATTGCACAGCACGAACAACTGTTGCAAGAATATAATTTGCGCTGGGAATGCGAAATTATCGCATTCCAAGCGCGCATCTAGAAAAAGTTAATACTGTGTCTCTTAGCTTCCATTCAAGCAGAAAAACTTTCGAATTTTACGTTGCTTCAACGATTGATGACATTGAATCAGCGTAACAGAGGTGAATTCTTAGCTAAGAATTGATGGGAGTACCGGTACTTCTACACTAATCACGCGCAACTTAGTTCAAGTCTTACGTTACAATGTCTAACTTTGATCTCCGAATAATATTGATAAGGCAAGGTTGGTTACAAAATTAGATTATAAGAGTAGGCTTCTACAGCAAGATGCCGCAAAACTTAAGTTTTGGTATTACAGTAAGAAAGAAAAGGCCCAGGGAAATTTCTGAAATTGAGAATGAGGGCGATGAACCTACTACTAGGAAATTTACTGGTAATAGACGCATATAATAAAGGAGCAACGGATGTAAGGATTAGCTCTGTCAAAGATCACAACACATCGTTTACCCCAAGCCGTCAATTTCCGATCATCAAGGCCATCGACAATATGAGTGACAACGAAAAGCATATTTTATCGCTAAAAAAGAGCTCGCATTTACGCTTTTCCCTCAACTAGCCGGTCTGGAGAAAAGACACGGAATAGATCTCGGTGACACGTATCTTGACGACAAGCAGTGATCTCGTGGAGATTGGCGCACATCTTTAAAGATCGATATTATTGAAGCTCTCATCATGCGCATATGTTTGAATAGCCGTGACTGCGCTGATTATAACTCCGAGCCTGCCATGGTCTCCTGGAATACTGATACTATTTTGGAGAGGCGACCGCATCACGGAGAGGGAAAAATAATTGTGCTTTTTTCTAATGTTTTGTTTATTCTTTTCGTCACTTTCGCTCACATGACACGCAAAAATAAACCTAAAGAAAAAAGCCTAAGTGAAACTTTGCACATCAGAAAATAGTAGCGTTAGTGTAGAAGTTTTCCGACTCGTGCCCAGAGCATTGTGACGCAAGAAGCCAGACGACCTCGTTCGGTGGAAGTTAATCAATTATGCGGTGGATTATTTTTTTATTATTTATTTGCATCAGACACAAAAAGTCCATAGAATTTAAATTTTTAACAATCATCATATTATCATCATCATCATATTTAGCAGCTACACGGCGTCAAGCGCACGTCGTTGGTCTGATGAAAGCCTTTCAGAGTGACTTCGCTGAAATTTTGAAAAGCCTAAACCGTAGCTATGGTTCTCAAATGGCGAAGGCTTATCAAGATAAAGGGATTAAGTATGACGATCTACTTTAAAACTGGTGTGTCCGCCGTGAGACTTAATTTGTCCGCCGAGATAGCTGCTCAGACCGGACACGTTTGTCCGCCGTCAACAAAAACGAATTTCGAGGCCTGCACTGTCTTCAGATTCTATTTGCTTGGATGAAGAAAGTGTAGATGTCTACTGTCTACTTTGTTTGCTATTCCTGTCTAGCTGTTTATTGTATTCCTGTCTACATTGTTTGCAAGTCGCCTGTCAGGTTTTCAGCTGGGAAAGTTTGCAACTGAGAAGATGACTGGGAGATTTATACTTTGTTTATATACCATCTTGTATGTTTTGATATGATATGTTGAATTGTTGATTCGTTGTTGTCTACTTGACCCTTTTACGTTTAAGGAAAGGTTTCCTTTAGTGTTCTTGATTGAAGTCAGATTGTTCACAAATAACGATCAGCTTCGTGCTCAATGATCTGTTCCCAATGATATCTTGTTCGATTTACATTGATGAGCGTTTTTCTTACTGATGTGATGATAAAACACTTGATAACCCAAACCAAGTCGCTAAACCCAAGTGCTGCTGGCTTGGTGCGACATGTTGATGTGGAATTTAAGAGTGGCGGCACAAGTGCATCGTGGAAAAACCAGCACAAAACCTTAGACGAAGTACCGGTATAGTGCTCAAGACATGGCAATTTCAACAACAGAGCAAATGCTGATGCCGCTCTGAACATCGTTTGATATACAAATCAATGTTGATTTATAGATTTTGCTTTTGATCTTTTGATATTGCTTAAATATGTTGAATATGGTATGTGACTTGGATTGGCTTATTCAACAGCATTTTAGCAAATTTTAGAAACAAACTTTCTTATGTTGTACACGGACCCCAGGTTGGGAACCACTGGTCTAGATGTATTGCTGTCTACATTGTTTGCTAACCGCCTGCCAGGTTTTCAGCTGGGAAAGCTTACAACTGAGAAGATGACTGAGAGATTTATACTGTATTTTCATACCATCTTGTATGTTTTAATATGCACTACATTGATACTTTGCTGTCTTGACGTTTTTCGTTTAAGGAAAGGTTTCCATGCTTTAGTGTTTTTGATTTAAATAGGATTGTTCACAGATAGCGATCAGCTTCATGCTCACTGATCTGTTCCCAATGATATATTGTTCAACTTAAATTGATGAGCGTTTTTCTTACTGATAGGATGATAAAATACTTGATTTCCCAAACCAAGTCGCCAAACCCAGGTGCTGCTGGCTTGGTGCGACATGTTACTGTGGAATTTAAGGTTTGCAACTAAAGCCACATTGAAGAGTATGAAGATTTCTTCAGTGGAAAAAAACTACCTCTAGTAGTACTAGTGGCGGCACAAGTGCATCGTGGAAAACCAGCACAAAACGTTAGACAAAGTACGGAATGGCCCGTTTCGGCTAGTCCGATTCGGCTAGTCCCATTCGGCTAGTCCAATTTGGCTAGTCCGATTCGGCTAGTTCCCTATTCGGCTACAGTTTTGAATTGTATTTTGTATTTTATTCCACAATATCGTTTCTTTTGCATTCCGACAACGAAAAATAAATTGAAATGAAATTTAGCGCGAAATGTTTGAACTATTCAATTGAAATGTTTGCTCACATAAAATCGACATGTATGCTACGTCACCGTCTGTATGCAAACCAAAACTAAAATCGGAAATTTCAACAGCGCAGTTTGAATTTTTACATAAAAAATCATAACAGAGAGATGTATGTCCGATTCTTCTGTTTATAGAGAATTTTGTATTTTATTCCACAATATCGTTTCTTTTGCCTTCTTGCATTTTATTCAGTGTTTACCTTTGAGTGCCTTCCCAGACGGCAAAATCCATCATTTTTACATTGATTTTTTGTTGTCTGGGTTCGTTCGAAATAAGTGTTTTACATCAAAACAACATTTTTCATGATTAACAATAGAAGTTAATGAGATAAAGTCTAGCAGCGAAAACGTTTGCCATAAAATATGAAGTTAAAACCTAAGTGGCAGTTTAGAATAAACCTGGGTTTCGGCGTTACATGACCTGGAATTTTAGTTTTGGTCTCAATCTCATCATCATGATTCGGAGTAAAATCTTTGTTAGATGATTCACAAGGCTAATTGTTCTGTGGAGTGAGCATTCTGTTGCTACGGTTTTCTTTGGTAAAGTTATGAATATGGAACGTACCATATCACTAAGGATGTTTTCGGTGCCATAAATATGATTTAAGATCTCAGTAGTTAGGTCTAAACCCCACTCATCTAAAGCTTCGATAATTTCAACTATAAAAGAAACAAGATTGTGGAATAAAATACGAAATTCTCTAAATAAACAGAAGGCGTCGTCCGTCGTTGGATTTGGAATTTTGTAATAGTTGAGGATTCTAATATATTCTAAGTTTGCATACAGACGGTGACGTAGGATACATGTCGAATTGTCGATTTTATGTGAGCAAACATTTCAATTTAATAGTTCAAACATTTTGCGCTAAATTTCATTTCAATTTATTTTTCTTTGTCGGAATGCAAAAGAAACGATATTGTGGAATAAAATACAAAATACAATTCAAAACTGTAGCCGAATCGGACTGTAGCCGAATAGGGAACTAGCCAAATTGGACTAACCTATTAGTAGCAGACCCGACAAAGTATAGTGCTCAAGACATGGCAATTTCAACAAGAGAGCAAATGCTGATGCCGCTCTGAACACTGTTCGATATACAAATCAATGCTGATTTATTAATTTTGCTTTTGATTTTTTGATATTGCTATAAATCTGTTGAATGTGGTTAAATGTGACTTGGATTGGCTTGGCTTATTCAACAGCATTTTAGCAAATTTTAGAAACAAACTTTCTTATGTTGCATCAAATGCGTGTTGCCGCAGTAGAATTTGTTGAGTCTTGTGTCTTCGCCATCGACTTCTGCAATCATCTAACTATCAATTCTTGCTTACGAATGGTTGTCATGGTTTTTGTGTTGCATGTTTAACCAGAAAAACGACCAAATTCTAATATCAATAAGTAATTTCATACATTTGCCAATTTGTCTTTGAGAAGTACAACTTTTACTTGGCCATCCAATATTTCCATATAAGGTATAGATGTTATGACAAAAAATCAAATGACCATTGAATTGTTTTTTTATATCACTACAACTTTCACGTTGAATTTGTTTTGCAGATATTGCGAAGCCTACTGGTCTGAATGTGAGTGACACCACATCAACAACTATTGATTTAAATTGGACAGCACCAAGTGGTGGTGGTGCTAAAGAAATCACAGGATACAACGTTTCATGGACACCACCTGACAGCGATGGAAGCAAGACTTTTGGTGCTTCGACTACTTCAGGGCAAATCACCGGCCTCACTTCTAACACACAGTACAGCATAACTGTGGTTGCCACATATCAGGATGATGAAAAGGGTGAAGTATCGGATGCAGTTGATGGAATCACAGGTGAGCTATTTGTGTAATATTTTCATAACCAATTTATTAGTGCCATGACTTGAACTTCAAATAACTTATTTGCAAGCGATCCACATGGTGCAAGAATCATACTCAGTCGAAAAATTTCCAGACAAGACAAAATTAGATGCTGATGCATTTATTGACTTATCTTTGAGAGTTATAACTTTCGCTAGGCTATCCGATATTTCCTTATAAGGAATCGTTGTTATGGCGAAAAGTTTGATGACTTTAAATTGACTTTTATATCTCTTCAACTTTCACATTGAATTTATTTGTAGATATTGAGAAACCTACTGGTCTGAATGTGGGTGACACCACATCAACAACTATTAGTGTAAGTTGGACAGCATCACCAAACAATGGTGGTGGTAGATCAATCACCGGATACAAAGTTTCATGGACACCACCTGACAACGGTGGAAGCGAGATGTTTGCTGGTGCTTTGACTGCTTCAGGGCAAATCACCGGCCTCACTTCTAACACACAATACAGAATAACTGTTGCCGCCACACATTCAGGTGGAGAGGGTGAAGTATCGGATCCACTTAATGGAACCACAGGTGAGATATTTGCAAGATCATATTAATTCGGGGTCCCACTCGGCATAAATCATAAAAAATCATAAAATTTTGCTTGATTTGGAAAAATCATAAAAAATCATAAAATTTAGTTGTGATGGAGAACTGAGCATGTAAAAATCAAAAAATTTGATATAGTGTAATGTGTAAGTTCCAACCATGATAACAGCATAATTATTTGTGTAACGATTGTGACGCCGTCTGTGGAATGCACTGATTTAGGATAACATGTGGTTGCATAATCAAGTCCAGCTGGAATTAGAAAAGGAGCGTAGCTATTTACTTTTACTGCATGTTTAGTTTTAAACGTCATTAGACATAGACAAGTAGACACTGACAAGATTTCAAGACATGCAGTTATTGTAGAAGAATTGTGAAAGGATAATTTGACACCACTGTTTTGGGAAAAAGCGTAGAGGCATTTGCAAGCAATGTGTTACTCAGGTCTCGAAACTCAAGTGACATTACTTCTTGCAGGTTTTGCCTAATCAAAAAAAAATTCAAGTCAAACATCGCATCCACCCAGAGATACAAAATGATTTCAGAAGCATTAAAGGATCCTTTGATGGATGCTTATATTTCATTTGTATCATTTGCTTCTGGTGACTTTGAACGGTTTTTAGTCGTGTCCCAATGTAAAGAGCCACTGATTCACATTCTTTACTCAGCAATGTGCTATCTGATCACGGCTTTGCTTAGTAAATTTATCAAAAAAAGAACATATCATCCACAGAGTCAGAAAATCTTATGCTTGATGTCACAAACAAAGAACTTCAGAAGCCGTTGAACTTGATTGATGCTGAAACACGAGCAAAAATTTTAGTCAGTGATATTGCAGTCCTATCTGAAGCTGACAAAAAGAAATTTAAATCTGACTGTCTAAACTTTTTTGTGGTTGCTACAAGTTACCCTTTACATCATTTGCCATTACATTCATTTGTTCTTAAGCAGGCACAATTTTTGCACCCAGAAAAAAGAAATGATGTTGGAGCTACAACTTCTATCGTCAATCTAACTTGGACAGTCTCCAATTGCTTTGAAAAGTGCCATGCAAATGCTGTTGCAATTGATGTATCTGTTTCATTGTTTCAAGAGAAGAGCTTTATGATGAGGCAAGACTGGAGTGGTTACGGTATCAATCTGAGGATATTCTAGATGAGTTTTACAAAAAGACTGATCTTGAAAGTATACACCAATTCCCAATCTTCTTACTGGACTCAAGCACTAATCAAATGTGGTATAACAACAACATCCCTACCAAAAGTGTCTTCCTACAAGAGAATTGACTGTTATTGGATAAAAATTGGAGGCTTGTTAGATGATGCTGGGATAAAAAAATATCCGCAACTATTTAGTCGGGCAAAATGTTTTCTAACATTAAGTCACGGTAATGCCAGTTCTGAAAGAGGTTTCTCCATTTTCTCCTCCATAAACATTTGATTGATTCACATAGAAGTTCTCTTAAAGAAATCATAATTGTTGCACTGAGAATGGTGAATGATGAACTAAATCGGTATGATGATGAGGTAAACTTTCCCATTAACAAAACACTAGTTTCAGAAGTGAAGGGTGCTCGTGCAAAGTATATGGCTGACCTTGAGCAGGAAAGAGCTCTGGAAGAAAAATTGAGAAAAGAGAAAGAAAGTGCTCAGGCTAGTGTTGAAGCCAACATTATGGCAGAAAAACAAAAGGGAATCGAAAAAATTGAAGATGAAATTAAAAAAACTGAAGCATTAAAGCTGCTGATGAAATTATTGGAAATGGGCAGCAATGCTTCAGGAGGCATTGTCAAACAAAGCGTTGGATCGGAAAGTTCTTCAAGCAGCTAAAGCAAGAATTGACATCAGCTAAAGCAAGAATTGACATCAGCTAAAGCAAGAATCGAAAATCATAAAAAAAGCATAAAATTTTGATGAAAAATCATAAAAAAATCATAAAATAACCAAAACAAATCATAAAAAATCATAAAATTTTTGACTTTTTTGGCATAAAATCATAAAAAAAATAAGAAAATCTTGACTGGGATCCCTGTATTATTTATCAAATCAGCAATGTGATGCGATGTAATGAACAAGAATTGAAGATTGTAGTGAAAGTAAATGAAGATGGTCGTTAGGATGTCGGCATGCTTGTGCATGGCTGGCAGCGGTTCAAAGACAAGGATCGTACATCTGGACTAACATTCGCTCAACATTTCTTCCCTTAGCAAATTTAATACTCGGCTGTCATTCCGATCGTTTGTGAAAGTTGATTATTTCACTTAAGTGTATTGATATTGCTTTGAAAGTTCAGGCATGTTTGTCAACATAACGCAGACATACATTCCCTTTGTGAAATGTTCTCTTTGCCACCTACAGCCGTTCAATGATAGCCAAGAATTTTAACTTGTTCTTTATCGTCATTCTATGTCACCCCTCCTTTAACCTTCGATGTGTTGTTGCATTTTACTTATCTGTACTTTCTGTGCCCTATTTTGTCATCTACTCCCTTCCGTTTCTCTTCCTCGGTAGAAATGAGTTAATAGTTTATGTCCAATTAACAATACGGTAGTGACAATGATTCATTATTGGCTTGTTTTGTGGCTTAAAATATTTAATAAACATCTCGTTTCAGCAGCAACACATTTGCGGAGTCCGTGTCAACGATTTTTATCGTAGTTGGAAGATGTGTCAAATTTTACAATTGTGTGCCATATTTTTTCAGAGGTTGCGATGCCTCCTGATCTTAAAGCAGATGCCTCCACATCATCAACTATTGATGTAAGTTGGACCGCACCACCAATCGGTGGTAATGCTGTAACAGTAGCTGGCTACAGGGTCTCATGGGCTTCAGCTCATAACGGCGGAAGCATCAATGTTTCGACAGCTTCAACACAAATTACGGGCCTTACTTCCAACCTTCAATATACAATAACCGTCGCTGCATTGTACCGGGGTGGAGTTGGCGAATCTGCTTCTGTCACTAGATACACAGGTGCCGTATATTTTACTTGCTGGTATAAGCACATGGTTGTATTGAGTTTTTATCCAATAAATTCTTAAAATTTGCACTGAATGTTTGATTATAATAATAAAATGATAATATGCGTTTTTGTGCAGAGCTGTATTCATCGCAGATATGCATTACATGGAGAAGCGTGAATAGGCTACACCATTGCACATGCACTGTTTTCTGAACTGTTATAACTTCATTTTGTAAGTTTGTAATGTTTGAAGTTTAAAGCACTGCAAGCTACACCTATGACCATTGACTAACACAGCCTCAACAACAGACCATGAAATCCCCAAGTTTTGTGTCATTCGTGTCTTGCGGCGCAGGGATCGAAGCATTAGGTCGTGTACCGGCATTATTCATTCCTGGTGACTTAAACAGTTTAAATGAACATGTTATCAACCTCTAACTCAAACACATTATCAGTCACTTACCTAAACTTTCATGGTTTCTTTCATATGGGTAGGTCACTAGGTCAGCCTTGTATGTGGGCAGGTCAAGTGGTACAATGGCGGGAGACCTTGTACTGTAGCAGCACCAAAACATTAGTATTCTGTTACCACATAGATATGAAACAGGCGTGGCACATGAACAACAAGAAGATTACAAGAAGAGTTATCTCAAACTTTGTCCTGTAGTACACTACAATAATAAAATTAATATGTTTATAATGTTTGTTTTTGGACAACAATTTCCTATACAGCCTCACGTGCTGATACTTAGTTGGTAGGCTTGTACTGGTGGTAGCATAGTTGTAACTAAGGTCAGGGATTCATAGAATAACGAAATGACCAACTCGTCTGCTATATCTGACAAGTGGAGGCAAAAGTGCTGCCAGATATTTTTTTAATTTTTAGAAGAAATATTTGGTGTCAGTTTTAAAGTGGTGGTCGCCCAACGCATGTCCGTTTAAAACTAACCTGAAGTTTAAAGTTGCATAAGATTGAATTAAAGCAATTTTTAGTTGTGTTACTTTGCAATAAGAATGTGAATTTCTGTACAAAACTTAAATTGAATAAATCTTACAGGTTTAAAAAATATATTACTAAGTCTTTGAGAAAAAAAAACAACTTAAAATGCACCTCAGGAATATAAAGCTTCATGTTTTAAGTGTTGCAGCTAATAATTATTTTTCAGGTAATATGTTTTATGCGCAGCAGAGCCTAATTTGAAAAAAAATTATGATAGTTTGATGAGTGAATAATAAAACTGCTTTGCATTAGCTTTAGAACAGTTGTTTACGAGCAAGTTTTGGACGACCACTACTTTAAAAATGCCAAAATAATTGTTTTTCTGAAAATTTGAAAAATATCTGGCAACACATTCATCTCCACTTGTAGGATATCGCAGCCGAGTTGGTGATCCCCTACTATTATGAATTCCTGACTAAGGTGTAATACAAAGACATTGTAAGTCATAACAATATGCATGTATCTGGGTGTGTCGTCTGTAAGTAAAATAACACATCAATAAGTTGCACAAGATTGAATTAAAGCAATCTTAGTTGTGTTACTTTGTAATAAGAATATAGATTTATCTACAAAACTTAAATTGAATAAATCCTACAGGTTTAAAAAGTATATTACTAGTCTTTGAGAACAAAAAAAACAAAAACTTAAAATGCATCTCAGGAATATCAAGCTTCATGTTTTAAGTGTTGAAGCTAATAAATATTTTTCAGGTATATAACATATTTTAAGCGCAGCAGAGGCGAAATTTAAAAAAAATGATAGGTTTGATAAGTGAATAATAAAATTGCTTTAGAATAGTTGTTTACGGGCAAGTTTTGGACGACCACTACTTTAAAAATGCCAAAACAATATTTTTTCTGAAAATTTGAAACATATTTGGCAACACATTCATCTCCACTTGTAGGATATCGCAGCCGAGTTGGTGATCCCCTATTTCTATGAATCCCTGACTAAGGTGTAATAAAAAGACATTGTGAGTCATAATAATATGCATGTATCTGGATTCTGGGTGTGTCGTCTGTAAGTAAAATAACACTTCAATAAGGTGATATGGTTATTACTGATCCAGCACCTTGAAGAAGAAATGTTTTTTATTCTAATGTTTCCAGTCGAAAGTTTCAAGTTGGTGTGGCGTGTTTTTTTATTAACTGTGTTTTTGTTCATAGATTTTGCATTAGACACACAGAAAACTTTCGATTATTTCATAAATTTACGCTTTAATTAACTTAATTACTTATCGCTTAACTTTACTTAATTAACTTTAACTAAATTAACTTATAACTTATTATAACTTAACGCTTAACTTATTAACTTTACGCTTTAATTTAATTACAATGATGATTGATGTGTGCTTTTATATAGAGCTGTATTCATCGCAGATATGCGTTACATGGAGAGGCGTAAATAGGCTACAGTGTAGTGTACGAGTATACGCCTACGTCCTACATACAGTGTAGCTACACCATTGCCCACGGACATGAGCAGTTTTTACAGAATTGTTACAACTTAATTTTGTCGATTTGTAATGTTTGAAGTCTGAAGCACTGCAAGCGACACATCTGACCAACCCAGCCTCAACAACAGACCATGAAATCACCAAGTTTCGAGTCTTGCAGCACAGGGTTCACGACATTCGGTTGTGTACCCGCATTATACATGTTTCGTCTATCTGTCAAAATAACACTTTCTTCTTCAATGAGGTTGTATGGTTTTTACAGCTCCTTGAAGAGGAAATCTTCTTTTATTCTAATATTTCCAGTCGAAAGTTTCAAGTTGGTGTGGCATGTTCTTCTATTTTATATTTCTGTTCATAGAATTGCATCAGACACAAGGAAGCTTCCGATTCGTTCATAATAGCCTCCCTAGTTTATTGTTATAAAGTTGTTTTTGTTACTTATTTGTAGTTCCTGAAAAGCTATCGGCTCCAACAAGTACCTCCAACACTGCTTCTTCGATATCTCTGCAATGGAATAAGATTAGTGGTGGACTTGGTGGGATTACTTACACGGTCACATGGAGCCCACCTTCTTCTGATGGAACTTATAACCAATCTGGGCTTTCAGGAGATACAACAGTCGTCGGTGATCTTGTTTCCAACACAGAATATAGTTTCACAGTATCAGCAGTGAATTCTGGTGGGACTAGCGAACCGTCTGATGACGCGCCTTTTTATACAGGTAAGTTTGTCCAGTTATGTTATGGCGTTATGTTTGAGAACGGTTGATTTAGATTTAGTGCACTTTGCATTATGTTGTTGTGGGTTTGTGTTAGATGTCAGCTATGTCGCATTCATCTGTAGCAGAGCGAAGTCTTTCTAGCTGCATGAGTGATTGCTTGCTCCACAGAGGACATGTGTTCGCTGTCTTCAAGTTCTGTGTGCTTGGCTATAGAATTGATAGATGTATTCCTGTCTACATTGTTCGCGAGTCGCCTGTCAGGTTTTCAACAAGGAAAGTTTGCAACTGAGAAGATGACTGAGAGATTTATTCTTTATGTTCATACCTTCTTGTATTTTTTGTTAAGTACGGTATATAATAATACTGCATAGGTACTTCGTTTTGACATTTTTACCGTTTTGAAGGAAAGGTTTCCACTTTCCATGCTTTAGTAGTCTTGATTGAAATAGGATTGTTCACAAATAGCGATCAGCTTCAATGCTTCATGCTCAATGATCTGTTCGCAAAGATATCCTGTTTAGCTTACATTGATGGGCGTTTTTCTTGCTGATGTGATGATAAAATACTTGATTTTCCAAACCAAATTGCCAAACCCAGGTACTGCTGGTGTGGTGCGACATGTTGATGTGGAATTTAAGTTTTGCAACTGAAGCCACATTGAAGAGTATGAAGATTTCTTCAGTGGAAAAACTATCCGTAGTAGTGGCGGCACAAGTGCATCGTGGAAAAACCAGCATAAAACTTAAAACGAAGTATAGTGCTCATGACATGGCAATTTCAACAAGAGAGCAAATACTGATGCCGCTCTGAACATTATTTGCTGTGCAAATCAATGTTGATTTGTCGATTTTGCTTCGTAGTTTATTCGAGTCTCTTACATGCCAGCAGTTGTGAACTGAGCAAGTAACAACTGAGCAAGCCGAAACTTGGAATGTCACAAGTCAGCAAATGAGTTTGACAAGCGATGACCAAGCAAGTTCGACGTGAACACCTACATCTTATTTGCTGACTTGGCAGTGGCTGAAATGAACTTGCTGATTTGAAGCACTTGCTGAGTTGTTGCATGCCGAGTAGTACGACGACCGTATATTTTATATCCTGACCTTTGTAAGTTATGAATTATATTAATGTAAAATGTAGAATCAATGTCACAATTCTATGAAACGTTTCAGAGCCTGCGAAACCAGCCATCACTAGTGTTAAAAGAAACGCAACAGACAGGACATCACAGGTGCGTGCTGGCTTCAACTTCCAGTGTAAAATAGCTCATCTACTATTTCTTTGTAGGCCACTCTATAGTCAGTAGCAGTCCATGAAAGCTACAATCTAAAGTAGCTTATGCTATATTTTTTCACGTAGTTGAAACAGTCGTTGTGGTTGTTTTTAGTTGCACATAACAAAGGCTATTGATTAGAAAAAATATGGTCTTCTACTGGTTTACAAGTCGAGTACTTATGCTCTGAATCTTGTTTATTTTATTCAATCTTCAGAAAATGCTGGCATTTTGAATCCGTTGACAATAACTTTGTCTGTTTGTCGTTTGTTGATCATTGTAAAGTATCGTACTCGTATTTGATATTGATTGGAAAAAGTTGAAAATTGAAATGTTGTCTAAATAATAAATGAAAGTTGTCAAAGTGCCGAAAGTACATCATCAGAATGATGAAAACAATAGTCCTCGATGCGAAGTGGAACTAGCAGCGTTGCTCATTGCAAACGACCGAGTGACATCTCTTGCATTGGAAACCATCTAAACTAAGTATAATTTATTATTGTGTTACAACAAGTTACGTTCACGCAGGCGACAGTTGCATTCGATAAACTGGAAAACGACGACGGATTAACTTAGTTACACAGCTATGTTCGCAAACGGAATGAATGTACTAAGCGGTTCTGGTACAAATTCCCCCATCACTGTATCTGGTCTCACTCTAGGTCAAACATATGACGTCACTTTGTTTTTTCTCATTTAGGCTGTAGTCAACTTCAATTTATTGGCAAACACCGTTGGAGTAACATACACAGCCGTGTTTGCAAGTGGACTCAGTCAAGTGAAGAGATCAAGTCCAATTCCCCCCATCACTGCATCTGATCTCACCCCAGGTCAAACATACGTTGTCACTTTGTTTGCTACCGGTCAAGGTGGCGATGGTGAAGCATCGGATGCATCTTCAATTACTATGGGTATGTAGTGTGTTGTAAGTTTATCGTATTAGTGAAATTACTGAGGTTTTTTTGAAAGCGTTGTGTTTTTGAACTTGTTTTGGATTTGTGTTTGTTAATAACTTGAGAAACGGAGCGGTGGATTATTTCCGTTAATTTTTCCTTAGAATGGATAAAATTTCTCAGCAATTAATGGTCGATTTCAATCGTTACGTTTTTAGTTTTTCTCGCCTGACAACAATGCAGTTGTGCTAAGATGAAACTGAGCCTCCGCATGCTCCTTTTCGTTAGGACTTTCGAGAGTATAGTAGCTTCTCGGTAGAAATATGGATTGTCACAGAGGGTTTAACACAACACCTGTTTTAAATGACCTTACAAAGTAATATATATTTAGTGTCTAAAAATTTGAAGTTTACGGTCTTGTTACCCAGCCAGCAAATTTAACCTTTTAAGTAAAAAACGGTTGATTTGCTTCCTGGGTAGTTATTCCGGAAATTCCATCATATTTTTTTTGCATTGTTGCTAGTCCTTGGTGTTTAGCAAAAGGTGTGTAATGACAACAACGTAATTCTTTGTTATTGTCTGCTTCCAGCAAAAAAAGTTTGTTATTTTTCTATTGGCCGCCTAGTTGAGAATGGTATTTTGAAACAGTTGTTCAAGTTGGTCAGACGTAACATCGGTTACCTGCTGAATGCTGATGAGATACGATAAGTCTGCCCACCCCATTTCGATCTTCATTGTTGGTTGAAACATTTTCCCCTTTATCAAAAACAAATCAGCCGAAAGACAACAAATGGATAATAACTTTCATTTCATGCTCGGTGTGACTAACAAGCGTGAAGCTCTGTTTGTTCAGTCTAGAGCAGCAGGAAAAATCGTGGAGTAGCCACCGTCCGTAATGCCGTCCATATCAAATACGTACAGCAAAGAGCACTTGGTCAAATAGTCAATGGTATAATGACTCGGACTCGGGGTTGAGAAACACTGCCCTGGACTAAGTATTCTTTGCTGCACTTACATTTTATACCCATAAAGTGATCTTTACGCACCATGCACAACACACATACATAAACACGTATACATACACACATACAGTACACACAACGTACACACAACACAAACCTCACCATTGACAACTGCATTTTTGTGAATTAATTTACCTCATAATGGAATATATCAGTGACGTGCCATTCATTCGCTAGCACTTTAAAACGTTGTTCAGTTAAAGTTAGCAACGAAGTTTTCACTCAGAAACTTCATTTGAAACAAATTGGAACAAGACGGGGAGATTGGAATCAAAAACAAGCAAAATTTTATTTTCAAAATATATTGGCTTCGAACAATCTTAGCGTAGTTTACATTTTCACTTAGGCGAACTTCTCACAGCTTGGAGTTTGGGTTGGCTTACTAGTTTTCACACTGTTTAATACACTGATTTTAGTATTTAAGATTGTAGAAGCTTGGAAAAAGGTATATGGTCAGTCACCATAGCCAATAGGGGCATCATAAAAACTGCAGTTTATTTAATGTTTTAACTTTTTTTGTTAGGTTACTGCAGGGTATGTTTTTTTCTAAATTATCCTACAATATTTCAAAGTTCTGCCTGTTATCTTTATATGCACGCGTGCATTGCTAGCGTTTGCGCACAGTTGACCCATGTCCCTCTAACACAGCAATTGCTAACTTGGAGTAAATTTCTTCATTTTTTCACATATGCTGAAGTCATTCTTCTGAACGGTACTTCAATTGGGGTTATTTTGAACATGAGCAATATTTTTGGATATGGTGGTTTGTTCATCACCGGTTTTCATAAATAAAAGCGACTTTTGGATTACCAAACAAATATTTTACTTCTGTTTTTTCTTCTGTTTTTTTCCTTCTACCTACATGTTTTTACCTAAAGCAAATCTGCATTTAAAACTTCATCACTGAGTCATACTATCCTGTTAGTGAATTTTAACTTTTTTTGATATTGTTGTTGTTTGAATGAGACGTGAAATGCTACAAACCGTAAGAAAAAAAAACATAAAACGTAAAAATCTACGAAAATCAATTATTACAAAACACAAGGATCAAATGAAAGACTGTTTTTACCATCACCAGACAAAAATACCGCAGTGGAATGATATGCCCTTGGTTTCAGAATATGGTTGAGCGGCTTAAATAAGTAGTACCTACAGACACTATTCCACAGTACCTTATGCCTGTGGTATGGTCACACCTGACTGATTTTGCGCAGTAAACCGAGAAGTCCTGGCCAATCTTCCAAATTCTTCAAGAGACTTCTTTCAAATTTGGCACTGAGGCATGTGTTTATCATGCGGTTTGTGTCTTTGTTCGACTGAACCCAAAAGTGCCAACACAAAAGGAAGCTTAGCTTAAATCTCCGACAGTCGAATAAATAATCTTTTGATTATTTTTATCTTTTTTCACGCAGATGAGTGAATTTATGCTATGCCCATTTTTTTTTATGTCAATTCGCTTTTTATAACGACAGGCATCAAACGCATTTAAACTCAATATAAATCTAAAATTTGCAGCACGTGAGGCCGTCTTGATTGTGGTGTCTCAAACCTGAGCGTCAGCTGCCTCTTTTCAAAAATGATGATGAACAAATTTGTATTTTCAACTCATCATTTTATTCATTCTGTGCCGAATTATATCAAATTATTTAAGTTTATTTATGAAAGTGTTATCGTAGCCTGCTTAAGCTGTCTCAGTACTGCAAATCAAACGCTCTAACACTAACCAATAGTCCACCAGGGGACTTTCATGCCGCACGCGCCTGCAAGTCCGAACATGTTTTTGCGCGTCATTAGAAAGGTTGGATGGTCGTTGCTGTGATCAAGCATTTGGTATTTGAGGCCAAATTGCATCGGATACAAGGGCTGCCATCACATGTCTAGCACAAGGGTTCCCCACGTACGCTTGCATTAGGCTGATCTTTCAACAGATGGATTGATAGTTTCGTTAATGTTTAACAGTTCATTGGATTTATGACATCTGCGATTTGTCATATTGAAATCTTATCAAAACTGTGCTTCGTTTATTAGTGAACATGATTATTTTCAGCCCCATCCTCAATCACAAACCTGACCTCAGACAGCCAGACAGAGGAGAGCATCTCAATAACATGGACGCTTCCAGTCAGCCAGACTACGGAAGATCCAATATTTGATAGACAGGTTTGAAAACGTTACTAGTCATAAAATATCATGAGAAAGTTTGGCAATAAAAAAAATTGTCTTGCACATCGAGTTGTGTTTCATTCTGTCCTCGTTAATGTTTTTCATTCGAGTTTTACTGCAACACAGCTGAGTGGTGAGAGCCCTCATCCCACGTTTTAAAGGACGCCGGTTCGACACTGCTCAAGAGCAGGTGGCTGTGTTTTTATCAGGACACTTAAAAGCATGCTTAAAGATGCACACAAAGAGTTATCTCCTTTGTTCCCGTCCATTTAATTTAAATCATGTAGCACCTGGTGTAAGCCTGGATACAACAAAAAATCGATTTGTTTTATGTTAGAGTTATATTTCATTCCATGCGTTGATCAATTGTTTATTGACCAGTACTGGTATAAAACAATAAACTGTTCATGAAAATCAGAAGTCGGACTATCTAACGGATAAATGTTTGTATAGGTTGTCAGATATAGCGTTCCCGACAATGCTACAATAGAGGCCGTTGAGAAAAAACTTGATTCCACAATTCAATCCACATTCAATATAACTGGTTTGGTTTCTGGTCTGAACTACAAAATTGAAGTATTCTCTGTCAGCAACAACGTCTTCAGTGATCCTGATACCATTGAGCAACCGACTGGTATGCGTTTCAATTAACGTACATAACTGCATAATAACCAAGTCACAATATTAATTATTATTATTGCCATGGCGTATGTATAAACTTTCGAGGTTTTAATTGCGAAGCACTAAACATCCATCTTGTTCACCACCTTACGACGAGGAGATCAAGTCCGGTGTTTTACATTTAAAATCTCTATATTCAAAAAATAAAGAGTCCAAAATTTAGATACGAAACTCATGTTTGGCAAATATTTCAAAAACTATGCTGTTGAATATAGCACTGAAGATAAAAATAGTTGTTTTCGAATTGTTTTCTAAACATGAGTTCAGCAATCAGCATCTACATTTTGGGCTGTTTATTTTTTTATTACATTAACTAGGCGCTCCAATCATTTTTGCTCTTAAAATCTCTATACCTTTTGAATCAGACCTTCTTTGAAGGAGGACGCGGAGATTGGCTTTCTTTCTTTTCCGTCTAATTAATCTAAATCGTGAACTACCATGTGTTTGTGTAACTCTGGATACAAATAAATACCTTCGAAGTACTTTCTGAATAATGCTTAACTGCTGTCTCAGCCGCTTTGGTGCTGACATTTACCGATGGGGGCTACTAGTCTCACAACGCTGTGTCTGTTGCTGAGCGGCATACCGACTACCATGTGATTTTAATGTGTGATGCCTTATGACCTCCAAACAGTTTCTAAATCTAAGGTCTTGATTTTCTGGGTGGAGCAAGTGAAGTGTGGCTGAAAATTCGAACCTTAAACGCAAACACAACTTCTTAGCAAACTGCTTCAACATGTTCCAGTGCCTTTGCGAATGCTCAGCAAACCTTATATTTCTTAGATACTTTTAGCCCAAACGATTTACGTGTGATAAGCCAAACTACTACCAGCATCAAAGTGCAATGGAGAGCACCAAGTGGAAATGTGGAATTCGACGAATACGTATTGTTTCACTCAGTACAAGGCAGTTCAAGCCCATCAACTGAAACGTAAGTTACCTGCTTTTTGTTATTGATGGTTGATTGACAATTAGCCGCCATTGACAATTAACCGCCACGATAGCTTAGTTGGTTAACGGCGTGACTTCTGGAACGAAGAAGCTTCAAGATCAAGCGGCACTGATTCGACTCTCGGAGTGTGCGCTTGAGCAACGCACGTTAAGGACTGCTCTCCATTCAGCAGTATCTAATAGATGGAATAGTTCCCCGGCAACAAGACTTCAACAATCGGAAACTTCACCCTGTCAATCTCGGTGATCGGGCCTGCGTCAGTGATTCAAAGCCTCTGCAAGAAGCTTTCCCAGTCCGAAGATAAAGATTCAATCAATCAATTTTCATCTAACTCTTGTTGATTACAATTAATTTTCTCTCTTTTTGGTTACAACCAGCCCAAACTGATTCGTTTTGATATGAAATTGTTCGTATTCCCAATCTCCATCGTAATGCTACACAGCTGTGTCTAGGTAACATTCACTTTTAATTTACCTGTCAACTGTTGCTACAAAGGCAAAAGCTCCCCAACTTGCATGAGCCTCGCATCTGTGAAAGTCGTTATACGGATGCCATATTACCCATCAATGTATGTTAGCTGCTTGTGCAATGATTACCTGACTTTTCAAGAGTCGAAAAGCATCATGTAAAGCTTGTGGTCTTGTTTCTTTTCATTTTTAATCTACTACTACTACCACAGTATCATAGCCGATGTGGCCTTTGATGAACTAGATGCTCAGTTCGTAAATTCTTTCAATGTTCCCTTTGTCGTGCAGTGTCCCAAAGTGTTCTTGGTTGGCTGATTGATGTATTTCGTTGAAAATTAGATATATATAAATGTTGTTCGTTGCCTGCCACGAGCACGTCTCCCGAGAAGGCGGCCGTTTAGACAAAGATTTTCGAATTCTTCTTTTCTGATGATGTGACCGAGAAATTGGAGAAATATGATTTCTAATCTAACTGAAAGCTAAGCTTCGGCTCCACGACATTTTTATGTTAATTGAAGTCGGTTATGCTTTTATGCTTTGCCTTTGTAGAATAATACCGAAAGACATGACAAGTTACAACATAACTGGACTAAAGCCTGGTACTTTGTACACTGTCTCCATCATCAGTAGTGGGAATACTAACAGTTCGGCTGAAGACGGCAGTTTCCCGACCAGTAAGAAGCTTGACATGCAATACTTTGTATATTGTACTTCTTGACACAGGGTTGCTTTGTTATATCTTTAGTATACCCTTGTATGTTTAACACAAGTTGTCTAGTTCGCATTGTGTGTAGGCTGTAATGGCTTTAATGCAGTACTTTTTCCTTGAAGACTTATGTTATTCCTTTTATTTATCCCTAAGAAAAATTGTTTTCTCTGCCGTTTATTGAAATAACTAGCATATCGAAGATTACCTTACCGGTTATGTGGGTATCAGCTTATTGTAACTTCAAACTATTGGATTTGTGAGCACCGGTATGGTTTGTGGTGTGTTTTATGTTGCATTTGTTGTATGTTTCAATGTGTGGTGTTGCATGGAAGTTTGCATGGCTGACGGTTTTGGTGTGTGACTTTCACGACACAACACAAAACACTCTCACCCACCAACAACTGCTGCGTCACCACTCATCCGCTGTGACGTGTCTGGTTGCCACGGTAACCAGAAGAAGCAGGTTTATCGTGAAGGGAATGCACTGGAAAAAGTCTACATTGGAAACTCTTAAGGAAAATATTTGTACTATGGCACATTGACAAAGCAAGTCATGTCTCTGGATATATATCACCCTTTGAAGATCGAGTACTTTGCGAAACCAAATGCTTCATTATTTGCATCATTACTTGTTGGTATGTATATGAGATTTTTGTTTTTTATTTTCAATTTACAGTATATTCAAATCAATGCGTTTCCTTTGTGTGTTTTGATTAAACGTCATTCAACACTTTCATCTTTGGCTTTGAGTTTCACCTAATAAGCGATAGTGTAAGAGCTGTTCAACAATATGTGAACAACTGACTGTTTGATTTGTTTTCTTTTGTAATTTTTAACGCTTTCCGTTTAGGATTGTAATTATAGTTAACTCAGCAAATCGCTCCCGTGTGTATTATCACAGATCCTGGTATGTACTTTACTAAGAGAGCTCACCCTTGCTTGCCTTTAGAATTCACTACTTGACTTAGGCTCCACGGAATGACAGAGTAGCTCCATGTACAGTTTGCTTAGATGATTCATGTTTTGTATTTTGTAGGTCAAAGTTTGATGGATCATGTACGTGTATCATTTTGTACTTTGCCAACCGCCCCGAAAGACCGCTAGTTACAAAATTGTAACACATGTAAAATAGGGTGGTCCAAAAAAAACTTTTTTTGTAAATGTTAATGTCTCACCCTAAAATATTGTTACCATTGATGAGAAAATGATATATGTGAATTTTCATAAAGATTGGTTGATATTTAGGGGTTGCTACCGGGGTTCAAAGTTTTGTCGTTTGCCCCCATTTTAACGTTTCGAGAGGATATGATATGATACGGTACAGTAAAAAATACGGTACAGTGCCATTGTATATTGCAATAAAAATACAGTTTAATAATTACTCTATGGTCTGTTTATAAACTCATGTGTCTGTATTACGAATTATACTAACTGGTGTACATGTACGAAATGTGCGACTTTGTATAAGGTAAAGGTGAGTCCCATACTTGAATACAAGTATCGAGGGATGAGGTTCTCATTATACTAAGCCTTCGGCACTAACGAGAGTAGGGTGGCCAGTTCCTTTCTCTCGGCCGCCTTTACTTCAGCAACTACGCCCACCCAATATATTATACCCTGGGTAGAGGTGGGCGTGGGCGGTGTTTGTCAACAACCAGTATAAGCCGGGAGTCAAACCAGGATTGCATAATTGGAAAGCGAGCGCGTCACCGCTGCGACTTTGTATACTTGTGTTTAAAATTCAGAGACTAAATTGGACATTCATTAACAGCTTTAGAATACAACAAATAAACTACATACAGGAATTATTGCGCGAGGGTCTTTCTACTGCAGTCTGGATATCGCTGACGGTGATCGGCGACGACACGCAAAAGATACTGTTTTTGTTCTTCGTCACATGTGTGTAATGTGTTGTATTCCGTGATCAACGCCACTCCACGCTCGGCAATGTCCCAACCGGGGTGCCAATTGCAATGCTCAAGGGTGCCGCGAGATATTTTAACTTTAACCCGTTAAGTGTGGAATTTATTTATTTTTTTTAACTCTAATCCACAATAAGCCTTTGTTTTCTCGCCCAGGAATAACAGCGTGAAAGAGATTTTGAATCGTTGCTGTTTTTTCCATAAAAACGTTTGAAACGCATCATTATTGCCAGGTTTCATGATTTTATTTTGCGTTTCACGGCGCACAAAGTCAAATTGCAGTGATGGATTATCGGATTGTGTGACCCAGCACGATTATAAAATTGCACGATTGTTTGCGAACTACTATAAAATAGAAACTTTTGCATGGGGGATACCATACCTGCGCATACAAACACGATAGCCTACATAGCTAATCGAGAAAAGGCTAAGTTATAATTGATTTATTCTTTATACCAGTGCTCCGCAACCTTTATTTACTCACGGCACACTTAAAAACTGTTTAAAATTTTGCGGCACAATTCGGCCGACACATTTTCAAAATGTAAAAAATAACTATCATCTTTTTAATGAGATATTTGCGCTTGTTTCTTGCTTTAATAAAGTTAACAATTTGGATACAGTCATTCATTGTTTCTGTCAGCTCCCTTGTAAAATGTTTGATCATCAAGGCTTCCCTGTGTAAGCAGCAATACATAAGTTGAATGGCTGGATTTTGACGTTTTACCCATGCAGCTAAACTTCTTCCTTCGCCCACCATTGCTGAAGCACCATCTGTGCAAACGTTGATGCAGTTATTCCAATGGATACCATGGGTTATGAAAAACTCGTTGGTCACTCTAAAAATTTCCTGGCCAGTCGTTCGTTCCTGGCTGGAAGTTCTTTGCAAAATAATTAGGCTACTCGTTTGTTATGGACTCGCCATTGACAAAACGTTGGCTACTACACTTAATAGCTGTGCTTTCAATATTACGAAATTTTTCATTAAACACTGCTAACTGACAATTCAAAATGACCTAGCCTGACTTCTAAAAACGCACTACCACGTTAACCAGCCTTTTTTAAAACTAGGGCAGCCTTCCCATTGCGAAAACTTCAATGTGAGGCAAAAAAATCATAAATGCACTGTGGGAAGTCTAGCTAGAGTTTGAGTTGTCTTGCAGTGGTAAAGCGAGAATTTTTAAAACATAAAAACTCCTTTCTTTTCAAAAAGTATGTTCTGATGATAGTTATCCCGCGGCACACCGGTTGCGGAGCACTGCTTTATACTTATATGAATATATTTTGTGAATTGCTTTGCGATTACAATTGGGTCTCCAAATTAGTGGATTTTCCGTACAAACGAACATTAAAACTAAAAAAACGAGAACGACTGCTTATAGTCGAGGAAGAAATGTGGGTGGCTTTGTCGAATGTGCCTCGAGATATTAAGGGACTTGTGCAAGAAGTCAAGCCCAAATTTCACACTAAATTTTGAATAAATACATTTATTTATGCGCGCTATACTGCACAACTCATTCTGTGCTATTTCATACAGTTACTTGAAATACAGAAATCTCATAAAATTGACCCAGTTTTGCCAGGATGCCGCAAACTATTTATCTCTTCGATAGGGTGCCGCAAGGTCAAAAAGGTTGGGAACCACTGCTCTAAACCCTTGACAGCCTGTTTTAACCTAAAAGGAGGACTTTCTGATGATTACCCTTTTAGGGTGAAACAGGCTGTCAAGGGTTTAGACAGTGGTTCTCAACCTTTTCTGAGTCATGGCCCCCCAGACTGTGGCTCTAAAAGACCATGGCCCCCTTGAGCAAAATAAAAATGTATTTGTTTAAAGAACAATGAAACGAAATCAATAAAAACAGTTAACGAATGATTAAATGATTTAATGCTTTCTTTTTCGTAATAGACTACGCTAGTAAATCAAGCGTATCCTTAATTGTTACGTTACAATCACAAAAGATGATGCAACATGCAGTGAGATAGAACATATGATGAAAAAACATGCTTTTGGCTAGCTTTACGATACTAACACCTACATGAGTGTTTTTTGTGTCACAATTCTGTTATAATTCATCAATACATGTTATAATTTATTAATGAAGCTTTTTATCGTGGCTCCCCTGAGAACGCTCTGTGGTCCCCTTGGGGGGCCGAAGGCCACGGTTGAGAACCCCTGGTTTAGAGGGTAATAACTATGTATGTACTATGTATATTAGTTTACATCATGTACATTTGTACATGTAGTTTATTTACTGTCTTCTAAAGCTGTTATTGATTGTCAAATTTAGTCTCTGAACTTTAAACACAAGTATACAAAGTCGCACATTTTGTATATATATGTAGACCAGTTAGTATAATTCGTAATACAGACGTACATGAGTTTACAAACAGACTATATAGAGTAATTATTAAACTGTATTTTTCTTGCAATATGCCATGGCACTGTACCATATTTTTTACTGTACCGTATCATATCATATCTGTATCACATCCTCTTAAAACGTTAAAATGGGGGCAAACGACAAAACTTTGAACCCCGGTAGCAACCCCTAAATATCAACCAATCTTTATGAAAATTCACATATATCATTTTCTCATCAATGGTAACAATATTTTAGGGTGAGACATTAACATTTACAAAAAAAGTTTTTTTTGGACCACCCTAATGTAAAATGACGCTGATGTTCCGATCATCTTTTCACCCACCAAATTTGATCCTCAAGTTATTTGTAACCAATTTAAAGATTTATGATGACTTTGCACTTATAAACTTGGTTGCCATGAAAAGACCAAGCAGGTGATATATCATATTTTGCCATCGCAAAGTAACATTGTGCCATAATAACAATCTATATTTTTATGTATGTGGTGCGATACTGGTGAGGCCAGCCTCATAGGCGAAACACGGTGTCTATTGTGACAGTTCTTGTTACGATCGGCTGCCGAAAAAGTTATATTTTTCTGTTGCATTATTAACGATATGTGACAAGACATCGGACCCATATTTACAGGCTCAGTGGCAACAAAGGTAGTTCTTCAAGTAATCCATGCCATTTACTAGTACATCTAGCTTTTACTTGGTTTTACTATTACATCAATGGCCGAAATTGACTTGTACATGTTGCGACCATGCTGAAACAATCAATTGCTACAGCAGTTGCTTCAATTGTGAGGTTTTTAAGGTTTAATCTAAAACGGATCAGCATTTAACTCTTGGCAAAAGATATTAACCTTACAATATAGATGCTAAGCTACTTTTAACATTTCTAAAAGGTCGATGAATTTTTTAGCACGATTTGAAATCCAGTTAATTTTCTAAGCGTGCTGTGACAGTGATTGCGACGCACAGTCGCACAGTGCTTTGTGCTGCACATTACGTAACAGGTTGAGCCTAAGTTTCATTTCAAGCGACATCCTTCAAAGTGTTAAAAACATATGCTTCAATATTTTAAACGACAAGTTTTTAAAATAAGAAACAACAACAAAAACCTCTTTGTTCGAATTAAATCAATGACCAGAAACCGAAAGTGGCACTGACAACCATGCACCAACCTTGGTTTTGGTTTAACGTCTGCAGAGGTTGAATCAATGTAAAAAGCGCTGATTTGCTGAATGTGTGGCCAATGATCATTCAAGGCGTGACACATTTTTCGTTTTTTTCTGTTGTTGTTTCTTTTCGCTGTTCTCTCAATTTACATGTGTTAACAATATTTGTTCAATTCTGATCTAACTTTTTGTTGATGGTTGGTGGAAGATAATTCGGCGGTCTAAGTTCTCTCAGTCAGTGTTGCTTTTTTATCATAAACGCCATACAACATGCGTCCAAATCAATGCATTGATTCGTATACGAGTAGGTAATGCGTTTGAATGGCGCAATTTAAACAATTAATCGTCCTGAGCCATTTAAGCCAATGCTATAAATAAATCATTATAATAAAATATCACATTGCTCGGGTGGATCTCGCATCAGACTTCTTGCTGTCTTTGCACGAGGTTTGCATTTCTCTAACTGCATAACTAAATATCCCAAACAGTAAAATTTGTCAGTTTTACATTCATTCAACGTTTGCAGACATTAAATCGTACGAATCAGATCGTTATCAGACGTAAAAATTACGAATTTTGCTGGCTGGGATAACATAAGGAAGGAGTATTGATTTGCGTTGGAGGATACATTTTGCGCAAATGTTGTGTCAGCTAAAAGATCTGTTTTGTAACAAAATTTGTCGAAACGAGTTCAAACCAAGCAAAAGTGTGCGAATAACTTGAGGGGGGATATTTTTACTATCCGGTTAAATATCCTGGCTGGATATTCTTTACTATTCGCCTCATGCGATACGAAACCAGATACTAGAAATTGATTGAAAGTTGTCGAAAAAAAATGGCAGAGTAGTTATTGTAAAACTGCACCCTTTTCTGAATAGGAGTAGTTCTGGGACTGATATAAGCCTCCTTATGTCATTTTGTTTTTGACTTACCGTGACGAAACGAAAATAGCAATTTCAGTATGCGATATGCTTTGCACACCGATGGGTGGAGAAAGGTGGCAAAACCTTGTGAGGTTCAATACGTATATAAGCAGTTTAGGCACTAAGATGTACATCTGAATAGCACGCCCACAGGGTCAGCGCTTAATGAGTAAGTTAGCACCACTAATTTTTTAAGCAAACGTTTCTCTATTCACATCAGTTTAGCATTTTCTAGCAGTTAACACGATGTAGGTTTGGCAACGTTCCCTAGCCGGACTGCCTAGTCCATGTGTTCGGAAAACAACTTGCTAATTTTTAACCTACATACTGGATATGTATTCTGTATCTAAAATTATAATTTTATAGCCATTCTAGGAGGGGTGTTGGTTGGTGATTTTGAAGTGCTGCCAAAAAGGGGAAATTTCAAGAACCACTTGTCCAACCTAAAAGGTGTGAGCGCACAGTCGAATTGCGCTTACGTCAGCAGCTGTTTTTATCACACAATGCACAACAGACGCATCTAATAACATTGATCCGATGTTATAAGAACAACTTCAGCCTGAATGGTGTCCAACTGTCCAATTTCAATACCCACGAGCTGGTCTTTGCAATTGTGTCATCTAGTAGAGAGTATTTTGAAAGCCAACACCCCGTTAACACAATCTTTTGTGTTTTTTCCGTTTGCAGTCCGCGCTCTGAAACCTATCACAAGTAGACTATTTAAAGATTAAAAAAGGAACTCACGATGAAGGTTTTTGTACAAAGAACTTGACGTCATATCCACAATACAACAGGGTTCAGGTGCGAGGTTTGAAAATAACCTTTACCTGCCGTCGTCCATTCGAGCTGTGACAGTGTGTGATACATAACACACCCTGTTTTCTTTCAGGAAGTTCTTGATTTTTGAAGCACACTTTCTTTTTGAGTTTCTTCGGCGAATGTCCCAGGCAAATCAGTCGTTTTTTACATTGATTCAACGTCTGCAGACGTTGAAGCAATGTAAAAAAGACTAATTTACTGTCTGGGACAACCGAGTGGAAAATAACTAGCATTTCAGCCGTGAAACCGGAAGATTCACTGAAGTGAAAAATTACGGCTAAAATTTGAAGGTCGTATTTTCGTTGCGCATGCCTGCTGAACGTATTTTTGACTTTATGGCGGCATTCCTTCAGTTAAAAAATGAAGTTTTTAATTTGTTTTTTTGTGAGCTTCATCAGCAAGGGAGTTTTACTTCAGGTTTTGTGCACTTTACTTTGATAGTTACCCTTGATCATGCTTCATGGCCAGGCAAAATTTGTTCTTTTTACATTGATTTAAGCGTCAGCAGATGTTGAATCAATGTAAATAGGACCAATTTTTCTGGCTGAGTTATAACTTCAACTTTCATTTTTGAATTCATATGCAAATCACGGGTTCCTTATTTTTTCAAGCTTGATGGATTTGTTTATTCAATTACTTTATTACGTTACTTCCTTTATCTCCCAACATTGAGTTTCACATAATATTGACATCGTTTGACAGTCGTTCAACAACACGAATTCATTGTACATGCGTTCGATGCAACATTTCAACGTGCAAAGTGATCGTTTTTTATGTTAGTTTGACGTAATGACAACCGTTTTCGTTAGCAACGTCGTGAGAACTGGTTTCAATACATGCAAATAAAGCCAAGCCCCAAACTAGTATTTAACATATCTGCGTTGCGCACAACGAGTGTGAAGGCGAGGCGATATCAATGTGTTAGTTAGATTCAATGATTCTGTCTTGCTACGCTTCAGTAGATGCCCATGATGCAGCAAAACGTATTCTTCCGCATTTACGCGTCGCTAAGTTCCATTGCTCGAAGCAAGATTTTTCATCTTTCCAAGGTTTTCGTCTTACCTCGTGATCTTTGCATGGGTGGGTATGACTCAGCTGTAACAAAAGATTTTTCGTTTTTTTTAGACGTTGGAATGATGAAATACTGTAACTTTTGCTGACTATGTAGGATTGTAAGTAGATACGTATCTCCTTGTTCATGGACTTCTCACAGCCAAGTTGTAAAACTGCATCTACATTTTTGTTGGTTGTATTTCAAAGTTTGGTTCAAATGCGTTTAAATTCTTGTTTACAAAAGGTTGGTTGACAGCAGACACTAAATCTAAAAATAACTCGATTTGGCTCTGCATGTCCGGCTGTGGAAAAGTATATGTCCAATCATATATGTAAACTACAGTACTTGGACAGTGGACACACTCTACTCTAGCATATCTTATCTACCCTAGATAGCTTTATCCACATGACCCCAGACAGCAAAAATCCAAAAGCAGATTTAACGTCTGTAGACGTTGAATCAATGTAAAAATAACGGATTTTGCTGTCTGGGACTAGGCCGGGTGCTATTGTTTAAATCGTTTGGTATTACACATTATAGTTTGTTCATTGTTGTTCACAATGAGTCTCGTTGCTTTTACAACGCGGAAACGAATTCTTATTTCCTGCTATAAGAACATTATAGCTAGCCTGCTGAAGCTAATTGTTTGTATCTGATTTGCTGGTGAACGTAATTAATGCAAGATTGCCAACTCTGCTGTACATATGCACAAACGGTATATACACTATACAATATACATATATTTGCAGTACTTTCTCTAGTTAACAAAACATGTAAATAATAGACTGCTGAGTACTGATCATTGGGAATCGTGAAGGTTTATTGTGTATGTGGTCATTTTCAAGTACGAAAAAACGTGTACTGTATCATCAAGCAAACAAAATCGTCGAAATAGACAGGTAGAGAATCTCTATCATCAGTTATCACCTGTGGCAGGCTTTACATGCTACCATTGCGGCCGCGTCTGTTAGTCACGCATTGGGACTTTTTAGCCAATGGAGAGCCTACAAATGGCGTGACTTTGAACTACAAATCTTCAATACGAAGAACTGCCATACATCACAAACACCTACAAAAACAATTCACACAAAGATGACAGCGAAATTCCAAAAGATCACAGTCAGCTGCCACCCAAATCTGTCAAAGTGACATTTCAAAAGTGCACAGGTTAAACCCTGTCGTTTGGCCACGGTCGGGGATTTTAGCTTACTTGGTTGTTTCTGGAGGCACAGTAATATTTTTATTTTGCCTTGAACCCATCCAGAAAAATCTGTCTTTTTTACGTTGATTCAACGGCTGCAGATCAAATATCCAGCTAGGAAAAGATCGTCAGCTTTGACGTCAAACCGCTTTGAAATCACAGTTAATTCCAATGCTGTTAAAACACCGAAAACAAAAATAAATTTTAAGATCAATTTTTGTGGTCGAGTTATGTTTAGATTTGTCGATAAATCAATTGTTCGTGTTTACATTATTAACTACCAGGATTTAGCGTCATCGTAAAAATGACTATTTGCAGTATTTTATTATCATGTTGAAACGTAGCACCCTAACTAATAACTATTCTTCAGAGGCCTAAATTTATTTGGTGTTTGCCTTCCATACCTGTGTTAATGGTCAATATTTACTTTAGCGACTGATCTCCACTGTATTAAGTGTGTGGCTGGGGGACCTTTTGTTCAGTAGATTGGTGATATTTGACATTGCATTTCTGTGAAAACCCCACTTTGTATCTCATTAATCTATTGAATGGCATTTAATTAAAAGCCAGTTTTTTGCTCCGACAAGTTTCGTTTTATTGTTTGCACTCGTTGAAGATTTGAAATTACGTTGAAGCAAAGCGAAGCTGTTTTAAAACGATAGTTACTAGTAGAATATGAAAGAAAAATGTTTATAACTACAATAAAAATTTCTTTCAAGCTAAAAGCACCCGTCATTCTTATTTTATTTCATCAATGCATTGTCAGATGTTAAACTAATAAATTTTACTATGAAATCATACAATTAAGCGCAGCTTTTATATATAATTTTGTAACTTTTACTGCTGCAACGACTAATTTTTACTCTTACCAGTGCATTAAAAATCGAATCAAATATACCGCCGGCTTATATACCGTATCATATATACAGCAACAAAGATGTATTAAGAGAACTGATTCCAGGGCAAAAACCAATGAATTTACCCAGGATTATTCACATGCGGTCAAACTAACAACGCATTCCATCATTGAGTTATGTCTTGCTTTGTAAATTGAATATGGTCTTTCTTGTTTTGTCTTCTGTAAAAAAGGGTTGTTGGAAGCATGGCCATGTTGGAAGTGAGAAACTAAGCTGGTTCTTAACAGACGATTGGGTTGCAAACATTGTATTGTCGTACCAGCCTTGTGACATTGTGGCTGTCTGATCTAGCCCAGCTGTTGTAGTCAGCGAAATATTTCCACAATAGAGACAGTACCACAGATTTATGAGCCTAGTTGTTTGTTTACTTTTGCAGGGTATGGTGGGATGCTTTTAAATATGCTCAACGAGGCCATTAACACGACCGTGTTATGTACATGAAAAAAAAAACTAAACCGTTTACATCAAACACTTCTCTCTAACCAGCTACGGTAGGTGCAGAGCAACAAATCATATAATGATTCAAACATTATTTCTTTGTTTTTAGGCTTTCTTGTCATATTTTGGCTACAAAGCAAGCTACTGCGAGTCTCACTGTGTTTTAATTGACTACTAAAGGACGAGGTTGGAACGGCCTTGTGCTGCTAGCAGGCATCAGTTCTCATTGGTCGCTGTGCATATGTCCATGAAATATGGGCAATAATGGAAAATGAAGCTCTGAAAAAATTGGCTTCAGTCGAACAGGTTTGTTTTTTTTTTCTTGTAAAGTTGTGTTTTGTGATGAAAATTACCACGAAAACACCGCATGAACGTCAATAACTTACCAACCAATATGTAGCCTACTTGGGAAAAAGGGTGGAGTTGCCATTTTAATTTTGTGAACAAAAGCTTTCTCTAGAATTTAAAGCCAGACCTATTGTTATCAGCTGTCCGGTTAGTCGCGTTTATTTTTTGCAACTTCTTTATGTATTGTTACGTTAATACCGCTTGCGAAAGATCAGCATGGCTTGTTCTTCAGATATTTCAGAAGAAAAGCTTAGTTAAAAACGAGGCGGTTATACACCTCAAAAGTGCATTATTGACGCATAAATGGAGTTATTGTGTGGTTAAATGATGAATCAAAGAAAATTTGTTTGTTTGTGGCTAGGCTGCATTGTTTCTTAATTAGGAACAACTTAATGTTTCCTTATATTACTCATTGGCTCTCAGTACAAGGAAATAAATTGAACACGCGCATGCTTGTAGCTTCTGCCTAATTAAAGATAGCTTTCGCTGATATAGAAAATCTAAAGTCAACGAAACCCTGTTTAAAAACAGCAAAATGACGTGATTGTGCTCTTGAAAGTCTGTGCATGGTTTATTTTAGTAAGTTTACAAACAAAAACGTTTTCAAACCCTTTTTCCTTCTTGAAATCGTGTACCTGTATTTAGTTATTTTACCGTTTTAGACACTCGCAGGCAGGCTATAGCGTAGTTGTTTCAAACTCTTGGAAAGCTGCAAGTTTTTTAAGATTTACATTTACTAAAAAAATATATCCTTTTTCTATTCATGTAAGCGTGTCTTTGCTTTTCCTGTTCGTCTTTTCTTCATTCGTATGCCCTGCCTTGTGCTGGACAGCATTGAATGCTGAATTACGATTAACCGATTCAGATATACAGTAGATGCAGAGTGCGTTACATGCTTTGTCAAGCTAAACATTGTGAGTTATGCAAGCCCATAACTGTGTTCATTTTGTTTAAACGATTTAGATTTTTGGTTATTTTTAATGTGTCATTATTCTATGGTGTTACTGCTTGAAATTTCTTTGGGGGTGAAACGTCACAACGAAACCAGCCGTCCTCACGTAATCATAGTAGGCGACTTACAATGTTATTTAATCACGCGAAGCGTTCATTATGTTAGGTTTGTATTTTTACAAGTCATGAGCATGAGTAGTAAATAATCATGTGAATCAAACTGGATTTCCAACAGGGTGTTTTCTGTTATGTTTGCATGTAGAGCATTTTTCTTTAGTCTGTCTTCATTGCTATTTTACTTTCATCAAGTTATGCTATCTTTAATTTTCAGTTCCAGACAGGCTCACCAGTGTAAGGTTGAGAAATTCAACATATCAACTACCACGAAAACATATATATTCAGTCGTACCTGATTTTTATGGAGTGCAACAAGGGTTTGGGGCCTAGCGTTGTTTAGAAGTGACGTTGTTCGTGATACTTCTTATAGCACTGCTGTTATTGTTTTGCTTTTCTGCCTGGGACATGTCACAAGACTCGGGTGTTGGCAGGATTTTTTCGATGTATTGATGTTCCACTGATTGGCTGTACAGGTAAATGCCAACGTTATGATTCTATTTATCCTTTAACTGCTAGCTTGTTTTTTTTCATTTATTAATGGCAACTGGCATCGACGTTTTTCGTACTTAGTTGCGTATCAGCAGACATAGCCCGTCATGTTCTGTTTCGTACAAACATAACCGCATTGCTTTTTGTTTTTTTTAAGTGTTAGACGTTTCTACGAATTTACACTTTAAAAACGACTGCCTGGTATCAGCTATGATGGCATTACAGAACCAGACTGTTTTCATGCATCGATATTTCATTGTAGTTTTGAGTTTTACTGGAAGTATTTGTTTCTTAATGTTTGATTGGTCAACAGTAGTCCGTACTTCCGGGATCTATTGTGTTGAGGCTTTGTCGAATATATCCACCTATTTGACTCTCTTGCGCATGTTAGTGGCATCTGTATTGGCAGCGTTATGATAGGCACCCGAAACCAACCCTGCTTCCTGCCAATGAGTCATACATTTTTTTTCACCAGGCTCATTGTTTGAAGATAACTTCTTCCGCAGTTAAATGAACGTCTATTTTGCTGTAATTCCCTTTGCAATCTAACACAACACAACCACAGTAAATGAGCAAAAAATTACCCTTGCTGTAATGCGTTGTGAGCATTGGTAGAGCAATCAATAAAAAAACAAGGTTCTTGTGAATTAGATGTGAAATGAAGCAATTTACAGCCAATTGTATTTCAACCACGAGCGGAAACTTCACTCAGTCATTTTCTGTGCCTGCGTCATGGTTCAAAACCTCCAAGTATGCCAATCTGCTAGGAGTAAGCTTTCAAAGAAGCTTTTTTAGCCTGAGTATAGATAACTAATAATAATTATTATAATAATCAATACTCGCTGCAGCGATTATTTTCTGCTGATGTCGTTTTTCCAATGTTCCATGTGTTTAGTCTCACGGATTAAAAGCCTTTCGCAGACTTAAATATTGTGCCTTTTCATTTTATGAAATGTTTACAGTACATGTACAAGGAACTGAAAGTAAAGCTTCCCTTTTTTTGGCCATCTTGTCATGGAATTTCACGCTTAAGCACACAAATATGCGGTGTGTTGAGTAGCTACCGGCATACCTAGATAACACAGCTTCAAATTAGCACATATCGATTTTGAAAGGGCTGTCTTTCGTGTTTTATGCGTTTCTGTATTCATGCAATTGGTGTTGCTATGTACAATTGTACATAGAGGACATTATATTGTGCATGCCTTTATATTAATTCGTTAAAGTATGTAACAAGCAACTATTAATGTAATATCATACTATCTGTTTTACAAGACTATCTTTGCGTAACTTGTTTTTCTTTTAAAAAAACAAATTTACATTTAATACAAATCCAAAACTCATTCACACAAAAAGATTTTTTTACGGCAAAATATTTATTTTTATTTTCTTTACCAGGCTACCACCATCATCGTCTTGCCAACAGCCATTGGGCATTTCCTGCTGTGTTTGACCAGTCCACTCTCATAGCTGCGTACTTCCCTATCCTCCCTAATCAACTACTTTTATGTTTTCAACTTCGCTATAGCAATAACAGTCATAATTTTTCTTGCAGTGTTGCCTTCGTTATATTGTCCATTAATCCTGACCAGGCTGTTTAATAGTTTCCATTACGACCCGTATTAACCTGATATTATGCGTAGAAGCTTTGTTATTTCTAGTTGAATGTTATTTTTAACTGTGCCTGTCTTGTGTGTGTGGGCGTTGTGGTGAGAAACTTGGCTTGGAATGCCTATTGTTTTGTTGTAGAATCTTCATTACAGTTTAGATGTTTCAGTAACACTTGTATTAATCTTCATATGTGAAAAATCGATTGTTGAACCGTGTGGTTATTATGTTTGTTGAAATATATAGTTGTTTGAACTGTTCTTGCGACACTTTGAGATGGGCAGTTCTTTCACCCAGTAACTGCTCTGATATGTACACTTGATTTACATTTGGCTAGAAGGTAGAATGGTGTTGGTAGACTGTTTGAACGTTGTTAAAAGAGTGGCTGTGTGTTTCAAAGTTTGCTGGTTTTACGTCGTAACCACGTATTATAACGTTAAATCAGTGCTAAAAAGTGAATGACCCTTTAGTGTGGAAATTTTTTGTTGCGACGATTTCAAGTTTGGCTCATTGCAGCATTCTGGCCTTGGCATTGCATTAACGTAAAATAACAAAAAATCAGCAATTATTATAATCCTCGAATGAAATATTCTCCACCGATTCCTCGTTTCAAAGCGTTGAATCGACGCAATCAAACCAAAAAAAAAAACTTTCTTAGCACCTTCGCCTGCTCGCAACGTGGTTGCCATACCAACCAATACAACAAGCATCCGCGTCTCTTGGAATGCATCATCATCTGGAGGATATCATAAATTCATCATTTATACCAATGATTCGGGGGTCCGCAACATCACTGTGGACAACAACACATTAGAAACCATCTTGGATGGCCTTACTCCTGGATCTATGTATGTCGCCAGCGTTGGTGTCATATTCGTTGGAATTCAAAGTGAAAGTGCGTCCAGTGCCCCTTCCCCAACATGTAAGTCAATCTATGGATTTGTTGGTATGCATCCAAGAAAAACGAACTTTCGTTTTAATTGATATGATGCTTTCTGCTGTTCATTAAACCTTGCAATGTTTGTGACGGTGATTGAGTGTTCCCTTTGAATTTGCAAAGAAAAACAAAACCTACTAGACTCTAGAGCATCGAACTCGTGTTCTGTGTTTCTGGGCATGATACACGTTCAGTGTATTAATGAATCATACCATTTCATTTGTTCAGTTTGTTGCAGATCTGATGAAACACCCTGTTGCGACTCCACTATATTGTACTGTGTGGATTGTCTGCGCTGTGTTCTAATAACAGTAAATATACGTTGCATTACCGAAAACTTACCAATTTCAGATCCAGATCCCGCGTCAAATTTCAACGTGGAAGCCTCATTTCGGACGAACAACGTCACAATAAACTGGGCTCCTCCAACATTAGGTGGAGCGGACTCCTTCTTTGTCATCTTCACTGATGTTCTCACTGGGTTGAAAGTGCATGAAGACACCATCACAGAAACAAGCTACTCTGTCACTCTCAAGTACGGAAGCAAGTACTCCATTGCTTTGATCGTGGAGTACCAAAGATATAATAGCACAACTGAACGTCAAACAACAGTGATTGGTAAGGAGGTTGAAGAGATAGTCAAGTTTATTCTTGAACATCAATAATTTGAAGTTTTGTTTGTTGAATTGTTTGAATCAAGAACAAGAGTGCTGAGTTATCTACTTAGCAAGCTGCTGGGATGCTCGGATGGAGTATTTGAACACATTCTTTGAACTGGATGCTATCTTCCAACATACGTCATAGTTGGTCTACTTAAACAACAAATTCCTTGTAAACATTACATGGTTTCACATCACCTGGCGTGTGTGGTTCTGCCACTTTTATATTAGTATGTCGTGTAGTCTGATAATTTTCATTCCTGATGTGACGTATTTTAATGTCGAAATGTGACGTAATGATGTCGCGTTCCCAAAGTTTTCAATTTATCTTTGTTTTGTTTTAGCTCCATTGCCAGCTCAGCAGCTGATGGTTAGTCCGCAGAGCACAACCACTCTTCGTGCTGACTGGCAGGAACCGGTTAGCGGCGGTTTTCACCAGTTTCTTGTTCACGTTGCCAATGCTACAAACAATATCACCACAATTCCAGTCGGAAATGAAACGTTCTCGACTGAAATTCCTGACTTGACTCCAGGGTCTTATTACATTGTCATGGTAGAAACCGAGTTCTTTGATGTTACTGGTGAAGAGATTAACAGCACCAACAACCCGACATGTGAGTGTTTGCGAGCCGTCTTGGTTTCACGTGTTCCTTGTTTAATTTTCAACAGGAATAATAAATTGTTGTAGATTAATGTTACTACAAAAAAACAAAAAGGTTTCGTTTTGGTTGACAAATTGAAATATATAACTAACGAGGCATTGATCATCAAATTGTAATCTACCAATCAAATTATCGATTGGTACATCAGTCCTCATCAGTCAGATTTATTTAACTGCTTTTTATTTGGTTTTGTTATTTTTTATGAAAGTAAACAGAAATATTTACTTCTTATCCTTTTACTAAACCTTTAACAGAAATGTGTCTGGCCGTGAAAATATGTTACAACTTCATTCCACTTCATCTTATTGCTGGAGTAAGGATATCTGTCGAAAACGCTCATTTGATGAGCATGATTGGATGATTGCATGATTGGATGCATGATTGCAGTCAGCTATAATTCTGTCGCTAATTGGATGCTTTGTGCAAAACAAACACCCCAGTTTTCTTCATGTGATATTTTGTTCAGATCCCGATCCAGTGACCTCCCTCCAAGCTCCTCCAACATCTGTGAATCCATCAGTGTCCGTATCTTGGTTTCCTCCTGGACTTGGGGAGGCAGATGAATACATCATCACGTACACTGATGAGGATGGTGATCTTGTACGGAACTTCCCCACTAATGAGACCACTGATGAGTTTGTGCTAGAATTTGGGAGCCGCTATTCCATTGAAGTCTTCACCGTCTTTGCCGGATTGCGCGGGGATTCTGAAAACGCTACAACGACCATAAGTGATTATAAAGCGTCTCGTTCTTGTGCATGGGGGGGTGGCAATTCGCTTTGTTTGGAACGAATTTCGTAACCGAATTTTAAAATACTTAAAATTTATTAAACGGTGAAAACATGCCATGTGTAATCTCTAGGTAATGAGTTAGAAGACTTTTCAGTTTAATGCCAAGCAAATTGGTTAATGCATGTTCCATGTTTGCATTTGATCAACCTACGGTATCGAAATTAAAAGAAGTCGACTTAACGCTACAATCCTCAACAAGTTTATAGAAATTATTGCTACAAATTAATAATTAATCAATGTAATATTTTCATTTCACAGATTGGCGCATTATCAAGCTTTAATACGTTGAAGCAACGTAATAATATCAAATTTCCCTGTCTGCGTCGCAATATTTGCATGGTCTGCAGGTCGACTTTATGACATCACGAGTCAACAAGAGACTTGGAAAATCAGTCTTGGCTTCCACTAAACAATAATCACATAATTGCTTTGTTTGCAAACTTTCACATAGGCTAACAATGCAAGAAGACATGGCTTTTTTCTATGCATTGATAAAAATACAATGTGCACTTATAATTCTTTGCTTTCAATTTGCTTCCATTGTCAATCGTATTATTTTTACATCAGTTGCTGCAAAGCGACGATGCAATCCTGAAAATGAGGATGAAAAAACTGCAATGTTACCACCATCAAATATTAACAAACACAACACGTGGTGAATAACTTGTGGTGTGCTGTCTCTTGTTTCGACTTGTTGCTTGTTCTGGGTGCTGAAAACTTGTTTGTGGTTTTGTTGTTTTTTTTGTGTTGTGTCCAGTTTTAATGTTTCTGTGCTTTAAACCAATATTTATAAATGCATCAGCAGCAAATACAAGACTCAGGTTTGTTAGTCACGAAAGCCATCATAGGGTTTGCTGTGCAGCTTTCTTGCTTTAATTTATCGAAATATTTAATTCTTGTGGAAAGCACTCCATCAACTGTTTAATACATTCATGTGAATGAATTTGTTTAGAAATTTTTCAGCCAATCCCCAAGAAACATGTCGCTCTCATCCAAAATCATTTTCCAATGTTTGTTCAAACTATAGAAGCTATTAACGACCTGTTTTAGCCAAAACAGGTCGGTAATATCTCCATTGTGAAGTAAGCAACGATCATGCTGCTAAAAGCGAAACTCGATCTATTGCAAATTAAAAAAATATTTGGTATATACTATTGGTCAAGGCTTACGCTAGAGATAAAAGAAAATACTCTTTCAGCTGACCAAGATAATGATGGACTTATATTGATTCTACGTTTATTAAGAGCATGAAACATGTAAAAGCTTTATTTGAATGCTACTTTTACGTTTGCGATTGCGTTTCTTGGTGGATTGCTGAAATATTCATTTCAATTATTAAAAATCTTTCTAATCTGCTCATTCCAACTGAATCAGATGTTACTATCCAGTGACTTCAAGATAATCTGTGAAGAAAATCAAATGCTATTTTTATAAATTATAATAGCATGCGCTAAGTCAGACAAAAAACATGTCTTCTCATCCAACAGATCCTGATGCGGTGAAGAATCTCGTTGCTGAGCAGTCGCCTGGAAGTGAAACTACCCGAGTAGATGTGGGATGGGGCAGCCCTGACGGAAGCGGGGATACTATCACTGTGAGTTGATGTTCTGACTTGAAGCATTTCCTGGCTGTGTTGGTAACTGGTTGTACAAACTGCGTTATATTAGACTAGCATCGCCAACTGAGCAAGCTTACCAAAATAAAACTATTTGTTCGAGGGGCTTGTGTTTGTTTTCAGAAAAAAAGCGCGGTTTCTTGATTAATTTTACTTTCTTGCAGATCAATTACGTCAGCACAACTGATCCATCCGCCGATCCAGCTGGCAGTGTCTCAGCTGAATTTGTTGACACCAGCAGCCAAATATCAGTGCTACCTGGCCACAATTACACCATATCTGTTGTTGTCAACAGCAATGGCTTGAACAGCTCTACCAGCGTTGCTAGTGCTAATTCAAGTAAGGTCTCACTTTGTTTTTCAAATCGTCACTTTTGAAAGAAATTTGATGTTTTTTCATTATTTATAGCGATGTTTTTGCTCATTAACTCCGCAAATTATGTTTGTGATAAATTACAGGTGACAAATTATTCATGACATGATTGAGTATTATTTTTGGCATCATATACTGTATGCTAGAAGTGAAACATGTTTCTATCTGAATACGTCTTGTTTTGTGTATTTTCTTCAGTAAATGTTAATGGCCCTGTAACAAACCATTGCTACGCGTATGAGGACATGCTCTGTTTTATAAAACCAAACGTGTTTTTTTTCTCATTTTAATGATAATTCCAAGCGTGGGGTCGAGTTGTTTATTTGGAAGTTGGTGACATAGCCGAAGCGTTGGAAAATACGAGCTTGCATTCTTATCACTCACCTGCGGCGTGACGTGCGCCTGCCAACATGACGTCACATGTCAACGGGGTGGCCAAGCAGTGTCCGACGATCGTAAGGGCGTCAGTTCGACCACTGTGTAGATTGTTTTTCATTTTACAACTTCAACTAATTGTGGAAAACTTAATAAGTGTAAAGCATGTAGTGTAAAGACTCAAAACAATGAAAACTATTAATACTACAAAAAGTGCTCAATGCTAAGCAAAAAAGCAAAGCAGAGCAAATTAAATCAAATATAGTTATTACTATCTGAAGCCTGTTTTGTGTAAAGACTCTGTATTTGACGTAAATACTCAGTGAATTACTTATTTTTACATACAGGGCCAGACCAACCGAATGCATCCGGGGTTACTGGTCAAGAAAAGTTGACGCTAACGTGGGTAGACCCTGTCGGTAACGTCGACTTTTATGAAGTGCAGAGAAATGATAAAGTAAGTCAATGACTCAATATACTGCAAGTAGATATCAATTTGACGCCGGCATATCATTATGTCGATTGCAAGAGTCATTGAGCACTAATCATTTAGTTGAACTATATGCAGAAAAAAAATCAGTCGTTTTTTGCAATCATTCATTCAACGTCTGTAAATGTTGAATCAATATAAAAAACGACTCATTTACTGTCTGGGGTAATTACTTTTTTCAGCCTGTTTAAAAAATTAGCAGCACCGAAAGAAGAACCACTCTTTGTCAACTTGCCCTCATGTAGTGACTGAGATGGCTCAGAGTTTGTTTGTTAAATGAAGTCGATTTCAATAAAATTATCATTTTTTCGCGAATGTACAATGCTGACTAGGGAAGTTAGATCAAAGGGATGCGAAACTAATCCACTTTTGTCTTATCCACAACATTAGAAGAGTTATTTCGCTGAATTACAAAACATCGTACTTTTTATAGTTTATATAGGAATTATGTAGTTGATTTAAAAAGAATTTAAGGTATGTTGCCCAAATAAAGCTTGCAGCAGGTGTAATAAAATTTCAAATTGAGATATGAAGCTTCTATTGCAATCGGATAAGTGGAGTTTCCTGTTCCGCAGTGCAACGTTACTAATAGTAATCCCTATAGTAAGTAGACTATAATTTGCCTAACACATCCTCACCTTCTGTAGTTACGCCATCCATTAAGTCAATAGGTAATTGTAAGGTAGTTAGTAGCCCAGAAAAGTGTTTGGCGGTCAAGTGAGTTAAAGCAAAATGTTTGGATTGGATCATGGCATAGAAATACATTCCCATTAGGTGTTTAATTTATTGCTATAAAACGCAAATACAATATTACAAACCGCAAACAAGCTCAGTTTTTCACTTTCTCAAGACCCGTCATGTCCGTGATCATGTTAATGAATAAATAATGACGTAATTATTATTGGCATCGCCCACTGAGTAAATAAATTTTGTGTTGAACGCAGTCATGAAACTTGTGCTTTCGATCAAGTCCAAGACAATTTCAAGCGTTTTTTTGTTAATTTTAGCAAACCTTGATCTTTCCTATACATCTTACTAGCCTGTTGCAGCCTTATTAAGACGACTGCAAAAGTTGCCATATGTAAATTATTCAATTAAATTTTTTCTAACTTTAACCTTTGTTTTAGCCTAAAGAAGATATCAGCAATACACGACGAACAATCACATTTGACAACCTTTCCCCTTTTACTGACTACACCATAACAATGCGTGCTGTGATCATCGATATAGATGGGATGCCTGATCGATCTTCATCGTACGTAGAAACGTTCAAGACGTTAACAGCACGTAAGTACACTTCGTAAAACCCGGGTTGAGAGTCATTACATAACACAATAACTGTCTTTTTATAGTTCAAGGTGACTGATATGTTTTATTTTTGTCTTCTGCAGTTAAAATCTTACTATTTTACAGTAAATGAGAAACATTTCAAAGACTGAAAGTGTTTTGACTTGTTTTAGTGAAAAGAGTGTTAAAAAGCATCTTAGTTCAAGAAAGCGACTTTATATTATCATCAGCAAGTTCTCAGATTGTGTTTCATGAAATGTACCAACTTTTCAGCACCGCCGCAACCTTATACAAGCATATCACTGAATCCTAACTTTGCCACTTTCTCGAGGATAATCCACTTGGCGACCACTACTTCAAACATGCCAAAATGATATTTTTTCTGGGAATTTAAAAAATGTCTGCCAACACTTATCGGATATCGCAGCCAAGTTGGCGAACCCTACCTTCTATGAATCTCTGCAGAAAATCAGTAACATTTCAAATGCTGAAAGCGTTACGCTTTTTTCCCCAAATAAATGGATTCTTAAGTTGACTGCAGCTAGTGAGTTGAAAGAAACAACTTTATATTTGTACATACCCAGACAGCAAAACCTGTTATTTTTACATTGATTCAAGTACTGCAGATGTTGAATCAATGTAAAGATGACGGATTTTGCTTTCTGGGATAAGTCTCACAATATTATCTCATAACGAGCGATAACTTTTCAGCACCGTCGCAACCTAATGCAACCATATCACTGAATCCTGACTCTGCCACTTCCCCGAGCTTAATATCCTTCACTCTTCCTTCTGGAACCTTCTCCGATGTCAACGGACCCATCGAGTCCTTTGGCGTCTACTTGACCAAGGGAGATGGCACAGTACCTCCCGACGTGACTAAGAACGAGACCTGCATTACGAGCTCATCGGATGCGAACTTTGATGAATGTGTCGCTCTTTGGAGGGATGATGGTACGAGAGTGGAGGCTGGAGCAAGATCTCGAAGGGCTGCTGGGAATGAGGAAATCACAGTGAGCACTTCAGTGATGTAGTAGAATTTAAATGTATTATTGCGCTGCAATCAACGTTTATCTGTTGTGCAAATTGGAACTGCTTGTTGCGAAGAGTATAGCTATTAGTTAACCTTCTTGGTTGAAAGCTTTTCCAACTATTTACAAGGAAAAAAAAAGCATCAAAATAATCACATCTCTCGTAGAAACAGAAAGAAGGATTAATGTGCGGCGTATCTGGTAAAGAAAAAAACGTTTGTTTTCAGTCATTTTTGCAAAGTATTGAGTCTCGTTTTTTTTTCAGTTTGTAATTGGAGATGGGACTCAATCTATGTCACCATGGGGTAAAATATACACCAACCCTTCGTTGGAACCAAACACCATGTACAGAGTCGCTGTAGCGGCCAAGACAGAAGGCAATGACCTGCTTGTGGCAACCAATTGGAGTCCAATTTCAACACGTATGTGATTATTAAAACCAATTTTTTCTCAATTTGATTTATAGGTAAACCCAACGCTACTGTCAAATCAGTAAGAGATAACGACACATGCTTTTCCACTCACATAGTTTTTGATTGGATCGTTTTTGGCAAACATCTCCAGATTTGGACATGGACAATGGACATCTAATTATGTTCACATAAATCATCCACTAAGATTACAGGCTTGTATTGGTGGATCAAACTCTCTGCGATGGCCAACACTGCCTGAAAAACTTTCTTGGATTTGAGATAAAATTTTGTAATGAACTCACCATTTCAGCAAAATTCTTAATTTCAAAATCAAAAATTAACTTTACACTTTGTGTGTGGTTCATTACCGGTTTTCAAAACATTGACAATGTGTAAATTCATGCCGTGACGAAGATTCCGACTGAAATTTTGTCTTATACTAGCCCCCTCGATAGTTTTATGTTCAAATTGCATGCTTTACTCTTGGTACAATTACTGCAAGGCCTAGACTCTAGAGACATATAGCATGTGGTTATGAATGTCCAGCATTTTTGATCGTGTACTCACTGGCTTCAAACTAAACTGTGTTGTTTTATTTTTCAAATCGTCATCTTTCTACTGACTTGGATGAGCAGTCAGACAACCAGGTTAGTTGGCTGGTTAATTAAAAATCTGTTTTAATTTGATAGTGCCGAGTGTCCAGCTAGCAACACTCGTTGTTTTGACGTTGATTTTACGTCTGTATACGTTGAATTAATTTAAAAACGACGGATTTTGCTGGCTGGGATAATAACTTGGCCTATTTATAGCTTTTCAACACAATTTAAAATCTATATTCTTTTATTACAAACTTTGTTTTAACCTGTATTACGGTCCAGGAGTTATTGCAGTCCAGAAGTTACCGTTACTTTCAGACCGTGTATACGCGGTGCAGAAGTTACCACCAGACCAGAAGTGACCAAATGAGGGTTGCCAGATTTTATAGTTGCAGCAGCTTCAACAAAAATGAGATGAAAGTGAAAACAAAAGTTTGTTGCAAAAATCATTGTTGTGCTTGAATAAAAAAGTATGTTTGAAACAAGGCAAGGCATCGCTTAGAATGTTTGAATCACAGCAATCTTCAATACAGGCGTCAATAATACATCGTGCAAGCTTTCAATTTGATTCAACGGAAACTTCTTTATGCTTGATGGCAGGCTAATCCGCTTGTCTGAGTTGTAGTTTGGAAACACAGTCTTTGACTGTAGATTTTGTTATTTTGTGCTACCTTTTTGCCAGTGGCAACATCATGAACATGTCAAATGTTAACTTGATTTTGGTTATCGCGCTGATACTTAAACTCACGAGACGATCTGGCAACACTGGTGCAAGTAAATTTTCTTTTTATTTTATGAAAGGTAAAACCAAAGTTACAGCAAAGTAGGCAATGGTAAATTAATTTTGCATATCATCGTATACAAAGACAAGGTACTTGTCGACAAAGTATGAGAACATAGCTCATTTATATTTTCAAAAAGTCCTTTGATAAAAGATGTCCATAAAATCTTTCCGTATTGCCAATCAATCAATCAAATTTATTTTCGGTATAGCTCCACATTCATTTCAATGTACAAATAGCAGAAAATACAACATATTACTTTTACTGATAATATGGAAACTACGCTATGGTGGCAACGAAAAAAACATGCGGTTATCCAAGTCAAGGTGCCCAATGCCTTTTTGGCCATAGTTTCTGTAGTCTTGTAAAATATGCAAAAAAAAGTTTCAACTACATAGTCTTTTACCTATTTGCAAGTTTTTTCAAACCAATTTCGAATCAGCATGCCCTATTACAATAGCAGTAACTTCTGGACTGCTACCGCCGAGTTGCAGACCAGAAGTAACAAGGTGATGAAAATTGCATGTATCTGATCAATAAGCAGTCATGTCCAACTTCACTACACTATACAATGTTAGCTCTTGAGATCTCAGCGCTCGCTGATCATAAAAGATATAACTGTTATAATGACTGACTATTTTTGACCTCCTGCAAGTGTTCACAATATTCAGAGACCAGTTTTTGTGTTATAAAATATTTAAAGATGACGTCACATTAGAAATTGAATTCAAACAGCGCTATTAATCCACAAGTTATTAGATTTCAATGTTAACTGGAGCTGCTTGAACTACACCCACGAAGTTACAAGGATTCAATCTTTGCATTTTAAAGTGAAAACTAAAAGTCATATTTTATGACCTGAAACAGAAAATATGACTTTGTAACTTCTTAAATAAAGCTCATAACAACGTAGTTCTTACCAGTTTTACAACTTTCTGCACCAACAAAAGAAATATGACTTTAATAACTTTTAAATTGCATATAGAATGTTGCTCATGGTAGCTTAACGCTTAACGTTTTCGTCTGACTCTCTTCACTCTTCAGGAGCTATCGTCAGAATAAAATAAGCCCAAAAGTAGTGAAGTATTTGTTGTAGAAGAAAAACGAAATGTAAATTTGGCTAATTAGAATAATTCAAATTAACGAAGAAGCTTCAAGGCTTATTTTATTCTGACGATATCTCCTGAAAAGAGTCAGACGAAAACCTTCAGCTTCGAGCTACCATGAGCAACTTTCTACTCGCAAATTTTAAGTTTTGTACTGCCAATCAACTCTTCTAACAATTTTTACTTCTCCTACTAATAAGTTATCCAGACAGCAAAAACCGTCATTATTACATTGATTCAACGTCTAACGTGACGTTTTATGTCTTTTCCAGATGACGTGGGCCTCATTGTTGGGATAGTTGTGGCATGCATAGCAATCATTGTCATCCTTGTTGTGCTCGGGGTGTGCTACTATCGTCGACGAAAAGCATACGGAGAAGAACCGTGAGTTTTTACTCTCACAACCATAGACTTACAAATAAATAAGCTTCATGGAATAACATTTATATTATGTAATTGTTCTATATGATATAATATCGGTGGTTCTATACATATCAGAGTAATAGGGTTCACCAGATCTTTATTCTAAGATTTATTTTTTAATTACCTTGTATAACATACTAACGTCAGAGGTAGGAAAACAAGCTAAACTTTAAACTAATGGTAATGGGTAATATTTAAACCTACTATATACAACAGCCAGACCTATTCAACATCTACTGAGGTGATAAAGTAATGAATTGTATTTCTGCAATGTTTGTGGTGTTAACATAGGGGTACACGCAATTCACTGCTTCACCATGTTTTTTTGATAGTGTAGATAAAACACGTCTATTCAGTCATGGAAATATCTTATCAAACGTAATTTCAATCTTGTGTTTGTCAAACAGTTGTTAACTTGTCTTGTCAGTTCTAAAGCAAAACATTTTTCTTTGCAGGATAGTTGGACCAGAAATAGCTCTTGAGTAAATAGTTTAAATCATATGCATCAATCAGTTACATTTTTTTCAGATTTACATTTGATTTTTGTTCACTTGTTTTTGTTTTTTTTATTATTTTATTTCCTTTAAAATTTATGTTGGTTTTCATGCGAGCATGTACATAACCAACAATTCGTTCGTTGTTCAGACGTGCCCCATTGCAGCCCTCTACCAGCCCAGGCAACCTTCTCAATTTGGAACAGAGGTAGCTCTTCAGTGTTGTGATGTACCTTGCGATGAGATGTGATATTGAGTGATGGGGCGATCGGTCGAGGGCCGAAAAAAGCGTTTTTTTTTGGATTTTGGAATTACAAATTCTTTTTAATTCTATCTTTGAAACAGATGCTTTTGCTTGAATTTTTCATCGATCCAATATTTTTGAAAACGAAAAGTCCATATGTTCTAAAAATTTTTGTTTCTTTTACCTTTTGCCAAAGATTAAAACATAAATTTACCTTCATCGTGCATTTTATTTTTTCATCTTTATTAAGTACACCCTTTTGTAAAATAAAATGAGCCTTTTCGGTATAATGCACTCCGGGGTGAGCGCCTTTGGTCTAATGTTCAGAATTAACCTTTATAGACAACTAATTGTCTAGAATGGTGGTCGCGGGAAACCGGTTTAGCTTAACGGGTTTCATCGGTACTACACTGCCGTTACTGCATTTCGTATACCTCCGCAGTTGTAGCACCAATTAAAATTGAAATGTTTGAAGCATTCAAATGATTCCATCGCCCCATCACTTAAGTTGTCGCTTTTGCGTGATTGCAACGTCGTTAAATGTAAAAAAATCGTCCAGAAAGAAAACAAACTTGAGAAATCAATTGATTTACTTTTGTCACTTAATCAAACCACTATTTTGTGGAGCTAAGGAAGTGTCTCGGTAGCGTATTTGTAACCTTGCGTTGGAGCAGATGAGGTTTATTAACCAATCAAAAGGCAAGATTTCAATCAGCTAATTGCAGTCATGTGGCTGCACGTGATATTGTGAGCGTTTTTCTCGAAACATTTTTGATAAAAAGTAAATTACTGTAAGTAAAAGCCGCCATCGACAGCATGGCTTGTCGGTGGGTTAGGAAAGTAGTCATTTCGATAAAGTGGGATTACTTTTTTTTCTTCTGTTATTACCAAACAAAGTTCAAAACAAGAATCGAATCCATCTGCTGCAGCGACCTGCAGATTACAAATATATACGCGTTCCAGTGACGATTGGATTCTTAGCACTGATTACGTAATATACGAAGATAAATGAAAATACGAGTCTTTAATGGACAAAATTCACCTCTTAGTTTCGTTGATTCGTGACACTTTCTCCTATTTTCATATCTTCAGCCTTGATAATATGACATGGGATGCCACATCCGCAAAAATCACGTCTTCAAGTTTAAACTTTCTTCAATGTTTGATCTGCACGTCTCGTCGTTTTAAGCCATTTTGAAAAAGCGATTTGCACGCTACGTACGATAAATCAAACCTGCCACTTGACTATCATTCTCCAATTTTGAGCAAAGCTGTGCTTTTTTCTGAGATAGACGTGCACTTGTTTACACAAGATTTGAGTTTTTGGATGCTCGTCTGTTTCAACATTCCGTTCATCATTTACTCAAGCAAGAATTGCTTTTGAAAGTTTTTGTTGATTTGTGCATGACCCGTTTCATTATTTTGTTTTTAACTTTATCATTTGTTGTAACATTAACCTTTTAGTCCACGAGACTTCTGTTTTGAATTAGCATTGACTTTTCACCTTGGTCGGGACAAACAGGGTTAAAATTCTGAAATTATTTTTTTCAGGCCCTAAATAAATAAATTCTCAATCAGATAAAATTTGACGTTAATTGCGGTCGTTTTGTGACCCTTTTTTATTAATTTATTCTTTTTATTATATTTTTTGTGGTTTTTGTTTTGTTATTTTGTAAAATTGAAGTAAAGCTTTAGCCGCAGTTAGAAGTCTGACGAACAATGTTTATTACGTCATTCTCATAAAGCAGTTGATTGTTTTAAGTCATGTAATGATAAAAATGGCAGTATTTACTTTTTGATAGTGATTACTGATTAGTAAACATTTAGCGAATACAAACTTGCACTACAATATCAGGTTCTAATCATTTGGTTTTACATTTACAGGACCACCACCAAGTGAGTGCAACTATTCTTTCATTTATTATCTTTGTAACCGTATTCATTTATTGATATTTGCGTTTATATAAGTGTAAAAGTTATTGCCAGTTAGAAGTAGTTGCTGTTTTGCATCGTTTTAACGTTGCTGTACGATAAGACGGTATAAAAAGGCAATCTTTTGCAATCGGGAAATTTGTTGTCCATTGTGGAGAAGCCTTAATGTGATTGTCACTGAAACTTCACGAATTCTTATCTCTCCGAAGCTTCTAAGACGTTATATCAATGTAAATTGTAATATATGTATTTATGTGTAATTTAGAATTTGTATGACGTTGACTGTTGTTGACTGGCTAAACATTTAATAATTAAGCTTATGTCAAGAAATATTTTGAGCATTCAAGTAATGAAATTCTAGTTAGTTATATCTTTGGTAACTTTTGCTCTCGGACAAACATACACAAAGTCTATAATTAAGGAACAGCCGGAGACTAAGCCTGACACAGTTTGCTAAAACCTTCCACGATCTGGAGGACGAAGATGTTGCGGATGAGATTAGCGAGGAATACGCGGTTGGTCATGGCATGGACCTGGCATCACTTTTCGTTGTTTTGCCTTGCACAGGATTTTCTCTTGTGGTTAAACGTATTGAAGCGTTTAACCTCCGTGTGCTGTAATTTTGTGCGCTTGCAAGTTTTAAATTTTGTCGTTATCCAGACACCAAATCAGTCGGTTTTTCAATTGATTCAACGTCTCGTTGAATCAATGGTAAAACCGACTGATTTGCTGTCTGGGTAATTTGACGTCAGGTGACTGTTAATTAACGCAAAATTATTTTTTTGCCAGCTAGTTGTTTTTGCGCTTTCAATCAGATTTTTCACCTAAGTCGCTTTTCAATGATTTTTGCGCATGTTTTGCTACAAAGAAGTCGCCTCGCTGCGCGTTGCGTGCAAGGGACGCGCGTTCGATTTTCACATATGGCATTTTTTTTATTTTCAATGTTTCCAATTAATTAAATTAAAGCAATAAAGCTCAGACCGCTTATGCACATCAGAACCTGCAATTGTCGGTTATATGATGAGCACTTTCTATTAAAGGTAATTTTTGTTTTTAATGCGCAAGTACTTCACCAAAAGATTTTCAGATGAACAAATTACTTTGACGCCGGAGAATTTCCGCTTGCATATCAGCTCTTTTTGGCATTAATTTAACGTTTGCGTACGTTGAATCGATATGAAAACATAGATTTTGCTTGCTAGGTCTAGCTGGAAAAATCCGTCCTTTTCACATTTTTTTTACATGTTTCGACGTCTGTAAACGTTGAATCAACGAAAAACCAACGTGTTCTGCTTGCTAGAACATCTGTCACAACGTATGATCTCGTTCGTATAACAATGTTTCCAAATTAGAAAGCTCGTATCGAAGTTACTCGAACATTTTACTCCAACCAAAAATAAAAAAAAATAAAACTCATTTCCACCTTATAGATGCCTAGTTGCCTACCCAGACAACAAAATCCATCATTTTTACATTGACTCAACGTCTGTAGATGTTGAATCAATGTAAAACGGTTGTTTTTGTTGTCTGGATGTCTTATCAGCAGATCCCATGCACATTTGTTTGTGGATGATGTGTTTCTTTAAATTTGTTCTTAACAATTGCATGTTTGCTTCAATTTCCCTTGACAGGGTAATTCAGGTCTCTGACTTCATTCGACAAATGACTACAATGAGAGCTGATTCTGACTTTAAATTCTCGGAGGAATACGAGGTTCATTATTGCTTTGTGTTAATCTTTTGTCTACATAGGTTTCCAAACTTTTTAATACCTAATTTCTTTCAAGTTTGTCCGACCCGATCAACGTTTTGTCTTACGTGTAAACTTGCGTGATCACGCAATACGTCGCTTCGCAATGTGTGACGCTGCGTGCGTTTCCACGCAATGATTTCAACACATGTTACACGTATAACATTTCAAAGCTGAACCAAGCGTACAATAATGGTTCGATTTCCTTGAAATTTAGCTCTGCTGCTGCGCAATGATGAAGTTTGGAAACCTATGGACTCCACAATGCAATGTTATTCCGCTCTTTGTAACAATGTGAAGACGGAAAAGATTGTTTTGTGCACAAAATGATTCAATCACCCCAGTGGTGAATATTGCTAAGGTCGAACGTGCTGCATTCAGGCATTCAGTGATGTGTCCTTTGAAACAAAAACATAGTTATTGCATTGCCCCAACCTTGGCCCAAATACTTTGTTACAGCCTTTGAGGGTTGTGCAATAAACAAAACGAATCAATGCAATATACAAACTACCTTGCGAAACACATTGAGTTCCACAATCCATGATCGACAGTTAATCACGCATGGTTTCATTGAGTCACGGAGATCATTGAGTTATCCAAGCGACAAACCAAACTCGTATTGAGACTTATTGAACTTCGTATGCTCGTGAAGCAAGATTTCTACACGAATTTATCGGTAAAGCTGTGTAGCTAGTTAACTGTCAAATGATGCAACGTCATCAAACATGGAAGAAACTGAGCGATCGGTCTAAACTTGACAATTGAACAAAAGTCGTGCTTAAAATATGTGACAAGACATGACACAGTGTCGCTCTATCCTGGTGTGCAGTTATCTATCCAGCAGAGATGTATGGGGTCCGGGGCTCTGACTCCTGTACAACTCTGCTATCCAGGCGTGTAGTTAAAATCAACCACCGCTAATTGGAATCGATTTAAACATTAAAAAAAATTGAAAAACCCGTCGCGAAAGGTAAATCTTCGAATCACGCAAATTGCATCAGGGTGGCATACTTAACCATTGGTGAGAAGCATAACGTTTGATCACCATTCATTTACAGCACATCATTTACTTCGTAAAGCACCCCTCACTTTCATTCAATCCTTTGCTTTTATTTGAGTTGTCTTTTGCAATATTACTTTTGCATTGCGACATTTGATATTTGCTTTGGTAGAAACTTCTCCGCTTTTACTGAATTCACAACTTACATAATCTGCACCCCAGCTCCTCATAAAGTCATTCCATGTCTTCGGAATGATTCGGTATTATTCGGATTGATTCGGAATGCTATGATCGCGTTTATTTTGAAATGTGACTTCACGTTCACTAATTTATCAGACATTTTCAAAATTTTGTCGGTTACATCATGGTTAAAATTACACTTTTTTTACGTAGATTTAACGTTTGTGGAGGAAAAAAACTGATTTACTTCCTGGATCAGAAAGCTTAAAATGTCCCATATCAGCTTAATCAAAGTTGTCACGATTGATTTGCCCAGCAATACCTGTTTCGACCTTAGCGGTATCCTCCGTTATTATTTTTGTTTTGTCAAACAAATCAAGCTCTTTTGTTTAATTCTGCATATAATTACGTTTGATTTGCATCAAATCTACCCAGCAATCCAGTGATTTTGCTCAATGATGTGACAATGTCTTATGTTTCTAAATCGATTTGAATTATTTTTTATTTATTCTGATTTGATTTGTCTCCTCCCTGATGATGCGGTGACTTATGCTGGATCTACGGTAAAGTAGAGACCCAGACAACACAGTGCGTCATTTTTACATTGATTCAACGTCTGCAGACTTTCAATCAATGTAAAAATGACGGATTTTGCTGTCTGGGGAACACATTTCCCAACAACCAAATGTTGGAATATATTGAGAATACAGTATATCTGCTCCCATAGTTGAAATCGAATTTCAAACTTTAAAATAATTTTTTCCAATTGGTTTAAACTTTAAACCATAGCGACTTACATCCACACCCCTTGCCAATGTGCGAACTTATTATCATGACTGGAGGCCGACGTAATTTTGATTTTAAAATTTAGGCTAAATGTACTTTAATGTCCCCTTGGGCTGCACTGCGCCAGGTTATAAACTTCACTGTGTGCATGTCAAAGTCTTTTTAGCTGCACTGTAAGTGTAAAATGGGCATTCTGAGCAACGTCCACTTAAACAACGGCACTTTTAATTCTACATCTGTTTTAACACGGAAGTTTTAGCTTTGTAGTTTAACAATGAATGCTTCACTCAGGAGTTCAAGCCGATTGGCAGGGATCAGTCCACGAATGCCGCCTTGATGCCCGAGAACAGAGGGAAGAATAGATACACGAACATATTGCCATGTGAGTTCATAACGATAATGGAGCAGCAGATTGAGCATTGCTGCTTTGTATGCTGAAGGCTTCGGTTTGATTCTTGTCTCGATCAGTCAATATTAAGTTACTCACCAGGCCATCCTTGTCGTTGACCTCAACTCAATGTGTGTGCTCATCTGGGGAGCAGATGAGCACACACTGAAGCAAACAGCACTGGTTCTCTGTTATTCGACCGCTGAATACTGCGCTCCAGTATGGGCTAGGTCAAGCCACACCAAAGTAATTGACTCCGAATTAAACCAAGCATGTAGAATCATAACTGGTACACTCCGTCCAACACCAATCTCCGACCTCTATAACTTAGCAACTATAGTTCCACCTCATATCCGAAGAGAAGTCGCTACAAAAAAGGAAAGAGTAAAACAAATAT